>NC_143568.1:45208333-46536250 GCF_054136105.1 Typopeltis vanoorti
AGATGCAAAATGTAAAAATGACACCCATGAATTATTAAATAAGCAACGTAGAATTTATTTAAATCGAAGCTGCTTATTATGGAAAAACAATTTTAAGACATGGAAGGCTGTGGACAGAAACGAATATTGAGATTCATGTATATAACCAATGCTTGAAGCATTAAAACAACGGGACGGGGTGGAGTTTTTGGCAGTGTTAATACAACTAAGTCAACAGTTATATGCAAAACAACAATAACCGATAACAGTAAAAATATCATCATCTTAGACCTCCAGGAAGTCAAGGACTCATCAAGGGAAGCTATAAATCACCAAAAACCAGCTGTCATACCTTCTCTTAGATTCATTCACACTAGCTGCACCCCTAAAGGCAAACTATTCTACTCACTCACTCACTGCTCTGCGAGAGAAAAACCTAGTTCCTACCCCTTTCTTGACTGCAAACAAACTTAACTTCCATGGACTCCCCGGTGTTCTCCCACCTTCCATGTAACGAAAAATTTCAACAGACGATATCCTATAACACCCATTCAAAAATTTATAGACCTCTATAAATTTTTGAATGGAAGTCATTTTGCCTTACAAAGAGGCAAAATGACTTCCAAGGTTCTCTTCAACATCGTTATCCTCGGAGATGTATTTGCAACTTTTGCTATGTGACCTTTGAACTTTAAATTCCTATCCACCAATACGCCAAGATCCCTTGCCTACCTAGTTTGTTGTAGTATAACATAATATTCCGCTGGAAATCTCATCATGCTAAAGTGCATAACTTTGCGCTTACTAAAATTAAACTGATAGCCATTTTCGTTACCCAAATTTCCAGTCTATTCGAATCATTTTGTAAGTGCTGAATATCAGCAGCATTCTTGATTGCCCTGCCTCTCTTTGCGCCATAAGCAAACAATTGCACATCTGATGTTAGATCCTATCTGATGTCATTAATGTATAGATTGAACAATAATGGGCCAAGGACTGAACCTGTATGCCAACCTGATCCAAGTCAAGAGTTTATATTCCAGCTATAATAGTTATATGTGAATGGAATAAAATTCTATATACAGCAATCCCTCGATTTGTGCGTCATTTTTTTCTATACCTATATTCGATTAGTGCGCCTATATACATCTTAAAAATAAATGTTACAGATTTTAAAAAGTTTCCATCTAGACATTTTTTATGGCTAACTATTTTAAGAAATGACTCACCAGGATGAAATAATTTAGTTACCGATTTAAAACATTTTCCAAAGTTAATTGTTAATGGCATTCTACACTATTTCCATGTACACTATGTTCCAAATTTACCGCAAAATGTATGTCGCCTGCTAATCACATAGCATTTCGATGATCATATCTCGTGCCTCCTTTGAAATTGTTTTCCTTAATTTTTATTTTAAAGTATTTTCCCAACCTTTAATCATGAGTAAAAGAATTAGTGAACAAAAAAGTGGAAGTTTGAAAATGATTCGAAAAATAATCTCACTGGAAGAAAAACTTGAATAAAGAAAAATGAACAAGGCGAGTCCAGAGCAAAGATAAGACAAGAACACAAAAATGGGTTCATCAACTATAAAGAGTAATTTTAAGCAAAGCTGCTGAACATAAGAGAAAGGTAAGGCTACTTGGCTACTTCAAATTCATGCACTCGAAATCAAAGTATTATAATGATTGAATTAGAGAGACTTTCTTCGTACATGGATCGAAGTTGTAACCAAAAACGGATCCCGCTAAGCACTGACCTTATTAAATCAAAAGCATTAAGTCTCTTTACAACCTTCAAAGAAAGGGCTATCAATGATGGAAAAGAAGAATTCCACGCTAGTGCTAGGTGGTTTGAGCGTTTCAAAAAGAGAAATAGCCTACATAATGTTTGAATCACAGGCGAAACTGCAAGTGCAGATAAGGAGGTGGCTGCAAATTATCCAGAGATTTTGAAGAAGGGGGCTTCTTGTGACCAACAAATATTTAATATCGATGAAACCGGCCTTTTTTTGAAGCGAATGCCTTCCAAGACTTTTCTGGCCATTTCAGAGAAATCTCAGCCTGGTCATAAAGTCGCAAAGTCAAATGAAATTACTGCTAGCAATGCGCGAGCTGAAGAATGTGGAAGCACATACTTCCACATCGTGCAAATGATTTTAGAGGCTTTTTAAATGAATCTAAGTTAATTAAATATCATTCTGAGAAATTGAGTGATTCTGACCTGCTAAATTTAGATGCACAGCGGGAAGAGCCTGAAGAATATGAAGAAAATTTAATCATTGACAAGCCCAAAGAGATTTCACAGAAATAATTTGAAAATAGTTTTCGTACAATCGAAGTTTTTAAGCAGCAATGCTTAGAGGCTGACCCTGATGAAGAGAGAAGCATTAAATTTTGCATAAGTAGTAGAAGAGGCAATAGGGCCATACCGTCCGTTGAATGAAAAAAAAGAAACAAAATACCCGCCAAACTACGTTAGCTCAATTCTCTGTTAAGAAGCAGAATAATAAAATTTATATTCTGAATATGTTTTGTCTTTGAGCTGCATGATTTTCCCTTAATTAGGCCTTGAGATATACCGTAATTCTTTTATAAAAAAAATTAAGGGTCAAAAAAGAAATTTGAGGAATGAATACTTTTTCCCATAGGTTATTATATTCGATTAGTGCGTTTTCGATTAATGCGCCTGTATTGAAGAGCGCATTAATCGAGGGATTTCTGTAGTGCAAAGACATGAATATTTTCAAATATAATAAATATATGAAGAAAAAAAGTAATAATCCACAAACATAAATTCACAATAAACTAATTTCAATGTGCGAGCGCGCATTAATTATTGGTTTTTAGGTATAAAATATTAGACCTTAAACAGGAAGTAAAAATTTATAAATTAACATTTAATCAAACATAATACATGGAAGTTAGAAATAAATCACTGTTGAAGATGACAAAGATCTTAGACAGAACGAAAGGGAGGGGAAATAAGGTCAGAAAGGTAAATGTTAACTAAAATGCGATTTTTGAGAAAGGAATATGCGTAACACATCGCAATAAGTATTGTGATTTAGCTTTTTATACGAAAATAAATGCCAATGATTTGTGATCAGTTATATTAATATATTGTTCTCATTTCTCTGACACATACATACACACACACATTGCTGTTTCTTACTTGTTTTCCTTTTTTCCTGGTAACAGCCAAGCATCTCTAGCTTGACTGCGATATATTTGGTATCCTGATTTTCTGGATCTGCACCCAACACCACAATCCTGATATATCGCGTTATTATAGGATCAGTCAGCTGGTGCTCAGCTATGCCATTCGTGTACTTCAACGGAGTCGGCTGGAAAAGAAATTGGAACACTTAATGTTATGTATTGCAATGGGAATTATCAAGTTGACAAAAAAATTCGTATATTTGTAGCTAACTAATAATTAACGAACGAGTTACATAAACCAAAGCAAGGTATTTATTATTAAATCCAGGTTACTTGAACATTCTCTCTTGAAGCCGACACTTACCTCAGTGCCATACTGCCAGTCCGAGCCAGTTTCACTGTATTGTATCCGGTATTTTTTCACACTTCGTCCATCTTTAGGACGTTGAAACAGCACTTTGGTCACTCTAGCGTTTCTGTGAAAGTCCACCTCTAGATAAGGGTGTTTAAATCCCAGACGAAGAGAAGGAGACCAAGCTGCAACAATCATGTTAATATGTTAACATTTTATTCAGCTTTGAGAAATAAAAGGAACTTATGGCAATAAACTTGAAAGGAAAAAAAAAGAGGTGAAGATGTGAGAACGTGATAGACAACTTCATACTGGCTCGTGGGGTTAATTATAGAAGAGTATAGTTGAACATCTGACTGAGCCCAGTAAAATACTTAAGGTACGGATAATTACATCGTTTTATAATGTGCGTAGAATACAAATTCAATATGTAAACATCAGTACGAATGTGGCGGATTTTTTTTTTCTGGAATCAGTGTTCCCTGATCGCTTTTGCAGCTCACTCAGTTTTGACGATGCTGGTCAGACGCGAAGAACCGTTCAAAGGGCTTTTCATCTGAAGGCGAATCATCCTGTCTCATGCGGAAGTGGGTTTTTCATCGGCCAAAGTAGCCAGAAGAACACACGCAATATACAGTCATGCAACATTAATGGAATAAAGATTAACCATCCTATTCCGTCTGATATGGTTTCAAAAGCCTGCATGGGACGGTACGGATCTTTGGGTAAGCAAGCATAAGACAGAATTTATGGCTGAGAAGCAATGGCATAGTCATGAGTCTAAAATTTTAAATTTCTTCTCAAACGTACGGCCTGTGCTCACATCCAAACTTAATTGTGTAAGTTGAAACAAAATGAAAATCTTATCAACTGATTACTGCGCAGCTGTCATCTTACCATATAATTGAATCATAATTAAACCGTTTGCAATTTTTACTAATTTTATAACATGGCCAAGAGAGATACTTCTTATCCCCTATTCCTTAATTCCCTTAAACTATTAAATAAAATTATTTTTCTCATAACAAAGGTCTCCAGCAGAAAATTATTGTATAAAAACATCTCTCTATCACTCTCTCTTTTCTGCTAAAGAAAAGCACTGCAACTGGTTTAGGATTCCTTAAAAATAAACTGGTTACTTTTCCTAATTTCATGTTTCTTCGAATCATATTTTATATATTCCCCCAATGATCACAAAAGTTATCGAATTAAAAGTACTGTTTTGTTCTCTCTCGCTTATTTTACTACTTACTATAACCATAGGATTGTTCAAACTTTCGTAATGCAAACATTGAATATTGTTAGTTTTATGATTTTGGCAGAAGCAACTAAGGCAATGAAGCCAGAGCATCATTGTCTGTTAATTTCGTGTGTACTTCTTGGCTGTTTGCAGGATGAAAACCCTCTGTAGGAGACCCGCTAATTCATCTCCAGTTTTTGAGATTCTTCGTGTCCTAGACACAGGATTCAAAAGGTCTTTGAATCCTGTGTCTAGGACACGATCTTTGAATTCCAAAGAGATTCGTCGATACCCACTGAGCAATGGAGGCTCGCTGGAAGAAATAATCTATATCCTATCCTCTCCTTCTCATCCGTCTAGGACGGGTTGAGTCCCTTCCTAATGAGGGGTTACTGGCGTATTAATGCAGCCGGATCGCCTCTCCTTTGCTGCATCCCCTAAGGGTGATATTCATGACTGTATCTGTGTGTGTGTGTTCACGAGGCCGGTTTGCCAGCTTGTGGGATGAAAAACCCCAGATAAACTGGGGAAAAAACCCTGCTTCCTACGCCCAAGACCGGCTAACTTGGCTATGGCTGAGGAAGATCCTTCAGCTCCTCACGTCACCGACGGGAATCGAACCTAGGACAATCCTTCCCCAGGCATATGGTTGCGAAACGCATAGCCACTAGGCTAACCGCGCGGACTTTCATCTGTATAATATAATATAATAAAAAATAATGACATAAATAGAGTATTTCATTATTTAGGTATACGAAATGCAGTCTTCCAATGGATCCACGAAAACAGTTCCACTGGAAGACTAGGAAATGATATACTGTATTGTAATCTATTCCACAATATTCACACACGTTTACTGAAACCATTGATAGATATTATTGTTTTTCTAAATAACGTCGTGTTCCGTATTTTGGTCAAGTTTATTTCATATCAATAAATTTGAAAAAAAATTTCGGCTTACATTCTTTTACGGGGAATCTGCTTTTGTGGGGGGCGTGGTTCTTTTTTGTTGCTGAAGAAGCGGTAATCTGACAGTCCTGAATTACATTGGGATCTGACATTCCAAGCTTCTCAAAACATTCTAAAAATAAATGAATAAAATCTCCTTTAACTGTTGAACTTAAGATTTAATTTTTGTCATATTTACTTCTACTTTTACATATTTACTCTTTCATGGCCTAATTAACTTCTACAAATGAAACTATTATTTCAGAATTAACTTGATGCGTGAAGAATCTACTTACCTTCATCGTTGGCCTGTAAATCCAGATATCCCATGTCTCCGCAGTTTACCAGGGTGGTTGGAGTAGCGGGATTAGGGGTTGGTTTTTCTCTGAATACCTGACGACACAAGAAGCGATAAGGTATGACTGCTCTGATGTTGTGCTTTCCACGGCCTTTCTTTTGGAGGTCAATCAATAACACAAACTTTACTTGCACTTCGTCAGGAAACAGAAATTCGCTGAACTGTCGAAAAGAGAGAAATTTCGGTGACAAAACTGCGGCGCAACTTCAAACCGATTTACAGAAGAAAGAGTAAGAAAGTGGAATACTCACGATTATGTCGAGTCCTCCCGAGGAGTTGTCGAAAGTGGGAGGTCGGATTTCGCACGAGGACGTGCAGTCTGCTCTTACCACAGATATAAATGGAGGTAAGAAGAAGCGCAGTGTCGCCTTCTCCGGCTCTGCTCGCGACTCATTCGTATGACGAATAGTGACATTCACTCTGACAGTTTGCCTAAATACAGAAAGAAATACTTTTATTTATATTTAATGTGGTTCATTATTTCTGTTCCAAGCAGACATTTTTCTAGAAAACCTCGACACATTAATGATTTAAACTTAATTATTTTTGAATCCAATTCAACTTTTCGTCCGTCGTTAGACGGGTTGAGTTCCCTAATTTTAGGCAATTTAATGCAGCTGGCTTACCATTTCTTTACTGCATCCGTTTAAAGGGTATTTTTTAAGTGTGTTTACGCTTTACGTGCTTTCAGGAATGAAAAACCTGAGTTTCCGGTCGATGAAACTCCCCAGCTCTATATGAGACCGGTTAACTCACCTTTAGTTGGAAAGTCATGATAAGGTTTCTCGCGTTATAAACGGGATTCGAACCCAGATCTTTCCAATCAAAGGGCTTCGTTGAAACCGGAGCTACGGAGGCTTCTATTTTTTAATATTCACTAAATATTTCTACAGTATTCATTGAAATAAGACAGCTATTTTTTTCTCTTTTTTTTTTTTCAAATATTACTTTTTCTAGCAAGTTTTCATTTTTAATACAAAAATATTCTTTATTTTTTCGTATCCTTCCCGTATTTCGTTTTTAATATTCGCAATATTTTAACAAAATTAATCTAATCTAATCTTCACATGTTCATTTAATCACTCGGCTATTTCAATGTATTGCGATATGCGAAAATATGGAACACAGTTCTTGCCTTTCTTCCTTCCTACATCAAAAAAAGTATCACGATTTGGAATTCCTCTCACTTCTGTTATAAGAAATTTAAAATGTACTATTACAAAAACAAATTTATTTCTGTTTTTGTAATAATTCAGTTATTATTATCTGAGTCGAAACCTAGTGAGCCTCAGCTGTTTCGGCAATTCTCTTTAGACAGAAAGTCCCGTGTTCAAATCCTGTCTAGGACACGAAAAAACTTCTATCAGGAGTGCGTGTGGGGGGGGGGGGATGGTTGCTTCCACGTGAGGGCGAGTTAGCTAGTCTCATAGGAAGGTAGAAGGGGTCTCTCCCAGAAACTCGAGTTTTTCTTATCAAGCAATCGAACATAGCAGACAATACAGATAGGAATAACCTATCAAAGCATTAATTAGGTTTCAAAGAAGCCAGCTTACTTGGCCATGAAAGCCCTTTTTAGTCGAATAGGCAGGTAAAATGGGAATAATATCGCACTCGAATTCTGAAATCATATAACATAGATTTGTTTATATTCAGGAAGTTTAACGATTATAAACTGAGTTAGGGTGTGGGGAAATTGAAAACATTAAGGTCGAACTCTTATGAGATTTTTTATAATATTAAAATTTCATCTTTTTAAAAGAAACTGCCTTAACTCTTTGTAACGTATCTGCAGAAGGTAGGATGTTCTAGATCACCAAGTGATCACAGATCTCTTTTCACACCGTTTTCTCTCTGAAGTGTGGCTTCAATTAAAGACGTCTTAATTAATATCCTCATTTCGTGTATTGCTTCTACTGTATAACATTATCTTTCGCAGTGTCGTATAAACGACCAAAATATCCAGGGAAAATCGGGTGTTCATATAGTATACCTTGAAAAGCATCACAGGTTAAACTACCCACCAAACTTTGGTCGCCAATATATATATATATATATATTTTTTTTTTATTTGGAGAGGGTGATAAATATAAATTGTCGGAGAGGGCACTCGAAATATTTTTTTGCCTGAATCTAAAACAGGGCTGACTATCATCATTTTAACAGGCAAACTTCATACTTTGTAGGCTTTTTAAACAGGTGGTTCCGGTTGAGTCGATCTTAGCCTTGGTGCTTATATATGGTTTCTCCTGCCACAAGAATATCAGGTTTTTGATCATGAAAAAAATCGATTGCAGAATACACGGATATTATTAAGATTAGAGACACAAGATGGAGGCAGTTATCTGCTACATCATCTAATCATACTGGTTAGAATGTACTCATCTAGAATAATAAAGATCGGCCCCCAACCGGATTCCAAAAGTACTGCCTCTCCCTTTGGGAAATAAAGATGTTAGAGGATTAATTTATTTATTAATCATTGGTCAGCAACTCTGAAAAAAAAATTTTATTCTCCCCCACACCCAAACGTTTATATTAAGATAAAATATAAATAATAATAATAATAAAGTGATGCTTGCTTACTTACCCCGAGTGCAGCACAGCTATTTCTGGAA
The DNA here is from genome assembly GCF_054136105.1 of Typopeltis vanoorti. Lineage (NCBI taxonomy): Eukaryota > Metazoa > Arthropoda > Arachnida > Uropygi > Thelyphonidae > Typopeltis > Typopeltis vanoorti. The sequence continues at coordinate 45,216,990 of NC_143568.1, forward strand.
GTTCTAAATCAGCCTTTAGTTTCGCTACTTCCTTTCCTTGTCTTGACACGATGATCGGTTGCTTTCCTGCAACGATGGTCGTGCCAACTACAGCGATGAAGGTCACATCAAACTGTTGTTCGCTATTCGTCAATGGATGATCTGTGAGTTCCACTTCAGCTTCAAAAGTCACATCATCGTCACCTCTGCCGTTGGAATTGAGAACTTTTGTAAGACCTTGAAGAGATTAGGAAAGAATTGAAAGCATTTTAAGAATGCGTCACATGCACGAAAACTAAAAATTCTCTGTTCAGGCTGAAGAGGATGTTTGAATTACGTCTGAAGTAGCTGAGTCAAGAGTCGGCAACTCTTCACTATCTGAGAAATGTTTGCGGAACTTTAGAAATTAGTTTGATTTTTAATGAAAATAACTGGATCAGAGTATTTTATTTTTATTTTCCCTTTTACTTCACATTTAATTTTTCAAAGCAAACACGCATATAATCAAATTAAATCAGAAATATATTTCAAGAAGAAGCCATAGTTGATGTCGAAAATTTCGACTGAATGCTTTTTTTTTTTTTTTTTTTTTTTTTTAACAACGAAAATGCCCTTCTGGCAAAAAAAAGGTTGCCGAACTCTGAACTTGGCTACGAACTAGTATATGTCTGTCAGCAAAGGCTGGTCAATTGGTAGAGCCTCTGCTACTAATGGCTCGCAAAAAGCAAGTTTGAGCGCGGTTAGTAGTTGGAAGGGGGTCAATCGTTCGATGCTGTTGGCACACTTTCCCTCGATGAGTCTTTGGATTCCCTGGAGGTATCACATAATAATAATAATAATAAATTGCATGCATTTCTCTGGCCGGTTTACCTATACTGCGGAATGAATAACAGTACTGCCTTAGGTTGAAATAAGTGATAAAAACTGGTCTCATTATTCCACGGTAGACGCTATCTTAGCCAAGTGTATCTGAATTGTCCCTTCCAACAAAGTTTCACATACTGTTTTTAAGATAGCACATTCCATAATCTCTCTATTAAACAAAGGAAAAACTATTCTGAAAAAGACGACCTCTATTATAACATTCTTATTCCATCTCATGTATAGGATGTGACGAAATGAACGTTTTCAGTTTCTTCAGCCGAAGGTGAATTAAAACGACTCGTACGGAAGAGGCAGGATTTTCCATCTAGGAAACTTTCCTACTCCACCCACAAACAATATGCCGAATGAAAAATACATAATATGGCCGCCCCTGACATTAGTTTTCTTGTTATTGACACTAATTCCAATTTTCATGACGAACTATCTTCCATAATAATATGCAATCATGCTAAAATAATCGAAACAAATTTCACTACAGGCTCAAAAAAAAAAAAAGATGCGTACATGAACGATGACTGCAACATCTATGTAAAATAAAAAGGGATTTAAGCACCTGTGTTTCTGTCAGGATAAAATGCAGAATAAAAAATATCGTAAGGACAGACGAAAACATTTATCCTCAAAAGATAACCAAATCTCGAAATCCGCTATCCATCTTAAGACTAAGAAATACATTATGTCGGGGAAAAAAAAAAAGATGTTTATACATGATATCATGTTACGTACATTCACAACTATCGGTGGAATCTTGGTCGAATAAAGCGGTAGATTACGTGCTCGAAATAGGCACCATGTCTTTCAAGACGGGTTTCGTAGCACATGTGAAAGTTCTCTGTCATCTTGGAGAACAAGGGTAATTTTATCCCTTAGTTCAAGGTTTGAAGGCAGATCATGGTGGATACCGGTGAATGGGTATTCCACAAACATGTAGTAGGCTTGAGCCATTTGCACTATCAAGTCCGTCTGAACGAAGATAATACACAACAATAAACGTCTTTCCTTCCATCATCGGCCTAATGAAATTAAAAGGGATCAGTGTGCCCAGAAGAGGGGAAAAATCGGGTGTGGCTGTGTCGGAGCACCGCCGGAGGGGTTTTACGTGAATACCTCACGCCAGCGGATTATATATGTGTGTTGGGAAGTCGGAAGTGTAAATAAATGAAAACAAGTTTAATAATCGATTATAATTTTATTTATCATAGGTCTATGGTAAGAGAAGTAAGATACAAACGGCAGACAAGATACATCCAAGTTTCTGGCGAAAGTCAAATCAATACAAGTGTTACCTAGCGTGGTCGCCGTGGTCTGAAAGTGAGGGAGATTAAACTCGCCTCCCATAAAGTCCCGCAGTAATCGGTTTTGTGACACATCTACATTGATGTCACCGGTGATGATGATGGGCGTATCCAGGTCTGGCTCGATACTGGGTATTATTTTCTTTATGCTTTTCGGGTAACGCAGCAGGGATCGATAGATACAACATTCTGTCGTTGATGATGAAGCGTTCGGATGAATGTATCTAAATATGTCCTCTCCGAGGACAAATTTAGATACACCGTTGATCGTTACGTCGTCCAGGCATATATCTCCCACTGATGGTTCTTCGACTCTAAGAACCATCAGTGACATCAATGGTATCGGTACCATTGATGTCAGTCATAAGTAACGATACGTTGACAATCGGTGAAGCTGTTGAGTTTCCTGTATATGGCGACTCCACCGGCGGTGCGTTTGGACGATGACGACGAAGTTGACGGTTGATTGAGTCTCCTTTCTATGGCTGTATTCTTACATGCTTTAAGTTCGAAACCAGATACATTCGCAGGTGTGGCATCACCAATCAAGTTTTCACTGATGACCAAGTAGTCAGATCTGTTTGTAATGGACTCAGTATCTTTCGATATCTTCGGTGTGCTCCACCAAACTCTGTGCGTTGATCGCCGAGACAAGTAAGACACCCCGCCGCGAGTTTTCGCCGTTGTCACGATCATCAACGTTTAATATCTGGACTTCTGATCGCAGCAGTCGATGATCGTTGACCACAGAAACTGTCAACTCGCTTAACCAGCGTCAGCAAGTGGTGTTTCTTCATTCGCTCGTATTCGTCGCATATCTCCCTGGCAGTGGATGCTGAATTTCCGTAACCGTGATAAAATTTATAACAGTCTCCGTCGATAGCTCCATTGTTACCGAAATCCGCATCCGTTTCGAATAAGGAAGCATCGCTCCCGATACTTCCTTATTCGTTCCGACTCAGATATTGGGATATTATTGGAAAGCTGACGAGTTGCTCTTTCCCGTCGTATGCCATCGGCATATTTCTGGCTGGCTTTCCGGCGAATATAGGCGGACAGTGTGAAATTTCTAAAACTTTTCAACTTCAATCCACATTTTCTTCACCAACACTGTTATCGAAATTTAAGAATTATGCGTTAAATCGATATATCTCGACGAGAGCTGTTGATTGACACTAAAACGAGCGTCGCACCACGACGCTCGTTTTAGTGTCAATTTCCACTCAGTTATACTGAGTGGAAGTTTCCGAGGCGAGGAGGAACGTACAGAGCGGAGTACCCACTGTCAATCGTGGGGCGCGGCGCGCTATCTGAAGGTCACTGAAGAACCTTTATTCTCTCAGCTATCGAATGATATAATTTTGGTTTCGCTACCTTTAATACTTTAACAATGGTGGGGTAGCGCAGGATGCGCTACCAGCAATGTTAATGGTTAGTATAAACAAGAAAATAGAACTGTTAGTACTATTAAATCAACAAAAAAGCGATATCAATACTGCAACACTAAAAATACTTCCGATCGAAAATTACTTCCGTTCCTTTAGAAATTATTAAGCCAAACCTTATCGAATGATTTCGTTACACTCAACTTTTCGTCCCGTTCTCCCTAGTACTGTTCTGAATTTAAAGACGTATTCACATCAAAGAGAAGGGCGTGGGAATGACAGTGAGGTGGTTGTGAGGAAGGTTGGAGGAGTGGAATGGTGGGGAGGATGGAAGAAAAATTAGGCCTCGGCTCATAATACTCATCTTATTAGCTCTATGCAATCAGATGACAACTCTTTTTACCGCCAGCAAAAGTCTGTTTCAGATGGAAAGGACCACGAAGGTAACGGGTGCCCAGGTGATCCGCCCTTTCAGGGTGGACCGCCTCGAATAGACCTGCTCTGCTTGGGTTTTTCCTCCGAATTACCTCCGTGAGAGACAATGGAACAAAGTTGACTGAAATGCCCTCAGGAAAGACGCAAAAAACAGACGAGGATATGCTACTGCAGTTGGAGATGTTAAAGCAGTAGAAAACAGAATTGATGGTGTTATTTCTGTTTGGACACAGGATGGGAGGTGTATGTTGGTTTTGGTTCTCTCAACCAACCTTATATTAGCTAGTTGTTGGTTGACCCCACATTCAAACATAAAGAACGTTTTAATTATACTGCGCCACTCTATGTTTGAAATTACACAATTATTGTGAAGGAATCGAGCATAAAATAGCACAACAGTAACGTGAACTCACTACACGTCGATAATTTCTTACTCATATTTAGGGTTTCCCGCAAGATTCGTATTTTAATAAGCAGTGCAATGAAACTGAAATTAGGAAGCATAAGAATCAAGATAAACAATACATTTAATTCTCTCACAAAATTATTCTTACATAAGAAATAAGAACTCTATTAAGATCAATACAATTAGAACATAATTTATGCATTCAATAAAGTATTTAGATTATACTCAGCTGAGCATATCATTTACTGCTAGAACTTATAAGGCTTTCACAATTCTCACCCGTTAGGATTTCAACTTATTTCACTTTAAACAATATCAATATTCAGCAAAACATTCAAAATTTAATTCTTTTTAGTCTCAGAGAAATATTCGTAAACTTCAATTTATCAAACACTTAACAAGCATCATCAATATTTATCAGAGGATTAAAATAGTTCTTAAAAGGTTCAGTCTTGATTTTACATATACGTAGTGAGATAACACATTCAAACACGAACTAATTCTTCAATGTGGTTTCTCAAGTTAGCTTCACAAGGAAATGTTTTATAATATCACTCATTCAAGCTTGACTAGCTGGCTCCAGCAACACGAAATTTGACCAAGTTCATAGCTTGCACGTTATGGAAAATTCTTACAACACTTCTAGGAACTCGATAATCTTCCACTTTAGGCAACACAAAACTTATAGTAACCCCGAATTCAATAACTTATTTGTTAAGACTGGAAAATGTATTTTCTCGCTCGTAATAACTTGTCTTACTATAAATCTCACTCATTATTATTATCCTTTCACTCGGGTAAAGTCCTTTACAAGGTGAAAGGAAACTAAATAAATATGAGTTCGAAGTAAGATTCAGTAAAATCAGAACAAGTTTCCAAATCCTTGTTACGTCGTACGATCCCAGGTTAGATCACATCTCACGACCTTCCTACACTCTCCATTTTCTTTCTCGTTCCTTCTTCCTATATCTCATAATTCTTCTGCCTTTTCCCGCCCAAACTAGTTTTTTCTCCCTTCGTTCAGTTTACAACGAAATTCCCACGCTAAGGCACGCGCTATCTAAAAATAACTTAGTTTTCTGACAGCAACCAATCAAACCACATCAGCAGGGTTCATTAGAAATACTTTCACTTTCAGTAACAACAAATAAAATGCATGCATTACAGTTCACTTATGATACATTTACAAGTTATATAAAGAATTTATACAGAATAAATAACGAACTAAAAAAATTACAATTATTATTTCAATGAAAAAGTAAGAGTAAGTGTTTAAATTACAATTTACTTAGGAGCAAACTTGGCTCAGGAAATGATTCATGTTAAATCATGAATGAAGCATTAATAATCATAAAATTCTTTATTCACAATTTAACAGGATACAGGATGAGGTGTACACCACTGGAAGTTCACCTAAGAAATCTCCAGCTGCCTGTAGCGCCTAAATGCGAGTTTCCCCCTACTTTATACATTTACAAGTTATATATTTATCCCAGACCAGTCCACCACGCAGTTAAAATCCCCATCATGATGAGCGCCATAGATGTAGGTGTCAAGCGACTGAAAGAAACTTGATCATCTTGCTGATTCTACCGGGTCGTAGTGTTAATGAACCTGGTAGTGCAGCCCCGGTACTCTCCCCCTCTGCATCTGGATGTTATGGAACGCTCCGAAGAGGTGGGTGGTGGTGGTGGTGGGGGGGGGGGGGGCTAGCTAAGTATCTCGACCCTGGCACTGTTTATTTTGCCGAAGCTCCAAAATAATGTGACGGGTACTTTTGGCTCAGTTCTGCAATGGAAAAAGTATTTCCTGCAGAAACAAGAGCCGGATGTTAAAAACTAGCATTGACTTCACACACCGGGTGATGTGCCCGATGGCGGCGGCATTATGATATTTTAAGATTTTATACCCGGCCCAGGTCTTTGATTCTCAGTTGTTTCACGTAGTTGATTAAGGAATCTTAGCGTGGGGGGGGGGGGGTTAGAATATCCAGCACCCCTGCAAACTGGCTTCTAGTTTCGAACACGAGCTCGATAAGACTTCGAACTCATGTCGACTGTTTTTAGTCTTAAAACTGGTGATCTTGTTGTTTGACGTTATGACAGTTGAACTGGGAGCCAGTATTTCTTGATCTTGGAGTTTATGCTTTCGTGTCTTTGAGGAGGGGTTTCCACCTCCATTTCCTGCTTTCTGATTTTTTGGAGTGGCTTCGCGTTTTTCTTCTTTTTTGAGGGAAGCTTCTTTTCTTTTGGTGCTTCCTTTGGGGGTGGCAGTTGTTTTTTCCCCTCTCTATTTGCATTTCTTGTGCAGGAGGGTCTTGGGTTTTTCACTGACAGATGAAGTCGCCTCTGGTGCTGTTGAAGAGCTGGCCGTTGTGGATGTTGTGAAATGCTGACCTTATTGTCTTCATCTGTTACAGCTGTTTGTTCCTTTTCTGTGGCCGTTGCTTCAGCAGATGTTGCTGAAGGGGCATTTTTTATTTTACCCAAACCTACTTGTAAAAAAGTTTTCTCCTCGCTGATTTTTTTGGAAAGTCCCGGCGTCTCGGACAGGCTGCGGGTTAAGTGGTTCGATCGGCGCCCCTGTCCGCTCTGCGCATGTGCACAGAGGACAAGTTGTTATCTTGTGCGCTTTCGGCAGGGGTGTGGGCACTGGCTGGAGATGCGCCGGACTTTCACGCAATTGAATCACTTGGCTGGGGAACAGTCACTCCCTCGATGTTCGGTTGAGCCGCATCGCAAGCACTGTCGTTGTACTCCGGGGTATATAGTTCACCATTAGCAGGGATGTTCCGATGTTGAGAAGGTTGGGTACTGGCTGACGCATGTCCATGGTGAATAACTTCACTGGAATACCATGACGGGTCTTCCTTGGAGACGCTGTTTTTAATGTTGCTCGCTTTCCCCCACTTGCTAAAAGTTTGAATGAGCACATCGTCTCCGGCATCAAGATACTCCATGGGGAAGGGCTCAATTTTAAGCTGTCTCACCTGTGAGCCAATCATATTGGGTGTTATATGCTTCCCCTGGACAGGGAAACTCTTTAGAAGTTTATCTCTCGAAACTATATTTTTAACCACGGCAAGAAATCTTCCTCTGCCATAGGGTGAAGGAGTAAATGTTTTCGGGTTCTATTAGCTCCTTGAGGATCTTTGTGAGGACGGGACTCCTCCAATCCTGGTATCTCAACTCCTAAGGTCCTAGTCCTTGATAGAACGGGGGTCATCCTATTCATTTCTAAATCTCTGAGTGTGTGTGTGGGGGGGGGGGGGGGGAGAATTAAGAGTCGTAGGACTCTTTAATTAATCCCGTAGTAGCGCGGGATGCGCTACCAGCAATGTTAATGGTTAGTATAAACAAGAAAAATAGAACTCTGTTAGTACTATTAAATCAACAAAAAAGCGATATCAATACTGCAACACAAAAAATATTTCCGTCAGAATGGCGCCGAAAGAACGACATCAACACTATTGCCTGAGCTACGGGTAATGGCGTGGACTCGACAGGTGTCTTCTACTAAGGTGAATGCAAACGAAGGGCATATTTCATAGCGAGTGTACTGAGGGGGGGTTCAATAGTTTTTTTTTTTTTGCGCAATACCGTATTATTCTTTTTTTCACAATTTGTCTCTCGACTGAAAAATGATATTCAGTCGATATTTGTGTAAAACTCAGTTTTACACAAAATTTGAGATTCTTAGTCATGTGAAGAAGAAGATTACAGTAACTAAAGTTTTCTAGCCGATTGATAAAGTGCTGCTAAAAAAGTGTTTGTTTCTTCAATGTACTTATTATTATCAAATAAAATATTTACTTTTGGTAAAAGAACCCTTGATTGTCTTCATTATAATCTAACAATACTTGTTCCAAAGACACGTGCAATCTTACCTAAATTAGTAAAGTATCCGATTTCTGCCCGGAAAGCGTTTCTCTGACTTGTAGTCACGTTTGATGTCCATACAATCTGAGGTTCAGGGTAGAGTTCGAAGCAGGGAATGTTGGGACCTAAAGAGACCAATCGTAACCCGTGAGCTGTCAGGATGGCACGACTATCGGCAGAAGGTGCGAAAACATGGATCTCTAACTTAACCATACTTTCCAAGGGAATAGTGACGTTGAAAGGAATCCAACGGCGCTCTCTGATCGCCAGAGGAACTGGATCTACGACTCGTTTTATCTGCGGTTGTAACTGAGAAAATAGAATTAAAGGGAGTTGAATGAGAGTAAAACTTTTCGTTTTAAAGTGAGGTAAATTTCTTACTACGATTCTATTTTTAGAATTACCTGTAAAGATGAACGCCCCGAAATTCTGTTTAGAATAACAAGATAACATGCATACAATCAAAGACATGAGAAAATTGGATTGCTTATGTGGATACATCGAAATGTGTTTTCATTCAGATCTTATTTGCAGCACTTTTAACTCTGACTGTAAATGGATCGTGCAAGAACTTAAAAAGAAGAAAATGTAAAATAATATTTCTTTTCGGTAAAATTGCAGTAATAACTAATAAGCAGCAAATGTACTTACCAGAGTTTCTACTTGGTCCGGTGTTTCGGCAACTGTGTAATTCACTATCGCAGCTTCATAACTGGAATCACTTCCGACCGACGCAGTTGCTGCAATGTTGAACAAATCTCCAGGATAAAGCTTGCTATCTCGAGAAGGCATGACAGCTATCTTCATTTCCAACTGGTTTTCATAAAGAAGTCATTGTTTTACAATAATTAAAGTGCGATATTCACGAAGTTCAGATATGTATTGTGGGTTTCGAGAACAATGCAAAATTAGTTAATACAGAATTATAAGAAATCAGCGATAATATACATTTGCAAGCATAAATTATTTCAAAAAAGTAGAAGATATTATAAATCTCACATTTTATAGCCAAAAAATGACCAGAGAGCTTATGAGAATACAACCTTTTGCATGGCAGTTCCATTTGATATGGTACTATGAGTTGCCTTGGTGTGGTCACCGACACTATCTTTTAACATTCATGCCGAGCTGTGCCTTATGTTGCACTAACAGCACAAACATCCCGGTGTAAATATGTTAAGTATTGCTAGGCAAGGCAATCCTGATGGCAAAATTGTATTTTTCTTGAGATCTGTGGTCAATTTTTAAAATTTAAAGTTTCATTTCCATTTATTCGGTTATAAAATAACGAAGTATTTATAACATCATTATTTTATAACCGAATAAATGGAAATGAAACTTTAAATTTTAAAAATTATTTATAACATCATATACTTTTATAACTTTAGTGCCAAATTGAAGCATTTTAGGCTCTTTATTCAGCTATCATAGATTATACATCATCATTTTCAAGATCCGTGATGAGTGCCACATAGCTATCATGTCAAGCAGCCCTAATATTCTTAACTGCTGATATGAATTGTATACCTTTTTTTAAATGTTTGAAGGGGGGGGGCATACAATGTGTGTATGGACTACTATTATGCTTTTGATGTAATGGGAGTTTATCTACGTTTTTATTCCATAAATCAAAGTACATCTTTGTGTAACACAATCGCTGAAATAGTTGTTAAGCATCAATAATTGCACATAACTGAATAGAGTGCAACCCCTTTGGCCTTCGATTCATACTTTCCACTATTTTTGATAATGTTAGGTAAACGGTTCTAAATCAGTTCATCTGACTTATGTCCTGGAACATGGAACATGCCCCAGGACATAAGTCATTCCTGGGGCATGTTACAACGCTCTAAGGATTGGTCATAATGCTATTTACACCAGTGTAGGCTGCTTGTGATTGCTCTTTCGAAGAAGCGAAGACTGTGCATAGATTCCTACCATTACTCTTCCGAGTAGTCTGTGGTCTCTTAGTCTTCCCTGTGCGTTTCCCGACTGATGTGGCATTCTCATATTTCGATCTGTTGATAATGTTATCTTCATCTGGTGTTGGTTGATGCAGCCGTTTACCAATATCACAAATGAACAGATCTATATGTTGTCATTTATATATGGGCTTCGAAAGAGGTTTCAGTGTAGGATGTCATATCAAGGGTCTGTTCATTTGTGATATTGGTGTATATAGGTTGTTAAGGCGACAATATGATAGTTCTCTGGCCCTTCTATATCAGCCTATTTCAATGTGGTGAGAGAGAGAGAAAGACTAAAAATGGCATAAATTAACAATTCGCTTTTTATTTTTTAATGAGAACAAAGTATTCACTGAAATAATCTCCAATAAAACAAATTTTATTCTCTTAACTCACTCAGGATTTTTAAAAAGAAAAGTTTTGTAGTGCAAGAACATAATCTTCGGTATAAACTGTCTTGTATCACACCGCTTCTAAGACAATTCTCGTCCAAGAGCCCGGTTTGTAAATTCCATTATTAATGCATTAATTGCAATAAGATTTGTATTAGCGATAAAGGGCTGTCGATACCTTGTTTTAATGCCTTATTTTTCCTTATGAAGCTACTTTCTCCCATAAAAGAGATATTTAGATATAAGAGGTAAAGTGGTTTTAAGTGCTGATACACACTTTGCATATACAATCAGAAGGTAAACTAGTGCAGAATACAAACACATTCACAGAGTGGTGAAAACCAAAATTATCTGCCCATTGATTTAAAGGAGACTATTATAAGAATGCAAGAAAAAGAAGAAAAAAAGTGTGTTCTTTGGCCTAACACATCATTGCGAGATAAATTCTGATTGAAGTACACAAGATAGACACAAATATGTTTTTGAATAACCAAGGTTGAAAAATAATTACGTTAAACTTCTACCCTAAAAGTAATTTATTTCACTTCACTTCGTTTCTCTTTTAAAAGCTACTGTCGCATTGAAATTTTGGACACTAACGTTGAATGGGCGCGGCCATTAAGACAGAAAGCCTTGTAGGCTCTTTCTTCACCTGTTAGAGACCGAGTTATAAAATCATACCAAGAAAATCAACTCATTTGCACAAAATATAAAACAATATTCGCTGATTATATTTTATTAATGTTGCGCATCGTTGATTATTCCTTTGTAATAATAGCACAATATGCAAATATTTCAGTAAAATTCATGTTGAATGAAACTAAGAAGGTCTGAGAAGTTCGAATTATAATACATAATTACAAATAGAATAATTTTAACACAGTAGCATGCACATACACTTCTGGCAATATGGAATCTGTATCACCCGAAGTTCCTCTACATATGTGCGGGTATTCTTTTAAAATATCCATTACAGTATTTTTTTTTTTAAATTCCAGTAACTTCTTTTTAGTTGAACAAAGCACATTTTTTGTTCACGCTTCGGTTCCAGAAAATAACAATTAAAAGCATACCATGGAGTGGGGAAAAAGATCCATCATGACAACTTTATAAGCTAAATTGATGGTTTCTTCAAAATATTGCGAGGAAAGATAAAATATTACGAAAGTAATAGTGAAATGTTTTGCTCGTCTTAGACTGCACGAAAACAGCCTTTGGTGGCAAAAGTGGAAGCTTTTATCCACTCGGTCATTAGGATTGGCAAAATTACATCAGAATGAGATGAGACACAACTGCTATTATTAGAATAAGGCAATAAGAAGATATAACAAACGGCTTTTTTACATAATAAATTCATACGATAATACTTACTCTGTTCTCTTCATCTCCTTGCTCGATATATGTGTTACATATAAGACCCAGATTATAAACTGCGATATCGTTATGAAGACGTTTTTTACGATCGCTAATAAAGAATAAACAGCAAATGTGTGATTTTTTTTAAAATCATGTTAATAATAAAAATATTTTTTTTATTATGATTACATATTTAGGTTACATTTGATTACATATGATACATACGTAATACATTACATATTTATTTAATTCAATCCATTTTTATTATTAAAATTATGATTACATATTGTGTTTACATATTTACAATAGATATAGTTCTGTTTTTTTTTTTTTTGTAATGAAATTCTTGCAAATATTTTCTTTTTTTTCCTGTATAATGTATTAATAATAGTTACTGTTGTTGGTCATTTATAATTGCGGTTGAATGACATTGCATTTTTACAATAACAATGAGTTATATATATTTACAATTTTTGATTTAATATATTTAAGTGCTGTAAGTACGGTATTTAAATGTAATGTATGGATTTTTCCCCTTTTTATTGATCTCGGTCGAGATGTAATTTTCCAGCTTTCATTCTCGAAGCTTTTTATTAAGCTTATCTGAGGATGACACCGGTTAGTTATTGTTTATTGGTTTGTTGCAGTGTTGGAATTAGGCTGATGTTTGATAGGTCTTTGATATCTACTACAGCCGTCGGTTGAGAAATTCATTCACACGCACACAATAATAATAATAATAGCCGTGGTATCTATGACTATATTAGGTTAGTGTAACTTGTTGAAGTCTTTCCTTTACAAAATTACAAATTATTCCATTATTCGATGTTTGTTTGTTTTTCCTTCATATGCAGTACCCGATTTTGTTACAGTTCTTTATTCTTTTGTTTCGCCTGTTTGAAGCAACAGATTTCTAATAAGATTTTTCTGAAGTTGATTTTTAATTTTACCTCTTCATCCAATTCTCCTCCTATTTTTAACTTCCTACATTAAAATAGATTGCATAGCATTATTTATTCTCGTAGACAGACTTATACGTTGGTTATGCATTACTAAATCACTTAAGTAATTGACAACGTAGATAAGAATATAAATTAAATCACTTTAATAAATATTTCCGATATTTCGGAAACGTCACATTGCCATCTTCAAAAGGAACTTACAAAAAAGGCACGTGCACGTAGGCACTACAGCACAGTAACTGAGAATGAAAAGATGAAGCTATTGTTCTCCTAAAAGTCCTAATGATGCCCTCTAGCGGGCTAAGTAGGTGTTCTTGCCGTTGGGCTGAAGGTCTGCTGATGTAAGCCTCCCAAATTTGGGGCAGTCGCATACAACCAAATTTGTTGATGTTTGGAGAGTTTCTTAGGGCTGATGTTGATTCCATAAATAGTCTTTCGAATTTGTATTGGTTGTGGAAGAAAGCTACGGTGTATTACTGTAGCTTTCTTCCATTGTATTCTGTGGCATGTATCCAGAGCATGGTCTGCAAGACCAGAATGGCTGTACTTGTGAAAACAGATGTAGTCCTTGTGTTCCGAAATTCTGATATTCGCTGTCCTGCCTGTTTGGCCAAAGTAAGACAGTTTACAACTGCAAGGGACCTGGTATACACTAGGTAGGTCTAGGGGAAGTGGTTGGTCTTTAGTGGAGCGGATAAGGGATGACAGTTTTCTGTATGGCCTATAACAGGAGGTCAGTTCATGTTTTTCTAAGATTTTAGTAATTTTTTCCGATGTGCCTAGGATATAGGGAATAGTGATGGATTTAGAGGGGGGGTAGCCATTGGCTGAGAAAGTGTTAAGGATGTGATTTAGTTCAGTGTTTAGGGCCATGTCGTTAGAACAGATTAGTTTAGCCATATTGTTGTGAGGGGAGGAGTGGGATTGTTGGTGAATGTATCTGCCTGTATGGGTGGGTTTTCTCTAAACTGAGAAAAGCAAGGTTCCATCAGGCTGGCGGGTGACTAGTGTGTCTAGGAAAGGGAGGCTGTTGTTTTCCTCTTTTTCCAGGGTGAACTTGATTCTGGGGTGTTGGTTGTTTAAGTGTGTTAAGAAGGAGAGGAGTGTTTCAGAGCCATGTGGCCAAATAGCGAACACATCATCAATGTAGCGTAGCCATATGGTTGGTTTTTGTGGGGCAGAGGCTAAGGCTTTTTCTTCAAAGGTCTCCATAAAGAAATTGGCCAAGGGTGGGGAGAGTGGTGAACCCATGGCTGTCCCCTCTATTTGTTTGTAGAATTTTCCCTGCCAAACGAAATAGTCTGAGTTCATTGTGAACTGAAATAGGGCTGAGATGTCGGGAGAAAATTTAGCTTGGATTAGCTCTAAAGTTTCGTTGAGTGGAACATTTGTGAATAAGGAGGAGACGTCAAAGTTGACCATTATGTCGGTATGTTGGAGTGTAAGGTTTTCTATGCTGGCTTTGAAGTGGGCTGAGTTTTTTTATGTGTGATGGTGTGTTGCCAGTATAGTGTGTGAGCTCTTTGGCCAAATGTTTAGCTAATTTGTATGTGGGGGAATCAATGCCATCCACTATGGGACGTAATGGCACATTTTCTTTATGTATTTAAAAAAAGAACACTACCGTCAATCCAAAACTTACTACCAACACCGTAATCAACATTTCTTCAGTCACACCCTGAAGCCTGAAGCACTTAACGAGCTTTCACCTGGCCACAACTTCGCCATTGCTCTTAGAAAAATTCCTAGTGAGGATATTATGATCCAGATCGAACGCGAAATCCGCACCTTCCACATCAAATCGCCAATAGTGTAAGACTGGATGTAGCTTGTGTCCTCTCCAAAGCCATACCCACCAAAAACCAACATATCCAACAAGGAATATAAAGCTCTACAGGAAATGAGGAATAATAAAGAATTAGTTATCACCAAAGCGGATAAAGTAAATGCAACTGTAGTACTTACCCAAAAGAACTACACAGGTAAGCTTAATGCTCTTCTGTTAGATCGGGCTACTTACCTCCCTATCGAATACAATCCCACGAACTCACAAATTAGAAAACTTCACAGGCTCCTTAAGAAAGTCACTTCTTGGCCTGTAGAAGTTACTAACAGATTAAAGCCGTTTAACTCTATACCCCCACCCGTATTTACGACTCCCGAAAATACATAAAGAAAATGTGTCATTACGTCCCATAGCGGATGGCATTGATTCCTCCACATACAAATTAGCTAAAAATTTGACCAAAGAGCTCACACACTATACTGGCAACACATCATCACACATAAAAAAATTCAGCCCACTTCAAAGCCAGCATATAAAACTTTACACTCCAACATACTGACATAATGGTCAACTTTGACGTCTCCTCCTTATTCACAAATGTCCCACTCAACGAAACTTTAGAGCTAATCCAAACTAAATTTTTTCCCGACATCTCAGCCCTATTTCAGTTCACAATGAACTCAGGCTATTTCGTTTGGCAGGAAAACTTCTACAAACAAATAGAGGGGACAGCCATGGGTTCACCACTCTCCCCACCCTTGGCCAATTTCTTTATGGAGACCTTTGAAGAAAAAGCCTTAGCCTCTGCCCCACAAAAACCAACCATATAGCTATGCTACATTGATGATGTGTTAGCTATTTGGCCACATGGCTCTGAAACACTCCTCTCCTTAACACACTTAAACAACCAACACCCCAGAATCAAGTTCACCCTGGAAAAAGAGTAAAACAACAGCCTTCCTTTCCTAGACACACTAGTCACCCGCCAGCCTGATGGAACCTTGCTTTTCTCAGTTTATAGAAAACCCACCTATATAGGCAGATACATTCACCAACAATCCCACTCCCCTCACAACAATATGGAGTGGTGAAAACACTATACAACAGGGCTAAATTATTCTTCTAACGACATGGCCCTAAACACTGAACTAAATCACATCCTTACCACTTTCTCAGCCAATGGCTACCGCCCCCCCCGAAAAAAATCCAAAAATATTAAACCTACAAACCACATCCCCCTCCACAACAAGGATTGCTCTAAATCCATCACTATTTCCTATATCCGAGTTACCTCGGAAAAAATTACCAAAATATTAAAAAAGCATGACCTGACCTCCTGTTACAGGCCATACAGAAAATTGGCATCCCTTATCCGCTCCACTAAAGACCAACCACTTCCCCTAGACCTACCTAGTGTATACCAGGTCCCTTGCAGTTGTAAACTGTCTTACTTTGGCCAAACAGGCAGGACAGCGAAATCAGAATTTCGGAACACAAGGACTACATCCGTTTTCACAAGTACAGCCATTCTGGTCTTGCAGACCATGCTCTGGATACACGCCACAGAATACAGTGGAAGAAAGCTACAGTAATACACTGTAGCAAATACAAATTCGAAAGACTATTTATGGAATCAGCCTCAGCCCTAAGAAACTCTCCAAACATCAACAAATTTGGTTGTATGCGACTGCCCCAAATTTGGGAGGCTTACATCAGCAGACCTTCAGCCAAAAGGCCAAGAACACCTACTTAGCCCGCTAGAGGGCACCACATGACTTTTAGGAGAACAATAGCTTCATCTCTTCATTCTCAGTTACTGTGCTGTAATGCCTACGTGCACGTGCCTTTTTTTGTAAGTTCCTTTTGAAGATGGCAACGTGACGTTACGGAAATATCGGAAATATTTATTAAAGTGTATTTTAAATTATATTCTTATCTACGTTGTTCAATTCCTTAAGTGATTTAGTAATGCATATCATTATGCTGCGTTCTTAGTCTAAAGGACAATATCTATGAATTTTCTTGGCCAGATTTCTTTTATATATAATATTTTTTTTACTTTCGTTTCGTTTAAAGAATGAATATTTGCAGATTGTGTGTGAGAGAGAAAATATTACAGACTACACGCTTATCGACTAAGCATTTGCCAATATTTCTAGTTACAGCATATAAGCAATACGGGCGATTAATTTTTTATAAGAATTTTTCAATGTTTTTTAAAAAGTTAATTTTTATAATTTCAGTTGTATGAATTTTAATAGTGAAATTGATTTATATTGTAATTTCCAATGAAAATGCATGATGATTTAAAAACATTCAGTTAAATATGACACCATACACTTCAGGGGGTTGATCCGGTCATATGACGCATAGTAGAAGGGATGGAATCGTAAGATCATGCGCATTGCTTACTTTTGTAAGCGATAGTGTTTTTGACTGTACAGCTTGACACGACCAAATCGCATTCATCTATTTTTACTTTACCTAGAAGCAGCAAGCAATGCAAAATAATATTAACAAAAAAAAAAAAAAAATTATCTATAGGTCCACACTCTACCATGCGGGCATTGAAAACCAAATCCAGCGGAACAGAGTGGATAGCCTTTATTCGTTATGCTGTCGTTTATTAATTGCGTGTGTCATTTGGCCGCTTTGAATTTTTTTTCGAAATAAAACTACCCGCGATCCCGAGAATATGAAAAATCCAACCGAAGGCAAGCATCGCAAGCTCATTGTGGGTGATCTAAGGAAATTCTGTCAGATAAAAAATCCTCTTTTATTGCTTTGTTTTCGTCATACATATTATTTGAAGTTTGACAGTGACTGTTATCGCAGCAAGCCAAATGGAACACAAGCTATATTTTAGTTGGGTTGTTCATAGTGAAGAAACTAAAGAAGTGACAAGATCGCTAAAACAGAAAGAAACTTTTCGAAAGATGTTTAGAGAGGAGGAAAGATAGATGGATAGAGAGACAAACTTGGTTTATGGTTAGAGATTAAGCTAGGAGGGCACGATCTGTTACCACACACACACACACACACACACACACTCTCTCTCTCTCACATATAATGTTTTCTCCTGGCTATACTCCTCTAAACCACTTAAATAATTCGTCTTTCTGCCCATCATCCTATTTATCAGTCAGCGTTAAGAATCATCCAGCCTGAAGGTAAGAACTTCCCCTATTTTCCTTTATAACAGTTAATTATTTAACGGCTTGCGTTGTGAAATAATAGTCGCTGATAACTTCTTAATAGGGTAGCATAGGTATTAAAACAGATAGTTAAATAAAAAATAATTCATATCTTGTTAAATATAGATTTTTTCTTATCAGGCTAGATAGAGACATTTTATGTTGCATTGTCACTTCCTTTTCCCGTTGCTAAGTACGAAAAGGAGAAAAAAAGAAACGTAGTTGCTTTGGTTAAGCTCAACAACTGAAGACGTCACAGTCGCATAGTTTTTTTTGTGTGTCTCAACGTGCCATCAGATGTTGGCGTAATCACGAGACCGAAGTCCCAAAGCACGCTGCCAACAACATCAACATCCCCCCCCTTTCCCTCCCGAGATACTCGTAGTTGGTGCTGACAGCCAAAACTTGCACGGAATTAGTACTCGACAGGTTTCCATATGCTAACGTGGAAAGTCTTCCTTAAGCAGAGAAAACAATGTTTTATGCTTTCAAATCTTAATATTGATTTTGAGCACCGATGATAAATTCAGCTGAGTCGAATATCAGCTACTCTTGGTGAAACCTTTAATAAAAAAGAACAATTAGTAGCGAATATATGGGCTCTTCAGAAATCCCATCTGAAGTAGTGCAAGCTAAAACAACTCATTCCGAAAATTATGAAACCTCATAAAACTATCGAAACCTTCAAGTTTCACAAAGCACAAATATTGTCTGTCTTGTCCAGTATAAAATAATCATGGACATAAGTTTATTATCCTTCCTTGAAATAAGTTTATAATACTAAGTGGAGGTCTTTTTTGGTCATTTTTTTTATTAGCAAAAGTTGAACAAAATGAAGAATTTTTTTGGAAGTATTCCATGCGACACCTTATTTAGAAATGTTCATTCGGTGCAGAGCTTACATACATTATCATCGTATTGCATTGTACGTATGCAATATATTTTATTGATATGCAGCAGTGTACATAAAAAATTAAAAGTAGTCTTATTCAGCTTATTTTAATTTATATGTACACTGCTGCATGTAAATAAATTACATTTGAAATACGTAAGTAACTATGACTGTGAGAAAATTAATCCCTATAAATGAGTTAAATGCCGACTTATAGGAGTTATTTAGTTTCACAATGTGAATTTTATTTTATTCATATTTAATATACAAATACAGTATGCATAAAATTTTCAGTACTTATACGCGCATTTCTTCTATTTATTATATTTATTCCACACATGTTGTCAGTCCAATATTTTTTACACTTACTTACATGTATCGTTGTATTCATAGATGTAAAAAATTAAACAGTAAATGGCATTAATTATTACAAATCTTGATTTAAAAAAATACCGTTGTTTTATAATGCGGATATCCTTGCACATTCTCTATAACGCTGTTATGGGAACAGTATTTTAGTGTTGTATTTTATCATTTACTGGTAATATTAAATGTAAAAAAAAAATGTACTCGTATATCTCAGACGTTTTATTTCATAAGAACAATATACAGTACGTATCTTAGCACTGAAACCTATGAGATAACATGAAACATACTGAGGATATTGAGTAGGTGGTATTATAAACACCTACATAAGTATTAAAACAATACCTGAAATATGTTACTATGTGGCGCTTTCATACTTCAAATATGAAATAAGGATTGGATCGGCTATGAAGTACGCACTCTGGCTATGATTTTAAAAAATGCCGTGCTTTAAGAGAAGTACGCAGCGTGCGTACTTCTCTTAAAAATCCCGTATAAAGGTCATAAAAACTTTTAACGAACTTTTTTAAAAACCTTTAGAAACCAGATCTTTTCAACCAAAGGACATCATACGCTATACGCAAGACTGGCATAGTTTTCTCGCCCCCCCCCCCCGCCCCCAAAAAACTTCGTTTTTTAAATTTATCATAACATTACTAGTCTCGATAAAGAGGGGTTTACATATAAAGTTTGTTTTTGTGATTGTTTGCCTTTTTTGTGGACTGATGTCTGCATAATACAGTAAGTGTGTTCAAGACAACACGGGGATTTAATTTTTCATTTTAATAACATTAAACAAGGGCATCTTAAGTCATTTGGCTATAGAATACTATTGCTAGTATTTTAATTACTCGAAATATTCACCTTGAAGAAAAAGTGCTTCTGACTTGCAGTGGGGAAAAACAGGGATAATTCTTTCCCCTGTACGTAATTCCACCCAGACATACATCAAAAGAATATTTTCTCTTCGCTTGATCTGCATTCCGAATAGAGATCTTGATAGGAGTCATGGAGTCCGCAGACAGTTGAATGCTCGTGGAGAGAACTACAGGGGCACCAATGGCTATGGCAGCACCAGGAAAAGCAGCACCAAAAACTAAGGACTGAGGCAAGTTGTTGTACTGAAATGAGACAAAGTTGTTGAAAATAATTCATGAGCAAGACATCTGATGAATCCTATTGGCTATTACCATTAACAGAGTTAACTACCTATTTAAGAAAAACCAACAGATGCCGAAACTTCTGATTTTTTTTTCTTTTAAATCACAATTTATAACTTTGTCAAAAACCAGAGTGAAACTTATATGGTCGTTATTAACATATGAATTGTGATGATCATCGAAACTGGTTAAATCACCAAGCCTAACCTAGTTCTATAAAATAATTTAAATAATATTTTGCTTTATTTCTATGATATCATTAGACAATAGTATATTACGAGATTTTGGGGGTGGAACAGCGTAATATAAGCATTAAAATTCCCGAATACGCAATTTTTAGTCGATACTGCAAAGATTAAAAGTTGGCGAAATTCTAGCGATTTCTTTTATATCAAGAACAGCATTAGTGTTATAGAATTATGTGTTTTACTTACTGTTGATTTCGAACTTTTCTCAAGTATTGGTTCAACTACGATATTGTCGGTTGTAGCTCCGTGTCCAAAATCGACTTTCCAGTTGAGTGTTTGCTGCTCCGTGGCAGATGGACTTAATCTCACTAAAGCCAGGATTTGGAGAGTGTTGTCTGTCATGTGAGTGCTCTCGACCACGGGCATGTGACCTAAAACAGCAAACTACAGCATAAATATAAACGGCAAAGTCATCACAAAATTTATCATTGCATAATTTAGAATAAATAATAATTTATTTAGAAATCTGAAAATGTTTTGTATAGAATTTAACATTAATGTGTTGTAACACAACAACACGTTTAACAAATACAATATGAATTAGCAATTATAGTATGATATTGTGTTTGATTACTATCATATACAGTTTGAGAAAATGATCGCGATAAACTGAAAAGTGGTATAAAATGTGTTCAATACGTTTTTCTTACTAACCAATGTTTGAGAGAGCGTTGAAAATCAAAATGGCTTTTTCATTTCCTGCTAAAGGATTGGCATGGATAACGTAACTAGGAATGATATTTTCTGTTCCACAAGGTATGCTTCGTCCCACTGATTTTACTTTCAGTCCGCAGACACTGAGCCCCTCGTCAACTGCTCTAACTTCCACTATGTATTTTCCGGCAGACAGAGGAGGTGTCTGAATTATGACGGTAAAGTCCAACATTTCTCCTGGAACCACTCGCATACTACCAGTGGGTTCAGTAGTACTGTATGGTTTCTTATCCTGGAAAAGAAAAGTAAACAAACTAAGAAACTTTCTAAAGACCAAGTTGTAAACAAAATTGGGAACATCAAATTCTACAATTTTTTCAACGTAGAACCAATACTCACCGGAACAAGTTCGGGGCTGCCAATCATCCCGGTGATATTGGTCTCCATCACCCACACAGAAATACCGTCAAAGCTTAAACCACCCTTGATGGTATAAAGAGCTGATGTATCTGTGATTTCTAAACCTTCAGGAATACTGGCAATTATGTTCAGAACGGCAATATTGTCATCTGTTATCGGAAGGGCTCCTACATCTCCAAGGATGATTTTGGAAGTATCTGTCAGTGCATCGCCATTTCTAATAAAGCAATCAAATGCATGCGATTAGATTCTTTAATGGAAGTTTTTTTCACTTGGCTATGCTACCAATTATATACTTGGTTTAATCCTTTATCCAAGTGTAAGCGAACAAAGTTTGCGCCTGAAGTATCTTTCAGGACTGGGGCAACTCGTGGCAAAGGTGGTATAACTTCTCATCACTTGCCTTAGTATCCCGTAATGCAAAGCACATCTCCTTGCGGACGTGTATGATGTTATGCACTCAGACCGGTTTCAACCTTTATTGAAGTCTCATCAGTGGGAGCCAGCCACCTTAGTGTCACCACCTCTAGGTTTGGCTCCCACTGAAGAGACCTCAATAAAGGTCGAAACTGGTCTGGGTAGTGACCCTTCTCTTAACGCAGGGTTTCTCAAACTGTGTTCTGCGGAACACTAGTGTTCCGCGAGAAGTTATGGAATTTGTCATTTTAGTTTTCTAAACATTTTTCATGAATAAATATTTTATAGTAGAAATATTCTGAGGAGAATAATATTCGCGAATATGCCGAAAAGCTCAGACCCAGAACACCTAATAACATCTGTGTATCGTTAATTTTCACACATCGAAACCTCTCAACATTTGGGAAAGGGAATACCGCTGTTTATGACCGATCATAAAAATTGCCTGCAAGTGGATTATAACAATGGTGGCATATCCATTGTTCTCAAAACTGAACGAAATAACATCTGTGTAGCAAATGTCAGTGACCAAGCGGCATATTTTAAACATGGAAATATTCATGAATTATCGTTAATTTTCACACATCGAAATCTTTCAACAATCGGGAAAGAGAATACCGCCGTTTATGACCGATCATAAAAATTGCCTGCAAGCCGATTACAACAATGGGCAGCGTGTTCTCAAAACTGAACGAAATAAAATCTGTATTGCAAATGTCAGTGACCAATCAGCAAGGAAGTATAAAGAAAAATTTTCCACTGAAATTGAAGATCAAGGTAGTCTGTATCTAGTTCTCAGATCTAGTAATACTGAATACTTTCTTCGTATTGCAGTGTGTAAGTGCTTGTTCTGAAATCGGAGTGCCGTGATTTTTTTAAAAGTAATAGGAATACAGATTTAAATTCTAATATGAATAAGAGACAAGGCACTTTGTTTAATTTTGGTATTAAGAAATTTCTTATTGAAGGTGTTTGTGACGGAACAGATAGTGAGTCATCCATCTCAAGCTACAAAGATCTCCAGGATGTCCAAAAGGAGGGAAAAACTACCAGTACACAGGAAAAAAATTCTGCATTCACTTGTAAGTACTTATAATAATATTATAAATATATTTGGTGATCAGAATAGGATATGTCAATAAAATCAGCACAAATTAATTTAATAATTTATTGCTGCTTTGATTAAATCAATTAAATTAATAATTGATATTAATTAATATTTATCAATTATTAATTAATACATTACAAAATAACCAAGGTGTTCCGTGAAATTTTCATGATTTGTGAAGTGTTCCATCGTAGAAAAAGTTTGAGAAACCCTGCCTTAATGCATAGCATTATACATGTCCACAAGGAGATGTGCTTTGCATTATGGAATACTAAAGCAAGTGATCAGAACTTATACCATCTTTACCACGAGCTGCCTCAGTCCTGAAAATACTTCAGGTGAAAACTTCGTTTGCTTACACTTGGATAAATGATTAAACCAAATATATAACTGGTAGATTCGTCAATATTTTCTTAAATGAATAAGGAAATATTTCTTAATAACAACCACACCATGCTTTTAGCGAAGCAATGTTTTCGTAGATTTTTCTGTGCAGAAATATTACGTACACAGAGGAAGTGTCTTCATACGATGTGTGGCATACCATGTATGAAGTATCTTCATACGATGGTATGCTACACATTGTTTGCCTTTTCATGAAGCATCCATTGTATGAATAAATGGATATGAACATCTCTTGACTGAAATTAGCATATGCAAATAATATGACTGGATTCTAATGTGAAGTTAATATCATTAAGTAAGAAAGAAGTGATACAGTGTCTACTCTAGCAATTAACATAAAGTGAAAAGTGTTAAGTGAAGCGAAGATATTGTTAGCACTTAACATAAAGGCAAGCGCATTTTTCCCTAAAATTATAAATTCCAAAAAAGAATTTTTTTGGAATTTATAATTATTTTTTTTTTCATTTTCATAATGCACTGCATCCCCCGGAAGGTGGATGCACTGCATTATGATACTCCTAACACCAAATGGTGTTTGAAGTATCAAAATATACCAAATGGTGTTTATTAGTGTATATGAGGAGACTGGAGCACTTCAGACATGTAAGATGCAGAACAGTTGTGGGCGGCTGAGATAACCGCCTTTCAAACAGATATAAAAAGTGCAATTACATTCATAATTTCATTTGTTAGATCGTATCTTGAAATGTTCATAAACATGTAATAAAGTTGACAGAGACGGTTCCATTAACTTTCCTATAATTACAAAGTATTAAGTTAAATATTTGTAACTTTCTTAGAGCCAATACGCACATCTAATATTTGTGACGTATGCAAGTAATAATCAACTATGCGTGGAACTCAATTGCATATTCCCAAAAAGCCAAAGCTGGCTAATAAAAGCCGTTGGTGCTACATCGTGTTTTACACCGCACTTATCCAGACGATCTACCGAATGAGATTTGTCGGTTATGTTACAATAAAAGAACTAAAACAATACTTACTTATCTTCATAAGTGATAAAATGCTTATTGATACTATGATGGTGACCTCTTAAACAAGGAAGGTTTTTGCCAACGTATGTCAGTTCCACTCTACATAGATGAAGGGCAGGATAAGCAAGATTCCATTCTCCCCAAGACTCCATCACGACATGAGAGTATCCTATCCCCGGTGGTACTTCTATGGTCACGTTCATAGAAATAGCGCCCCCGACATACAAGTCGCTCCATCCGGCTGCATTAGTCACTGTCATTTTGGGAACCAGAGCTGTGTTCTGAAAGATAATTGTGCAATGGTATAACGATATTAATTAATTATTAATATTGATATTTGAACTTATCAAGATATTATACGCTTATCCTATTAAAAAAAGCAAAGCAAAGAGTTATTAATCATTATCATCATCATCATTAGTAGTTCTCACAGATAATTAAGCATCCACGACCTTTCAACTATTTTTCGATTTCATAATCACAATTCTAGGATTAGACTTATGTCCTGTGCCTATAAGTATTGCCTGTGTGTAAACTGCGTGTGTTCTTCTGGCCAGTAAGCAAACTGGCCAGGAGAAAACACGCAATGGAAAAAGCGCGTGTTTCTATAGCCTGTCTATTACTTTCAAAAGTTTTTCTTCTTAACTCTAAAACAATAACGTATACGTATTTATTATTCTTTATTTTAACAGCTTTTGAAATCAAATGAAGTATTTTGCCTTTCTTTTAAAATTTATATAAACTACATGAAGTATTTTTCGGGTTTATTCTTCGATATTATTATTATTGTATGCATTACTTTATATTGCAATTTATTGTTTTATGTAGTAGATTATTACGACCAAAACCTGTTGCAATAAGAGGTCCTAGAACAGCGCATGTGCAGAGACTTTATTACATTTCAGCATTTTTTTTAAAAAAAATGAAATTACGTTGTTTCAAATCACTATGTATTTGAATACATAGTATCACAACATAGTGATGCAAATACTTTGAGATTCTATGTATTACTATGCATTTGAAGCGCGCACATTTGTTAGTCTCTGTCCAGATAAGGGACTTAAATTTTCTAAGTTGCTCGGTAAGGCACTAATTGTAACAATTGCTGAGTTTAGTTGTTTAGAATATCAATGTGGAGGCAACTAAGATCATGAGGTAAGCATATTATGTCTGTCTTTTTGTGTTCTCAGGCCGGTTGTTTTTTGTGCTTGAAGAAGAAACCAGCCTCTTCTGCAGAAATGAGTGTTCTATTGGAAACTTCGATTTCAACAGCATAAACTTTTAATCTGCTTTTATATTTGGTTCATATGCAATTTGGTTACACCTTAATTTCGTTATTAGTAATATTGACTAAGTTAAAATTCTTAATAAGCTAAAAATATTTTAGAAAAAAAAATCAGCTAACGCCATTTTATTCCCGTATATAGGGAGTAGGCGAGGCCGTTTTTAGCCCTATCTAACTTTCGGAGACTGAGTGGGCAGTTCAATCTCCACTGGTACCCAATCAGAGATAGCTTGCCCACGGCTATCACTAATTAAGCAGCACTCAGTGAAGAGAAACGGCTCTATAGGTGTCGCCATCTCGTGGTCCCTAACACTCATATTTAATGTCTGAACTAATGTGTGTTCTACGGTCGATTTTCTTGAGTTTACGGGACGAAAAACTGGAATTTCCGGGAGAAAAAACCCGCTTGCCCGTGCCAGAGATCGACTAACTTGGGAACTGGTCGAAAAAAGGGTTAGAAAAATTTCCTCTAGTCGCCGACTAGACTCGAAACCAAGTCTTCCTTCGTGCGGCCAAGCGCGGTGGTATGCAAACGCCACATCCACTGAGCTAGAAAATATTTTAGTTAAATCAAAATTTGTAATATTTTTAAATGGTATAGTTATTGCTGATTAAATTGAATAAAAATACAAATATATATATATATATATATATATATATTATTATTAAAAATATATAAATATTAAATATAAAAGTAAATAAAAATTATACTTGAGTCAAAACACTAAGAGAGAGAGAGACTCACCCCGGGCACAATCTCCATTTCTGCTGCCAATATGGAATGCCTGGCTCTGTGGGAGTAAACCATTAAAGTCGGAGTGACGACGCCCCCTTGTCTGTTGACATCTGATGTAGAAATCTCGACTACTACTTCCACCAGAAGATTCGTGTCGTTGTGTTTTGGAGGGAAGCGCTGTTAAATATTACGAAAACATGTCACACTGTAAAGGGAATAACGTACTAATTGTTAATAACTCGAAAACTGGTTTCAAAAAGAACTGAAAGGGGTCGCTGTTTAGTTTCAATAAGATTTGTGTTTTATTTTATGAAGTAATTTAAGCAAAATATCAATTATTACATTTGAATTGTTAACAATTGAATAACGACTGCAGCCCATACAATAACACTTCTGCTTGTCCAGATTTTTGAAAAATATGTCAACATAGTTATCACAGCAATGAGGCTATTTTAAAAGAAAATAACATTCCCCGATAACAGAGAATATCAATTAACAGCGAATCGGCTTCGCTCCGACGCTTTCCTCCCTCTTTGGTTTCTTCGGGAATCATTCTCAAGCGCGAATGAGACAGAGATTGGGAATAACCTAACGGTATTTTATACTCTCGTATTTCTCTGATCCAAATAGAGTCCATTTGGATAATGGATCTTTTGACTTAAAATTAGAAGGCTTCTTTCTAGATCTTCGTGGTCTCTTATAGCCGCGTTTGCATATCAAAAACAATCAAGTAATATTTTCCATCAGTTAGGTTGATGTTTTTGTGTGATAGGATGTTTATTTTTATTTCTAAAAACAAAAAAAAAAATTGTTTACATCGCTATGGCGTCATACTTTTTGTTCCTCCCAGATTTCTAAGTATCGGCTTGTTTAGCGTGTATTAGAACTTCTACGTGAACATCATGCTTACGTTTTTTTTTCCTACGGAAGAAAAAAAAGACTTCCTGGAATGATGGACTTGTGTGCATTCAGAGCCCTTTTCTCCCGAAGGGAAACCGTTTCCGTTAATAAATTGGTTTTATTCCAGTAGCGAGTTCTTAACTTGTGTTCGTTGCCTCGTTGCCTGCCGAGGCAACGAACACAAGGGGAGAAGAGAGGAAAGGATTTTTCTGTGCGATGCTAATACTTTAGTTTCAAAGTCAAAGCTTTATAGTTTTGCAATTGTGAAAGTAGAGGATCCAGAGCCATTTTTCAATAACTGGTGTTCTTTTTCTTCGCTTAAAGAACCTTAAATCTAAGATATCATTTCTCGTAATATTTAGGTATTGGGATACAATGTCAGCATTTGCAAGTACTCTTCTAGAAATAATAGTATTCAGGAAATTCGGAAATAAATATGACAGATTTTTACTGAAAGACAGTTACTTCCATCAATATACTATTTAACAAGCTTGAAGACTATCCTTACAGAAATTTAGACCATGTAGCTTGTGATGGTCACACAATCGGGTTTATTCAATCTTCTTTTTCTGTATCTTTTCCTTCTTATATCTATCTTGATGACTTGTTTAAAAATATACATCAGACAGCATACATTTTAATTTCTTTACTTCAATCAGTACATAATACTGCTTATATCAAAATTAACACTTCTCGTTTGTTTGTTTCTTTCTTTTTTTTTTTTTTTACATTTATTTTTATTCGTAGTGTATTAGAGTTGCTGTGCATGATTCCCAAAGAATCTATCGATAACAGTCGATCGAAAGACAAGGCACCACAAAAAATATACGAAAGACAAAAAAAAATACATTATGTTTATTTAAAACAAATAACTCCTTTAATGTTTTATTTATTTATTATTCGTCAGTAAGAAAAATGCATTCAGAAAAATTTGAAAACGCGCGTCCAGTTCTTAAACCCGACACTGTAGTTGATATGAACGTTAGCGAATAATTTTCAATAGAGAATAAATTTGACCTTAATAATATTGATGTTTATACAATAGAATGTAGGAAACCAATTCAGTATTTTTTAACAGCTTCATTTGAAAATGCCATATAAGTAATAAAGATGAAAGAAAAAAACGTTCGTTCGTTTTTTTTTTAACTCATGAAATAAAAATTGATCTGCCGATATGAAATAATTGCATAGAATGCTTCATGGTAGCAAGAAAAATTGATTTTAAACAATTTAGGAATTTTTTCAACGGGAATCCAGTGCACGAGTTTATTGCGTATTTTTAGAAATAAAATCTGAATTTTAAAACAGTGAAGTCCTATAAGGTATAAAACTGTATTTCATTATTTATTATTAGTCCACTCCTCCACTCAGCTACACACATCTCATCTCCCCTATTACTCAATTTTCCTATTACACACAACTACCATCAACGCCATCTACCGCCCACACATGTTTATAAATTTTAAACATATTAAAAGAAACATCGGTTAAAAGCAGTTCACTTTATAGATGCTTATATAGTATATATATGTAGATATACTAAGCGAATATTGTACTAGTATCGGTTTTGTAAAAACTGCGTTTTATTTCATTTTTGAGTTATAATCATTCTTCGATCGTTTGCTGCTTCGGTGCATTATGATTTTTCAATTTTTTTTTTTTTTTCATTTTCCTCACATCGCCATACACAATATAGATATCAGTATTCTCTACCATCATGATTATTATAATTTATGAATAGTCAACATCATCCTTATTAATTATGTTTATTATGACATTGTGATTAATCATATACAAACTGAAAAAATCAAACTTAAAGAATCTTTAAGGCGAGAAAAAGTTTTTAACTCACCTGCTTAGTGACATGAACCCTGCTAAAATGGAAAACAAACTTCCCCCTCTCTACGACCGAATCCACGAACTCTTCGTTTACGTAAGGGATATTGAAGCTTTCGGGAACTCTTTGAAAACGGGCAGAACAAGGTTCTAATTGAGCTTTGCTTTTGTTTTTTTCATAATCCAACGAAATCTTCAAATCCAAAAATCCACCATTAGTCATGTGAAGGAGAAATGTGTAGGTTACCATACTGCCTGGAGATGCCGATGAAGGTACTGTTAACGGCTTTACGGTGAAAGGAGTGTCCCCCTGAAAATGTTTATACCAATAGTTAAGTCAAGTTATCAATGGACGATTTCACAGATCGACAAGAATTTTATTTACAATGAAGATAATTAGCAGTTATGTACTGCAAATGCTAAAGAGGTATGTGAAATGAATTCCCATTGCAACGTTTGCCTTAATAATTGAGAACGAAATATTAGATGAGTTAAATTTAACTTGATGCATATCAAATCACAATCATTTTTGATTGAAGTGCTCAAAGTTTGAAAAGTAAGCATTTATCATTAAAAGTTTGTCTGATTCGCTGCGTTGTACATCGCATCGAATCCAGCGAATCACGATCAATTTCATTTTTGAAACTAATAATATGCGGATTTTGAAATATAATATGCGGATTAGTATTGTCTTATGATCTGATTCGCTTCCGGTTATGTAAAATCTAAGCAAGCGCATTAAGAATGGTCAGCTATTTTATCTGAACTGCATCTCAACTGTCACTAAAGGAGGGTGAACTCTCCAGTAGCGACGAATGCTACTGACCTGTTTGTCCTCCACAGGAAACTTAAAGACCATTTTCGAGTATTAGTGTTCCAAATTGGTCTTTTAATTAAAGACTTGCATCTGATAGCAGATCTGGAGTTTTCTTAGGATTTTTCTTCTGATTTTTTCCTCTTTTTTTATAACCGAGTTGTCGGCTTCCTCTTCATTTGCACTTTATGTAATGATGGACAAAATTTTAATTTTGTCCATCATTACATTAAAGTGCAAATATATGGAGAGAGTACGCTACACTTTTGTTTTTGTTTAAGGTAATATTGCATCATACGAATCAACAAATCCATTAGAATGCCATATCCTATCTGTTTTCAACCAATTATTAAGTAGTTGACTAAAACTCGTACCTTCTATGTTGTACTCTTATTTCTTAACAGAACTTCCAGATGCGGATTCAGATTTAATTTTAAATGTTAGTTTTGGGAGAGGGGAGGACAGATAGGTAAATATTAGAGAACAACTGTGATTTTAGGTGGATCTCAGCGCCGGACAATTAACAAATACATGTGTTGTTTTTAGCATTTTGTTACTGTTATTTATTTCTAATTTACTACAATTGACTAATAAAATCATTTCAATTTTTTCATTTGTATTTTAATTCAGAAATATATAAATTAAGTTATTAATTTAGCTGAAAATTCCATATTTTTTGTAACCTCTTCTCTACTTAATTTCGCTTACAACCACATCTTCCACAGAAGACAAGTTACACTCCTTGGGATAGCATTAAAATCCTCTTAACATCAACATGTGTATATATCGCTTCATCAGAATCCGAGAAACTACGTTCTTTCTTTTTGCTCCAAGCTTTATCTTAT
This sequence comes from Typopeltis vanoorti, assembly GCF_054136105.1. Taxonomy (NCBI): domain Eukaryota; kingdom Metazoa; phylum Arthropoda; class Arachnida; order Uropygi; family Thelyphonidae; genus Typopeltis; species Typopeltis vanoorti. Next base: position 45,247,991 of record NC_143568.1, read on the forward strand.
TTCTAGACCATTGTTATTTTTAGAAAAAGACCTCCATGGAATCAAAATTTTTAGAAACTAATTTTTTGAAAATTCTCTAATTTTTTTAAGAAAGTCCGTGCTGAAAATAGCATTTCAGTTGACTAACGATCTCTCTCACTATTTTACTATAATTGTTCATTGGAACGATATCAATAATTATTTCAGTTTTCTTTTAATCTTCCGATTACACATGTAATAATTCACTATTCATTCATTCCAAGTTTAGCTGTAAACCTTCGTTCAACAACATCGAATGGTGTGTTCTAAAGAGTAAAAAAAAAGTACATTTCAGCAAAGTTTAATAATAAGAACGTCTTTATATATATATATAAAGTGAACTCGTCTCTAATTTGCTACAGTTACTAAAAATAAAAAATAACTGAATTTGGATAACATTAAATATTAATAAATGTAACGCATATATATTTCATTATACAAACTTAAATTAGATAACTGGTGTACATGAAAATTCCTTTTTTGGAATAAATGTTGTTACTAACTGCACCTTTAACGTCTACTTGAATTTAAAATGCAATGAATAGCACTTGCTACTGAACACATTAAGGATACGAGGAGGGGGGGGGCTGAAAAGTTCTGATAAACACCAAGAATAAAAATAATATTAGGCAACTGATATAACCACAAGAAAGAACATATCTTAAAACCCTTTAACTTCCCTGTTTCATCAAATTGTAATAATTTTTTTTTTTTCTTTTAGGATATATAAAAAGACAAGTCAGACACCTCAATTCCTTCATGGTGATTAACACAACTTTTCAGCACATCCTCATATTTACACAATATTCGTTTTTCAATTTATTTACCTTTTGGTGGACCCTAGAGCAAAGGCTTACTGGTATTTTCTTGCTCCACCTTTCTTCTCCTCCTAATAGGAGAGATGCATCGACAAGAACCTTCTCATTAGCAAAAGTTTCGTTATCTATGGCGTAAATAGCAAAGGTTATTTTGACAAGGTTTGCTTCATCTTTAGTTCCCTGCTCGCAAGATCCTGAATAAAAGGAGGAAATGAGAGAAAGAAAAAGAACTTTATATTTATGCTTTGTTATTTGCATACTTGAAAAAAAATTATCATTCCCTGATTTCTTCCTACATGGAAGAAGAAAAAATACATTTGAGGTTTACTTACCTATATTGGTGAGAACACCAAGATCAAGGAATGCCCTGTGGTACCACATGTTTTCTTCCGATCCATCTTTGGTGGTGTTGTAATGGTAAATATCTTGAGGAACTGGATCGAAATGTTCTTGAAAATCTAAATATTACAGAAAACACAAATCAACACATATTTGCCAAATTATTTCAATAAAAACGCGAATTTTCAGAATTGAAGAAACTTTCTGATGCTAATGTGTGAAATCGAAATGTGCGAATTATAATAGTTGATCATTCATCTAATCCTAATGCTTATAGTACGTACCTAGCACTCCAAGATTTCCAATACTGACAAACTCCCTCGCTTTTTCTGGAATTTTTACTTCTAATGAGAAATTATTCGACTTCACACAAGAATACATATTAAGTATAAACACGCCCACACTGTCCAAGCAGATATCTTGATCGGGAGGTGATACGACCATCTCCACCAGTTTGTTGTCCTGAAATAATATAAGAAGGATGTGTTTTTATTCTCAATATAATATTTTGCATTGAGTACGTCGAGCAAATCTCTTTATCGTACAGAAAGTATCATCGTTCATGATCCGGATAGATTCAAGAAAATCCCAGTAAATTACCAGAAATGGTAATCTTGCTAGGCAAGATTACCATTTCTGGTAATTTACTGGGATTTTCTATAATTTTCTATAATTTTCGATAATATAATGTCAGATGACATCTGACATTATCAGTAATGCATTCTGATTTTGCTTTTCATGTAAACGATTCGAGTTTACTCAGATGCTTTAAGGTTATACTCGGGTAGTTTATTGATATTTTAAGGTTGGAGTTCATTTCCTCAAGAATACTGTAAAAAAAAAAGAGATGCATACTTATCTTGATAATATGAGAACATCTTAGAAATAATCTGTGAAGTAAATTGAGAAGTAAAAGTGGAGACAGGATTTGCGAAGATTCAGTGTATTCCCAAAGCATGATAGATAAGAGGCGACATTACTTAATTCTATGTACCATTTATTATCTGTATATTCTCGCGTGTGATTTTCTATTATTTTCAAAGTTCTCTCTTTCTTTCATTCGTTTAATTTAATGCCTGGCTAAGTTGTAGATCAATAATGAATTTCATAATTAGAAAGAAAAACACACGGTACACGATCTGCATGTGTTACATGGTTTCTTATAACACATGATTCACGTTTTCTTTCTTTTTGATGCTAAATATGCATATAATTTCTTATATATTCATTAGCCTCGTTATAAACCCCTTTATAATTATCATAGATTACCAATCTTCCTGAAATTTATAGCTGTCATAAGCCGTTTTCATTTTTTTCTTATCTGGCTCATCAAATAGATAAGTTCAACTGGTATAAAGATGATGGTATCTGAAAGCATTATTTTCTTCAACACTTCTCATTTATTATTAACATTTAATCCACTATATTTTATTCAAACGAGTTACTTTAAATATGTCACAAACTTTTCATAATAAAAAAAATATTAAAAAGTAAACCCCTTCACCTTTGTTGCCTTCCAATATCAAATGAGTGCTAGATTCAATGTATTTCCTCTAGAAATATCATATTTTACACGTCAGTGGAAAAAGTTATCTAACTGACTTAGACAAAAATAATGTCTACGAGTTAAATATCCATTCCACAATCAGTAGCAGGGAACCTGTCTGCTATTAGTAGGCATTTATTTTCCTGGCAGTGGATTTTTTTTTCGAAGTTCTTCATTGCTGTCTTTTTAAATAACGAAATCTGTGGTGAGATCATAATTAAAAGAAGCACACGTATTAACCACAGTGAAAATTATTTAATTGTAAATATTTCATCCTAAGTATCTTAGGACATCATCAGTACAGTAGTTTAAACAATAATAGGAATAACATACAGTTAGGGCGCTGGATTACAATAGAATCTCATGAAACGTGTTACAGAAGTTAAAAAAAAAACCTAATAATAATTATTTTACGCAATTTTGTATGACAATTTCCCATACTTTAGGAATAGTAAGAACGTTGTTGCGGTTTAAAACTTTCTTTATATAAACGTTCATGTTTATATAAAGATCTGTGTAAAAGTTTAGACTTTTTCCAATGAATCCTATGGCTTGTATTTTCAATTCCGTGTTGAGAGAGGCCAGATTTCTGCGGTTTAAAAAGACGAATGTGGTGTTGATGTTCCGAGATGGGTTTCTGAACAGTTGCATAAATTTATTGAAATGTTTTTCAAGTCTTTTTCTATTGTATCGGTCTTCAAACTAGTGATTCATCAGCTGAAATTTGCAATATTTCTTAACTACACTATTTTAAAGCCCGTATATGTACAAGTAAGCGATTGCTGTTCATAGCTAATATTATTCTTTGCATAAAATATTCTTACACGACTCTTGTCCACTGATTTAAAACTTAAGTTTCAATTTCAGTCACTAAAAGCCACCATACTTAGTATATACTCATTTTAAATTCTTATATTCATTAACTGGTATTTTGTTTGTCACTGACCGTGTGTTCGGAGCATCTAAACATTTGTTAGCCGTGGGTTCTCCATAATTTCCATCTTTTCTCATTATCACATTTTCTCATTATAGCTTGATACCGTTATGTTTATCCCCTCATTCCTACCCCCGACACTTAGTTTCATACTCTCATAAATAAAGCCATTTACCATACATTGCAATATTCTTGATCCTTTTCTACTCAAATGCAACCCATCACTACTAAACAGGCGCTTCCCTCCCGCCCCCCAGCAAAAAAAATCCACTTCGTTTTTACAACATTTTATACTTATGAATTAGTACTATAAATATAGATTACTTAAGTCAAATAATGTGTCATTCAGGTATATTGTATGCTCACCAACTCAAAGTAATAAAGTAATAATAAATTTATTATTCAAAGATTTTTTTTCTATTCCTCGTAGACAATAATTAGTCATTAGTCACATACAAAATTAGTCATTAATTTCTAAATCCCGAGGATTTAGAAATTAATGACCAATTTTGCGTTTTGGAATGTTTCTAATGGGTAACAGAGAAAAATGACATCTACAAGAAACACACACACACACACACATCAATCTGTTTTCTACAATGCGCTCACTCACCTCTGAAGAGCGCGGAATGAGTTCTAGCTGAGACGCAAATACGAATTCCTCGTGAGAATACTCGGCTGTAACGGAAAGGTACTGAATCTTATCGAAGACGGTATGTATGTTGCGAACCATGGTGACGGAGAATCTGATTGCAATTGTTGCTGGCTTTTTAGTCGAAATGATTCCGAAGTGTATGATGCTTCGATCGTGCTAGAGAAAAATAATAATAAAACAAATTTGGTCAAGTAAACCATATTTTGAAAGTCTAAAAGATCACAAATATCCATACATTTATGATATATATGTATATTGCAAAATTGACTACAATACCAAAATGATCCTGAAACTTTTTTTTATTTTTTTATTTTCACTAACAACACACTTTTCTGTCAACTCTTTTAATCTTTCATGTTCACCATGACGAGAACAGGGATCATCCGAATATTTCCCTACTATATCAAGTATATATCAAGTATATCCAGTTTCTCACCAGCAGCAAAGGTCGATGTGTGACTGAATATTTGAATTTAACTTATTCATAAAGATAGTGAACAACAAGGGTCCTAAAACTGAACCATGTCGCACTACCCTCTAAACTACATGGCTCAGCTTTACGTCTTGTCTTCAACAACTTTCCAGGCCATCTCATTGAATGATTACCAATGGATATTCAACGCATTTTAATCAGCTCTTATGAGAAATACTCTCAAAGAGTTTTGCTGAAATCCAAATAAATCTATCGAATCTGCCAGTTATGAAACCATATTGAAAGGAAAAATATCGACAAAGTTTTTTTTAATCAACGTTGAGCAGCTTTCAGAGATGTTATTGAAGAAAAAAAATGGAAAATGTTGAAAACAAGAATCAAACCGTGGATATCGACTGGAAAACTCTGAAGAAAAGAGTGACCGATTCAAAAAGAGAGACTTGCGGTGAAGTTATCTGCAAGAAAAAATACGAACCCCATGGTGCATTCGAAAAGTTAAAGAGACGGCCAGAAGAAAGCGTATCAATCGTTCTAGCCAGTAAATCTGCAGGTGCACTGAAAGAATACAAAGAAACTCGTCAGAAAGAGATGTAGCTAAATAAATGTCATGAAAAGAGCGCTGAAAATGTTGAAGATAAATGTAGAAGAAGATATCAGGAGGGTTGCAAAATGTTCTGGAGGTTATTGAAAAAGTTTAGAAATGGAGGAAAGAGTAACAGGAAGCAATGATAATAAAGATGATATGAAAAAAGAGGATAAAGATTCATAATAATGTTTCACGATATAAAGAAAACTAAGAGAGGAAAAATACATTTAAATTTACGGATTTAATTGATTTTCTACTCGGCATCGTCAGAGCACAACTATAATTGTGACAAGCATGCAGCATTGAACTGAATAATTGTGGAAAACAAAATTGTAACTACAGAACTAATGTGCTTACATGGCGTCCTCTATTGGTCGGATAATCATAAGTTAATTCAGAGAAGTCAGGCTATCAGGTCTCAAAATGACAGCATCTCAGATCTTTAGTAAATTAATGCAACCATACTTCTTGAGACTGGGAGAGAGAGTGTTTCATATCTGATACTGGTTCTATAAATAGCTTCTTAGACCCGTAACGACTTATATGTAATAAAGATGCTTTTCTCCATCTGATCCTATGTGAAGGAGCATCCAGATCACAGTCTGCCAATCCCGACTTGCCAAACAGATGACCGCGGATGTAATTTTTGTGTTTCTTCAAGACGGATGTTAACTGATCTGCCAGTCTGTCTAAAGTAGGCTGGAATCCAGGCTCAAGGAACTTTTAAAATGTTCAAGAGGATGCAGTTGATCTTTAGGAGAATGGATGAAGGTAGCTAGCCGAATAAATAGTTTGAAAGTGACATGGAGATCATACTTGCAGAGACTTTTGGCTATTTTTTTCTGATGTACTCTTAATATATGGGATGAGAATAGTTTTGCTGTGATCCTTTGTGTTCAGTGTAGGAGAGATGAGGGATGCATGCAGTATTTTATCTATTTTATATAGACTGTAACTATAGCTATAAAGGTGTTGCGAAGATTCCTGAGCTCAGTTTCAAGGGCTGTCATTTGAACAAAGCCGTGACTCGGTGAGTAAGCGCTTTGAGGATACTATACTGTAGGGAAGAGTGGTGGTGGTTTGTTTGCTGATGTAAAGGCCTTCCTATATGAGTGGACTTTCTATAAATAGAGAAGGATGTACCTAGAAAGCGGAGACAACTATTACTCTCTTTTTCTATGGTGAAGTTTATTTTAGGATGTTGGCTATTAAGATTCGCTAAAATGTATCCAATGTGTCTGGACCATTAGGCCAAACAGCAAACACGTCGATTATTTTGTGTCGCTAACGCCGCCCTAACAGCCCGCTAATATAACAGGCTCGAATGTCGAGAAGAATGAGTTATCAGCAGTAAGCCGACTTTTAGGGCCGAACCACATGCATCCAATCCGATTAAAATTAGGATACGGCCCTTACACGGAACTCAACACAGAATTAATAATAAGTTGATTTATGATACATCAAAAAATAAAGAACTATTTTAGGTATATTTTCGTAAATTTTAATCAAAAATTACAGTGATATAATCGGGTCCAGGATACAATTTCAGAATTTATTTGTTCGTTTCCCAGAAGATCTGAAGGAGCCCGAACGGAAGATGACGTACATTCATAATTATATGTACCATTCGTTGTTCGTATCTCATATTTTTTGACATCTTTTAAGCGCCTTTTCTTCTGAGGCGCCTGTGTATATTGCAGGCGCCGCAGAAGAAATTCTTCGCACACGCCACCAACCGGGCCTGACCATACTGTTGGGAAGAGTGGTGGTGGCTTGTTTGCTGATGTAAAGACCTTCCTATATGAGTGGGCTTTCTGTAAATAGAGAAGGATGTACCTAGAAAGCGGAGACAACTGTTACTCTCCTTTTCTATGGTGAAGTTTATTTTAGGACGTTGGCTATTAAGATGCGCTAAAATATATCCATTAGGACCATTAGGCCAAACAGCAAACACGTTGTCAACATAGCGCAGCCAAACTATTGGTTTAAGTGTGGCTGTGTAGTGTTTAGTCTCAAAATGTTCCATATAGAAGTTAGCTAGAGGGGAGGAAGAGACGAATCTTTTGCAGTCCCATCCAGCTGTTTGTATATTTTTCCTTTCCATAAGAAATAACCTGCATATATTGCGAAACAGAAAACTTCAGTTATGTCGGAGGGGGGGGGGGGGTGCGGCCTAATGAAGTGAAGGATTTCTGTCAAAGGAACATTCGTGAATAGTGAAGTAATATCAAACTGACCATGATGTCAGAATCTTTCAATGTTAGATTTCTTATTAATGATTTAAAGCGTAGAGAGTTTTTCTTAGATGGGGGAGAGCTGCCTGTAAGGGAGTAAAGTGATTTGGTTAAATGTTTGGTCAGTTTGTAGGTGGGGCTGTCTATGCTGCCTACTATTCGACGAAAGGGGGGGGTATTAATTTGTAAATTTTAGAGGCCCTGTATATCCGTAATGGTTTCACATGATAAGCTTTAAGCTTTTTGGTAATTTCTTTGGGCCAAGATGTAATTTTTCTTTCATAATTTATACACTTTTTTACTTTTGAGTTTTGTAGGATCCCAATCTGTAATCTGATAAGTAGAGGGGTCTTTCAGGAGATGGCTCTTTTTTCTGTTCCAATCTGATTGGTTCACAACAATTGCATTTCACTTATCTGCTTTTATTACAATAATTTGTTTCTTCCTATATAACTATTTAAGTGCGGATATTTCTTTAGGTGGGATGTTATTCTTGTGAGGTCTTAGATTTCGTGCAAATTCATGGATACCACGTTCCACGATAGTCCTTATCCCAAACTAGTACTTTTTTTTTTGGACGCGATGGTGAAATTATGCCCGCGAAGTGCGTTGATTGTCACCTGAGAGTGACTGCAACGACAGATGATTCACTACTACGCGTTCTTGTCGCAGTTGCGGTCGAGAACATTCTCACTGTTGAAGAGCTGTGCATTTTTTCAGACGGCGGTTCTCAACATTTTCAAATTCTTTAATAGCAGCATTCTTAAAGATGTAGAATAGAATAGATCACAGTTCTGGATTAAGGATTTCCGAAACTCTTCTTGTAACTGGTGATAGCGGCGTTGATTTTAGCCAACTCCACGCAAGTGCTTCCGATCTTTTCTCGAATTAGCGCTAAGCTGACTGATATCAACGCCGATATCCAGAGCATGGTCTTTTGTTGAGTTTTGATTTTTATCTGACACACACACACAATGGTAAACAGCGCTATTTTACCCCGGGTTTCTGAATGGAAATACGAAGAAGAGGAAAGCTGTTCTGACCATCGCATAATAAGTTTCATCGTCAGCAACAAAAATTTAAACGGAATAGACAACAAAAATCACCGCATTAACATCAAATACTTCACCAATAAAACCAACCCAGCAGAAATTTATAAAAGCTTTAAAAAGAGAATTTTCACTCTTATTCTTAGAACATCACTTTAATGCGAACGGCGAAAAACAGCTCAGCTTAGACAAAAACCTAGGCATCGGCACAAAGCGATATAGACTTCCTTGCTTCTGCACTCTCATCAGGTCTGAAAAAAACCAGCGATCAAACACTCAGAACAACCAAGAAGCTAAACATCGATGGAAAAAAATCAGTACCATGGTGGAACGACGAACTAACAGTCCTAAAAAAACGTGTCAGCGCACTCAGACGATTATACCAAAGAACATACAATAACCAAGGTTTAAGAGAGAGCAAAGACAGAACTACTATAAACAGGGCCGACGGAAGCGGGCATGCAGGCACCGCCGCCGGGGCACCGTTCATAAGTTCATTTTTAAGAAACAAAATTTTTATCATGAAAACAAAAAATTCCTAGAATGATCAATATTAAATAAATAAGGCCGGATACACCGAATAAAAATTTAAAAAATTGTATATTGCCGCCTCTTTGATCAGCCAGCTGTTTACAATTTTGCAACGAGAGCAGGCTAAATGCTTGCCTAAAGAATGTTGTGTCTACTGCAGTCTATCTAAAGTGAAACGGTGAACGGTTTTCATGTGCAGAAACGAATTTTCGTACAAAACATTTGTTGCTAGTTAACCAGTCATACGGTACGCATCTCAGTAGGCTACTGACAGTAGCGCAGTGAGGACTATTATTTCGTCTCTGTGTCGTGTTGTGTAATAATTTCTTGTGGGTATAAAATAGAAATGGAATTAAAAATTAAAAAAAAAGTTATCCGGTGCACAAAATCGTAAGCGTCATGCTGCGAAAGAAGCAGATGTTAAGAAACAAACTGGGGATCTTAATAAATTTGTTAAAATATTAAAATATTCTGATGCAGATTGTAACCAACTCGATACATCAGAAATCAGAGTTGAAGAACCGTGCACATCATCCAGTTTGCATGAAAAGTACTACTGCAATTATTGAACAAGATAACAAGACGCATGATTTAAGTGAAAAATAGTTAGGAGAAGATTTAGTTGTAGTTGACCACGAAACTAACACATTGTTAGTCTCTGTAAATTTAGAAGATCCAGGTGAATGGGGAAATATTGATGAAAAATTACGAGTTGTTTTAATTGAAATGGGGCCTGTTCAAAAGAAAAATATAATATATCCCAGAGATACATATGGTCATAAATTTGGCGACACGTAGTATAATAGAAAAATGGAAAACGGTGATCTCGTGCCAAGAACATGGCTCATTTATTCCGAAACTTTAAATTCTGTTTTTTGCTTTTCTTGCAAACCTTTCGCACCTACCGAATCAAGTAGTCTTATAGAAGGCTATAATTGGAGAAATGTAAGTACAACTTTGCATAGACATGAGACTAGTTTAACTCACATGAAAAATTTCTTAAAATGGAAGGAAGTTGATAAAAATTTAAAAAACAAAACTACTGTTGATTGCCATACTCAATGGAAAAGAAACATTGGACGAGTGTTTTAGAACGCTTGGTTGAAATTGCAAAATTCCTTGGTAGCCAACATTTAGCTTTTCGCGGATCATCTGATAAATTATGTGAAAGGAATAACGGCAGTTTTTTAAAAATTAGTCGAACTGTTTGCAAAGTTTGATCCCGTTATGGAAAATCATGTTGAAAGGACCCTACAACGAAACAATAGAGTACACTATTTGAGTAAAGACAGTCAAAATGAAATATTGGAAACTTTAAGTAACGCAATCAGGGATACAATTTTATTATCAATTCGAAAATCTAAATATTCCATAATTTTAGACTGCATACCTGATGCAAGTAAAACATAACAAATGACCATTATTATTCGCTTTGTTTCCTGTGACAATGGAATTGTTAAGATCAGGGAAAGCTTTTTAGGTTTTACAGATATATCAGATTCCACAGGACGTGGTTTATGTGCAACAATAATGGAACAACTGGAAAAATGGAACATTCCCATTGAAGACATGTGAAGTCAAGGGTATGACAATGGGGCCAATATGAAAGGGAAAAATATGGCCTCCAAAATTTGCTTTTAAACAAAAATCCTCAAGCTTTTTACGTGCCATGTGCACATGTCATACTCTAAATTTAATCATTAACGATGCAGCCAAAGTGAATGCAGATACAATTGGTTTCTTTGCAATTATTCAAGAAATATACAATTTCTTTTCATTCTCTTACAAACGTTGGGCAATCCTTTAAAAGGATTGCCCAACGTTTGTAAGAGAATGAAATGTCCTTCATGCTGAGTTCGTAAAAAAATTAACATTGACCCAGCCATCAGAAACGCGATGGGAAAGTAAAATTAATGCAGTCCGCCCTCTACGATATCAGTTAGGAGAAATTTACGATGCACTTTTTGAAATTTTAAATAATGAAAATTTTAATAAAGAAACTCAGCATGAAGCACAAACATTATGTGCTAAAATAAAGGACTAAAAATTTATTTGCTCTCTCATAACTGGACATGATTTACTTAACAGAATAAACCCTGTGAGTAAAATGCTTCAAGACAAAAATATGAACATTACACTTGCTTTAGAATCTATCGAAAACTTGAAAATATTCTTACATGAGTATCGATCAGATACAAATTTTAAAGAAGTTCTAAAACGGCAAAAGAACTGAGTGAAGAGGTGGACGGAGAACAAGAATTTAAAACTGGTACGGAAGTCCGACGACGAAAGAAGACACGACAATTTGACTACGAGCATCATGATGAAACGCCACAATCGCCAGAAGATAAATTTAGAGTAAATGTGTTTTATACACTCTAGACGTTGCAATGTGTTCGTTAATAGAACGTTTTGAATAACTAAAAACATATGATAATTTCAATTTCTTGTATAGATTACTACAAATTAATAACGAAGATTTAAAAAAATTGTGACGATTTAGAGATTCTCTTGAAGGACGGCGACAATAAAGACGTAAATGCAATAGAACTATATGAAGAGTTATGTGCTTTCCGGGATATTTTTCGGAAGGATAATTTAAATATTCAAAACCCTTTCGATATTCTTATTTTATTGTGTCCAATAATTTATGTTTCCCTAACTTTTCAATTGCTTTAAGAATACTATTAACCTTAACTGTTAGTGTAGCGAGCGGTGAACGTTCCTTTTCCAAGTTGAAATTGATTAAAACCTATTTAAGAACAAGTATGTCACAAAAAAGACTTGTTAGTTTGGCGTTAATAGCCATTGAAAATGATATGTGTGAGGAATTAGACGTTAAGACCATTATTTCTAATTTTATGAATATGAAATCAAAAATCCTAAAATTTTAATTAAAAAAAAATTTCAAGTATATTTATGTAATTTAATTTATTTTCTGTTATTCTGTAAAGATGTTATTTTTTGAATACTTATATTAAATGTTCTAATTATTTCTGAATTCTTTTCTTATTTCCTCATCTATCTTGAGTTTCTTTTATTTTCCTAAACGATAGTTCCACTTATAAAAATTATTAAAAAATTTTTACAAGTTACTAAGAATTTAGTAACTTGTAAAATGAACTTTTTAAACCTTAGTTCAAATAAATGTTAACTTTAATTAAAATTCATTTTAATTTTGTTAGCGATTCGGGTCGGTGAGAAGGCTATAATCCCTGTATCATTATATTCAACGATTAAAGTGAAGTGGCTTTATCAAAATTTGCTTAACTTTTGAGAATTTTTTGAATATTCGGGTTTTTAACGATTATCCTGCCTAGTCAACAATCCCGGTTCGTTATATTTAGCGAACCAACATTCGCTGTTCTTGTGGCTGTTCTGTCAAAATTTATTTAAGAAATTTCAAATAATTTAAATTTTTATTATCGTAAAAGAACCACACACGCCCGGATCGTTACAGGGGCGCTTAAATAGACACTGCATGCGGGCGACAAAGACCCTAGCGTCGGCTCTGACTATAAAGCCAAATACAGCTATCAGTCCAAAATTACAAACGCGAAAACAGAATCATGGAAAAAATTTTGTACAGTTTCAACCGTATCGAATCCTTGGAATTGCATATATAAATTAGCAGCAAATAAGAACAAGACAACACCGATACTATCAACTATCAAGAAAACAGACGGCACCTACACTAAAAACTTAGCAGAAACTGCAGCTATTATGATAGAGAAGTTTATTCCCGATGACGATGAATCAACAGATGAAGAAATCCACAAAACTTGCAGACAAAGAATGGAAATAGATATAGACTTTCCTGACGACGTCTCATTTGTAACTAATGAAATCGAGTCAATATTAAGATCAATGGATCCAAGAAACACTCCTAGAGAAGACGAAATAAGCAGCGACATACTCTTAACAGCGTTTCTCGAATTCCCCAAATTCATAACAACAGTTTACAACAAATGCCGATTAAAAGAGGACACTTTCCTTCAATATGGAAACACTCAAAAACTATACCTATAATCAAACCAGGAAAAGAAACATCCGACGAAATTAACAAATACGGACCAATCAGCCTCATAAACGTTGCCGGTAAGGTACTAGAAAAACTTCTAATGAACCGAATAATGCACTACGTCTACTCAAGAAACTTATTAAGCAGCAATTAATACGCATTCAGACCTCAATCCAGCACAATAGACGCAATTATGGAAGTGAAAGAGTTCACAGAACACAGTCTACAGCAAAAAAAAAAAAAAAAGACGTGCTACTTATCTCACTCGATGTACAAGGAGCCTTCGATGCTGCTTGGTGGCCAGCCATAATCAATCAATTAATAGATTTAGAATGCCCTAAAAACTTACTCAACCTTACAAAAAATTATTTTTCAGACAGAAGAGCAACTATGACACTAAAAACCACAACTCTAACGAAAATAGTCAAGCGAGACTGTCCACAAGGTTCCTGCTGTGGGTCAGGTTTCTGGAACATCCAGTACGACTCGCTTTTAAGACTCCCTCTCACCACTGAAACAAAAGTCATAGCTTTCGCCGATGATAATGATTCGGGGACGTGACGGCTTACAGTTAGAAGTAACGGCCAACGCAGAACTCTTTAAAATTGCAGAGTGGGCACGCGAGAAGAAAGTGACCTCCAATAGCACCAAGTCTAAAGTGCTCCACATCTCACGAAACCAATCAAAACAACCTGTAATAGTCTTCCTAAACGGAGAAGTTCTCGAGGTAACCAGTAAGCTAAAATACCTGGGAGTAATAATAGACGAAAAATTCACCTTCAATAAGCACATCTCATATGTTGCCGAAAAAAGCTTACAAATAGTAAACCTTCTAGCTAAGTCGGCAAGGATTAGGTGGGGATTAGGCCAACGAGCGCTGAAAACGATATATACTACCGGTGCTATATTACCACTTATGCTGCACCTGCCTGGAAACATACACTAAAAGCAAAGATAAACCGACAAAAACTAAACAGAGTTCAACGCATAATAGCCTTACGCATAATCAAAGGACAATATCTTTCGAGACAGCTTGCGTTATTGCAGCTCTAACACCGATCTGCCTGAAAATACAAGAATTATCTCTTATATATGAAGTCGCTTCCGGAAGATATAACGAAATTACAACATCCAGCTACGAACGCTCGCTTCACTACAGTAGGTGGCCTCACCCAGCAAAGAAAACAAATATTAAGGAGAAGGAAAGCTCTGAAAGTGACGAATTCCAAATATACACTGACGGAAGTAAAACCGAAAGGCACGTCGGTTGTTCGTTCACTGCATACAACAGACAGGCCATAATACAAGAACGCTGTTCTATACTGCATCCTCTCTGTTCCATCAACCAAGCAGAACAACTTGCTATAGTTCAGTCACTCACATATCTCCAGGAATTAGAACTCAACACCTCGCAGCAAAAGACAGTAACAATCTACAGCGATAGTAGAAGCACTATAGACAGCATAAAAAACCAGAACAACCATATTGCATTGATAGAACAGACAAGAAATCTGGTTCGAAATCTCACTCTAGAGGGATGAGAAATCTATTTCTGCTGGGTGAAAGCGCATACTGGAATAGCAGGAAACGAGAGAGCGGATCAGTTGGCTAAAGAAGCAGCTAGAAATGAACGGCTAGAAACAAGTTACCAGAAATTCTCGAAATCTGCAATAAAAACACTTGCAGAAGAGAAAAGCCTAGACATGTGGGAAGAAGAATGGAAAACATCAAAAAAACGGATCAACAACAAAAGAATTCTTTCCTAGCATCAAAAACAGACTCCGGCTGAAAAGACACGCCATTTCTCCAGGTTTAACCACGCTACTAACGGGACACGGAAAACTAAGACACTGCCTTCACAGATTCCATATCCTGGAATCACCATCGTGCATTTACAGTCCACACCTTCAACAGACTGTTGACCACATACTTTACGACTCACTGTCAGCTATTGGACTCCATCAGGATACCCCTAATACAACACGTCATCACTTCCGGAGACAAGTGGCCAATGTCAGGACTGAGACTTATCGAAAACTATTACATAGAATTAACTAAATTTGCTAATAAAATCAATTTCCATTCCCTGTGATCTAACATAAATACTGTTATTATGTGAATTATACTCTATAGTGTTAACATATGTATATCTCATCTCATCTGATTGCTAACGGGTTGAGTCCACTAAGAAGAAAGATTCTCCACTTATCGCGATCTTTAGCTGGGTAGATGTGAATGTTCTTTCAGCAACTTTATCCAAGTACTTCTTGGTCTGCCTCTAGGTCTTTTTCTTCTGATATATCCAGAGCTAAATATGGGGTCTATGAGGGGGCCATTCTCTGAATATGACCAAACCATCTCAGTTGATGTTTAATGATTGTGTCTATTATATTATCTGGGAAATCTAAATCTGTTCTGACTTGATCATTAGTCTTGTGTTGCATCCAGTGGGTGTTATTAATTTTTCTGAGGCATTTCATTTCAAATGCTTGAAGTTTCTTGATTGGTTGTTGAGTTCATCTCCAGGCTTCTGAAGCATAAGTAGCCGTTGGGATAATTTTATATATGTATATATATAAATCTAAATGTAAATATGAAAATTGTCATTAGTCTTGTGTTGCGATCGCGATCTTTAGCCATTTAAGTAATCAAGAAATGTTAATCAGTACTCATAAGCTACATGTAATATAAGCATTGTATGCAATGCAGCATGCAGGAATAAATTACCTCCTGGTAGGGTTACTATTGGGAGGAAACGCCCCCCCCCCACACACACACACCACATCGCCGACAAAATGGTTTACTTTGGAAGAAATACCGAAGAATTCCCAGTTCATGAACCAGCAAAGATAAAATGCTCGAGTCATTGGCAGACTATCTTAACATCTTGATTACTTAAATATTACCACGGAAGACTATTCCTTAAACTTTTTAATGACTACTGTCGTAGCCAGATGTTACCATTTGTTGTCATGAATGACTGAACGAGGGAAACGTCATGATTGAACTATTGCATCAATGGAAGACAGCAATCGACAACACATTTGTAATTTTTTTTTATATACCACTGTGAATATCACCCATCTGAGCATCAGAATGTGATATATCATTATGCTGAGTGCTCTTGACTTTGAGGCAACTCCAATCCACTCGAGACTAATTTAATCTGAATTTAAAAAAAAACAGCATGGTTCTACAAAATCAATATACATAATACTAGAAAATATTTAAATACGCATTTTCGTTTTTAATTAACAAGTCATTTTAAATGCATTTTAAATTTTAAATAATGTGTTTGTATTTTCTCAATAAACTCAATTCTGTATCGACATTTATACCATTTTAAAAGGGCGCCTCCATGGTGCAGTCGCAATGACAAAACTGCAATATCCCTTTAGCTTGAAAGATACAGGTTGGAATCAAATCTAGAATTCCGTGAATCTTCATAATTGATTTTCAACTGAATATGAGTTAATTGGTCTTATAAATATACTAGAAGTTTGACTTTTCCCCTCCTTGAAACTCAGGTTTTTCATCTTCAAAATAATCACGAGCACACGTCATAACAGACATAATATAAGTGGCTTCGTAGGCTTAGATTACTTTGGCTTCACTTCCGGTCAGACTGAACCAATCATTTTGAAGATCAGTAAAAGAGCATACAAGAATTGAGTTCACTTCATATACCAGAACACTTACCATAGTGGTGAGATCAGGATGAATCAAAAGATATACTTTTGGATGGCGATTCGAATATTTGAGGGAAGTATTTCCTGTAATAACGACATTGAAAATACTGAAGGTTGGGGCGTATTCATTGTCATTCACATCCCTAGTGAAAATCTCTACGGTCATATCAAGCTTCTCGGTTTTCGGAATGGATATCAGGAGAGTGTAGTCCAACTGGCCGCCGATAGTCATGTTCCCTGGATCAGCAGAGGGTTCGTAAATCAACTGGAATTCCGTTTGGTATTTAGGATCATCTTTCTGGAAATTAGAAAACATCAGTAAAAATTCAAGCCCAATTTATCAAGCAAAAGAGATTATCATTTCAAGTAAAAATAGGTTAAAATGAATTTCTATGTTCGGTTATTCGAAAAAAATTAAGCTAGAATCTTTGCTATATATTCTAAATGTACATTCTTTGCTTAGTGAGGCTTGAGTTTGCCGAAGTCATTTTCACGGTTAGCAGGTATGTACCCGAACAGCAAAACAGTTCTACAAATCAGTGATAATACTGAGGAGGTTTCCAAGTGAATGTAGAATATTTGTTACTCTGCCAGATATACCTAATGGAAATCCAAACAAAGAAATATGCAGAGAAGGCGACAATCTTCTGAAGATTCGAATGAATTTATGTGTAGTTGATTATCGAAGTCCTCACTACATTTCAATGTCCTTTCTAATTTTATTAGTTGAAAAAAAAAATATTGAAATTCTAGTAAATGGATTACATGCAGAAATATGTGATCATAAAAACAAAACAAATTGCCCAAACCTACTTCATCAACTTCACAACTACATATTAACATCATATTCTTCTTCCGTTCCTTTCTGTGACGTTCAGCTCTCTCTCTCTCTCTCTCAATATGGATTACATGCAGAAATCTCTCAATATTTATCAAAAGAAAACAAAAAAGCACTTATTTTATCCCTCTCAGCTCACTCTGTTTGGTGTTCTTTTGACTCGGATTAAGAGTACGTGAGATATCTGCTCTAATATCCAATGCTAGAATACTCGATTTTTTTGCTGCTTTGATTAATAATTTTTACCTCATTTTATTACTTATTATTTACAGTTTTACAGCTTAATTTTCAAAATCCATCGACTCCACTGTGTCTCTCTTTCACACTATCTTCTTTCAATATGAATGGAATGGTACAAGTATGGGTTCGTGGAAAGATAAGTGAAAGAGCGGAATGTGAAAAGATTATCGCTCTTTCCTTAGTTTTAATCTGGTATCTGTTATTGCCTATCCACTCTCACTCGCGTCTCATGCTATTCATTCTTTCTCCCTTTCCAAACTTCTTTCCAAATTAATTTAACCTTGTTATTCATCATGCTCTTCCAGTATCATCAGCTATCACCACAATTCTTAATCCAAGGTTTCTCATCTATCGTCTTGTCTTTATTATGCTTGTGTTAGATTTATATTTTTCTAAACTAGGAATATAACACAATCACACACACACAGAGCAAGAGAGAGAGAGAGAGAGAGAGAGAGCCGTGATTTATAGTCTACACTATAGCATGTCTTGTAAAATCGCTTTAGAAAAGTTATTAACCCATTTTCTATTGTTTAAGAATTTATTTCTGAGTACATTTTCTTGGCAATATCGTGTAACTTAATTAGTGAAATTTAACGTTCAGAATATTGAGTTTTGAGAGTATTCAGCAAATAATTTATCTAGTTAGTAAATATTAAGACAATCATAATCAATTATTGTATATTTCTCTGTATATTTTGACAGAGGCGTGAATGCTCTGCTAAGTCCGCATTAAATTTCTTTTATATATAAAATGTTCCATTTGGAAAATATATTAAGAGAAATCGCCCCCCCCCTCCAATAAACTGTGTTTAATAGTATAAGCAAAGTGGATATTAGATCCAGCATTCTTTCCAAGCCGAATGTAGAAATTATGAAAGTTTCGTAAGGTAAGTTGACCAGAGAGGTTACGGGAATGCACTCACCGGCATTCACGACAATTACCTTTACACACCGACCGAGAGTTCTCTTACGAAAAATACATTTCTCTGACATTTCAAGCTCCTTAGTACTGAACGAGAATTTTTTGCTCTCTCAAGGGTTCTACCTGATCTCTGAGGAGAACCAACCAGTTCGATACAGCTGTCAGGTCAGTGAAACCTTATCAAAATGGACTAATAAAAGGCGAATATATAGACGCTTAGGCGGCGCCTATGTCTCTTAAGTAGACCACACTAAAACAACTCGTGAATGCCGGTTAGTGTATTCCTGTAAACTCTTTGATCAACTTGCCTTACGAAACTTTCATAGTTTCTGTTCGGCTTTAAAATAATGCTGGATCTAATATCACTTGACTTATATAATATTTCTTCGCCGAACTGAATCCTTTTGGCTCTTTATTTAAGTCAATGTGTTTAATAGGGTTTTTTTACCGTAACATTGAAACACCGACCTAAACAACCAAATTCGAACCTTGAGTAAGTATTACTACAAGGAGAATGGTTCAAAAATAAGGCTAACCTTATTAGGATAGTTGTTTATATAAAACTCTAGTGCTAATATGCCTTTATAGTTATTTTCTGTAGCGTTTATGTAATCTCCCTCTCTCTATCAAAAGCAAATAAAAAAAAAAGCGTTTCTTTCATATCTAAACTCACCCGTCTCCTTGGTGCTCTTTTGACTCGCGACTTTTCCTCAATATGCAGTTCTTCTTCTTCAGAAGATTCGTCTTCCTCTTCATTGAGCATCGCAGAGGAATAAGCTATTTCGTCGAGCAAGGCCTTATCGGCTTGGTCATCCAATTTAAACACAACCTAAGTAAAGCAAAGGCACAATTATTCATAGAAGGTAAAAAACTACAATTTCATCAACATAATAACACTTATAAGAGGAGAGAACTTAGCAGTGATATTCACTGCTAAGTTCTCCTCCATTCACAAAACCAGATGAATGCCCGTGCACGAAGAAAAGGCACAGAACTCGGCGCACTGAAATAATTTTAAAACGATTCCCAATATCTATGAATAATCGCATCGGTAACTTCTCTTTGGGAGGGGGAGTACTCAGAACGATTCGATACGCATTCGTATTATTATAAAATCCTTATTATTATAAGGGACTGGAGCTGAAGGTCAAAAATAATTACTGAATTTCATTGACACTACAAGTATTTTCAAACTGCGTATTAATTGTTGACATCAAGCATTGCATATGAAAACTTTTAACATTCGAAAAAAAAAAAAAAACTTCGTGGAACCATTATTTGATTTTAGCAGATTCACTATTCTTTTGTCTTCATACTTTTACTTATGCTCAAAAAATTTTCGTTAAAGCAATGGATGACAATAACTTAAATATCTTTTCAGATATCTTAAGCTTCAAGTTCTTCTATGAGTAATGTAAAAAAGGAAGGTATTTGTATTGGTCCACAAATAAGAGAACTGATAACAGATGAATGTTTTCAGGGTATTTTTTGAATACTTCGGAAGTAGTGGTTGGGACTTCTTTCAACAGTGTTACAGAAACAGAAATGGTTCTCATTAAAATATTCTGATTGAAAATTTACTACAGACGTATAAAACTCTTGGCTACAACAAGCCATTGAAAATCCATTTGCTTCATTCTCGATGAGAATTCTTACAGCAAACCTCAAAGATGTAATGAACATCGGGAATGTTTTCACCAAGAGAGTTTGTACAATGAAAAATATTATGAAAGGAAAAAAGTATCCGAATGTGCTAACGGACTACTGTTAGGCATTGATTAGAGCAGTGGTCTCCAAAGTGTGGTACGCGTAGCCCAGGGGGGTACGCGAGTCGATACGTGGGGGTACGTCAAAAAAGTTTTATATTGATAGGAAAAAATTAAGTAATTAATTAAAGATAAAGAATATTACTTTCTTTCATCAATTAAACATATATCTAATATATACAAAGACGTTATAAAGATTATGTAAACTTAAATTTGCGAGTAGCGCACATTGGGCGACTTTGCACACATAATTGTCCGTGGCAAAGCTGTCATGTTTTTTAAAACTAGGGAGTAAATCTCTTATTTCTTATCACTGCCATTTTTTGTAGAGCATTTTAGTATTGACAAGCCCAACTAGAGAAGGAAAATTGCTTAGTTATCCTGCTATCTACAGTTGACACCACAGTTGTATTAATTATTTGACTATTAGTAGTAAGTTTAACGATTTTTTAGTATATATTATTTCTGTGCAATTCCAACGCCTTTTTGTGCTTACTTTTACGTTTACACTGGAAATAGTGAATTAATATTATCAAAATTGCTTACATTTTTAAACGTATTTGATATTATCAATAGTAAATGAATTATATTTAAATTTTACAAATTAACCCTCACAAAATGGATAAATGGTCAAAAAAAATTTCCTCCAAAGAAACCGCGAATTGAAGATAATTACGATAGTACTTCTATATCAGACGAACAACAAGGAAAAGATAGGATTGATTCTTCTATTCAAACAAGTTCGTTATCAGTCAAATTAAGCGATAAAAACATTAATCTGAAACTTAACAAAACCTTGCCCAAGAAAGTTCGAAATTATCAAGAAGACTACTTGAAATGGGGATTTACATCGACGATAGTCAACAACAATGAACCTCGTTCTACATGTGCATTGTGTCATGAGACGCTATGTAATGAAAGTATGAAACCATCATTATTAGTAAGACACTTAAAAACTAAACATCCTGAACATGAACACAAATCTTTACAATTCTTTGAACGATGTTTGAAGACATGTAATTCTCAATCCAACAACTTAAAAAAAATTCACTAAAATTAACGATAAATATTTGGAGGCATTCTTAATTGCAAAAGACCAAAAGCCGCACACCATTGGGGAAACACTTGTACTCCCAACCGCCATAAAAATGGTAGAAATAATCCATGGAAAAGAATATGCAGATAAACTAAAACGCATTCCCTTATCAGCAAATACTATTGGTAGACGTATAGAAATCATTGCAGATAATTTAAAGAAACAATGTATCGCAGTATCAGAAGCCATCAAACCAGAATTTCAAGAAATTATGAAAGAAATGCAAGGCCATTGTTCACATTAAATATTGTAATAAATACGTTTGTAAGCTGTCAATAATAAAAATAATGTGTAAAAATATCTAGCGTTTTTAATTATTATATGATGATACAAGTCATATTTCCTCTTTATAATACTTTTTATAATAGATTTTTGCTCAATCAATTGGGGGTACGCGATCAAAAAAGTTTGGAGACCACTGGATTAGAGAAGAACCAGTGACAAATGGATATCTATAGATTTAAAAAAATAACTTACGATAGTAAGTATTGAAGTAACGCATTTCTCAAAACTGCTGAAATACAAAAAAAAAGTATAAAGTAATTTGAGAACTTAGAAATTTTAAAATAATATAAAGCATTATCGGGGAATATGCAATCATGTCAATGAGCTTAATGGGCAAACTTTTTTCATCGGGATAATTAAATAATGTAAGACAAGGCCAGTGAACAAATAGGTGAAACTCTTACTGATTCTAGGTCACGAAATGCTGAAAATGCGTCATTTTAAATCATATATTATTAAATGCTATTCACAGCTATCTTCTGTGTGCACAAACAACTTACCGTCATGGTACTGTCTGGATGATTGTTAATCGTATCATTTGAGTTATAGCCGTGCGCCCCGATGATAAGGGTGTAATTGCTTGTAGCAAACAAGCGGAATGGATTGACAAGAAACACATCTCCACTAATGGGATCAAGACGAAAGAGATCTTGATGGGCATCATTCAGCAGGGTGTAACGGACCTCCGCGCAAGGGCATTTCCCACCTCTAGGACAAACCGATTCTTGATCGCCATCGTATGCTACTGCTTTGAACACTGGTTCCAAAGTCCATAAGTTGTCTAACTTAACGATGGTGTGGTTTGAAGGAAACGTTGGCCGTCTGTTGTCAACTAAACAAAATAAAATTGGTTAGTGATTTAAAAAAATGAAATTTTTTAATCATCAACAATTATTAGCTATAATGAATCATGTCGAAGATATATACCTTATATCAGTACTCCCTATAAAGATTCTTAATTAGCACGATAATATTAATGATTCCATTCTTAGGAATACAAGTTTCTCTCCTTTATATGGAGGATTGGTCTATAAAAAAGATATAAAATGAAGGAATAAACAAATTCATTGATTCTAAAATTCATGTAGATGGCTTAATAACAAAATTAATAACGTCTAACAAAAGGTATGCTTGAAACGGTGCATTTTAATCTAGCAATTTATCGCTGGTCCACATTAAGTGGGAACGATGAATAAAAATGCACTTACAGCGTGTATTCGTGTACATGCAAACGATTTCAAGACAACATAAACAAAACCAAGGAGATAAACAAATCATAAATGCAGTCATTTATGATTTATTATCACAATAAATGAACTTAAGTCATTTATTGTGATAATAAATTATATAAAAGTTGCTAAACTTTTTATAGGGTTGATTGTGATGTCAAATACGAATTTTCACTAAAATTTGTCTAACTAGACCGGAGATGTTTCCGTTCCAACAAATGGACTAAGTGATCTTAACAGCGCTTAATCATTGTTGTGAAACGAACCTAAAATCCACTAGGTTTTGCACTCAGAGGTGAATCGCAATGAACTACTTCTAAACTATTAACGAGAATTAATGTTAGTATGCTAATTTGAGCTACCACCTCGTGTTCGCCTATTGAAAGTACAGACAGAAATCTGCCTTTACATGAAAGGGCTTTTTGTATTCACGACAGTCCTTCCAAGGTAGCAGCCGTGACTCATTACTGGTCCCGAGAGATTCTGGAACTGCAGTTCTTTCATAATTAATGAGCCGTAAGTCAGTTCATTTATGTTATGCCACTGCGTTAAAGCAAAACTAAACGTAGTCTCTAAAGGTCAATTACGGTCTATTATTTCACTCGAAGCCTCTGACAAGCACACAGCCATTATGGTGACTGCTTACGTAGTGAAGTGTCTCTGTGCAACATGACAAGCCATCTACATAACAGTTGATCGTTTTTGAAGAACTTTCTTGTGTTCTTTAATTCCATTAAATATTCCTTAATTATTTTGGATTTTGAAAAAAAAGTAAGCAAAAGTGAATTGAGCCAATAATTATTTATTAATTATTGACTAATTTCTCTGCTAATTAGTTTTTATATTATTATTATATTAATAAAAGTTTAATTATGAAACTTCTATATGGTTCAAATTAATAGCAATTTACCCTGCTATTCTTGTAAATTAAGAATTATAAAAAATAATACTACGCCAAAGTTGTAACTATTCAGTGACCTTCAGTGTCGGCAAACAATTTTAATTGAATATGCTCAGCTATGGATGGTAATTCAAAGTTATCTAGAAAAAAAAAATATATTTTTTTAAATATTTTCATCCAAGCTAAGAAATCTCGTATCTTAATATTCTCCCTCCCCCCCTCAACGCCGTTAAACTTTTCTCCTCGTCATCGGGCACAGAATTTTTTCCGTCAGTCATAGTCAATAAGTTAAGTAATATTACATGCTGACAACAATCAAACTATCCTCTTAATCCCATCCACGAGAAAGTTATTGATAAAGCACGGTCGTCCATTTGGGCTTTATCTAACTAAAAGTTAAATAACACAGCCTTTTGAGACAGTTTTATGTCCCTTTCGTCTTCCAATAAACTAAATTAGTAATGCTACACTGACCACATCTACAGAAAAGAAAAAAATCCACTCAGCTATTCCATCGAGACAGCAAATTATTTGCCAGATTGGCTAGTAAAAATTATTAAAAATCTTCATTGCCACATGGGAAGAGATATTGTGCCGATTAATATTTTGTATGCTAGTTTGATTTTATATGCTTAAGCAGTATGTATAAAGAAGATTTGTTAATTTGTACCAGCGCGCTTTACTTATATTTAAACCTATTACACACGATAGGTATAAAAAGAGCGTGAGTGAGTGCATGTACGTGTATGTGAGAGAGAGAGAGAGAGAGAGAGAAAGAAAATAAGTTCAATGTTGTTTATACCCTGACGTTTCTCTCTTAATCTACGTTTGTTTCATGTAATATACCTGAATTCTCTTTTTGACCAACATTTCCAGTATTTTCTTGACCACCACTCCTAAAATGCTGATTGGTCTATAATTTGCTATCACAGACTTAGATCTTCTTTTATGCAAACGAATTATTTTGCTTTCCTTCCACTCTCTTGGAACACTTTACCAGAGCTGAGAGTTAAATTTAACTGCCTAGTCAAGGGCATCGCCAATTCCTCTGCACATCCTCGAAAAATGCAAACTGATATCATGTCGAATTCCACAGCAGTATTTGCATTCAGATTCTGCAGCATCATAAGTACTTTCAATCCATGAACCTCTGTCCTCGCATCAGTCCCTGTCACCACTACAACAGCAATATCCTTATTTCGATGATATACCGTTGCAAAGTAGTCATTCAGCGGCTCAACTATTTCATCTGCCTCTGTCATTTCTCGCCCATCAGCATTCATTAAAGTTATCCTTCCATGGTCATCTTCCCTCCTGCTTCAAACATAACGAAAGAACTCTTTGGGATCTCCTTTGGCCTTCTGAGCTAATTTCTAATTGTAGTTTGATTTTGCCTTCCTTACCATTCTGGTCACTTTTCATGTCCGACTGCCTATGAGCATTCTGGCTCATAAGCAGCTCATAATCCACCACGAACCCTATCCGATTTACCCTCCTGACCTTGGGTATACAATGTAATATTGCTTCCTCCAGATACTTCTTGACTGCCCCCCCCATGCACCGTGAATTGCAGATCTTATGCCACGGTACTGCTTCGAGCTGTCTACTCCTTAATTGGGATTTCCACATGTTTTTCTACCTGTCCATAACCTTAGTTATGGACAGGTCATCTGATTCTATATCCAGAACGAACACACTCATTTCCCGAGTCCCCCTCCGCCACATTCCGCCTCAAGTAATTATATCTCAATAAATGTATAAATTCCATTTCCTTCCTGCCACGTGGCGTGGTCTTTCCTCTTTCCAATCTATCCCTCCGACGTTGAAGTCCTCCATAATAATTGCTATTTGCATGCAGAATTGCACTCATTGTGCTATTCTGCTGATGCAAGTCTTACACATCATCCCTGACACCTCCCCTTCCCCGGCGTATAGTAGTAATCAATTTTATATTTTGTCCTATTGGTCTCAATCTCACACCATACAACTGACTCCTACTCTTGTTAGCCGCAATTCATCTGCTATCATCAGCAGTATCTGCCTCCCGTCCTATCTACTCTATCCTCCATGAAAAGATTAAATCAATCACATTCTGTCCATGTAACTATGTCATCTGCTATTAGCCAATTCTCCCCGATGCTCATAACATTTGGCATTGTTGCAATAAACACTGCCAAATCCCCTCCTTGAATTATTTGTTAATATGTGCCAGTGCGCTACCGTCATCATAATTATTACTTTATTCATACAATCTAAATACAGCCCAAACAACAGATATTATTCATAACAATTTGACTAGCAATACAAGCAATTCAGATTCTATCCAAGAGTTTAAGAATCGTTGTCCGTCAGGTGCCATAAAATATGGACCTAAGTAATCCATGTTTTGCAACTCATCATATGTGTTTAAATCGTCGTTGTTTAATCCTGGAAATAACTCAGATAATTTAAATTGCACTCAGTGCACCAATAATGATTATGATGACATTGATCTTCTTAAGCAATAGTCGAACAGTTTCGATTGCCATATCTCGATATGTTCAATTTTTTTCAACTTCATTGTTGTTGATGTTGTTGTTGCTGGATGTTGCAATGTCAATAACTCAAATTCGTCGATGTTCTATGTCAGGTCTATTGTAACGTTCAAAGACCGATCGGTTTGCATTTTGTAACTCCAGAGAGCTTTTTTTTCAGTTTCCTTTTCCAATACTATCTTCGATTTTATGCTGCTGCCAGTTAATCAGAGATATGTTCTATTCCCTTCAGCCTTATGGTTGGTGGGGAAGCTACACGCTGCTATACCAGGGAGATGATTATGAAGCAAGGTGGTTTCCTGTTGCCTTCTTTGCCGTAAGTATATTTATGACTGTAGCCGTGTGTGTTCACGAGACCGGTTTACCTATTTTGCGGAATGAAAAACCGGAGTCCACCTCCTTATGATACCAGTTAATTCACCATTAGTCGAAAAAAAAAAACTATAAACTTTCCTGACGTCATGGACGGGAATAGAACCCTGCCAAAGGGCTTCGTCTATACCGACAGAGCTATGGAGGCTTCAATCAGAGATAGGAAAGCAGTGTTTTTTGCATAAATACCAATGAATTATCTTGACGACTTGATCATGGTGGTATTTGTAATCAGTTTTAACAATTTTGCTACACGTATTGATCAGATGTTGTACAGTTTCATCTTTCTGATCGCATAATCTGCATTTTCTTTTATTACCGATGTTCTCAATTTTTTTTTTTGCTTTAATTACATTAGTTCGTAATGCCTGATTTTGAGCGGCTCTAGAATAAAACTTTCAGTACTTTCTTGATATATCTAATGTAGCCATTATCAAATCTTGTTCTTGTGAGTTTTTTCGGTGTCTTGCAAATATTGACCGTGTAAGGGTTTATTTTTCTTATAATCGAATTTATTTCCCATTGCTTTCAGAAGACCTTCTTGTGAAATTTGTTCAGTTATTGTCGATGTAATTTTTAAATTACATCGAGAGTAACAATTTCTCCATCTTCAACAATTTGTGTCACTTGTACCGTTGTGGTCTTCTTAATTTTATTAAGAAGACCACAACGATAGGATCAACATTTACTCAACATCATTGAGCAAATAAGCTACACGACTTTCTTCAGGGACTACTTCAAACACGAAAACAGAATACGGAGAACGATAGTTTACACTGCGAAGCCACACACACACACACACATACAAAGCTAATACAAGGTGTCACAATGCATGTGAAGAACACCAAAACGATTTAGCGTGCCTGACCTCCCTAATAACTTTCTTTTGAACTGGAGGAATCTGACAGACTACACTGAACTACAAACAGTTTAATAATCCGATCATGAACCCGAGGAAACAATAGCGATCCACTGGATAAGATCCGTCTACTTTCCAAGAAATCATATAAGATCCCAACCTTATTAACAAAATAAATGTGACTGAAATGCTGAAAAAATTTAAATTTTATTGAAAATCTGTTGATAGTAAATAGTACCTCCGGGTTCAATCTCGAGAATTATTCGACATTGTCACTTCGGTTCAAAAAAGACATAACGTGTTGTTGTATAATGACTTTTCAACAGGTTAGCCAGTCTCGCACCTTGCTTGCAGCTTTTTCTTATGTTTATGGGATCAAAAACTTGGGTTTTGATGCCAGAAAGCGGGAAAACGACTCGGAAATGCACAATTAGTGAACATTTATGAACATTTTAAATATTCAAGATAATTAAAGAAGAAATTCTCTCTCTCTCTCTCCCCCCAAAACTAAAAGATTGATAATATCGCAATTCACTAACGATTTTAATTCTTTCTTTATTAAAGAAATAATAAAGGCATCTTTCAGTAATAATTAGAATTCAGAGTACTTGAACACTAATTTTCTGGCACATAGTTAACATTTCAATGTAAAAATCAAATAGAAATATTGAATAATTGAAATGCGAAGGAAAATGTATTAAATAGGCAAACGAGAATCTATGTATAAAAATAGATATCTAAAGCATAAAAATAATCAGCATATGGTCTATGTAAAACTAGACTATATTATCTAAAATTTAACGTTTGTAGAAATGTGATTTATATTTTAGTGCGCCAGGCAACCTATTCAGTTTTTCAGTTATTTTCGTCGCGTAGTTATTTGTTGAAGCACGAGAACAGCCACAAAAAACAAATACAGATTCTCGTGATTTTGTGATGTCACAAAAATCAGTACTTGTTGCATGTGAGTTTAATCAATGAAAGAAAAAAAAAATTCATTTTTATACAAAGTCTCTTGAAAAAGACAGAATATTTGACTCTTTATGAATGAAAGAATAAATGGGATGATTTTTATAATTAAAATTTATATAATGACAATTTCGAATCCCTCATCGATTTTTTAAATTCAGTGATGATTTTTCCCAATTCCAATGGACGAGATTTTTGATTATACTTCTTACATTTTTGTGTTATACACAGAAAATGTCGAGATGGAAAATAAAGTATTTTGACATACGAAAAACAGATATGAGCAGAGTAGGAAAATGCTGTTTAGTGTAAAGCCTTCCTGCACGGTATTTATTCGAAATTCACAGAAAAAAATCTTGCCAAAATGAGCCCAATTGTAATATTTGCTATTTGCATGCATGAAAAGCAGCAAGGTCAGGGCTAACTTTCTATTTCACTTACCATATTGGTCACAGTGGCTTCCCGCCCAACATGCGTCACATACACAGTTTCCATTATCGTCACAGTCTCCATGGTAACAAAGTAACGCCCTGAAATGAGATCCAGGAAAATTAATTAGCGATAATTAGAAGCAAAATTTACATTACAAATTAAATTAAGAGCGAAATTCGATGTGGATAGATAACTAAATAAATTAATGTAAAGAAATTGCCATTGTACAAGTAGAATTGACGATGAGAAATATTGATTAATTCTTTTATCGTTAATTCAGACATTGTCTTTCATCGAGAAATCGCCAGGCATGCTTACACCACTGCAAATGTATTTTGGTGGTGAGTTGCCTGACATTATTAAATTGTGAGCTTTGTCAACCATTTCTTTGATTGTGACAATTAAATGGATCGTCTGAGCGATGACTCTCCATCCTCTAGTCACTGTCATGGGAAAATTTGGCTGTCCATTTCTTCAATGTTACAAAAAACGGCTTGTTTCATCGTAATCTTTACGCCATGTCCTCGTAAACAGCCTTTGGTTCTCAGCTCTTTTTCTGTGGATAATGAATGTGACCCAGATGATGATATTGTCAATTTTCCAAACATCAAGTTATATAATCCGTTTCTGGAACTAAAAAAAAAAAAAAAGAAAAAGAAAAAAGAAGAATAAGAAGCAAGAAAGAAAAACTGAAAATGAAATCTAATGATACGCAGCGAATTTCATCCTTTATATCTGTCCCTGGCATGCTTAGACATTCTGGTATCAATATATTATGCCATTTAACTGAGTTCGAGCCAGCTTCGTTGGCCGAGTGGATAGAATACCTGCTCTGCAACCAACAAACTGAATTTGAAGCACACACCAGAGGCATGGTTGGCTTCAAAGACTTCACTTCCAAAACCCTATCTAGTAGGAAACAATCATAAGGTGTCCAATAACCGGTGAAAAAAATTAAATAATAATACAAAAAAAAAAACTGAGTTCACCGACCCGGTTGCGTGTTTCACAGGATGAACAACTCGAGCTGATAGGAGCAGACTTCATGAGAGACCAGCTAACTCACAATCAGTTCAAAAGCCTTCATAAAGATTCCTCTCTCGCAGTAGACGGGATTTGAATTCAGTTTTTTTTTTCCAACCATGGAACAAATGTCGCGTTAATCTTGGACTGCGCCTGTACCAAAGCGTAGTCTTTCGTGAATGATATTAAGCTTACAGTGTGACATCCCAAAATGACAAATGTAGAACATTTCACTTTGTATCTTCGTTGCTGAATGTTTCTGATGACTTGATAATGGTAGCTTATATCTTTGATAAAAGGTTAAATATTAGTTATTAGTTTATTAATATGACAGTATATTAATATTAATATACTGCCAGTGTGTGTGGTGTATTTCGGACACTGGAAAAAATAATAAAAATTAAGTCTTTCGAATAATATTTCTTCACATAGCATCGGATGTTTAGCTTTCAGAAATTCTAAAATAAAATAAATTACAATATTACATCTACTGGTATACTAACAACCGGAGCTCGACAAATACCCTCGCCCACTCGCCTGTTGCGAGTAGACAGTGCTAGCTGGAGAGTACAGGTAAGCCTCGCTTAACACGATTAATGCGCTCTAAGCGAAATCACGTTAACCGAATGCAATAAACAATAAGAATAATTATAATTCATCCATCACAGCGTAAATAAAAAAAATACAGTGTAATTTACAGTTAATTTACAAATAAATAAAAATTTTATTTGAGGATAAAATCATTGAAGTTAATAAAAATCAATGGTTAAATTTTTATTTAATGGCTAAACATTTGATTGAGCTACTTTTTTTACAAAAAAAAAAATAAATAAAGTAAAGCTGTTTGAATAGTGGTCGACTTTTTCATCTTCTCATGCAATTTGCGATAGCTGACGATCGCTTTATCAAGATTTCGGCGGACTTCGAAGCTTCGTTCCATATCAGGATCAGCATAAAAAAAAAAAAATTCCTTAGCATATTCACTGTGATTGAAAACTAGCTCAAGTTCTTTTGCAGTTAGTTTCTGAGTCATAACATTCTCTTTTTGTTCTTCTTCTTCTTCATATGCACACTGTTCTTCTAGTTGAAGATCATTCTCGCTTAACTGTTCTGAATGGGAATCGAGCAAGTTTCTCACATCTTCATTATCCAGTTCATTAAATCCAAGTTCTTTTCCAATAGTCCTGATTTCTTCAATAATGTTAGCTCTTGAATTTTGCGCACGATAAACTAACATAGGCTTAGGTTCAAAGTCGCCTTCTGCATTGCCTCCTATCCCGGTTGAGATGCTTCAGTTTTAGCTAGGAAAGTTTTTGTTGGCATGCACTTCCAAAAGAGACCAGTTTCGTCGACGTTGAATATTTGACGATCGTCATAATCACCCTCCTGAATTATCCTCTGCAATTCTTCAGGAAACTTGGCCGCAGAATCTTTATCAGCACTAGCACATTCCCCAGTTATTCTTACGTTATGCAGCCCAGTTCGATTTTTAAAACTGTCAAACCGTCCTAAACTGGCAGTAAAGCTTTCACATTCCTCTTGAAATTTGGTCTCTTTCAATGAGGAAAAAATATTGAGAGCTTTTGCCTGAATATTCCTTGTACTTGTAGCAACTTTTCCTTGTTCTTTGTATTCTTTGCTCTGAATTAATATAGTCCGAACTGTAGACTCACTGTATCCCAGGTCTCGCACAATCATGGTATTACTAGCTCCACTTTCATGTCTCTTAATGACTTCCAGCTTTTCCTCTAACGTAATTACTTTTCTTCTCTTTTTATTACTGCTGCTTTCTTTATCAGTCTTTCTCTTTTCCATATCAGGGGTCGAATATAATAAAGCCTTATGGGTATCTAAACTAAAGCAAAATGAAGGAAAAAGTAATTGAGCAAGAGAACAGAATTTGCAATGCGCGCTTGCGATGATAGCTTTGAGTCAACTGCCGAGTGTCGCCGGCCATCGAGCACTGCCACTGCCCACTACATTGACAACGCACGATGGAGATTAGCGACAAAAAATTTCACGTAACGTAAAATAAATCGCGTTAACTGATTAATCACTCGCTTAAAGCGGAAAATGGTATCATTTCACCCAATCGCGCTGATTATCGCTCATATCGAATTCGCGTTAATCAAGGTTTTCCTGTATTTACAGACCAGACAAAAAATGATTATATTTTATTTAATAAAAATAATTTTCTAAAAAAAATCTTTTTTTTTTAATTTAAGAGAACACAAACGAAGATCCATAATATAAAGGGCCATTCTAATAACCAAATAAATAAATAAATATACCATATTATGGTTTCCAAAATATCAATGTTAATTTATTGTTATTCCTATTCTTATTATTTATTGATCTCTCCTTCCTGGAATGGTTCTTATACACAAAAGCAATAATCTTTCTCCAACGATATAGTACTACCACAGATATCACTTTATTCAACTCCTATTGAATTATTGGGATACATCATTAAAAAATGCGCGGGGGGGGGATCAGAGGTACAATTTTTTCATGGCGAGTAGGATTTTGCATAATTTGCCGAGCCCCGAATGATAACAATAGTAGTCCAGACTGTTTACTGAAGCTAAATCACACGCGAATGGTATAAATAACAGCACTAATTACTCACTTGTGACAATGACTCGAACCCTTCAGGCAGCCACTTGTAGGACATGTCTTTGCATCCTCTTTAGTTGCCTGGACAACTGAAAAAAAAAAAAAAACTGTTACTTTTGAATTTAGAAATATTGCATTTTTCCTGACGAGGAAAGAAAAAAAACTTACCGGACAAACACATTATCCCCCCCCACACACACACAATCTCACAAAATTAAAACAGTATAGTTTCCCCATGGGATTTTATTGTAGATTCTTTCTGCTTACTAGCAGATCAATCGTCACAGATATTTATGAATGATGAATTTGCTTTTACCATTCGTCTGTTTCATTAAAAAATAGAACAAAAATGGATTCTATAAATGTTATAGAATTTTATTTAATTGTAGAGTTTTATTAGCTTATTTAATTCTACGATTAGAACATATTGCACTACAGTCTCATTCAGGATCAAGAACAGAATATTTGAGTTTTAATGTTAATTTAATCAATCATTTCACAAATAAGGACCTTCAGTAGCCTAATATTGGAATCAAAGGTAAATGAATTCCAAAGTGGACTTCTTAATATACAATAAAAGTGATGAAAAGTTTTAATCAAAAATCAAATAGTTTAATTTGGACAATAAATTGCACTATTTTTATTAAAACATCAAGCGATTCAAGGAATGAAACACGATGGATGTAGACATTACAATTACAAGCATGTAAGGAGCTCTCTTTGCTATTGCTTCTTGGGTGAACCTGTAGTTCAGTCAACTGTTGTAAACTGTTGACTAACCTTGGCAGCAATCTGAAATATAGAAGCCAATTTTTTTTCTTTACGTAAGAACGATCTTTTCGTTTTACCATTTGGAAGTAAATGAAGTTAATTACAGATTTAAAATTATCATCATCAGAGACATGAACTCGAGGGAAGTTGCACACCCCCACACCAGTTGTAATACTTTCTCTTAAACTCGTTAACGCTGGATATGTTCGCAGGCAAACTCTTCTAATCACTGCTCTGTAAGAGATAATCTAGCCCCTTTCTTAACGGCACATATACTTTACATCCACGGATGCCCTCTTGATCTCTCCATAAAATAATTAATTACTATTATGCACTGGCCGAGAGTTCGAAAAATACTATCTGACATTGGATTCCTTTGGTATATTGAATGTGAGTTTTTGCTCTCTTGTGCTTCCGCGGATGGGGGTTCTCAGGGAAATAAAGATAAAGGTAGTCTTTATCGGAGCCGCGTCTGTGGATGCTTTTTTGGGATTTGTGCTGCTCTGATCGGTAATATGGTGGGTCTGTCACTAAGTAGAGCCACCGCTGAGTGATGAGTTAAATGATCCCTCGGGTCACTCACTGAGGTTTAGAGTGATGTAAGGGATCACCTAGTTTGAGGAGAAGATCCTTTACTTATACAGTGGTTTCCAAAAAGTAGGCCCGTGCACTCTGGAGGTTTGTCTGCTGCTTCTCTGAGCGAAGGTGGCGGTTAGCGGTAGCGGTACTTGCCTCTGGTTATACTGGGCTGAAATTCGACTGGATGATCGGGCGGAGCGCAGAGAGCCCTAAAAGATTCCGTTTTGGAGCTACTCGAGAAAGTAACATTTTAAGTGACTCATGAGTTTTCTTTAGAAATGAGCAATTTAAAGAAATTGAATTGCCTGGTCTACGAAAAAGAAGAATGGTAGGCCGTGAATTCTGGTGGTTTGTCTGTCACTTCGCCTAGCGAAGGTTTGGAGTAGTGGAGGTACTTACCTCTGGTTGTGCTTGGCTCAGGTTCGGTTTGGTTTTTAGGTAACGTTTGACAGATTCCAGACAGTGACTCTTTTGGGCACTGATTAGTTGTCAACTAATTGGACAGTGACCCCATTTGGAGCACTAACGAGTTTGCAGATACTGAGCGGCGGCCTTTAGGTCACCCATTCCAAGTTTTTGGAACCTGGCCGATTTCAGCACGTTGTTCCTGGTCTATGAAGAGACCTAACACGTTCGAAACAGTTGTCATGCCAGTGAAACCTTTATCAAATGCACTAATAAAAGGAGACTACACGGACTCCTGTGCGCCTCGTGCAAGCGAAGGTAACTCCGATTCGGAGAATTGTATTCTCATAAGCTCTCTGGTCAAAATTTCGAAACTTTCAAAGTTTCTACATACATTCGCCTTTGAAATGATGTTGCGTCTTGAATATCCACTATTTCCATATAATTGGAATGCTTAGAAAACAGCATCTATAATTCACTATATTATTAGTAATCACAAAATTTGTAATATATGTACGAGTTCTGAGAGGAAGTAAAATCTTTTAAGATCATTATTTTGTAGAGTCTAAAACGGAAACACTAACAAAATGGAGAATATAATGTGTGTGTGTGTGTGATCAAGAAACAGAACAAATGTTAATATCAGTCACAATTAAGAGTATACCTAAAATAAACTAAAATAAAGACATAGAAGAATTGAAAACTTCAGTAAAAATAATTCATAAAGCCTCCTCTGAAGATAAGTTCGAAAAAAAAAATATTGAAAAGAAAAGCATTAAAAATTTGGAACAAAGATATAGAAAATGTAATGAAAGAAAAAACTATTAGCATGCAAATCGTTCCATCAATACAAAGAGAACAAATGATATATACAAAAATAAGAGAAATATAGATAAAACTACAAGTAAAGAAAGAGTGTCGGATAGATTTATGAAATATGAAGATAAATATGGAAGACAAGAAATATCCTATAAAATATTAAAGAAATTAAGTAATGAAAAAAATATACAGCATAAATGAATATAATACATTATAAGAATTTTGCACCAACATTTATTAATAGAAAATAACAATAAAGAAATTAAGAGATATGCAACCGATCAGACTAGAAGAACTAAAAGAATTAATAAATCTATTAAAAATAGAAAAGCAACAAAATTAGATGATGTCATAAATACAGAAATAAATACAATATAAAAAAGTCTTAGTTAATAAATTAACTTAACTCGTAAAGAAAATGGGACGCTATTGAATACATGTTACAAAATATGTAGTAAAATTCTGAATAAGAGACGAAGAAATATTGAAAAACTCTGAGATGAAAGAAGCGATTTTAGACAAGAAAGATCACGTATGGATAATATTTGTTTTAAAACAAATTAGTGAAAAAAAATATGAGATTTAATTAGCGAGGCATTTAGCCTTTGAGGAAGTTACTGATGAAATGTATAGGGAAAAATTATGGCGTGCGATGAAAAAACAAGAAGATCCAGTTACACATAAATTATACAAAGTTTCCTATAAAGATCCAAAAATGAAGTTGCAATCATTTAGGTAATAAATTAAAAGAAGCGATTGAAATAAATCAAGGTTTGTAAGACTAGGGTAGTTTGTCACCATCTGTATTCAATATAGTAATTGACTAAATTATAAAAATATTAAAAACAACAATAAACAACGAGGTATCCATTTAACCAGTACGATGCTTTCTGATCGATACAATACTATGCTGATAACCTGACCATCTGAAGACAATGTATTCAGATGATCAGATTTTAAAATAATGAATATGTTTTTTAATAAGGGAATACCGTGAGTAGATATATAAATACAAAATTAATGACGGAAAAACTCACGTAAAAAGATTTTTTAATAGTATAATTTTCGCCTGTGTGTCACAGGCATCTTCGGTACATTTTAAACTCAAATTAAACAATAACTGACAATTCCAAAAAGCGCCACCTAAGTTGCTGGTGTAAGAGATAACTAAAAAGGTCAATAAAATTTCCTAACAAAAAAAAAAAAAACTATATATACAATAAAAAGTTAGGAAGGATT
The DNA here is from genome assembly GCF_054136105.1 of Typopeltis vanoorti. Taxonomy (NCBI): domain Eukaryota; kingdom Metazoa; phylum Arthropoda; class Arachnida; order Uropygi; family Thelyphonidae; genus Typopeltis; species Typopeltis vanoorti. Next base: position 45,284,742 of record NC_143568.1, read on the forward strand.
AGCTGATTTGTAAAGTACTATCTCCCATAAAGGGGATAGACGTAAACCATCGGATCTGTTTAAGTTAGGAGAGTGGAGTAAAGTTTCACGTGTTTCTTTATAAAGCCGTTCTATGAGGAACCGACTTTTGTGAAGGACTCTTGTCTTTCTCCAATGAACTCTATGTCTGGTGGCTATGGCATGTTCTGCAAGTCCAGGCTGTTCAGGTTTAAGGTACTGAAAATAAGATTGGTGTTCTTCTAGTCGAATAGAGGCAGATCTTCCTGTTTGTCCGAAATAAGATAATCCACAAGAGCAAGGAATCTGGTAAACACCTGGAGAAACTTTATTGACCTATCTCTTACACTAGCTACTTAGGTGGCGCTTTTTAGAATTGTCAGTTGTTGTTCAATTTGAGTTTAAAATGTACTGAAGATGCCTGTGACACACAGGCGAAAATTTTACTATTAAAAAATCTTTTTATGTGAGTTTTTCCGTCATTAATTTTGTATTTAATGAATATATTTAGAGTTTATAAATTAAATAAGCCAACAATACAATCTAAAGATTTTCCAAATGAAAACCAAAATAATGGAATTTAAGGACAACGATCACATTAAGTCAAAATAGTCATAGAAGAGAAAATAATAGACAAGTAGCACAGTTTGATTATTTAGGTTGCATAAATTACACGTCTAATGAACAGATACAGTATAGATGAAGAAAAAAATACCTTTCGGAAAATCGTACAATTAAGAGGATAAGGAATAAAACCACAAGAGAGGCACAACTCAAATTATTATAAATGTAATGGCCAATTCCCCTTATGGTTCAGAAATATGGGCTTGGTTAGAAGGAAAGATCAAAGTAAAATAAAAGCAACAGAAATGAGATTTTTAAGATCAATTAAAAGATGTGCGAAGTAAGATCATATAAAAAAATGAAGATATCAGAAGAGAGTTAGGTATTTATAGTTTAAATTAAGAGATCAAGAAACATGCATACGTACATACATATATATATATATATTATGTGTTCATACCCACTAGTCTAACTGCGCTGTGTGTGTGTGTGTGTGTGTGTGTGTGTGTATATTAGGGTTACCAAGTAATTTTATAAGCTTGGTTATTTAACTCCTAATCCCAAGTAAGCAAACAGTTAAGTTTGCGCCTGAAACATAGTTCAAGTCTAAAGATGGTATAACACAAGGGCAACTCATTGTAAAGGTGGGTAAAGCTCTGATCACTATTCTTAGTATTTCCCTTAATGTAAAGCACATCTCACTAGAAGATATATATACTGCAATACATTATGGATGGGGTCACTACCCAGACCGGTTTCAACCTTTTTTGAGGTCTCCTCAGTGAGTAGCTAGACCCCAAATACCAAGGTTTAAGTAATACAGAGCCTTATCAACTTTACCTATACAAGTTGCTACAAGATGTTTTTATTTTTAATAAACTTAACTGTTTGCTTACTTGGGATTAGGAGTTAAATAACCAAGCTTATAAAATTACTTGGTAACCTAATATACACACACATAGCGCAGTTAGACTAGTGGGTATGAACACAGCAGAGGAGTAACGAACCGGCTGTATTAATTCCTCAGTAACCCTCCTCATTAGGGAGGGGAGACTGAACCCGTCCTACGACGGATGAGAAGAATGGGATATATATATAGAGAGAAATGAAAATTTTAAGATCAGAAACGAGATTTTTAAGATCAATTAAAAGATGTGCGAAGTTAGATCGGAAAGATATCGGCTACCAAAAGAAGTGGATAAATATGGACAGCAGAGAGATAGAGAGAGAGAGAGAGAGAGGGGGGGGGAAGATCTGTTGAAGAATACGAAATATTTCTACAGATTATTTCAGTAGTAATATTCAATATTACAATGGAAAGTTAAGGATAATATAATGAAGAATAACATTGCAGTAACGAGATAAATCCATACCTTGGGGGAGGGTATACTATCATTCTTCGAATCCCGTCGACAGAGCGAAGATCCTTTTAAGTATTTTCAGTTGAAAGTGAGTTAGCCAGTCACACGGAGGTCAAACAGTTTTCATGCTGCAAACCAGACAGAAGAACATACGCAATTGGCAACCATATATATACTGTGCAGATAAGATTAACCAGAAACCTAATTAGCTCTGATAGAGCTAATTAGGTTTCCGAGAAGCTAAATTGTTTGGCTGTGACAAGTCATTCAGCTTAACATTCAAGAAAAAATGAAAATGAGATTAACATTTCCTGTTTGTGTTATTTTATGATTTTCATGGAAAGATGGTATTAATCACGAGCTAATTGGCTGTTGACTTTGTTAGTCTCTCCTTTCCTTTTTCTTCGTGTGTGTTGTGTGTTGTTATTGCTTGAAATTATGGCCGATGCAATTAAAAACTACGAGGACAGTGTATGACGTTTGCAAATTGATACCTTTTTTTTGGCCGGTTTAATTGTTTTCAGAAATGAGAGTCTGTGCAGTTGATTTCGAGTCTACTCGGCGACTAGAGGAAATTTTTCAAAGCCTTTTTTCGACCAGTTCCCGAGTTAGTCGATCTCTGGCACTTGCAAGCTGGTTTTTTTCTCCTGGAAACTCGGGTTTTTCGTCCTGTAAACTCAAGAAAATCGACCGTAGAACCCACATTATTTCAGATGGCGGCACTTGTTGAGCCGTCACTCTTCACTGCGTGCCGCTTAATTAGTGATAGCATTGGGCCATCTGTCTCTGATTGGGTACCAGTGGAGATTGAATTGCCCACTCAGTCTCCGAAAGTTAGATAGGGCTGAAAACGGCCTCGCCTACTCACCAATATACGGGAATAAAAAGGCGTTAGCTGATTTTTTTTTTTTTAAGACCAAATTTTGGTTTTTATGGGAGTTACAGACCTCCCATCTCCGTATAACACCAGCTATTTCCCCTTCCCTCCCCTTTTAAATTCGAATCCCATCTTTGCTACGTAGGCTCTGGCGATAGTGCTGTATTTAAGGGGAGAAGAGAATATAATTGGGGGGGAGGGCAAAGTAAACTCTCCAAACTGGTGTATTTTTCCGAGTTACCGCTAGAATACACCAGTTTGGAGAGTTTGTTTCCCCCCCTCCTAATTATATCTCAAGAAACGGTTAGTTTAATAAGATTATAAATGGAATATAAATTTATACAAATAAGAATTTGTTTAAGGCAATTCTATTCAAAAATTCAACAGCAGCGACAGCTGAACACTAATCAACATTTCGAAACATTTGATCAAAATGATCAGGTTTGACAAGGAGGCACGCCTCAGTATAAACAGTTTATATACCGATACCCCTGATGATGTAAGTGTTACGACGTACGAAATTTATCGAGTTTTAATTGCTTATTATTTGAAACCTACAATTTGCCAGAAGCAAACTGTAGGTTTTTTGAAACCCACAGAAACTTACATTTATACATTTACAAAGTTTATTTTCGCTTTATATCTCACAAAGAAAATTCAGTATTTGTTATTTTTCGGGTATGTAATTCACGCTGTAATGCTCAAAGCGGATTACACACTCTTTATGGTGCGAGGTATACTCGACATAAAGTTATCACGCATTTAATATTATGAATCATCAAGGGTCATCGATAACATAGATATAATAAAGAGCACATATTGTTCTAAATAAATAATACGTTTGGCTCTATGGAACAAATATGACATTCCTCCTCATCATCATCATCAAATTCCTGCCATGTACCCTCAAGGGGTGTACAGGAGTATGACATTCCTGTTAATTTAAAATGCAAAAACAATGCAGTCATGTGAGATTTTCTTCGAAAATATGCAATTCTTACTGTACGATTTACAAAGATTAAACTTTCGACGATAACGTCAAGATTGATACGTTCCGAAGAAAATATTGGACTCTTATTATACTAAAGGGCAGGTCCCCAGGCGATAATGTTGTGCTTCTAAGATGACTATTCGTATTTCTCTAAAGTTGACGCAAACACAAAAGAATATTTTACTACGCTTTGCACTTTTTATTGTATACTGGTCAAAAATAACAGATGCCAGTATCAGACTTAAGTTATTGGATATTGAATTTTAAGTTTTAGAGCTTCATGCAAACGCTTTCCAGCTTCTTTTTACTACGTTCGCCTTTAAAGAAATCTATGGGAGAGGGAAGGAGGATGGGCTAAATTTTCGATTTTTTTAAGACTGAATAAACAAGAAAATATCTAGTTATTCTTTAATTAAATACACCTTAATATTAGAATTTTATGGCGATACGACTATTATAAAATTTTATCCGAGTTTCAGACATTTTCGCCAGTTTAATTTGATGCGTTTCAATGTACAGGACATAAAAGTAACGAATAATTAACTTAAATCAAATAATAACTAATCTACTTACGAGGGCCGACCATAAGAACCAAAAACAAAGTCTGCAGCAGCACTTCCATGGCAGGAATGACCAGTACTGACTGCATGCGTTAATTCCTTTCGTTCCTCTTGAGGTGTCTGTTTATGACTCGTTGCCATGATACATCTTCAACTCATGCGTGACAGCTTCTGGCAAATGTAACGGACTTCGAGCTCCTTACAGCAATCCCACACTTGTGAATTTTTGAAAATATTTTTTCCCCCTTATTTGTTATTTATTAATTATTTTTATCCGGAAACGGATTCGATGTAAATAGAAAATACAACTGCTCTTAGTAGGTACTTTCGCTTCGTTTTTACTGAAGAGTTTACAAGACTTCAATATGACGTCATAAAGTTATTGAATGAAAGGATTTTAAAATGCATTATTCTTTCAAAGCAAATATTTCGAAGCCGTAAAGTTTCGAATATAGATCAGGAAGCTTTTGATAATACCATCTTCGGTATCGAAGTTGACTTGGTATTTGCACTGCTTAAAATACATGAATTCTGCCAAGTCCTGCTCGCCTTTTATTAGAGCTTTTGATTTGATTTTGATTTTTACAGTTTTTTGAGACACTGGATGATAGATCTTTCAGTGTTAGTTCTCACAGAGATCAGGCAGTATTTCGGCATTTGGAGATGAAAGAATAGCCAATTTTTGATATTTTTCATTCGATAACTTAAACATGCATATGTGTACTTTAGTTTTTCCAACAAGGATATATTGAAAAAAATAGGCTAATTTTCGTTTTTAATTCATTAAATGTTCATTTTCTTCCCCCAAGATTTTTGCATTTTTACCATATTTACTCGAGTGAGGTGCGAAAAACTTATTTAATAAGAGATGGATGATTCTTCTAGAAGTTTTCTGAACAAAATCTTAGCAATGTTTTGTAATATTATCTTTCTTCATGTTGTGTGCCCCTGTATGCGGGGGAAAATTTTTCGTGTCTGGTTTGTAATGCAATGATAATTGTCAGTTATCAAATTTAGTGATATATGCAGCTTGCTTGGTCGAGTAGTTAGCGTAATCGCTCTCAAATCAACAGCTGCGCGTTTGAATTCTATCACGAGCATGGATTTGTGATTCTTTTTAGGCGGAAGATGAATTTCAACGCCGGTGTGGGACCGAATCCCCGCTTTTTCAGACCCAAAGTGGCTTGAAAATGTTCCATGTTTGGTCTCTAGAGCAGGGTTTCCGGAGTATGTAAAGAAATGAAGAAAAATACAAAAAATATGAAATTAATGAAAATAGACAACAAATCCTCATCTCACCCATGCTGTCAATTTATTATAGGTTTAAAATCTTTCATAGATGGCTGTTACATAAAAATTTTGAAATTTTCATTCAGTGATACTTGAAATGTTATAGAAGTGAAAAAACTTATTATTATTATTAGAAATATATACACGTTTGCACAAGAATAATGTTTAATTTGCCAAATATTTCGGTCTGAATATTACAGACCATCTTCAGTGGCTACATAGGAATAGTTTTAAAAAACAAAGTGGAATACGAACAATTGATCATTCACTCATAGAACGAGCCGCGTGATGGCATATCGCTAAGTATTAGAAGAGTAAACATTTTTAAAGTCATAATTAAAGATATTAATTCATAAACTCATATAATAATCTTAAATAACATTAGAATAATATAGAAAATTTACAAACAAACAAAAAAAATTAATGTGTTATCCTGATTCAACTTTCCCAAATTTTTGATATAGATATACAGTCATTACGATTCAAGTTAGGACATTGAAGTAAGGCCTCCACACTTTCCTTAAATAAACGTTCAAATTTGTAGCGACATCTGTGTAGGAGGAGAGTCTTGGACCAAAGGATGTTGTGGCTTGTTTCTAATCTGCTGAGCTAATCCAGATTTTTCAGGTTTGTTGTGTTGAATTGATGACTGATGCTCTTGAATTCATTTTTCTAGTTTGTCCAGTTTGTCCAAAGTAGGAGAGATTACAATTACAAGGAACTTGATATACACCAGGTAGAGACAAGGTTGAGCGTTTATCTTTAGATGAAGGAAAATGGGTGGATAATTTGTTAATAGGTGTATAAGTGGCTGTTAGATCATATTTCTTTAAAATTCTCGAATTTGGTTCTGAAATCCCTGAAATGTAAGGAATTGGAACTCGACGTATTGAATCTTGGTCTGTAAGAATCGAAAAGGTGTTGTGTACTCTTTTCGGGGAGGCCATTTAGTTTCATGTGATGTTTGATAGTCGAAAGTTCCTTCTGTAATAAATGAGAAGTTGAACAGTTAGTTTTGGCTCGTCGGAGTAAACATTTTGTGACTCCTGTTTTTTGACAAGGATGATGAGCAGATTCTTGGAGAATATAACGACCTGTGAAAGTTGGTTTTCTGTTAACTGTTGTTGTAAGAATACCAGAAGGTGAACGGATGAGAAGGACGTCTAAAAAAGATAACTTGTCGTCTTTTTCAATCTCCATGGTAAACTTTATACGAGGATGTAAGGAATTGATACTGCTTAAAAAGGAAGGTAAGGAGTCTCTGTTGTGAGGCCATACAGCAAAGATGTCGTCTATATATCTAACCCAAAAGGATGGGTGAGGGAATATAGATGAGAACAGGACTTCTTCTAGATGTTCTAAATAAAAGTTGGCAAGAGCAGGAGAGAGTGGACTTCCCATGGCTGTTCCTTCCACTTGGTTATTCTTGGGCAAAAGTGTATATATTTCTAATCATTATGTCACAAGTATCGTTAAAAAATCTTATTATTATTATTATTATTATTATTATTATTATTATTATTATTATTACTAGCTACTCCAAGGAGTCCTTAAACTCATCAATACTGTGAAAATGTTGGATATGCTTGACATATGATGTTTAGAACTATCCAACATTTTCACAGTATCTTTCATATTTTGCTTTGAACTCATTCACAGTCACACCCACAACAGACTCTGGCAACCTGTTCCACTCAGTCGCAACTTTCCAAGCATAATAAACCTGTTCTAACATCCTTGCTAATTACACTCTTACTCAGTTTCCATGGATGGCCCCTTTAGCCCACCACCACCACTCCTGTTCTGAAAAATTTCCTCTGAATTAATCTTGTAAACCCTTCAGTAATTTGAATGTCTCAATCATATCACCCTTTTCCCGCATATCAACCTTTTGTTTCTGTAACCACAAATCTTCGACCTATTCTCGTAAGATTCATTCCATAGACCTGCTGCCATCTTGATCACTCGCCTCTGGATCCTCTACACCTCCTCTTCGTCGTCAAGAAACGCTAGCGATCAGATCTGATCAAGATGTGGGGGTCTTATCAAGGCTCGATGAAGAAGAATAGTAACCTGCTTGTCTCTGCTTATCAAAGTATTCTTCCGTAACCAAGTAATCTGATGAGCTGATTTAGCCACTTTTGCTATATGCCCCCTAAACTTCAACTCCCTATCCACCAACACTTCCAAATCTCCGGCTTCGTCAATTTCCTGGAGTACAGTTCCACCAATGTGGTACACACGGTAACCTTTTCACGCCAAAATGCATAACCTTACACTTTTCAACATTAAACTGACATCCATTCTCCTTTGTCCAGTCTGCCAATTTATCGAAATTATCTTGCAAAATTTTGACATCATCTCTATTAATTATTGCTCTACCCAACTTTGCATCATCGGCAAACAACTGAACAGTCCCTCTCAGATCTTTTCCTATATCATTAATTTAAAAATTAAACAGCAGCGATCGAAGAACAGAACCCTGCGACACACTATTAGTCACAGGCCTTCTTTTGGACTCTACACCTGAATAAACTACTCTCCCTCCATCAACCACCCTCCTATCCGCCTCACCAAGCTTATATCCATCCCCAAGTGATAAACACGTTTACTTCTTGTAAGCTTACAAACTTGTAATATTCTCAGGAAAAGTGAAATAATTAATTATTAACTACTACTTCTACTCTTCAATTTCATATTAGTCAGGGTTCTTTATTAACTCACGGTACGCCAGTGGTGATAATTACGCTTTAATTAAAAAGATTAAATCGAGTTAGGAACCGACTCCGCGAAAGAAGATAAAAAAAAAATTAATTTGGAAGCATTTAATATTAAGGCAGCTAGATTCAGAGAGAATGAGACGAAAAATGGGAATGGTAGCATAGCAGAAAACCTGTATAGTCGTATAATCGAGTCTGACAATTACGGTAGCATTAACAATCTAAGTTGAAAACGTTTACTTTTGAACTCGAAAGTAAAACATTCATGTGCGCCATTGAGGGGAAATAACATTTGAGGAAATGTTATTAATGAAACTTATACTTTCATACTATCTTCTGACTATGGCTTTGGTAAAGGTTAGTTTATCATATTAGCTGATTATAGCATTTAACTGCTGAATGAGCTGTGAGGCGATTACCAGTTGTGCTAATAATAGATCGAGAAAGTAGCTAAGCCGGCATGACAGAGAAGCTATCATACATGACCTAGTGAAATGGTGGAAAATAATGTCAAGTCAAAATATATTTTAGTTCGAAAGCGCTTATAAAGGTTTCTCTTGTACTGCATCATGAACTGAACGCGGATCTTTCCAGCCGAAGTGCATTATCGTTATTGGTGAGTTACGGAGGCTCCATTGCTAAATACATTAATGGTTTCTAGAATGACTTTATCGTTGCTGAATAAAATGCATAAATGATCGAAAAAAATCATTTTTATGCACTCAGTTGATGATAGTTGGTTAGTGTTTCGAATTTCTTTCAAGATTTCTTACTTTTTTATTTTCTTTCGCTAACGACCGAACTGCGAGTTTCCGTAGTTCAGTCGTTAGCGACGATGCGTTATGATCGTAAAGATATGAAAAAGAGAGTTTTTCTCGCAGTATGAGAGAAAAACCCTCTTTTTACTAGGTAACATCGCTTCCAGAACAATCAGGGTCGTCGCCAGATTAGATCGCGCCCTGAGGCAAACAATTAAATATCGCTCCTGATGGATTATAAGACAAAAATATAAGAAAATCTCCAATTGTTATTTTGTTTTTATTACAGGAGAAACATTAATACAACATAATAATATTAGTTAAACGTTTGCTCTGCGAGGATATCGCCCAACAATACGCTTTATAAGTTCTTCTAAATTTTAATTATAAGCAATGTCCGCCTCTGTCGATATAGTTGCTAGACCAACCAATCTTTCTTGGGTCATTGCTGTTCGCAAATTATTTTTAATCAGTTTATGATTTGAAAAACTTCTTTCCTCATTTGCTACACTAACAGGAATTGTTAGCTTAGCGACGGCGCCTTCTGCAATGTGGCAACGAGCACCCTTATTAAGGCACGCTGTTAAATTGTGAATGAAACTATGCTGTGTAATTTATTTTTTTCATTCACATTTTACATTGCTTATTATATATTAATCATGAATTGTATAAAAATTATTTATTGTTCCTTAATTAAGGATTACTATTTAAATATTTATTCTAAACTTAACCTACTGTTAATTTATTAAATAATAATATGTCTAGAATTTATGATAACTAAAATATATACAGTATATGATGTAACGAAAAGTGTTATTATAAATAATTGTATACGTAATGAAAAAGCTGATTAAGTAGCTCAAATATTCTGTTTATTCTTATTTGTAAAAATTTAACGTTATGTAATCACTTATGTAGTAGTACAGCGTTGTATTACATTAGCGAAATGTTTGCGTTCATTGATTGTCATGGAGACGCATGAAATAAACAAGCACGAGTCGAAGAGTGCGTGACCTTGGAACCAAAAGGAGAAAGAAAAGGTAATAAGAATTTTAATTAGAGAAAAGGAGAGAGTTTTGCGGAGCCTGAAGGAAGGTAGGATACAAGCAAGGAAGTGAAAGAAAATTATAAATTCTTTAGGGAAGAAATTCATGAGAATAGTGTTTAGAAGTGAGCAAAATCGTAGTGAATCATATACTCAGCTGCAAGTGAAATCAGCTGTTGTTGTAGAGGAAAATTGATGTCGTAATCGGATAAATAAAGAACTGGCATTCAATGGGAAATTCTGATTAGTTCCAGTTAGTCTAGGATTACGTCTTAATTCTATGTTGCCCTGAGAAGAATTATAATGAATTTAACTAATTGCAGGAAAGTAAACAAGGAAGGATATTAGTACCTTATCGCTGTTGTTTAGAGTAGTGAAGCGCGATTAACAGTAGTTCAGTTAAAGCGTTGGAGAATTTTATTTAATGTGTTCCGCTAGCTCAAATGAGTTAATTCATAAGTGTGCTCGCAATAAATTGATGTATTGAAGATTGTATCTGGTAAGAGTAGTCATACATGTTCATTCATTCTAACATTAACTATAGCGTATCTTAGAAGTTCAAGGTCCGAAATAAGATTGGTTGGAACAATGCCTACCTTGATTAGTGCCTGCTGTGAATTTAAACATTAAGTACTACTGATAGATGTGTGTAAACTGATCAAATGAGAAGTTTTGTTTTATTAACTTGAGTTAAGAGAATTTATAGTTTTGAAGCAGTGAATTGTATGTTAAAGTTTAGAACATTGAATTGTAATGAGTGACTTAGCAAGATGTATTAAGTTATTTGTATTGTTTCATTTAAAAGTAGAATTCATGTATTTGCTATATATCGTATATTAAATGTTTTATTTTGTTAATCTGAATATTGTGTTTGCCTGAACTCCCTTTTATTGCACCGTTCATAAAAAATTCGAATCTTGCGGATGCCCCAAGTAGAATAATAAATAATTCGGCCTAATGAGAAGACTGCTAACTTAATTAAGAATTGATCCTACTATTTTATATAGACTAATCTAAAAATAGGGTGGCGCAGTATAATTATAAATTTCCCTACTTTTGGATCGGTGATCAATTCGCAATTAGTTGTTTTATTTATAAGAGTGACTCGAAACAAGATGGTAAATTAGAACACAACATGAAAATAGACGTCACGACAACGCCGTGAGGCAGACTGCCTCTATGCTACACCCTGTCGACGGTACTGGGAACAATTATTATTATTATTACGTGACACCTTCAAGGGGTCCAGGAACTAATCGCAGAACTACTTTAAGCCTCTATCTTTGCCGAGAGTGAATGGTTTGTGATACGAGAGCAAGAACGAAAGAATGTTTGTCGGAAATGTTTCGTGACCGAACGGAATAAATGGGAGTCGTGTCGGAAAAATCAAGTGACTGGTATCAAGGATATAAGGCAGGATTGTGAAATGTTATGGAGGATGTGGCGGAAGCAGTGAATGATAGTGCACGAAATACGAGTGAGCCTTTGAAGGAAGTGTATGAAGGTAATAATGTGGATGATGAGATGCAGGTGCGGAAAGAAATTGCACGCTTACGCCGCCTCCTTCATGGGACAAAACGTGAGGTTGAGCTACTGGAGAAACGATTGGCAAGTGATATAGCAGGAGAGAGAAAGAAAGACAGGGTGAACGGGAAAAGCATAAAAGTACAAAATAATAATAATAATAATAATAATAATAATAAATAGAAGAAAAGAGAAATTATTGTGGGGGGATTCGATGAGAGGTATATTTAATGAGAAAATGATGAAAGCATGTTTCCCAGGTGCGAAGATAAAGAATGTTAGTGAAGCTGTAAGTGTGCAGAAGAAAGAAGCGAACGAGTTAATTGGTTTGGCAGGCATTTATGATTTGAAAAGGGAGAAATATGCAATGAGAAAGGATATCAAAGAGTTATTAGTGGAAACGAAAATGAAAAGTAAGAAAGTAAAGATTATTATGGGTCTGCTGCCTCGGTATGTTAAGAAGGGCCATAATAGCCAATGAGAAGATTGTGCAGGAGGAACGGTGTGTAGTTTATTTATGAGTAGAGTGAATTTGATGGACGAAAGAACTTGTATAATATGCCTGATGGATTGCACTAGAATGGTTTTGAATTAGATGCTTGGAGAAAGCGTTGTTCAGTGACAGTTTGGAAGTGCACAATCAGGAAAACTAGAGAAATTAGGGGGGGGGGAGACAATGAAGCATGCATCTAGTCATCCATGGGACAAATGAAAGTGAGTGCAGAAATGACTGTAAGTTTCCCAGGTTTCGAATCTGAATTGGCAGGTAACTCTTGACCCAAGGGAATGTTGAAATGCATGTAATCGAATGCTCAAAGTATCAGAAATAAAAAGGAGAGGAGTTTCTGGCATTGGTCAGCTTGACTTGGCCAAACATTATTGCAATCGGTGAGACCTGATTGTTAGAGAATGATGTGGTCACAGGGATAGAATGTGGAAGATAGAAGAAATAGGGCAGGGGCAGGGGTACTATTAACGAAAACTGAAAAACTTCAACCAACAAAAAGAGAAGTTTAGAAAGATTGTAGATCTGAGGGAAATGGTTCATTTGAGATTGTCTGGTGAGAGATAGAGGCCAAGAGTACGAAATATATTGTTGGTTACTGCTATAGACCTGGGGGGACTACAGAAGAGGATGTGGACGGCGTGCACAGCAGATTAGCACAATGAGTGCAGGCCAAGCAATTATCATGGGAAACTTCAACTATAGGGATATAGATTGGAAGGAGAAAAGGGCACATGGCAAAATGGAAATGGAATTCATATATTTACTAAGGGATAATTACCCGAAATGGCACATGATGGAAGGGACGAGGGATCTGAGAGTGCTGGATCTGGTAATAGCATTAGAAGATCTATTTATAATTTCAGTAGCAAACTCTACATCAAATCAGGGAACGTGACCATGCAGTTTTGTCCTGGGCGATTGCGCAACACGTGGAAATTTCAGTCTAGAAAGGATTTATGCTAAACTACAGAGCTGGTGATTGTCTGTAAATTGTGTACATGAAAGCCGATTTGCCTGCGAATGAAAATCTGGGGTTTCCGGCACGGAAAAAACCCTGTTACCTCCGTAAGAGATGGGCTAACTCACCTTCGGTTGAAACAGCCTACATAAAGAGTTCTCTCGTGACAAGTCTTTTCAAATCAAAAGACGCAATTCCAGTCGTGCTATGGAGGCTACTGTAGCTGAAATAAAGTACTACAGAAGATTTTTCATAGAATGAAGTCATCCTTGGAAGATGTAGGAGGTTGTTGTGAACAGCAGTTTTTTTTTTTTTTCATGGAGAGTGGTGATTAATTGGAATGTATTGCTCGAGAGTGTGGTGAGTGCGGAGACGGTATTTAAGGCGCGGTATGAAAACTGTGTGTGTGTGTGTGTGTGTGTGTGTGTGTGTGTGTGTGTGTGTGTGTGTGTGTGTGTGTGTGTGTGTGTGTGTGTGTGTGTGTGTGTGTGTGTGTGTGTGTGTGTGTGGAAATATTTGTAATTGCCATATGACAAACATCTTGTTCTATATTTAGTTGCGAGTATCTGTCTTGTGGGTTTCATTAACAGTAGAAACGTTTGAACTACCGACACTTTTCTTTACATCTTATAACCAACGATCCATGGGGGAATTTTTATATTATTCATTTAAATTTTGCGTATAACAATTTTAAAGTGATATGCTAAGAATCTCTTAGATTCTTAGCACATCACTTTAAAATATCGCACACTGATCGTGAGTATACCATTTGATATCACGTGATAATACGAATGAAATGGCATTCAAGGACGATTCGTCCACAGCTACGCACTATACGAAACGACGTTGTGTACCACATATTTAAAAGCAATCAGTACAAAAAAGTAACAAACTAAAAGAAAATATTTCTATTAATTTTGACTCTTGTTTTAGGTATGAATATTGAGGCGGAACTCCAAATTACACTTCGCGGAAACTTGGGTTCTGTAGATAATCATTTAGCAACACTTATCTGGATGAATGTTCTGATCATGCTCCATTAAAGATATTTATTGGTCATTTTTGAATACTGATTCTAGAAGAATGGCCATAAATACTGCAAGATATATATATATATATATATATATATATATATATATATATATATTCTCTCTAGCTTTAAGGCAATTGGTCAGGTATGCAGTGCAAAACAGGGAAAGTACAAAAGTGGTCCTCAAGTACGCTTGTCTATATTATAGTAGCGAACAAATTAATCCGAACACTCGCATTTTAAAGAAACATTTTAATTTCGCAAGAAAACAAGTACAAAAATTATACCCAAATTTATCTAATAATTTTACTCCTCTGTTCTTAATAAGTTCATTAATTCACTTAGGAATGGATTCTACCAACGTAGAACATATTTTTCTTATTTCTGCATCTCTGAACCATACTTTAATAATGGATTGTACTAACTTATCCTTTGTATCACAATTTAATTTTCCAAGTCTCTTTTCCACTATGGCCCACAAATTTTCTATTGGGTTAATGTCAGGAGAGTTACCTGGCCACTCAAGCAATTGGATGTTGTGATTTTTGAAGAACTCTTTCACTTTTTTTTTTTTTTTGAAGCATGGAGTGAGATACTGTTAGAAGATGAGTTCTTTGTCTTTCTGGATATGTGGGACCACTCTTTTCTCCAATATTTTTATAAACTGGTCACTTTTCATCATTTTTTGTGTCAAAGGCACAAGTGATCTTGGACCGTCATGCGTAAAACAACCCTAGAGCATCTTTTTACCTGGTGTTTAGGAGCTTGTTGAAGGTAGGTGGGAGAAGTTCAGCAGCTGATTTGCCAACATAGAATACTCACTCTCCTTGGACAAAGAAATGTCTCTCATGTGAGAATATGACCTTCTTTCACTTCTTAACAGTCCAATCTTTATATAAATTTGTCTACTAGAGCCTCTTTTTCTGCAAAGCCTTCGTCAACATTTTCTGTTTTGGTCTGTGGGCAGTCTTCCCTGATTTCACACAATCTTCGACGGACTATCATGTCAGAAACATTAATCCTAAAAACTGTCAAATCTCTATGTCTACAGCAGACAATCTTGGATTCAGTTTGCTTTTCCTAACTAGCAAACGATTTTGAGTAAGTGTAGTTTTCCTTTTTCGCCCAAATTTCCATTTTTGTCAGGAGAAAAGGAACGTCTCCCTAAACCTCTTTAAAATGGCATATCGCATTAACAGTACCAAACCAACACCACACTTATTGGCAATTTGTCTTTGAGTCATGGATATGTGCTATGAAAGAGAGTAGATATTTTTGAACGCTTTCTTTGAGATGTCTCCATTTTCCTACACAGCTACACAAAATGAATAAAACACTACGAATGTCAGCTTTTTATACTATTAAAAATGCACATCATGGAGACAGTTAAAACAGTTAAAAAAACGCAGCATAAACAAAAATAGTAATTTGAAACCAAAACCAAAATTATTGTGAACTGAAACCAAAACCAAACCAAAACCAAAACCTTGATGAAAATTTGGCTTGTTCAGATTAACTTGTTCTCTGCTGTAGATATACTCTCTACATACATGAAGTGAAGGCGTATCTAATATTATACCATTATGCAATTCTAATCGAAACAAACAATTTGTAATCCCATTGTTTTTCTGTTTTTAAAGAGTATTTGTATTCTTTAAGTATTTGTCAAGGCTTGCTTTGTCACTCAAAATACTGGTGAATGAAATGCTTAGTTTAATGTGATCATTGACAATCCATGAATTAACTGCTTTCTTTCGTTTAATCCGAAACATAATTTAATATATTACTGGTTGCAAAGCACCAAGAATAGCGCGCTTTATTCAAGTATTCACACTCCCAAATCCATACAACATTCTTGAAGCTCCATCATTATTACAGCTATTCCACAGAAACTGCTATCCGTAAGATTTTGGTCTACTACGTAAATTAATGTATAGGGTAAAAGAAAGAAAAAACAATAATTTAATATCACTCATCTTTCAGAATCAGATAAAAGGTTAATAATGGCTTATGTAACAATAGAACGTTAAAATGAACCGAAACAATTGCATTCATTATTTCAAGCTAATAATAAACAATTTATCATTCTGTTTCTATATTCTGTAC
The DNA here is from genome assembly GCF_054136105.1 of Typopeltis vanoorti. Classification (NCBI taxonomy): domain Eukaryota; kingdom Metazoa; phylum Arthropoda; class Arachnida; order Uropygi; family Thelyphonidae; genus Typopeltis; species Typopeltis vanoorti. The sequence goes on from NC_143568.1 coordinate 45,301,031, forward strand.
AGAGGACAGTCCATTAATACCAACAATATAAAGCAAATGATCTAACATTTTATATGGTCCTGAATAGCGCTGGTTATATCCATGTTGAATGAACCAATAATCTATTATTTGTTCTGTATTTGCGTAACGAATGGTTTCTACTTGCCTAGTCGATACTATCATCCAAATTATGACGATTTTCTAGTTGAGGACTACGAAGATCCTTATCGACGTGACTATTACAATTATAGGCAGGACAATAAACCAAGAAGTTTAGATGAAACGTTATGGCGATTTTTGCTGATGGCAGGAAAGAAATCAGGGGATCTATCTGCCATTGATAAAATGACCGACAGAAAACGGAACAGTCGAGAACAACCAAATCAGAATCCTCGCAAATACCAGGAAATAGTGAACAAGATTACAGAGGAAGAGAAAATCGTTAAAAAACCATCACATGAAAAAAGCGATGAAATTAAAAGGGCTCAAATAAACAGTACTCTTTTTATTTTTCTTCTTTCGGGTATTAGTGTGATGTTGCTATTCCTGACTTTCCTTCTTTTATGTTTATTTTTACGTTTTCGAGTGAAGGCGGGTATTCTAGAACCGCAAGAAAAAACCGAGACGCCAGAAGTTTCGAAATCTACTGAATTAAGTATTTCACCATCCCTAATTAATACAATCAACAAACTTAGCGATCGAGTCTCCTCCTCATCAGTACCTGAGAAGGAGAAAAGAGCAGTTCTACAGGATCGTTTATTGATTGAAGATAACCCGAAAAGTCCAATAGCTACAGAACATATGAAGAAATTATTACTCGGAGAAGAATGGGAAAAATCTTGGTTTAAATCTTATGGCTTAATTAAAGCTGAATTTAAGAAAAGCAGTCCAATAAAAGAAGAGCCTGAAGATGGTGACTCCAAGAAAGGCCCTTCAGAAAAGATTACTACTCAAACTAGCGGTCTTATACCGAACACAATCAGTTCCGAGTGTCTCGCTCAAGAGCTGAATGCTGCTCTTTGTCTTTGAGTAAATAAATCAAAAGCAGAAAATTTCACGATCTGAATACGCATGCTTTCCACACACGAAATTTAAATAAAGATTATCAAATAAAAAACTTGAAAGAATTTTTTATATTGTTGTGATACCCACATACTATGCTGATGTAAGTATTGAAACGGCACTATTTTTCACATAAACCTAAACTGCACACAATTCCACACCTTCACGTGATACTGATTACTCACTCCACCTTCTAGGCCTATTCGCCATCAGTTCGTGATGATACGAATCACATATTTTGGACTTAAAAGCACACCACTATTGTATGGACTGGTCTGGTTTACAAGTTGTTGTTTTTCCTTCCGAATTCTAAATCCGTTAAACAAAGTTAGTTCTGCTAATGTTTACTAAAACCCCGAAACAAAGTTAGCATTATATTTCACTCTGCAGAAATAAAAATAAAGTATTTGAAAGAGTAATATGCATCTTTTGACTGGAAAAGTGTGACATAAAAATCTCAAGCTCGAATATAATGTCTTCGAGCAAACTTTCTTCAGCACTTGAATTTCTTTGCAATGCCTTCGCTTTGCTGTATGAAACATGCGCTCCATGGGGGAAAATCCTTTTCACCTCTGTATGGGCCCACTATTCCCGTTCACAAGAAAAGCCATTATAAAGGTTCTTCGCATCTGAGATCGGCTTCAAACACAAATCGAATCCGATCTAGGATGCAGAGGGTTGACAATTGCAAGACAATGAACTGAAGTGTTCAGAACGTTGAGCAAGCTAGATATTAATAAACTGCAGGACTGGAAGGCATGTGACATTTCACTAAAATGCAATGATAAGCAGTGATGAGCTAGAGGGAGGAAGCAGAGGTAGAACAGGTTCGTTTCGGTCATTCTTTCCATCCAGGTCACCAGCTTTTCAGCAGGAGTACAGACAATTTAACCTCTGAAACATGTCACCGTTCTAATGCAAAAAAAAAAAAAAAAACTGTAACTTCCATGAAACATAGATAAAACGATTGTTATACATATTACTAACTGTATTTACAAAGAACCATTAGGAGAAAAATATCCGGTATTTTCTTTCCTCAAAGGAAATAGGGGAAACTGTTTTAACCATAAATTTTGAAAACGGGTAGGTAGCCAGTGTGTTGTGTTCTTAAACAGACTGCATAGCTACTCTATTCATGGGCAATTATGTTTAAAATCGATTTTCGTGAATTCTGCGATTAAAAATTCGAGTTTACAGCATACAAAATATCCTATTTGCTGTAACATATGTCGACTAATATGGAATCGACTAAAAAAAAGGTTTGTTATTCTTTGTAATTATGAAAATATTCAAGTAAAAATTAAGTGAAACGATAAAATACATCTAATTTTCTGAAAAGCTACAGTTGAAGTAGTATATAAGTAGAGTATAATAATAATAATAATAATAATAATAATAATAATAATTAGTTGCAATGTAGACCAAACAAAAGAGGAGGCGGAATCATAGCATTCATCAAAGAAAAATACAACGTAATGGAAAAACAAACTCGTTTCGAACATGCGGAAACACTAATATTGGAAATCACAAATAACGAAAAACATAGTGTCAAATAAACGACAAACATAATATATAGACTCCCAGATAAAAATCCGCTCAGCTTTCCGCACGAATTAGAAGCATAGCTAAGCAGCATTGAACACCGTACAACACATCTGCTCATCCTAATAGGAGATATTAACATAAATACTCTTGACCACGCTTCTTCATCCACTAACACATACCTTGATATACTAAGTCAGTACAACATAAACCCTACCATAAACTCCCCAATAAATCATGCATTGTTCATATCAACATACGGGTTCCCATCAATACATATACTTCACCAGTAATTAACACCAAAAGAAGCTCCTCTGCACTGCTCTTGGTCTCGTTCACTCTGCAGCTGAATACTACTCACCATATGGATGAACAGCGCCCATGTGCACTTGGTTGATGCTCAGCTAACACCACTATGTGCCTTATTTCTGGAACTTATGACTGGTTCAGATCCTATCTGAATAATAGAAAACAATATACCAGCTATGATATATTTAAAAGCACAACAAACATAATAAAATACGGAGTCCCACAAGGGTCGGTACTAGGACCCATCCTATTCATAATATATGTTAATGATCTATGTAAATACAAACTTTTTTGGCAAAATGATATCCTTTGCTGACGATACGGCTTTAGTATACATCGAAACAACCCTTGAAAATCTAAAAAAGCGGATTAATAGCGATATGTTAAAACTAAGTATATGGTTTAGCAATAACGGATTTAACATTAATACCGACAAAAAGAGATATATGTACTTTACATTAACAGACAAATTAGATTACAGTATAACTATAAAATGGCATGAACGTAAATGTAGTTTACGATTACTCTAAATCGTAAATGTAGCTTAATCAAAAAAAAACAAAAACCGTCAACTATTTAGGCCTCCATATCGATAACAATTTGAAGATGAACTCCCACACCACTTTCTTAACAAATAAGTTTAGGTTCATAATTAACAGAATATATTATGTTAAAAAATTTGTAAATGCAGCATTCTTAAGATGTTTATACTATTCTTGGGTAAATTCTTCACTGCAATATAGCATTACCTGTTGGGGAGGAGACTATTATAACAATCTGCTTCCATTAATAAGAATACAAAACAGAATAATTAGAGCCATAGCTACTACCGACTTCGCACATTCAACCAATGATCTGAATCGTTCATAATATTCTACTATTTCAGAAACTATATTTCTATGGTTGTCTGTTATATGTAAAAAGAAACACTGAAAGTTTCTTGGTATATAATGTAGACTATGGATTGCGCTGCGGTCGAAACACGCTGGAAGTACTTAAGGTTAACAAAGAAATTTTTCCTAAATCTTTCGAGTACATTGCGACGAGCAGCTATAATAAACGTCCGAATGAAATTAAATCTATAACCTCAGAATATGTATTCAGAAAAAGATTGAAAAAGTACCTTATGGGATTAAAGAATGTTGACAATTATTTTAAACGTATAGTATAAGAGATCATTATAACTCATATATCATAACCAATTAAGGTATTGATTTACAGATTGGTTCATTCAATTAGGAATTAAAATATCAACATGTACATTATTATAACGGGTAAGGGAACCCTCTTAGATGCGGTCCCCGGACTCTCAGTGTCTGTTTTAAGCTAATTACTTTTCTAGTAACCAGTATGGCTACGCCCTTGGTTACACATATTTGCATTAACTAACTTACATTACTCTAAACCAGTTACTTATCATAACTTTGAAACCATTCGAAATATATTATATTCTACTTGCATATATGAGAAAACTTTTTATTAACCATAATAAAATAATAGCCATAATAAGTGTTAGTACCAACAGAGTATGATAGTAATACTAGAATTTTATTTTGTAACATTGTACTGTGCACTGAATTGTATTGTGAAATATTGTCATAATTATACAAGTTGAATAGTATAATATGTATAATTTGTATACGTGATGTGAATAATAATAATAAACAAACAAACAAACAAACAAACAAACTGTGAAATCAACCCCAACCTACTGGCTCCAAGTGCTAAGCAACATTCCACCTCCACATCTCCGCAGATCTAACTTTCTTCTACACGAATACAGCAAAATCATGGAAATTCAAGATCTCCCAATCCACGAAGACATCCCACCCCTAGAAATAAATAAGCTAAAGTCAAGGCACCCTCCAATCTTAACAGCGAAAAATCTTGCTGAGACAAGTTTTAACATGAAGGAGAAGCGGAAAAGAGTCCTGGTGTAACACTTCAACAGGGGACTTCCGTAAATTAGTGGACCCAACACAGATATGCCTTCGGGTTTTGACCTACTTCGGAAAACATGGTCTACCCTTAACAGAATCTTCACCAATCATGGCAGATGTGCAGACTACCTTTACAAATGGGGCATGATTATCTCACCCAGGTACAACTGCGGATCACCCCGCCAGACAATTAATCATATCACAGCAGAATGTGTGCATACAGTGGAAACCCGTCAGACTTCATCCACGCTACACTCAGTGTAGTCGACTGGACAATCAACCTAGACATACAGTTGTAGTCTATTCTTGAGTGTCTCTTTTATGACTGTATTATGTATTATTACAGTACATTTGTCTATTAAGTATTATGTTTATATATGTATAAATGATTATTGTAATGTAACTTTTCATGTGTGAGCCATACGGTAAATAATATAAATAACACGACAATCGCCGATCACTACTTGGTCGCAGAGTCGTTTCATTAGGCCACTTCCTCCTCCCCATAACACTGCAAAATACTACAAAACCCTATCATATTAAAGAGCATTGTCGACAACCTTATAAAAAACGCAGACTGGAATTGCCTACTCAAAATAAATGACCGTGTAACTTTATACGAGAGCTTCCAACTAATGTTCGCAGAAATATACAAAAAAGCAACAAAGCCTACACAAACAAGGCGACATACAGACAATAATCCACGGATAAATGAAGACATTCTAAGTGGTATTACTGGAAAAGAAAATCTATGGAAAAGACCAAAAAAAAAAGTCACCTAGTAACACTCATTTACAAACATTATACAAAAACACAAGAAATCAACTAACAATAAAAATGCGTAGGGCAAAACGACACTACTACTATCAAAAGTTTACGGAATATAATGACAACATGAAGCAAATATGGGCTACACTCAACGAATTACTGACTCGAAAAAAGAAAACTTCAGCACTTATTGCAAAAAGCTTCGGTCAGGATATAAACCAAGAAGAACTAGCAGACTTTCAACCTCGTCTTCACAAACAATATCACACCACTCAAAAAGATAATCTACCAACAGATTACCAACACAAAGTCAACAGCAAACTATGTATTTTCCACCTGTAACAAAACAGGAACTGAAGGAAGCGCTTTTATAGCTAAATCCGAAGAACAATTGCTAACCTACCTGTCATTTCAAAAATTCTAGAAAAAAATGATCCACACCAGACTACGGAACTATTTACAGAAGTACAACATTATCTCACAAAACCAATACGGCTTTCAGAAAACAAAAAGCACCATCACTTTATTAGAAGACATCGCCAACGCCATGAACAAAGCCTTCGATAAAAACAAGTACGCTGTTCTTATACTTCTTGACTTAACCAAAGCTTCTGATACACTTGAACATGACATACTATTGACCAAACTATACTCACTCGGAATAAGAGGAACACTGCATACATGGTTCAGGAACTCTCTCTCAAACAGAACACAAGTTACAAAAATAGGCACATATTACGGCAGGAGTATACAAATAAAATACGGTGTTCCACAGGGCGCCATATTATCATACTCAACATATACATTAATGACGTTCATAACCTCACCACACGAAGTCAAATATACCAGTAAGCAGATGACACCGCGCTACTAGCAGTCCACACAGACATCAACACGGCTCTCCAAAGCACAACAAGACCTAAATGAAATCACAACATACTTCTACCAAAACTCAATTGTAATCAACGGCACCAAGACATAGATATTAATAATGCATAATCCGAGAATCATGTGCCCCTCACCACTATCGCTACACTGTCACACATACACCTGCATTAACAACAAAAATACCTGACAATGTCCCGAAATCAAACCCGTAACACATGCAAAATACCTTGGTCTTTATATAGATTGATACCTTAAATGGACAAAACATATAGAATATCTACATACGAATCTCCGAATCGTCGCAGTAAAACTCTCCCAAGTAAAAGACACGATTCCACCTAACATAAAAAAAAAAAAAAATCTCATATATCACGGTATTCGCGAATTTCTACTCAGGTACGTACAACGGTCTACGCAAGCACAGCAAACAGCCACCTAACAAAATTAGAAATATTACATAGGAAAATTGTGTCAACAGTGATTTGGAGACCTTATATACAGCGGTCAATATCTGACCTTCTCATGGTGATACATAGAGTCTTGAACATTAAAAATCTGAAATACTACATAGTGTTACTAAGGAATTACTTCAACATCACCTGTCATAACAACAGAGACACATATCGCATAACACGACCCACAAAAACTCTTTACATCCATAGACCATTCAACAACTCATACAGTTCATTTGTGAGATCACATCTGATACCCACGCTACTCAACAACCTACCAAGAAATATATAACACATAGACAACCAAAGGACATTAAAACGCGAACTCTGGAAACTTTACCAACACAATTAATATAGCATTAACACTTATATACACATCACAAATCACCAGCATCCAACGCCTACATTTCATCCATAAACAATACCAAACAACATGTCCGCGCGGTTAGCCTAGTGGCTATGCGCTTCGCAACCATATGCCTAGGGAAGGAGTGTCCTAGGTTCGATTCCCGTCGACGACACGAAAAGCTGAAGGATCAGCCATAGCCAAGTTAGCCGGTCTTGGGAGTTTACACAGGGTTTTTCCCTCAGTTTCTCTGGGTTTTTCATCTCGCAAGCAGGCAAACTGGCCCCGTGAACACACACGGATACAGTAAGGAATACTTAAGACAGTCCCTCCAGCCATTGGTCTGAATTGTCAGCTATGCTGGTCCCGAGCCCGGATAAAAATAGGGGAGATTGAGGTGGCGCCGTACATCCCCGTAAAAGGGTCTCACGGCAGTTGAATCACCATACGAAATGAATGAATGAATGAATGAACCAAACAACATAAATAGTGAAGGCTAATCCCACTCTCTTCATTAAAGCTAACCCTAGCTTCGAAGTAGGTGGAATTAGCCCCCCCCCCCCTCATTCAGCTAATCCTCATAATCATAGACTGCAAATTATCATAATGTATATGTCAATACGGTGTATAACATAAATGATGATAGTGATATGAAAAAAAAATGTGTATTTATATTCAAAGAAAAAATATTAAAAAGAAAGAAGGTACTCTAAATGTGTACTGAATTTTGTACAGAGCAGAAAATGTAATATTTCTTAATTACATATGTAAATACTCTATATGATAATAACAGAAAAAATATATTATATAGAGAAATTATATCTATTGTTATTGTAGATATATATATATATATATATATCTACAATAACAATATATATATATACTAGGGGAGCTCCGCCCACCTGGCGCCTACGGAGCCCAACCCCCCAAGTTCCGGACTGGTAAGCCGACAAGAGTCGGTAAGCTGGTAAGACAAGAAAAGTGACATAAAAACCTTTCAAATTTCGGCTTATCTTTATATATATGCAGAAAAGTTTTTTACCTTGGGTATATATTATGTTAAAGATACCAAGCAATTTTATAAAATGCAAAAAAAATATGTAATAATCATCATTGTTAATATTATAATAATATATGTTGTAAACAATTATTATTATTATTATTATTATTATTATTATTATTATTATTATTATTATTATTATTATTATTATTATTAAAATTAAAAAAATTAAAAATATTATGTACGTGCAAGTATCTGTTATTCTGAATTGTGTTCATGTAATGTATTATAAATATTATATGTAAATAATAAAGTTTGATTGGAAAAAAAATATTATTATCTGATACCCCCAGGGAGTCAAGAACTCATCAACAGAGGCTATAAATCACTCATACCAGCTATCATGCCTTATTTTAAATTAGTTCATACTAGATGCATTCACTATTCTATTCCACTATTCCAAACTATTTCACTCACTCACTGCTCTGTGAGAGAAAACCTAATTCTTACCCCTTTCTTGAATGCGAATAAAATTAACTTCCATGGATTCCCTCGTGTTCTCTCTTCACCTTCCATATAATGAAAAATATCATCCTATAACACCCATTCAGAAGTTTATAGACCTCTGTCCTATCACCCCCTCTTTCTCCTGTTCACTAGAGTCTGTAATCAACATATTCGCAATCTGTCCTCATAATCTAAATCCCATAATCCGGATATAATCTTTGTAATTCTTCTTTGCACCCTTTCCACAGCTTCGTTATACCCTTTGAATTTTGGAGACTAAATCTGCACACTCTATTTCCAGGTGCGGTCTTTTCAAGGCCTTATAAAGAAGCAAAATGACTTCCTTACATGTCAAGGTTCGTTTCAACATCGCAATTATCCTTTGAGTTGTAGTTGCAACTTTTGTTATGTAACCTTTGAACTTTAAATTCCTATCCACCATTACTCCAAGATCCCTACCCTCATCAGTTTGTTGTAGAATAATCCCGCTAATACGAGTATAATATGCCGCCTGGAAATCTCATCACCCCAAAGTGCATAGCTATACACTTATCAACATTGAATTGATCGCTATTTTTGTTTGCCCAAATTAACATCTTATTCAAATCATTCTGTAAGTGCATGATATCATTAGCATCCCTGATTGCCTTGCCTCTCTTTGCATCATCAGCAAACTATTGCACATCTCCTGTTAGACCTTCCTAATGGTTCTAGGAAAATTCGCCTGAAATATTTTTGCCGTAAGACATTTTGCATTAATTTTTATAAATAATCAATGGATGATAAACGGTATTATAAAATTATTAAAAAGGCAAATCTTTATTAATGTAAATGTTAGTGATACATAACATAATGAACTCATTTAAAACTTGTGCAAATTAAAAGAGATGCTGCGTAAATAATTAACTTTTGTTGTGGATCGTCAATTCCACAAATCCATCAGTAAAATTGCTCATTGGAAGAAATGCTAATGCTATGAAGCATTTAATTTTGAATTCAGCATCTATTTGACAGCGTAACTTCAAACCAATGGTAACAATTTTGCGATATAAATTTTGTGCCGTATGAAATAAACAACCTGTTATAGTTGTTATGTAAATATGTTAGAAAGAGCGTTGATAGTTGCTTTCTCGAAGTCAACCATTAATGTTTCTGGATCTAACCATGAACGTAAGCTAAGCCCTTTAAGGCACTGAATAATCTGCTGTAGTTAATTCTGATTTGCCAGGAAGCAAAGCAAAAAACCACCATGGAATCCTTAGGGGTCAAGCCTGGATAAAGGAGGAGGGTCGGTCAGATGAGTGTCGATGCTCTGACCGTAAAGAAAAAACAGGGTTGTTATCGGATGCATATACGATCAACAGCTACAACATACCGGCTCAGACGTCGCTCGGATCAACGAGGTCCGCGATACCAATGGAGCGATTCCATAATCATACGCATTACCTGGTGGTGATATCTGCTTCAATTCTTCAGTCAGTTTGCAACGCTATCTAAATCTAGCTTTTCTTCATATAACTCACTACAGTGTCTTGTCCATCGCTGTACAGTAATTTCTTTATACTACAGAACAGTACTACGGAGAGCATAAACTAGAGTGTACATTTATAGAATTAGTGATTACAACCATTAATAGAAGGTGGCTACCAAAACAGACCACAGTTAAATACGAAAAAGGCAAAGTATTGATGAATTAAAATCTTATCCATTCTGACTTTTTTTTCACCTCATTGCACTTTCTTCTATATTGTTCCTCTATTTGTTCTGATGTATCCAGGGGTGCAGTCGGGCCAGGGCCACGCCCTGGTACTTTTTTAAAACTATCAACATTTTTAAATTCATTATAACAAATTATAAAAATTATAATAATGAGACTTATAATGTATTTCCAGCTTTCGGTCAAAAAATAGCAGCTTGCCGCTCTTGTCATTTTCGTTTCAGAAAACAAGGCAATGACCTGCGTCTATGTTCGGTTTCGAAGTTTCAAAAGCAAAGAAAACTGACAATATTGTACCCCCCCCCCCCACACACACACTCAATGCTACATCGCAGTTGGTCATTTGTCATCCCTACACCGCTAACAAGTTCAATGAACTTGACAAGTTAAAACGTGTAGTGTGCTCTGTGAAACTGTGTTCTCGCTATAGCTATAGTTTGCTGTATAGTGTTGGAGGAAGTATTTTAAGAAGAAAAGTGTAATAGTGCATCAACAATATGAAGAGAACCAATGAAAACAAATGAACCAATTACTTCTCAAAACTTAAAAAGAATGTAAATTCTAATACGAGTTCGGAATGCGATGCAAAATTTCTGCCGAAAATTAAGAACAACGAGTGCGAGCATGTTCCTTCTTTCAGAAAAATCGGAAATGCAAGATAATTTGAGATACACTCGCAACATTTGTGCAATGTTGAGAGTGTATCTTCTCTTCAGCTATCACAGGACATCAAGAACATACAGGTAATGCAATTGACACTAATTTTATAAACGTAGACTACCCAGCAGTATGATCAGAGCAACAGTGGCTTGAAAGCAAGGACAAACTTAAGGGGCTCATAGCAAAGAATGGATATTTAGGTTGTAGTGATTGTTCATCAGTAAGGTACTAGGACTTCACAAAACTCAGGGGTTATCTTTGAGTAACGAATGAGTGAATTGCACAATGGCATTTAATGGTACAGAGAAAACTCAGCAATTGAAATCCATAAGAACTAAAATTTCTGCCCATCAGGCATCTATAGCACATAAGAAATGCGAGTCAAATTTAGCCGAGTCTAAAAAATCTCGGTTAGAAAGTTTAACATTACAACAAAAAGAGCATCATATCAATGGAACAGAAAAAAATTTTTAACACTGCTTATCACTTGGTTAAGAACGATCGACCATTCAGTGACCATGAAGATTTAATTCAATTGCAAAAGAAAAACGGACTTGATGTTAGGGTAACTCTTCATTCACGTTACAGTGCAGCCGAAATAATCAAAAATATTGCATCAGAATTTAAAAAGAGATTGATATCAGAACTTACAGGTGCTGAACATAAAATTTCCATTTAATAGAAGAGTCAACAACATTAGGCAAGCAATCTGCTTTAATAGTCAATATTAAAACTTTCATACATGGCAAAGATGAAACTATATTTCTTGACTTAATTACTCTTGCAAATCAAAATGCTGAAATAATCACTAACAAACTTCTTAAATGCCTTTGCTCATGTCGTTTCACTGAGTATTACCTGAAGAGAAACTTGATTTGCTTTGTATGTGACAGTGTAGGTGTCCTAGTTGGTAGATCTTCTAGTGTTGGGAAATTGCTTCAGAATAAACTGCAACAACCCAATATTATTATTGGCACTATCTCAATCATCGTTTGGAGTTGGCAGTTCTTAACTGTAATGCTGACATGAATGCCATTAATCATTTCAGAAGTTTCATTGGCACTATTTATGCCTTATTTAGTCAATCATCAAAAATTTTGACCGAGTTGCAAACAGTAGCCTCAAGCTTGAGTGTCCAGTTAACTAAAATTGGAAGAGTCCTAGATTGTCGTTGGGTTGCTAGTAGTTTCACATCTGTGTCTGCAGTATGGAATGCATATATAGTATTAATTGCTTATTTCAAAGCAGCAGCTTCTGATTCTAAACGAACAGCCAATGAAAGAAAAATCACTGGGCTTTATAAACACACGGAGTCTATCGAGTTCCTGAAGGACTTAGCATTAATGCATGATGTTTTGGAAGAACTGAAAAACTTGTCTCTGTAGTTTGAAGAGAGAACTTGCACGGTAAGTCGTGCAGATAAACTGATCAAAAGAACAATTCGGTATATAGGATCACTGAAGGAAAAGTCAGGAGAAAAGGAAACAGAAGCCGAGAAAGCATCAGAGAGAGCATGAATTATCTTGGGATCTCTTTTACGAATAATAAAAGAATAATAAGTACTGATAGACTTCAGTTCCTTACAAGCATTATTAATAATCTTGAAAGACTTTGCTTTAGCACTGTTGCATCACATCAAAAAAGTAAAGATGGCAACCACGAAACTGAAAGTTTCATGGTTGCTTTGATAATTTAAATCCTGACACATGGCCTGAAGATGAAAAAGAAAACTTACGATATGGCGAAGAAAATATTAGAAGAATGTGCAGAAGATTCCGCCTTGAAAATGTGCGATTCATTTTAAATGGATTGCGAGAATAATTCGACGAAGGAGGGAAGAAGATGCCCGTTGCTTTGGCCCCTTTGTCAAATGCAGTTACAACTATACCATGCAGAACGGCTGAGTGTGAACGAGGATTTAGTGCTATGAACGTTATAATTACAAAGTTACGCACATACCTCTTAATGAAAAACGTTTCTGCTTGATGTTCATCAAGTTTAATGGACCACCACTTTCCACATGGAATGCGCTTCCTTCCATCAAATCATGGCTAGTGCATCACCGCTCAGCTGAAGATTGACAATCGCGACATGTAGCAGAGAAGAAAGACGAGAGCAGGAACATTTGGAAATTATTTTGACAAGGTAGGCCTAAATGTTAATAATGTATTACTTACAATTTTAATTTTAATTGAAGTAACACCTAAATGACCATCAACGCAGGCTGCTTCCAATGAAAGAATTACATAATGGCATGGTGTAATTTTGCATAATAATAATAATTTTTGTTCATGTACGATGTACGGTACTGTCTGGGTTCCGGGGTTAACCATGTGTTTAGGGTAATCCTTTGCCCACTGTTGTTATTCTCTGTTAGTCTGCCAGATTATCCCACCCAGCTGGGCGGGCCTTAACCACACGATTTCTCTCATCTCGTAGAGCGTACCACAAGCCTTCTTCTCCTCTCAAAACTACGCCCATCACTCTGCCATATGGCCGTCGCAATAATAATAATAATAATAATAATAATAATGCCGCACTTCGTGCTCTGGATTTTTGTTTCCAAGGTAGAGCTCTGGCACTGTTTCTTTTAGGACTACACCCCTGGATGTATTCCTTCTTATCTTCAACATTCTTTTCTCCTGTACTAACTTCAGTGTTTCTTATCTAATCCATTTCTTCTTGATCTTCTCTTCTGGTACAGTTTCTTCAACTACATCTTCTATCGCCTTCATTACTCCTTTCACTCTCAGATTCGAATTGTTTTCTTTGTCCACACTTTTATGTTTCTCCTCTAACACTATTCTGTACCTTCTTCCTATTTCTGCTTCACTTGTTCTTGCTCTCTTCGTTTCTTATGATGGGGTTTATATTTCCTTTTTTAATTTCAATTTGATGTTTGCAATCATTAAACTATGATCCGAGTCTATATTCGCGCCTTGAAAAGTTTGACACTGCTGTACTGATGTTATCCATTTTCTTTTAATCATAATAATCATGTGCTTGGTTTTCCTATCATTTGATCGCCACGTCCATTTTCCACACTCCTTTTGCTGGAATCTTGTGTTACAGATCATCATATCATGGTCCACAGCAAATTCTAACATTTTTTCACCTCGTTCATTTCTTTCTCCGAAATCATATTTTCCCATGACTCTTTCCCAACCATCATTATATATTCCAACTTTAGCATTCCATTCTCCTTCAATAATTAGTACATCTTGCTTTGGTATTGTTTCTATTGTCTCTGTCAGATCTTTGTAAAATAAGTCAATGTCCTCATCTGCGCTGTCAGATGTGGGTGCATATATCTTGACTATTGATATATTAATTGGTTTTGCTTGAAATCTTGTTGCTATGATTCGTTCATTGACAGGTTTGTAGCCTGAGAGTGCTTTTCTAGCTTTTTTTTTTTTTTTTTGTTAAGAAGGAAACCAACTCCTGCTTGGTGTCATGCCGTGACAATATGACTTCACATCTACTTATGTTTCCTGCTGATGTCCATCGCAATTCTGCCAGTCCTAGTATATCACACCGATATCTCTTCATTTCCTCGAGAAGTAATTCTAGTTTTCCTGCCATCCAAAGTGTCCGTACATTCCATGTTCCTACTGATAATAGTTCTGTTAGTTTCAGTTTCTGTTTCCTTTCGGTATCCCACTTTTCGATCCAACCCCCGATCATTCGATTGGTATTGTGGACCTTGTTGATCAGGGCGACGTCCGAGCCGGCATATTGTAGCTGTTGATCGTATAGGCATCAGATAACAATCGTGTTTTTTTCTTTCCGGTTAGAGCATCGACACTCATCTGACCGACACTCCTCCTTTATCCAGGTTTGGGAGTGGCATCAAACCCCTAAGGATTCCATGGCGGCTTTTTGCTTTGCTACCTGGCAAATTAACCTACAGCAGATTATTCAATGTCTTAAAAGACTTACGTTCATCATTAGATCCCGAAACATTAATGGTTGACTTCGAGAAAGCAACCATCAACGCTTTTTCTAATATATTTATATCAATAACTATAACAGGTTGTTTATTTCATATGGTACAAAATCTATATCGCAAAATTGATGCCATTGGTTTGAAGTTACGCTATCAAACAGATGCTGAATTCAACACGAAAATTAAATGCTTCACAGCATTAGCATTTCTTCCAATGAGCGATGTTACTGATGGATTTGTGGAATTGACGATCCGCAGCAAAAAGTGAATTATTTACATAGCATCTCTTTTAATTTGCACAATTTTTAAATGATTTCATTATTAACATGTAGCACTGACATTCACCTTAATAAAGATTTGCCTTTTTAATAATTTTATAATACCCTTAATTATTCATTGATTATTTACAAAAATTAATTCAAAATGTTCTTACTGCGAAAATGTTTTACCGCAAAAATGTGTTACGGTGTAAATGTTTGCGGCGAATTTTCCGGTCACGCTTCCTAATATCATTAATGTATAGATTGAACAACAGTGGCCCAAGGACTGAATCCTGAGGTCTGATAGATTCACACCCAAAAATGTGTTACGGCGTAAATGTTTACGGCGAATTTTCCGGTCACGCTTCCTAATATCATTAATGTATAGATTGAACAACAGTGGCCCAAGGACTGAATCCTGAGGTCTGATAGATTCACACCCACTGTATACCACTTTCTGATATCTGTTTGTCAACCATCCATTGATCCAAGTCAAGAATATTCGAATCCCATATTCTCCAGTTTATGCAACAGCCTTTCGTGTGGTATCCTATCAAATGCCTTGCAAAAATCCAACATTATCATAGTGTATCCATTCCCTTTATCCAACTCTGCCGCAACATTGTTATAAAATGTGAGCCAATTTCTAAAGCATAACCTTCCTTTAGTAAATTCATGCAGCTCTTTGCAGAATATAGCTTGTTTGTCTACCCATTTCTGCAGACTAGTTCTTACCAACTTCTCTAAAAGCCTCACTACCACATCAGAAATATCGGTCAGTAGTTAGACACATTAGTTTTTGCACCACCCTTATTTAATGGAACTAGAATGCATTCGTTCCATTCCTGTGGTATCATTCCTGATCTGAGGCTCAAGTTATACAAACATGTGAAATGCCTAACCATTTCGGTTGGACATTCCTTTAGCAAATGTTCTGTATCTGTCCCTATAGACAAATTCTTATCCAGGTTATGCAACAGCTTTTCAACCTTATTTTCATGCACCGCTAACTAATCATCCAATGTATCAGTAGCACTGCACCATGTTACATTCACCTGGTTAATATATCTTAGCAAAGTGAACACTCATTAATTAAGCAATCTCATTAGCTTCTGACACTAGAGAACCATCTGCATTCAGTAAAGTTATTCTTCCACATTCATTCACTTGCTTGCTGCATAACGATAAAATTCTTTCGAATTGCCTTTAGCCTGCTTAGCCAATTTCTTTTCATAATCCGATTAAGCCTTCTGCACAATACTCGTTACTTTTCAGGCCTGTGCTTTATATATTCCATTACTTCTCTTCCTCTTATTCTCACATATTCTTTCCACATCATCGTCTTCTTGTGGATCTCTTGTTTAATAAGGATGCACGTCAATTTCACCCATAACCTATTTATTCTTCGAACACTGGGGATACATTCAGATACCACCTCATTTAAGCACTTTTTTGGACTATGCAGTGCTGATATTTTCCCCATTCATTAACTTATACTGTGAGACCAAAGATAGTACAGCAGTGTCCTAAGTTCAGGGCCTTACTTATGCACAGGTGCACTAGACTCGCAGAGGCCCCCCGAAAAATTAGGGCCAATTTAAGAACCCCAAACAATGAGATGGGGCTACGGAGCACTCTAACACCTCGGGCCCCACCCGCCTCGAGAAAAGTGTAAGTACGGCCGTACCTAAGTTGATCATAATTTCCAACTTTGTAGTTAGCATGTAACCTGTTATAATGGGAACATCAATATAATTAGATACTTCCCAAGGAAGCACGGCATGATCACTGTCAGCAACTGGTGGTAAAATTGTCATATTTTTAACAGAGATCCCTTCTGAGCTATGAACAAATCTAACACCCTTTGACCTCGAGTTCCTTCTTTCGCGTGCTGCTTCAGAAAGTTGTCTCGCAAGAATTCAATAAATTCCTCTTCATTCTTATCGTGAGATTTCTCTTCAATACAGTCAATGTTTGGATAATTAAAGTCACCCAATAATGAATACTCGTTTAGTACCCATACGGCTAAATTTATATATATATATATATATATATATATATAATAAAAAATAAATCCTAGATTGCTTTTTATTTCCAAATGGAGTACCAGACCAGGCTGGTTTAGCCCTATTGGTTTAGCCCTAGTCACTGATAGCTGCTTCAAGGCTATCAATAATTTCGTAAGAATTGGGAAAGAGCATAACAAATAACTGCTGCCATCACCTAGTTCCTAACGATGTTTATTTCTGAAATAGTGTGAATCCTTATGTCGATTTTCTCGCATTGCAGATTAAAAACCTGGGTTACTGGGAGATATTCTATTTACCTGTGCCAAAGGTAGACAAACTCGGGAATCGGGTTTCTTTTTGTTTTTTTTTTAAGCCAATTCCCCGGAGAGTCTACATCTGGAACATGCAAGTAAGTTTTAACTCCTGGAAACAATTAAGAAAGAAAATGTACAGTAAGTACTCGACTTATAACCAATGGCATTTAGACGACCATCCCATTAACGAGTTCACCAAATACCACCTCAGTGCTGAAAGTCATGATTTTCAGCACTGACATATTATTTAAAAAATCTTTTTTTAAGGCTATTGCTGCTGAGAGTGTGAAAACCCGGACTTTTGAACGGAATGTAATACTGTATATGAATTTTACGAAGAATGTAGATGCAGCATCGAGTGAGCTCACAGTAGTGTGAATGGTATTTGGTAGAAGCCGCTGAAAACATATGTTCATATATTCACAGGATTTGGCAAAGCTGTTGATCAACAATGAAGGTGTGTAACAATTTGTGGAAACTTTGGAAGAAGGGATCTCAAACGAAGACCTTGTAGAGCTAGAAGCACAGAAAGTTACAAAAAAAAAAAAAAAAAAAAAAACAGAACAAGAAGTAGCCAAGCTACCTCAAGTCTACAATGGGGAAAAAAAAATGGCAGAGGCATTTGTCTCTGTTAATAAGGCAATTCGGTTGTTTCCGAAAAAATAGATCCTAACATGGAGAGATTGTAAAACTGTTAAAATACTACAAGTTACAATTTCCTGCTACAGAGAAATTTATGCAGAGAAAAGAAAAGGGAAACTGTGCACACTATGCTGGACTATGTACAATTTTTTTAAGAAGTCTACTCATGCTTTCAGTTCACCATTAAGATTAGTCACTGGACCTCCTACAAGTAAATCATCTAATGAACCATTCAGAACGCTTTATTACAGTTCCCGAATTTGAATATTTTGTTGTTGATGACCTAGTTTTTCCTTCGATGAAATTAATAAAGCAAGTAAATTGAAGAATTGTCTCTTGCTCCGTGTGTTTCCAGATGCAAGCCCACAGAATCATTGTACACAACGATTTATGTTATAATATAATTTGTACATTATTTATAGTGAAATAATACAAGGAATAAAATCCGTTTAAAATACGAGTATTACAAAAACAGACCAACGCATTTTAGCATTCAAGCAAGTTATGGTTCATATAGTGATTTTCAACTTACGACGAGATCGTCGGAACTGAATCTTGTTGCAAGTTGAGGACTAACGGCGATATATTTATTTTTTGTAATATACTTAACAATTTCCAATATGAAAGTCTGATTTATTAAAGATGCACTAGATGTTAATCAGATCAATAATTTTACTCACCAATTGTCGATTCTGCCTCCAAAGTAATAATATATTTGCAAAGAATACAAAATGTTTGGTTCATATGATATTTTGCCTTATTTTCTACTATTTGTAATATTCTTACCTTGAAGAAATGGCCATTGAGCAGCATAACTAAAAGTAAAATAAATCCCCTAACACATTCTGTTCACAAAGGGAGCAGGCAGAGCTTTTTTATCCCCAGACCTTCTTCCACAGGTATTTCTATAAATTCTGTGACACCTGTTATTCCCCAAAGGAAGAAAACGGTTCCTTCAAGTCACACACTTTTGAAGACAGCCAGTCTACATTCGTCAAGCATTTAATGAAAGCCAGCACAAACTCTTAATAATTTAAAGCTTCTCAGGAGAGGGAGAGAATGTTAGACAACTGCCATCATTTCGTGGCGATAATTCCTAACACTTGTATTGTTAACTATAATAGTTCGAGTTTCAATGTAGAATTTCTGGCGACGCAGGGCTAAAAACTCAAGTTTCTTGCAGGGACACCCTTGCTTTCCCATTCCAGAGATTAACTAACTTGCAACTGGTCAAAGAAAGGCTTAGAAAAAATTCCTTTAGTTGGCAAACACAATCGAATTAAAATGGTATTTCTTCAGGAGGTCTAACACTGTGGATGTAAACACCATTTCTGGACTGTATAGACGCCTGTGTAATATTAGTGACTAATAAATTCATTTTATATCAATCGCTTATATTATTTTTACTGACCACTTGAAAATGTAACTTCATAACAAATAAAATGTAACAGTGCACCTTTATATGCTGTGTTGAAGAAATGGATGTGTGAAGTGATCTTGATGGTAGAAAGGACTTGTACAAGTGGACAGCCTGAACTTGAATGGATTTGTCATCTGGAGTCTAGAGAGATTATTCAATTGGTGTGAGATCTAATTGCATAGTCAGAGGAAGTTCAGAATACACAAGTAAGTGCAGTTAACGTATGCAAATATGGTAATAATATGAATGTCGATGAGCATGATTATGAATCTAATGAAAGGGTGGACCTGTATGCATATGATTCTGACATTCTGAGTGAATGCAGGGACGAACGAGAAAGCTGCCCAGCTGTATTCCACAGATTGCAGTCCTAGTGTACATACGAAAAAGCCAGGAGGTAACGTTATGCCTAATCACAAATGCCAGGAGCTACAGGAATAAAGGATGAGTTTGTTACCTTGGTGTACATCTTATGGCCTAAGATTGTTGGCATTAGTAAAATGTAGCTCTCAACAAGATGTGGTAACTGGAATCAAGTGGAAATAATGTATTATTTTAAGAAAGACAGAAGAAATAGGAGAGGAGTGGAGTACTACTACTAATGCTGTCACATGATCTGAATCTAGTTGGAGTAGTAACTCATGAAAGTAATAATAAAATAATGTTCCATTAAGGAAGCAGATTGAGGATACCTAGTGTGAAGTGGAGGCTAATATTATGAAATATATGGCTGAGTGTTATTACAGACTTAGTGATTTAGATGCTAAGGATGATGACATACATTGCCAAATTACCCTGATGGGCAGGGCTCACTAAATATGCTTTCCCATGGAGAGTAGATTTTACTGGCTGACAAATAGCTGTATACTGGACAAAACAGAATATTTTTATTTAATTTAAAAAAAATCAACCATGGCACAACAATGTAACCATTTTTGGAACTCCTATTAATTTATTGGACATAACATTAAAAAAAGGCGGAGGGGGATCTTGAGCGAGTAAATTTTTTGCATGGTGAGAATAGTTTTGCATAATTTGTTGAGCCCTGGTGATGTGTACGAAAGAAAGAATTGTTATAGATGACTTAAATTATCCAAATACTGATTGGGTAACAGAAAATTCATGATAAAAAAAAGGAAAAAGAATTTAGTGAGTTGTAAGAATTTTCTCGAGCAACATGTGAAAGAAGGAACTTAAAATAAGAGTGTTAGATTTAATCTAATAGTATCAGAAGGGGGGGGGGATTCAGTTAAGGATGTGACTATGATCTTCATAGTCACATGACCGAACATGACGCTATGTTCGGTCCCATAGTATCAGTTACACAGTGGGAAGGATGACAGAAGTGCACGAGAGGCTTTGAAATGATGCTTAAATAATGTGCAGAATCCGAATGTGTCCCTACAGTTAAAAAAATAAATACGGTGGGAGTAAAATGTATGCCTAACCTTATTAAGAAAGAGATCCATAAGAATCTAGGTTAACATTTGCAGCCTTAGAATTTAGACTGCTGAATAGTGTCGTTTTAATCTTACATAAAATAGAGAACGATAAAATCACAAACATGAATAGAATAGTACTGAACCTTTATTCAACAATATTATTATATATAAATTTACATCCAAAGCTGCCTTTTTATCTGAACTTGACACTTCAGTAATTTGATGTATGATGATTTCATCAAAAAATATAATTATATGGTGTAAATCATACATTGTACTGAGCAATTAGAAGTGAAAGGGGTAAAAGGGTGTGTAAAATCAAGTGTGAGACAACTGCGAACATTATTTCCATTATCATTAATCGCCTATTTGGATCATATTTTGAATAAAAGTGGCATTAAACCTGACATCAAAATTGAAGATGTCAATCTCAGATCCCTTTTTAATGCAGACGATGTTATACTTCTAAATAAAGCCTATAGAAAGTTTGCATGATCCTTAACCAAACTGAATAACTGCTGTAATATGGCATGAAAATCAGCATTAAAAAAGACTAAACGATGAAAACAGGTAGAAACGTGGTAAACGTCAAATGCATTCTCAATAGAGAACCTAAGAATTATTACTCATTATTATGGGAAACTCCATCGAGTCCATAGATTCATCACCCTAAACATCATGCCAAGCACTAGCCCACATTTGTCTAGTATCTATCATATTTTGCTTTGAACTCATGGCACTCATAACAGACTATTTAAACTTATTCCACTTCACTACTCACCAAACAAAAAAAATCTAGTCCTGATATCCCTGCTAACAACACTCTTGATCAGTTTTCAAGGATGTCTCCTAGTTCTCTCATCATCAGATCTGTTCTGAAAAATTTCCTCTGTATTAATATTGTAAAAACCCTTCAGTAATTTGTATGTCTCAATCATATCATCCCTTTTTTCACCTGTCAACCAATTTCTGTAAGTCACAAATCTTCAACCTGTCTTCATAAGATTCACATCATAGACCTGCTACCATCTTGGGCACTCGGATATGGATCCTCTCCTCCTTATCCCCAAGAAACCCAGATGACTAGATCTATGCACTGATCAGGTCACCTGGGTTTAGTGAAAATTTAGCAAAGCTGGTATATAAATGAGGCCTGTGTAGCTCAGTGGAAGTGGTGCTTGCATCCTCTGCGCTAAGCCCCTCGAAGATAGACTTAAAGTTCAAGTCTTGTCGCCAAATGGAGGAACCTTTTTCTGAGCCTTTCTTCTGCTGGTTCCCGAGTTAGTCGATTTCTGTCACTGGTACAGTTTTTCGTTACGTAAGAAAATTGACCGTAGAATCCACATTATTTCACTGAACTGCCTATTCATTCTCCAGGGTTAAAAGGCTTCACCTACTCCCATAAAAGGTCTTACCTGATTATTTGATTGCTATATAAATTTATTCAATTTGGCAGGTACTAAGTCAAACTGAATTAATTTCTATGATAAGGAGAGAAATTATTCAAGACAAGCAGCGTGTTCAAGTAAATTGTGTTCAATTCATTTTTAATTTATGGATTGGAGAAATGTATTTGTAGACTAACAGTTGATTTAAGAATGGAGTCCACAGATATGAGAGTTATGAGAAAGATTGTGGAAATGAGCTGTGGCATCAATGGTAGTAACATTAAAAATGAAGAAACTGGGATAGAGCTTGGCATCGCTAGTATTCAGAAATGTGTTTTCAGAGCTGATTCCAGGTGATAGGGTCACTTAAACATAATGGAAGGTTAGAAAAACCAGTGTTCTTTGCCAGGATGGCAGGAAAAAAATCCAGAAGGAGACCAATGGGAAGGTGGATTGATGCAGTTAGAAGTAACTGAGAAGAATAAAATATAAGAGCTAACAGTATTTGAGTCCTAAGTGATAACAGGACTCCAATATTTCATTCTTTCATTCCATTAATTTTAGAAGGACAGAAGTAATCGAAACTTTTCATTTTGCACTGTCATAGTGTCCTGTACACACCCTTCAGAGTACACAGGAATTTTATGATGATGATCATACACACATACACATAATAGAGCAGCCATGAGTGCGAACAACATGCCTTAATATGTTCCGAATGGCATCCTCATTCTAGATATATATCTCAGTGGCAGATATATCTATAAATTATCACCCTTAAAAATATATGTCGTTACAAAAACTAGTTAAGAGAGTTCAGATATTTCTATACAGAGAAGACGACTTCGCTGCCAAATTAAACCACATTCATCACATCTTAGCAAATAGCTTGTTATTCCATCCTCCATGCAGTCAGTAAACTTGTCATGGGGTTCATTCAAATGACAACATATTTATCATACCGAATCTTAAAATCCTCAACACTCCATGCATTAACAACATATTCTGGTAATGCGTTCCATTCACTGACAATTCTCCATGTAAAAAATCTGCTCCTCACACCTCTCTTTACCACACACTTATATAACTTCCAAGGATGGCCCTTGGTTCTTCACCTCTTAACTTCTTCTGTTTTTATAATACCCTCTGGGCTAATCCGATAAAATTCTCTTACTAACTTAAATGACTCTATCATATTACTCAACTAAACTCTGCAATTCATATTCCTCTCTCCACAGCCAGCATCCCAGTCCTGATATTGTTTTAGCCACTTGTTCCTGGACCTTCTCCAATTTCCACATCACAGTGATAATCAGGTCGAAGTGTGGTCTCACAAGTGCTTTATATAGTGACACAACAACCTCCTTATCCGAACATGTTAGCGCGTTCAGATTTTTTAAAAACAGCACTACGATGTGCAGTCATTGCAACACTTGCAATATGCCATCACGACAAGATCTCAAATCTCATTCACTTTCTGCAGAACAGTGACATCGATATAGTACACAGATTATATTTTTGCACACCAAAACTCAACACTCTGTACTTATTAAAACTACAACCCAACTACTTTGTCCACGTCAAAAGTCTTCAAATCTTTCTGAAAGGAATTAACATCAGCAGTGATACTTATAATTCTCTCCAACTTTGCATCATTAACAAACAGTCGAAGATCCCCAGTCAGTCCACGTGGTATATCATTGCATGGTGAGAAGGGTTTTGCATAATTTGTTTGCTGATGGGTACTAAAGAAAGAATTGTTGTAGATAACTTAAATTATCCAAATACTGATTGGGTAACAGAAAACTCGTGATAAAAATGAAGGAAAATTTAGTGATTTGTGAGACTTTTCTCAAGCAGCATGTGAAAGAAGTAACTTAAAATAAGAGTGTTAGATTTAATCTAATAGTATCGGAAGGGGTTTCAGTTAAGGATGTGGCTCTTTTTGCCGCCAGTTAGTAACAATGATAAACTCAAGGGAATATTACGTTCGGTCCCATAGTATCAGTTACACAATGGGAAGAATGACAAAGGTGCACGAGAGGCTTTGAAATGATGCTTAAATAATGTGCAGAATCTGAATGTGTCCCTAGAGTTAAAAAATAATGCGGTGGGAATGAAATGGATGTCCAACCGTTTGGAAACTTATTAAAATAATTAAAAAATAATGCGGTGGGAATGAAATGGATGTCCAACCGTTTGGAAACTTATGTCCTATAACCATGCTTGTGGAGGGGTACTGTTTTGCCTGCTTTCCACTCCTTAGGAACCCTACCCACTGCAAATAACCAGGTCAAGGGCACAGCCAACTGTGGTACACATTCCTTAAAAATACACTTGGTGATATGTTATCCATTCCCACAGCGTATTAACGTCTAACCCATTCAACACCTGATAAACGTCTGATTCTTTCACTTCCAATTCTCCTAACACTTTCCTTCCATTTATATATTGCATCGCATCATTATACCAGTATGATATACACCAATAAAGTGCTCGTTCAATAACTCCGCTAATGTTAACCTGTCATAATTATTCTTTCTCTTGCTTGCCATATAGCGGGAAAAGTTCCCTTCAGTTAACCTTGGCCAATCTCCTCTCATAGTGCGCTTTTTCTTTCTTTACCATGCTCGTCACCTTCTTAGCCTGTACTTTACACTCCTCATGGATCTGATCGCCACCACCTTTTTTGTACCTCCCGGTAACATTTTCTTTTCCAACACAGGCGATGCAAAAATTATAAAAGCCGAACTGAAGTTTTTTGGCTCTTTATTTTAGTAAATACTTTTACGCACCGACTGACAGTTCGCTTACGAAAAAATACACTTTTCCGGGGTTTCATGTTCTTTAGTATTGAAAGAGAGTTTTTGCTCTCTTAAGGTTTCTGCCTGTTCTCTGACGAAAACCAACTAGTTTGAAACAGCTGCCAGGCCAGTGAAACCTTAAAAAATGGACCAAATTAAAAAGTGAATATATGAACGTCTGGGCAGCGTGCATGTTTTCTAAGGTGGTCCGCGCTGTGGCTACTCATAAATGCCAGCGAGCGTATTACCTTAAGCTCTCTGGTCAACTTATATTTTGCAAAACTTTCATAGTTTCTACATTCAGCTTTGAAATAATGCTGGATCTAATATCCACTTGATTTTTATAATTTTTTTTATCGCCGAATCGAAGCTTTTGACTCTTTATTTTAGTAAATAACTAATATAATTATGTTCACCACACGTCCCTTAACGAGAGAAATAGTCTCCCGTCTTTTTGGTCTTGTTCTCACAACTTATAGTTTGATTCTCGGAGAGACTGTGGCTTTTAAATTGTTAAGTTACTACTCATTCTCTAAAATTAGTCTTAGGTCAGTTAGAAAACCAATCACTACTTGCATGCCTGCAACTCTATCCCATTGTTTATTGTTATTATTATTATTATTTGACACCTCCAGGGAGTCCAAAGACTCATTGAGGGAGAGTGTGCCAACAGCATCGAACGATTAGTTTCCCTTCCAACTACTAACCTCGCTCAAACTTACTTAACTGAGCCATTAGTAGCAGAGGCTCTACCAATCGACCAACTTTTGCCAGTGTTTTATTAAAAGACATTTTGGCACTGGATGGAAGACATATGAATTCTATGAATTCATATAAATTCATATGAATTCTATGAATTCATATAAATTCATATGAATTATATTAATTCATATAATTCTAGCTATTTATGAAACTAGATATCAATTTAACTTGCAAAACCGATTTTCTTATAAAATATTGTATACATTTTCTAAGAAAATAAGTATAATCATTTTGAATGGTATTTGCAATGTATAAAGTGGCACCATCTATTAATAGTAATATTAACTACATAATAAATAAGTGATTAGGCTCGTCCTAGAGGAATGTAAGGTATTATTATGATTATGATTATTATTATTATATATGGTCACGGCACTATTATATAGTGCCGTGAGAAAACGAAAAACAAAGACCAGACACCAAACAAAAGGAACGACGCACATCAAGGTAAGCCGCTTCCGGATCCTAAAATTACAGATAACTTTGATTCATTTAAACTCATGGTGAAAGACTTATTAAATGCACACATGGAACAAATTGACAAAAAATTCGAGGGTATGAGCATTACATACAGTTCAATAACGAGACCTCTGAAAAAATGTTAGGAACCGTGCGAGAAATAAATACGAAATTAACGATAGCGATAGAAATGCAAGCAACACTCCAACGCGAAAATCACGAATTGCGGAAAGAAGTAAACACACTCAAGTGTCAAATGGAACACATGCTACAAAAAGAAAGAAAAAAAGAATTTCAAATTGAGGGAATAACGAAAGAAAATACAGAGGACTTAAGCAACATGATGCAACTGATCGGCAGCAAAATTGGAATTCAAATCGCAACCACAGATATCACCTATATCAACCGAGGCCCACAAATAAAAAAGAGAGACCGCCACCAATCATCGCTCGTTTTACCAACAGAAATCTGAAAGACTCCATTCTTACAGCAAGCAAGAAAACAATAACATAACAATGTCTTGAGTCTAATTTCTATTAGCCTTTCGTTCGCCAAATAGTTATAATATGCAATATTGTTCTTTAGAGATTTATGTACCATAGTAATTATACCTGCTTTTGCTCTTTCTTCTTTTTATGCCCAAATGTAGATTTGTGTATAGTTGTATGTTTCTTTTGTACTTTTTTTTTTTGTTTGTTTCTGTTACTATACATATCTTCATGTCAGCTTGGTTGAGTTGTTTATCAAGTTCCTCTTCTTTGTTTGCAATGCTTCTCGCACTCCATGTTGCAATCTTCATTATGCGTTCCTTTTTCCAATTTCGTTTATCTTTTCCTGAATTGTGGTATTTTCCCTAATAATTCATCCAGCTTTTCTTGGGATGAGACTTGAAAGTATATTGAATTTCCCCAGGGCAGGTTACTAACCTGTCGCTAGGTAAGTCCAGTGGTAATGCTACCTTACGCCTCTGGACAGGCAGATCTAACAGCATTTACTCTGTCAGGATGCTAGGGTAATATACCGCCCATACACAGTTGCCAGTTTCTTGTTTGTACTTTTAGAACAGGATGGACCACGAGAAGGTGAGGTTGGCATTTGAGTGGGAGAGGCTGTGTATTATGCTTCCCCCCCCTACACCCCAACTCACAGTTCAATAGTAATAATAATATTGGAATGGTTTTTATATTAATATGCATACGTTTTCTGCATTTTGTCTTTTGTGTTTTTTTTTTCGATATTTTTTTATAGATTTTGTATTTAATACGGATATTTTGCTTCTCGACAAAAATTCAGTATACAGGTTACTGAGTACATTCTTTTTGGTATACTTGTTTGTTTGAGTGGCATTTCTGCTTTCTTCCTCGAAGCTTCTACAGAGCTTATCTGAGGAAGATAATAGATGGTGGTGGTTTTTGTGGTTTTGTTTCAGTATTCGTCTCGAGCCAGGTGTAGATTTAACTGTTTATATGTGTGTGCTTGGAAACTTATATATGAAGAGACGCTTTTTTCAAGTTAACGTATAGGGAGAGTACACGTGCTCATGAACTACCACTGCTTGGGCTCAGTTTAACTTTTTTGCAAGGGGGTGTTGCATTTGGATGTGGCATGTTTGTATTCTTGTAATGATGTTTGAGAGGGATTTGTTATAGTTTTTGTGTGTGTGCACATGCAGGTGTATACTCTCACTCTAATTTTTAGTCTATAATAGTAATAATAATATATATCTTTTTAAATTCTGTAATAACATTTATTTATCATCTTACAGAGCATTTACATATATACATATATTTACATATATTTACATATTACATATATATATTTTTTACAGTGAATTTCATACAAATTTTCCGTTTTTTGTATTCCAAAATGCGTTAATAATAGTTACTATGGATGGTAATTTATAGCTTGCAATTGGGTTAGGTTACATTTTTTAACAGCATTTATAGTATAACAGTAAGTTATATATTTTTTACAATTTTTGCTTTTTAATGTTTTTAACTGCTGTAACTACAGCGCTTCAATGTAATAAATAATTCTTTTCTTGTTGTTCTTGTTGATGAGATGTACTGTCTCTGCTTGCATCCTCGAGGCTTTTTAATAAGCTTATCTGAGGATGACAAGAGTTAGATATATGTATTTTTTTTACTGATTGCATCCTCGAGGCTTTTTAATAAGCTTATCTGAGGATGACAAGAGTTAGATATATGTATTTTTTTTACTGATTTGATTGCTGTGTTGGAAGTAGGCTGATGTTTGTGAGGTCAAATGAATGATCTGAAAGGTCTGATCAAAGTGAAATTGCTGGTATGTTCTGTGTTATTGCATCTGTCTTGGTGGTTCACATTCATTTTTATTGTGGTCTTCTTTTTGAACTAATTATGTCTTCTGAGCATTTAATTTGTATCAGTTTTGAAGTTTGTAACTTCCTCAAGAATATCTTGGCATTTCTGATCTAAAATAAAAATTGGTAATTTGTTTCTGTTTTTGCTTGGTACAACAGATTCTGGTTGAATGGAGTTAAATATTCAGATAGGAAGATTGGTGTATTATCTTGCAATGTGTTCAAGCCCTTGGCAACTGGTTTTTTCTGTCTGCTGGCTTTTATGAGATTGTCTGTTGTGGACTTGCTTGTAAGATGAACTATAACTGGTGCAGGTCATGGCAAGCCTTTTTTTTTTTACTCTTCCTAGGAATTTGATTTACAGTTTGAATGTTGTTGAGCTGTAGGGGGAAGTCAATTGCATGGCCTAATTTTAAAGCTACATCTCTGAGGTTTTCTGTAGGTGCAGATTCAGGAAGACCGTTTATGATAAGATCTTCTTTATGTTGTTGCTGATCTAGATTTTTTTTGTTATTTGTTCGTTCTGTTTGTCGAAGAGTTCTTGCACAAGATCTACTAAGCTGGCTTTTATATTCTCTAGACCGTTTTAAATTGTGTTTTTAGTGCAGATACACAACACAATTTAATTTATAACACCATCGTGTGTCACTATGACTTTTAAAGTTATTTTTAATGTAGATGTTATTTTTTCCCATTTTCGAGTTGAAAAAACAAAAAAAGAAATACTTTTTGAATTATTCCAAAAAAATCATCATTTCTAAGTTATTATTTGCAGCTTGAACTCCAACAAGATTAAGCGAATGTGCAGCACAGGGTACAAATGTAGCTAGATTATTAACTTTCATTATGAAAGCCTGCATACCATTGTATTTGACTGACATATTTGCTGCATTATCATAACTTTGCCCCCTTAAATCTTTAACATCAAGTCCGTCTTCGTTTAATTTTAAAATTTCATTAGCAAGTTTCTCTCCTGTCGTTTCTATCAAAGAAGTAAAATCTAAAAATTTTTCTTCAATAATAACAGTTTTGTTGGTAATTTTCACATAACGTATTATCTGGAAAATTTGTTCTTTATGTGCAATATCTGGTGTACTGTCTACTATTATACTGTAATACTTCGCAGTTTTAACATCACTTATAATATTATTTCTTAATTCGGTAGCTAGTAAAATTAAAAATTCATTTTGAATTTGAAGACTTAAATATGATACTTGTTTTTTGGTTCTTTCACTTAGAGCAAGTTTTAAAGTAGAATCGTAATTACTGATAAGTTGTATTAGATTAAGAAAAATTCCTTTTTTCAAATTTTCAACGCGTTATCATCATTCTCAATACTTCCTCTTAAAGGCAAATTTTTAGTTGCGCAAAGCATTAAACATTTTAAAATAATTCTAATTTTTTATTTCTCGCCATTTTTCTATTTCTTCAGATAATTATTTTTCTAAAGTGTTGTTAAGGCTGCCGGATTTACTGTTCAAATTTTTTTCAAAAATTTTCCAGGTCGTATAACTATTAATGTGATCTGTTGATGATTCATGATTTGGAATTCGTGGATTTAATTGTTTCCATTTTGAAAATCGCAATTCTGGTTTACTAAATAAAGATGATGAATTTTTAGGAAATAGTAAACATGGAAAACAATATAAACTGTTTTTAGCTTTGCAATAAAATAGCCACTCTCTATATTGTTTCTCACCATTTGGTAATTTTCTGTACATCCATTCATTATGAAATGAACGATCGTCTTCTGAAGTTGGATAAATGTTACAATTTTTATGTTCAGGGCCATGAAGTGCAAGTAGCTTTCTAAAATTAGCAGAATTTACATTCCAATGCGTAGGATCATTGAAATCCAAATTGTCTTCGACAAATTCTGTACATATTAGAACATTGGTTTGTGTGTTACTATAATTTGAATCTTTTTTGCTTGAATGACAAGCAGATGCACTTTCGACCGGACTAACGCTGATATCATCCTCTTCTGGAATATCTTGCAATTTTTCTGTTTCTTCTTTGAAAACAAAACGCTAACAGATGCATCTTCATTTGTCCAAATTTCGGCACGTTCATCGCCTGGACTGGCTTGCAACGTTTCTGCTTCTTCATTTGATTTTTAAACCATTGATTAAGTGTAGCTCTAATTGTTTCCTATCTCGTTCTTTCTTGAAATCCCAATCTGACTTTTTTTTTTCTTTCTATGGAACATTTCGATATGGGTTGCCTAAAACTTTTAGGCTAAAAGACAGTTAAAATTAGAATGTACGTAATGCCATAAAATTTATTAAAATAATGAATATTTAATTTTATTGTAATTTTAAAATGATACACATAGTTATTAAAATTATTAAGAGTTTATAATGGATATTAGAATTTAAACTCTAAAAATTATTTTCAATTTACAAAAGTTGAAAGTCATTCATTTATCTCGCTTGAGTTTCAGCCATGTTAAAATTGGTATGTACGCGCCACGTACACACCAATTTTATCATATGCATTGATATTTTTTAAATTACCACGTATTATGCGGTAATTTAAAATAAAAAATATTAATGCATCTGATGAATTTTGTATCTGTTGATATCGTGTTGTTACTGTATTTTAATACCAAGGGCAAGTTGGTATAAATTATAGTTTTATGATTTATTAATGATTTATTTAATTTATTATTTAGTGTAATTAACAGTTATATAAAGTTGCAGATAAAGAAAAGGTTGTGGAAGACATATAAAGAAAAAGGTGATGAGCGTTCCAATGAGCAATATAAGGTACAGGCAAAGAGAGTAACCTGTATGGTAAGGAAAGCCAAAGCTAATTATGAGAGGAAACTAGCTGATGAATCCAAAAGAAACCCTAAAGAGT
Organism: Typopeltis vanoorti; assembly: GCF_054136105.1. Classification (NCBI taxonomy): domain Eukaryota; kingdom Metazoa; phylum Arthropoda; class Arachnida; order Uropygi; family Thelyphonidae; genus Typopeltis; species Typopeltis vanoorti. Next base: position 45,332,850 of record NC_143568.1, read on the forward strand.
TCTTTCGCTATGTGGCTAGTAAAAGGAAGAATATCCATGGAAAGATTACTTTAAAAAGTGTTGATGGTAAGAAAATTACTGAAGCTAATCAAATAGTTGAGTTGCTTAGTGATCATTTCGCAAAAGTGTACCATCTTCGTAGTGATAGTGCAGTGTCAGATGTGCCATTGACAGATGAGAGTATAGAGATAGATGAAATTGAGGTGCTTAATATATTAAAGAACCTTAATGCTAACACTGCCATTGGGTTAGATGGCATATCGGCCCATGTGTTACGAGAATGTGCAAGAGAATTAGCAACTCCTCTAACCAGGATGTTTAATTTAAACCTCAGTTCTGGTAAAGTGCCAATAGAGTGGAAAGAGGGGAAAATAGTTCCATTGCACAAGGGAGGCTCTAAGACTGATGTTGCAAATTATAGACCAATCAATATATCTGGAGTGGTGGTTAAGATTTTGGAGAAATTAGTTAAAATTAGAATTCAGGACTGGGTGGACAGCAATATGATACTTTATAAGGGGCAACATGGTTTTGTGAAAGGTAGGTCTTGCCTAAGTAATTTGCTTACGTTCTATAATAAAGTAACAGTGGAGTTGGATAAAGGAAATCCTTACTCAGTGATACTGCTTGACTTTGCAAAGGCTTTTGACAGGATTCCACATGGAACTCTGTTACATAAATTAGAGCAAATGGGTTTGGATCCGAAGATGGTGATTTGGATTAAAGGATGGCTGGCGGACAGATATCAAAGAGTGGTTTACGGAGGAGCTGAGTCCAGGAAAAGGCAAGTGACTAGTGGTGTACCTCAGGGCTCAGTTCTTGGTCCTCTATTGTTTAATTTGTACATCAATGATATTGGAAATACCTTGAATGGAAATATCCACTTGTTTGCTGATGATGCAAAATTGGGAAGAGCGATAATCAATTCAAATGATGTGGATATTTTACAGGATGACTTAAATAGGCTGACGCTATGGACTGAGGTAAATGGCTGTCAGTTCAACGTGGCTAAGTGTAAGGTGATGCACTTCGGGAGGATGAAATCGCATGCTGTTTACTATATTAACGGAACTGAACTGCAGGAAGTTGATGAGATAAGAGACTTGGGAGTTATTGTAGACAGAGAACTTAAGTTTAAAGGGCATATTGCTAAGATTGCCAAAACATCACATCAAATTACATGGTTGTTGAGGAACACACTAACAAGCAGGGATAGGGAAGTTATTATTCCACTCTATAAGGCATTAATAAGGCCGCATTTGGACTATTGTGCACAGATCTGGTCGCCAGGATTTCTTGGTGATGCGGAAGTGGTAGAAAGGATTCAGAGGAGGGTTACAAAGATTGTTGCAGGTCTGTGGGATGTTCCCTATGAGGATAGATTGATGATCTGTGGGCTCCAAAAACTAGCTGATAGACGTAGGAGAGGAGATATGATAGAGGTATTTAAATTGTTAAAGGGATTTTACAGGATTGATACTGATGATATTCTTAAGACCAATGCAGGATGTGAGAGAACGAGGGGTCATCCCTGGAGATTGTGTAAGAGTGTGGTTAACAAGGGTGTTAGGACTAGATTTTTTACTTGGAGGGTTGTGAATGGGTGGAATGCTTTGCCAGAACTGGTTGTGAATGCTTCAACTGTGAATGAATTTAAGGAGAGGTATGACAGGTATTGTGTAAATAATGGTTAGTGTGTCAATGTCGGGTCTCCCGCGATGAGTCTTTTGACTCCATGGAGACACCGTTAAAATAATAATAATAATAATAATAATATAATACAACTAATAAAACTAGAATGACATATATTATCATATTAAAAAATAACTTACCTAAATGTAAAAATTCACCAACAAAAAAAGTCACAAACAAAATAGTAATATTATTTTTAAAACACACTCTTCACTATTTCGCGATTGAGTAACAAGCAGTAACAACTCAATTTATGGGAGGGTTAGGAAGGGTTAATCGCGATATTATATAATAACGGCTAATTAAAAAACTATTGATAGTTATCGACAACAAACAATAGGGTCATTTCCAAAAATTTTTATTTTATATTTAAATAATAAAATGAGGATTTTTCAAAAGAAAACACTTGGTGTTTAATCAATTAAATTTATTTATTGTCTGATATATTTCGGCTGTTAGGCCATTGTCAAAGACTGTACAAGAATGGTGTATTCGCAATTCGGAAGGTTGGGCGATTGATAGAGCCTCTGGTACTAATGGCTCAGCAAAATCTTAAGCAAGTTTGACCTCGGTTAGTAGTTGGAAGGAAATCAATCGTTCGATGCTGTTGGCACACTCTCCCTCGATGAGTCTTTGGACTCCCTGGAGGTGTCACATAATAATAATAAACTAATTCTCAGGTAAACACAGATGTTGGGAAACTAGCAGATTAGGAATTACCAGTTACGACAACTAGTAATTCCAGGAAAAGCTACAGGAATGGATGGAATTATGGCAGAACATCTAAAGGCTTTATATGATAAGGCTATAAGATCACTGACTGACATAAAATTGCTGGCAACTGAGTTACCAGCAATTTTACGAAAGGTGCGTCAAAGAGATCTAAATGTTCATTGAGGACTGTTTTTGACGGAAATTTGCTGTTGAATTGCATTTTGTATTTCAAAGGCTTCTAAGAAATTCAGTTTTTCTGGATTATTTTCTACATGCAGTATTTTTATTTATTTTTCTTTATATTATAATTATTTTAATGGAAATAATTTTAATCGATTAAAAATGTATATTTTTCAACTTAACATAAAAATTACTGTAAAAAAACTAACGAAGCATTATTTTGAATTTATCACGTGACTAGAAACGCAGCGCGGGGTATCGTTACTTGAAATTCGTCACAAGATACACAGAGTTGTTTTACAATGATATTTCCCCGCGAATATTAGATAATTAATTACTGCCGTATTTTTGAAAATTATCAAAAATATAAATATATGTAAAATATATTTTTTATGTCTCTATCATTTTAAATTTTTTTAAAAAATGTTTTAATAATATATTTCGCAGTTAAAAATCTCAATTTTTGTGCCTATGGTCGGGGCCACATTGGCCATAACCTTACTACACCTCTGGTTGCCAGGTTGTTTCTGAAAAGCCGGCACATTTTAAGTATAGAATCCTACTGTATTTCGTACATGTTATTTGATTTCTGTCGGATGATAAATCCTCCATACACTTCATGACTCACCGTTCTTCCCTTGAGCAATTGTGGAGTGATTGTAAAGATGGCGACGTCCTTTGTTCTTCACTCGTTGTTGACCGAGATCCTCTTTGTTCAGTTTTCAACACTTAAAAATTTGTTTTTTTCTTTGACAATTTCGGTTAATTTTGTATCACTGTCTTTGGCGTCACTGGTAGAGTTATTTGGGAATACCTTCAAATTACAAACAGGAGTTGGAACCACTTTAAAACTATAAAAAACGGGGGCAGCGATATTACTGTACACCTGTTCGTATGACTACACAGCGCCCTCTATAATGATCTGAAAGGTCTGATCAAAGTGAAATTGTCGGTATGTTCAGGTGTTATTGCATCTTTCTTGGTGGTTCAGATTCATTTTTATTCTGGTCTTCTTTTGGAACTTTTTTTAAATAATAGTAATAGTAATTTATTACTTGCTAAAATATTTACACATACAATAGACATCTTGAGTGACATTCCAACTTATAATGTTGCAGAATTCAGCTCTAATTGCTACATTTTCTACATTGATTTTTAATAGTATTTTTTGCCTCTATATTATGTATTTACAACACATGTTCTTCTAATGTTAACAATGAAGATTATTTATTCAGAATTTTTTGTATAATAATTTTTTTTTATTTATATAATTTTTTAATTATATGAATAATTAATTACATTATTTTTTCATCTTGCATAAGAGTATTATATTAATGATATTATATTAAGAAGATAATAATCAGTATCTTCTTTATTGTTGTGTACTTTACTAACTGTTTTACTACATAATCTGCTTCTTTGGTTACAATGATTATGTGTGGTTGAGTGAGGTGAGTTAATCCCACCTAATTCGAAGCTTGGGTTAGCTTTTGTGAAGAGAGTGGGATTTAGGTTTCGCTATTTATGTTGTTGCTACTGTTTGTATGGGATGTTGGCACTGGATACTGGTGATTTGTGATGTGTATATTAGTGTTAATAGTATATTACCTTTGTTGGATTTTCCAGAGTTCGTGTTTTAATGTTCTGGTTTTAAATTTCTTGGTAGGTTGTTGACTTGTGTGGGAATTGTAGGAGTGCTTCTTTCAGTTCCTGTTTTGTTACGGGTGGAAAATACATCGTTTGTTGTTGACTTTGTGTCGGTAGTTTTTTGTTGATCGTTGGCAGTTTGTCTTTTTTGAGTTGTGTGATATTGTTTGTGAAAGAATGGTTGAATGAGTCTGCTACTTCCTCTTGGTTTGTGTCCTGACCGATGCATTTTGCAATAAAATCTTGGCTGAAGTTTCTTTTTTCGAGTTACTAATTCGTTGAGTGTAGCCCATGTTTGCTTAATGTCGTTGTTATATTCCATGCATTTTTGGAAGTAGTAGCGACTTTTTGCCCTACGAAGTTTTGTTGTTAGTTGATTTCTTGTGTTTTTGTATAAGGTTTGTAAATGTGTGTTACTGGGTGACTTTTTAAGTTTTTTCCATAGATTTTCTTTTACAGTAATACTATTTAGTATGTCGTCATTTATCCATAGATTGTTGTCTGTTTGTCGCCTCGTTTGTGTAGGCTTTGTTGCTTTTTTGTATATTTCTGTGAACTTTAGTTGAAAATTCTCGTATAATGTTACAGGATCATTTACTTTATTAATTAATAATTAATAAAATAAATTTAATAATAATAATAATAATAATAATCCCCCCAAGGAACACGGCCTTGTCGTGGCGGTGGGGCTTGCGTGCTTCAGTGATGTTGAGAGCTATTCTGGTGGTTGCATAACTGCCAGCAGGGCCATCCTTGTAAGACAGGTCTCAACTGAGGAGCCAGACTAACAGTTTTCCACCCCCATCTTAATGGTGAAAAGGAAGAAGAGATCCATACCAGATCAGTCGACGCCCGGTTTATCAAGGACTGCGTCAGATGTTGGGGATCCTGGCATCAGGCGGCAAGTGGGCTATATGACCCAGTTCTCCTTGCTGGGCAATCAGGGCAGGAAGCTGAAAAGCGACTGGAAGAAACCAAAGGTAAAAAATGGACTCTAGAAGAAAACAGAGAAATTATGAAATGTTTTTACAGATCAACACCAGAAAAACGAGGTTTCAGAAAGCGTATGCATTTATTTAGAAACAAAAATTCCTAGAATCTGGAATAACAGAACAAAGACTTATGGACGAAAAGAATTTCATTTTCCGTAACAAAATACTTACTGAACTTGAGCTGCAAAAGTTACGTAATAAATCAACAACTCCAGTAACAGAAAATCATCAGGAGGTAGCTATATCAAACTTTGGAATTCAACTCAATAAACATCAAGCTGATGACATACCTCAAAATGTTTACAGAAGGGCAGTGTAAAATGAAGTCAGGGATATTGGAACATATGAACTCCATAGATGACCGTATAAGACTACCACAATTAAAAGCTTTACAACAATCTAAGCTAAAACAGCTCCTCTTAGACACAAATCATGTAATTGAAACCATCACAACCCACAGTATAAAGGAAACAAATCAACTCCTATACAGCACAGTCTATATCATTTCAATGAAGCTTGGTTGCAAACCGAAAGAGCAAAGGCCAAGGATGAAACAATCTGCACCATGGAAAATCCGATTAGAACGAAAGATCAACAGGCTTCGAGCTGATCTAAGCAACTTAAAGCGTTTTAAATAAGGATGATTTAAAAATAATAACATCAAAAACAAACTGATTAACACATATAATTTGGCCAACAAAACAATTACTGAAGTTACCGAAGAGCTAAAACAAAGAATTACAGCGACTGCACAGAAAATTTGAAGATATGAAGCAAGAATAAACCAGTATGTACAAAATATGCAATTTCGATAGAGTCAACGTCAGTTCTTTCAGTCTCACCAGAGAAATACAAATGCAAACCATCGTTCACCCGGAAAAGAAGAAACACTCAAATTTTGTAAGTCAGTCTGGAATAATCCTATTGAACACAATAAAGATGCTTCATGGATTAAGGATATAGAATCGGAAATGAAACAAAAACAAATGCAAAATGTCATTATCACCAAATAAATGGTCAGTTCTCAAGCTAGAAAAATAAAAAAACGAGTGCACCTGGCAAAGACGAACTACATGGATTTTGGTTAAAACGTCTAACCAGTCTACATGATCGAATGGCAGAACAATTTAATTATTTGTTGCAGTCTGGCTCAGTGGAAGACTGGATGATATCTGGGCGCACATTTCTCTTCATGAAAGATAAGGATAAGGGTGCAGACCCAAGTAACTCTCATCCAATAGCATGCCTACCAACTATACTTAAGCTGTTCACTGCAATCATAGCAAATTACATACACCACTACTTATCAGATAATCAGATTTATCCGATTGAACAAAAAGGCAATTTTCAAAAATCTAGAGGAACAAAAGACCAGATCCTTATTAATAAAATGATTCTCAGAAACTCAAAAAGACGAAAAACTAATTTAAACATGGCATGGATAAACTACAAGAACGCATTCGATTCCCTCCCACACTCCTGGATCCTCAAATCACTAAAATAGTTGGAATTAGCAAAAGCACATGTTCGTTTCTAGCTACCGCTGTGAAATGATGGAAAACAACATTAATAGTGAACAATGAACGATTTGGAGATATCAGCATTAAACGTGGAATTTTTCAAGGTGATTCTTTGTCACCATTGCTCTTAAACATTTCTTTGATACCTTTATCTATGTTTCTGAAGAAAACAAAACTTGGATATGAAATTCCTAAATGTAATATTAAAATTTCCCATCTGTTGTATATGGATGACTTGAAGCTATATGGAAAATCGGCCCAGCAAATAGATTCTTTATTGAACACAGTTCGTATTTTCAGTCAGAACATCACAATGGAATTTGGTTTAGATAAATGCGCAATTTTATCTATTAAACGAGGAAAAATTAACGATACTAGCAATTTTAATTTTGATCAAGCGAAATATATAAAAGCAATTTCAGCTGACGAACACTATAAATATCTAGGAATATTAGAAGCCAATGATATTCTCCACTCGAAAGTTAAACAACAGGCAGCTTTAGAATACATTAAAAGAGTTTCTGAAAACAAAAGTAAATGGATTAAACACAATTACAGCAATGAATTCTTGGGCTATACCAGTGATCCGATACACAGCTAGCATAATAAATTGGACAAAAGAAGACCTGGACAAACTAGACCGTAAAACTAGAAAACTAATGACTATGCATCATATGACTATGCATCATATGACTATCAATGCATCAATAACTATCCACGAAGTGATGTTGACCGGTTGTACCTACCGAGGAGAATAGGTGGACGGGGTCTACTGCAAGTGAGACAGGCTGTGGAAGAAGAAAAAATTGGTTTAAGAAATTACATCGACAATAGCTCTGAGACAATACTTCAAGGACAAGAGAGTCTTCTAAAAGCAACAGGAAACAAATCCGATTACAAAAAGGAACAACAAAATATTCGATATGTGCGCTGGAAAAATAAACCCTTGCATGGCCAATTTCTTCGAGATACCGAGGACAAAATTGACGTGAACAAAACATGCCAATGGCTTCAACACGGATAAATTAAAAAACAAACAGAAGGATTTATTCTAGCAGCTCAAGAACAGGCATTACAAACTAATGCAATCAAAGCAAAAATTTTCAACATCAATAATAACAGCAAATGCAGATTATGCGATCAGAAAGATGAGACTGTAGAACATCTGATCAGTGCCTGCAGCAAAATAGCTCAAACTGACTATAAATACCGCCATCATCAAATGGCCAAAATAGTTCATTGGCATGTATGCAAAAAATATGGCTTTCCTACTTCTGATAACTGGTGGCATCATAAAATCGAGACCGTATTGGAAAACGAAACAGGAAAAATTCTGTGGGACTTTAGAATACAAACTAATCGGCATTTGGAACATAATAGACCTGACATCACAATTATCGAACATTGACAGGTTTGGATTATCGGTATTGCAGTACCCAGTGATAACAACATTAACAACAAAGAACTGGAAAAAATTACTAAATTTCGAGATCTGACAATCGAAGATGGCCGACTGTGGCTTAAACACACCAAAGTCATCTCATTAGTTATTGGTGCACTTGGTGCAACTTCAGAGAAGCTGTGCAACTATTTACAGCAATTAAAAATCAATGAAATGACCCCATATGACCTAAAAAAACAGCATTGTTTGGAACAGTCCATATTTTACGACGCTACCTGACGGACTATTCTTAGATTCTTGGGTAGAATCTGAATTGTTCTGAATCACCAGTCAAATTTCTATTTATATGATATCTTGTTTTGACTGTGTATTAATTATGTGAATAAAATAATAATAATAATAATAATAATAATAATAATAATAATAATAATAATAATAATAATAATAATAAGCTAACGCCTTTTATTCCCTTATAGGAAGTAGGCGAGGCCTTTTAATACTTTTTTAATTCAATAATTTTTATTATTAAAATTATGATTATATACAGGGTGGCCATAAAATAACTTTCCCTCTTTGTAGGCATCTGTAGCTAAAACCAATAAAAAGAATGAGACCAAATTTTATATTGAGACTTTTGAAGGCATGGGGAGATGATTTCTGCAAAAAAAAAAAAAAAAAAATAGTACCAAAAGTCTCCGACAGGGGAAATTTTAGCGCTGAAGGAGCCTAACATTTCTACGGTGTAAGCAACAGCCACGTTACTCATTCCAGCTGGATATGTGGCGCGTTATAGTGATAATAATAATGATAATAATTAAACTAAAACAACAACTTGCGAGAGACACAGAAATTAATGTAGTGATTGAACTCGCAAAAAATAATGTTTTATTCATCAGAATCTGAATCCCCTGGACCACATACATACATACACGATTTTCAATGTACTGACCTTTCAATGTGCTGTCACTCACTGCTATCCTACTAATTCGTTAGTAGGCTGTATGTAAGTTCGGTTCACTTAACTTTGGTATTCCAGGTCTACCTACTCACTGATGAGACCTCAATAAAGGTCGAAACCGGTCTGGGTAGCGACTTCTCTTCATAATGTAAAACAGTAATACATCTCCTAGGAGCTGTGTTTTACATTATGAGAAAATATTAAGAATAGTGACGGAGCTTGTTCCACCTTTGACAAGAGTTGCCATAGTGTTGAACTACCCGAGTGATGACTTACGTTTGGACTCTCCGATAGTTCTTCGGCATGAAACTCTTAAATTTCGATCTCCGAGTTTCGTATTCGGCTTAAAAATAATGAGGGAGTTATTATCCCATTAACTTAACAGAGCTGACTGTTTTATCAAAGGGGGAGATAACCTGGGTGTGTTTAATCAGTGGAAAAATAACTCATTTTGCTTGTCTGAGAGGTGCAACTGTGGTCCTATGACAGTCTGTCAACATAGAAGTCGCCGTCCTCTGAGAAGGCTTGCACGGAAAAACAGAATTTCCTGTGTGTGTAGCAACTGACCGAAGCATTTAATGAAGGCTGATATTCCCAACCCATAGCTCACCAAACTATGCACAGGGAATTGAAGAGAATCAGTATTGGCAGTCGCATGCTTATACGGAAACCACTGATTTCTGTGAAGTTTCTAATTCAGTGGCCCGTTATGGTTAAGAGACCTGAAGCGACTTGAAAAGTTCCGTGTTTGATTACCTCTAGAGCAGGGATTCTAGAGTATCTAGATTAGAATTTTAGGATTTCAGAGCGTTTGATGGTCTTCAGCGTTCAATCCTGAAGCAATATCTGTTACTAGTATTTGTAATAATAATAATAATAATAATAATAATAATAATAATACATATATTTTATCGTATATATTTATCTTGTTACTCATGAAATATTTCTGTGGATGTTAGCATCTTCCCTGTTGCATTCTTCTAGTTACAAAAATATTAACACGTGTGATCATAAGCTGGTTTAGAATTTAGTTTTCTTTTGTTTTCCATATATTTCTTTTATTATTATTATTATTATTATTATTATTATTATTATTATTATTATTATTATTATTATTATTATTATTATTATTATTACGGGCGACTCCAGGGAGTCCTTAGACTCATCGAGGGAGGCCCTAAACATCATGTCCACACAACTATACTACATTCTCACAGTATCTATCATACCTTGCCTTGAACTCACTCACTGTCATAGCACCTATAACAAACTCTGGCAGCTTATTCCACTCATTTACCACTCTAAAAGTAAAGAACCTAGCCCTAACACCCTTGCTAACTACACTCTTTCCCAGCTTCCATAGGTGTCCCCTAGTTCTCCCACCACCAGTCCTGATTTCAAAAATATCCTCTGAATTAATCCTATAGAAATCCTTTAGCAATTTGAATGTCTCAATCATATCTCCCCTTTCCCGCCTAATTTCTGCATTCCACAAATCGTCAATCTGTTCTCATAATGTTCATTCCATAGACCTGCTATCATCTTGGTCACTCGCCTCTGGATCCTCCTCACCTCCTCTCCATCAAGAAGAAACCTAGGTGACCAAATCTGGCCACAGTAATTGAGATGAGGTCTCATCAAGGCTCGGTACAGAGGTACAATAACTTGCTTGTCTCTGCTCGTCAAAATATTTTTCAATAACCAAGTGAGTCGATGAGCTGATTTAGCGACTTTTGCAATGTGCCCCCTAAACTTCATCTCCCTCTCCACCTTAAGTCATTGGGCTCATCAATCTCCTGGAGTACAGTTCCACCAATGTGGTATGTTGCTGCTAATCTTTTCACCCCCAAATACATAACCTTACATTTTGTCACATTAAATTAACATCCATTCTCCTTAGTCCAGCGCTCCAAGTCGTCCTGTAAGATTTTGACATCTTCCGCATTCACTATTGCCCTACCAAACTTTGCATCATCAGCGAACAAATGAACTGTTCCTCTTAGATCCTTCCCAATATCGTTAATGAACAAATTAAACAGCAGTGGTCCAAGAACAGAACCCTGCAGCACATCACTAGTCACAGGCAGTCTTTTGGACTCTACTCCTGAATAAACTACTCTCTGATATCTCTCCATCAATCGTCCACCTATCCATCTCACCAACCCTATTTCCATTCCCATATGTTGTAGTTTACGGATTAGAATTCCATGTGGCATCCTGTCAAATGCCTTAGCCAGGTCCAGCAGTATCACTGTAAACTCATTACCCTTATCCAGTTCAGCCGTCACTATGTTATAAAACTTGAGCTAGTTACTGAGGCATGATCTACCCTTCACAAAGCCATGCTGTCCCCAGTAGAGTATCTCATTTTCATCAATCCATTCCTGTATTTTTCCCTTGACTACTTTCTCCAAGACCTTGACAATGACTCCTGATATGCTGATCGGTCGGTAATTTGCAATAGTAGTCTTGGATCCTCCTTTATGCAGTGGAATTATTTTCCCCTCTTTCCACACCTTCAGGACTAAACCAGACCTGAGACTCAGATTAACACGTTCATTGCCAATCACGCGATATCGCGCGATATGAGTCCTCACCAAACAGCCGATCACGCGTTATCGCGTGGACGTCGCTAACTAAATAAAAAAATAAAAAAAAATTTGGCCACCACACGAAATTCCAATTTTCAGCTTGCCAATGAAAGTGTTAAACAACATGGTCAAAGGCAATGATAATTCTTTAGCCGCTTCGCGTAAGACCCATGCCAGTATACCATCCAATCCCACAGATGTATTCACATCAAGGTTCTGTAATAGACTATTCACCTCCACTTCATTCATCATAATTCCGTTAAACTAATGGTTCCTTCATTTTTTCAATGTCACCCCCTAGTGATATACTCTTGCAAAGTGATCGCTCAGTAATTCCACTATATCGACTGATTCAGTGACCTCCTTACCATTGTCATTCCTTAAAATCATTTTGCCATGCACAGTTTTTTTTTTGCTTGCAGCATATTGAAAGAACTGTTTGGGAGTCTCTTTAGCTTGCATTGCTAGATTCCTTTCATAATCCGCTTTTGCTTTTTTTACCACACTCGATACCCTTCTGGCCTGCACTTTATATTGTTCATGTGCCTGTAGGTCACCTCTTTCTTTAAATTCCCTCCATAGTTGTTTTGCAGCTCAAACTTAATGGTGTTATTCATCCATTTAACCCCTACTTGTTTTACTATTCGGACCCTAGGTATACAATCAGCCATAACTTCCTGTAAATGCTCCTTGACCACTTTCCGTGCTCTATCGACATCCAGCCCTTGCAGTTGTACATGCCATGGCACTGATCCAAGCAATCTCCTAAGCTTGTCATACTTGCCACCATGGTAATTCCACATATACCCTGTCTTAATCAAAAATTCCACATATTTAGCACTTCCCAGACCAAGACCTTATGATCACTCTCACCAATAGGTGGCAACATGGTCATATTAATTACAGTCAAATTCTCAGATGCTATTACCAGGTCAAGCACTCTCACACCCCTAGTATTTTCAATTATATGCTGTCTCAGATCGTTATCCCTTAATAATTGAATAAAATCCATTTTATTCCTCACTTGTGTCCTCTCCTCCTTCCAATCAATGTTACCATAGTTGAAATCCCCCATAATAATTACATTCCTTCCACTCATTTCATCAATTTATTTATGCATACTATATCCACCATCTATTACATCACCTGGTCTATAGCAACACCGAACTGTATATTTTGTTCTGCCAGTCTCAATCTCACACCAAATACCCTCAAACGAGCTCTTTTCACTATCCTGCGATACAACTTTAATTCTCCTTGGCTCCAGTTCTTCAGCTATCATCAATAACACTCCTCTCCCCATTTCATTCTCTTTGTCCCTCATAAACACACTATAATCTACACATTCTATCCCACTAACTATATAATCTTCTGTCAGCCATGTTTCACTAATGCCAATAACCTGTGGCCAGGAAGAGCCAATCAAGGCCAAAAATTCTTCCTTCTTGTTCCTAATACTCCTGGCATTAGTATACATGAAATGCAGAGGTCCCTTTGTCCCACCCCTATCTTGATGCGTTATTCAAACTCTCCCATTCCGATTTCTTTTTCCTATTACTGGCTCGGGTACATTATATACATTCTTACACTCAACTGTTTCACTGATGTCCGCATATCCACTTCCTCCCCCTCCTTGGTAGTTCTAGTTTCCCTGGTTCTGCGCATCCGCTGTGCATCCGTTTTCACTTCATTCAGCAACACTTTTTGCAGTCTCTGCACACCAAATCCATTCAAATGCAGGCCATCCATCTTGTATAAATCCATTCGCCCATCAAACTCATTACACACGTCCACGAATTCCACACCACACTGTCTGCATAACCTGCGCATAAAGTCATTTGCGTTTATGGCCCTCCTTCTAAACTCCTCTCTGTCATACCGCGGCAACAGACTCACTATCCTAACTCTGTCACTCTTTTCTTTCGCTACCTTTAACAATACTTTCAAGTCCTCTCTCATAAAAAAATTTATCTCCTTTCAATTTATTCGTACCTGCCACAACTATCAATTCTTTCACCCTCTGTTTTTGCGCTCTAATACTCTCACTTCTTGTATGCTAATTGTTCTCGTAGATTACAATTTCTATTATTGACGTGAGCTTGCATTTCAGGAATGTTTGAATTTTTAATTTCGACTATATTTTATAGGCGGCACAGATTAACTGCTAACAGAGTTTATTTTATGTTGGTCATATGACAGGATAGGGCGTTAGTGTGATTGATATCGCTGCTCCGTTTATTCACGGATGGTACAAGAAAGATGTGGTAATCACGTGATGCAAAAGTAGGGTTATACTATGATGAGTATCATCTATGCAGAGCATTCTCTCGTCGGCATGTGTTAGAACTGTTGCATGATTTAAAACGTTGCTCAACAAAAATACAAGTCTGTCATAACAGTTCTTGAAGCAAGGGATCCGGCCATTGCATCCAGAGAAAATATATGAAAAGATAAAGCAAGTTAATATTTCAAATAATAACTTGCTGCAAATAATATACATTGATTTTCACTTTTGAAATGACATTTTTTCCCAAGGTTTTGAATTTTGTTAGATTCGGTTATTCTGCGATTGCTTCTCAAAAGTATTCTGAAGTAACAGACCTTATTGGTCCTGTTGGGTGTTTTCTCATTCCACTATGTCACAGCTGTATATACTGCTAGAGCTGCTGTCAAGTAGAACTTGAATTGCGTTATAATGTTCAAGATGTTAGGATACAAATATATAGATTGGATAAAGCCGAATTAGTAATCAGGTACAATTCTGAAATCTTAAATATTGGTTTATTTTAAATTGAAACACTATCTGTGCATAGCGATATTTTTTAAATATTATTATTGAATACTTCATTATTAGTTTAATCATAATTATTGGCCCTGTTTAATATTCCTTGGGCATCTAATCCACGTTACCCGCAGTTTTTTTTTTTGTGTGTGTAGTAGACCGACTGAGATCAGATAAAAAAATGCTAATCTAATTTGTGTTTAATGTAATTTTGACTCTGTTCTTAGCGATGTTTATTGTATTTTTCACTAAATCTTTTGGTATTTACATTTGTAACAAATTTATAGCATGTTGAGATTAAAATTTCTCTCTTTTAATGCCATGAATAATGGACTGATTTTAAATGCATTATTAGCGTGCTTTTGAAACCATGCGGGAAACAATGTTTAGCAGAAGATAAAATCCGATTACTATGATTAGTAATGATTTATCAAAATATTAGTATACGTTTCTATAGAATCCATTAACAATGTGAATTTCAGATTTGCGTTCATGTATCCAGACTAAATTTTGTATATCTTAATTAGTATGTTGACTATCGTTCTCCTTACAATTTTCTCTTGACTAAGAAAGCAAACGGCTTCTGAATCACGAATCTTTATATATACAGTTATTGAATGCCATAAACATGAATTAATCCTCGCTTATAATATAGGGGAAAAATCTTTTGTAGTATTGAGGATCACAAAAGAGGTAAATCAGCATAGCATTAGAATCTATGAAATTGACTAATGTGATATATTGAACTGCATAAATCAAATTGACTTAGCAGAAATTTGAAATGAAACATTCAAGAAGAGTTGCATGTGGAGTATGATAAATAATACAAAAAATAGCACTGGACAGGGAAAAGAGTAAAATATAAAATATGGAATTAGAAACAGGTTTGGAGGCTTATGATACAGAAGCAAAGCAAATCCATCAGTAGGAAACCCTATGATGTGGGGGAAATAGTGATGTGACTCATGCTCACTGGGCCCAAGAAAGCTCTCCACGATACCTGAAAAGTGTAGTTATCTCACTGGCCCAACTCAAGTGTGTAATTCAAAAATATTTGCACAAAAAACGGTACAGAATTTGGTGTCAAATATGCTTGTTTGTAGTGGATATAGGATCCTCTTTAGGTTTTAAACATGGATTGGACATATCTACTGAGCAAAGTAACAAATAGCATGGTTTGGGGAATAAGTGGTTGCACTTTCTATCTCTAAGTGTTCTGATATTATTATTATTCGTGACACCTCCAAGGAGTCCGAAGACTCATCGCAGAAGGACACCTACAACTGTCTCAACTACTACACTGATATTTGGTACAGAAGCCTGTTAAATAAGCTCCAATCACATTCTCTGACTTTTGCAACCTCTCTTTGGTCATGCATTACTTCTCTGTAGATGGATCTTTATCCTCAAATTTTGCATCTAGCACCAGGGTTTCACAAAACTCTTTCATCTTCTTTCTTTTTGCTATATATATATATATATAATAATAATAATAATAATAATGACCCTCTCCAGATGACTACAAATCTAACCCACAGTTCTGCTGATGACATGCTATATGCTCTTTTTTCAATTTGATGAACTTTGCACTACATAAATCACCAAAACTTCTAGAATATCAACTTTTACAACCCTAAATTCTGATCTCCAAATCATTCTTCATTGTGGATCTGCTAATTTTGTTAATTTCAGTGCTTATAAAATCTTTCTTATTTCTTGCATGGGAAACAACAATAACAAACAAACAAACAAAAAAAAGAGAACACTTCCAGTCTTTCCTTTGATAGCACTTACATTCTGGATGAGATGGCATATATGTATTACAACTGTTGCTTCCTGAACAATCCAAGAAATCTATGAGCGAATCACAAACCTCTTCATCCATTGAAGACTGTATTTTTTTACAGTTGGAGCAGTTCTATAAGAGCTTCCTAAAGATAATTCACATAGTACAGAAATGAGCAGATAGGTTGATTTAATGACCAATGTTCCATGAGTTTATTCCACACATCTTTTACCTAGATATTAATTTCCTACAAATATTTTTATGGTTGCTATTCATCAGAACTGGCATCAGTAATTCCTCATTCTCTTCTAAATCTGTTACGACATACAGCATTCTTTCACAATCTGTGTGTTAGTTAAGGCCAGTTGTGTAGCTAGAGCTTTTGCTGCCTGGGGCAGTCCCTGAATTTGCCACCCCTATCAATACACACCAAAAATACTACAAAAAGTCAAAACGACATATAGGGAAATAAATTAAAACACTATGTTTATTTTTGAAGTAAAACTTTAATTTCAACATTCAAAAATGCTATTTTTCTTGCTTTCATGTTAGCAAAATCGTCGATTTCATAGTAATGTAGCTAATTCTTAATTAATTTTATATAGAAAATCTCCTCTCATAACTAGCAACACTTACAGCAGTTGTGAGGAAAGTTTGCTGTAGTATTACAATAGTTGGAACTGAGTTCTCGCGACTGTATTTTAGAATTAAAATACAGTCTCGAGAACTCAGTTCCCTCTAGTTATGCCTCTGGTCAACGCTTAAGTATTAGGAAAAACTCATGTTAGAGACTTAATGGAGTGAAACAGCACTGAGAAAGCATTAAAAATATTCACTTCACACTTTTACTTTTGAATAACTCTTATTCAGATCTCCAGTCAGGACCTGATTTCTCTTCTTGGGTTGATTTACATTTCTGTCAAATTTTGTTCACGAAGCTCCTGTTTTTTTTTTTTTTTTTTACTAGTCAATATAATAGCATTATATTGACTAGTTTTAGGAAACTTATTATGTTTAGGAATGTCCCATTGTCAGTCTTGTTGGCAAACACCCTATAGTTTAGTGATTAAAACCTAAAAATAGAATGTGCATTACAATTCAATGTCAGAATAGAAATAACCAGTTTATACTTTAGTCATATACCTTGAGAATATACTGAAAGCAAAAAAGAGGGGACATGTTAGAAACTTATAAGTTATTAAAGGGATTCAATAAGATTGACACAAAGGAATTTTTTCAATACATGACAAATAGAGAGAGAGAGAGAGAGCTGGCGGTCATTCCTGGAAGTTGTATGAGTAGTAAGAGTATGCAGACTAGATTTTTTGCTTGGAGTGTGTTGAGCGAGTGGAATGGATTGCTAGAATTAGTTGAGCGCCCTGACAGTGAAAGACAGGTATGATTTGTATAAAGGTTAGTGTGGGTCTTCTGATTCCATGGAGACACTCATTTTTTAAAATTTTTTTTTCTTCTTGAATTCCATGGAGTCACAAGACTCATTATAGGATGTCATATAATACTAATAATAGTGAATTCAGTTGTGCTAAAGCAGTATGCAAATGAAAGATTAATCATATTTTAAAATCAAAAAGGAAACTAAACCACCAATATAAAATAAGTGTGAATTAAAACCAAAAATGATAAACTGTAAAAGATTAAAAACACGAAAGATTAAATGATTGGAAAACTTCATTGAGGAATAAAAGGTGGAGTTTAAAAAGATAAGAAAAGAATAAGTAGATAAATTAGATGATATGCTAAAATTATGGTGTTTGGGCCATTTCAAATGTGGTGTCTTCAGAATACATGAAGAATGCTCTTCTTTTTCTTGTTCTGCTTTTTCTCTCTTTCTCTCTCCTTCTGAGAAACTTTCTGTTGTCATCTTCCTCTATAAAGGAAGAACTCTCAAATGAGAACTCTTCCACTAACTGCCCTACATCTTCATTGTCAACACTCCAGCTCTAACTCTTTATATAGCAGTACTTTCTCATCTCCAGTCTCTTGTAAGTTTTGTCGAATCCTGTGAATGTATGAACATGTATTTCTAGCAGTTTCTTCAATATGTTCATACATTTGGCCGTTATCTTGCTCCAGTCTGCATCTACATTCTTTTTACAGTGCTACTGACAGTAAAAAAAAACCTTTGGAAACATCAGTGGCATAAGCTGAAGTATTTCTTAAATAATGACTTGAAGGCAGAATTAGCTTCATAGTCCATGGGTTGTAGGAGTGAGTGAGTATTCGGTGAATGGAATGGCCATCTTAAGTCACGTACATTGAAAGTCAAGGTCTGACCACATGCATGCACACACTCTTTTGCAAGATACTTTTTGCAGCTATAGCCAGGTTACTCAAAATTATTCCCAAGCAGCTGGTTACATTTAATTTCTGTTATCCTTACTTATTTTTAGAGCTGAGGTTGATTCCAGGAATAATCTTTCATATTTATACTTGCTGCAGTGTAGTAAAGTGGCTTTCTTCCAGCGTATTGTGTGATGGGTGTCCAAAGCATGGTCAGCAAGTCCTAAGTGGCTGTATTTCTGGAACTGGATATTCCTTATGTTCATGATATCCTGATATTAGATGTCCTACCTGTTTGGCCATAGTAGGACAGTTTGCAACTACAAGGGACCTGGTATACTCCAGGTAGGTCTAGGGGAGTGACTGGTCTTTGGTGGAGCAGATAAGAGATGCCAATTTTTTATATGGTTTGTAACAAGTTGTCAGGTCATATTTTTTTAGGATTTTTGTTAGCTTTTCAGAAGTACCTAAGATATAAGGAATGCTGATAGATTTAGAGTAATCTCAGTTATGACGGGGGAGGGGGTTGTGGTCAATTGGTTTTAACCTCCCTACCAGCCGAGGTGGATGAAATAGTGAGACCAAATTGCACATGTTATCTATGTTATTAAATAGGTATTACAGGATTGTATCCAGATTTAGCTGGATGTCTATAGACGTCATGTCCAGTTTGGGGGGGGGGGTAATATTTTTTTGGGGTTGTAACCATTGGCTATGAAGGTGTTAAGAATATTGTTAAGTTCAGTAGTTAGGGCATTGTTATCTGAATTAATTTTCAGATAACATTGTTATATGGATTAATTTTGCCCTGTTGTATAGGGATTTTATAATCCCATATTGTTGGGAGGAGAGAGGGGGGGGTTGTGATTGCTGGTGAATGTATCTACCTGTATGTGTAGGTTTTCTGTAAACAGAGAAAGCCAGGGAACCAGCAGGCTGCCATGTAATCAGTGTCTAGGGCTATATCTAGTTCCACCAATAATACAGCTACCCAGGACTTATTGACCATGCGTTAGACACCCACCACAAAATACGCTGGAAGAAAGCCACTTTACTATACTGCAGCAAGTATAAATATGAGAGATTATTCCTGGAATCATCCTCAGCTCTAAAAAAAACTTCCCAGACCTCAACAAATTTGGATGCATGAGACTGCCCCAAATATGGGAAGCTTGCATTCTAAGAACATCATCCCAACAGCCAAAATAACCCAATTTAGCACACTAGGGGGACGACTCTAGGACAGACTTCAGTTGTTTTCTTCAGCCATATTTTCTTAGTGCCTGCTTGCACATATCATTATTTTGTGATCCCTGAAGATGGTAATGTAACATTACTGAAATATACGACGTATTAATATTCCAGTATACATTGTCTTTCTCTAAAATCTGTAGCCAAAAGGTTTCACACCTTATTATTAAAATACTCTGGATTAGAGATAGTTGTTGGAAGTTTTTCCACTTGGTTATACTATAAATTAAAGATGCTAAGAAATTATATTCTTGGTTTAATCCTTTATCCAAGTGTAAGCAAGCAAAGTTTGCACTTGAAGTATTTTTGGGACTGGGCAACTCATTTAGAGAAGCTGATGACTTCACATCACTTGTCTTAGTATCCCATAATGCAAAGCACATTGCCTTACAGATGTGTAATGCTATGCATTATGGGAAGGGTCACTATCCATACTAGTTTGGACCTTTATTGAGGTCTCATCAGTGGGAGCCAGACCCAGAGGTGATACCAAGGTTGAAGTATTGTAGAAGTCATATTTCGCTATATGAGTAGCCAAACAGCGTCACATGTTATTATTAAAATACTCTGGATTAGAGATAGTTGTTGGAAGTTTGAAAGAGAAAGGTCACCAGTGGTATGCCGCAGGGGTCAGTTTTGGGGCCATTGTTTTTCAATTTGTATGTTAATGATATTGGGTTGGGTTTAACTAGTGATATCCAGCTGTTTGCAGATGATGCAAAACTGGGGAGAGCAATGCACAGTCAGGCTGATGTTAATGCCTTACATGAGGACTTGAATAGATTGTATGAATGGGCAGGTAAGTGGAACTGTCAGTTCAGTGATGCCAAGTGTAAGGTTTTGAGATTTGGTAAGCAATGATCGGATACCAAGTATACACTTGGTGGGCAAACTTTAACAGAAGTAGAGGAGATGAGAGATCTAGGTGTGATGGTGGACAAGGACCTGAAATTCAGGGGCCACATTGCACAAGTTGTGAAGACATCACATCGAATAATGGCAATGATGCGGAGAACCTTGACATGCAGAAATGGAGAGGTTATGATTCCATTGTATAAGTCCTTGATCAGGCCTCATATGGATTATTGTGCACAGATTTGGTCACTGGGTTTTCATGGTGACGAGGATATGTTGGAAAGGGTACAGAAAAGATTCACAAAGGTAGTCGGTGATCTTTGGAATGTGGAGTACGAGGACAGGTTGAGGGAATGTAAGTTGCATAGGCCTTGTGAATAGGAAGAAGGGGGGGATATTATTATTATTATTATTCAGGCCTCCATGGAGTCAAAAGATTCATCGTGGGAGGTCCTTCCTAAGAACATAAAGTCTGTCAAGACTCATCGAGGGGAGGTTCCCCCTAAGAAACACAAAGTCTATCATACCACTCCTTAAACTCATTGACCGTTCTCGCCCTCACCACTCTATCAGGCAATGCATTCCATGGCTCAACCACCCTCCATGCAAAGAAACCACTCCTCACCCTCTTGCTCACAGTTTCCTTTCGTAACTTCCAGGGATGGCCTCTTGTCATCACTCCTTCCCGCTGTTCAACCAAGTGAAAGAACTCCCCAGTGTCGACCCTGTAACCACCTCTCAGCAGTTTAAAAGTCTCAATCATATCACCTCTCCTTCTTCTATCCGCCAAACTCTGCAGTCCACATTCCCTCAGCCGATTCTCATAACTATCCTTGTACAGTCCTGAGACCATCTTTGTCATCCGTCTTTGTATCTTTTCCACAGTTAATTTATCCCCTTCAAATCCTGGGGACCAAATCTGAGAACAATAATCCAAGTGCGGTCTGATCAGAGACTTATACAACGGAATGATAACCCTCTTATCTCTGCAGGTCAGTGTCCTTCTCATAATTGCAGCAATCCTCTGTGTTACCTTCACCACCTTTGCAATATGTCCCCTAAACTTCAGGTTTCTATCAGTCATCAACCCCAGATCTCTTGTCTCCTCAACTTCCTCTAGTATAACTCCTCCCATAGAGTATGCAGCATCCCATCGATGTTTCCCAAACGTCAAGACCTTACATTTTGCTGCATTAAACTGACACCCCCATTCATTTGCCCACCTATCTAGCTTATTCAAATCCTCTTGCAGGGCTACCACATCTGCACTATTACTAATAATCCTTCCCAGCTTCGCATCATCCGCAAACAACTGAATATCCCCTTGCAATCCACTGGCAATGTCATTGATATAAAGGTTAAACAATATAGGTCCTAGTACTGAGCCCTGTGGGACCCCACTTGCAACCTTCTGTCTCCTTGAAACTGCTCCACCATACACAACTCTCTGATACCTATCAGACAGCCAATCCTGAATCCAGTTGACCAATCTGACATCCACACCCATATGTTGCAACTTAAATATCATCTTATCATGTGGCACCCTGTCAAATGCCTTGCTAAGTCTAAGAAAATTGCATCATCTAATGTTCTTGTAACTTTATTATAAAAGGCTAGCATATTGCTAACACAAGAGCGCCCTTTCACAAATCCATGTTGACTCTCACAGATAACATTACCCTCATCTGCCCAGTGCTGTATACGGTCCCTCACTACTTTCTCCAAGATCTTAACAACTACTGATGACACACAGACTGGTCTATAATTAGACACTTCCAGTCTGTTACCACCCTTATGCAATGGCACTATCTTACCTTCCTTCCATTCCCTGGGCACCTTTGCTGAAGCCAGACTTTCATTGAAAAGCCAGGTTAAAGGCACTGTCAGTTCCCTAGCACATTCTCTCAAAACTCGTGGCGAAATACCATCCAGTCCCAAAGCTTTATTGACATCCAGAGTTCTCAGTATCTGAAACACACTCTCCTCCTGTACCTCTAAACCTTGAACCTGCCCTATCCCTGTAGCATTAAAACTGACTCCTCCAGGATGAAATACTCCAATAAAGTGGTCATTGAACAATTCCACTATGTCCTCTGCATCAGTCACTCTATTCCCATTTTTATCCCACAATATCATTCTTACACAGTCATTTCTCCTCCCACTGGCCACATAGCTAAAAAATTCCCTAGGATTTTCTTTGGATCTTAGGGCCAATCTCCTCTCATATTCCAGTTTCGCTTTCCTTACCACACTAGTCACTCTTCTGGCCTGTGTCTTATATTCTTCATGCATCCTCTCTTCACCTGTCTTCTTATATCTCTTCCATAGCCTCTTTTTCACATGCAATTCCTGTTTAATATTGTTTGTCATCCACTTTATTCCAAATTGTCCTCTTCTTCACTCGTGGTATACAACTTACCATTGCTGCTAACAAATATTCTTTCACAATTTCCCACGCACTAACGATATGATTGAGACATATAAACTGGTCAGGGGTTGTTATCAAGTAGACATGAAAGAGATTTTTCATAGAATCGGAGAGGGAAGTAGAACAAGAGGCCATTGCTGGAGACTGTATAAGAAGGATGTGAGTAAAGGAGTGAGAAGCAGGTTCTTTGCATGGAGGGTGGTTGGTGAGTGGAATGCATTGCCTGAGTGTGTTGTGGATGTGGACACATTGAATCAGTTTAAGATGCGAATGGATGAGCATTGTATGCAATAGTGAGTACCTCCCACGATGAGTCTGACTCCATGGAGGTCGGGTGTTGATAATAATAAGTTTTTCCAACAATCATGTTAATGATGTGTTTGATCTCTTCTTTTACACACACACAAAAACAGCAGCTCTCCTCCCCACTCACAAGAATTAAATTTATTAAAAAAAAAATGCTCTTTCTAAAATTAAACATTAAATTTATTGCTTAAGCAACAATTCTGGTAGGTCTTTATCTTTCTCAGGTGATTTACTGGGTACTGTATTCACAAGTCTATTCACCATTCTTTTTTGGAAGTATGGAGTGGTAAAATTTTTCATTATAAGGAATTCAAACCATCTGCTGCTTTAAAACATTACTCCAAACTGAAATAGATAAGATCAGAATTACTATGTGCTTGAAGGATTATATTTGTTGTCTTATTCAGTGGATAGTTGATAAATATGCATTCTCCACTCATTCGCTGTTCAAAAAGAGATGAATTTCTATACCTCCCTTTCCACTGAGTCAGGTTTCTGTTTCTCATTTAAGTATATACCCTCATCCTGCTGAGAGCTTACTTCCATCTGTGCAGAGTTCAGTGCTGATAGAAGGATTGTAACTAAGTGAAGATACAGTAACAGAAATGGACGAATTACAGGCAGTGACATCTTTTGACAATCTCTTCCAAGATCCGATGTTAATTCTAGTTACAAATAAGACACCTGTTCTTAATACCATTGAGTTATTCGAAACTCAACCAAATAACATAGAAGCATGGCCATGTGGAGATAGATATTAGTCCCTTGTTCTGTATCACCTGAATTATCTACTTGTCAAGTTTATCAAAGTATGAAAAAAGATATTGAACCTGATGTCTTATTCATATTAGTAGGAATTGCAGTTTTGCATTTTGCTAGTCCTTCACGTCAAGGTAGTAGTTCCATGATGATGATGTCTGGGATGCATCTGGAGTGCCTACTGCTGTTACACCAGGTGATCATGAATGTCAGAATGTTGCTTAGGAGAAGATCCATGAGTCATTTCATTATCCTTGGAGATCCTTGTAACCACATCAGTGTGAGATCTGCTGCAGATGCTGCACTACCAACAGTAACCAAAAGCATGATATGATACTGCATGAAAATATCAGACACGAATCTTTGTGTTACCATATATTGGATCCGGACATGAAAGCAGAGTTGATGAAGATGAGGCAATGCATGCAAAAGGAAATGAAATGAATTGCAGACATACGTGGAAGAGTGAAAAGGAGTGGAAGGCAAGATGGCCTTGCAAAACATGTAACGAATGATTCGAGAGTTTCTCTATGGAGATTCCATTATTAGAAGTATGGTGAAAGCGAAGGTGCATAAAGTTTGTTTTCCTAGAGGTAGAATGAGTAGAGTGATTGAAGTGTTGGATATGAGGAATAAGAAAGCAAAAGAGTTGGTGGTTGTAATAGTGACGAATGATTTGGATGGGAACAAGGAAAATGTCAGATTACTTTACTCATAATATTCACCTTTCCATTCACAAGCCTCCCTTACCCTGCTTTCTTGCTCTTTCATATGACCACATCACCTCAAATCTATTCGTTACAGTCATTACCTCTCCTTCCAGCAACAATCTCTCCAACTGACTTACACCAAAACCATTTAAATGAAGCTCATCTTCATTTAATATCAGGTGGTTATTAAGGAGAGTACAATGTAGGAAAGGTAGTCAGTGTGTTGCCAAGGTATGATAGTGATAAATTGAGGCAGCGAGCAAAGATTATCAATGCTATGTGCAAACATAGCATTGATGTGAGGAGAAAGGAGTACATTTTGTGAATGTGTGGGATGAATTTGAGGGATGGATGAAACTGTATAAAGATGAGGTTCATTTAAATGGTTTTTGGTGTAAGTTGGCTGGAGAGATTGTTGCTAGAAGGAGAGGTAATGACTGTAACGAATAAATTTGAGGTGAGGTGATGTGAGGTCATATGAAAGAGCAGGAAAGCAGGGTAAGGGAGGCTTGTGAATGGAAAGGTGAATATCATGAGTAAAGTAAATGAGAGGGTGGAAGCACAGCACAAGCAGGGTAACGGTGGGAGTCAAAGTGGATGGGGAGATACTTTATGAAACATGTGGATGCTGAATTCAGAGGTGAATGCGTGATTGGGCAAAAAAAAGTATTGAGATGGCCTGGGATGCGAGTCGAGAGTTTGGATGTGAGGAAAGTTGTAGAATTGATGGTTACAGAGGAAGGGACTGGGAAAGGTATTGAGGAGTCACATTGGAGAAGTGATATCTGTAGGACTTGTAGAACCAGAAATGATTTCTTATGTTTGTTTACTAATGCCAGAAGTATTTGAAATAAGGGGAACAAATTTGTTGCGTTGATTGAGTTTATTCACCCCAAATTTGTTGGTATAAACAAGACATGGTTAGAATGGTGATGATATCCTGAAAGGAATAGAGATGGATAGATATGATATTTTCATGAAGAACAGACAGGGAAGAAAGGGAAATGGAGTACTGTTGATGGTAGCAGATGAGTTGTGCCCAGTGGTGGTAGTTCTGAGGTTGTATGGTGTGAGGTAGAGGTGAACAGGATGAAATATTCAGTTGGCTATTGCTATAGACCTGGACGTGTTGAAGGGTAATGAGTGACTAATTATGGTAATATAGACTGGAATCAAGAGACTGCATTGGGGGAGGGGGGATTTCTAGAGTTTTTTGAGAGACAACTTAGGCAGTAAGTAACAGAGGGTACACAAGGATCGAGAGTATTGGATTTGATCATCTCATCAAATGTTATAAAGGTGTCGAATCTTCTACCAGTTGTTGAGAATGACCATGAGGTGATTGCTTGCAGGGTGACCAGACATTTGAGGACTTCTGTTAGAAATTGATATATGTGGAATTATATGGTTGGTAATTATGAAAAGTTCAGGTAATAGTTTGTGGTAATAACTTGGAAAGAGGAACTGGAAGGAAAGGATATCAGTGCTGCTTGGGTTATTCAAGAACTTTTTGGTGGAAGCAATATCAGAATGTATTCCAAAGGTCAAGAGTTTAAACAGAGCAAGTGTGAAATGGATGAATCAAGAGATAAGATATGCAATCTGAAAGAAGAAGGTATTACGAAGAAGCAAAAAATGAACACCAAGAGCAGGCAAGGAAGGTGAGTCACTTGATAAGGGTAGCAAAAGTGCAGTATGAGCAGCAGTAGTTAATGTGGTAAAAAAAAAAAAAAAAAAATCCTAAAGAATTTTTTTGATTTGTGGCCAATAGAAGAAAGAATGATTATGGAAGGATGGCATTGATTGCTGAAAATGGGAGAATGACAATCACTGCATAGTATATAGTTGAGGCATTTAATGAGCAATTTATAAAGGTATTTCATCCTTGTGACTGTGATATCATGCAGAACTTGAATGCATTGGGAAAGGTGGAGGAAGTTAGTAAGTGAGCAGGAGATATATGAGGAATTGAATAAACTAGATGTTAATAAAGCTATAGGACTTGATATTTCACCATGTTTTGAGGGGAATGTTCCAGGGAGTTAACATCTTTTACATATTTTTACATCTTTTAGATTTTAACATGAGTTTTGCACTATGGCAAAATTGTTCTGATTCATAAGGGAGGTTATAAGACTAAGGCTTTGAAATTATAGGCCAGTCTGTGTGTGTGTGTCTGGAGTTGTGATTAAAGTGCTAGAGAGGTTAGTTAGCATTGCCCTTATCCAATGCATTTGTCACATTATAAGGAAGCAGACTGTTAAAACAGAATCTTCCTTTAACAAACCCTTGATGGCCAGCATGGGTTTGTTTCCAGTTAATGTGTGGTTCATCCCTTACTCATTGCTCTTTTTACCAGCCAGCATTATCAGCCACCCAATTGAGGTTAGATATCTTAATTTTCTATCCTCTTCAGTATTGGTTTCATTGGCACTCTGAGGTCTGATTTCCTCTGTTCATCCAGCTTCACTTATATATTGGAAAGTTACAAATATATTTAATTCGATATACACCTAGATCTATCAATCATGGCTAAACATTAAATAATGTTCAGATCACTTTGTTCAATATGTGTCTTTACTCAGATATCTATATATTTATAAATAATTTACATGTAAATTATTTTTAATTGCTTTTGCTGTGTTTTTTTTCCGTTGCCAACTTTTTAATAACCTCCAGAACATTTTATCCTCTATATTTCCCTAAAGTCATTGACTTCTGTTCAATGTGTTTTACACATACCTTTGCTAATTCTTTTCACATTCTCAGAAGATATGTTGATTTACTAGCCAGAAAACTTTCTGTGTAATATATATCTTTCTTTCTCACGAAGACAGTTGTATTTTTTTATTTTTGCAGACAACTTCACTCTTTGTTTGCTTGATAGAATCTCTCATTATGTTCTTCATTGAGTCTCTAAAATTTGGTTCTTGTTCTCATATTTCACTTTCTTCAGTAATAATTGTTGTTGGAGCCATTTATATATGCTGTCATTATCTAATTCCCAACATGCTCCCTTGGAGAGGAGATGCACAAAATATTATAGTGCATGAAAAGGTTACCAACTCAACTTCCTCTGGACATTTTTCCTCCAAATTAATCTGTTATCTCTTAGAAGTCTAGTATCACGAGATCTTATATTTTCTTCTTCTAAGGCACTTCTTATTGTATCAGTCCACCTACATCTTGATCTTCCTCGATCCTTTTCCTATCATTCTGCAACAAACGTTTGTTTTTTTAACCTTTCCTCTCCCATTCTGTTTAGGTGACCATACTGCCTTAGATTACCTCTGCTCACACATTCTTGAATGCTAACAATATCGAGCTCCTTCCTAATATCTTTATTTTTAATATAATTCTGCTCTTGATGTCATCTGTTCATTACTCTAATCTTTCTCATTACTCTCATATCTTTGGTCTCCAAATCTTTAATCAAGGATTTTATTTCCAACCCATCTCTCAGATCCTGAAGATAAAATTGTTTTGTATACAGCTAGTTTTGTGTATTTGCTAATTTCTCTCTTATTTCATATAAATTTATTATTCAGCTGAGTCCTTACCGTATTAGATTGCTTATTCTGTTATCTGTTTGCATATTTGATTTATTATCTTCATTAAAAATTTTGCCTAATTAAGATATGTTTTAGTTGTTTGATAGGTTTACTATTCAGGATGCAGTTGATGTTTTCAGCATTCTTGCTTATTTTCATAGTCATCTTTTTCTTGTTGATTTTCATACAAAATTTATTACAGCAGCTGTTCAGTTTGGTTAGGGAGTCCTGCAGACTTGTACTGGGTTTATTTAAGAGTATAACATCTGGATAAAGTAAATAGCTCAGTTGAGTATCTCCAATTTTGATATCAGACCCCTAATGCTGCTCTCCTTCATAGCGTGACCATAATTATGATGATTAACAATGGAAATAATGTCTTGTCTTGTCAGATGTCATCTACTTCCAGCAAGTTGACTACCATGAGTTTCCACCATGTACGTTTTGTACTTCTCTTTTACATTCTTCATAGGACAAAAAGTTTCAGTCCTTAATATTTCCCACGAAATTCCCTGTTCTTTGTCTTCCTCTTCTTCTTCTTTTTTCTGGTATCATTCCTTCTAGAAGTTTTTTTTTTTTTTTTGTAGGATTCATGCCTTAGTATGTGACCAAAGTAGGTGGTTTTCCTTTTCTTAATGGTTTTCAACAGAGTCCTGTCTTCTCCAATCATCTCTAATATTTCTAAATTTGTTTGTTTGGCAGTCCATGGGACTAAGAATTCTTCTGAGGATCCACATCTCAAAGGCTTATTTTTTAAAAGTTATTTTCACAATATTTTGATATTGTCCAGGTTTCTGCTCCATATAGCAGTGTCAACCATACATAGCATTTGGACAGCCTAATTCTTGTTTTTGTGTGAATTTCCTTTGAGGTCAGAATGTTTTTCATGCTAATGAAGGTTGATCTAGCAATTTCTATTCTTCTTAATATTTCCTTATCACACTTTCCATTCTCTGTAATTAGTTGACCCAAATATATATATATATATATATATATATATATCTACTTGATCTAAAGTATTTCCTCCTATCATAATATTTATATTGGGTATTTTCCTTTTTCTCTTGTTACCAGCATGGTTTTGGTTTTCTTGAAGTTGAAATTAAGTCCATATTTTTCACTTAGTTTCAGCATCTCTTCTAGTAGGTTTTGAAGATCTTTTTTTTTATTTTCAGCTAACAGTACTGTATTGTCTGCATAGCTTAAGTTGTTTATATTCCTGCCTCCTATGCTGACTCCCTTAAATTCTTCTAATTGTTGGAAGATATTTTCAGTATAGAGGTTAAATAATATAGGAGAAAGAACACAGCCTTGTCTGACACCCTTATTTACTGGGAATTCCTCTGAGGTTTCTCCTGATATTTTTATTGAGTCAGTTTGCTCCCAATATAGATTTATCAGTAATCTGGTATCTTTACCATCTACTCCTAATTTTCTGATGCATTTGATTAGTTGTTCATGTTGTATATTGTCAAAGGCCTTTGTGTAGTCAATAAAACATAAGTAGACTTCTTTCTGCTTCTCCGGATATCTTTCTATAATTGTTCTAATGTTGAAGAGTCCTTCTCTAGTTCCTTTATTTCCTGAAAACCAGATTGTGTTTCATTAATTCCCAATTTGATTTTATGTTTATTTCTTTCTAGGATGATATATAACATAACTTTTGCTATCTGACTGATAACACTGATTGTTATGTACTTTTCACATTTGATTGTCCTCGATTTTTTAGATATTGGTAGGAATGTCGAGTGCTTAAAATCTTTTGGCAGGTGTCCAGTTTCATATATTTTGTTACATATGTCAGTCAGTGATCTTATAGCCTTATCATCTAAAGCCTTTAGATATTCTGTCATAATTCCATCCATTGCATTGGCTTATCTATTCTACCACGATTGTAGAGTTCCTTTGAATACCCTACCCACCTATCCCTTATTTTGTCTTTCTCCATTAGGATGTTTCCATTGGTATCTTCAATGCAGCAAGAGCCTATTCTTTTGCAAGATTTGCTAGTTAGCTCCCTAACTTTTTCATTAAGTTCTCTGGTTTTGTGCTTTTTGTCCAAAAGTTCAGTTTCCTTGCAATTGTTGTTGAGCCATAGTTCTTTTGCAATCCTACATTCTTTCCTGATCTCCTTGTTTAAGTTCTTGTTTCAGGATGATTTTTGTGTTTCTTTCTTTCCTCCATCATATTCAGTATCTTGTCATTCATCTAGGGTTTACTCATCTTCTTTTCAAATTTGAGAATTGTTTGTTTTACTGCCTTTTTTATGCCCTCTTTAAATTTTTGCTATCCATCCTCAATCTCATCTTTAGGGTAAGGATACTTGGTGGAATCAGGAACGTTAACAAAATTGGATTGTGCCAGTTCCTTTAAAAATTTATATTGTACTAGGGGGCACAGCCCCCCTCCTGACCGCCTACGGCACCCAAATCCCCCGAGTTCCGGACCGGTAGGCCGGTTCTCCTTGAATTATGATGACTAGAAATTTGAAGACTCACAAGGGGGGGGGGGGGTTTGCCCCTCCTGATGCCCAACCCACTGAGTTCCGGACTAGTAGGCCGGTTCTCCTTGAATTCTCATGGGCCGGTGGGTTCCCTCCCCCGGTGCCATAGGCACCAGGGGAGGGAACCCACTTGCCCATGAACCCCCCCCCCCACCGAGTTCCGGACTGGTAGGCCGGTTCTCCTTGAGTTCTGATGACTTGAATTTCGAAAACTCAAAAGGGTTCCCCCCCCGGCGCCTATGGTCCCAAACCCCCGAGTTCTGGACTGGTAGGCTGGTTTTCTTTGAATTCTGATGACTCGAATTTTGAAGACTCGAAAGGGGGTTCTGCCCCACCCCCCCGGCAGCTGTGCTGTCCAACCTCCCCCCCCCCCCCCGAGTTGCGGACTGGTAGGCCAGTTCTCCTTGAATTCTGATGGCTCGAATTTTGAAGACTCGACATTCAGGGGTAGCCCCTGAGTTTCGAAACGTTTCAAATAACTTGAAAAACGTTACAAAAAAAGCTTATCATTTTATATTATAGGGTAGATTTCTTGATATTTAAGGGAGCCAAGATCATTTTTTTTTCTATGTTTATAGGTTTCATTGTTTTCTTTAATTTTATTGCTGCTGTAATGACCACAGGGTTGTGGTCTGATCCAATATCAGCCCCTGTGGAATCTTTTTTTAATCATTATATAGTCAGTCTGGTTCCTACAGCTGTATCCAGACTTTTCCATGTGTAAAGTCTTGTTATTACCAGATTAGTTTCTTCACAGAACTGTATTAATCCTTCTCCTCTTGGATTTCTATGTCCCAGCCCCTGGTTTCCTATGCAGGAAGAGATCTTTTCTGAGCCTACTTTAGCGTTTAGATCTCCCATAACGATAGTTATGTCATCTGATTTAGCGTTAAGTGCATTTTGAATGCCTTCATAGAAACATTCTACATCTTCATCTGGTTAATCAGAAGTAGATGCATATATTTGGACAATAAAAATATTAAAAGGTTGAGCTGCAATTTTTAATGCAATTATCCTGTCACTTATGGGCCAAAATCCAAGTAAGGGTTGCACAGTCTTATTTATTAGTACAAATGATACTCCATTCCTATGACTGTCTCCACATGAGTATATAATTGAATGGCTCTTTCTGTTTATTTTTCCACTATTAGTTCATTTGACTTCACCTGATACCAGCAATGTCAATTTTCATTGCTTCAAGTTCTTGTATAAGGTTATCTAACTTCCCAGCTTCATAAAAGGTCCTTACATTCCAAGTTGCAAGCCTTAAGAGAAGAGTCTTGGTTTTCAGACACGAAGTATCAGGAGACCTACCTGGAGGGTTAAAGGTATCCTTGTCATATGCTATTTTCATAGTATCTGTCTTACATTCCCCAGTTTCTTTCTCTTCTTCCCTGTAATGTTTCCAAGAGACAAAAGTTGCAGAGGGTCCAACCTTGTCTCTTTTACTTAAATCCGACATTGTTCTCCGTTTCATGGTTTACTACGGAAGATTACATGGTGAGGTTCCTGTCTCTTCCACGGTGACTGGCCACATCTCTGTTTTGTCTCGGAATGTGCCCAGACTATGTCACATAGTTTGCTGTCATGCCTTCATTACCATTGTCAGATTAAATTTTGGTCATCTGTCATCTGCTAACTCTTCCATTCCAATCTTCAAGTGCAACGAGGAGGAGATACCTCCTTCACTACAGCATAAAATGCAGATACCCTCACTTAGTTTTGCATGCCAGTCGAGGCACGGTCCCAGGGTGTAGCTGCTGGTGCACTCTACCAACTACTTGGAGCCACAAGTGAGAGTTGCATAAGCGGTGGAGACCAATTCCACCCAGCCACCAAATATTTTGATGCAACTGCTGAGCAGGCAGAGGTGCTACCCCTACTACCAATATCTTACACCATGGAAATAATGTACGCATTTGTTTCACAGCTGATTTAGGCATCAAACTATCTCTCTGTATCTCTTTTAATTCTGACTGCTGATTTACAGCTGAAATACAGGCTATGTATTGCTATTGCTTGATATAATGTTCCATTTACAACATATAATTTAAACAGATTTTCTCTTGACACGTTGTCATATGCCATTTACATATCTGCAAAACGTAAATACACATCCTTGTTATATTCTCATGATTACTCAATTATTTGTGTTAAAGTAAAAATCAGATAATGACAACCTTAACCCAGCTTGTTCTTTTCAGGTTTCCCTTCCACAATTTTTCTTAGCCTCTTCTTGTTAATTTTTATACAAAATTTATTACAGCAGCTGATTAATCGTACCTGGAATTCTAAGGAAATTTTTCTGAAATTTTAAAATTCAGTTTATTTCATTTTTTATAGATAGGTATTATGAGTTCTCTACTCTTTAGTCATCTGGTATTCAACTTCTTGAAAATCACTTCGATTATTATTATTATTACATGCCACCTCCAGGGAGTCCAAAGACTCATTGAGGGAGGGCACCTACCTCGCAACTCTCTGTCTCTACCGCTAACTCAATCCACTAACTACAACTACTTTCATCATCTATATCAATGCCATCTACTGCCCACCACCACCAGTATTTTCACAGACAATCACAAACATCCATGCCTACGTGGGATTTGAACCCGCAGCCTCTTGGCTGGAGAGTGGATACACTAACCACTCGGCCAACCAGGCCAGATTATGTAGTGCAGCAACTGTAAAATTAACTCAACATAGCATTTCTGGTTGAATATCATATACTCAAGCTGCATTTCTACATTTGAAGTTTTTGATGGCTATTTCTACCTCAAGTATTGATATGTACCCATTATTGCATACCTTTTGGATATTTCCTACCATTTTTCTATCAATTTTGTTTTATTTAGCAGTCTTTCAAAGTAATTACTCCAGGCATTGAGAATATCTTTATCTTCATAGTGAAGAATTTATGCTGACAAAAACACAAGTGTTGGAATAATTACTTATGAATAAGAAAATAACATTTGATGTTTTGACCTCTGTATTGAGCTCATCATCAGGAAAACACTAGCTACATGACACTATACAAAAGTTAGATAAATCTAAATGCTTTGTTAATCATTTACCCTAGCCTGACCTCTGGTGAAAATAAAAAAATAATAATAAATAAAAAAATATATACAAAATATAAATTAACAAAATAAAATAAATGTCATTGCAGATATGTCCACTATACATGTCTGCAAGGAGATGTGCTTTGCATTATGGGATATTAAGGCAAGTGATGAGAAGTTATACCACCTTTGCCACGAGTTACCCCAGTCCTGAAAATACTTCAGGTGCAAACTTTGTTTGCTTACACTTGGATAAAGGATTAAACCAAATATATAATTGGTAAAATAAAATACATTTTATATACACATCAGTGTAATAATATACAAATGATTGGGGAAAAAATCAAATTAGTGAGTGTTAATTTCTTAATTATAAGTATAGGTAATTACTCCAACAGGTGTGCTTTTGTCTTTATAAATTCTTCACTATGAATGCTGACCACCATGCAACCTTAAAAGAAAGGAGGATCTATATCTTCAGTTTTCATGTTGCCATTATCATTTTTAATTCGTTTTACAGTATCTTTCCCTCATTACTGACTCCAGAAATATTTTCTCACCACCCTCATACTTCTGTATTCTTACCAAAGTTTCGCATGATTTCTATGTTAGTACTTTTGCACGTTGCTTTCCTTTTTTTTACATTGTTCTTTGTATTCTTTCAGGACACATGCTAGCCAACTTTCAAGAAACTTTCAATATGCTTTCTTCTTTTACCTCTTTAACACTGTCATGGAGTTCTGATTTTTTTTTTTTTTTTTTTTTTTTTCTGATTTTTTTTTTTTGCAGATAACTTCACATATGCATCTCTATTTGAATCAGTCAATGTTTTCTTTAGTGCCTGCCACTAAGGTTTGGTCCTTGTTTTCAAACTCTTTCATTTTTTTCTTGAATAATATTTGTATATTTCAGTCTGCAGTTCACCTATGGAAGCTACTCCACTTTGATTCTTTTTAAAATTTTCTTACACACTTTTTCTCTTCAATATGATATTCAGTTTTATCCTGCACAAAAGTGAATGGTGATAACTTATGATTGTTGCTAGTGATATTATAATATCACTAACAACAATAACATAGTCAGTGAGATTGTTAACTTTTTTGGGTGATGGACTGAGTCCTTGACACTTCATCCCTTTATCTGAGTTCTTGTTTGTTGGTGGGTATTTTTAAGTTGTGGTTGGAAGGATCTGGCTATGATGATTGTGTCATTGGCATAGAGGGTGGTGATGGATGGGGACAACTTGAGGAGATCTGCCATGTATATGGAGAAGAGTAAGGGAGCCTTGGGGGGACTCCAGCTATGATTTTTCTTTCAGTGAATGTAATTCCATTTAATAATATCCTACTTGGTGTAGCTTGAAAATTAATCCATAATGCCAGATTCTGTCGAATTCCTGAGCTATGTCCAAGAAGATTGTGCCAGAGTGCTGGTGCCATTCACATCCTTTGGTAATGTATTCTGTGACTTTGTAGATTTGTTGATGTGGAGCGTGTTTTCTAAAGCCAAATTGTTCATCTGGTATGACATGGTTGTTTTCT
Organism: Typopeltis vanoorti; assembly: GCF_054136105.1. NCBI lineage: Eukaryota > Metazoa > Arthropoda > Arachnida > Uropygi > Thelyphonidae > Typopeltis > Typopeltis vanoorti. Next base: position 45,368,381 of record NC_143568.1, read on the forward strand.
ACTGCCTCTTGAATCTGTGCCAGTGTAGTGCATTCAGCTATCTTGCCTACACATGATAGTTCTTATTTCTTATCTTATTTCCATTTGAATTTGTGCTCATCTTTATGTTAAAAAATGGTGTAATGACTAGGCTATGTCCTGAACGGAAGTCCATCACTTCTATATATCTGGCATTAATTTCCTATTAGCTCCCATCTCTAATGGCATGAAAAATTCCATGTCTTCCTTGATATAAGCTCCTGCAGGACTAGAGGCAAAAAATGTCTGACTGTCCAATTCACCATTTTGTCCACATCACTTTACCTGATACTGATACTCAGATTTAGTGTTGAATGCTACCACTCCTTCTTTTTTCTGATTATTTTTGCTGGATATCTTGTGTTTGTTATTTAGATGAATCTCATCTGTTTTCATCTTTATTTCAGTAATACCAGTTCAGCCTCTTATGTCTCCAATTCTTCTTTGAGTTCCACTTATTTTCCATTAATGCTTCTTATGTTAATAGTGACATTTTTGAATTCTGCTGCTGCCGATGGGTATCTGGAGATTGTTTCAGTGGCTTGCTTTTCACTGTTTTTCCCTGAAGAAATCAGCAGGAGCTTTGTTTAAATTGCCAATGCTCCATTTGACATAGGATTCCATCATATCGTAACATCATTTGTTTTTATGTTTAAGCCAATAAGAATACAGTTTGGTCAGCTAAATCTGAAATTGTCACCAGTCCAGTATTTTTTATCTGGATACTTGCTAGTGAGGTGCTGGTTGGTTAGTTAATTGGATTTACAACTTAAGCAATTAAGGCTATGGCCGGTATACTCTGTCTGTAAACTCCATGTGTTCTTCTAGCTAGTTTCTGTTTTGCAGGATTAAAAATCTGTGTTTCTGGCAGGAAAAATCCTGCCATCTCCATATGAAACCAACTAATGAAGTGCACCACTAGAATTCTTTGTGAGGATTGGAATTAGGTCAGAAGTCATTTCTCCACATTCCTTAAAAGGCAATGTAGAGGGCTTCTAGTTATCTAGCTTACCTTTAAGTGTATATGCTGTGTGTTTCAAATATATATCTGAAATATTGGAATGGATTGTCAGAATTAGTTGTGAATTCCCTGACACTGAATGACTTTTAGGAGAGGTATGATAGGTTTTATGTCTATAATAGTTAGTTTGGGTCTCCCATTAGGACTCTCCAGACTCCATGGAGATACTTTATAATAATAACTGAAATATAAAAGAGATTTTTTAAAAAATAACATTTGCTATTTTGAAAACTTTTTTGCATATTTTCCTTTTCACTATGATATTCTTTTTCTTGCTCTGAACTAGATGGTGATCCTATTTTCCATCCCTGTGACCAGTCTGAGGATATTAGTACCAAAAATATCATGTATATGATTTTTCTTGTGTGTTCTCTTAATGTGAATTTATGCACATTACTGATACAGTGGTGGAACATTGCATCAGTAATGTATTGTTATAGTGCTAGAACACTATCAGTAATGGTTTTACCAACTGTATCAGTTGGTAAAATCATTTATTGTGTTTTTGTAATTCTGGTAACTTCTTTTTTTTTATATTTTATTTTTTTTATACTTTGTACATTGCCTACTTTATTCTCTTGGGGTTGTTCCGGTAACTGGCCATTCACTATTTACTGTGTTCCCTGATGAAAATAGAAGTTTGTATGTTTTAACCAGATGATCCAGTCATCATGATCGTCACTGTTTTTACCATTATAGATAGGTCTTGGTTTCACCTAATACAGAATGCAATTTTATCAGCTGGGTCCCTATTGCCAGTCCTTCCATTAGATTCTAAATGTGATGAACTCTTAGGTTCTTCACATTCCCTTATGTAGAAGTTTCCTTCAGCTATCTAATTTTGCCTATAATTCAGGGGGAAACCAATAATTGAGTATGATGTTACAGCAATCTACCATTTATCCAACCTTCAAAACAATGACCCTTCAGTTAACTGACCCTTGCCTGTCAGCTGACTTCTGGCAGAGCACCATATAATTTTAATTTACTTATCAGAACTTGCTGTTCTGATAATTGAAAGGTCAATAAATGACAGATTACTGTATTATGTTTTAAATAAAGTTAACTGTCAATTTTTGTGGTTTAACATTTTGTGTGTTTTACACCTGCAATACATTGTAGCATCAATTTATTTTTACAGTTTTGTGCTTATTTATGTAAATGTTTCCAGACTGATCATGTTTCTTATAATTAGAAGAAATCAATTTCATAATTACTTTGATAACTGAATATACCTGAATGTTTACTGTAAAAATATTTATTTTTCAGAGTTGAAATTTCTAGATAGTTCAGATCTGAGAAGTTTATAAAAAATTTCTATTAAGAACATGGATGACAAGTCACTGATAATCATGTCATAGGATCACTGTGTAAACATTTTTGATGGTATGGTGAAATACTGATTCCATCATTGGTTGATGGTGGCTTCAACTTTTTCAGTGTGCATTTTCAAGGTATGCAGATATAGTACTCAGTATTAGTGAGTTTTAAAAATAATAGATTCAGATTAGAAAGTAAAAATAATGTGATTGTTTTGCTACATCAATGTCCATGTACATCCTAATTGTGTTTATTGACCTAAAGAAATCTGCACTTTTTTTTTTTTTTAACAATAGCAGGTTTCTTGAATGTATAATTTAATAATTTCAGGTTAAAGAAATTATTTCATAACTTTATCCACATTAGTTGGTTACCAAGAGAAGACCTGACAACTACAGTATATTTGGAAGGAGAGGCTGATTAAGAAATGGTACAGAGAGTTGGGAGAAGAATGAAGATTATTTAATATTCTGGTTAGTAGATGGACAGTTCGTGTTAGATTGCTACTAACAGCTAATGCATCAGCATCTCTTTGACTCTGATCTGTGAAGTTAGGGAAGAGAAACCAGTATGTGTATGGACATTGAAGTCTCATAGGAAAATGAACTTGCTGTTTGGATAATTAGACTGTAGAAAATTGACCTTTCTCCTAATATTGTTAATAAACTATAATGATAATTTATTAACAATATTATTTGAAACATTGGTAATTTGCATTTGGATAAAAAAATATATTGCAGAGTAGATATACAGAGTGATTATAATTAAAGTTCACATTTCGAAAGGAGGCTGTAACTGGATAACTACTCAGTGGGACAATTTAATATTTAACATGATGATGTGTGTGTGTGTTGCAGTGGACTTTTATTTTGCACAAAAACCAATGTTAGTTTTAAAAGTTGCCACTAGGTGATATGGTGCTGTAGTATTGTAAAATCTCGATGTAGCTTAAAAATACCAAAGCACTTTACATCGATTTTTTACAGAGGTCAAGTCTCATGTGAACTGTTACAAAAATAATCTTGTTTGTATGTATTTTATTAAATTGTCCCACTGAGTAGTTATCCAGTTACAGCCTCCTTTCGAAATGTGAACTTTAATTATAATCACTCTGTATATCTACTCTGCAATATATTTTTTTATCCAAATGCAAATTACCAATGTTTCAAATAATATTGTTAATAAACTATCATTATAGTTTATTAACAAAAGTTGTTTACTAGTTTTGTATATAAGAGTTGCTTACTGCGCTAACACCTTTAAAGATAGTATCTAAGAGTGCCGCTAGGTTTAGAGAAGTTTCTGCGGCTCCAAAAGAACAAACAAAGTATCAAAGAGGTCTGCTAGGTTTAGAGAAGTTTCCGTGGCCCCGAAAGGAGAAGCAAAGTATCAAAATTATTAGTGACAAGTTTCCGCGCTCGGCAAAATACAATCAAAAGATTGCACGGAGGAGAACAAAGAGTGGGTTAAACTTAAAAGAAGATAAGAGTCATGCCAAATTCTTTGGGGTTTACTACCCTTAGTGCAAGGTCGTGAGATCGCAAAATAAAAGGGACTGAGCCAAGCATAAGGGGCTTCCTGGTTCCAGTCGCCGCCAAAGAGGAGATTCCAGGCCAGAGAGAGAGAGAGAGGACTTCTAGGCCAGAGAGAGGGATCCCGGTTGAGAGTTGGCATCAGTTTCAGTTTCTTGGAGGCAGCAGTCATCCAGGCATTTTCGGCGAACCAAAGCAGAGGAGAAAAGGCAATGTAAATTACCCGAGGCAGCTTCGCTCAGAAATTTTTTCTTTTCACCATAGGAGAACAACCTTTTGCCGGAGCTCAATGAGTACCGCGGTCCACAGCCTGCTATTTTCCCGATGAGATATTGCTGAAGTCAGACATTCCTGAGGAAGCTCAAGATCTGAGATGAAGGAATTGCCTTAGAACTTTTTGTGCAAGACTTTTGACTGAATGTGCGATACAGAGCCTTTGTAAGTTCCATACTTTGTACAATTCCTCTGATAGTGTGTTATAGAAAGAACTTTTAAGAATTTGGTTAATAGCAGTAAGAAGTGTCATTAAGAGAATCGATTGGCATGTTGGAAGTTGATATAAAAATTGTAAAGATAACTTAACAGAGAATTAGCTAACCTCTTTGCAAGTAAACTAGAAGTTTAAGTTGAATTTGGAGAGTAAATAAGCGGAGAGTAAAGAAGATTGTGAGTTAAAGAAGTTAATTAGTGTTAAAGTAAAAAGGTTTTAATTTATGCCAAAGATTTTATAAATGAATAGAGAAAGCAATCTCCCTATTGTTAATTCATGTATAATTTGTAGATAAATGTGTTTTAATTATTTGTTAAAAGAGTGCTGCCTGATCTTTTATTTTACAACTGCACTGTTCTTAAATAAATCTGACTTGTGAGCGGGAAATAATTTAAGGCAATAAAAATGCAATTCAGGTTACTTACGAACCACGACTGTTAAAGTAAATATTGATAAAAGAAACTTCGCTCGTGAGAGAGAGGGAAATCTATCGGAAGTTTTATTTAGTCTTATGCCAGTTAAATGATATATTGGTGGTGCAGTCTGACAAATAAATTTCCAGTATTCATAGACATTCGACTAGTAAATAGGAAGGTGGATAATCACAGTACGCAGTAGAGTAAATGAGAAAGGAGAAGAGAGAAAAAGCACTTTAGAGTAAAGCTATAAAGAATTAGGAATAGAATAAAGATAGGAATAGAGTAATGATAAAGAGATATTACATATATAGGCAGAAAAAAAAAATATATGTTTACAATGACACAGGAAGCAGAAGATATTACAGTATCATTGTGGGTAATTCAAAACATCACAAACATAGGGCACACATAGGGCATTATATGGTTACACAATAACATGTTTTATATGCTGTCCTCTGTTGTCGACAACGTACTAAAATCGCATGTTCAACGACAGAACATAGTTTCATTCAAAATGTGGATATGGCATGTGATGCTGGTCTTCAGGTCCACTAAATTGGCTATGTGTCCCCAATAGACAATCTGTCTATCATGGACCGATGATTCTGTCCTCATTAAAATGTGTCTGCTGCTTGACAAGGGTGGTGATATGAGGACGGGCACCATCGTGCATAAAAACTGTTGAATCCAGGCATTGATGCTGTGGAAGTGTTGGAATCACCTGATTGGCTAAGAGAGAGAGAGAGAGAGAGAGAGAGATGCATGTTATTGGCCATTAACAGTGCGAGACCAGCAGGACTGAGCTCCTTGAAAAAGACAGGTCTGATAATGAATTCTGCTGTAAAACCACATGAAATGGTGACCTTCAGGGATAAAGTGGAATCTTTCGCACGATGTGTGGATTTGCACTTTCCCAAATTCTGCAGTTGTGCATATTCACAGCACTGCCCAGATGGAAGTGAGCTTTGTCAGTCCAGAAAATGTTCCATGACCAGTCATTGTCCAGTTCAGTCTGAGAGCAAGAAACTGCAGGGCAAATGTTTCTTATACACCCTGGTGTCAGGATTAAGCAATTGCTGAACATGGGAAATCTTGTAAGGATAATAGCACAGAATTTGCTTTATGACTTTGTGAACCGTGCTTACAGGTTTGTCTAAAGACTGTGCAATTCACTGCTTCTTTCTGTGACATTTTCCCATCCATTCTTCCCTTAATGCTATGGCTCCTTTCTCCACTGTCTGCTGTTCGATGGGCTTCCGTCCTCTGCCAGGTTTGACATCTAAGGAACTGCTCTCTTGAAATTTTTGAATCATTTTGTGTAAACCATACGTAGTCATAGGACCCATTTTTAATCTCTTTAATGTACTGAACTTTTGTAATGCTGTCAAGGTAGAGATAGTAAAATAACTTCATGGAAAGTTGTTGATACTCTTTGCGATCCTTCAATAATGGTGACATTGTGCTTTAAAACATTGTCTGCTCACAGGCAATGAACTGACACATTCCGCAGCTATCTACTTTTATAGAAGTTTCTTTCGAAGCATATGTCATTGGGGACTTTTGTCATTTGCATAATTGGTACGGTAACAGTGTTTCACTGCATAACAGGAGTAACATATACTAATTTACATGCATTGCAACACCATATATCGCCCTAGTGGCAACTTTTAGAACCAACATTGGTTTTTGTACAGAACAAAATTTCATTGTTGCACACATCATGTTAAATTTTAAATTGTTCTGCTGAGTAGTCACCCAGTTACAGCCTTTCGAAATGTGAAATTTAATTATAATCGTCCTGTACTTATGACAATTAATTCACCATTAAGAGAAATAATCTAAGGCAAAATATCTTACAAATTAATGAGTAAAGTAAACACTCAAGCTTTGTATATAGTACCTAGCATGGTTCATTCTTATTTATTAATAGGATGCTGCTACATTGTAATCTTAAAAAATTGGGATTACACTGTAAAATTTATGTAACATATTCTGCCATCTTGAAATTATGAAAAAAAAAAGTGCATGTTACTTTCAACCTTTATACAAATTTAAAAATCTGTTGCTTCACTGGTAATACTTCAGAATTAGTGATGTTAGCTACAGTAACTCGAGCATGGTTAGATGTTAATTAGTCGCACCTCTTTTGTTATAACACACGCTCGTGTGCACACAAAGCTGCAAGAAATTCCTATCAACAAGTATAAACAAAGGATGAAATTTCCTCTGTATTTATAAAATATTACTACACTAATATTGTTCCAGAAATGCAACAAGAAAAGAAACATGAGATCATGAAGTTAACGGAATTATTTGAATCATATTTCATCTCAGTGAAGGGATACTTTAGTTAGCAGCATGATGTGATAGTTTTTCTCAGGGTTTTCCCTCTTGGAAACTGGTCTTTTCATCCTTTATATATCAAACCAGCCAGAATGCATGCAATTTACAGATATCATACACTGGCCTTGTTGCATTAGTTGCTTTGTTGGCCATAAATCCAAGACAACAACAAAAAAAAAACTTAGCAAACCTGGAAAATCAAGATCTTCAAAAAGCACAAGATAAATTTTACTGATCAATGAAGTGTCAGTACTGTGAACAGCCATACCTCTCAGCACACAACAGCAGTGTACTATAGGCACTATTGAAAAACTTGACAAAATATCAACAAAAAAATTTCATTTACAAATAATTTCTTCCTTTCATTTTTTTCTTCCATTTTTTGTTTGAATTATTTACCTATTGTGTGACATAAGTAAGAGATGTGGCTTCGTGCAATGTCTCTCTCAATAGCAGGCAAGCAACACTGAGTTTTGAAGCATTTCTCAAAGAGTATCAACAATTTTATTTTTCATTTACTTTGTCTGATTTTTCTGTTTTGTAATATCCAATATTACAATTTTTTATCCTTACTATTATTACAGGAGTGCTTAAGGGTCAAAGCTATATAACTAAGAGGAGACCTCTACATAGCCTTCATAAGAAATGCAGAGAACCAACTAGGGCTCCTGACCTAGTGTCCAATCTTCACGTTCTCATGGTTCACCCCATTAGGTGAACCTGGATCTGAATAAACAAGGATGGGTTGGCAATTTGGGATTTAGCTGATCAAATTTTATTCTTATTGGCTTAAACCACAATATAAAATGATGATTCAGCATGACAGAATTTCATGCTGGCTGGGGCATGACTCTGTTAAGCAAGGCCTCTGTTGTTTTCGCCAGAGAACTAGGGCAAACAGCTAAAAGTCATCTGGAACAAATCCTGAAACACATCCCAAATTAACAGTTCAAGATCGTTACTATCAACATCAGAAGCCTGAATGGCAAAGAAATGGAGCTGGCTGAGGAATTGGATAAGTACTGGATCAACATAATAGGGATTACCGAAACAAGCAAACAAAAAAAGACAAAAACTGGTGACATCGTTCTAAGCGATAAATACAGAATGTTATATTAAGGCAATAACAACTGCGGAAAAGGAGTAGATATAATATTCAACACTAAATATGAGGCTAATCTTCTTGAATGGCAGGCAATATCAAGGAGTGATGTGGGCAAATATCAGAATGGGGAACTGGACAAATGTGCCTATGGTCCCACAGAAGATTCTACTAAGGTAGAAGTGGAGGAATTTTTTGAGGGTTTAGAGAAAGCAACTGACATAATGAAAAAGGAAAAGTTGGTCCTTGTTGGGATTTAAATAGCTGAGTAGGAAATGATTGTCGGACATACAAAAATATTTTAGGAAAATTTGGAGAAAAGAGCAAAGCTAATAATGGCAAATACTTGTTGAATTTCTGCTCAGGACATGGGCTGGTTATTAATAACACAATGTTCCAACATAAAAATGTGCCAGTTCTCTTCAAAAATGTGCTAAATTCACATGGAGAAGATGCAAGGAATAAGAAAAGTCTTATTGACTATGTTGATAGCGATGTTTTCTCACTGTTGCAGGATACTTGAGTATACAGAGGATTTGAAATTGGAAGTGCTCACCATTTAGTCTTGAACAGGATCAAATTGAAAAGAAGAACATGTAAGAAAGATTTAAAAATGTCGAACAGTTCTCTGATGTGAACTGTAGACTAAAATACACAAACATTATCAAGAAAAAATGAAAGAGTTTGAGAACAGGAATCAAACCTTGGAGATTCAGTGGCCAGCCCTGACAAACATTGATTGGTTCAGCCAGAGAGGCATGTGGTGAGGTTGTCTGCAAGGATAGAAAAATCAGAACTCCATCGTGGACACAGGAAGTTAAAGAGGCAGTGAGTGAAAAGAAGATAGCATATCAAAAGTTCCTGGCGAATAAGTCCGCTTGTGCTAAACAAAAGTCATGGGAAGACTTTTGGTAAGAACATACAAGATAAATATCAGGAAGGTTTGCAAGCAATGCCGGCTCTAGGGGTTCTGGCTCCCCAATGCAATTTTAAATTGAGTTCCCCATACTTTTTTTTTTTTAAATGTACTTAAAATTTAAAGGTTAAAAAATCAAAACCCATATTTTCAAGTAAAATTGTGTATTTTGAAAAATGCGTATAGTATTAACTTCCAACTCGCCAGGACATCTATATACGTCTTCAGCAAAATCTGAATATAATGAAAGAACATGGATAAGAAGTGCAGTTTGGCTGTCATGTCCATTAAAAGGTGCGATAATCCTTCACGCTGAAGAGAAAATTTAACCAGATTATCTCGAGATTATAGCTGCATCTCATTTATCTATAACAAGAAACACAGTTCCTTGTTCTGTGCTGGGTAGCTGGACTCGTATATTGGATAGACTAAAAATATAGAAATTATTTTTATGTTGGTTTATCCTTTTACAGTACAATTCTTAATGCCAGGACAAAATAAGAGATCCTTGCATACTTTCTTCACTTAAATTATTGCATTACCTTGGAAAACCAATGTCATTTATTACTTTTTTTGTGCTAATTTTGTCTAATCGCTTAGTCGACAATACATTTTATTTGTTCTCGAAGAACTTATTTCAAGATAGTTATTTGGGAAAAAAAAGCAGGCTGTCGACGTTCTAGACCATGTTATTTTTATTTTTGTTCAAAATCAAATTTCATAGAGTACTTCACAGATTCCCTGAAGGACATGAATGCGAAGTGTACATACTGTGAATAGCATGAAATACGAAATTAGAAGAAAGTAGATATTTATAATTTGGTTACTATGAGCGGTCATGTCAGCAGAAGAGTCGGGGGAAGGGAATTGAATACTTCAGAACAAACATAAAATTTGTAATCAATTCTGTAATGTCTAAGATAATTGCATCATATATGTATATTTATGTTGCTTCCACCAATGATTCAGGCCAAATAGAGGCTGTCAGGATCAGATTTTCACTTTATGACAAAGAGTTGAGAAATCATGGGAATATAACAAAGATCTCTTTACTAAAAATAAAGAGCTAAAGGCTTCAAATTGGCGATGTAAAATTATACAAATTAAGTGGATGTTAAATTAAACCCAACATCATTTTGAAGCAGACTACAGAAACTAAAGAACAGGGGTCTTCAACGTTTCAGACAGTGTGGGCCGCATTAAAAATTTCAATGAAGCCCGAAGGCTACTAAGCTATACTGCAGTATTTAGAATTGTAAGATGCGTTTCAGATTCACGAGGAAAGCTGTGCATTTGATACTTTACATAAAATTCTATAAAAATAAACAAACTCAGCTTTAAGAGCATAGGTACGTGGGTGCTGCTATAGACCGGGTGATGGAGTGGATGGTGGGAATAGTATGCATAAGCAAATAGAAGAAATGAGTGGAAGGAGGGTAATTATTATGGGTGATTTCAATTATGGTAACATTGACTGGAAAGAGGAGAGGGCACATGGAAGGAAGGAATTGGATTTTATGCGGTTATTAAGGGACAACTATCTACGGCAACATGTATTGGAAAATACCAGGGGGCAGAGAGTGCTGGACCTAGTAATTGCAACTGAGAATGTGGCTGTAACGAACATGACCATGTTGCCACCAATTGGTGAGAGTGACCATAAGGTCATGACTTGGGAGGTGGCAAAAGGAGTCGAATTTACAATTAAGACAGGGTACATGTGGAATTACCAGGCTGGTAAGTATGACAAGCTTAGGTGTGTGCTTGGCTCAATGCCATGGCATGTAAAACTGCAAGGGCTGGATGTTGATAGTGCATGGGAGGTGGTTAAGAACTGTTTGCAGGAGGCAATGGTTGACTGTATACCAAGAGTCCGAATAATAAATCAAGTAGGGTTTAAATGGATGAATAACACTATTAAGCTTGAGCTGCAAAAAAAGAAACAATTGTGGAGGGAATTTAAGGAGAAGGGTGACCATCAGGCGCAGGAACAGTATAAAGCTCAGGCCAGGATGGTAACAAGGGTGGTAAGAAAAGCAAAAGCAGATTACGAAAGGAAATTGGCCACGCAGGCTAAAGAGAATCCCAAACAGTTTTTTCAATATGTTGCAAGTAAAAGGAAAAATGCTCATGGTAGAATGATCTTAAAAAATGCTGAGGGTAGGGAGGTAACCGAATCAGTCGATATTGTGGAAGTACTGAGCGAGCACTTTGCAAGAGTGTATCATCCAGGTGGTGACTTTGCAGGAATGGAAGAACCAACAGCTTATACTGGAATTGTGATGAATGAAGTAGAGGTAACTAGTCTATTACAGAACCTCAATGTCAATACATCTGTGGGATTGGATGGTATACCAGCTCGTGTCGTACGTGAAACGGCCAAAGAATTGTCAGTGCCCTTGACCATTTTGTTTAATTTGAGCCTCAGGACTGGGTCAGTCCCAAGGGGGTGGAAAGAGGGGAAAATAGTTCCACTGCACAAAGGTGGTTCCAAGGCTGCTGTTGAAAATTACCGGCCAATCAGCATAACAGGAATCATTATCAAGGTTTTAGAGAAAATAGTCAAGAGGAAAATACAAGATTGAATAGAAGAAAATGGGATACTGTATTGGGGACAACATGGTTTTGTGAAGGGTAGGTCATGCCTCAGTAACTTGCTCACGTATTATAACACAGTGATGACTGAACTGGATAAGGGTAATGGGTTTACAGTGATTCTACTGGACCTTGCTAAGGCCTTTGACAGGATACCACATGGAATTCTATTCACTAAATTGCAGCATATTGGAATGGACATAGGGTTGGTGAGATGGATAGGAGGGTGGTTGACGGAGAGATATCAGAGAGTGGTTTACTCAGGAGTAGAGTCCACAAGACGGCCTGTGACTAGTGGTGTGCCACAAGGATCTGTTCTTGGACCACTGCTGTTTAATTTGTTCATAAATGATATAGGAAAGGATCTGAGAGGAACAGTTCATTTGTTTGTGGATGATGCGAAGTTGGGTAGGGCAATAGTGAATGCAGATGACGTCCAAATTTTGCAGGATGATTTGGATAGATTGGAGGTCTGGGCTAAGGAGAATGGATGTCAATTTAATGTGGCAAAATGTAAGGTTATGCATTTTGGGGTGAAAAGATTTGCAGCAGTTTACTGCATTGGTGGAACCGTGCTCCAGGAAATTGATGAGGCACGAGATTTAGGAGTGTTGGTGGATAAGGAATTGAAATTTAGGGGACACATTGCAAAAGTGGCCAAATCAGCTCATCAAATCACTTGGTTGCTGAAGAATACGTTGACAAGCAGAGACAAGCAGGTTATTGTTCCTCTGTATCGAGCCTTGATAAGACCCCATCTCGACTACTGTGCTCAGATTTGGTCACCTAGGTTTCTTCTTGATGGGGAGGAGGTGGAGAGGATCCAGAGGCGAGTGACCAAGATGATAGCAGGTCTGTGGAATGAACCGTATGAGAACAGGTTGAGGATTTGTGGGTTGCAAAAATTGGTTGATAGGCGGAGGAGGGGAGATATGATTGAGACATTATTCAAATTACCGAAGGGTTTCTATAAAATTAATTCAGAAGATATTTTTGAGAACAGGGCTGGTTGTGGGAGGACTAGGGGACATCCATGGAAACTGCGCAAAAGTGTGGTTAGTAAAGGTGTTAGAGCTGGGTTCTTTACTTTTAGAGTAGTGAATGAGTGGAATGCGCTCCCTGAGTCTGTGGTGGATGCTGTGACAGTGAATGAGTTTAAGGCGAGGTATGATAGATATTGTATGAATGTCGAATAGTTGTGATGAATATGATTTGGGGCCTCCCTCGATGAGTCTAATGACTCCCTGGAGTTGCCCGTAATAATAGTAATAGTAATAGGTAGGAGTCGGGTTCATGATAAGTAAATACAATCAATACTTGAAAAAAAGATATTTAATGAGGAAAACATTCATTTTTTACAATATCAATAGGAAACTTGGCAATGCTTTTCCTTGACCAGCTTGTTGATGTTGGCATCAATGTTGGAAGTCGCTATGCGCAGAGTATTCTCGAGATGCTGGTCCATAATCTGAGTTCTTGTCTTGGACTTCACGTGCTTCATTCTGGAGAAGAACTGCTCACATAAGTATGTGCTTTCTAACAAAGTGCACATCTTCAAAGCATGCTAGTGAAGGTTAGGGAATGCATCCTCAGAAATGTAGTCTTTGTAAAATGTAAGCAAGGGCACATTGAAGAAATTTTCTCTCAAAGAAGCGTTGTTTTGGAGTTCAAGCAGCTCCATTTGTACTGAGCCTGGCATTTCGGCAGAATTGACACTGAATGGCATTGAATATAAATCTACAGAAGACTGTTGGTTACGAAAATCACTAAATCTCTCTTCGAACTAACTTCTCAACATGGCTAATTTTGTAGCGTATTCATCAACAGGCGAAAAGTTGGACTCAGCGAGAAGCTGAAAATGAGTTAAGTCTTTTTTGCGAGTTGTGCGTAACAAAGTTTGAGCTTGGACACAAAAGCTTTAATGTGATCAAACAGAGTGTGCACCAGTTGATCTTTGAATTGTAGCCAAGTACTTAGGTCATTCATATGCAACGAGATGTCTGTCACAAAGGCAAAGTCTGTCATCCACTTCAGATCATTGAATTCTGCAATCGGGTTCCCCTTGGTTTGCACGAACTTCTGTATTTCACTCTTTAAGTCAAAGACTTTTAAGAACTTTCCCTCTGCTCAACCAATGCACATCGCTATAATAAACCACATTGCCACGATCTGCTTCGTACTCTTGGGTCAAAAACTCTTGGAATTGTAGATGATTCAATCCTCTTGCCCAAATAATGTTGACGACAGTCACAATAACTTTCATGACATTCTCAAATCCAATAGTTTTTGCGCACAAATTCTCCTGGTGGATTAAACAATGGTAATGGATGAAATCTTTTCCTTCTGGTTCTTTCCATAGCAGTGCAACAAACCCTTCGTTCTTTCCCACCATAGCAGGGGCACCATCAGTTACCACATCCTCGAGGTTGGTTATGCTGAGGTCGAAATGCTGGAGCGTTTTCTTGGCGGCTTCAAGAATATCAGTGCCTTTTGTTGTTCCCTTCATAGGTACAAGCGCTAGCAGTTCTTCTGTCACAGTGAATTGTTGATCAGTGCCACGGATAAAGATAGCCGGTTGTGCTGTATCCTTACATCTGTGCTCTCATCTAATGCAAGTGAATATGACGTAAATTCGGATGACCATTTTTTTAAAGTTCCTTCAATGTCATTGGCAAGTTCTTCGACACGTCGTGCTGCAGTTATCCCAGACAACTCGGTTTTTAAATTAAAAATTAAATACTTCCTTATTATTTGGGCACAGAATTTCCTCAGCAGCGAATGAGACACTCTTTCACAAACTTTCCGTTCAAGGAGGCTTGATTTTTTAGCAATTTTTTCAGCTATTACATAACTTGCTTTAATGCACACTTTGCTCTCTTCCCTCTGCCTTTTAAACGTACCCTGATGACATTTTAAATCAATTTGGAGACGGTTCACTTTGTCCACACGAAGCTGCCCTTGAAGGTGATCGAAATTGGATGCATGCTTTGTCTCATAGTGTCGATTTATATTGTATTCTTTTGATACTGACAGACTCATGACAAATTAAACATGCTGGCTTATCGTCAATCGGCACAAAAAAGTACAAATTGGTCCACTTTTCATTAAAAACCTGACAAGAATCACTTGATTTACGCTTTGTACTCGTAGATGCCATAGTGATGGAGGATGAACCCAAAAAATGATCCAAAATGGCCGTGTAACAGTTTTTATCCACTGAACATGTCTCACACTAATGAAAAAAGTCTGGCAATATAAAACCACAATAGGCTATGGCTCACACGACAAACCTGCGTGCGCTTATACACGAATATCACACTGTTCACGACTAACTGTGGATGGGATCCTCTTGTATTTATATGAAAATAACGAAATATTGAGAACCCTTGAGGTGTATCTGGAAGGCACTAGACAGCGCACTCGAACGAACTACTGCTTCAGCCATCTACCTGCGACGTTAATACTTGCACTTAAGTTACGCTTGACACTGGTAAATGGCCAAAGAAGCATGACTATTTAATATTTATTTTTATAGGATTTTATATAAAGTATCAAATGCACAGCGTTCCTTGGGAATCTGGAAAGCATCTTACAATTCTAAATACCGCAGTACAACTTACTGGCCCGTGGGCTTCATTGAAATTATTTTTTATTTAATCGCGTTTTAATGTTAAGTAGTTATTTTTTCAAAATGGCTAGCAGGCCATGCATTGAAGACCTCTGCTATAGTAGTTTCGTGTAAAATTTGACCAAAGAGCTTATGGGAGTATGCCTGCTGCCATACTATGAGTTGACTTAGCCAAACCTAATAGGTATCATGAATGCTAAAGCGCTCATATATTTGCCTCCTATTGGTTCATTTTGATAAGGTTTCACTGACCCGACAGCTGTTTCAAACTTATTGATTTTCATCAAGGATCAGGCAGAAACTCTCAGTACTGAGAAACTCGAAGCAACAGAGAGGTGTATTTTCCGTAAGTGAACTCTCAGTCAGTGCGTAAAGTTCATGCGAGCTATTAGGTTTGGCTAGGGCAACTCGTAGTATGGCGGTGGGCGTATTCCCGTAAACTCTCTGGTCAAATTTTACACGGAACTTCTATAGCTTCTGTAGTCAGCTTTGAAATGATGTTGGATTTAATATCCATTTAATTTGTATAATTTTGCATCGCTGATTTGAAGCCTTTGGTTCTTTATTTTTAGTAAATACTTTACGCACCCACCAAGACTTTGCTTATAGAAAATACACCTCTCCGACGCTTCGAGTTTCTTAGTACTGAGAGTTTCTGCTCTCTTAGGTTTCTGCCTGATCCCAGACGAAAACCAATGAGTTTGAAACAGCTGTCGGGTCAGTGAAACTTTATATCAAAATGAACCAATAGAAGGCGATATATGGGCACTTTTGTATTCATGCTGCCTATTAGATTTGCCTAGGGCAACTCGTGGTATGGCAGCGGGCATAGACCCATAAGCTCTCTGGTCAAATTTTACACAAAACTTCTATAGTTTCTGTAGTCAGCTTTGAAATGATGTTGGATTTAATATCCACTTAATTTGTACAAAGGTCTCTATTTAGGTTTTCTAGATCTCGAAAAGGCACATGACAAGGTAGCAATAGAAAAGCTATTCAAACACTGCAGTTGTATGTTGTCATTGGGGCATTATATCAAGCAATACTTTGTCTATATTTGAGTTGTAAGTCAGCAGTTAGAATATAAGGAAGTACATGAAGATGTTTTAATGTTAAATCTGGTGTCAGACAAGGATGTACGTTATCTCCTCTGTTATTCATTATCTATATGGATCACATTATGAAGGAAAGTGGTATTAAACCTGATATCAAAATTGGAAATGTTAATCTCAACTCTTTACTTCATGCAGATGATGTTATACTTCTAAATAAATCCACTACACGTCTGCAAGATTCCCTGACTAAATTGAATAACTGTTGTAATAGATATGGTATGAAGGTCAGCAATAACAAGACAATAAAAATAAAAATAGGCAGAAGCATTGAAAATATCAACTGTATCCTTGAATGGAACCTATAGAACAAGTAAAACATTTCAGCTACTTAGGCACGATTTTTAGAGAAGATGGTAAATTAAATATGGAAGTAGACAACAGAATCAACAAAGCTGATATGGTAGGAAGTCAACTGAATAAATTTATATGGAATAAGAGAGAAATTAGTCAAAACATAAATTAGCTGTATACAAGACAGTGTTCAAGTCAATTTTAACTTATGGATCTGAAAGCTGGGTTAGAAATAAAACACTTGACCAAAGACTAGAGACCACAGATATGAGAGCCCTGAGAAAGATTAGGGGCATGAACAGAAGGCATCATCGTATTAAAATCTCCATCATCATATGGCAATATCGTATTAAAAACGAGGATATTAGGAAAGAACTTGACATTGTTGGCATCCAGGAATGTGTTAGCAGAGTTAATCTCAGGTGGTATGGTCACTTAAACAGAATGGGAGAGGAAAGATTAGCAAAGCAAGTGTTCTCTGCCAAGTTGGCAGGAAGAAGACCCAGAGAAAGACCAGGATTGATATAGTAAAAAGTGCCTTAGAAGATAGAAATATAAGATCTGATAATGTTGGAGTCTTGACAGGTAACAGATTCATTTGGAGAAAAATTGTACATAAGTAGTTAGTGATGATGTAAGTTTATCATGTAGTACTATTATATCCTGTACACTCCCTTGAAGGTACATGTCAGGAATTTGATGATGATGAATATTTTTATATAATAATTTTTTTTTCTAAAAATTGTCTCATAAATTTGGGGTGCGTCTTGTCATCTGAAATATGGTAATTTTTGTGCAATGTTGTAAGAGGCGAAAGGAATTGTCAGAAGAAATTGATTTTTAAAAAGGCCTTTCATAGTAAGAAAATTAACTGAGAAAAAGATATGAATTTGCAACTGGTGAAAAACAAAAAAGTCCTAAAAGAAGGTGGAGTGATGAACTGTCAAATTTTGTTGGGAAAAATTGGTCAACCATTGCCAAGAACAGAGAAAGGTGGAAAGAACTGGAGAAGGCCTTTGCCCAGCAGTGGACAGAAAATGGCTGAAAAGAAGAAGAAAAAGAAACAACAAACAGTATTGATATGGAATATAATTAATTTTTTTTAAAATTTAGATCCTCTTGCAAGGCCACAACATCTGCTCTACTTCTCATAGCCCTTCCTAACATGCATCATTGGCTAAAAACTGCACATCTCCAGTTTATCCAGTCCCAATGTACAAATTAAACAATAATGATCCCAAGAAATGATTAGCAAACCAGGTATTTGATACCAAGATGGCAGGAAAAATCTCAGAGGAAGACTAGTGTCTGGGTGTGTTTTTTTTTATTCAATTAGAAGTGCTTTTGAAGAATGAAATGTTAGATAACTGGTAATTAGTTTACGGAATTAACAACGCATATGAAGTATATTAATTAATGGTAACTTTAATAAATAACTTCTATATTTCGGCAACGTCACGTTGCCATCTTCAGGAACATAAAGATATGGTATGTGCATGCAGGCACTAACAAAAGCAAATGAAGAAGAAAGCAAGAAACTAATATTGTTCCTAAAGTCCTAATGGTGCCCTCTGACAGGCTAATTTGGTTGTCTTGGCAGTTGGGCTGAAGTTCTCAAAATGTAAGTCTCCAAAATTTGGGGTAGTTTCATGCACCCAAATTTGTTGAGGTTAGAAATGTTTTTTAGAGCTGCTGAAGATTCCTTGAACAATCTTTCGTATTTAAACTTGCTGCGGTGTATTATTTTTGTTTTCTTCCAACGAATTCTATGATGGGTATCTAAGGCATGGTCTGCCAGCCCAGAGCGGCTGTACTGGTCAAACCAGATGTAGTCTTTGTGTTCTGAAATCCTGATATTTGTTGTTCTGCCTGTTTGGCCAAAGTAGGACAAATTGCAAATGCAAGGGACCTGGTATACACCAGGTAGGTCTAGGGGAAGTGGTTGGTCTTTGGGAGAGCGGATAAGGGATGCCAACTTTTTATATGGTCTGTAACAAGAAGTAAGGTCATATTTTCTGAGGATATTAGTTATTTTCTCAGAGGTGCCCTGGATGTAGAGGTTGGTGATAGATTTGGTGTAATCTTTATTGTGGAGGGGGGAGGGGAGTTGTGGTTTACTGGTTTTAGTATTTTTTGGATTTTTTTGGGGTTATAGCCATTGGCTAAGAAAGTGTTGTGGATGTGGTTTAGTTCAGTACTTAGGGCCTTGTCATCTGAGCAGATTAATTTTGCCCTGTTATATAGTGTTTTTATAACCCCATATTGTTGTGGGGGGGGGGGGATTGCTGGTGAATGTATCTGCCAGTATGGGTGGGTTTTCTGTAAACAGAGAAAACCAAAGATCCATCAAGCTGGTGGGAGATTAAAGTGTCTAGGAAGGGGAGGGTGTTGTTTTCCTCTTTTTCTAAGGTGAACTGGACTCTGGGGTGTTGGTTGTTTAAGTGTGTTAGGAAGGAGTGGAGTGAGTCTGAGCCATGTGGCCAAATAGCGAACACATCATCCACGTAACAAAGCCAAATAGTGGGTTTTTGTGGGGCGGAGTTTAAGGCTTTCTCTTCAAAGGTCTCCATAAAGAAATTGGCCAAGGGTGGGGAAAGTGGTGAACCCATGGCTGTCCCCCTCTATCTGTTTGTAGAACTTTCCTTGCCAAACGAAATAGCCTGAGTTCATTGTGAACTGAAATAGGGCTGAGATATCGGGAGGAAACTTGGCTTGGATGAGCTCTAGGGTTTCTTTGAGTGGGACATTAGTGAATAAGGAGGAGACGTCAAAACTGAACATTATGTCAGTGTGTTGGAGTGAGAGGTTTTCTATACTTTCAGCCCACTTTAAAGCCAGTATAGAAAACCTCTCACTCCAACACACTGACATAATGGTCAGTTTTGACGTCTCCTCCCTATTCACTAATGTCCCACTCAAAGAAATCCTAGAGCTCATCCAAGCCAAGTTTCCTCCCAATATCTCAGCCCTATTTCAGTTCACAATGAACTCAGGCTATTTTGTTTGGCAATGAAAGATACAAACAGATAGAGGGGACAGCCATGGGTTCACCACTTTCCCCACCTTTGGCCAATTTCTTTATGGAGACCTTTGAAGAGAAAGCCTTAAACTCCGCCCCACAAAAACCCACTATTTGGCTTTGTTACGTGGATGATGTGTTCGCTATTTGGCCACATGGCTCAGACTCACTCGACGCCTTCCTAATACACTTAAACAACCAACAACCCAGAGTCCAGTTCACCTTAGAAAAAGAGGGAAACAACACCTTCCTAGAAAACAACACCTCCCCTTCCTAGACACTTTAATCACCCACCAGCTTGATGGGTCTTTGGTTTTCTCTGTTTACAGAAAACCCACCCATACTGGCAGATACATTCACCAGCAATCCCCCCCCCCTCACAACAATATGGGGTTATAAAAACACTATATAACAGGGCAAAATTAATCTGCTCAGATGACAAGGCCCTAACTACTGAACTAAACCACATCCACAACACTTTTTTGGGGTTATAGCCAATGGCTATAACCCCCAAAAAATCCAAAAAATACTAAAACCAGTAAACCACAACCCTCCCCCCTCCACAATAAAGATTACACCAAATCCATCACCATCCCCTACATCCAGGGCACCTCTGAGAAAATAACCAATATCCTCAGAAAATATGACCTTACTTCTTGTTACAGACCATATAAAAAGTTGGCATCCCTTATCCGCTCTCCCAAAGACCAACCACTTCCCCTAGACTTACCTGGTGTATACCAGGTCCCTTGCAGCTGCAAATTGTCCTACTTTGGCCAAACAGGCAGAACACAAAGACTACATCTGGTTTCACCAGTACAGCCGCTCTGGGCTGGCAGACCATGCCTTAGATACCCATCATAGAATTCATTGGAAGAAAACAAAAATAATACACCGCAGCAAGTTTAAATACGAAAGATTGTTCAAGGAATCTTCAGCAGCTCTAATAAACGTTCCTAACCTCAACAAATTTGGGTGCATGAAACTACCCCAAATTTGGGAGACTTTCATTTTGAGAATTTCAGCCCAACTGCCAAGACAACCAAATTAGCCTGCCAGAGGGCACCATTAGGACTTTAGGAACAATATTAGTTTCTTGCTTTCTTCCTCATTTGCTTTTGTTAGTGCCTGCTTGCACATACCATATCTTTATGTTCCTGAAGATGGCAACGTGACGTTGCCGAAATATAGAAGTTATTTATTAAAGTTACCTTTAATTAATATACTTTATATGCGTTGTTAATTCCATAAACTGATTACCAGTTATGTATGACCAATATAAGCCTTGCTACTAGAAATGTTAGATATAATATTGGAGTGACAACAAGTGATAGACTAATTTGGAGGAAATTATTAATAATATAAACTTATTCATATAGTGCAGTCATTGTAGCTTGAATACCCTGGTATGTACCCCTTGAGGGTACATATCAGGGTGTTCAGGAATTGATTATGATGATGGAGTTAAATATGTACTCCACTATTCTAGTATTTAGAATGCTCCAGTATTCTAAGAGAGAGAGAGAGAGAGAGAGAGATTTCAATGTCTAAACTTGGCCCTCCCTCAATGAGTTCTTACACTTCCCAGAGATGCATTCATAATTCATAACTTAAAAAAGTAAAATCTCTCTCGCTCTCTCTAGGAATTTGTCTGCATAAATGGAACTGTGTGTGTGTGTGTGTGTGTATGTATTGCTTCTTTGTGTACTCCTTTTCCTTGTTTCAATTTGTTGCATCTGCTATTATCTCTTGGTTTCTTTTGTGCTGGAAGTGTTGGTACGTTTTTTCTGGATGTTTTTTCATGTGAGTGTGTAATTGAGTGCGTGTGCTTTTTAGCAGGGAAAAACTTGAGTTTTTGAAGTTGGGTGTGTGTATGTATTCAATAACTCTGCTTCTTCTTCTTCCTGTGAATGTCAGTCTCTCTAACATTCATTTTCTCTCTCTCTCTTGTAAATTCTTCTAAAAAGTGTTTTGCTCCTTAATTTCTTTATCAATCAAATGATACTACGCAAAACATTGAATGTACCATTGAAGTATTGGTTGCTTTCAAAATGTTTAAATTAAAATTATCTGTAGCATATATAGAATAACGTTGTAGTTTTTATAAGAAATAAACTTTAAATCTGCGTATATATACTCTTCTAGTAATGGCAAGACCAAATGACATCCACATAGATGGAGAGGTCCGTGAAGGTCTTCTCTGTCCAATTTGTCTTCAGGATTATGGATCAGTAAGTCAGTTACAAGAACATTTTGAGCTAGCTCATTCATCTGAAGATCATGATGTACTGCAATCTCTCAAAGGCTTCATTGGTATGTTTCTAAAAATGAAATTTGTAACAGCATCCTTTTCTATAGATAATAACAAATAAGGAAATGATTGTAGACAATCCTAAAATGGAACATTTTTAATATAATAATCATATTAGCAATCTTAAATACAAATTTCATGAACTTTAGCTATAGAGGAATTATTGTAATTTTGATTACAATATTGAACTGTTTTCAGTCTGATTGTAGAGAGAGAGAGAGAGAAAAATGCGATAAGTTACTGTGCTACAATGTATGTATGTGAGCAAATATACGAGGATGGTCTGAAAAGTTCTCCGCCTAACAATGAGAACACGAATTTATAATTTCAAAATTATTTTTATTTTTCAATAATCTTCCTTAAGACTAATACATTTATTCCATGATGCTCCAGTGCCATTATCCCATCCTTGTAGTGGTTCTCAGTAAGATCTGCAAAATATCCCTCTACAGCTGCAATCACCTCTTGATTTGAAGAAAAATGCTGACCAATGAGGAAGAGTTTTAGTTTTGGGAAAAGATAGAAGTCAGAGGGAGACAAATCTGGGGAATAGGTTGGATGTTCCAACAATTCATAGTGCAGATCCCTTAATTTTCCCATTGCCAAAATGCTTTTATGGGCAGGTGCATTGTCCTGATGAAAGATAATTTTTTTCTTCTGCAAACCGGGTCTTTTCTCATGAATTTTTCGTCTACTCTGGTTAAAAGATTGGAATGATATTACCCGGTTATTGTTTTACCCTTTTCATGATAATTAATAAACAAAATGCTAGCATCCCAAAACACCGATGCCATGACCTTTCCTGCTGATGGAACTGTGTCTTCTTTGTCAATGACAAAGAAGACACGGTTCCAAGGAAGACAAATCCAAGTCTCATCCATGGTAATAAATCAACACAAAATCAGTTTTATTCTTGTTAAAATGCTCCAAGCACTGTTTAGAGATTTTCATGCGAGTGTGTTTTTGATCTGCTGTGAGCAAGTGCTGCACCCATCTTGTGCGAAGCTTTTTCATATGCAAATCTTCATGCAAAATATATCCCACATATTCTTTTGAAATGCCTATAGTCTCAGCAATTTCACTCACTTTGACTCGCCGGTCATCCAATACCATATCAACACTTGATCAATGATCAAAGTGTAACAACACCAAAATTGGTGTTGTTACACTTTTTGACGTCCTTTATGTGGATCATCTTCAAGGCTGGTATGGCCACATTTAAACTTGGCAGCCCATTTCTTAATTGTCGAAAACGAAGGAGAAGAGTGCCCATAAATCTTTATGAACTTCGAATTAATTTCTTTTGGCGTTAAACCTTCTTTTACAAACAATTTTATAACTGCATAATACTCAATTTTATCCATTTCAAGGGATACAGACAACTTTTGCTTCAGACAGCTGTATAAAACAAACTGCTTGATAGAATGACTTGCAATTTCACAAATGCTTATGACAGATGTACCGACTTAGAAAAAAATATCTTGCCAATAGTGTTGCCATCTATGATCGAGGCCGAGAACTTTTCAGACCACCCTCATACATGTGATGTATGGTCATATAATTGTTTACATATTGCATGGTTTGAAATTGTTCAGAGATAAACCTTTTCATTTGTCATTATTTACATTTGCATGAGAAATGTCATAATGTTTATGACATTTATGGTATTAGAGGGCTCTGGTCAATAGTAGTAGTTGTGTATAAGGCCTGGAGGAGCATGTATTGTCACCCTCACCCATGGCATTTCCATGTCCAGCATCATGTCTTGCATGCCATCCTCTGTAACTGGATCACTAGCTAGCATTCTCTCTGTGATTGTTAATTGTGTGTTACAGCAGTTAGCACACTCTTTTCAATCTTTGCCAGTGCGGGAATGGCTCAGAGCCCCCATTCTGTCATCTGCCTTTCATCTCCTGGTAAAATACCACTACCTTGATTGGAGTTCATTATGGTAAAATTATGGAGACTATTGTGCTAAGGATAATCATTTCACTTTTCCAATGTTTTCACTTTCATGTTAAGGCTATCACTGGATTTACACACACACACAAAGAGAGAGAGACAAGTTAGTCAAATAATATTTTAAAATATCTCTCATTTGGCCAGTCATTACTCTGCTAATATGAGTTCTAGTGAGGGAAAGAAAAAAAAACAACATAAAATCTACAGTCGTGTTTTACATTTTCAAAGAACAAATTCTTATCAACTTTTAAGGATACAATGTTAGTGGTGGTCTAATCAATATTTAAAATAAGCATTAAGGTTTGTTATTGACAAATTAAGACTGAAGTGCTGCTGTGTTACATTCTTAATTATTATGACCTTTAGAACAAAAAAAAAATGTGGGTCGAATATGTGACATCCATATTCTTAAGATTTTTAGGCCATCATTATTCTTGGTTAGTGTGGTTTATTAGAATTTCACATTTGCATCCACATTTTGGTGATAATAAGGAACAATTGCCTTGCTGGTTAGTTCTGCGTAACGTATCCAGGATATCAGAAAAAGCCAGCTTTACCACAGGTATTAAATTGAATGTGTCATTTGTATTTTTTTATGGATAGGAATTGTGCATCCAATTTTCTCTTTCTCTCTATATATATATACACATACCCACAGGGTGGCCGTAAAATAACTTTTCCTCTTTGGAGGCATCTGTAGCTAAAATGGAAAATGGAAAAAATGGAAAACCAATAAATGAAATGAGACCAAATTTTATATTGAGACTTTTTAAGGCATGGGGAGATGATTTCTGCGAAAATAAAGATTTAGTACCAAAAGTCGCCGATAAGGGAAATTTTGGCGCTGGCGGAGCCAAAAACAAGCGGATAATTACATTGAAGACAGATAAAATGAAATAATAACATTTCGACAGTGTAAGCGACAGCTTCGTCACTCATTCCAGCTGGATATGTGGTGCTTTACAATGATAATAAGAATAATAATTAAACTAAAACAATAACTTTCGAGAGACACAGAAATTAATGTAGTGATTGAACTCACAGGAGAAATAATGTTTTATTCATCAGAATCAGAGTCCCCTGGAACACATACACGATTTTCAATGTGCTGACCTTTCTTGTGTACAACAAATTGCATCTGGTGTGTGACAGGCTCTACAGCTGAGCGTAAGGAGTTGGATTGGATGTTCATAACAGCCTGTTTTATGTTTTCTTTCAAGACATGCAAGTTGGGAATGCCATCAACATACACAACAGATTTCAAATACCCCCACAGCCAAAAGTCACATGGAGTGATGTCCGGGGATCAAGGCAGCCATGCCGTCGGAAAGAATTGACTGATAACCCTCTCATTACTGAAATGCTGGTGCTGTACTGAACGTTCAATGTGTGGCCGTGCTCCATCCTGCATAAAAATTATGGAGTCCAAACATTGTCTTTGCTGCAATGCAGGAATGACAAAATTTTCAAGCATTCGTCGATAAACCTGCTCCATTACTGGACCTGTAGGGGTAATGCGCTCAAAAAAGTATAGTCCTATTATGAAATTGGCTGTGAAGCCACACCACACGGTTACTTTTGGAGAATGCAGTGGTACTAACTGGATTGCTTAGGGATGTTCAGATGCCCAAATTCTGCAGTTGTGAGTGTTGACTAACTCATTCAAATAAAAATGAGCCTCATCACCCCACAATATTCTCCAAGGCCAGTCATTGTCGACCTCCATTCGGGCAAGAAACTTTAGCGTGAAGGTCATGCGCTTATCATAATCTGTGGTAGTTAGTGCTTGCACATGAATGAACTTATACGGATAGAAGTGAAGCATTTTCCTTGAGATTTTCCAGACTGTACCATAAGCCATATCAAGTTTGCGAGCTATGGTACGAGTGCTTGGACCAGTACTGGTCCCTGTGTCATCAAACACTGCAGTAGCAATGTCTGTTACTGTCTTTTCTTGCACTGATTTCCATCCTCTGCTAGGTCTAACTCCTAGTGATCCAGTTTCTTCAAATTTCTTAATCATAGCTCTCATTGCTACAGCTGACATAGGACCTGTACGCAGGTTGTGAAGCCTTCTAAATTCCCAAAGGGCAGCTACGGCATTGTACTTTAAGGTAAAACAACTTAAGAAGTAAAGCACACTGAGGCAAAGTAGGACTCATATTGAGCACAATTTGTCAGTCATTCGAATAACTGCCTGAACGTTCCCAATTCCTTTTTAAGTGGAATTGGTGCCGCGGCTGTCACGTACGTGCAGTAAAATTTGCATAATCCTTTTTACCTGCATTTACTGCAAATATTTGACTGCTTTCGCCTCTGCCAGTGCCAAAATTTCCCCTATTGGTGACTTTTGATACTAAATCTTTTTTTCGCGTAATTCATCTCCCCATGCCTTCGAAAGTCTCAATATAAAATGTGGTCTCATTCCGTGTATTAGTTTTAGCTACAGATACTTCCAAAGAGGGAAAGTTAATTTATGGCCACCCTGTATGTGTGTGCGTATATATATATATTTGATGCAACAGATTTAGTCAGCTATATAGCATAATTAAAAAATAAATAAAATGAATGACTAGTAGCTGAGAGATACCAAAATTGAAAAAGCTATATATTATTTGAATGCACAACTAGTTTCATTTTCTTAGAAGACTTCATCAGGCACATAACACGAAAAGAGAAATACAAAAATATATATTACAAGAGAACAACAGCTATAAATTAACTTGCAAACATATTGCTGACATTTGAAGGTGCTCTGGATGCCACTATTGTTGGGCACGTTCATGTGGGCATGATTTCATGTACACCAAAGCTGGATGGCTGAAGAGTGACAATCAGATATATTATAGCTAAGGTTAGTATTAAGATGAACTGGATTGAGAACAGTTTCTGTTGATTCTATAATTCTTCTCTCTTTCCAGCTCATTGTAGCATCTAAAAACCTTTTCTGATTTGTTCCAAATCCCTGGATGAATGACAAATCTTCGTTGTTGGGATGAGCAGAATTAAGAACATGATTTGATAGTGCATTGGCTCTAGTTTTGCCATAGGTAATGTCTCCCACATGTTCTTCCATACACAACCCAATAGATTTCTCTATCTGGCCAGGATTTTAGCTAACTTTGTTTTTGGATGCCAAATTCACTCATTTGCTGTTTTAAGGATACTTGTGACATAAGACTGAATGATATATGCACGTAAACACAAGAAAGATATTTAATTAACCAAATATTTCAGTCTGGAAATAGCAGACCATCCTCAGCGGTACTACAAGAACAGTTTTAAAAAATACAAGCTAGAATACTAACAATAGATCGTTAAAAATAGAACACGGCGCGTAATGTTATATCACTAACTATTAAGTATAAAACGGAATATTTTGAAGTAGAGACATGATTGAAAAAAAAAAAAAAAATATTTTTCTTTATCTCTTCCTGGAGTTTATCAAATTCCTTGCAACTATAATCTCTCCTATTTTGACAGACTGGACGTTCTCTTGAAAAAAGAATCCAAGAACATCAATCCTCCATTCTTCACAACAAACCAAGTCTGGATTGGCTCAACACGAGATTGGAACTGGCCACAGCATCTTTTGGTCCAGGACTCGCCTCTTACATAGATCCTGTTATAGGTTCGAACGTTTGTTCAAGGAAAGTGTGGAGGCCTTGCTCCATCATCCCAACCTGAATCGTAATGACTGTATATCTATATCAAAAATCTGGGAAAGTCTAATCAAGATTACTCATTGATTTTTTTTTTTCAATCATGTCTCTACTTCAAAATATTCCGTTTTATACTTAATACTTAGTGATATAACATCACGCGGCTTGTTCTATTTTTAACGATCTATTGTTAGTATTCTAGCTTGTATTTTTTAGAACTTATAATACCACTGAGGATGGTCTGCTATTTCCAGACCGAAATATTTGGTTAATTAAATATCTTTCTTGTGTTTACGTGCATATATCATTCAAAACTGAAGATCTCTATTTATAGAAACTCAAATACATACCAACAGTTACCTTCATGCATGATCTCATCATTAACCACTCCAGAAGCTTGACATCATTTCTACATTAGGTAAAGGTGCTCCCTCCCTCCTCAGGGAAGAAGAAGAAGAGAAGAGATCACTAAAGAGCTAACCTTTCAAAAAATGGTTATCCTAAACAGACTGTTTGTAAAGTACCATTTAATCTACCTGTTCACTGCTTCGTCATACTGAAGATAGTACTGATGTAAAAGGCTTTTTATCTCTACTGTATATCAGCTCCATTTCACCAAAGTTTAGCTAAAATTCTCAAGAAATTTAAAATCTGCATTTCTTTTACTCCTCTTTCCAAGCTCCATTCCTTACTTGGTACACCTAAACCAAAACATGACAGCCTAAAGTATCCTGGAGTTTAATGTCTTTGGTGTAACTGTGCGATGTGCTGTATTTTGATCAGATGGATAAATCCATTGAGTTGCATATGGAAGAACATGTGAGAGACATTATCCATGAAGAACTAGGGCCAGTGCAGTATCTAATCATGTTTTTAATTCTGCTCATCCTAATGAAGATTCTGTCAGTCATCCAGTGATCCAGAACAAATCAGAAAACATTTTTAAATGCTATGATCCTCTGAAGAGAAGAATTGTGGAATCAACAGAAATTGTCTTCAATCCAGTCCATCTTAATACTAAACTTAGTATAACCTATCTATCACTCTTCGGCTATCCAACTTTGGTGTATACATGAAATCATGCCCCAACTCAACATCACCACAAACCCCAACTCAACATCACCAGAGTTAAAGATCGGTACTATCAACGTAAGAAGCCTGAATGGCAAAGAAATGGAGCTAGCTGAGGAATTAGATAAGTACCAGATCGACATAATAGGGGTGGCTGAAACAAAAAAGACCAAAACTGGTGAGATCTTTCTGAGCAATAAATACAAAATGTTATATTCAGGCAATGACAATCAAGGAAAAGAAGGAGTAGCCATAGTATTCAACACAAAATACGAGGCTAATCTTCTTGAATGGCAGTCAGTCTCAAGTAGAGTAATGTGGGCAAATATGAGAATGGGGAACTGGACAATGAGACTTATTTGTGCCTATGGTCCCACAGAAGGTTCTACTAAGGTAGAAGTGGAGGAATTTTTTGAGGCTTTAGAAAAAGCAACTGACACAATGAAAAAGGAAAAGTTGGTCCTTGTTGGGGATCTAAATAGCAGAGTAGGAAATGATTGTGAGACATACAAAAATATTTTGGAAAAATTTGGAGAAAAGAGCAAAGCTAATAATAATGGCAAATATCTGTTGGATTTCTGCTCAGGACATGGACTGGTTATTACTAACACCATGTTCCAACATAAAAATGTGCACAAATTCACATGGAGAGAAGAGGCTAGGAATAAGAAAAGTCTCATTGACTATGTTATTGTTGATAGTGATGTTTTCTCCCTGGTGCAGGACACCAGAGTGTACAGAGGATTTGAAATTGGAAGTGATCACTATTTAGTCTTGAGCAGGATAAAATTGAATTTCATATTGAAAAGAATAACATGTAAGAAAGTTTTAAAGCGAATAAAAGTTGAGCAGCTCTCAGATGTGAACTGTAGACTAAAATACAGAAATATTATTGAAAAGAAAATGAAAGTGTTTGAGAACAGGAATCAAACCTTGGAGATTCATTGGCAAACTCTGAAGGAAACATTGATTGATTCTGCCAGAGAGGCATGTGGTGAGGTTGTGTGCAAGGATAAAAAAATCAGAACTTCCTGGTGGACATAGGAAGTTAAAGAGGCAGTGAAGGAAAAGAAGAAAGCATATCAAAAGTTCCTGGCAAATAAGTCAGCTTTTACTCTTACAGAATACAGAGACAAATGTAAGAAAGCTAAACAGTGTGTAAAACTAGCTAAACAAAAGTCATGGGAGGACTTTGGCAAGAATATAGAAAATAAATATCAAGAAGGTGGCAAAATATTCTGGAGGTTGTTGAAGAAGCTTAGGAATGGAGGAAAGAGTGCTGTAAAAGGAATTAGAGATGATAAAGGTGAAATGAAAACAGGAGAAAAAGATATCCTTGAAGTATGGAGTAATTACTTTGAAAAACTGCTAAATGAAACAAGCAGTGATGACAGCACAGTGATAAAAAAACACTGACCAGGCATGCAGTCAGGAATACATATCCATACTTGAAGTAGAAAAAGCCATCAAATGCTTGAAATGTGGAAAGGCAGCAGGAGTAGATGATATTCGACCAGAAATGCTGAAGTATGGTGGTATAAGAGTCTTACAGTGGCTGCACTGCATAGTTCAGAAAGCCTGGACAGAGGGACGAATTCCCGATGATTGGAGTAGAGCTCTCATAGTACCCATATATAAAAAGGGAAATAAATCTGAATGTGAGAATTACAGAGGTATTTCCCTACTGAGTGTTCCTGGCAAGATCTATGCAAGTATACTTGAGAAACGGTTGAGAAGAATTGTGGAAAAAAAAGCATGGTGAAGAACAAGCTGGATTCAGGCCAAATAGAAGCTGTCAGATCAGATCTTCACTTTACGACAAATAGTCAAGAAAGCATGGGAATATAACAAAGATCTGTATTTAAGTTTTGTCGATTTCAAAAAGGCATATAACAAGGTGCCAAGAGAGAAGCTATTCAATACGCTGCAGTTATATGGTGTCAGTGGGGCATTATATCAAGCAATACTCACTCTTTATTTGAGTTGTAAGTCAGCAGTTAGAATTGAAGGGAGTACAGGAAGATGGTTTAATGTTAAATCTGGTGTGAGACAAGGATGTACATTATCCCCTCTGTTATTCATTATCTATATGGATCACATTATGAAGGAATGTGGTATTAAACCTGATATCAAAATTGGAGATGTTAATGTCAGCTCTTTGCTTTATGCGGATGATGTTATACTTCTAAATAAATCCGCTACAAGTCTGCAAGATTCTCTGACTAAATTGAATAGCTGTTGTAATAGATATGGTATGAAGGTCAGTAATAAAAAGACAAAGACAATGAAAATAGGAAGAATCATTGAAAATGTCAACTGTGTTGTGAATGGAGAACCTGTGGAACAAGTAAAACATTTCAGCTACTTAGGCACAATTTTTACTGAAGATGGTAAACTAAATATAGAAAGAGACAACAGAATCAGCAAAGCTGGTATCGTGGGAAGTCAATTAAATAAATTCGTATGGAATAAGAAAGAAATTAGTCAGAACACTAAATTAGCTGTATACAAGACAGTGTTCAAACCAATTTTAACTTATGGATCTGAGAGCTGGGTCAGAAGTAAAACACTTGACCAAAGACTAGAGACCGCAGATATGAGAGTCCTGAGAAAGATTAGAGGCGTGAACAGATGGCATCAATGGCAATATCATATTAAAAATGAGGATATTAGGAAAGAACTTGACATTGTCAGCATCCAGGAATGCGTTAGCAGAGCTAATCTCAGATGGTATGGTCACTTAAATAGAATGGGAGAGGAAAGATTAGCAAAACAAGTGTTCTCTGCCAGGTTGGCAGGAAAACAACCCAGAGGAAGACCAAGATATAGGTGGATTGATACGGTACAAAGTGCCTTAGACGATAGAAATATAAGATCTGATAATGTTGGAGTCTTGACAAGTAACAGACTGATTTGGAGGAAAATTGTAGATAGGAAGTTAGTAATGATGTAATTTTTTCATATAGTACTGTCATATCCTGTACACCCCTTGAGGGTACATGGCAGGAATTTGATGATGATGATGATGAAATCATGCTCACATGAATGTTCTCAACAGTACTATGGCATCTAGAATGCCTTCAAATGTCAGCAATATGCTTGCAAGTTAATTTATAGCTGTTGTTCTCTTGTAATGTATATTTTATTTCTCTTTTCATGTTATGCACCTGATGAGGTTCTTCTACGAAGTTGTGTTATTTGAACACACAAAGAACTAGTTGTGTGTTCAAATTATATATAACTATTATTTATTTATATATATATGTATGGCAAATCACAAATGCATTGAATATGGTATATTCCAGGATGAGCCTGAGGAGGAAGATGATCACTGGAGAAGTTCAATAATTTCTTTAATTTCAGGAAGTTTAAAGGTGACATTAAGACTTTATTTGAGTATTCTGTTTATTTTTTCTGACAAGGCTTTAATGTGAAATGCCTAAGGTTTTAGTGTAGTCTAACTTGCTTTTAATTTTAGGTTCTGACTTGTGAATAATTCTGTTGATAGTATTTTTGCTATAGTCATTTTCTAGAAAGATATTGCTTAAGTGCTTTACTCATCAGAACAAATATTTATAGGTCTGTTTTTGAGTGTGTTATTGACATATAAAATTTTTTGTATTGGGTGGTGGTGGTAAGAGTTTTTATGTCTTGGCCAATATGTGTAGGCTTTGCAGCAGTAGAGAGTTGAAGATGTAACTGCCTGAGGGAAGACTCATGACAAGTGTAATCAGAATTTTTTTTTTTTTATATCTAATCCAGACATGAAAGGCATGAAACCTATAGCACACTAGTGCTGTGTGTGGGGAAGAAGAAAGGAGGAATCTGTTTATATTTTGTTTAAACAGCTGAGGGTTGTAATCTTTAGGGGTAGGCAGAATGGGAGAGACTTCTAAAGGACAGAAGTAGATGGAATGAAAGAGGAGACAATGAAGTTGGTTTGGCCTGTTTCAAGATGGACTGTAAAAGGGTGTTGGTTAGCAGTGGCTCTTGTTTTAATGATTTTGGAGGAGAGTAGAGGGATAGTAGTAGCCAGTTCAGCAGAGCACTGTCCATGAAAGTGCTATGCTGAACTGGCCACTACTATCCCTCTACTCTTCTCCAAAATCAGCAGAGCACTGTCCATGAAAGCATCTGTAGAAGAGTCATAAGGCAGAAACTGAACATCTGTGAGAGAGATTGAAGTAGGTTTGTGAGAGAGGAATTATTAATTAGTTGGATTGCCCTCTTCTGGATATAATCAATTAATCTTAGAGAGGATTTTGGTGCACCACCCCAAATATGGGGGAAATATTCCATGACTGGGCAGATTTGGACTTTGTATAGAGTTAGGAGCTGTGAAGGGGTGAAGTAGTGTCTTGTGTGAAAAAAGTGCACCAGTTTTTTTTTTTGGTGGCTGCAGAAGCTGTAGTTGAAATGTTGTTCCAGGAAAGATCAGAGGTGAAATGAACAAGAAGAGAAATCTGATCGTGTTTGGATATCTCAGTATTACAGAAGATAAGGGAGGGGTAAGGGATGTGAGCTCTCTTTCTTGCGAGAGATCAGGCAGAACTGAGTTTTGGTGGCATTGATGTTTACAAGGTTTACCTTGTCCCACTGGGATATAGCTAGGAGATCTGAGTTCAGATCCCTGGTCGTGATAGATCTTGAGGATTCTAATAGTTGAGCACTACAAGGTTTGTTGAATGAAAAGAAAGAATGGAGTGTATCATCAGCAAAGCAATGGATAGAATTGGAAATCTGTAAGGGGCAGGTCATTTATATACAAGAAGAAGCTAGTGAGTGAAAGAACAGAACCCTGAGGATACTCCTCATTGGTGGGAAAATCTTAGAAGAGCAAACCATCTACCATGCAACCAGTGAGAAAGCTGGTGATCCAGTTGCAGAGTGAAGAAGGCAGACCATAGGATGGCAGTTTGATAAGTTCAGAGATATGTTTGTTGAGATCTTCCTGTTTTTATCATAGTAAGACAAGTTTCACAAACATGGTATTTTGTATATGCCAGGTAGCATCAATGATTTTGAGAGTATGTCTTTTGGAGTAGTGAATTTGGTTGATGGGTTTATAGGTAGTGATGAATTTATATATTTTTTTCCATAATTTTTGCCACCAGTTCAGAGATGCCGTATATATGGTATAGGAGTCTTGTCTGGATTGTGCTATTAGAAGTGTCATTAATTATTTTTTGAGTTATTCTTGGATTATAGCTGTTTCTTTAATAGTTTCCAGTTCTTATTTTAGAGATTCTTCGAAAGAACAAATCTTGTGTGCTCTTGATACTAGGGATTTTATGATGCCATATTTTTGAGATGAATGGTGGGCTTTTGATGTATTGTGGATATAACAACCTGTAAAAGTTGGTTTTCAGTAGACAGAAGTGGAAATGGATCCATCTTGCTTACATTGGATGTGTACATGTAGAAAGGAAATAATTTTTGAAAATTCTTTTTCTAGTGTGAACTTAATACAAGGATGAAGGGTGTTGATTTTTTGTAGAAATGAGGGGATTTCGCATGATGACTCCAAACTGCAAAGGTGTTATCAAGGTAACACAGCCAAATTGTTGGTTTTGGGTCAAGAGAGAAGTTTCTTCCTTCTAGGTGTTCAAGATAAAAGTTGGCTAGGTTAGGTGATA
This sequence comes from Typopeltis vanoorti, assembly GCF_054136105.1. Lineage (NCBI taxonomy): Eukaryota > Metazoa > Arthropoda > Arachnida > Uropygi > Thelyphonidae > Typopeltis > Typopeltis vanoorti. The sequence continues at coordinate 45,402,832 of NC_143568.1, forward strand.
GGGATGAGCCAATTGAAGTTCCTTCCTATTGTTTATATATTTTATCTTTCCACATGAAGTAATCATATGTAATTGTAAATTTGAATAAGTCTACTATGTCTGATGGAAATTTTTGGACTAGGAATTCTTTGTCTCTTTGTGAGGGATATTGGTGAAGAGAGAGACAATGCCAAAGATTACCATTTGTATCTGCCAGTTTCATGTCTTTTATTCTTGCACGAAATTCCATGGAATTTTTTTATCGAAGAGGCTGAGCGGCCAATGAAAGAGCAGAGAAGGTTACACAGAAATCTTGAGATTTTATATGTGGGACTACTTATAGAATCCACAATAGATCTAAGTGGACAGTGTTTACGTAATTTTGGTGAGCCATATATTCTAGGAGATCTTGTATGGTGCGTTCTGAGTCTTTTGATAGTTTCTGGATCTAAGGACATTGTTTTATCCAATACTTGTTCTGTTTTTTTTAGTTGACTTTTGGTAGGATTTGTATTAAGCTGAGAGTATGTATTGTAATCATGAAGAACTAATTTCATTTTTCAGTTTGGCATCCAAGACTATTATGGTATTTCCTTTGTCAGCTTTGGCGATAACTATGTTATTATTTTGTTTTAAGGACTTCAGGGTATTTAATTTTGATGGTGGGATATTCAGTTATGATGGTTGTGCATCATAGATCACCTTTGACTGCTTCATTACTAGACTGATGTGCTTTTCAATGTTGTGCATGAAATCTAAGTAGGGAATGTGCTTGGGCAAAATCATGAACTTTGGTCTCATCTATGACCACCTGAGGGTTCTGTGCTGTGGTATTGGAAGGATATCGACAGTGCATGGGAAGTGTTTAAAAAATGCTTAAATGATGCAATATCAGAATGTTGATCCTAGAGTTTGAAGAATAAATAGAGTAGGAGTAAAATTATGTGTGATTTAATTAAGCAAGAGATTTCTAAGAAAAAAGATGATATGGAAGGAATATCATGTGCATAAGGATGATGTCAGTTATGATAATTATAAGCAGCAGGCCAGAAGAGTCACAAATATTATACGAAAAGCTAAGTCTTTGTATGAAGAGAAAATAGCTCTGCAAGTTAAAGACAACTCAAAAGAATTCTATCATTATGCTGCAAGTGAAAGAAAGAATTTGCAAGAATAACTCTATTGAATGCAGATGGTATATTTAAAAGAATAACTCGACTGAATGCAGAACAGATTGTTCAGCTAATGAGTTGCCATTTTGCTAAAAGCTATCAACCTGGTATATGCGACATTGAACTAATCACTATCTCTTCACTGTATGAAGATACTCGTGCATGTGGAGGAAGTACTAAAGCTGTTGCACAAACTGAATAAGAATTCTGCAATAGAAACTGACGGAATATGAGTATGGATGCTAAAAGAGCATTCAGCTGACCTGACTATATAATTTGAGTCTCGGAACAGGGAAGATCCCCTAGGAGTTGAAAGAATGTATGGTAATTCCATTGCACAAGGGTGGTGCAAAGACTGATGTATCCAACTATCGACCAATCAGTATCTCAGAAGTGGTGGCTAAGATTTTGGAAAAGTTGGTTATGGCTTGCATTCAGAAATGGGTTGACAGAGAATCTCTACTTTGCAGTGAACAGCATGGGTTTACTAAGGGAAGACCATATTTAGCAACTTGCTCACATTCTATAATACTGTTACCACTGAGTTAGTCAAGGGAAATAGATACACCATGATACTTTTGGATTTTGCTAAGGCTTTTGACAGAATACAGCATGGAAAATTGTTGCATTAATTTGAGAATATGGGATTGGATGATAAACTATTAGCATGGATAAGAGGATGGCTGGCTGACAGATATCAAAAAAAAGTCATATATGCAGGGTGTGAATCTGTAAGATTCAAGGTAACCAGTGGTGTGCTTCAAGGATCAGTCCTTGGTCTACTGTTATTCAATCTGTACATTAATGACATTGGGAAGCATTTGATATGCGGCATAACAGCAATTTGCTGATAATGCAAAGATAGGTAGGATAATCAGGAATGCAGCTGATGTGCAGTACTTGCAGAATGATTTGAATAGGCTGGAATTGTAGGCATGGGAAATGGATGTCAGTTCAGTGTCATTAAATGCAAAGTCATGCAGTTTGGTGTGATTAGATATCCAATGTTGTATTATATTTTTGGGATTATTATTATTATTATGGGTATCTCCATGGACTCATCGTGGGAGACCCAAACTAGCAAAACAATATCTGTCATATCTCTTCTTGAATTCATTTACTCCTCATACTATTTATTACTGCATTATGATGGAAGAAATGATCAGGCTATGGATCTTGGAGTGTTAGTAGATAGGAAGTTAAAGTTCTGGGAGCCATGTAGTAGAGATTGCAAATAAAACTCTGAAATGAACCTTGACCATGATAAGACGTCAATAGACTATTGCACATAGGTATTGTGCAATACCTATTGTGCTCTTGGTTTCCGTGGTGATTTTGATAGTGGAGAGAGCACAAAGGAGAGTGTCAAAAATGATATCAGAATTATCTAATACTGATTATGAAGACAGGTTGAGAAGTTGTAGGCTGCAGACACTAGCAAACAGGAGAAAGAGGGGGGGGGTGATATGATTGAGACTTACAAGCTTCTGAAAGCATTGTACATAATTTCAGCAGATGGAATTTTTAATTTTACAGAGAATGGGCAAAGAATGTGAGGGCAATCTTGGAAGTTGAGAATGAATGCTGTCAAGAAGGGGATGAGGGATAGGTTTTTTTCTCATAGAGTGGAGCGTGATTGGAATGGATTACTGCTGGATGTTGTGTGTGCAAGTAGTGTGAATGAACTCAAGAACAGGTACGATAGCCAGTGCGAATAGTATGGCCTCCCTCAATGAGTTACTGATTCCCTGGAGGTCTCTCATAATAATAATAATAATAATAATAATAATGTTACTACATTCATTTCGTCTTCAGTTAAATGACAGTTGGTTAAGTTAGCAACCCATTTGTCCATAGGTATTTTAGTTGCATTTTTTCATGATCATTGTAGTAATGGTGCAAATGTGAGTATTTCTTATCAAGATTAACAATACTTTTTTCAAAGACTTTAGCGTTTGCATTTTTTGATATATTGATAACTATATGTAGTAAGTTATGATTTAATGTATTTGACACATCGGCTTCCAATTTTGTTGTTTTTATGATATATAATTTAGTATAGTTAAATACTAATATAGAAAGTGTGGCTATGGCAATTAAGCAGGGTGAAAGGGTGGATGTGATGGTGGGCACGAATGACTTGAGAGGCAGTGTAAATCAAGTGGTGAGAGATCTGAGATTCATGCTTGAGGTTGTACAAAAGAAAACGCAGAGAGGAAAGATAGTGTGTGTGTGTGTGTTACCCAGGTATGATAATGAGGAGCTTAGCAGAAGAGCAGTAATAATGAATAGCATAATAGCCAGAATGTGTCAGAAGAGAGGATTGGAATATGTGGATGCTTGGAGGGCATTTGATGACAGAAAGGAACTGTATACAAGAGACCGCTTGCATTTGAATGAGGAAGGATGTAGACATCTGGAGAGATTGCTGTTTTCTGAACGAGTCAGTGTGTCAATGCAGGGAAACTAGAATTCCCAGGGAGGATGGTAGTAGGGGTGGCCTCTTGAGGGAAGGAGGATGACATCAGATAACACTGAATCCAGTGGGATCTGGAGGGGATAATAAGTATAGAAGTGGTGACATTTTTATGCTTTATACTAATGCCAAGAGATCTGGAATAAAGGAGATAAATTGGTGCCGCTGATAGCATCAGCCTGACCAAAGATTATTGGGATCACTGAGACGTGGTTGACGGAAGATGATATAATAACAGGAATAGAAGTAGCAGGATAGCATTTTTTGGCAGGATAGGAGGGGAAAACGTGGTGGTGGAGTACTGCTTATGATAAGTGATGACTTATGTCCTCTAAGAGTGGCGGCTTTGGAAGGCAGTGACACTAATGGTTTTGAAAGCATATGGTGTGAAGTAGAAGTAGGCAAGAAGGATATTTAGTGGGGTGTTGCTGCAAGCCAAGGAGTACAGAGGGTGGGGAGCAGGAGATGTTTTAGGCAATTGAGCTTGGCAAGTGCAAGAAGAATGATTGTTATGGGAGATTTTAACTACAGCAGTATAAGCTGGGAAGAGGAAAATGCATGTAGTATTGGAATTTCTAGAATTCTTGAGGGACAAATGTCTTAGGCATTTGTAATAGAAGGAACAAGAGGTTCACGAGTCTTGGATTTGGGCATAGCATCAGAACAGCTGATAATAACTGAGATGACATCTCTTCCCCCCCCCCCCCCAGTTGAAGAGAGAGTGACCATGTGGTTTTGACTTGGAAGATGAATAGATATGCAGGAGTATCAAAGAAAAGGGAACATGTGGAATTATAAAGCAGGTGATTATAATAGTTTTAGATATCAACTTGGGGCAGTTCCATGGAGGGTGGAATTGGAAGGCCAGGATATCATTAGTGCATGGGAAATTGTGAAGAAATATTTGTCAGCAGCAATAGCAAGCTGTATTCCACGAGTGAAGAAGCAGACACAATTTGGTGTAAAGTGGAGGACAAACAATATCAAACAGGAACTGCAGGTGAAAAAGAGATTATGGAAGAGATATAAAGAGAGGGGTGGAGAGCAGATGCATGAAGAAAATAAGACTTAGGCGAGGAGAGTGACTAGTATGGTGAGGAAGGCAAAACTGGAGTGTGAGAAGAGATTGGCACTAAGATCGAAAGAAAATCCTAGGAAATTTTTTAGCTATGTGGCCAATAGGAGGAGAAATGATTGTGGGATAAAAATGGGAATAGAGTTACTGATGCAGAGAACATCGTCATTCAATGAGCACTTTATTGGAGTATTTCATCCTGGACAAGAAGGTTTTAATACTAGAGGGGTAGGGCATGTTTGAGGTTTAGAGGTGCAAGAGGAGAGCATGTTCCAAATACTGAGTACTCTGAATGTCAGTAAAGCTGTGAGACTGGATGGTATTTCACCATCCAGTCTCACAGCTTTACTGACATTCAGAGGTTTGAGAGAATGTGCTAAAGAATGGGTTTGAGAGAATGTGCTAAAGAACTGACAACTCCTTTCACCTTGATTTTTAACAAGTCTTGCTACAGGAAAGGTACCCAAGGAATGGAAGGAAGATAAGATAGTGCCATTGCATAAGGCGGTAGCAGGCTGGAAGTGTCTAATTATAGGCCAGTTTGTGTGTCATCAGCAGTTAAGGTCTTGGAGAAATTAGTAAGGGACTATATACAGCATTGGACAGATGAGGGTAATGATATCTGTGAGAATCAACATGGATTTTTTAAGGGGGTGGGCTCTTGCTTAAGTAATATGATTGCCTTTTATAATAAAGTGACAAAAGCAGTTGATGAGGGAAACGCTCATTGCCATTTTTTTGGGATTTTGCAAAGGCATTTGACTGAGTGCCACATAAACTGATATTTAAGTTAGAGCACATGGGTTTAAATGTCGGGTTAGTCAACTGGATTCAGGATTGGCTGTCTGATAGGTATCAAAGAGTTGTGTATGGTTGGGGCAGTATCAATGAAGCAGAAGGTTACAAGTGGGATTCCACAGGGCTCAGTACTGGAACCTGTATTGTTTAATCTTTATATCAGTGACATTGTCAATGGATTGCAAGGAGATATTCAGTTATTTGCAGATGATGTGAAGCTGGGAAGGGTTATCAGTAATAGTGCAGATGTGGCTTCCTGCAAGAGGATTTGAATAAACTAGACTGATGGACAAATGAATGGGGGTATTGGTTTAATGCAGCAAAATGTAAATTTTTGAAGTGTGGGATGTATCGACGGGAGGCTGCATACTTGATTGGAGGAGCTGTTCTGGAGGAAGTAGGGAAGACAATAGATGTGGGGGTGATAATTGATAGAAAACTGAAATTCAGGGTGCATATTACAAAGGTGGTGAAGGTAACCCAGAGGATTGCTGCAATACTGAGAATGACGTTGACCTGCACAGATAGAAGAGTTATCATTCTGTTGTATGAGGGTGATCTGAAAAGTTCTTGACCTAACAATGAAAAAATGAATATATAATTTCAAAATTATTTTTATTTTTCAACATAATCTCCCTTAAGAATAATACATTTATTCCAGCAATGCTCCAGTGCCATTATCCCATCCCTATAGTGGTTCTCAGTAAGATCTGCAAAATACCCCTCTACAGATGCAATCAGCTCTTGATTTGAAGAAAAACGCTGACCAGCAAAGAAGGTTTTGGGAAGAGATAGAAGTCAGAGGGAGACAAATCTGGGGAATAGGGTGGATGTTCCAACAATTCATAGTGCAGATCCCTTAATTTTCCCATTGCAAAACACTTTTGTGGGCAGGTGCATTGTCCTGATGAAAGATGATTTTTTTCTTCTGCAAACTGGGTCTTTTCTCATTAATTTTTTTGTCTAGTCTGGTTGAAAAATCTGAATAATATTCCACAGTTATTGTTTTACCCTTTTCAAGATAATTAATAAACAAAATGCCTTTAGCATCCCAAAACACAGATGCCATGACCTTTCCTGTTGATGGAACTGAATTTGTCTTCTTTGGCACTGAACAACTGGCTTCTGTCCACTGTTTTGACTGCTGTTTGGATTCTGGCATTTAATGGTGAATCCAAGTCTTATCCATAGTAATAAATCAACACAAAATCAGTTTTATTCTTGTTAAAATTCTCCAAGCACTGTTCAGAAATTTTCATGCGAGTGCTTTTTTGATCTGCTGTGAGGAAGCGCTGCAGCCATCTTGCGCAAAGCCTTTTCATATGCAATTCTTCACTCAAAATATATCCTACACATTCTTTTGAAATGCCTATAGTCTCAGCAAATTCACGCACTTTGACTCGCCAGTCATCCAATACCATATCATGCACTTGATCAATGATTTGTGGTGTTGTTACACTTTATGGACGTCCTTTACGTGGATCATCTTCAAGGCTGGTACAGCCATGTTTAAACTCAGCAGCCCATTTCTTAATTGTCAAAAACGAAGAAGAGCACCCATAAACTTTTATGAACTTGGAATGAATTTCTTTTCCCATTAAACCTTCCTTTACAAAGAATTTTATAACCGCACATTACTCAATTTTATCCATTTCAAGGGGTAATGGACAACACTTTTGCTTCAGACAGCTGTATAAAACAAACTATTTGATAGAATGACTTGTAATTTCACATGAATGCTTATTATAGATGTACCAACTTAGAAAAAAAAAATCTTGTCAATAGTGTTGACATCTATGGTTGAGGCCGAGATCTTTTCAGACCACCCTCATAGAAGATCCTGATCAGACCACACTTAAGACTACTGTTCTAAAATTTGGTCCCCAGGATTTGAAGGGGATAAATTAACTGTGGAAAGGATGCAGAGGCAGATAACAAAGATTTTTTCAGGATTGTACAATGTTAGTTATGAGGATCGGCTGAGGGAATGTGGACTGCAGAGTTTGGTGGTAAATTGTTGAGAGGCAGTTACAGGGTGGACACTGAGGAGTTCTTTCACTTGGTGGAGCAGCGGGAAGGAGCGATGACAAGGAGGCTATCCCTGGAAGTTACGAAAATAAGCTGTGAGCAAGAGGGTGAGGAGTGGTTTCTTTGCTTGGAGGGTGGTGGAACCATGGAATGCATTGCCTGATAGAATGGTGAGAGCAAGAACAGTCAATGAGTTCAAGGAGTGGTATGATAGACTTTGTGTTTCCTAGGAAGGACCTCCCATGATCAGTCTCTTGACTCCATGGAGGCCTGAATAATAATAATAATAATAATGCCTATTATAGCCTGTTTTTGTTTAGGAGTGTCCCTTATTTTAAATACATGGCTATTATTACTCAAAAAAGGGATATATATATTTTAGGGCATTATGGGTGAGTATAGAAGGCAATTATAGCAGAATAAAAGAGGTGGAAAAATTTTGTGCATACCTTGTTTTGATTCCAGGATGTCTTCCAATTTCATGAGCTTAAGGTTGTTTATAAAGGGGGGAGGGAGCGTGGGGTGTGTGTTTTGACGTGGGAAAATAAATTTGGAAACCCGGGTTATATATTAATAATATATATATATTATTGTGTTTAGGGGCGCATTTTGTGGGGGGGGGGGGGGGAAGGAGAGAAGGGGAAGGGTTTACTTATGTGGAAACTGGAGCAGGGGAGTTGGTTAATTGGGTGCGGACCGTTTCGGTCGACTGACCATCATCGGAACTTTTTTCGGAATGACCGTCAACCCCCCCCCTTTATAAACAACCTTAAGCAGGATCATGAAATTGGAAGACATCCTGGAATCAAAACAAGGTATGTACAAAATTTTTTCACCTCTTTTATTCTGCTATAATTGCCTTCTATACTCACCCATCATAATGCCCTAAAATATATATATACCCCTTTTTTGAGTAATAATAGCCAATGTATTTAAAATAAGAGACACTCCTAAACAAAAACAGGCTAAGAGGAGTAGCATGGGAATTTTCCCAGAAACTATATCTAAAATAATAATGCCAATTCCTTTATTGACACTTAACTGATTAAGTACCAGAGGACAGCTAGCTTTTAGATGAATTTTATGAGCTCCTGTCGATTTAATGACTTTCTTTAACTTAGCAAAAGTCAGTATTAGTTTAGTGCATCTGCACTTCTTCAAATTGAGATTCTAGCACACAGTTTACCTTGTTTCAATTGAAGCTTTCCCAGTAAGTTGCTCTTCTGTGCTGTCAACACTCCCAATGAAGTAATAAGACTTTCTTGTATAATGAGACCTGTAGAGTATCCCTAACTATAGAATCGCACATGTACCACAGTAAAATTTAAATTTATTATGCAGATATTTCATCTTTCATATCATAAGACATCATCAGTACAAACAGCAAAACAACAATGAGGAATTTGAATAAAGAAACAGTGGAGTGCACATTGTGTGTGTTCATGGGTTAAAACTATTGTTCTGAAAATAATTTTAAGATAATAAAAAAATAATTATTGTGGTACACATATGATTCTTTAGTTATTTTTGCATAATGAATACTGAATACATGCAACACTAAAAGAAATTATACTTGCCAAAAAATTGTTCTTGGCAAATGTAATTATCAAAACACACATCCTTTTGAATGTGTATATTGCTATGCATTATGGGATGGTTCACTACCAATATCGTTTCCAACCTTTATTGAGGTCATCAGTGGGAGTCAAAAAGATACTAAGATATGCAGAAAGATACTAAGGGTGATAAGTGATGACTGTTGATGACTCTTAATCTGATCTTCAGAAAATGTTGGATCAGTGAGCACTTGGCTTGTGTATTGTGGGCTAATGGCAGCAGGACTCCATAAATCTACTTGCTACAGGCGAGTTATCAAAGACGTGGGAAGTGAATTTTCAGTCTCATTTTCTAAATCCATTCAAAATATATATCCTCACTTTCTTCACATAATTTGCACATCTCTTATTTTGTTTTAAAATATCATCTTATTCACTAATTAAGTTATTTGATCATGGCAGCCTTTAGTGAATGTAATAAAGAAGTTTTATTTTCAAACAGAAGATAGTATATTAATTAATTTAATATTTAATTTGTTCATAGACTGTCCCTGCAAGAAGTTAGTTTGCATGAAGATACTTTTAAAGAATGCCTCATTACTGTTTCCGAAATATGAAGTAATTCCAACCTATAACAACGAGCTGCACTATTTATCTCCCAGTTTGCGTCTGCAGATTAAATTTGAAATAGTCAAATATTTTCAAACAAACTTTTATTTTGCATAACTTGCAGGACATCACCATTCTTAAAAAAATTGAGGTATACCATTATAATACAAAATAAGACAAATTTATATTATACTTCCAACACCTTTAACCCTTAAGTATGTATACAGTTGTAATGTAGTATTGGCATAAGCTTATTTTCACAATTCTCAACATGAATTAGCTTGGAGTAATTACATATTAGAACATTTTTAATGGTGAAAAGGCTTTTTAATAGTGTTATTTTAAAAAAACAGTTGTCGTTCAAAGATGAGTTAGAGACTGAATCATACTATTGACATTACATCATGAAATGTTAGTCTGGCTCTGTTTTTGGTTTTTGCAGACTTCATTATTTATCTTTCCTATGAAATTATTTCTATGGATAATTTATATAAATTCACCTTCATTATGGACAACAAATGAAAGGAAATGTGAACTGCACTTTTTAGTGTTGTGAAACAGTGCAAAAAGTAAAGGTAAGGGACCAGAATGTATTAAAAATACGAGAAAATAGTTCTGTTGTGTCATCAACTAAAAAGAATTAACACTTGTTTCAATACAAAAAATTTGAGTAAAGTGTGCTACAAAGGCTGAGTTCATTCTGTAATGCATAAAAATATCCCAGGATTGCCAAAAGAAATTCTAAATTATTACAAGATTTTTCAGGACCTTTAAAAGGAGTCATTTAGGTTTCATGAGAAATTAAAGTTTTATAAAAAATGCTGTGACTTCCAGAAATCACTTGGGTAACACACCTCTATCTACTTTCCGAAGAAAGATGTATTCTAACATATTTAAACATCTGAAGAGCCTATTATAAAGCTAAACTAAATTCAAGAATGCATTTAACTTCAAAAAACCTCATAAGCTTAATAGCAGAACAGTATCAAAATGACAAAATACAGTAAAACCCCGTTTTTACGTTCCTGCAATTTAAGTTTTCCTGCCATTTACTTCATTTTCCATTGGTCCTGTCTTAAGGCCTATTCTTACGATATATTGTTTTCCCACCATTAACAACTTCATGTGGACGTTATTTCCCGTGATTTGCATTTTTTTTCTGAGGTGGCAATACTGATTTTTGAATCAATTTCTGTGGAAATCTGTGCATTTCTGTTTCCAGATGGCGTTGCTTTTGGCTGTAGGTTCGTTTTTTCCATTACGGTGAACTGCACGCTTGCAGCAGTAATGTAGTGATGAGCGATACTGTGATTTTTGAATCACAGTATGAATTGATATTGCAGAATTTCTGCTACGTAATTTAGCATGTGAAAGTTGCGGTGGTGGATTATCCCTGTTAGTAACATGGAGAAAAAAGACAGAAAATGTATTTCAGTAGAAGAAAAGATGGCAATTCTGCGACGTGTAGATTGGCATGCCGGAACACGTGTGCATTTAGCAAAAGATCTTGGACTCCCCTTTTCCACTTTGAACACGATAGTAAAAAACAGGTCAAGCATTGAACTCAATGCAAAGCAATCTGGTGCTATGTCAAAAAAAAAAAAAAACGAAAAGCAAAAACAATCAACAATTAAAGATTTTTTAAAATAGATAAATGTAAGTAATTGCAAATTCATTTATTTTCAGTTATTAAATTTTGTAATCGAGTATGTAGACTCACATACTTGCAGTAAGTCATCTTTTAGCCTTATTTTAAATGTTTTTTTACATTTCCTGCTATTTACACTTTTTTCCATCAGTCCCCTGAAAAGTGTAAAAAAGGGGTTTTACTATGTACAGAACACGTGTCAGTCATTGTTGATGTCATTACACAAAAATTAGTTAAGGAAATTGACTCCAGTAGTGAGCCTTATCTAGATGTTTCTATAGATATGTTAGATGAAGAGTAACTCATTCGTCATATGAGATACAAAGATAAAAATCGGAAGAGACATTCATTTGCTAATTTCTCTCCAGAACTCAGTTGCAGCATATTTTGATAAACTGTTTCATTATACACATGCACCTTTTATCAAAATTCATAATACATGAGTAAAATTTTTTTGTGACCATATTTAAGTGTCATTTCTGGAGCCCTGAATTGACTGTGTTTTTTTAACTATTTGTTCTGTGCAGTTTCTCAGATGCTTTTCACGAGACATTTGTTGTAGTCTACTGCTCGGTTGCAGATCGCAAGGAACTTAAGGTATTGTCGAGTCTTTGCTCACCCATGTTGTACTTCTGGCAGTGAGTTTGAAAAATTTACCTGTTGAGTATGGTGCAAAAATATCACATAAACATTTTGCTTATCATGTTCATTTATTATAGTTTGGCTTACCATATATTATAATCCTTAGGGAAAAACACAGTAATGTTGTATGCATTTTATAAATTAATTTATGTTGGTTACTGTGGTGTTTCTATTTCAAACACAAGCATTGTAGTAACAGCAGCCATTTTGTGACTTGAGTTTCACTTTGAATCTCAGTAATGGACACGCGCATTAGTTGTCGTTTTTAGAATAGCTGTCGTTTGGTAACAGGAATGCTAGAAAGTAAAGAGTAGGCAAGCAAGGAAGCAGAGCCGAAGAGGTTTAATTTAAGTTCTCAAATCTCTGCATTTTGAATTACTTTCCAGGGGTGTGGAACTGTGAGGCTAATAATTGAAGTGAAGTACAGTATAATATATCAAGCCTTTGTATGTGAAAATATTTTGTGCTCTAAAGGCAAATGATATATATTCCAAGTAGCATTTGGAATCTGCTGTGAAAGTTCTAGTATTGGAAATTGATTTTGAACTACTTGATTAACATATTCCTGTTTGTGAAATTTTTCTTCATGCACTTTGGAATATTGAAAGATAGATGCATTAAAGGAAACTTCTATATGGCCAAGTGAAACTATAGAATGTTTAGCTGAATGCTATATCCTGTTTGTTTTGTAAAATATTTTGTGCATTCTCTCAGTATTGAATTAACTGTGAAAGTTGGAGTATGAGAGAAATTTATTGAGTTCATTTATATTAATTTAAAAATGGCCATTTAATTATTCCTTGTATGTATTATTTATTGCATGTAAATATTTTAATTTTTTATAATTGAGCTTCATTCTTTAGAACATGTTGGTCCTGAAGTCACTGCACTATCACGGATACGAATCTGAAACATTCTGACCAAAAAAATTAAAATTAAGTATATTATATTTTACACCATAACTGTCTTTAAATATAGATCGGACATAGGTGGGGAATAACATACATGGAGCAGATCAAGCTCACACATATTAAAGTATAACAATCTCACACATTAATAATATAACAAATTGGTACAGCCGGTAGGATGTGAGAATGAAGTCTTTAATATAACAAAATGGCACAGCCGACAGGATGTGAGAGTGATCTTTAATATAACAAAATAGTGCAGTTGACAGAATTTGAGGTCTTTAATATTATAGTGGTTTTGGGACGTTTATATTTTTCAGAATTATTACTGCTATAGTCTACCACTTGGCAGATTAATTGGTTAAGGTGGATGGCAGCATTTGCAAAGAATTTTGCAGCCATTTCACAGGAAAGTTATTATCACAGGAATACAGTCTTCTTGGTGAAGCTGTATATTTTTTACGAACCATGGTGTGTTAAATGCTGTTCGTTAACATTTGCTTTGGATTATCTGTAATTTGTTAATGTTTGAATCTGCTGTGTGACTCCAGGTGTGTGAACCATATGCCAGAACTGGCCTGATCAGCATCTTGTATGTTGTTGTTGTCAGCCTGTAGAATCCCACTGCTGGGCAAAGGCCTCCCCCATGTTTATCCCATGTCTCATCTGGTTTTCTCATCAAGTGTCCTGCTATTTCCATATTAGAGATCTTATGACATCAGTGCTTTTGTTTTCTGTATTATTTCTAGGGCTCTTATTTTTTCTATCCTTTTGATGTTTAACATACTTCTTTCCATTGCTCTTTGGCATGTTCTTAGCTTGGTCGCTTGTTTAGTTGTTAGTGATCCTATTTGTGATCCATAGGTTAGAATGGGTAGTATGATCATATTATGAACTTTGCATTTTAAGCTGATCGGTAGGTCTCCCTTCATCCACTTTTTTAAACTCCAATAGCTCCTCCAAGCATTGGTGATTCTGGCATCTGTTTCTTTTTCCATCCTGTTTTTAAATGATATTATCTGGCCCAAATATTTAATTATCTCTTTGTAACTTATTATTCTGTTTTCAACAGTTATTGGAATTTTTGTGTGGTTAGTCATTAGTTTAGATTTGCTATAGTTTATGTTTAATCCATATGCTTTACTTTTATTACTTAGATCTCTAATCATTGTTTCCAGTTCTGGGCTGTTTTCAGATAAGAGTGCTACGTCATTGGCAAATCTAAGATTGTTTAAATTTTTGCATAAGATGTTTAAACCATAATTATCCCAGTTCAGTTCACTAAATAACATTTCCAACAATGAAGTGAATAGCTTAGGTGCTATCAGGTCTCCCTGTTTAACTCCTTTTGATTTCTGATGTGCTACTATTATAAATATTTTTTAATATTCTGATGTATTTATTTTCCAAACCTTGATTTTGGAGTCCTAGGAACAGCGACTTATGTTCTATCAAGTCGAATGCTTTCTGGAAGTCTATGAATGCTATGTATAGAGGCTTTATTATATTCTTGATATTTTTCAATAATTTGGTTAATAGTATGTAGATGATCAATAGTTGAAAAACCTTTTCTAAATCCTGCTTGTTCATATGGTTGGTTCTGATCTAGTTGGCTTGTAATTCTATTTTGGAGAATTCTAATAAATATTTTATAATTATGTGAGATTGAGACTTATGGATCTGTAGTTGCTTATATTTGACCTATCACTCTTCTTATGAAGTAGTATTATTTCTGAGTTTAACCACTGCCTTGCTACTGTTTCTGTATGTAGGATGCCATTGTATAGTTTGGTAATAGTTCCATGAGTCCTTTGAAGAAATTGTTGGAATTTGATCACCACCCTGTGCTTTGCCATTTTTCGTTTGTTTGACTGCCTGTTTTATTTCTTTTTTTGATGAATTCTAAGATAAGATCATCACACATTCTGTTTGTTTGGTCGTCTGTTAAACTATTTGCTTGGTTACTTGAGTATAATTCTTAGTAGAATTTTGTTGCTATTTTGAGAATTTCAGATCTGTTATTTGTTTTATGACCAAATTCACCTACTAAGGAAGGGATCCAGAATTTGCCATTTTTTGCTGTTTTTAAAGATGTGCCTTGTTCTAGGGTTTGTTTGATTTTATTTATGTTGAAATTTATGTTTAAGATCCATTCTTAGCTGGCTGTGCCAGTTGAGTAACAGATATAGATGTCCTGTTGCCCTATTTGCTTCTGAGCAAATACGATTGATATGAGTTGTGAAGCAAAGCCCTTTATCTAGTTGTACCCCCAAAGTATTTGGCTTCTGGTTGCCATGGTATGGGAGTGCCAAACATTGCCACCTCACCCTCCAGAGATCTCTTCTTGTGAATAGCACTGCAATGGTTTTGTGGCATTGACATCAATTCGCCAAGTTTTTAAAACTATTCTTTTTCTAACCACGGTCCGAGAGCATACCATTATATATGTTATATATAATATTTGTACAATTCGGTATCATCTGCATATAGGGCCATTGTGGTGGCAGCTATTTGAATGGGATTGATTTTGATTTTTGATTTTTTTTTTTTTTATGCCACAATGACGTCAAAGGTCATACTGTGCCAGGTCACAGCAGTACATATGGTAATTGGTTAGCAGGACAGTCACAAACATCCGTGCCCTTGGCACAGATGTTTGTGATTGTTCTGATGGCTGGAGAACAGATACGCTAACCACTCAGCCAACCAGGCTGGCATGCATGGGATGTCAGCCATATAGATGACAATGAGAAGCCCCAGGGGACGCCTGTGATTTTGCATTCAGATGATCATTAAGTTTGCAATTGCTGAGGTAGGATTTGGTAAGTTTCATCAATGTGGGAAATTGGCCTCCAGAAAAGAAGCTCGTTGTGCCATATTTTGTTGAATGCTTTGGCAAAATCCAGGAAGACTGTGCTGCTTCCAGTATCCTATGCTAATGTTTTCCATGACTGAGAAATTGTTTGTTGGGGTGGTTCTTCCAGATTTCAGATTGACCATCAGGGATGAGATTTGGTTCTTTACTGACTTTCTGCAGTCTTGTTAGTATAACTCTCATAGCTATTTTTCTAGGCAGGAGAACAGGCTAATTGAGCATTAGTTTTTGGGAAATTGTGCTGTTATTCCTGGTTTTGGGATCAAGATTACCTCAGCTACTTTCCAGCATGCTAGAAACTACTGGTATCTTAATATTGGGATAATAAGAGCAACAATGTGCATTATGGCTTTATGTGGCAAGCATTTGATCTTGTTAGAAATCTTATCTCACCCTGGTGCTTTTCTTGATCATCTGATCTAGCTTTTTCTACCATTTCTCAACTCAAGCCATGGAAAAAAAAATTGGAGAAACTGTTGGTTGCTGTGGACCATTTCTAAGGCATTTATAGGGTTTTGCATAGAAGTGTGCTAGCTACTGCCCTATGGTCTGCCTCCTGCTTTCTGCAGCTGGATTGCCAACTTTTTCACTGCTCACTCAATCACTCACATCAAGTCATGTTGAATGGTTTCCTCTCCTCAAATTTCCTTTCCATTTCAGGAGTATCCCAGTGCTCTGTACTTTTTATCCACTTTCTCATGTGCATAAATGATCTACTCTCATGACCATTCCTCCTCTTCATTTGATTTGACTTAGAAATCTGAAAATTTTGCCATAACCAATCCTAAACCTGATACATGACAGGACTAAGTTTTTGTGGCACTGAAGACTGCAAGTTTATCCTCACCCTAATGGAGTACAGCAAGGATAACCTTGCAGTCTTCAGTGGCACAAAAACTTAGTCCTGTCTAATCTCTTGCGAGAAAGATCTCATATCCCTTTCTTTTCAGAATACTCAGATATTCAAATGTGCTCAGATTTCTCTTCTTGGGCTAACCTACACCTCCATTCTTTCCTGGCACAAATATCTTTCAGCCATACCTTCTGCAGTTACCAAAAAACTCTGACTTCTCTTTATAATTTTCAAATCTGCCCAACCATGAAATACTACTCAAACATTTGGGATAGTGCATCCAAATCCTCGTTAATATTGCTTGATGCTATTCAGTTGATTGTTGATCCCTCTCTCTCTCTCTCTCTCTCTCTGCCTTATACCTGTTCTAGATGTACTTTCATGGACATTGCTTTGCTGATGAAGCTGCTTTCGTTTTCCTGCTTTCCTCTAAAACCATAAAAACAAAAGCAGCTGTTGGTCAACACCATTTATAGTCCCAGCTCCAAACTTTTGCTGATTTTCACACAAAATTTGATGTTAACACACTGCTCCAAATTTCAATCGCACATTTTTATGCCAAAGTTTACATGCAGATCTCTATTGTTTTTGCAATAGCCAACAGCTTGAGGTTTATGCACACATCAGTTAAAAGATGTACAAGCACGATTACTCATGTGACTCCAACCAAATCACCACACCGGCAACACTACGCAGCCGTTCCAGGAATTAAATTGTCTTGCCTCGTATATCTTCATTTTTGATTTCATCTCTGAGTCTAATGTTTAGCAGACATCTTTTCATTCTTCTTTCTGTTTTTTGCATTTTATCTATTATTCTTTTTTGATTGGCCAGGTTTCTGCTCTAATGTCATAACAGGCAGTTTTCCTTTTTGGTTTGTCATTATTTTGGTTTTCTCAGAATTAATCCGATTTCTATTGATTTAGTTGTTAGATCTTCTATTATTTCTTTTAAATCTTTCATATCATTTGCAATAATAAGAATGTCATCAGCAAATTTTAGGTTAGTTAATTTAATTCTATTAATATTGACTCCTTTATTGGAGCATTCTAAATTACTCATATGTTCCAATCTAATGTGAAGATTTTGGGAGAAGTTGTCTTATTCCTTGATTTATGTGAAATTTTTCACTTATTACATTAAGAATGATATTTGATATAGCATTTCCATAAAAATATTTTAGGAAATAATTTTTTTTTTCAATTCCAGAATCTCTAACAGCTTCTATTATTAATGATGTTTTTATGCAATCAAAAACTTTTTTAAAAATCTATGATGGCCATCTGAAGAGGAAGGTTGTATTTATTGCATTTTTCAACAAGCAGGCTTGTTGATTGAATATTATCTATTGTACTGAAGTTCTTTCTGAAACCAGCTTGTTCAGAGAGTTTATTGAATAAAATCTTGTTTCTAATCTATTGGTTATAATTCTAGTGAAAAGCTTATATGTGTGGGATAACAAACTAATTGATTGGCTAGGTTTCTGCTCTGTATGTCATAACAGGCAATACACATTGGTCGAACAGTCTTGTTGAACATTTCAAAATACAAACTTTTATTAAATTTCATCTAGCTAGAAAAGAGATATTGCTGTATATAATTTCAAAATGTTTTGCTCCCTTTTTTCACTTGCAAACATTCTCATTGAAACAGAAGTGAGATGATTCAGCAAATTTTTATAAAAATTTCAAATGCAGAATTTCAGTAAAGTCCACTCAGCCGGAGTTACAGGAATAACTTGTGCACAGATATCTGAGTGGACAGAAAATGTCTAATAGGCATTACTTAAATTAAGGGGATATTAAATCCCACATAGTTTTAAAACCGAATAAGAAACTCAAAGATTGGAATCAGAGAGTACTCGTTCGCAGAATACATAAGTTCTTTTCGCTATACACTTTGGTATTAGATCTAGCTACTCACTGATGAAGCCTCAAAAAAGGCTGAAACCGGTCTGGGTAGTGACCTCCCTCCATAATCCATAATGTAATAACAGCATACATTTCCTAGGAAATGTGTTTTTACATTATGGAAAATACCCAAGAATAGCGATATGAACTTCCCCACCTTTGCAACGAGCTGCCCTGGTATTGTACTACGTACTAGGATCACTTGCATTGGCTAACGCTAGTGTCGCCGATACTTCATAGTTTACTATATTCGGCAAGAAACTCTCTGATTCCAATCTTTGAGTTTCTTATTTGGTTTTAAAACTATGTGGGATTTAATATCCCCTTAATTTAAGTAATGTTTTCATTGCCGAAATGAAGCTTATTAGCTCTTTATACTTAAGTCTAATAGGCACTTATTATTTTGCAATATATGTTTTATAAAACTTGACAGTCTTATACATTTTTACAGGTATTTCAAAGTTGATTGCATTTGGAAAGATATATTTACATCTAATTATTTATCATTGATGTGTTTCAGGAAAAGCAAAAAGAAAGATTTTGAAACAAGATTGTAGTTTTGATGACTCTAAGAGACCATATGATGAAGACCATAATCAGTCTTCTTCTTCAGAGTTTTTCTTTTGGGATACTCAAGAGATGGGTTTGTAAATGTTTTTATTTTATGGTTTATTACTTTTCAGCATGAAATAATTGAAAAAATAAAAACTTTTTAAATCAAAGAAGAATTTAAATTAAAAACTTCTGAAATAGCTTATAAGCATTTAAGCTTGCTCAGAAGTTCAGGATTCCATATAAAACTAATTGTTCAGCTAATCATGCTTGCTGTTGTTGTTGTGTTTCATTTTGTTACTCCTTGTTGGCAAACTAATGTGTATCTTGGAATCTATCAGGAAAAAATACTGAATAGTGTTAGTTGTCTTTTTTGTTTAAATGTTATTATACTTTAGTAAAGTACAGTTGATCATCACTACAGCAAACATGGTTATTAACGGTTGCACTATAGTTGTTAGGCTTTGTTGCAAGTATGTGCCAGACCATGATTTGTCTGAATAAATGAATACCGAATATTCTGTTTTGAAATTTAACCAAAGCACCAAATATTAATTTGGCTGAAGTTTACTAAATTAAATTTTATAAACAAATATTTTGAGGGAAAAAAAATAACAAAAACACTCAATAATAATTGATAAAATTTTTTAATGAGCATATATTTTTTGTTCAAGATATTCATTTTTAGATTTTAATTCAATAATTGGTCAAATATATAAGCCATCCTTATTTCATAGCCAAAAAGGTATAAAATTTGAAAGTTTTGAAAATTTATCAGAGAGCTTACGAGAACACAGTCCTCACCCAGCATCATAGTTCCCTTAGTTTATAGTACTTAAAAGACATCAACACTGCCAAGGCACCTGTATATTGCCTTTATTAATGCTTTTGATGAAGGGTTTACTGGCCTGACATCTGTTTTGAAGGGGCTGTTTCATATCATATGTCAGGTGGAAACCTTAAAATGGCAATAACCCTCATTCAGTACCAAAGTGTCAGAGATGTATTTTTCATAAGTGAATGATCATAAGAACAGACTCAAATTCTTCATTTTAGCTTTGTAAAATAAACAGATCAATCCACATTTTATAGCCAAACATATCAACTTGGAAAGTTTCTTAAGTAGTGTAAGCTAATGAAACCCTGATGCTGATATATATATATAGTTGTTTATGAAATAAGCATGAATCTTTAATAGCTCCTATTTCTATTTATTTTACATTGCCAAAATGAAGATATTTAGGCTTTTCTTTGATGGAATGGAATGATTTCCTTTCATCCTTACAGATGGTAGGGGCAGCTATGCTACCATACTAGGGAAGTGACTATGAGCAAGGTGGTTTGCCGTTGCCTTCCTTGCTGTGCTATATCCTATGGCTGTATCCTGTGTGTTCACGGGTCCGGTTTGCCTGTTTGTGGGATGAAAAACCCCAGAATAAACTGGGGGAAAACCCTACTGTTCACATCCAAGACCGGCTAACTTGGCTATGACTGAGGAAGACCCTTCAGCTCCTCACGTCTCCGACGGGAATCGAACCCAGGACACTCCTTCCCCAGGCATATGGTTATGAAGCACACAGCCACTAGGCTAACTGCATGTACTTTTCTTTGATACAAAGAGAAAATAAAATCTTTGTTTTCCCTAAATATAACTGTCAAATGTTAAAGTATGCAGCCGAGAGGCTTAAATTTGGCATAAGTGAGATATTAAATGTAGAATATTATGAAAATCCATAATTTTCTAGCCAAATGTAGAAAGAAACTTAAGTTTCAAAAATTTTTGAAACTTTAATATAATATAATATAATATCAATATAATAATAAAACTGTCATTTCATTTTATAGGGAACATTTATTTTAAAAACAACACAACATAAAAATTTAAAAAAAAATTATTATTATTGCTCTGCTGAATTGGCTGCTATTATTCCTCTGCTTTCCTCCAAAATCATTAGAACAAGATTCACATCCTTTTACAGTCTTGAAATATCTCTCACTAAACCAACTTCACTGCTTTCTCTTTCATTCCATCTACTTTTCTTTTTTTTTTTTTTGGAAGGAACAGCCTTCCCTAAAGAATACAGCCTTCAGTTCAAAAAAAAAAAAAAAAAAAAAAAAAAAAAAAAAAAAAAAAGTAAACAGAACAGATTGGTAGAGCCTCTGCTACTAATGGCTTAAGCAAGTTTGAGCATGGTTAGTAGTTGGGCAGGGTTCAATTGTTCTATGCTGTTGGCATACTCTCCCTCAATAAGTCTTTGGACTCCCTGTAGGTGTCACATAATAATAATAATTATTATTATTACCTGACACCTCCAGTTATTTGAGGAGTCCTTCCTCAAATAACAAAATAAAAATATTAACAGAACGTTTATTTTAAATTGTGAAATATAGAGAATAATTATAGATCTAATAATCACAATGAATATAATAAACTTAGTTTAATCCTTTATCCAAGTGTAAGCAAACAAAGTTTGCGTCTGAAGTATCTTCAGGATTGAGGCAACTCGTAGTAAAGGTGGACCAAGCTCTCATCAATCTTCCAACATCTTTCTCTAAATCCAGAGTAATTTAATAATTAGGTGAGACACCTTTTGGCAACTCGTATAGGTAAATATGACTTCTCCATTGCTTCCACCTTAGTATCACCACCTCTAGGTCTGACTCCCACTGACGAGACCTCAATAAAGGTCGAAACAGGTCTGGATAGTAGCCGTTCCCTTAATGCATAGCATTATACATGTCCCCAAAGAGATGTGCTTTGTATTATTGGAGATACTGAGACAAGTAGTGACGAGAGCTTGGTCCACCTTTACTACGAGTTGCCTCAGTCCTAAAGATACTTTTAATATAATTAAAATAATTATAATTATATATAAATAATTATAATTAAATAATTAATAAATAATTATAATTAATATAAATAATACAAAGCACATCCCCAAAGGAGATGTGCTTTGTATTATTGGAGATACTGAGACAAGTAGTGATGAGAGCTTGGTCCACCTTTACTACAAGTTGCCTCAGTCCTAAAGATACTTCAGGCACAAACTTTGTTTGCTTTCACGTGGATAAAGGATTAAACTAAATTTATTATAGTCTAACCAAGTGGGAAAAAACTTCCAAAATCACAATAATTAATGATAAATTATGAAGAGAAAGGAATCGTTCAGCATTTTTGGCAGTAGTCTGTTTTTTTTTTTTTTAAATAAATAAATAATTTTGGCTTTTGATGAACACACTGGTAGCTGGTGCCAAAAGAAATTTTCTCTGAGAAATGGTACTACAGAAATTAGTTTACTTAGGGTTGGAAATCCTTTTTGAACAATTCAGTAAGGCTATCCAATCGAATAATTTCAGCCAGAGCATAATGTGAAGATTTTTCCTAGTTGTCATCCACATCCTGTTTATTATTATTATTATTATTTTTAGATTATTCGATTTTAGATGTTTAGATTTCATGGTTTGATGTTTCAGTTATGTTGTTTTCTTTTACGAATTCATTGCTATACTTGTGTTTTAATCATAGATGTGCACTTCCTTTTTTTCTGTATCATCCAGATATTTTGTTTCTTATTTTACAAATTTTGAATCTGCATATAAATTGTAACCATTCCAAATCTTACTTTATTATTTGTAACTAAACTGTACTCTTTTTCAATATTTAAGACACATTTTAATACTTCATAATATAAACAACTTTTAAGACTGCATTATGTAGACTAAAATAATAACAACAAAGGAAGTATGTATAGCAAATGAAATAAGCCTTTGTATGTGATCACACAAGATAAGGGGAAACTTTTCCTGATTGGTTGTATTTGTTATGACATATGTAGCAGGAATTTTTCTGATTTGGCAAGCGGAATATCCAAATCTTTTTCTTGATTCAGGCAAATATTTGAAAAACAAAATGAATCCCTACTTTGTTGCTGCCATCTTTCCTTCGGTAGTAAGCATAATATACACTTGCATATAGACATTATTAAACTAAGGAAAAAAAAATTTGAAGCAATTAAAGTAATTATGAATTGCACAGAAATATTCAGCCCTTTAGAACTTGATTTTGTTTGGTGGAGATCTGGGAAAAAAACACTTTTGAAAATTATAAAATATGGATGCACAGATTTGAAGCAACTTATTCCCAAGTGCCACCTAGTAACTGCTCAATATTATAGGTTAATAAATAATTTACCACTTAAAAAGTGATCTAACAAGCTGGATGGAAGTAAGATTTGTGTTTCCCATTCTATGAAAAATTTCTTCTACATTAATCTGATAACAATCCTTTACCAACGTATTTTTAAAAAAAAAATTTTTTTTTATTATCACATGGTATTATTACACCAGATCATAGAGATCAAGTTCATGTATTTTATACAGCACCATTTCTGGGTTGTTATAGAGTTCACATTTGGAAATATTCATACAGTTTAGCAAACACATTGGTGATGCTTCCTCAATGTTACAGATTTTGCAGATGGGGAAGACTTTTATGCCATTGCTAAACTTGATTGGTCTTGTGTGGCCGGCTTGTGGCGAGAGATCATGGTAGTGGCACTGCGATTAAACTTGGAGTTGATGGTAGCTCCTGGATTTTCTGCTGAGTACCAGTGGTGAGTCATCTCCTGAAGAATTGTTCTTTTTATGTTTTCTTTTTGGGTGGTTTTAAAAAGATCGAAATCTGTGGTATCACATGATGTTGCGGCCATTTTTGTTACTTCATCTGCAGTTTCATTTCCCTGTAATCCCACATGGGATGGGATCCATTGGAAGATTATTTTGGAATCCTTATGTAGTTTGTTTATGTTTTTTGCTATGTTTCTAAGTATTTCTTGATGGCTAGTGTAGCAGTTCTTAATAGCTTGAAGGGCTGCTAAGGAATCTGTGAAAAATATAAACTCCTTCGGGTTTTGTTTGTCCAAATATTGCGGTGCTGTGTTAATGGCTATTAATTCTGCATGGTATGAGTTGCATCCAATACTGTTAGTTGTTTTTAGTTCTATATTATGAGAGCCATAGATGAGTATGCCATTCCCAGAATTGCCATTTGGATTTTTGGAGCCATCTGTGTAGATCTTTATTGAGTCAGGTCCATATTCCATTATTTTTGAAAGGGCTAATGATCTCAAGATTTCAGTTTTCTAGGCTTTTTTTCTCATGTTTCCCTATTTCAGAGTTGATAACTATATTTTTCCTGTCTTGGTTTGGAGGAAATGCTGGGTAGTTGGCTATTTTATTTGGACAATCCAAGGGAATTTTATTTTCTATGATTTCATGCATTGTTGATTTTTTTCTCTATTTTGTTTGTTGGTTTCCTGTTTTTAAAAAGTTCACTTGTTCTATGATGTGCAAGGTTGGCTCTTTTTTCTACAAATTTGGTAAGATTTTCTTGCCACCTAATTTAATGAACAAGGTTGGATTTGAATTCTGCTATTTTTCCAGGAGTTGTATTCCTTAGTCCACATATGATTTTAGCTGCATTTTTCTGAATTTTTATAAGCTTGTCTAAACTGGTTTGTGATGTTTGCATCCAGATAGGTGAAGCATATTCCATTATGGGACGGATAATAGAGGTATATGTGACTTTTAAGGTTTTAGCATCTGCTCCCCACTCTTTAGCTGAGATACTTTTCATGATATTTAGTCTTCTTTTTGCTCTGACTGCAACATTGTTGATATGTTTATTGAAGCTTAGCGATGGATCCAGAGTAACTCCAAGGTATTTGGGGTTTTCATTAAATGTAATTAGTTGACTGTTTAGCTTAATCTTTGGCCTCCACTTTCTGAGGTGGTTATTAATAGTAAAAACACAGGTTTCTGATTTAGTGGGGTTAATTTTGATTTTTTTGGTTTTCACAGTATGTAGCTAAACTTTCAATGGCGTTATTTAAGTGACCTTCTGCTGTTTCTAGGTTGTTGTGGGCTGAGAATAGGACCAAATCAGTGCAAATCTTTTGTTTCTTTATTTATATTTTTTATCTAAGTCATTTAAGTAGATGGAAAAAAGGAGTGGGCTCAAAATGCTACCTTGAGAGAGTCCCTGTCTCATTTTCACTTCCTTGGAAAAGGAATTATTTATTCTAACTCGAATTGTTCTATTTCTTAGAAAGTCATAGTTCCAGTTAAGAACTTTCCCTTCTATTCCAATATGACAAAGTTTGGAAAAGAGTTTCTGCCTCCACGCCTTGTCAAAGGCATTGCTAAAATCTATAAAAGCTGCAATGGTGGATTTGGTAGTTTTGGTCTGGAAGTTATCTTGAATTGTCTGGTTAAGTAGAAAAGTTGATTAGTTGTTGAGTGATTTCTTCTAAAGGCAGCCTGAAAATGTGGTAGTATACTATTTTTGTTTAGATAGTAATTCAAACGTTGGAGTATCATTTTTTTCATTAATTTGCCTGGAATTGAAGTCAGTGAAATTGGTCTATAACTTTCTGGTTGGTCTTGTGGTTTGTTAGGCTTTAAGATTGGTATGATTGTGGCTGTCTTCCAGTCTTTCGGAGCTTTTCCTTGTTTTAGGCTATTGTTGTATGGGTGAAGTAGCCAATCTACGGCTAGGGAAGGAAGATGTTTGATCATAATTCCTTGTGTGTTATCTGGTCCACATGATTTATTTATATCTAGTCTCTCCAAGGTATTTGCGATCTCCCTGTCTCCAAGTTTGATATTTCCATCTGGATCTTTTAGCATGTTAGTCTCACTTGCCTTTGGTAGGTCTCTTTGTAAATTAGCAGTCAGTTTCCAAAGCTTGGTATCTGAAGTGTTTGGATTTAAGTTGTGGCAAAAATTCTTGCCACCTAGTTCTTTGTAATATATTATATTTTTGTTTAATTTCAGCATTTATCTTGTTGTACTCAATCCTGTTTTCTGGAGAGCTTCCAATTTTTAAGATGTTAAATAATTCATTTCGTTTAGTTATTTTACTGGCAAGTTCCTGGTGAACCTTTGTGTAGTTTGAAATAACTTTTCTCCTGTAGCCCTTTGTGATACTTTTCTTTGCTGCATTTAGGATAGTATTCTTCCAAGTTATATAGTCTTTGTCTAAGTCATCATGGTATGTGTGATCTTTCAGCATTTTACTTACTTCATCCTTGTATTTCTCTCAATTTGCCTTCTGGAAGTTCCAATGATATTTTCTTTTTTGGGTGGGTCTAGTCATTTTTGAGTTCAGATTCATTAATATTGGAGTATGGTCGCTTCCTACTGGTTTCAAAACAGACCAAATAGCTTTGTTGTGAAGATCATGAGACACCGCAGTGATATCTAGGGCATCTTTTGTACCATAAGAATGAGACAGATAAGTAGGTTCTCCACTGTTGAGAATTATTAGTCCTGTTTCATCTAAGAAATTACTCAGGTTTTCTCCTCTTGGGTTTATTTCCTCAGAATCCCATAACAGATGTTTGCTATTGTTAGCAAACACCTGTTATTACAGGATAATTATGATAATACTACATGAAAAAGTTACACCATTACTAATTTCCAATCAATAATTTTCCTCCAAATTAATCTGTTATGTCAGCAGTCCAATATTATCAGATCTTATGTCTGTCTTTTAAGGCACTTTTTACTGTATCAATCCATCTACATCTTGGTCTTTTTCTGGGTCTTTTTTTTTTCCTGACAACCTGGCAAAGAACACTTGTTTTGCTAATATTTTCTCTCGCATCCTGTTTAAGTGACCATACCACCAGAGATTATCTCTATACACATTTCTGAATGCTAACAATGGCAAGTTCTTTCCTAATATCCTCATTTTTGATGTGATACAACCATTGATCCCATCTGTTCACTCCACTAATCTTTCTCAGACCTATCATATCAGAGGTCTCTAGTCTTTCATCAAGTATTTTATTTCTAACCCAGCTCTCAGATCCATAAGTTAAAATCGGTTTGAACACTGTCTTGTATACAGCTAATTTAGTGTTTTGACTAAATTTCTTTCTTATTCCATATAAATTTATTCAGCTGACTTCCCTGCCATGCCAGCTTTACTAATTTAATTCTCTTGTCCATTTCCATATTTAATTTACCATTTTCACTGAATATTGTGCCTAAATAGCTGAAATGTTTTACTTGTTCTATAGGCTCATCATTCAGGATACAGTTGATGTTTTCAATGTTTCTTCCTATTTCCATTGTCGTTGTCTTGTTATTGCTAATTTTCATACCAAACATATTACAACAGCTATTCATTTTAGTCAGGGAATCTTACAGACTTGTACTGGATTTATTCAGAAGTATAACATCATCCACATAAAGAAAAGAGCTAAGATTAACATCACCAATTTTAACATCAGATTTAATACCACTTTCCTTCATAATGTGATCCATATAGATAATGAATAACAGTGGAGATAATGTGCACCCTTGTTGCACACATGATTTTATTCAAACTAATTTCCAGTACCTCCTTCAATTCTGACTGCTGACTTACAGCTTAAATAGAAACTATGTGTTGCTTAATATAATGTCCCATTTACACCATATAACTGTAGTATTTTGAAGCGTTTTCCTCTTGGCACTTTGTCATATGCCTTTTCGAGATCAATAAAACTTATATACAAATCCTTATATTCCCAAGATTTCTCAACTATTTGTCTTATGGTGTAAAACTGATCCTGGCAACCTCTATTTGTCCTGAATCCAGTTTGTTCTTTACTTAGTTTCCCTTCCTCAACTTTTCTCAGCCGTTTCTCAACTTGCATAAATCCTACCAGAAACACTCAGGAGCTCACATTCAGTTTTATTTCCCTTTTTATAGATGGGTACTATGAGAATCCTGCTCCATTCCTCTGGAATTTGATCCTCTCACCAGGTCTTCAGAATTATGCAATGCAGCCACTGTAAAATTTTTATACCTTCATATGTGAGCATTTCTGACCAAATTTCATTTACTCTATCTGCCTTTCCACATTTCAGGTTTTCGATGACTTTTTCTACTTCAAGTATGGATATGTATTCCTGACTGCATTCCTATTGGGAGTTTTTTTACCATCCTGCTGGCATTGCTTATTTCAT
This sequence comes from Typopeltis vanoorti, assembly GCF_054136105.1. Classification (NCBI taxonomy): domain Eukaryota; kingdom Metazoa; phylum Arthropoda; class Arachnida; order Uropygi; family Thelyphonidae; genus Typopeltis; species Typopeltis vanoorti. The sequence goes on from NC_143568.1 coordinate 45,430,931, forward strand.
TTAGCAGTCTTTTAAAGTAATTACTTCAGATATCTAGAATATCGTTATCTTCCATTTTCATGTCACCTTTATCATCTCTTATTCCTTTTATAGTACTTTTTTCTTCATTTCTATGCTTTTTAAATAGCCTGCAGAATATTTTGCCACCTTCCTGATATTTATTTTCTATGTTTTTATCAAAATTTTCCCATGAAAGTTTTCCCAGAGCTGTAGAGCAGGTGTCCTCCCTCGATGAGTCTTTGGACTCCCTGGAGGTGTCAAATAATAATAATGACTCTTGTTTAGCTAGTTTTACACTGTGTTTCATTTTCTTACAATTTTCTCTGTAGTCTCTAAGAGCACAAGCTGACTTACTTGCCAGGAACTTTTGATGTGCTTTCTTCTTTTCTTTCACTGCCTCTTTAACTTCCTGAGTCCACCATGGAGTTCTGATTTTTCTATCCTTACATACAACCTCACCTTACAGACATGCCTCTCTGGCTGAATCAATCAATGTTTTCTTCAGGATTTGCCATTGAATCTCCAAGCTTTGGTTCTTGTTTTCAAATTCTTTCATTTTTTCTTCAATAATGTTGTGTATTTGACTCTACAGTTCACCCCTGAAAGCTGCTCAACCTTGATTTGTTTTAAAACTTTCCTACACACACTTCTTTTCAATATGAAATTCAGTTTTATCATGCTCAAAACTAAATAGTGATCACTTCCTATTTCATATCTTTTGTATCCTCTTGTGTCCTGATCCTATGAACTTATAGTAAATAAGTCTTTTCTTCTGAATTGCATCTTCTCTCCATGTCGATTTGTGCACATTTTTATGTTGGAACAGCATTAGCAATAACTAATCTATGTCCTGAACAGAAATCCAGCAGGCATTATTATTAGCTTTGAACTTTTCTCCAAATTTTTCCAAAACATTTCTATATGTCTGGTAATCATTTCCTACTCTGCTGTTTAAATCTCCAACAAAGGCCGACTTTTCCTCTTTCATTGTGCCAGCTGCTCTCTCTAATGCCTCAAAAAATTCTTCCATTTCTTCCTTGGTAGAACCTCCTGTGGAACCATAAGCACAAATAAATCTCGTTGTCCAGTTCCCCATTCTGATATTTGCACACATCACTCTACTTGATATTGCCTGCCATTCAAGAAGATTATCCTCATATTTAGTGTTGAATACTATAACTACTCCCTGTTTTCCTTGATTGTCATTAATAATAAATAATAATCAGCTAATGCCTTTCTGTTCTTGTATAAGAAGTAGGCAAGGCCTTTTTAGCCCCCATCTAACTTTTTGAGACTGAGTGGACAGTTCAATCTCCACTAGTAGCCAATTAGAGATAGCTGGCCCAAGGCTATCACTAATTAATCGGTATGCAGTGAAGAAGGCAGCTAATAAGTACTGCCATCTCATGGTCCATAACCTTAACACAATATTTTTAATGTCTGAAAATAGTGCGTGTTCGACGCCGATTTTCTTGAGTTTACTGGATGAAAAACCCACTTGCCCGTTGCCTGAATATAACATTTTGTATTTGTCTCTTAGAAAGATCTCACCTGCAAAAAGTTGTATGTCACAAGTTAAACCTATCCCAATATCATTAATATACAAATTAAATAACAGTGGTCCTGTTGCCTGAATATAACATTTTGTATTTGTCTCTTAGAAAGATCTCACCTGCAAAAAGTTGTATGTCACAAGTTAAACCTATCCCAATATCATTAATATACAAATTAAATAACAGTGGTCCCAAAACAGAGCCCTGTGGCACATGAATAGGGACTTTTCTGTTTGGAGATGGTGCCCCACCCCAGTACACAACTTGCTGCTGATACCTATCTGATAGCCAGTCACCTATTCCAACTCACTAGTCTGTTATCCAGGCCTGTCTGCTTCAATTTAGTGACCAACTTGTGGTGCGGCATCTATTAAAAGCTTTTGCAAAATCTAAGTATATCACTGTATATGCATGTATCTCCCTTATCAAATCAGTTTTTGTATCTATCTCTTGCTAATCTCCAAACATCTTAATCACAACTCCAGATAGATATACAGATTGGCCCAAAATTTGTTGCCTTAACCTTATCACCACCTTTGTGAAGTGGAACAATTTTGCCTACCCTCTGCTCTGTTGGGACTTGTGCTAACTCCCTGGAACACTCCCTTAAGACATGTGGTGATATGGCATCAAGTCTATTGCTTAATTGACATCTAGCTTACTTAACTCCTCGTATACCTCTTGCTTGCTCACCAGTAAGTCTTTTCCATTTCATTCTCTACACCAGTGCTTCCCAAACTTCTGGATGTCATGGGCCCCCCCTTTGCAAAAATTAAAATATTTCACGGCCCCCCTCGAAAAAAAATCGTAATAGAGAGATATATTATTATAATGTTTATTGTATTTATATTCAATACAAAACATATAGAGCGAATATTGCAAAAATCAAATGCATATATTACATTTTTTGCCTCTTACCATTTGGTTCTGAAGACGATGCGGGCTGTTCTGGTAAAATATGAAATACTGTCCTTTTTTTTTTTTGAGTCTGTTTCTGCTTCTGATTGTTCGCAGGAATTTTTTTTTATATTTTTTATCAGCCACTTATCCATCTCAGGGTTAAATTTTTTAACGTAGAATAGATCAAATAATATCACCACTTACCAATACTGGCACACCACAGACTGATAACATGAAATTAGTGAATATTACCTGAATAAGGGAATCCCCAGACCAGAAACATTTTTCTCTTTTGTGACTTTTCTCCCTTTGCGGTAATTAAGCCTAACGCAAAAAAGACAGCAAAGGCAGGTTATTAAAACGTGCATATGATTGGTGCGGTATTAACAAAAGATCGCGCAACTGAAAGATAAAAGCATAGCTGACAATTGAGTTGAAATGCTAACTCTCTTCAACCGAATTCCATATGTGAAACTGCCATAATATTCATTATATATATATATTACTTAGTTTTAACACTTTTACGAATTTTAACACGTTCGGTTGAATTTTATTGCTGCCTTGGGAAATCGAACTCACACACATCTAATTAATAACAATAGTTTTTAGTTAGATACTGTGTTTGCCTGTGTAACATATGATTTTGTTTCAGTCTATACAGCATAGTTTCTGTATGAGGGGACATGTGATTCATTAATTAGTTTTAATTTGTTTTATCCCAGTTATCTCTAATTGCGCTATTTGTTGAGAAATATATTACACAGACTCCTCATACCTTATTCACTGGCATAATAAAAGTACTTGTTTTTATTGCCTCTGCAGTATAGTGGCTGTTAGGGAGGGTGTGTTGTTTACCACTGCAAGCGAGTTACTATCTCCCTACATTGAACTTGTTTAAGCTTTTTTTCATGTGTGAAGTATATGCGAAACTTTTATTGGTAACAGAAAACTAGCTCGGATGACAGTCATAATATAAAACGAGTTTTGATATGTATATAAAGTCAATATCAACAGTCCCTGATTAGGAACGCCTGATGAAAGGGACAGGAAGATTTGGAGCTTCCCTGGAGAGCATTTGAAGTAAATACAATAAACCACTGCTTTGAAATGAAACATATGAATAAGCAATATTTATTAATATTCATTAAGCACCGAAATACGCAGGACGCAAAGTTTGTGAACCAACACCAATGTGTGAATTTTTCCATTAAAATATAAAAAAAAATAATAAATAATAAAAGTTAAATACGTTTCTTTTAAAATAAAAAAATCTACTTAGTCTTAAAACATTTTAAATTTGTTTTCATTATTTCACGGCCCCCCTCAACAAAACCTACGGCCCCCAAGGGGGCCGTGGCCCACAGTTTGGGAAGTGTTGCTCTACACTTCTGATTTCACACTGAAGATGAAACATCTTGATGAACTTCTCACTTGAATAGCTTGACTATGTCCTCTTCAGCAGTTACCAATCACCCACTTTCATTCATTGACATAATCATTCTTCTTTCTACTTGCCACATATTGAAAAAACTGTCTAGGGTTTTTTTCTTTGCCTGATTTGCCAATTTTTGCTCATACTGCACTTTTGTTTTCCTTACTAACTGAGCCACTCTCCTGGACAGTTCTTTCTATTCTTCATGTAACTAATTATTTCCATTATTTATCTTGTACTGCCTCCAAAGTATCTTCTTCTTCCAGATTCAATGCTTAATCCCCTTAATTCATCCATTTTACACCTGCCTTATTCAGCCTTTTGACCTTTGGAATACATTCACACATTGATTATTATTATCATCATCATCATCATCATCTATCTCCATGGAGTCAAATGATTCATCATGGGAGGCTATACTCTCTAATGCCAAAAGATCATTGAACCATGCCTTGAACCCATTCAGAGTTTCTGCACTCACCACACAAAGAACCTGCTTCTCACTCCTTGCTCACACCTCCTTATACAGCTTCCATGGATGGCCTCTAGTTCTACCCTTGCTGCTCTTTATGTCCCAATCATATCCTCTTCTTTTATTTACAAGGCTCTGTAAGTTGCATTCCCTCAATCTCTTCTCATATCTGACATTTCATAGACCTGACACTAACTTAGTAAACCTTCAATACATTCTCATCCCCCTAAAAACAGGCAACCAAATCTGTGCACAGTAGTCCATATGTAGCCTGATCAAAGCCTTATACATGGGAACCATAACCTCTTTGCCTCTGCATGTCAATGTCCTCATTATTGCCATAATCCATTGGGATTACAATTTTCTTACAAATTTAGCAATGTGATCCCTAAACTTCGAGTCTCTCTCCACCATCACTCTCAGATCTCTCATCTCCTCAACCTCCTTCAAAATTTCTCCATTAATTGTATGCTGTACATTCCAACTTTGCCCACCAAAATTCAAGACCATGCTTCAAGACCTTGCACTTGGCAACATTAAAATGATAGCTCCAATCATTTGCCCACTCACATAGTCTATTCAGATTCTCCTGCAAGACCACAATGCCTGCTCTACTTCTCATAGCCCTTCCTAACTTTGCATCATCAGTGAACAGCTGTACATCTCCAATTAAGCTGGTCCCAATGTTATTATTGTACAAGTTAAACAATAATGGTCCTGAAACAAATCCCTGCGCACTAGTGACCTTCTGTTGTATCTCCCTTTTACTGTCCTATAATTGTTAATTCCTCTTACAAGTTTATTTTTTATCTTGTTTGTAACAAATTTCTTACTATACGTGATATCACCCAAATACAAGGTATCTAAGCTCTTGCTCCCCTTAGTATCCTAAAACATTTATATTTTTTAGCTGCACCATTTATGACATTTAGTTTATGAAAGAAAATCAAAACAAGAAGCAATTTCTTAAACATGTTTAGGTGTGAAACAATTATGCAGTCGTGACCTTGAACACACAACTAAATTTTTTCTTCCCCTGCAACTAGATTCATATGTTATTACAAGCGGTGCATTGAATGGCAATTTCGGACAACTGAGTTTTCAATGAGCAAAAGTTTATTATACACATAAGCACAATACAATACATTAAAACTCATTAAAACTTAATTCAATGCTAAGCTGAAGCAATACAAAACAATACTAACAAAACACAAATGATAGGTTATAAAATTTATTGTGGGAAGGGCGATTATGCCGCCACAAAAGACTCCACACATACAATAAAAGGATATCCTCGCAAATGTTAACAATTGACTAAAACTTCTCTAAATCTGTCTGAGCACAATATTATGATACAATACCTTAATTAAATACAATTAGTTTGCACACGTTAACTTACGAGAGTAATATGGGTTAAACATTCCTATTGCTACAATAGTAACCACATTCAGTTCTTCAGACAGCTCGTAGACAAAATATAGATGACATGCATAATTTACTAGACACGCGATTTTTTTTATCTATTAACACTGATAAGCTTATTCTCTTTCTATTCTTAAATGCACTAAAGTCTTAGTTCAACTCTCGTTCAAGTCTTTCGATAGATCGGTAACTGAACTACAATCACAGCTACATAAGATTTGAAATAATGTAAGATTTTACGATACCGTTTGATAAGGATCTTCTATGCTAGTCTCTGCTCTTACTCGTCTGTAATTTCCGAGGACAAATTCTTCTGTAGTGGACCATATCTGAGATTTCTCGGATCAAGGTGGGCCTTCACGTCTTCAGCACATCAAGCTTCTTCCAAGGAAACACAATGGATCTGCGATTCTGTAGTCGTGAGATTCACTATGCGGGCACCTACTTCTCCACAGATTTTCTTTTTCCATCAAGAACATGGTTGATATAACATGCAGTAGTTGCCTTTCTTCTCAGCTGTACGGCGTCCCTCCTTTCTATAATAGGGAATTAGGACCGAATCCCGCCTACTTAGTTCCTTGTTGTGGCGGAAGGAGAGAACTCCTGACCTGTTACTCAGGAAAACCACATAAGACCACCCATATGAAGACTAGAGAACCAAGAGAGAGCCACGTGTGTGTGTGTGTGGGGGGGGGTTCCTAACCCTTTTATAGCATGACTCTACTGGCACCTCCTGCAATTAATCCCCCCCCCCCCGATGCCATTTTTCTGCCGAAAATTCCCACGGGCCGTGTGCACGTGACTGACTCGTGGTGACGTCTAAAATCGGGAACCTTGACCTTGGACCTTAGCTTGGTTCTTGCTAACCCTATGAGTCACATTCACTAAACTTTATCAGCTTACCAAAATTTTCTAAGAATTGACATAAACCTGTAATCCCTTGTTTCAATTGTTTGACAACGAGCCTTTACATTCAAAATTCTTATGACCAATATTCTATAATTTAATTACTTTATTTTCATCATATTACAACAAATTTTCTTATGTGAGTTAACAAATATTCTCAGTTGTATTTCACACTTAGATACAAGTATATTTTTCCTTTTTGTTAAAGGTTCCTACTTGTTAAATTGTGATCAAAATAAATTCTTTTAGTAACTTTATTAATCACAAACTTTAACACTTCCTCTTTTGGGATACCACTCCTCCATATACAACTGCTGATACCTGTCTGGCAACTAATCACTTACTAGTCTGTTATCTAATCCCATCTGTTTTAGTTCAGCTATCAGTTTATCATGTAGCAGTCTATTAAAGGCCTTTAAAAAATCCAAGTATACCACTCTATATGCATCTCTTTTATCAAGTGAGTTTATCACCTTGTAATACATAAGCAGATTGCTGAAACATGAATTCACCCTAACAAATCTGTGCTGACCATCATAAAGAATACTGCTGTTATCAACCCACTTCTGAATCCTTGTCCTCACCAACTTCTCTGATACCTTAACAACAACCTCAGACACACAGACAGGCCTATAATTTGTAGCCTTAGTCTTATTCCCCCTCCCCACTTTGTGAAGTGGAATAATATTTCCCATCTTCCATTCATTCAGTACTCACCCTGTTATAAGACTCGTTAAACAGTTGCACCAAAAGTGCCATTAATTCCATAGGGCATTCCCTCAAGAACGTGGTGATATACTGTCAAATCCTATGCTTTATTACCATCATGTTTACTTGATGCCATTATTCATTTCTTTGTCGGTTCCCATGCAGCATTTATTTCCTTTCTGCTCATCTCCTCATTCCATGTTATAGCTTCGAGCTGTCTCTTATGCTTCTCATAATCATCAGCCTTGTAATTCTGCATATATATATATATCCTGGATATGTACAAAATTGATATCTGAATGGCATCCCAGAAATGGAAAGAGAACTACAGTAAGACCAAAGAGATGGGGGGGGGGGGGAAGATTAGGGAAATGGCTGGAACTCAGTGGCATAGAAAAGCTCAGGTAGGTCTTCATTCAGCATTGAGCTGAAAATGGCTGATGTTAATAATGATTTCATCTGTATGATTATTTTGGTAGTTAAGCCACACATAGTATGAATCGGTGTATGAAATGTTTTTCAGCAGCGCAAAGTTCTACAAATTTCACACACAAAATTTTTTTTGCTGACACTTGAATAAAAAAATAAAACAGGAGTATGATTTCTTTTCAAGAGTATAATCTACTCTTGAAAAGTACGTTTCAATCAAATCAGATTGAATTGTAAACATTTCAATCAAATTGATGATTTGATTGAAATGTTAATATGTAATTTTTATGAGCTATAGCAATCTCATATCTAACTAGTCAGAGTTGCAGGATCAACTGCAAGTATCTAAAACTCTGAATATGTAAAATCACACCACTCAAAATCCATCCTGACAAAATCAATTTGATTTTTGCTGAGTAATTATAAACAGGTATAAGTAATTTATTAAATAGTTTTATCTTCTTATGTTTCTCATTGCAGGACATTCAAGATGCCACACTGATTATTTTAAGACCATAAGAGCCAGTAGAATGGATCGATATGTTATTGAAACAAATAAACTTCTAATTCGATTGGACAAACTCATAACAGATGCTCCAGATGATCCAGAAAAACGTAAAGGTAATAAGCTTAAAAAAAAGTCTAAATTTGCTTGATCATCTTAGTTTTATCATCATCATCAATTTGCTGACATGTACCCTCAAGGGGGTGTACAGGATATGATAGTACAACATGAAAAATTTACGTCATTACTAACTTCCTATCTACAATTTTCCTCCAAATCAGTCTGTTACTTGTCAAGACTCCAACATTATCAGATCTTATATTTCTGTCGTCTAAGGTACTTTGTACCGTATCAATCCAACTATATCTTGGTCTTTCTCTGGGTTTTTTTCCTGCCAACCTGACAGAGAACACTTCTTTTGCTAATCTTTCCTTGTCCATTCTGTTCAAGTGACCATACCACCTGAGATTAGCTCTGCTAACGCATTCCTGGATGCTGACAATGTCAAGTTCTTTCCTAATATCCTCGTTTTTAATATGATATTGCCATTGATGCCATCTGTTCACGGCTCTAATCTTTCTCAGGACTCTCATATCTGCGGTCTCTAGCCTTTGGTCAAGTCTTTTACTTCTGACCCAGCTCTCAGATCCATAAGTTAAAACTGGTTTAAACACTGTCTTGTATACAGCTAATTTAGTGTTCTGACTAATTTCTCACTTATTCCATATGAATTTATTCAATTGATTTCCTACCATACAAGCTTTGTTGATTCTGTTGTTTATTTCCATATTTAATTTACCATCTTCACTAAAAATCGTGCCTAAGTAGCTGAAATGTTTTACTTGTTCCACAGGTTCCCTGTTCAAAACGCAGTTGACATTTTCAACAATTCTACCTATTTTCTTTGTCTTTTTAATGCTGACCTTCATACCGTATCTATTACAACAGTTATTCAATTTAGTCAGGGAATCTTGCAAACTTGTAGCGGATTTATTTAGAAGTATAATATTGTCCGCATAAAGCAAAGAGCTGACATTAACATCTCCAATTCTGATATCATGTTTAATACCCACTTTCCTTCATAATGTGATCCATATAGATAATGAATAATAGAGGGGATAATGTACATCCTTGTCTCACACCAGATTTAACATTAAACCATCTTCCTGTACTTCCTTCAATTCTAACTGCTGACTTACAACTCAAATAAAGACTAAGTATTACTTCATATTATGCCCCGTTGACACCATATAACTGTAGCATACTGAATAGCTTCTCTCTTGGCACCTTGTCATGTGCCTTTTCCAGATTGACCAAACTTAAATACAGATCTTTCTTATATTCCCATGCTTTCTCAACTATTTGTCATAAAGTGAAGATCTGATCCTGACAGCCTCTATTTGGCCAGCTTCTTCTTCAACAAGCTTTTCTTCGACAATTTTTCTCAATCGTTTCTCAAGTATACTTGCATAGATCTTGCTAGGAACCCTCAGTAGGGAAATACCTCTGTAATTCTCACATTCAGTTTTATTTCCCTTTTTATATATGGGTACTATGAGAGCTCTACTCCAATCGTCGGGAATTCGTCCCTCTGTCCAGGCTTTCTGAACTATGCAGTGCAGCCACTGTAAGACTTTTATACCACCATATTTTAGCATTTCTGGTCGAATATCATCTATTCCTGCTGCCTTTCCACATGTCAAGCCTTTGATGGCTTTTTCTACTTGAAGTATGGATATGTATTCCTGACTGTGTGCCTTTTGAGTGTTTTTTACCACCGTGCTATCACTGCTTGTTTCATTTAGCAATTTTTCGAAGTAATTACTCCATTCTTCAAGGATATCTTTTGCTCCTGTTTTCATGTCACCTTTATCATCTCTAACTCCTTTTACAGCATTCTTTCCTCCATTCCTAAGCTTTTTCAACAACCTCCAGAATATCTTGCCACCTTCTTGATATTTGTTTTCTATGTTCTTGCCAAAGTCCTCCCATGACTTTTGTTTAGCTTGTTTTAGACAGTGTTTAGCTTTCTTACATTTGTCTCTGTATTCTCTAAGAGCAAAAGCTGACTTATTTGCCAGGAACTTTTGATATGCTTTCTTTTTTTCCTTCACTGCTTTTTAACTTCCTGTGTCCACCATGGAGTTCTGATTTTTCTATCCTTGCAGACAACCTCACCACATGCCTCTCTGGCTGAATCAATCAGGGTTTTCTTCAAGGCTTGCCACTGAATCTCCAAGGTTTGGTTCCTGTTCTCAAACTCTTTCATTTTTTCTTCAACAGTCTTTGTGTACTTTAGTCTACAGTTCACATCTGAGAACTGCTCAACTTTTATTCGCTTTAAAACTTTCTTACATGTTATTCTTTTGAATATGAAATTCAATTTTATCCTGCTCAAGACTAAATAGTGATCACTTCCAATTTCAAATCCTCTGTACACTCTGGTGTCCTGCACCAGGGAGAAAACATCACTATCAACAATAACATAGTCAATGAGACTTTTCTTATTCCTTGCCTCTTCTCTCCATGTGAATTTGTGCTCATTTTTATGTTGGAACATGGTGTTAGTAATAACCAGTCCATGTCCTGAGCAGAAATCCAACAGATATTTGCCATTATTATTAGCTTTGCTCTTTTCTCCAAATTTTCCCAAAATATTTTTGTATGTCTCACAATCATTTCCTACTCTGCTATTTAGATCCCCAACAAGGACCAACTTTTCCTTTTTCATTGTGTCAGTTGCCTTTTCTAAAGCATCAAAAATTTCCTCCACTTCTACCTTAGTAGAACCTTCTGTGGGACCATAGGCACAAATAAGTCTCATTGTCCATTTCCCCATTCTGATATTTGCCCACATCACTCTTTAGACTGCCTGCCATTCAAGAAGATTAGCCTCATATTTTGTGTTGAATACTATGGCTACTCCTGCTTTTCCTTGATTGTCATTTCCTGAGTATAACGTTTTGTATTTATTGCTCAAAACGATCTCACCAGTTTTGTCATTTTTGTTTCGGTCACCCCTATTATGTCGATCTGGTACTTATCTAATTCTTTAGCTAGTTCCATTTCTTTGTCATTCACGCTTCTTATGTTGATAGTACTGATCTTTAACTCTGGTGATGTTGAGTTGGGGTGTGCTTTCAGATTTTGTTCCAGTAGCTGACTTTTCGCTGTTTGCCCTGGTTCCCTGGTGAAAACAACAGGGCCTTGTTTAACTGGGCATGCCCCAACCGGCATGAAATTTTGTCATGCTGTACCATCATTTTCTATATTGGTTTAAGCTAATTAGAATACAATTCGGTTGGCTTAATTCCAAATTGCCAGCCCATCCTCGTTCGTTCAGTATCCAGGTAGATACCCAACAGGGTGCACCACGAGAAGGTGAGGATTGGACATTAGGTCAGAAGCCCTGGTCGGTTCTCCGCATTCCTTTAAAGGCTATGTGGAGGTCTCCTCTCATTTATATAGCTTTGCCCCTTAAGCACCCCATATTTTTTAATGTCACTGTTCTGCATATTTCAGCATTTATTATAAACAGTGCAAGAGAAAGAATATAAATAACTGATTATTTCTCTAAAGCCATATATCCTTATGTTCACTGAGCATCCACAGATGCCGTATGGTCACGCCAATGCTCAGTGATATGCCATACTAGGTCTCGCCACATAGTCCTGTTGTATGCTTTTCTGGATGCTTCAACTCTCTGAAGATAAGGCACTCCACACACACCATCCATTCATCCATCCATCTCATCGATGGTCTATCCTTTCCTCCTTTTCCAGGAACTTTACCTTCCATTACTGTTCTGAGAAATCCTCTTTCCATCCTTTCAATGTGTCCAAAATATTTTAGCTTTCTTCTGTCAATATCCTTAAGGAGCCCTAAAGTTCTACTGATCTTTTCTAACACCCATTCATATGTATGCCTTTCAGTATATGATATCCTCAACAGCCTTCTGTAACACCACATCTGAAAAGCAGCTATCCTTTCTTATCTGACTTCTTTAGGTTCCAAGTCTCACATTCATAAGTCACTGTTGGAAAAACAACTGCATCCAAAATCCTCAACTTTGTTCCCATGGAGATGGATCCATCCTTCCAGAATTTAGACGATTCTCTGACTGTTGTTTTAGCCATTCTTAATCTTCTGATGTCTTCTGAACAGTAATTCTTCACATTAATAATGGATCACAGGTACTCAAACTTGCTGACTTCCTCAATTCTTTTTCAATTAAGGTACACTTGTTTCTCAAGAGCTTCCCTGTTTGCATTTCCTTTGAGAACCATAAACTTTGTGTTACTAGGGTTGAGTTGCAATCCTCTGTTATTACTGATCTTGTTAACTTTGTCAAGAATTTTCATAGTTCTTCCTTATCATTACAAAGAAGTACTGTTTCATCAGTATACCTCAAATTACTGATCAATCTATCTCCTATCCTAATTCCTGCTTTGAGCTTATCTAATGCTTCACACATGTCTTCTGCATATATATATACTAAACAAGTGAGGAGAAAGTAAACATCCTTGCCTAATTCCTTGTCCAACCTGAAGCCAATCAGTCAATCCAGCACCTGTTCTTACCATGGCTTCTTGCTCCCTGTACAAGTTGGCTATCAACCTGATAGTGTAAGTTAAGGGGATAAAAATCCCTTATTGTTTTTCAGCTAGTAAGCCAGAACCTCGCCAGAAAAAAAAAAATAGCCGTTTTGGCTTTTCATCTTAACCTGATAGTGTGTTGAAGAAAACCCGTTCTTTTCATTACTTCCCACAGTTTCACATGCTGAACGCAGTCAAAAGCTTTAGAGTAGTCTAAGAAATACATTATCAGAGGGAGTCTGAATTTTTTTTTTTTTTCCTATGATCTGTCATAGGCAAAGGATCTGATCTCTGGTACCCTTACCTTTTGCTGAAACATACTTGTTCCTCGGGCATCTCTGCCTCAACTTTGGCCTGAACCTTATTTAGCCTGACTATGGTCAATCAGGCCTTGCAGACCATGCTTTAGATACAGCTTATAGAATCAATTGGAAAAAGACCACTATCCTCCAAGAAAGTTTAATGCAACCATAATTATTTAATAGTCGCATTAAACTTCTCAAAATATGGGAAACACTAATACTTTGAGAGCCAGTTTACATCATAGGCCACCAACACAGAGGTGCCCACAGAGAATGTTCACCTAGTTGGGACTCTAGTCTTTTGTCCACATGTTTCACTTAGCAGCACAGAAATCAGAATTCTGTGCTACTGTAGATTCTGGATGTCTACCACACATCATAGGCTGCCAACACAGAGGATGTTCACCTAGTTGGGACTCTAGTCTTTTGTCCACATGTTTCACTTAGCAGCACAGAATTCAGAATTCTATGCTGCTGTAGATTCTGGATGTCTACCACACATCCAGAATTCAGCTCCAAAATAATATTCTGTTCTTTGCTGATTTTTGCATATTTTTTTGCTGAACTTCTGTTCAGCAAAAAAATATGCTGAACAGAAGAAGCATTTATTCCAAAACTTCCAGGTTATTAGCTAGCTGATGTAATTTTCTTTTTACTATTAAAACCATATCAAATACTCAAAAATGAGCCTTAAAATGTATAAAATTGTGCATATAAAAAAATTATATTTTAAACTATCAAATCTTGCTATAGTAAATATAGCTATAGAAAACTTATTCCTATAGCAACAATGCCATATTTAATGGAAATTCACTGTATCAAACTTTCTAGTATAACAAAATATTTCTTTGGTTCTTGAAAGTTCAATAGAATGATTTGTACATTTTTTTTTTATCAATATGAAACTTTTCTTTTAATATGCATTCACCACTATCAAAACAATCTAGGTCTTACACTCTTACTAACCACACTCTTACACACTTTTCAGGGGTGACCCATTTTTCTCTCTCATCCAGTCATATTGGAAAATTTATTTCACATCTATTCTATAAAACTCCTTTCGTAACCGTGATATGCTGTTATTCTGGGATATATGTTTCTATCATATTCCCCACTATTCTACCTGTTAGATCAACTTTTGTAACCCACAAACGTTCAGTGTGTCTTCATAGCGAGTTCTTCATAAACCAATCACCAATTTGGTCATTCACCTCTGAATCCTCTTCACCATTTCTACATTCCTAAGAAATCCAGGTGGCCATATCTGGTGCACAGTAAACCAGATGTGGTCGTATGAAAACTTATAAATCTTGAAATGAGTATGTGCAACATAGTGTAGAGAAGAATCCTCAAATATTTTGGACACATCTCAAGAAAAGATGGAGACAACATTGAAAAACTTCTCATACAGAGTAAGATGTCTGGAGGAAGAGGTTGGCTCGTAGGAGATGTCTAGATCAAATTCCTGTTCTAACTGAACTTATGTTGGCGGTTGCATTCAGAATGACCAAAGACAATGATGGATGAAGAAGAGTAATGTATTAAGTCAATTCCTCATCATAGGGAGATTGACTAAGAAGAAAGAGTGATAATAACTTCCTTACCTCTGCTTGTCATTGTGTTTCTTAACATTCAAATGATCCTTTCAGAGATTGTGTCCATTTTTGAAACATATCTTCCGAACTTCAACTCTCATCTACCATTATCCCTAAATCCTTATCAATATCTTACATTACAATTCCATCTGTGCAATACACACTGCAGTTTTTTTCATCCTGAAGTGCATAATCATTCAGTCACATTGAATCCTGTGCCTAAACCACCAGTCTATTTGGAACATCCTACAAGAGCTCTACATCATCCTTATTAATTGTTACTCTCCCCATTTTAGCATAATCAGACAGGCAGATATTCCTCCTCTTATGATTCTCATTATCATTGAGGGTACAAATTGAACAGAATCAGCACAGAGCCTTGTGGCATTCCACCTGTTCCCTGCCTTTTCTTTGATTCATCTCCACCATATACTACATCTCTAATATCTGTTTATCACCTATCGTCTTTTCCATATCACTTGCTTTATATCCATCCCCATTGCTTCATTTTGCATAATAAGGCTCCATGCAGTATCCTGTCGAAGTCTAGTAACATCATGGCATTGCTATTTCCCTTATCCAACTTCACTGGATAAGGGAAATGACATTTTTTGTCTTTGTTTATCGAGAACTTGTGTAGCAAATGAGTAAATTATAGACAAGATTCCCCCCCCCTCCCTTTCACAAAGTCATGATGTTCTTCCCCATGGAATATCATATTCCTATCCACCCATTCCTGAATTTTGCCCGTAATCAACTTTTCTATAATTTGAAACCTCATTCTTGAACCTTCATGTTTTGTGTAAAGCTATTTTGTTCTTTTTCCACTTCCATGGCACTTTACTAGGTTAAAATTAAAGTCTGGTTTAGGACAGTGAATTTCTTTTTCACTTTCCTGCAATATACAGGCTAAAACCTCATCCAACCCCAAGGTTGTATTCAAATTGAGTATTCTTAATATCCAAAACACGTGAAGTTTATCAGACTCTATTCTTGTCTTGATTTCTACATCAATCACTGCATTATTGCATTAGACCCTTGGATGATACACACTTGAAAAGTGATCACTCATTAATTCAACTATTTTTTTCTGCTTGTCTCACTTCATTACCTCCAGCTTTGATTAAAGTTATCCTTTCATAATTATTCTTCCTTTCTGGTTGCTATGTAGCAAAAGAACACTGTGCAATCTCTGTTGGTCTGCTCAGTTAATTTGCTCTCATAATCTGATTTTACCTCCATTATCATGACAAGCACCCTTCTTGCTTGTTCTTTATATTGCTTATGAGCCTGCTGCTCACCTTTCTCCTTATATATCCTTTATAACATTTTCTTTTGCAGTTTCTTTTTAATGATGCCATTGGTTTTAGTGGAATTAGTGTATGAGTAGTATTAAGCAGAAACTGCAGCAGAACAAAATATTATGCATACATCATAAAATATTAATACTAGAATAATTTATTTTTAATATTATTATTTGTAAAATTTTTGGCTGAGTTTCATAGCCATTGTCAAAACAAGTATAGGAAAACTCTAAAAAGAACAACAGTTTAATTGAATGCACATGATATTATGTGCACTATAGGCTACAGGAGAATAGCTCCATCTGCATTAATAGATATTCAAAAAAATTGCAATAAATTAATTCAGTTAATTATTTTTAAATATAATCAAGAACATCAAGAATACATTTCCCTTAAAGAACACAACAAATCTGGTTTAGCAAGCCATGCTTTATTTATAAAACACAGGATTCAGTGGAAAAACCAAAATGTTACACAAAAGTTACTTTCTTCTGGAAAGACTACAAAGAAAGCTGTGAAGCACACATTCACAACTCGAACCTGAACAAAAGTGATTTGCCCAAAATTTCTCAATTTTGGGAAGTTATATTAACTGATACTCACCATTCATGTGTTCCTTAATTGTAATTAAATTTTGCTTATGTTTAAAAATAATGCAGATGGAGCTATCCTCCTGCAGCCTATAGTGCACATAATATCACGTGCTTTCAATTAAATTGTTGCTCTTTTTAGAGTTTTCCTATAATTGTATTGAGAATGGCTATGAAACTTAGCTGAAAATTTTACAAATAAAAATATTAAATGTGATTCTGGCATTAATATTTTATGATGAATTCTTCTGCTTATGTCTTGATTTTTAGACAAATATTATGCATAGTACAGCTAAGAATTTGGCTGCACTTTGTAGATATCATTCCTGTTTGGTCTTATAGCCCGATGTGTAAACACTTTTTGATGTACTTCAACACCCAAACTCTTTCTGTTTCTTTTTTCTTTTCTTTTTTTTTTACTCAGTTGCATACTCATGGTAAAAGTGTCTTCAGTAGGTTTGTAAATCTTGTTTTGTAACCAACACACACACACACACACACACACACACAGAAAAAAAACAGTAATGTTAAAAATAAAAAAAAGCCTGATAGATTATCCTAACAAAGTTAGTTCCATGTGCTTTATAGAAACCAAGTTGAAACTGACTAAAAATTCATAATTACATGTCGTCAATAATGGTGTTATTTTTTATCATTTTTTCATCTGGGATTATCTCCATTAGCATAAGGAGCTTGTGCTACATCAAACTCTCTTTCAGGATTTGAGCTGCCTTTAGCTTTACTCATGTCTAATGAGTAGTTTGACATTTCTGTCCATGCCAATATGATAGATTTACAAGAGAAAAATTGATTATCTGTAGGAAGATTCTTGGATATTGTTATATCATCTTAAACAGAAGTTCCTGCCCTTTCACAATTGGTCTCTGCTGTCTTTCTATCTCTTTAGTAAGAAATGTTTTTAGTTACTCCGTTTTTCCCAAATAATGTGATTTTAATTTGTAATCTGATTCTGCAACATCTTTAGTTAAATTCACAGAAATTACCTTAGACTGTTTCTTTCTCTTAGCCCATTTTAATTTTTGAAATTTCCCTTCTCTCACTTTATTTGCAGTCACTGTGCTAGGAGAATAAGTTTCATTATATCGAAAAGAGTTTACCTGTTTTATGTTTGTGAAATGAAATATATCTCTAAGTCTCTTCTTCTTTTCCCTAACAAGTTGAAAATATTGTTCAAGATTTTTAATCTTTTTCTTGTAAGCTATTTCTTTCAAATTATCTTTCATGCCACGTCTGAACTGATGAAACAGCAACCATTCTAAAGAGGATCTGTCTTCAAATGGAATATTAAATTTATGAGCAATGCTGAAAAGTCTGTGGTAATACTCTGAAATAGACTCCCATGAATGCATGATAAATTTTTCAAATATTAGGCCCTAATTCTTTTCAAAAAAGAATTAGGGCGTAAATTTTGAAAATACTGATATTAGTAAACTTTTAAAGGTTGCATAATTGTCAGCATCTCTTAATAAAGGGGATGTATTTAAGAATGTTTTGGCTTTGCCCAATAATTTATTATGAAGTATAATTCATCATCATCAAATTCCTGCCATGTACCCTCAACGGGTGTACAGGATATGATAGTACTACATGAAAAAAATTACATCATTACTAACTTCCTATCTACAATTTTCCTCCAAATCAGTCTGTTACTTGTCAAGACTCCAACATTATCAGATCTTATATTTCTATCATGTAAGGCACTTTGTACCGTATCAATCCACCTATATCTTCGTCTTCCTCTGGGTCGTTTTGCTGCCAACCTGGCAGAGAACACTTGTTTTGCTAATCTTTCCTCGCCTATTCTATTTAAGTGACCATACCACCTGAGATTAGCTCTGCGAACGCATTCCTGGATTCTGACAATGTCAAGTTCGTTTTTTAATATGATATTGCCATTGATGCCATCTGTTCACGCCTATAATCTTTCTCAGGACTCTCATATCTGCAGTCTCTAGTCTTTGGTCAAGTGTTTTACTTCTGACCCAGCTCTCAGATCCATAAGTTAAAACTGGTTTGAACACTGTCTTGTATACAGCTAATTTAGTGTTCCGACTAATTTCTCTCTTATTCCATATGAATTTATTCAATTGACTTCCCACCATACCAGCTTTGTTGATCCTGTTGTCTATTCCCATATTTAATTTACCATCTTCAGTAAAAATCGTGCCTAAGTAGCTGAAATGTTTTACTTGTTCCACAGGTTCTCCATTCACAACACACTTCACATTTTCAATGATTCTGCCTATTTTCATGGTCTTTGTCTTTTTATTGCTGACCTTCATACCATATCTATTACAACAGCTATTCAATTTAGTCAGAGAATCTTGCAGACTTGTAGCGGATTTATTTAGAAGTATAACATCATCCGCATAAAGCAAAGAGCTGACATTAACATCTCCAATTTTGATATCATGTTTAATACCACTTTCCTTCATAATGTGATCCATATAGATAATGAATAACAGAGAGGATAATGTACATCCTTGTCTCACACCAGATTTAACATTAAACCATCTTCCTGTACTCCCTTCAATTCTAACTGCTGACTTACAACTCAAATAAAGAGTGAGTATTGCTTGATATAATGCCCCATTGACACCATATAACTGCAGCGTATTGAATAGCTTCTCTCTTGGCACCTTGTTATATGCCTTTTCGAAATCGACAAAACTTAAATACAGATCTTTGTTATATTCCCATGCTTTCTGGACTATTTGTCGTAAAGTGAAGATCTGATCTGACAGCTTCTATTTGGCCTGAATCCAGCTTGTTCTTCACCATGCTTTTTTTCCACAATTCTTCTCAACCGTTTCTCAAGTATACTTGCATAGATCTTGCCAGGAACACTCAGTAGGGAAATACCTCTGTAATTCTCACATTCAGATTTATTTCCCTTTTTATATATGGGTACTATGAGAGCTCTACTCCAATCATTGGGAATTCGTCCCTCTGTCCAGGCTTTCTGAACTATGCAGTGCAGCCACTGTAAAACTCTTATGCCACCATACTTCAGCATTTCTGGTCGAATATCATCTACTCTTGCTGCCTTTCCACATTTCATGCCTTTGATGGCTTTTTCTACTTCAAGTATGGATATGTATTCCTGACTGCATGCCTGGTCAGTGTTTTTTACCACTGTGCTGTCATCACTGCTTGTTTCATTTAGCAGTTTTTCAAAGTAATTACTCCATTCCTCAAGGATATCTTTTTCTCCCGTTTTCATGTCACCTTTATCATCTCTAACTCCTTTTACAGCATTCTTTCCTCCATTCCTAAGCTTCTTCAACAACCTCCAGAATATTTTTCCACCTTCTTATTTATTTTCTATATTCTTGCCAAAGTCCTCCTATGACTTTTGTTTAGCTAGTTTTACACACTGTTTAGCTTTCTTACATCTGTCTCTGTATTCTGTAAGAGTAAAAGCTGACTTATTTGCCAGGAACTTTTGATATGCTTTCTTCTTTTCCTTCACTGCCTCTTTAACTTCTTGTGTCCACCAGGGAGTTCTGATTTTTTTATCCTTGCACACAACCTCACCACACTCCTCTCTGGCAGAATCAATGTTTTCTTCAGAGTTTGCCACTGAATCTCCAAGGTTTGATTCCTGTTCTCAAACTCTTTCATTTTTTCTTCAATAATCTTTGTGTATTTTAGTCTACAGTTCACATCTGAGAGCTGCTCAACTTTTATCGCTTTAAAACTTTCTTACATGTTATTCTTTTCAATATGAAATTCAATTTTATCCTGCTCAAGACTAAATAGTGATCACTTCCAATTTCAAATCCTCTGTACACTCTGGTGTCCTGCACCAGGGAGAAAACATCACTATCAACAATAACATAGTCAATGAGACTTTTCTTATTCCTGTCCTCTTCTCTCTCCATGTGAATTTGTGCTCATTTTTATGTTGGAACATGGTGTTAGTAATAACCAGTCCATGTCCTGAGCAGAAATACAACAGATATTTGCCATTATTATTAGCTTTGCTCTTTTCTCCATGAAGTATAATTAATAAATGGAAATCTGACCATTTTCCTAAATCTCTAATTTTTTCTGCATATTTAAAAAATGTTTCTATGCTTTCATGACTATCACTTGAGAATGAAGGTATTACTAAATTTGGATTAAGTAACTTAAAAAATTTCTCATCTTTAATTGAAGAAACTGCACTTTTACCTCTTGTAGCAATTTTACTTAAGTCAAAATTAAGTTTCTGGATTCTAGAATAAAGTTAAGTCACCAGTCCTGATAGTCCACTGTGCCATTGTTTTTATCATTTTTTTTCTCTGTAAGAGTTTGTTTTTTTGCACTGAGTGTTAGATAATTTCACAGGAGTTCAATTCCGATTGGTGCAAGAACTTTTAATTCTAATTCTTTTAGGATCTGGAAAATTATTGGCTTGAGTACCAAATAAAAAATATATATATTTAATGAAACTAAAACATTATATATACTTTAAATAAATAACTACAAAATTAATTGGATCCAAGGCCTTCAAAATAAGCCTACACTTTAGCTATCTCCTTATCTTAAAAGAATCTCTGATTCTTTCTATAACTGGTTTAACATATACTTAATCACATCTACCAGACTAAACACTTTGTTTACACAACAACAAAATGTTCATCAGAGTCAGTTTTCTTGTTAGGCACTTTCCTAAAACATGAAACTACCTCTTTTCTTAAAAAATTCCTTAATTAGCATACACTTTTTTCAATTATTTCTCCTGTTTCACTGGAGTATAAATATTCTTACCTCTCGAAGTTCAATTTGACACACGAATTACCAATTTTTGCCAGAGAAAGAAACGCTCTACTATCTAAGTAGAGCGCTTCTTTACTAACATGAGGAGCTCTACTATCTAAGTAGAGCTCTTCATGTTAAGCCACTTTACAGTTTTCAGATTTTATTGATTCTATCACTTTTTCCAGTAGAATACCAAATAGATCAGGCATCTTTAAGACAGAAGATGAAACTTTTCATTCAGTGTTTCCTCAAGCATTGAATTAGAACATCAATTCCAATATCTTTTATTTACTAAACACTCGTTGACAGTCTCATCTTTTCCAGTTTAAAGATTCATAGTGTTACAATTCCTTTTCAGAATCTTCTATTAATATTCTCCTGACTGTCACGTTTTCTTATAAACTTCCTAAGAACAAAATTCTCTGGTTGCCATTCTCAAATTTCCATTCTTTCTCTCTCTCTTTCTACTTGTTTTCCTCATTACTAAGGTGCCAAATGCTCTCTCCTGTCAGCTATCAGTCCTTGGTGAGCATGCTCACTTTGTGTAAATAGCAAGCGAGAAGCTACATAGTAATGGCTGGCACATTGTCTTTGTTAGTGTAAAGAGAATGTCTTGACAAACTATCTCAACACTCAACAAATATGAATTACAATAAAGAAGACTGAAATTATTATAAACTAGCAGAATCTAGTAAGTTCATCAAATCTCAAATGCTTTACATTTCATTTATACATATCCGTAACGGGCACATCGCAACTGCCGATCATATGTGTTATGAAACCAAAACTAATAATATACTAACAGAGAAAAAATTGTAAAAAGATTCATAATTGTAAATTATGATTATTTTTATAGTGGTTTCATTCATAAGTTTCAGCAACATTGTACACAAATCATTTAACACCCTCTCCTCATAATGGACTTCAGAAACTTCTTCATAAATTCATCCAGCCTTATGTCCTCTTTTTTTTCTATTATTATTAGTTAGGTATCTCCATGGAGTCTCTGATCTCTTTCTGAAATAACCTCTTTCGGATAACATCTGCCATATAACTTATTCTTAAACTACCGTACTTTGGCCAAATAGAGAGATCTCCTTCATTAAAATATACATGAATAAAGATGAGATGACTGTTGGATAAATGATTTTTATATAGTGTATCTAACATAAATTTGGAATCTCTGACCATGGCATCATCACCTTAGCAGAAAAGACAGAATCCTATACTTTACTAGAGAGTCAGCTGAAGTCGCAAATCATCCCAACCAGAATTTTTTTAAAGTGAATCCTGCTACAAAAGATAAATATATTTATAAAAATCAAGTGGATATTAGATCCAGCATTATTTCAAAGCCAAATGTAGAAACTATGAAAGTTGCATACAAATAAGTTGACCAGAGAGCTTATGGGAATATGCCCACTAGCATTTATGAGTTGCCTTAGTGTAGTCCACTTTAGAAAACATGCACTCTGCCCAGGCATTTGTATATATGCTTTCTAACTTGGTTAATTTTTTTAAGGTTTCACTGGCCTGGCAGCTGTTTCAAACTGGTTGGTTTTTGTCAGAGAGCAAAAACTCTCTTTCAAAATGGCTGGTGTATTCCTGTAAACTCTGTGGTCAACTTATTTGTACAAAACTTTCATAGTTTTTACATTTGGCTTTGAAATAATGCTGAATCTAATATCCACTTGATTTTTATAAATTTTGCATCGCTGAACTGAAGCCTTTTGGCTGTTTACTTTAGATAAATATATCTCATATTAGTACTTTAAGTTGACAGAAACTAAATGGTATGGTAGTTCTGTTTTAGAAACAAATATAGAACTTTTTCAAGCTACTGCAGGCTCTTAATGAGCAAGGTGGTGGCCTTGCATTTAGTGATGAATTTTATATGCCATCTAAAAATATTCATGAACATCTATGCCCACAGTGCAATTCAAATCTGCAGTCTACTTGTTGTAGATTATAAGCTATCTGCTGTTAACCATGCCAGCATAAAGTAAATAAGGAAGTTGACAAAATCATTTGCCAGCTTCTTTAGAAACCTTTGAAGGAAAAGTGCTTAAGAAAGGAACCAACACATACAGTCAGCAATACACTGTACAACTTGTCTATCTCACACTGTAGTTTTTTTATCTTGTCAGCATTTGTTACGATTTCTCCCTGAGCATTTCTATAAATATTCTGTTTAAATGTTGGAGCCTTCATCTAGAAATGGATTTTTTTTAGCCACTGCCTGTACTTGTTTATTATCGATTTTATTGCTAGACCATTTAAATATTATGAAGTAACTAAACATTCATAAACCCATTAAATTTTTGTATTTTGTCTGGTATTGTTTTAAAGTTCTCTGCATTCATAGCTCATGAGAAGAAAATAGTATCCTGGATACCAGATGCAGATGTTAGATTATGTCCAGGCTGTGCACGTACATTTGGTCTTTCTCGAAGAAGGCATCATTGCCGGCTTTGTGGAGGAGTCATGTGCCAGACATGTTCAGAATTCATTGAATTTTCCTTTGCAAGTAAGTAAATACTCAACGAATTGTTATTTATTTTTTACAATTATTTTACAAGTCTCTATCACTGACATCTCTCAGGGATTGCTGTTCTCTTTGAGGATTAGATATTCCTGCAGACTGGAATATTAACATCCTTCTCTCTATCCTCCAATGTCATAGTCTGAGTATGAGCAAAACTATAGGTTTCTGAATCTGTATTTTGAACTCTATGCAAGTTTCTTATATAGAGTGGCATTGCAAGATATAAATATGCTAGAAATGTATATTTATTATGCATTTTAGTATAACAAATATGCAAGTATTATTGTTATTAATCCAGGCCTCCAGAATTATTAATCTAATAATTTAGGGGTCCTAATCTGAAGATCAAATACTGAATTTTTTTAACCCATTCAGGCTTTTAATAAGCAGGATGGTAGTCTCAACTAGGATGAAAAACATTTGCAAACATCCAAGTTCATTGTGGTATTTGGAGTCATAGCCGGTATCATGGAGAGCAGAGATGCCAATCACCCAATAATACTGAATCTTAAACACTATCCAAAACACATGAAGTTTATCAGCCTTTATTCTTGTCTTGATTTCTACAACATCAATCACTGTATTATTGCATTAGCTCCCTGTGTGATACATGGGAAATAGTTATTACAACAACCTCCATGGAGTCAGCAGACTCAGCTTGAGAGGTCACTTCGCTAGCAACATATAATATTGAACCTTATACTCATTTATGCTACTAGCATTTAGAGTGCATTCTACTCTCCATGTAAACATTTTTTTCCTTACCTTCCTCTTTGCTGTGCCTTCGCAACTTTCGGGAATGGACTTTGCTAACACAAGGTAATAATCCTAAAGTGCAAAAAGCACTTTCGAATTGTTTTTTATATAGGTCATTCCATCTGGGCTTAAAATTAGTTGGGTTATTTAATGCTTGAATCTAGATAACTGAAGTAAACCTCCATGATGCCACCAAGAAATTCAGAGAACTGATTGGTGTTAATTAGTGAAGTGGATAATTAGTCTGCTGCTAATTATCCACTTAGATACTGAATGAATAAAGGATGAGGTGGAAATTTGGGCTTAGCTCCCAAATTGTATATTCTATTGCCTGAAAGGCATATACATTATGCTGGTACAACAGAATCGGATATCATGATGGTTGTAGCATTACTTCCATAATTCATAACTTCCTATCCTAATCCAGTGGCTTCCTCTCGTTGAGAGGGTTGCAACTGATTACTAGGGAGATATGATGCAAGGTGGTTTCCCATTGCCTTTCTTGCCATAAGTATTTATGACTGTAGCTGTGTGTGTTCACTGGACCGGTTTGCCTGTTTTGAGGGATGAAAAACTTGAGTTACTGGGAGAAAAAAAAATCCTCGACCTCCATATGAGACTGGTTAACTCACCTTTAGTTGAAAGAGACCAGATAACAGTTCCTCACATCGTGGATGACAATCAACCCCGTCTTTCCGACCAAAGGGGTTTCGTCTTATACTGACTGAGCTACGGAGGCTCCAATTCATGACTTATCTTAATGGTATTAACAGCACCAAATGAACTATTTTATAAAGAAAGATGTTAATTAATTGCCTTATATTTTGATGGATTTCAAACTAGCCTCTTCAGACCACAAAGCGGCATGTTATGGTTTACACGTGACAATCAGTCAGTGAAACAATTCAAATTGTAATGGACAAAAGATCTAAAGTCCTATCCTGGTGCAATGTAATGTTTTAAAAAAAGAAGTATTATAGCTATATAGGAGTTGATCTTAAGATAACAGCCTCCCGAATTTTTGCAAATTAATGCAACCATACTTGTTTGGGTTAGGAGATTTCTTCATAACCATAGCTGACTCAAAAAAATAATCTTTCTGATCTGTAATGACTTCTAAATATCACATTAGTTTTCTTCAATATAATTCTGTGTGGATTGTCCAAAGCTTGCCATAATTGGTAGTGATTGTATTTTTTATGTTCTCCAAAGCTAACAGTTTAACAGATCTTCTTGCCTGCCCCTTAGTATTCCAAGTCACAGTTCACATTGAACTTCATACACTCCAGGATATGCTGGAAGATGGAGTTTATCCTTAGGAAAGTAGATCTTGATTAGATAACTAATGATTTGAAATGGACTGAATTTTTTTCAAAGTATAGGAGTTGCCAGTGGTGGTTGGGGGGGGGGGGGGCAAGAGACTTCGCTAACTGTTGATCAAATTTATAAGTAGGACTATCTATGCCATCTGCACCATACTTTCTTGGCCAATAACAAGGTTGCTTCATCAATCAAAATTTAAACATCTTCTGCCCAGTCAAAGTCCCAAGTCAAGTTTCAGGCGATTACACCTGAAACCTCCTAAAACTCAACCTCTACCACTTAAAAAAAATCCATGTGTCTACAAGATGATTTGTAGCTGTAGTTTACACTACATAGGACAGACAGGCAGATCTGGAGATGTATGCCGATCAGAACATTTCAGAAATGTTGAAAATGAAAGATGACACAAATCAGGGGTGGTAGCGCATGCAACTGAAACAAAACAGCAAGTAATATGGCAACAAAAAAAATGCTCCACAAAGATTACTGTTTCTTCTCAAGAGCATTCAGAGAATCAGCTGAAATTATGAAATATCCTCTACAGTGCAACAAAAAACAAGGGATGATTAACAATTAATGAAATGAAGATGATTAATGAAAAACAAGAGAACATTGTTTGTTCATTAATTTATCACAACATGCTCTTATCTACCAGTAGTATATAGCAACCTACAAACGAGCAGCAAGCATAATAGCGATTGAACATTTTCACTAGAATTGTTAATTGTTATTACTTATTTCTAGTTTTCTATTTCATTCATGTAATTTTAATGAATGATAAATATTCTGTGAAGAAAGAATATATGTGGAACTAAAATGCAGTCGATTATGACAAGCTTAGGAGGAAGCTCGAAGCTGTGCCATGGCATAAAAACCTGCGAGGGAAGGATGTTAGTAGTGCATGGGAAATATTTATAGGACATCTAAAGGAAGCAATATTAAATTGTATACCTAAGGTAAAGAGAGTTAATCAAGTAGCAGTTAGATGGATGAGTAATATCAATAAGCATGAACTGCAGAAAAAGAATATGCTGTGCAGGGTATATGAGGATAAAGGCGACCTAGCAAATTTGTGACCAGTACAAGGGTCAGGCAAGGAAGGCAAAATCAGATTATGAGAAGAAACTAGTCGAGCAGGCAAAAGGAAATCCCAAAGAGTTCTTTCATTTTAGTTGCAAGTAAGAGAACAAATGTCTAGGGAGAAGTAACCCTAAGGAGTGCTGATGGTCATGAGGTGACAGAAGCAACTAAAATAGTTGAGTTACTTGAATGACTACTTTGCTAGGGTATATCATACAAGTAAAGTTAATGCTGTCACATATGTGACAGAGACTTATGGGAACAGAGGTGAATGAACTGGAGGTTCTTAGGCTGTTGAAGAATTCAATGTAAATATAGCTGTGGAATTAGATGGGATATCAGCCCACATTTTGCAGGGATGTGCAAGGGAACTGGCAATGCCTTTGACTAGGCTTTTTAATTTAAGTCTCAGCTCTGGTAGAGTTTCAAGGGAGTGGAAAGAGGGCAAAATAATTTCCTTGCATAAGGGAGGTTCTAAGAATGCAGTAGCAAATTACAGACCAATCAGTATCTGAGACGTGATGGTAAAAGTACCGGAAATATAATAAATTTAGTTTAATCCTTTATCCAAGTGTAAGCAAACAAAGTATCTTCAGGACTGAGGCAACTCGTGATAAAAGTGGACCAAGCTTTCATCACTCCCATAATGTATCTCCCATAATGCAAAGCACATCTTCTTGCGAACATGTATAATGCTATGCATTAAGGGAAGGGCCACTATCCAGACCAGTTTTGACCTTTATTGAGGTCTCGTCAGTGGGAGCCAGATCCAGAGGTGGTGATACCAAGGTGGAAGCAATGGAGAAGTCATTTACCTACCACGAGTTGCCTCAGTTCTGAAGATACTTCAGGTGCAAACTTTGTTTGCTTACACTTGGATAAAGGATTTAAACTAAATTTATTATAGTCTAACCAAGTGGAAATAACTTCCAACATTTTCTCTAAATCCAGAGTAATTTAATAATAAGGTGAAACACCTTTTGGCAACTCATATAGGTAAATATGACTTCTCCATTGCTTCCACCTTGATATCACCACCTCTGGGTCTGCTCCCACTGATGAGACCTCAATAAAGGTCAAAACCGGTCTGGATTGTGGCCCTTCCCTTAATGCATAGCATTATACATATCCGCAAGGAGATGTGCTTTGCATTATGGGAGATACTAAGACAAGGAGTGATGAGAGCTTGGTCCACCTTTACCACGAGTTGCCTCAGTCCTGAAGATACTTCAGGCGCAAACTTTGTTTGCTTACATTTGGATAAAGGATGAAACTAAATTTATTATAGTTTAACTAAGTGGAAAAAACTTCCAACAACTACTGGAAAAAATTGGTCAACAAGAGAATTCAAGAATAGATGGATAAGAATATGATACTCTATGAGGGTGAACATGAATTTTTGAAGGGTTAGTTATACTTTATTAATTTACTAACTTTTAATAATAGTGACAGCTGAGTTGGATAAAGAAAATGGCTACATGATGATTCTGCTGGATTTTGCAAAAGCATTTGCTTGAATACCACATGGAACTCTGTTATGCAAATTAGAACAAATTGTGATATTACATTGGTTATGTGAATAAAAGGGTTTATTATTATTACCTAGCACCTCC
This sequence comes from Typopeltis vanoorti, assembly GCF_054136105.1. NCBI lineage: Eukaryota > Metazoa > Arthropoda > Arachnida > Uropygi > Thelyphonidae > Typopeltis > Typopeltis vanoorti. The sequence goes on from NC_143568.1 coordinate 45,459,728, forward strand.
AGGGAGTCCAAGGACTCATCGAGGGAGGGCACCTACTGCACAACTCTCCGTCTCCACCACTCAACTACGTTCATCATCTACACCAATGCCATCTACTACCAACAACCATGACTAGCATTTTTCACAGACAATGACAAATATCCATGCTTACAGTGGGATTCGAACCTGCAGCCTTTTGGCTGGAAAGCGAATACTGGACAGATATCAAAAAGTGGTATATGGGGAAGCAGAATCTAGGTGAAAGATGGTGACTAGTGCTTTTAGCCTGGATTCTGCTTCCCCATACCGCAAGGTTCAGTGCTAGGACTACTACTGTTTAATTTGTATATAAACAATATAGGAAATAACCTGAAAGGAAATATTCAGATGTTTGCTGATGATGCAAAATTAGTTAGATCAGAGTTCGGCAAAGTTGTTGATATCGATCACTGGGGATCGATGTGGCTATCCAAGGGCTCAATAAATGTCTAGGGGTCAAAAGGGGGGGTCAATAAACACCTAAAACGATTTTGAGTAAACATGCAACGCCAACTGGCTGAGCCAACGAGGAAGAAGCACATGCTCTTCCTGATGAAGACATCTAGAACAGAGACAATCAGGGCTAGTGCACATTTATCACCCATAGCTATCAGAGTGGTGTTCAGTGATCTGATAACTTTGAATTTACTGTGTTCTATCAGGGGCAGTTATAGTGCCCATAATGGCTGCCCCTGATAGAAGAATTGCTGACAGTATTCACAAGAATATTTAATATTTGGATTTATACCATCATTTACCAATGAAACAATGAAAAGGTTGAAGGAATTATTATTTTTAAATTGAGAAATTTATTATTGATAACATTCATTCATTTATTTAACATGATGGGGGTGGATGATGGATCAAGGATTCCATGAAGGGGTTGATGGTCTAAAAAGTTTGCTGACCCCTGAGTTAGTGAATCAAAGCAGAATTTGCAGGATGATTTAAATAGGCTGTCAATATGGGCAAAAGATAATAGGTGTCAGTTTAATGTGGAGAAATGTAAAGTTATGCATTTTGAGATAAATAGATTACAAGCTGTAAATCACATTGATGGAACTGTAATCTAGGAAACAGATGAAGCTAGGGATTTAGGTGTGGTGGTAGATGGAGAGTTGAAGTTTAGAGGGCATATTGCTAAGGTTGGCCATAAGATTACTCGGCTATTGAAGAACACATTAATAAGTAGATAAGGAGGTTGTTATTCCTCTTTATAATTCCTTGATATGTCCACATCTGGATTACTGTGCTCAGGTCTGGTCTCCTGGCTTTCTTAGGAATGAGGAAGCGGTGGAGAAGATTCAAAGGTGAGTGACCAAAATGGTGAGTGGTCTGTGGAAAATTCCCTATTGATTGAGGTTATGTGGGTTGCAGAAGTTGGTTGATAGATGAAAAAGAGGGAGTATGATAGAAACATTTAAGTTACTTAAAGTTTTATAGGATTACTGGAGAGGCCAGAACAAGGAATCATCCATGGAAGTTGAATAAAGTTGTGGTTAGTAGGGGTGTGAGGACTAGATTTTTTGTTTGTTGAGTTGTGAATGAGTGGAATGAGTTGCCAGAGTCAGTTATGAGTGCTTTGTCTGTTAATCAGTTCAAGGAGAGGTATGATAGATTGGGTCTCCCATGATGAGTCTTTGGACTCCATGAAGGTGCCCATATAATAATAATAATAATAATCCTCATTATCTACATGCCATAATTTTGACATCTTTGTAACTCTTTTTTGCAGCCTTTCCACAGTTTCTTATTCCTTTGAAACTCAAGAGACCAAATTTTTATAATTTGTACAATAATAGTGATTTGAAGTGATACAAAAGAATTTTCACAAAACTAGCCAAGAAAATTTTTAAAAAGTTTCACATTGTATGCTATATTTAATTTTTTGTGGAAAATACTGGAAAAAAACATATTCCTAGCAAGTCCTTATATTAATATTATGACCTATTAGAAAAGTTCTGTGGGTTAAATGTATCACCCCTATTCTCGAGATTTTTTAGGTAGTCATTATTGAGATTAGGGCAGTTGATCGGAATTTCAGTTTTTTTTTTTTTTTTCACCCAGACTAGGTGTTGGTAAGATATAAGGAACAGGTGCCTTTCCATCCATTTCCTTCCAATATCCAGGATATGATCAGAAAGACCAGGTGTTCCACAGTTATTAATTTGATATGTTATTTATGTTCTTTTTTCTGGATATATCCCATTTCACTATATATGGCAAGTTATAAGTGCATTGAATTCGGTACACTCCAGGGTGAGCCAGAGGAGGAAGATGATCCTTAGAGGAATTCAATACGTTCTTTAATTTCAGGAGGTTTAAAGATTGCATTAAAGCTGTATTTGAGTAGTGTTATGTTTATTTTTTCTTATATTCCTATGGTGTATGGAATAGCTAAGGTTTTATGGTAATCTATTTTTAGATATAGCCTTGTAAAGAATTTTGTTGATAGCTTTTGGTATAGCTATGGTTTATAAAACTACTGCTGATAATTTGTAATTCATGCTGATTGCAGCAAATATTCATTGCTCTGTATTTGAAGGTATCTTACCCTTCTTCAAAAAATTTGAAAATCCACTGGTCTACTGTAAGATAGACCAGTGGTTTCCAAACTTTTTAAAGAGATATCCACCTGTTTTTGTAAAAAAAAAAAAAAAAAAAAAAAAACTTACTTCCCTCCTACACTCACATGAAACAGTTCTATAATTAGCATGTATTTTATTCTAATAAAACTAAAATGTAAGATGTTTTTACAGTTTTTTGATAGTATACAGTCAGACTTCAAATCAAACTAAAATGTAAAATAGCACACAGAGATATTTATTTTAAAAAATTAGAACCTTTAAATTTCTAAGTTAGTTTTATTAACAAGAAATGTTTTTAATGCTATGTTATATTGAAATACATGAATAGCATATCAAATAATACTTTCTGAAGTTGTGCTCAAAAATAAACAATAATATTGACCATTGCTTTATATCCCAAAGTTTGAAAAACACTGCAGCAGGCAGTAAAGGATAGATGGGATGTGTGTGTCAGGCATATTCAGAAATGGAAGTGTGTTCTATTTCCAATTTTAATAGCAAATTGTATACATTTGTGTTGTTTATTTGGGCGAATGAGAAAGATGTCTAAAGTTCTGGCAGCTGTAGAGTCGAATAATGAAAATATCATAAATGTATCTGCACCAAACTTTGGATTGTGAAAAAGAAAATATAGAGCATTTTGCTCAAAACGCTTTCATATAAAAGTTTCCCAATTTAATCAGTTGGCAAGTTGGTCAGCCCTACAGCTGCACCTTTTTGAAAAATATTTTACCACATGAAATAACTAGAATGTGATATGTAGGCAAAGAGAGCTGTGATTGGAGAGAAATCTTTCCTGTTTACAGAAGAAATTTCCATCTGCCATCATATCCCTCTTTGCACCAAATTCTTCTTTTACAGTATACAAGACAGTGGTCAAACCAATTTCAACTAATGGATTTCAAGAGAAATAAAATAGTTGATCAAAGACTAAAAACTAGGCACTACAAGGAAATTAGAAGAGTGAACAGATGACATTGGTTGGCAGAACCATATTTAAAACGAAGATATTAGAAAAGAGTTTGACATAATTAATATTCAAGAATTTGAAAATAGAATTCATGCAGGATGATATTATCATTTAAACATAATGGGAAAATGGAATATTTGCCAAACTAGCATTTGAAGCAAAAGTGAAAACATATGTGTAGACCAGATATAGATGGATCAATGCAGCAGGAATGCTTTAGAAAACTGAAATGTCAGATCTGATCAAATCGGAGACCTACAAATAGACTAATTTTTGAACAATATTTTTGAAAAAAAAATCGTTGATATGAAACTAATAATGAAATATTATGTTAAACTATCTTAATGATCTGTCATAAAAATGAAGATATGAGCATGATAGTCATGAGTTAATCTCAAAAACATTAGGCAAAATATTAGTTTATAGCAAAACTTTTCTAGAAGTTAAACAAAATTATTAACTAATTATATTAGTTAATAATTTTGTTTAACTTTGGATGTTTTTCTATCAAATAATTTTGGAAAGAATACTTTCTTCATATTTGCATTTTTTAAAAGAAAAGAATACGATAAATGCAGTTAAAATCACTGGAAAATTTAGTAGATTTAAGTATAATACACTCCATAAATAATATTTTGCTTTTAGATATTATTCAGCATGATAATTTTATAACAAGGTTCAATTTTGAGTGTAAATCAAACTGTTTATAAAACATTATTATTACATGACACCTAAGGAATTCAAAGATTTATCACAGGAAGATGCTCTACAACCCACACAATCTACTCTTTGCACTACTTAATTCATATCTATACTGCACAATTTACTATCCACAACTATACTATACTGTACTATACTATACTTAACCCAGACAATTCAAGATAACTTCTAGACCAAATCCACCATTGCAGCTTTTATAGATTTTAGCAATTCCTTTGACAAGGTATGGAGGCAGAAACTCTTTTCCAAACTTTGTCATATTGGAATAGAAGGGAAAGTTCTTAACTGGAACTATGACTTTCTAAGAAATAGAACAATTCGAGTTAGAATAAATAATTCCTTTTCCAAGGAAGTGAAAATGAGACAGGGACTCTCTCAAGGTAGCATTTTGAGCCCACTCCTTTTTTCCATCTACTTAAATGACTTAGATAAAAAATATAAATAAAGAAACAAAAGATTTGCACTGATTTGGTCCTATTCTCAGCCCACAACAACCTAGAAACAGCAGAAGGTCACTTAAATAAAGCCATTGAAAGTTTAGCTACATACTGTGAAAACCAAAAAAATCAAAATTAACCCTACTAAATCAGAAACCTGTGTTTTTACTATTAATAACCACCTCAGAAAGTGCAGGCCAAAGATTAAGCTAAACAGTCAACTAATTACATTTAATGAAAACCCCAAATACCTTGGAGTTACTCTGGATCCATCGCTAAGCTTCAATAAACATATCAACAATGTTGCAGTCAGAGCAAAAAGAAGACTAAATATCATGAAAAGTATCTCAGCTAAAGAGTGGGGAGCGGATGCTAAAACCTTAAAAGTCACATATACCTCTATTATCCGTCCCATAATGGAATATGCTTCACCTATCTGGATGCAAACATCACAAACCAGTTTAGACAAGCTTATAAAAATTCAGAAAAATGCAGCTAAAATCATATGTGGACTAAGGAATACAACTCCTGGAAAAATAGCAGAATTCAAATCCAACCTTGTTCCTTTAAAAATTAGGTGGCAAGAAAATCTTACCAAATTTGTAGAAAAAAGAGCCAACCTTGCACATCATAGAACAAGTGAACTTTTTAAAAACTGGAAACCAACAAACAAAATAGAGAAAAAATCAACAATGCATGAAATCATAGAAAATAAAATTCCCTTGGAGTGTCCAAATAAAATAGCCAAGTACCTAGCATTTCCTCCAAACCAAGACAGGAAAAATATAGTTATCAACTCTGAAATAGGGAAACATGAGGAAAAAAGCCTAGAAAACCTTGAAATCTTGAGATCATTAGCCCTTTCAAAAATAATGGAATATGGACCTGACTCAATAAAGATCTACACAGATGGCTCCAAAAATCCAAATGGCAATTCTGGGAGTGGCATACTCATCTATGGCTCTCATAATATAGAACTAAAAACAACTAACAGTATTGGATGCAACTCATACCATGCAGAATTAATAGCCATTAACACAGCACCGCAATATTTGGACAAACAAAACCCGAAGGAGTTTATATTTTTCACAGATTCCTTAGCAGCCCTTCAAGCTATTAAGAACTGCTACACTAGCCATCAAGAAATACTTAGAAACATAGCAAAAAACATAAACAAACTACATAAGGATTCCAAAATAATCTTCCAATGGATCCCATCCCATGTGGGATTACAGGGAAATGAAACTGCAGATGAAGTAACAAAAATGGCCGCAACATCATGTGATACCACAGATTTCGATCTTTTTAAAACCACCCAAAAAGAAAACATAAAAAGAACAATTCTTCAGGAAATGACTCATCACTGGTACTCAGCAGAAAATCCAGGAGCTACCATCAACTCCAAGTTTAATCGCAGTGCCACTACCATGATCTCTCGCCACAAGCCGGCCACACAAGACCAATCAAGTTTAGCAATGGCATAAAAGTCTTCCCCATCTGCAAAATCTGTAACATTGAGGAAGCATCACCAATGTGTTTGCTAAACTGTATGAATATTTCCAAATGTGAACTCTATAACAACCCAGAAATGGTGCTGTATAAAATACATGAACTTGATCTCTATGATCTGGTGTAATAATATCATGGGATAATAATAAAAAAAAAAAATAATAATAATAATACTATACCATCAACTGTCCATTAATACACTGCCTAATTCAGCACCACACACACACACACACACACACACACACACACACACACACACATCTCCTTCACTAATGGTATTTTTGTTGACCTAAATTACTATCCATCTTTGTACTTTCAGTATTCAAATGGATACCTGATAAATAGGATTCATCATGGAAAGGTGAGGATTAGACATTGGGTGAGAAGTCCTGGCATTCCATACAGACTCTGTGGAGGTTTCTCCCCAGTGATATATCTAGCTTTGATACTTAAGCAACCCAGTAAAAAATTATATATCATAGAATTAGTAAATTTCTGTACCTTATATTGTTCTTTCAATTTCCTCAGGAAAACTGATCCGGCCAACAATGAGTCATGAGGCTCCACCAACTCTATCTCGTCCACCTCTGCAGCGTCGAAGCAGTAGTAGCAGTCTTTTATCAGTAGTAAGTGCAGTTGGAGAACCCCACATCAGAGTATGTAAAGACTGCAAAGCGTTATTAATCCGTCGAGATCAACAAGTAGAACAGCATTCTCTTAAGCCTATCTTAGTACAGATGTATGAGGTATTGGCTGTACTTGTTATTTTCAGTTTTTTAGCATTGAACTTTATTTAAACAGCTGCAATTCATCTTTTAATTTCATTTTTCTGTACGTTTTAAAATTGTGTGACCCCCTCACCCATTCCAGAAAAGAAGGTATTTGATTTTCTAAACATAAGTATGTTTATTTTATTTTCTAAACATGAAATTATGGCCTAATGATAGTACTTACAAAGGCATTTTGGGAAGTAACTGATAATTGTTATTCAGATACACCACATAGTATGTTTTAATAATTGACCTAGTGTCAAAAATGAAATTATATTTAGATAGCTTAAATTTAGAAAATAGATTTTAAAATATAATTAGATACATTATTCCTACCCACTCAGTTACAGTAAAGAACAGTTAACGCTATATTAATATTAACACTGTTATAATATAATTTCTCACAATAATTAAATACACTTTTCTTCATCTCCACTAAAAAAATAAATAAAACCTCATGTTAATTAAACCATTTTGTACAATTTAAAGTTGTGTAATCAAACAACCTTTTAACTTAAGTTTCTTATACAGTATCATGAAATTTATTGAAGTTTTGTAATGTCAATGGAATGCCCTAATGTACACAGTTGACAGATTTCAAGAACTGCATTTATTTCAGTGAGCAGATATCAAGAACTTGTCAGATCTTCCTTTAATAGACTGAAACTATATACTAAAGCTATTTTTCTTACTTAACAATTTGTTTTTCATATTGTTTGCAGTATCTTTCAAAGTAGAAAACAACCAGCAGTTAGTATTGAGTGTGTACATGCACAATTTCTTGGAAATAGCACAACTTTTATCAACTATGAACATGAGAAATGTTGCAGAGACATGAATGAAATATTTTTTGGAGAAGAGAGTAGAAGGTTAAGAAATGGAACAGAGATAAGTAGATTTATCAGAATGACTTTCTTTCAATACTGAATGACTGCTAGAAGATATAATACTGAGAGACTTTCTTTAGATTTATTTTAAAGGAAAAACTAGTATATAGTTTTAGCGAATACTGAGATGCTAGCTAATAATTTAAATTAAAGGATGAAATCGTACATCTTGTTTTAAGGAAGAAATTGTACATTCTTATGATTGTCAGGCATACAAAAATATTTTGGGAAAATTTGGAGAAACGAGCAAAGCTAATAATAATGGCAAATATCTGTTGGAATTCTGCTCAGGACATGGACTGGTTATTACCAACACCATGTTTCAACATAAAAATGTGCACATATTCACATGGAGAGAGGAGGCAAGGAATAAGAGCAGTCTCATTGACTATGTTATTGTTGATAGTGATATTTTCTCCCTGGTGCAGGACACCAGAGTGTACAGAGGATTTGAAATTGGAAGTGATCACTATTTAGTCTTGAACAGGATAAAATTGAATTTCATATTAAAAATAATAACATGTAAGAAAGTTTTAAAGCGAATAAAAGTTGAGCAGCCCATGTGAACTGTAGACTAAAATAGACAGATTATTGAAGAAAAAATGAAAGAGTTTGAGAACAGAAACCAAACCTTGGAGATTCAGTGGCAAACCTTGAAGAAAACTCTGATTGATTCAGCCAGAGAGGCATGTCGTGAGGTTGTGTGCAAGGATAGAAAAATCAGAACTCCATGGTGGACACAGTAAGTAAAAGAGGCAGTGAAGGAAAAGATGAAAGCATATCAAAAGTTCCTGGCAAATAAGTCAGCTTGTGTCCTTAGAGAATACAGGGACAAATGTAAGAAAGCTAAACACTGTGTAAAACTAGCTAAACAAAAGTCATGGGAGGACTTTGGCAAGAATATAGAAAATAAATATCAAGAAGGTGGTAAGATATTCTGGAGATTGTTGAAGAAGCTTAGAAATGGAGGAAAGAGTGCTGTAAAAAGAGTTAGAGATGATAAAGGTGACATGAAAATGGGAGAAAAATATCCTTGAAGTATGGAGTAATTATTTTTGAAAAACTGCTAAATGAAACAAGCAGTGATGACAGCACAGTGGCAAAAAACACTCAACAGGCATACAGTCAGGAATACATATCCATACTTGAATTAGAAAAAGCTATCAAATGCTTGAATGTGGAAAGGCAGAGGAGTAGATGATATTCGACCAGAGATGCTGAAGTATGGTGGTATAAAAGTCTTACAGTGGCTGCACTGCATAGTTCTGAAAGCCTGGACAGAGGGACAAATTCTCGATGATTGGAGTAGAGCTCTGATAGTACCCATATATGAAAAGGGAAATAAAACTGAATGTAAGAATTACAGAGGTATTTCCCTACTGAGTGTTTTCCTGGCAAGATTTATGCCAGTATACTTGAGAAACGATTGAGAAAAATTGTCGAAGAAAACTTGGTGAAGAACAAGCTGGATTCAGGTCAAATCGAGGCTGTCAGGATCAGATCTTCACTTTGCGACAAATAGTTGAGAAAGCATGGGAATATAACAAAGATCTGTATTTTAAGTTTGATCGATCTGGAAAAGGCATGTGACAAGGTGTCAAGAGAGAAGCTATTCAATACGCTACAGTTAGTACTTATGGTATCAATGGGGCATTATATCAAGCAATACTTAGTCTTTATTTGATTTGTAATATAGCAGTTTGAATTGAAGGATATACAGGAAGATGGTTTAATGTTATATCTGGTGTGAGACAAGGATGTACATTATCCCCTCTATTATTCATTATCTATATGGATCACATTATGAAGGAAAGTGGTATTAAACATAATATTAGAATTGGAGATGTTAATGTCAGCTCTTTGCTTTATGCAGACGATGTTATACTTCTAAATAAATCTGCTACAAGCCTGCAAGATTCCCTGACTAAATTTAATAACTGTTGTAATAGATATGGCATGAAGGTCAGCAATAAAAAGGCAAAGACAATGAAAATAGGTTCACAACAGAGTTGAAAATGTCAACTGTGATGTAAACGGAGAACCTGTGGAACAAGTAAAACATTTCAGCTACTTAGGCACGATTTTTAGTGAAGATGGTAAATTAAATATGGAAATAGACAACAGAATCAACAAAGCTAGTATGGTAGGAAATCAATTGAATAAATTCCTATGGAATAAGAGAGAAATTAGTCGGAACACTAAATTAGCTGTATACAAGACAGTGTTCAAACCAGCTTTAACTTATGGATCTGAGAGCTGGGTCAGAAGTAAAAGACTCGACCAACGACTAGAGACCACAGATATGAGAGTCCTGATAAAGATTAGAGTTGTGAACAGATGGCATCAATGTCAGTATCATATTAAAAATGAGGATATTAGGTAAGGACATTGTCAGCATCCAAGAATACATTAGCAGAGCTAATCTCAGGTGGTATGGGAACTTAAACAGAATGGGCGAGGAAAGATTAGCAAAACAAGTGTTCTCTGCTAGGTTGGCAGGAAAACGACCCAGAGGAAGACCAAGATATAGGTGGATTGATACGGTACAAAGTGCCTTAGATGATAGAAATATAAGATCTGATAATGTTGGAGTCTTGACAAGTAACAAACTGATTTGGAGGAAAATTGTAGATAGGAAGTTAGTAATGATGTAAATTTTTCATGTAGTCTATCATATCCTGTACACTCCTTGAGGGTACATGTCATACCTGTCAGGAATTTGATGATGATGATATTATGAAATATTCATAATATGAAAGTGGTCATAAAGTGATGTAATCCACAGTGTGCATGATATTATTGCTTATCATTGTCATTATTACAGCAGAGCAGTCCTGAAACCAAAACTAATGTTTTTTAGTGTGCATAAAGGATTTTAGATATATGGCACAAGAAAACACTGAAGAACAGTGCGGATGTGTTTTAGCAAAGTTATTTACTTTGCTATTCACTGTTGGTATATGCTAGGCACATACCAACAGTGAATAGGCAGACATATAGGGCACATGTATGTGACCATTGCAATCCATATGATACCATGTAGTATGTGTTGACTAGCAATGGGGAAATGCCAGAGCTAGAGTAGATAGACTGTTATTTTCTAGTACAGTGTGAAAAAAGTTGTAGAAAATTCAAGTTATGAAATAATATGGATTGAAATTTACCATAAAATTTATTAAGGAATAAAATGGAAGATTTATTAAGAACTTCATTGACATGTAGTCTGCTGATACTTTTTAAAGAACTTCTTGCAGGAATTTCTTTGTCAATTAGAAGAAGCAAAGCAACCGTTGATATTTCCTGTCATTAGTGGTTAGAAGAGAAGAAACTATTTTAGTTATGTGTATTATGCTTTGTAAAAGTGTCATTTCTTCATATTGCATGGTAAGTATTTTGTTGAATAAAACTACCAGAATATAGCTATTTTGTTTCTTCTGTTAAATTCTCTTTTATTGAAAAAGAAAGGGTGACTAATAATAAACTTCGATACAAGGATTGATATTTGTTCACTTGAATTGAACACTTGCTCTGCTTAGTCCAGTCATAGAAAACTAGCTGTTCAACGTCATAATTATAGAAAAGGTGTTTAACTTTTCTCAGTGAAAAAATAATTGCCATTCTCTCTTTTTCAATCACCAACTAGTTAAGTTCAGGGCTGCTAGCTTCTTACTAAGTTATATCTTAATCCTTTACCTTCTTTCTACTCAACTACTGCAGCAATACAATCAAATGATGCTTCAACTTAGATATAAAATGTTTCTTCCAACCTTAGGTGAGCTTAAACAGGAGAGCTGATAAGAGCTTGGTTTAGATGTTCAAAAGCCTTCTGCTTCTTAATCTCATACTTAAATCTCACTCCCTTTTTTTTTAGTTGAGAATTGTTGAAAAGTTGAGATATAGAGTGTAGTTTGGAGTAAACTTATGATAAAAATTTATTGCCCCAGCAAATTTCATCACTCAGCTATCTTAGGGGTATCAAATGAAATAAGGATAGACACATTTTCTTCATCAGGTCTAATTCTGTTTTGATCTATGTCCGAGATCTGGTGTGGTACCTGCAAGCGCTCCTTAAAAATACTGGATTCTATACAGAAAAGGACAGTTAGATTGATTGATGACCTCTCTCTCTATCACTAATGCACTCCACTCTCTTTCACACAGGCATTCAGTTTCTGCAGATTCCCCCACCCTCTGTCAAATCCATCCAAACCTGCATGGAGCAACCCATCAGCATCCTCTCACAGTTCAACTCTCAACCCACAGAACAAATTTCTCCTCATTGTTCATTTCTTCTACTGCTGTCCTCTGGAACAGTCTCCCACCATATGTATTCCTCAAGGAATATAATAATTTGCAGCTTTTGAAGTGAAATGTGAACACGTCCTTTCTTGCCTATCAATGGTACAAATGTATATTTGTACCATTGTAAATTGACCATTGTAGATTGATATAGGTTGACCAATTTCTCATGGCTTCATTCTCCATTAATAAAATAAATATATATATACATACTTTGAAGTTTTTAACTTTAAATTTACTTCATGCAACTTGGAAATACATGGTTTTAATAATGCTATCAATCTTAGAAGAAAAAAAACAATCAAATTATCCTGAAAACAAATTACTCCTTTTCCTAACATATCACACAAGACCATATTTATCAGTGCCTAAAAGGAGACCAGCTGAATTCCATGTGTCCTGGGGCATTCTGGTAAACTTATATCTTGCCCACTTGTTGTTAAGGCAAAATAATGTCTATTATCACTTTTTAAAAGTATGTGGTAGTAACCACTGCTCAAATGCAGCTTTGAAATACAGTAATTATTGGTATTATGGTAATAATTCCTGTGTATATTGCAAAGAGGAATAGGCTCAACAATCTTGTTAACAGCCTGCAGTTCTAAAATAAATCTGAACTCCTCATTTGTTTTTTCTAACAAATCAAATGGACTGCTGCACAATCTTTTTGAAGATTGAATAATTCCTGCCAGTAAGTGCTGCTGTATGAGATGTTTCAACTGGTCATCATGTTTCAGTCATGTGTGATACTTCATTACAAAAACTGATTTATCTGAAAATTAACTTTGACTAAATGCTCAACCACATTTGTTTCTTGTTGAAATACATAAGCCAAGGATTAAATCAAGAATATAATTTCTTGGCATCTTTAATTTATAGTATAACCAAGGTGAAAAACTTTCAACATCTATCTCTAATCCAGAGTATCTTAGTAAATAAGCTGTGTGACACCTTTTGGTGACCTGTATATGGAAATAAAATATGACTTCTGCATTACTTCAACCTTGGTATCACTTCTGGGTCCAGCTCTCGCTCACGAGACCTCAGTAGAGGTCAAAACCGGTCTGGGTAGTGACCCTTCCCAAATGCATAGCATTATACATGTCCGTAAGGATATGTGCCTTGCATTATGAGATTCTAAGGCAAGTGATGTGAAGTCATTAGCCTCTGTATACAAGTTGTCCAGTTGGGAAGTTACTTCACGTGCAAACTTTGTTTGCTTACACATGGATAAAGGATTGCCGTCTTTAATTCACATTTGTTTCTGACAAATTAGATATTCCTCTCAGACTAGAATAAACCAAATTTCTTAAATAATATCCTTAGAAATTTTGTTATTACAGATTATCTTTCTTGGAAGAAATATTGCAGAATTTTCTCAAAAAAAAGTGTTTCACAAGTATCTAGTCTTAGATGATGCATCAGATCATCTAAGACTCGATCATCCTTTTCAATGATAGATTTCTTGGAGATGATTCGAAGATTTAAAAGGAGAGACAGAAGAATCATCATGTGAAACTGGAAATTTATAAGTAGACTTTTTTGTAATCCACACCCTGCAGTTTATAAATCCTGTGTCATATCACAGAGCATCTATTTGAAAATCAAAAAAATTCTTTACCACAAATAATATCAAAGATATTACTGACAATTGCAAAAGAAATCTTTATTTATTTATTTATTATTTTTTTTTTTCAATTCTATAACATGAGATGTAGAGGAACTATAGCACATAAGTTACATGTGTGGAGTAGAAGGTCATGAGATACCTTTAATTTTAAAATCTGGAAACTTGGTTTCAGTTGTTAAGACTTCCATAGCTACTGTATGTTGATTAAAAATGTCTTTAAATCAAAGACGAGTCTAAATTTTTCACTTCTTCTTTTAAACTCTATTTTATTATTTGAAAAAAAAAAATTCTGTTATAACATAGAATTATAACAAGAAGCACAAGCACCTTTCATGGGATTCCTAAAATAAATATGTCTACAGTATATGTCTACAGAGGGCGTTTGAGTTGAAAGACTAAATTAGTTACATATTTCGAAGTATGAATTAAATCGCCATTATTACCATGTTTTGAACAACTTTTATGAGTGAGTAATACATCGTCATCATGAAATTCCTATAATGTACCTTCAAAGTGTGTGTGTGTGTGAGAGGGGGGGGGACACTCATCATTTTTCCTTTTAAAGAGATATCCATCAGTTATTAGTATCAGTTGTGCTTATAAACCCTTCAATTCACATTATACTTGGCTGAAATTTTCTTCAAAACTTTGGCTTTGTTTGTAATTATATGTAAATATACTTTATCCTTATGCAAGGTATACATAATCTTATTCGTGAAGAGTCTTCTATTGAAGAAAATCAAGTTTTTGATATTTCTGTCAATAATACTATAAGCAATAAGGATTTGGCATTTGGAGAACTAATTGATAGAACAAAAGTAGGCATTTCTCATCCTGGAGAAAACAAATTTCAAAATACACAAACTTTAATTACTCTTTTCCTCTCTTTTTACAGAGCATATTCTTTCCATCCCATGCACCAGTTTAATTGAACATTCAATGTATATCACCTCCAGTGTATGTGAAACAGTACTAAATCTATGAAACATATGTTAAAATGTCAAGGGTTATTAGAGGATTATGAGAAGGCAGAAATAATAGAAGAATCAATTCCCAATGGAAGTCCATTTCTGTTTCCATATTTAGTTGGCCATCTTTGCTTAAACATTGTACCTACATAACTAATATGTGTTACTTACTTGTTCTTATAGATTCACTACTGAGAATGCAGTCAATGCTTTCTATTTTTCATACCAGTTTTCTTGCAGCAATTATTTAATTTTTGATTAAAGATTCTTGAAGATTTGTAGCAGGTTTATTTGAAGATGATCATCTGTATAGAATGAAAACAGAGCTTAATATTCAGCATTTGGACATAAATCATAAATAACACTTTCCATAATAATGTGGTCTATATAGATTTCACTGACAGTTGAGATAATGTACAAGTCTGTCCTACCACAATATAATAGAGCTAATTTGTAAAAGAAATTTAGAATTGGACTGATGCATGCAGGAGTGCAAAAATAAAGTAAAAATCGATCAAATCAGATCTGATAACAGACTGATTTTCATGAAAATTGTCGATAAGAAACTATCAATGGAATAATCGTGTTGGGTCATCATAGTATCTAGCATATCCCTTGAGGATATACCCAAGAAAAATACTGATGATCATATCTTATCTTCACACGTTTACATTACTTCTATGATTTTTCTCACAGAGATAGGTATAGATATACTGTGATCAAAATTTATTTTTCATTCATGGCAGATGTCACACACACACAGTTTGTAAATGCATTAAAATTAGATTTTTTCCCCAATCATGTCAACTTGGAAGATTGTCTAGTAACAGTATTAATTTCTGACTTGAAGATAGGAATTATCAATGTATGAGACATCAGTGGTAAAGAGGTAGAACTGATGGGGAATTATACTATTTTGTGTATAATGAAACCTGTGGGATATCCATTCAATCAATTTTTTTATGTGGTACACTTGTGGTTCTATAATAATAAACTATACCATGCTGATGTAATTGGAAGTGGAGAGACAAAAGACCACAAAATAAGTGAGATTTTCTGAAATAATAATTATTCAGGCATAAATTGGAAAGGAGCAAGCAGCTCTAGTAATTAAAACCAAATATGAAGATAAACTTCATTTGGACAACATGACTTTGTGCCTATGGCTCACTAATTAGCTAGCAATGGAAAATGTCAAAGAATTTTTTGAGTCATTAGAAATAGTAGCTGATACAGAAAAAAAAAAAAGAAAAGCAGGTTTCTTATCAGAGATCTAAATAGCACAATAGGAAATGAATCTCTGGCTAAAATTCTAAAGAAAAGGATGGAACTAATAATAATAATTAAAATAGTTAATGTATTTCTCCATTTAGATAAGAATATATGAGAAACAAGGAAAGATGTATTGATTATAACATTGATGGTGGTGATATCTTCATTTTTTTCAGGTAAAGCAAAATTATACAAACATATTATCGAGGAAAGCAGTGAAAGATTTTGAAAACAAGGACAAAATTGTATAGAGGGCTGTGGCAAAATATGAAGAAAATCAAGATTCATGTGATTTATGAGAATTAAGTTTTCTGCAAAGATGGAAAAGCAAGAATTCCACAGTGAACTCCAGACATTAAAAATGTTGCAGGTTGCTTAAGGGTCAAAGCCAGATAACTGGTAGGAGACCCACGCATCTCCTTTAAGCAATGTTGAGAACCAACTGGAACCTTCTAACCTAATGTCCATTTCTCACTTTCATGGTGTGTCCCATCAGGAGATATTGTTTGTCTACATTAGTATATTATTAGTTTTGCTTGGTAGTCCTGGCTACCATTGGAGATTGAACTGCCTACTCAGTCTCTTAAAGCTAGATAAGTTATAAAGATCTCACCTACTCCCTATAAGGGAATAAAAGGCATTAGCTGATTTTTTTTTTTTTTTTCAAGTTTTGCTTTCATAATCATGTATAATCAGCACTTGCAATATGTTCAATGAGAAATTAATATTTATGTTTAAAATAAAATGTAAAATATATGAGATTTATTGTACTTACCGGATATCTGATAATTGTAATGATTTCAATGGTTTTTTATTGTAATTCAAATTTGTTAAGTGTATACTGTGATATCTGTCATTGTAAGGACATTCTCTTTTCACCAATGATGATAACATGTCAGCCATTACTGACGTCTTGCTTGACACTTAGTTGAACAATTGTGCATGCTCACTGAGGAGGTTGATGGGTGATTGATAGCTGACAGAAAGAGCATTTAGTAACTGGATAATGAGGAGAAAAAAGAAAGAGAGAGAGAATGGAAATCTGAATGCACACCAGAGAATTTTGTTTTAGGAAGTTCTTGGAAAACTTGACAGTCAGAATATATTAATAGTGTTCCAAAATGGAATGCGCTATTAATATATTCTTAGCAAGGTGAATTCACCTTGCTAAGATTCACTTAGCAAGGTGAATCCTTTGACCAAAAAAGTGACACTGTCAACAAGTGAATGGTAATAAAAGAAGATTATTAAATAGACATTATGGTTCAACAGAAAGTTTCGTCTTCTGCATCAAGGGCACTGGTGATATCAGTTAATTTTCATGGAACAAGTGATGGAATTAGTGAAATCTGAAACTGTTAAGTGCCTTTAATGAAAAGTTCTACTCTGATACACTTTTGTTTATAATGTAGTAAAAGAAAATGTTTTTCTCTGCTAATGGATTTGTGCATCTTGTAATAAAACTGCCTGAGGTAAGAATATTTATACATCAGTGAAATAGTGAGGATGAATAGAACACTATATGCTAAATAAGGAAACAATGTATAGTCCCATGGAAGTTAAGAAGTTTTATATTTTGAGATAAGGCCTAATAAAGAAACTGACTGTAATGAACATTTATTATTTGTAGGAATTTATTTAAAAAAAAAAAGTTCAGTCTAGTAGACTGATTAAGTACATTTAAAGCAAACTGTTAATAGAATGAGTCAGTCAGGGAATGAAAATATTTCTTTAAAGATAAAATAGGTCTTAAAGTATAGTTTCTATTAACCACACTACCAGCCAAGGCATCTATAGACACCAAGGTTATCATGGATGCAAAGTGCATATTAAAATTGTAATATCATTGATATTACATTGAAATATATGATGGATATGAAGCATATGAGGATGTGTAATTGATCCATAATGGCTTTTAAGGTGGTTAAGAAGGCCTTAGATCCAAATAGTTTAGCAGCTATTAATTGAATCACATTTACCATGTATGTAGTTTTATTTAGTTTCATGATTTTTTTTTTTAATTTCATTCAATCATTTCCTCGATTCTAAAAATAATAAATAAGTCATTGCACCAGTATTTACTTAACACTTGGTGTAAAAAAAAAAAAAAGTCTCTTCACAGAGGTCTCCTTTAAGAAATGTGAAGAACCAACTGGAGCCTTCTAACTTGATGTCCATTCTTCACCTTCATGATGTGTCATGTCATTTGGTATCCACAAGGCTGAATGACCTAGGATGGGCTGGCAATTCAGGACCTAGCTTACTGAATTGCATGATTTCCACTATTCCATGCTTCAGATTCTGAGTGACTTTGGCAATGCCATTCAATGATGTGTATTTGTGTATATCAGTAGCATCCCTAATTGCCTTGCCTATCTTTGCATCATCAGCAAACAGTTGAACATCTTCTCCCCAGCATCATTAATGTATATTGGGGTTTTGTGCAGGGTAGGTCATGCTTCAGTAACTTGCTCATGTTTTATTATAATACAGTGACACCTGAGTTGGATAAAGGTAATTGGTTACAGCTCCTACAGTGAAAATTCATGGCACAAAATTAAAATAAAGGTCATGTAATGGAAACATTTATGGGGTTGTTTTGTTGCTCTCCATCTCCAGACACTAAGGACTTGAAAGGGAGAATAAGAAGTCTTCTTGAGGTGCATTGACTCTTGTGAGCCATTTTGCTTGACAGATTAGTAAATTTGGAAGAAAACTGTTGCTAGAAAACTGGTAATAATGAACTCTTTTCTCTGTTGAATTATAATAGTATCTGTGTACCCTTTGAGGAAACATATCGAGAAATTATGATGGCGATGATAGAAGTTATCACCATTTCACTTTATTTGCAGTACATTTTTAATGTTTCATGAACAGACAAGTCACTAATATTTATTTTTCACAGAGGATGAGGAATCACATGAATGAAGTCGATAAATTGGTTCCCCTCTACTTTAAAATGTATGACTCAATTTGGTAAGTAATGTATTTGTGACAGTATCTTAGTTTTGTTATGATAGTGATGATGTTGTGATGTAACAATTTCCATAAATGTTATGACTATTGTAATGACACTCCACGTTCTTTATGATAAAATTAACATTGCCTAATTTTTTTGTTTTGTATATTTGTAAATGTATATGACACATTTTTCCTTAAGCAGCATTTCACTAAGAACAAGCTTTTTTTGGTTTATATAAGTAAATTACTTAATATCCAACTTTCTTATATTTCAAAATGGTTAGTTTGCCTTTTATCTTGAGAATGGTGTGATGCAATAATATAGAGGCATAGTAATATTCTTTTGTCGGGGACAATTTAAAAAAAAAAATGATAATTGCATGGATATTATCAGTTTAGGAAATCAAAGATGCAATGGCCATAGATCACTCACACTAGCTATCATACTCATCCACACTGGATGCACTCACTACTTCAACAGGCAGACTGTTCTACTCACTCACTGCTCTGTGCAAGAAAAATCTAGTTGTCACCGATTTCTTTACCACACAAACTTAACTTCAACAGATGCCCTTCCTCTTCCCATATAACGAAAAATTTCATCAATTGATAACCTATAACACCTTTTCAGAAGTTTATAGACCTTTATCATTACAACCCCATTTCTCCTGTTTACTAGTGTCTGCTGACTCGAGTGTGTCAGGTTGCTTGGATATCTGGGTGAGCACCAAAGCAATGGCAGACAGGCATAATAATACCAGTTTTCAAGAAGGGAGACCAGAGAGATTGCAGCAACTATCATGGCATCTCTCTGCTCAGCCTGCCTGGGAAGGTATATGCTAGGTGCTTGGAAAGAAGGTGCAGGAGCATAGTTGAGTCAAAGTTCCAGGAAGAACAATGTGGCTTTTGTCCTGGTAGAAGCACAACTGACCAAATCTTCACTTTAAGTCAAGTCTTTGAGAAATCTTGAGAATATGCCGAGACTGTCTACACATGTTTTGTGGACTTGGAGAAGGCATATGACCGGGTTCCTCAGGATAAGCTCCGCCAAGTAGTACAGGAGTATGGAGTGGATGGCCAACTATTAGCTGCCATCAAGCCCCTGTATGAATGCCTGGAGTTTTGTGTCAGGGTAAACAGCACAAAGTCTGAACCTTTCACAGTCTCTTTTGGCCTCCACCAAGGGTGTGTTCTGCCACCCCTCCTTTTCATAATATTTATGGACTGGATTGATAGGCACAGCTGAGTGTGTCAGAATTGGAAGATGTAGCATTGGACGTCTGCTTTTTGCAGATGACCTAGTTCTGCTTAGTTCTTCCACAGATGACCTCTAGCGGACCCTGGATAGGTTTGTAACTGTTTGTGCAGATGCCAGAATGAAGATCAGTGTGGCGAAAACTGAAACATTTGTGGACTCAAGACAACCATCCCAGTGCACTCTACATGTAAGTGGAGTTTCAATGAGGCAGGTGGAGAAGTTTAAATACCTTGGGTCCATATTCACGAATGATGAAAAATGGGACATATAGTTAGATACTCGAATTGGCTTTGCAAACTCAATATTGCAGGAGCTTGGCCGGTTGGTAGTATTGAAGTGGGAGTTAAGCCAGAAGGCAAAGCTGGCTGTCTTCAATGCAGTCTGTCCCCATCCTCACCTATGGTCATGAGAGTTGGGTAATGACCGAAAGAATGCGGACACGAATCCAAGCGGCTGAAATGAGGTTCCTTCGAGGGGTTGCGGGGCTAACAAGACTCGACAGAGTCAGAAGCGCTGCAATTCGGGAAACCCTCAATACTCAACCGCTGCTTCTCTGTGTTGAGAGATCACAGTTACGTTGGTGCAGGCTCCTGGTTAGAATGCCACAAGAAAGGCTCCCTCGGCAGGCCCTCTTTGCCAAGCCAGAGGGTGGGAGGCCTCGTGGAAGGCCAAGGACAAATTGAATAGATTATATCCAAAACCTTGGGTGGACATGTTTGGGAATCCCACCAGAACACCTGAGCTTGGTGGCAGAGGATCGTGACCATTGGAAGTTCCTCTTGCAGCTGTTGCCCCCACAACCCAATTAGGAAAGGTGGGCCTTGAAGATGTATGTTATCGTAATCTACACTCCATAATCCTGATATCATTTTTGTTACTCTTCTTTGTACCCTTTCCACAGCTTCTTTATCCCCTCTGAACCCAGGAGATACTGCACACAGTAGTCCAGGTGCAGTTGTATCAAGGCCTTGTAAAGAGGCAAAATTACTTCCTTACCCTGTTAGTGTTTATTTTAACATTGCAAAGTTGTATTTGCAATTTTGCAATGTTGACCTTCAAACTTCAGTTTCCTATCTACCATAACTTCAAGATCTCTAGCCTCATCGATTTCTTGTATTGTAATCCCATCAGTATACCATTGGAAATCTTATCATGCAACTTTACACTTGCTAACAGTGAATTGATAGCCATTATCATTTGCCCACTGTTTCATCTTATTGAAATCATTCTATAAGCACTGTATATCAGTAGCATTGAACATCTCCTCCCCAGTATCATTAATGTATATTGGGGTTTTGTGCAGGGTAGGTCATGTTTCAGTAACTTGCTCATGTTTTATTATAATAGAGTGACACCTGAGTTGGATAAAGGTAATGGGTTTACAATCATACTGCTGGACTTTGTAAAAGCCTTTGACAGGATACCCACATGGAATTCTAATCAGTAAATTCTGCACATGGGAATGGATATAAAGTTGGCAAAGTGGATAAGTGAGTGGTTGGAGAGATATCAGAATAGTTTATTTAGGAGTAGAGTCCAGTAGAAGGCCTCTACTAGACTCTACATGGGGCTCTGTTCGTAGGCCATTACTATTTAATTTGTACATTAACAATATAGGAAAGGAAAGAAACTATTCAGTTGTTTGCCAGTAATGCAATATTAGGTAGAACAATAGTTAATTTAATACAGATGATGTTAAAATTTTGCTGGATGATTTGGATAGACTGGCAGTCTGGGCAAAGGGGAATGGATGTCAGTTTAATGTGACAAAGTGTAGGATTATGCATTTTGGGGTATATATGAAAAGATTAGCTATGTACCACATTGATGGAACTGTACTCCAGGAATTTGATGAAGTCAGGGATTTATGGGTGTTAGTGGATAGGGAGTTAAAGTTTAGGGGGCACATAGCAAAAGTGGCTAAAGCAGCTCATTGGATTACTTGGTTACTGAAGAATACTTTGATGAGCAGACAAGCAGGTTATTAGTCCTCTTTATTGAGCCTTGATAAGACCCCATCTCGACTGTGTTTAGATTTGGTCACCTGAGTTTTTTTGGGGATGAGGTGGAGGTGGAGAGAATCCAGAAGCAAGTGATGAAGATGGTAGCAGGTCTATGAAATAAACCTTACAAGAAGAGGTTGAAAATTTGTGGGTTACAGAAATTGGGTGACAGGCAGAAAAGGGGTGATATGATTGAGATATACAAATACAGAGGAATATCAAAGAATGAAAACAGAAAGATTACCAAAACAAGCCTTAAAGTACAAGCCATTAGGAAAAAGAAAACCAGGACGTCCTCTTAAACGATTCAACGATGACTTCTAAGGCCGGAACAGGCCATGCTAGGCCTAAATCCTTGATATGCATGATGATGATGAAATACAGAGGAAAGTTTTCAGAACATGTCTAGTAGTGGAGGGGCCATCCTTGGAAACTGAGCAATAGTGTAGTTAACAGGGATGTCAGGACTAGATTTTTTTTCTTGGAGAGTGGTATATGAGTTTTATATGTTGTCTGAGTCTATGACTGTGAATGAATTCAAAGTATGATAGATACTGTTCAAATGCTGGATAGTGCTTGGCATGATGTTTAGGGATAAGTCTTGATGAGTCTAAGGACTCCATGGAGTCCTTAGACTCGTCAAGAGCCCATAATAATAATAATATTCACTCAGCCAAACTTTCAGGGAAGCATGTGACTTTGGAGTCTACTAAGATACTAAGATAGTTTAGGAATGGAGAAAGAGGACAACAAAGATATTTTGAATATCTGGAGTCATTGCTGGACTGCGAGTGATAACATTGCCCCTGTCCACCATATAAGCTTTGCTTATTCTATTATCCACTGACACTAATGCCTTGTATTCCTCAAAGGGAGTAGGCAATGCCAGTTTAGCCCCCATCTAACTTTTGGAGACAGGGACAGTCTTTCTCTACTTTTAGCCAGTCTGAGATAGCTACCCTAAACTATCAATGGCTTTAAATAGCAACCCATGAAAAAAAGTATGGCAGACAACTGCCACCACCACCACCATGGATTGAGTTGCAGGATTAAAACCCTGGAGGAAAAGTCAAAGAAAGGCTTAGAAAGTGCTCCTCCACTTGGTGACTAGAATTGAACCTAGAATGGTCTTTCTTTGGGCAGTCTAGCACGGTTTATATTTCTTTTTTCACTAACAGTTGTATTTTTTTTAAATGTGAGTTCCAGTCACGAAAGGCTGTAAATCTCTGGTATATTATTACCATTGGTGAGGTTAAGGCTAGCTAATCTGGACACATTCTCTAGAGATCAAACATTGAACTTTTTCAAACCACTCAGGACTCTAATAAGCAAGATGGTGGTAGGCTCTTGCTGTGCAGTGAAATTCAACTACTACTTAAAGATATAGATAAACATCCATGCCCAGAGTGGAGTTTTCATCCACTGTTTGCTGGAGTAGCTGATATGCTTATCTGCTCAGCCACTGAGGCCAACAGGCCATTGAAAATGCAGTTGATGTTTTGCATTTTTCTGTCTGTTTCCTTCTTAGTGTTGATTTTCATAAAAAATTTGTCACACCACTGATTTCTTATTGTTATTATTTTACACTTTCCATTAGGAGACTTAAGGCAGCATCATTAAAACATCATTAATTAACTCCGTTACTTTAAAAAATATATTTTAGGCTGGATTTATGATTTTGAGTGTAGCACCCAGAGAAAATCCTATCACAAAATACCCAC
Organism: Typopeltis vanoorti; assembly: GCF_054136105.1. NCBI lineage: Eukaryota > Metazoa > Arthropoda > Arachnida > Uropygi > Thelyphonidae > Typopeltis > Typopeltis vanoorti. The sequence continues at coordinate 45,483,739 of NC_143568.1, forward strand.
AGTTGAGCCATATACTGACTATCTCCACTGTAGCAACAACTTAAATACTTAATTCACTGCATAATATCATTTTTGTGAACAGTGTGATTGGTATTGATTGTAAACTACAGATGGAACAATTTCAGACTTTCTTAAACTGCATTTAACACCAGTTCTTGTATATCATTTCTAACTGAACAACTTAAGTGTAACCCATTTCGAACAGTTTTTGTCATGGCATTTTATAATGTCTTTGCTGTTCTGAATGAGTCAGTGTGTCCCAGGGAGGATGGTAGCAGGGGCGGCCTCTTGTGGGAATGGCTACTTGGGAGAAGGGGGACGACATCAGGTAACACTGAGCCCAGTGGAGTCTAGAGGGGGATAATGCTGGGTATAGAAATAACAACATTTATATGCTTTACACTAATGCCAGGAGTATCTGGAATAAGGGAGAGGAATTGGTGGTGCAGATAGCATTAGCCTGGCCAAAAATTATTGGGATCACTGAGACGTAGTTGATGGAAGAGGATATAATAACAGGAATAGAAGTCACTGGGTACAGCATTTTTCAGCAGGATAGGAAGGGAAAGCATGGTGGTGGAGTACTGAATATGATAAGTGACAACCTATGTCCTCCAAGAGTGGAGGCTTTGGAAAGCAGTGACACTAATGATTTTGAAAGCATATGGTGTGAGGTAGAGGTGGGCAAGACAGGATATTTAGTGGGGTGTTGCTACAGACCCAGGAGCACAGGGTGGGGATCAGGAGATGTTTAGACAGTTGAATTTGGCAAGTGCAAGAAGAATGATTGTTATGGGAGATTTTAACTACAGTTGTATAAATTGGGAAGAAGAAGATGCATGTAGCAATAAGGGAATGGAATTTCTAGAATTCTTGAGGGACAAATGTCTTAGGCAACATGTAATAGAGGGAACAAGAAGTTCAAGAGTTTTGGATTTGATTATAGCATCAGAAGAGTTGATAATAACTGAGATGACATCTCTCCCCCACCAGTTGGAGAGAGTGACCATATGGTTTTGACTTGGAAAATGAATAGACGTGCAGGAGTATCAAAGAGACGGGAATGTATGTGGAATTATAAGGCAGGTGATTATAATAGTCTAAGACGTCAACTTGGGGAAATTTCATGGAGGTAGAATTGGAAGGCTGGGATATCATTAGTGCATGGGAAATTGTGAAAAAATATTTGTTAGCAGCAATAGTAAGTTGTATACCACAAGTGAAGAAGAAGACACAATTTGGAGTAAACTGGATGACAAACAATATTAAACAGGAATTGCATGCGAAAAAGAGGCTATGGAAGACATATAAGGAGACAGGTGAAGAGAAGATTCATGAAGAATATAAGACACAGGCCAGAAGAGTGACTAGTATGGTAAGGAAGACGAGATTGGCCCTAAGATCCAAAGAAAATCTTGGGAGTTTTTTAGTTATGTGGCCAGTAGGAGGAGAGATGACTGTGGAAGAATGATATTGTGGGATAAAAATGGGAATAGAGTGACTGATGCAGAGGACATAGTGGAATTGTTCAGTGAACACTTTATTGAAGTATTTCATCCTGGAGGAGTCAGTTTTAATACTAGAGGGATAGGGCAGGTTTAGAGTTACAGGAGGAGAGTGTGTTTCAAATACTGAGTACTCTGGATGTCAGTAAAGCTGTGGGACTGGATGGTATTTCACCACCAGTTTTGAGAGAATGTGCTAGGGAACTGACAGGTCCTTTGACTGGGCTTTTCAATGAAAGTCTGACTATGGGAAAGGTGCCCATGGAATGAAAGGAAGGTAAGATAGTGCCATTGCATAAGGGCAGTAGCAGACTGGAAGTGTCTAATTATAAGCCAGTTTATGTGTCATCAGTGGTTGTTAAGATCTTGGAGAAAGTAGTGAGGGACCGTATACAACATTGGGCAGATGAGGTTAATGTTATCCATGAGAGTCAACATGGATTTGTGAAGGGGCGCTCTTGTTTTAGCAATATGCTAGCCTTTTATAATAAAGTTACAAGAGCATTAAATGAGGGAAAGGCATATACTGCCATTTTCTAAGACTTAGCGAAAGCATTTGACAGGGTGCCACATGATAAGCTGATATTTAAGTTGCAGCACATAGGTCTGGATGTCAGATTGGTCAACTGGATTCAGGATTGGCTGTCCGATAAGTATCATAGAGTTGTGTATGGTGGGGTGGTTTCAAGGAGGCAGAGGTTACAAGTGAGATCCGACAGGGCTCAGTACTGGGACCTATATTGGTTAACCTTTATATCAGTGACATTGTCAGTGGATTGCAAGGAGATATTCAGTTGTTTGCAGATGATGCGAAGCTGGGAAAGATTATTAATAATAGTGCAGATGTGGTAGCCCTGCAAGAGGATATGAATAAGCTAGATAGATTGGCAAATGATTGGGGGTGTCGGTTTAATGCAGCAAAATGTAAGGTCTTGAGGTTTGGGAAACATCGATGGGACGCTGCATACTCTATGGGAGGAGTTATACTGGAGGAAGTAGGGGAGACAAGAGATCTGGGGTTGATGATTGATAGAAACTTGAAATTTAGGGGGCATATTGCAAAGGTGGTGAAGGTAACACAGAGGATTGTTGCAATAATGAGAAGGACACTGACCTGCAGAGATAAAAGGGCTATCATTCCATTGTGTAAGACTCTGATAGCCCTTTTATCTCTGCAGGTCAGTGTCCTTCTCATTATTGCAACAATCTTCTGTGTTACCTTCACCACCTTTGCAATATGTCCCCTAAATTTCAAGTTTCTATCAATCATCAACCCCAGATCTCTTGTCTCCCCTACTTCCTCCAGTATAACTCCTCCCAGGCTGAGGGAATGTGGACTGCAGAGTTGGGTAGATAGAAGGAGGAGAGGTGATATGATTGAGACTTTTAAACTGTTGAAAGGTGGTTACAGGGTTGACATTGGGGAGTTCTTTCATTTGGTTGAACAGCGGGAAGGAGTGATGACAAGAGGCCATCCCTGGAAGTTACGAAAGAAAACTGTGAGCAAGAGGGTGAGTAGTAGTTTCTTTGTATGGAGGGTGGTTGAAACATGGAATGAATTGCCTGATGGAGTGGTGAGAGCGAGAACGGTCAATGAGTTTAAGAAGTGGTATGATAGACTTTGTGTTTCTTGGGGAGGGGGGGGGGGACCTCCCCCTCGATGAGTCTTGATAGACTTTGCGTTTCTTAGGAAGGACCTCCTAGATGATTCTTTTGACTCTATGGAGGCCTGGATAATAATAATAATAATAAAGACCTAAAACGTTAGAGAGTAAAAAACAAAAAGTTGTGTTCTTCTCATTTTCCTGTTTGTCTTCAATAATTTTTCTAGCCTGGTAGCCCTTACTAAGGGCATCCATGGCTGGATCAGATCCTGTAGAGAGTTTTCTCTGTAATTTCTGTGTTGAGGTTTATTTTCCTATGAATAGATTTATAAACTAAAGTCTTTTCTTCAGTCATCTGAGATTTGACCTTCTGACAAAGATTTATAAATTATTCTCTAGTCCAGTGATTTCCAAACTGTGTGCTGTGGCACTTCAGGGTGCCACACATTGAACTCACATGGGCACTGTGGATTCCATTTATTAAGTAGTTAGGTCCAAACTGTTTACCGAGTTAAGCAGTTTGGACTTAACTACCTAACAAATGAAACTGTTAGGTATTTCGTTTGGTTTAGGGGTGTCCTGAAAAAAATACTGAGATGCTAAGAACACCATTAACCAAAAAATGTTTGGAAACTTCTGCACTAGCCACTGTAAAACAAAAAAACTTGATATGACTTTTAGGTCAGATCTAATCTATACAATCAATTTTTTTTACATTTAAAGTTATAATGGTTACATACTCAACAACAGCAGAATTGAATATAAACATATCAGAATTAAAAGCATCAGTCAAAAGCAGTCCAATTGGTAGAAGAGCTGGAGAAGTCCCACTTGAACATGGTGTTACTGAGATGAAGAAACTTAAAATCAGTGATCCTACTAAATAATAAATACAGGATATTATATTTAGGCACCAGTGATCATGGAAAGCAAGGCGTGGTAATAGTATTCAATCCTGAAAACGATGATAAACTTCTTGATTAGGGTAAATTCAAGTAGAGTTGTGTGAGCAAATTTCAAAATGGAGAATTAAACAATGAAACTTATTTACTCCTGTGGTCCCATAGAAGGTCCTACTAAAGAAAAAGTAGAGGAAATTTTCTAGTCATAGAGAAGGCAGCTGGCATAAAGAAAATGGGAAAGCTGGTCCTTATTAGAGGTTTAAACATAGGCTGACCATATATCCTTGAGACAAAAATGGGATGGGGGCGTTATGTATTATTCTGTATTCATGAAAAAGTAAGATGATAAAAAAAGTTTTATCACAAACATTACCATTATTCTTCAGTGATAGAACCCATACAAAAATTTATGTAGACATAGAGGGGGACTGTATTTCACCATGACCGTACCATGATTATTTCTCCAATGAAGTGATCGTACATAGCAAATTTTGGTCTGACAACACCTTATCATAAAACTTCTCACACTCATGACACAATTTTGTCTTACAGCTAACATAGCCCTCATTGTCTCAACACTTAATCTAGATTTCTCCTTTAAGCACATATTGTTCATAACAGAAAATATTCTCTCAACAGGTGCTATACTTACTGGGAAAAAAAATAAACAAACTCTACAATATTACCACAGTCTTGAAAGTCTAGCCATTTTTCACTCATTTCAGAAAATATCTGTACCCATCTATCAGATACAGGAATTTTTTCTTTATTCCATATATCCAACTGCCTTACAATTATAGATTTTTATGTGAGTTCACTGATCGAATACACGAGGGTCTTCTGTTTCTGTACATGTGATGAGTTTCTCGTTCAGGCTGTCCTGTATTTCTTTCCATTCAGGTGTCTTCCTTAATAGCACCCACTTGAACTTCTCAGTGTTTCCTAAGCTAAGGCAAATTTAAAGATACCAAGCAATTTTATAAGCTAGGTTTTAATATAATCCTTCCCCCCCTCCCAAGTAAGTTGGTATCTTTAACATAGTATACCCAAGTTTAAAATAAATAAAAAATAAATAAATAAAAAAAAAAAAAAACTTTCTAAGGCAAATTTGTCACTTACTTCTTTCAACATAGCACACTGTAGGTTGGATGTTTCACTAGGTAAGGAAATAAAGTCTATAATTTTGTCTTGAACACCATAATTTGGCAAAAAGCTTAAGATATTAAAGAGAAAGGTGGACCTGATGTAATTGATTTCTTGAGACAATAGTGCTTCAGAACTTGCAGAACATATACTGGGCAAAGTAATAAAGACATCAAAAAAAGTTTGTCTTTTTTTTGTTTGATGCATCTAAACTGACTGTAATGCTTTTTGTTTTATTCAAATCCTCTATTACTTTGCCCAGTATGTATGGTGATAAAACGTTGGTAATTATTGCTTCTGATTTGGTATGTGCTGAAGAAAATTTTGGTTCATAAATTTTCTTTATCAATGTCGACAAGTAGTAATTGCGCGAAAATTTTGACCATGCACAGTATGATAAGCCACAAGAACTTCATAAATAAACGAGCTGATATTTATAACTGATGTTAATAAACAAGAACCATAAACGAGCTGATGTTTTTAACTGAAGCCAGAGCTCAGCATCCTTGTGTTTCTGGCTACGTAGATGTTGCTTCTACCTGAGCAATGGAAAAATGGACATTACAATATTGGTATATCACTTTTGTTCCATCACTACACAGCTTGTCCAGTTTAATAAATTTGAATTCTTTTAAAACTGCAGTTTCGCCTCTGACATTGCAAGGATAGACTTGAAGCTTTAGAAAATAAGACTTAAAACTTTAAAAAATATGAAATTTAAACCACTGGCATTGAATAATAAAGCCACCAGTTAGCATACAGGCAAAACTACTGCTACAGCAGAACAGATGCCGCTTCTGAGAAGCGCAAGTGTTGCCAACGTGTATTTTTTATTTTCTCTGAATAAATCACTGCAGATATCAATATTTAGTATTGAACAATGCGACTCCATAGTTATACAAATTACTGGCATCCATGATATTAATATACAATTATAGGTTATGAATAATAATTTATGATTGACCAGTATTAAAGTATATTTATAATTTTTATCAAAAACGGGACAAACTTGACATTTTTATTAAAATGATGGGATGGCCAGGAAATATGAAAAAAACTGTACATATGGTCAGCCTATTTAAACAACAAGGTATGAAATGAATCCCAGGTATATAGAAATATTTTGGGAAAATTTGGTGAAAAGGTCAAAGCTAATAATAATTGTAAGATCCTGCTGGATTTCTGTTCACAAAGTCTGGTCATCACTTAAATTATGTTTCATAATAAAGAAGTGCATAAAGTCACGTACAGAGAGAGTTGGTCATGTTATGTTTGATAGTGGTATTTTCATATTGGTTCAGTATACAAGAGAATACAGGAGATTTAAATTAAGAAGTGGTAATCACTTAGTTATAAACAGGATAAAAGTTTTTAAAAAAAGATTAAAGTTGAGCAGCTTTTAGAGGTGAAATATAGGCTTAATTACACAAATCTTATACAACAAAAAAAATAAAAGAGTTTGAAAACAAAAACCAAACATTGGAATCTCAGTGCAAACTCTGAAGAAAACATTGATTCAACTAGAGAGTCATGCGGTCAAGTTGTTTGCAAGATTGAAAAAATCCAGACATGTTGGATGCAAGAAATTAAAGTTGCACTCCTGAAAAACAGGAGATATCAAAAGTTCCTAGCAATTAAGTCAGTACATGCCTTTCTAGAATACAGAGAAAAATGTAAGAGAGCTAAGCTCTGAATAAAAGTAGTAAACAAAAATTACCAGGAATACCTTTATCTTCAATCTGTATATTGCCTTTGAAACTTACATTTTAGACAAATTATGGAGGCTACAGCCATGTTAGAAATAATTATTTTAATTTCCTGATGTTTCAAGTTTATTTTTCACTTGATTAGAGTATAATAAATTTAGTTTAATCCTTTATCCAAGTGTGAGCAAACAAAGTTTGTGCCTGAAAGTATCTTCAGGACTGGGGTAAGGTGGTACAACACCAGGGCACTCCTTGCAAAGGTGGAGCAAGATACCAACACTCATATCTCATTATCTCCCATAATGCAAAAACACATCTCCTTGCATAACATTAGACATATCCGCAAGGAGATGTGTTTTTGCATTATGGGAGATAATGAGATAGGAGTGTTGGTATCTTGCTCCACCTTTGCAAGGAGTGCCCTGGTGTTGTTACCACCTTACCCCAGTCCTGAAGATACTTTCAGGCACAAACTTTGTTTGCTCACACTTGGATAAAGGATTAAACTAAATTTATTATATTCCTGATGTTTCGACCTTCTATTAAGGTAATTTCAACTATTAAGGTCATCATCTGGAGTACACACACAGAGAGAGAGAGAGACAAGCTATATTGCATTTCACATAGTATGCTAAAGAGACAATGATTTGATCAACGGTTATTCTACTGGCTTGACCTCTAGTGAAAAAATAAAGTATAAATAAAATAATTACATCAAAGCTATATTCTGTTTATGACAACATCAGAGAATTTTTTTTTCTTATAGATAGTTTTATTACAGCAAAAGTGATGTCCTAATTTAACATGAGAATTGTTATATTAGATTTAAGATCCTGGATTACCTATAGTCCTATTTATAATTAACTCTTAGAAAGGTTATGCAGGTAGAATATGTGTCTTCCATATACTTGGGATTTTTAGACCATTATTATTGTTAAGATTAGGGTGGTTGATGAGAATGTCACAGGCCTCCTTAAATTTACGTTCATATCACGTTTTGGTGCGATGTAAACACCAGATGCTTTTCCAGTCAATTCTATGTAAAGTATTCAGGACATGAACCCTTACTGAAAAGTTTTTAAGAAAGTTAAAAAAAAAAAAAAAAAAAAAAAAAAAAAAATCAAAGTCAAGCAACTTTCAAAGGTAGCCAAATATGCAAAATATTATTCAAGAAAAAAAAAAATTGAGTGTGTAAAATACTCAGTGGCAGACAAGCCCAGCTTTACCATAGTTATTAAATTTAATGTGCTGTTTATGTTCCTTTTTTCCGATAGGAATTGTGCATCCTGTTTCTCCTATATAGGGCAAATTACAGGTGTAATGAATACAATGATTTGATCAACTGTTATTCTACTGGCTTGAATAAAAAAATTCTCTGTATACTCCAGGTTGGGCCAGCAGAGGAATGGATCTTGGATGAGTTGAGTAAGTTCTTTTTGCAGGAGGTTTAAAGGTGGCTTTAAGGTTGTATTTCTGTAGTATTCTGTTTATTGGACTGGTTATAGGATCAGAACAGCTATCTGTACGTTGTATCTATCACATTGCTTCCAATTGGGGAAAGTGACCATGTGGCCTTGACTTGGGAGATTGTAAAAAATGAGAAATATTCTGTCAAGATGAGATATGTGGAACTATAAGACAGGTGATTAGGACAAACTTAGGAAGCTCAGAGCTGTGCCATAGCATAAAATCTTACAAGGGAAGGATGTTAGTAGTGCCTAGGATATAGTTAAGGGTCATCTCCTGGTTTTCCCTTTCAGTCATTTCCAACCATAGGTGACTTTGTAGGCATTGCCCACAAAGTATTCCTGTTGAGATTTTTACATGTTAGTTCACCATTGCTTTCCCCAACCCCCAATTTTATCCGGGCTCGGGACTGGCATATGGCTGGGACGTATTCATGACTGTAATCCATGTGTGTTCATGGGGCCTGTTTGCCTGTTCTGAGGGATGAAAAACAAACTCCTACCTTCGTATGAGACAGGCTAACTCATCTTTAGTCGAAAGAGACCGGATAAAGGTTCCTCACGTCACTGATGGGAATCGAACCCAGGCCTTTCCGACCAAAGGGCTTCGTTTATACTGACTGAGCTACAGAGGCTGAAGGGTCATCTAGAGCAGTGCTTCCCAAACTGTGGGCCGTGGCCAATGAAAACAAATTTAAAATGTTTTAAGACTAAGTGTGCCATGTCAAATGTGTATATAAGATGCTAAAAATGTAATATTTGCATTTCATTTTTGCAATATTTGCTGTGTATGTTTTGTATTGAATATAAATACAATAAATATTATAATAATATATGTCTGTATTACAATTTTTTTTTTTTTTTCAATGGGGCCGTGAAATATTTTAATTTTTCCAAGGGGTCCTTTACGTAAATCTAGAGGAACAATATCAAATTGTATACCTAAGGTAAGGAGTATTAATCAGGTAGAAGTTAGATGGATGAGTAATATCATTAAGCATGAGCTGCAGAAAAAAAATGCTGTGGAGGATATATAAGGAGAAAGGTAACCAGCAAACTCACAAACAGTACAATGGTCAGGCAAGAAAGGTGAAATCAAAACTAGTCGAGCAGGCCAAAGAAAATCCCAAAGAGTTCTTTCATTATCTGGCAAGTAAGAGAAAGAATGGCTGTGGAAAAATAATCCTAATGAGTGCTGATGGTCATGAGATGACAGAAGCAGGTAAAATAGTTGAGTTACTGAGTGACCACTTCTCAAGAGTATATCATGATGTTAATGCTATGACATGTGTGATAGAGACTTATGTTGGAACAGAGGTTCCAACATAAGTCTCTATCATAATGAATTAGAGGTTCTTAGGATATTCATCATGAACCATGGGCTTACTGCCCGTTGATGTCTGATGCCTTCTTCACTATCTTCTTCCACCTTTCTTTGTCCAGTGCACAGCGTCGCAGTTTCTGTGAATCCATTTCACATCAGTCCTTTATGTCGTCTATCCGTTCTCTGTATGGTCTACCTCTTCTGTTTACACCATCCATAATGCCAAACATTATTATTATTTGATACCTCCAGGGAGTCCAAAGACTCATCGAGGGAGGGCACCAGATCTACAACTCCGTCTCCACCATTCATTCACAACTGACCACAACTACACCAACGCCATCTACTGCTTACCACTACTGGTATTTCCACAGACAATTACAAACATCCATGCCCATGGCAGGATTCGAACCCGCAGCCCTTTGGCTGGAGAGCAGATACACTATCCACTCAGCCAACCAGGCCGGCATGAATGTCTTTATCTTCCAGTCCTCACTCATTCTGCTGATGTGTCCAAATAATTGCAGCTTCCATTTTATGATCTTCTGCATTAAATTCTTCTTTGGTTGTATCTTCCGATAGAGCCCTTCATTTGTAATTTTCTGTACCCATCATATTTTCAGACTCTTTCTGTAACAAGTTCTTTCAAATGCCAAAATTCTTTTTCTTGATTCCTTATTTATCACCCACGTTTCAGATCCATACAGTACACTGCTAAAGATGCATGTTTCCAGCACTCTTAGTTTTGTTTGCAGGCTTATCACTTTACTTTTCCAGATGTTATCCATGGCCTTCAGATTTATTCTTCCCTTTGCAATCCTGATCTTTATTGCTTTTTTATGGTCCAAATCATGTCATTTTACTTCCCAAATATGTGAATTGTTCTACATTTTCTATATCAATTCCATCCACTTGTATCTTTTGTTCATAACAAGCCCAAATCTCTTTCCTTACTCATTTAACAGTTTCGATGTTTTTTGTAGTTCTCTTTTGTCATCTGCAAATCTCAGATTGTTAATTCTCATCCCATGTACTGATATTCCTTTTGCATCTTCCTGCATTTTATCCATTGCTCTTTCTAAATGTGTGATGAAAATGCTTGGTGATATTGGGTTTCCCTGTCTAGTCCCTCCACTTGTTCTAAACCATTTCCTCAAATCATTACCTATTCTAACTGCTGCAACTGCATTCTTATACATATCTTTTAATATAGCTATTAGTTTTCTATCAATTCCATATGATTCTAGCACTGCTAACGCCACTTTCTGGTCGATACTGTCAAATACCTTCTGAAAATCAACAAAGCAAATATATATGTTTTTGTTTTTTCTCCTAGCTTTCTCTGCTATTAACTGCATTGTCAAAATCTGTTGAATTGTACTTCTATCTTTCCTAAATCCTGCTTGCTCGTCTGCAAGGTATGCTTCCAGTTGTGTTATCAATCTTTCTGTCAGTATTGCAGAATCTTAATGTAAATAAAGCTGTGGGATTAGATGGGATATCAGCCCGCTTTTTGCAGGAATGTACAAGGAAACCGACAATGCCTCTGACTAGGGTTTTTAATTTAAGTCTCAGCTCTGGTAGAGTTCCAAGGGAGTAGAAAGAGGGCAAAATAATTTCCTTGCATAAGGGAGATTCTAAGACTTCAGTAGCAAATTATAGACCAATCAGTATTTAGAACTTGGTGGTAAAAGTACTGGAAAAGTTTGTCAAAAAGAGAATGCAAGAATGGCTGGATAAAAATATGATACTCTATGAGGGACAACATGAATTTGTGAAAGGTCAGTCATGCCTTAGTAATTCACTAACTTTTAATAATAGAGTGACAGCTGAGTTGGATAAAGGAAATTATTGCATGATGATTCTGCTGAATTTTGCAAAGGTATTTGACAAATACCACATGGAACTCTGTTATGGAAATTAGAACAAATGGGGATGGATATGACATTGGTTATCTGGATAAGGGGGTTGTTACTGGACAGATATCAAAAAGTGGTATATGGAGGAGCAGAACCAGGCAAAAAACAGGTGACTAGTGGTACCACAAGGTTCATTGTTAGGACCACTGTTTATTTTGTACATAAATGATATAGGAAATATTCAGTTGTTTGCTAATGATACAAAATTGGTGGAGTAACTTGTGAATCAGCATAATGGGGAGAGCTTCCAGGATGATTTAAATAGGCTGTCAGTATGGACAAAAGATAATGGGTGTGTTTGATGCGGAGAAATGTAAAGTTATGCATTTTGGGACAAATAGATTACAAGCTGTGTACCACATTTGATGAAACTGTACTCTACGAAATGAAGCTAGGGATTTAGGAGTAGTAGAGAGTGTTGAAATTTAGAGGCCTAATTGCTAAGGTAGCTCATAAGGGTACTTGGCTATTGAAGAACACACTAATAAGTAGAGATAGAGAAGTTATTCTTTATAAAGCCTTGATATGTTAAAATATGGATTACTGTGCATCGGGGTCTGGTCTTCTGGGTTTCTTGGGGATGGGGAAGTGATTGAGAGGATTCACAGGTGAGCAACTAAGATAGTGAGTGGTCTGTGGAATGTTTCCTATGAAGATGGATTGAGGGCATGTGGACTGCAAAAGTTGGTTGATAAGCAAAAATAGGGGAGATGATAGAAACATTTAAGTTACTTAAGGACTTTATAGGATTGATGCAAGGAAAATGTTTTGGCACTTGGCTAGAGGAGACAGAATAAGAGGTCATTACTGGAAGTTGAGTAAAAGTGTGATTAGTAGTGATGTAAGGACTAGATTTTTCCCTTGGAGAATTGTGAATGAATGGAATGGGTTGCCAGAGTCATTTGTTAGTGCTTTGTCTGTTAATGAGTTCAAGGAGAGGTATGATAGATTGTGTGGATAGTTTGGGTCTCACATGATGAGTTTTTGCACTCCATGGAGGTGCCTGTACCTTAATAATATATATATATATATATATAAAATTTTTAACTGATAATAAGTTAGCCAAGTCTCATATAGAAGTGATGGGAGATTTTCTTCTGGAGAGTAAGAAATTGTCTTATCAACCATATAATTAACAAATACATTTAATGAATGGCATGGAGTAAGTGAATTGGTATCCTGCAATGAGTTCAGTAGGCCTCTAGAAGTAGCAAATAATAATAAGCCAAAAAAAAAAAAGTGACAAATAATTATTATCCAGCTTTTGTTATCTAAATAGAACAAATTTATATTATTAAACATTTCTAAATTAATAAACACATTTTCCTACTATAAAATTATACCTATTGCAGTGCATGTGTGACTTATATTCCACATCAATGTTTAGGTGTGAACTGTTTTAATAAATTTAAACAATTTCCTTTTCAGTACAGGAGAAACAACATATAGTCTGTCTGATGCTCAACAAGTTAGATTAAAACTGACCAAATTAGCAGAAAATGTGGATATACTTAGGTAATACCAATTACTAATATTTTTTATAAGCAAAGATTTATAAAATAACTATGATGTAAATAGCATGTTTTGAAAATGTTATATGGAAATACTGCTAACACAGATAATGAGAACATAGGTCAGGTTGTTTCAGAGAGTCATTTAAGCAAAAAAAAAAAAAATTGAATAGATTTAAGTTGTTCATGAACATTACAAGAATCTTCATCTGTTTATGCAAATACTTACCTGTCATTTTCAAGGTAAGCATATCCAGCATTTAATCTACTCAGAGGAAAATTTATAGTAATTATCAGCAATATTTTGATGTAGTGAAATCACTAATTGGTCTCTTGCTTGCAGAGTGAGGTAGCAAATGAAATTCGTGATATTCTGGGGCATCTTTTGCAGGTGGGAGAGGCTTAAATTTTGGTGTAGAATATGTAGACAGGTAACGTTCTGTAGACATCTCCCAAACAAGAAATAGAATAGATAGTTAACTTTTAAAGTATAGTTGAGTGCAAAAGACAGAATAAGCCTCTTGCTGCATAGTATAAGAATTTTTCAAGGAATTTCCAAGGCATGCTTGAATAATATAGTTCATAATTTGGAAGTACAAAGTTTGTACTTCCAAATGATGTTTGTGACTCAAAGGAAATTCCTAAGGCATCTATATTTATAGCACTTCTATAGCCATTAGAAGAGCATGGGATATGCATCCTTCGATTGGCAAAGACCTGAGCTCAATTCTCATCATGTAGTCTTTTTCAGTTGAGGGTGAGTTAGCCAATCTCATATGGGAAGCAGCAAGGTTTTTCTCCTGTAAACTCAGGTTTTACATCCCACACAGGGGCAAATTGGTGCCAAAGAACACAGTTAACAGACAAAAACTATTAGTGAGCAGTAAATTGTGTAGTGTGTAAATGGAAGATAATGACATATTGCATAGATTGTGGACAGTGATATGGAAGATCAAAGTGTAGATGGAGGTTGTGTAATATGTAATTCCCTCTTGCAACAGGACCTTGGATTCATCACATAATAATAATATATTTTCCTTTTATTAGTATGTGTATTTTGGAATTACAGTGGGATCCCCAACATTCAATGGCAATTCCACAAAAACTGATTGTATATTGAGAATATATGTTGAAACCAATATATATATATATATATATATATATATATATTCTGCGTGTGTGTGTGGTGGATCTCCCACCTATGATAGGCTGTGTAAACCTATATTACATTTAGTTAAAGTTGGCTGGCAAGGGAATTTATTTTATTTTATTTTATTTGTATTTTTCATTTACTTTTACGTAGTCTAGAATCCTCGTTCTAGAGACCAAACGTGGAACTTTTGCATTCACTTCTTCAGGCCTCCAATGAGGGGGACAGTAGTCTCGCATAGGATGATGAAATTTATATCCCACTTAAAGACAATCAGAAACATATCAGGATTTGAACCTGTTGGTTGGAGAGCAGCTGTTAACCACTTGGCCAACCAGACCAGAAATCAGTATGTTGATTTCATATATTTCATTCTAAACCTTCGACAAGCAACACATGAAACAGATATTTCTTACATGTTATACTTCATTTTTACATAAAAAATGAGTTGTTATTAAGGATTATTTAATATGTAAATAAAAACAATACATTGAAAAATACATTAAAATCATGCTAGGGAAGATATCCCCCACTTGAACCACAAGCTCTTGGATTTCAATTTTGAAGGCCTCATCTGTTATCAGCAGATATGCATCTCCATTCCTTACAACACTTGATATTTGCTGCTGGCTTTCAAGTGCACAGCACTGCTACTCACTGGTTGATGAAGCTTTAAGCTGGAGATCATCATTGCACATTTACAAATAAACATCTGTGCACCATGTCATCCTTTTATCTGCTTTTCCCTTATCCATATTAACAAAGGTCTTTCCATAATAAAGTATTATGCTGACATAATGGCTGAGACTCGTCAGACTTTAATATCAATGGTTGATATGCAATAATGCACTCATTTTACTCCATGTTTTTTTATCATGTCCTATTTCATTCTATTCAAATTTATTTTTAACTTGCACTTTGAGTCATGGTTATTAATTTCCATTTGTTTAATACTGAAATTCAAAAACTTATTATTTTAATTATAATTCAGAAAAATAACATTAAATTAATTATAATTCAGAAGTGTAGGTCAAGAGATTGAAGCTGTAGATGTAACAGAGAATATGTGTGAAAATGTGTACAAGGAGTAGCAGAAGATATGATTGAGAGAGAGAGAGAAAGTAAAGTGAGGATCAAAAAGAGCATGAAAGATGCAAAGAATAAAGTGTTGGATGTAATGTAAAGAGAGAGTTCACTTACATGGAGTCCTTCACAGGGCTTAGCATGAGTTTGAACAAATGCAGAAATGTGTGGCAAGGGATACAGCTGAGAAGAGAAAGAAAGGAGAGGCACAAGAGAAAAGAAAAGGATGCTCAACTAAGTGACTAAGGAAAAGAAAGGAGATGGTCTTATATGGTGATTCCATGATAAGCAGTGTGCTTGACACCTCTTATCATGAAGTGATGAAATTATGCTTCTTGTGCACGAAGATTAACAGTCTTAGTGAACTTATTAGGATGCAAAAGGGCAAAGTGAGGCCAGTTGATTGTTTTAGGGAAAACAAAGGACTTGAAAGGAGACAAGTATTTTATGAAGGAAGACATAAAAAAAGTTATTGAAAGTAGAAAAAGAGAAGAGTGAGAGAGTTAAGATAGTGATTCTGTTGCCATGGTATAACAGTGGTGAGTTGAGAAGGAGGGTTATGATTGCAAATGAGTTAATGCATAGGTTATACAGAAGGCATGATATGGAGTTTGCAGATATGTGGAGTAAGTTTGATAGAGGAAAATACTTATACGGGGTGGTTGGTTTGTACTTCAATAACTTTGATGTTCAGAGTCTAGAAAAAGTGTTGTTGAATAAAGTGAGATTGGAAGCGCAAAATCAGGGAAACTGGAGTTATGGGGGGGGGGGTGAGTCTATAGATAAAAATGAGGTGATGCAAGTGAGTGTAAGAATGCCAAAAAAAAAAAAAAAAAATGCTTAAGTTACTGCTGGTAACAAACCTATTGGATAGTTAGTGTAAAGCATGAGGATAATGCATACAGAACAAGGTGGAAGAACTACGAGGTGGTATCAAAAAGTTTTGAGACTAGGTTTGTAACACGACAACAGATGGCAGCGCAAGGCTGCAGTCACAGGGAGCACCTATCTTCATAAGTCAGTGTGCTAAAAGACATCCTGTGTACATCGGGAGCTGTGCAACCGATGCTATTCTGACCACCTGCGTTACCACATCTGCGATTTTATCATGGACAGCAAGTTAGAACAACGAGCAAACGTGAAATTCTGCATGAAACTGGGAAAATCTGCCACAGAGACATTTGACATGATTCAGCAAGTTTACAGCGATGCTGCAATGAGTCGTTCGAGGTGTTTTGAGTGGCACACGTGCTTCAAGAGCGGAGGAACATCACTCGAAGACGATGAGAGATCAGGAAGACCAACGAGCTCAATCCCCAAAAATGTTGAAACCATTCGGCAACTTGTGCATGAGGATCGTCGGAGAACACTCCACAACATTGCTGCCATTGTCAGTGTGTCATACGGAACAGTCCAGGCAATCCTCATGTGTGATTTGAACATGCGCCGTGTTGCTGCCAAGCTCGTCCCCAGACTGCTGACCCAGGAGCAGAAGGAACACTGCGTCGAAGTCTGCCAAGAACTCCGTCAGCGTGCCGTGGATGACCCATCCTTCATGTCGAGGATCATTACTGGGGACGAAACTTGGGTATACGCAGTGGTGAGCTATAAGGGGCTCGCGTGAGCCCTTTGTTAAATTTTTCTCAAATTTGCTGTTCCTTGTTGTTCTTTTTTATTTTTTCAAAAAAAATTTTTTTTTGAAACACATTAAGCGACAAATTCATACGGTAACCTAACAAAAATTAGCCTATTCGGCAGTGTATAGATTATTTGGAATTTTTGTTTCAACTCCTCTATAATGAATGCGCCCAAGTTTGATAATACTTTTTCCAAAATGCTCCGAGTTCCTTTATCACATTATGCTGGATATCAGCGATATCAGAAAATCTTCGTCCTTTTAGCGCAGTGTTCAATTTTGGAAACAGCCAGAAATCACAGGGAGCAAAGTAGGGTGAATAAGCAGGATGACCTAATTTGGTAATCGATATTTTGGCCAGAAACTCTCTCACAATGAGTGCACTATGGCTTGGCGCATTGTCATGATGGATGATCCACTTGTCAGGTCTTTTCTCTGATCCACAATTCAGGTCTTTTCTCTCTAAACGGAATCTCATAATCTTTTCAGAACCTCTAAATAGCATTGTTGGTTGACCGTTTGTCCCTGTTCAATGAACTTGTAGTGGACTATCCCCTTGTGATCAAAGACACACATCAGCATGGTTTTGAACTGCAAACGTGACATGCATGCTTTTTTCGGACGTGGCGAACTCTGGGTTTTCCACTGCATGCTCTGACATTTTGTTTCTGGATCATACTGGAAGCGCCAGGTTTTGTCACCCGCAATTACTCTCGGAAACATGTGCTTATTTGCAGAAAAATCAGTCGCAACTTGAACCTGCTGCTGCTTCTGTTCGTCCCTCAAGATCCAAGGCACAAACTTTGCAGAAATCTTTTGCATACCCAATTCTTCAGTTAAAATTACCTTGACTATTTCTTGATTCATTTACAATTCATCAGCCATTAATCGCACACTTAATCATCTGTCAGATTGTACCAAATCTCGCACTCTGTTCACATTTGCATCCGTCATTTTTGTTTTTGGCTGCCCACTTCTGGGTTCGTTGTTCACATCTTTTCGCCCACCTTTGAATCTCTTATGCCTCTCAAAGACACTTGACTTTTTCAGAGCATCCACACCATATGTCATTTTCAACAGCTTCAACGTTTCAATAGCAGTTTTGCCGATTTTCACACAAAATTTGATGTTAACACACTGCTCCAAATTTCAATCACACATTTTTATGCCAAAGTTTACATGCAGATCTGTATTGTTTTTGCAATAACCAACTAGCAAATGGCTCTATCGGTGTGAGATTTACGCACATATTAGTTAAAGATGTACAAACATGATTACTCATGTGACTCCAACCAAATCACCACACTGGTGACATTACGCGACCGTTCTCAGAATTAAATTGTCACACCTCAAACTATACTATATATTTCTTATTCTTTTCAGCTATTTTTTTGTCCACTGCTGGACAAAGGCCTCCTCCAGTTCCTTCCACCTTTCTCTGTTCTTCGTAATGGTGGACCCATTTTTCCCCAACAAAATTTGACAAATCGTCACTCCACCTTCTTTTAGGATGTCCTCGGTCTCATTTCCTTTCTTTTGGAATCCAGTTTGTTAGTATGGTAGTCCATCATTCATCTTCTCTTCTGGATAGATGTCCAGCTCGCTTCCATTTTAGTTGCTTGTGGTGAAGAATGATGTCAGTGATACGACTCTGGTTTCTTATCTTTTAATGTGATGCCTAGCATCAGCCTCTCCATTTTTCTTTGAGTTGTTGCTAGTTTATTTGTCAGTGCTTTTGTTAGAGATCAAGTTTCACAATCACATGTGATGACTGGAAGTATACACTGGTTAAATGTCTTCTTTTTTTAACAGAGTGGGACATCATTGTTTTGAAAAATGCCTTTCAATTTTCTGAATGATGCACTCCAGGCAAGTTGAACTCTTCTATTTATTTCCTTTTGGAGTCCAAAGTTTAGATCAATGAGATGGCCTAAATATGTATATGAAGAGACTTTTTCCAAGAAATTGTTTTCTATTATTATGTTTTTTGGTTACAAAATGATTAAACATTATTTTAGTTTTTTCTCTGTTTATTTTTAGGCCAACTTTTCTGCTTTCATGATAAAGGTCTTCTATCATTATATTAAGAACTTCTGGAGTGTTTGCAAAAATTATGATATCATCTGCATATCTTAGGTGTGTTAAGTTTCTGTTATTAATTTTCATACCAAGGTTTGTCCACTTTATATTGTTAAATATTTCTTGAAGGACTGCTGTAAAGATTTTGAGTGATAGTCTCCTTGTGCATAATGAGCCATGGTGAAGTTGATACTGAGCAAAGAGCTGGCAGGAAGTTATAAAATGCATCTCCCAAGACATTATGTGGCCAGCATGGAAGATTAGGCCACAACCCCTCCACTACAATGCCAAGAAGAAAAAAGAAAGGCCACAAAGCCCATAATGGACAAATACTGGATACGACTAAATTTCTTCAACTATATGACTACTCTGATCGAAACCATTTATGGAGGTCAGAGCATGATGCAGTGAGGAAGCTTTCCCAAATAATAAGCAATACTGGAATAGCCAAAAGAACTCATAAATATAATAGTAATCAATGCAATTCTCGTTTCCTCTATATAGGAACATTTAATTGTCGAACACTTAAAGAAGAGGAAGACCTTTCCATCTTACAGCAAGAACTAAAACATATTAAATGGGACATCATAGGCTTAAGTGAAGTACGCAGGCAGGATGAACATTTAATAAAACTAAAAAATGGAGATTACTTATACTATTATGGGAAAACAAAAGGACAATATGGAGTAGGATTTCTAATTAAGATAACAATTACATACCTTATAGAAGAATTTAATTATACAGATGAAAGAATAATAGAAATCACACTTAAAATCAGGATCATCCAAATATATGCTCCCACCTCATCCCACACTAGTGAAGAGATAGAAGCATTTTATGACTCACTGCAGCATACTCTAGACAAAAAAGGAAACAGCAATCAAACTTTACTATAGTAATGGGCAATTTTAATGCCAAAGTAGGTCATCCCTCTTACCAAATGGACACAATAGGACCATATGTATATGGTATAAGCAGCAACTCAGGAATGGCTCTTACAGAATTCTCTATCAGTAACAAGCTTTAAATTTTGATTACATTTTTTAAGAAAGCCCCCAAAAGAAAATGGACACGGAGAAGTCAAAATGGAGAAATAAAAAATGAAATATATTATATACTGTGTAATAATAAAGAAATAGTCCAAGATACCTCGCTCAGTACTAAATCAAGTAAAAACAGAAAGCGACCACCAACTGGTGAGAGCCAAAATTAAATTAAAATAAACCCCAAATTGGAAAGAAAAAAAAAAATCAAGAAGTTTTGACTTAAAACCTATTGAAAACAAAAACCTATTGAAAAACAAAATATTGGAAAAGGATTACGAAGAAAAACTCGATCAAAAACTAGTTTTAATAAACTTATTTGAAGAAGACATAAATAAAATAAGCAAAACCTAATAGAAGTAATAATCTCAGCAGCCAATGAATTCAAAAGCAATAAACAACAGAAAGACCAGAAACATTCAGAGGAAACCTTACAACTACTAAAAAAAGAGACAAAATATGAAACAAGACAAAAACTTAACTTCTAAAATAGAATATGCAGAAATATGCAAAACAATAAGGAAAAAGATGAGAAATTAAAGATCTTATAACACTACAAAAATAAAAGAAACAATTGAAAACAATAAAAATATGAAAATACTAAGAAAACATTTATCAGTTGGTAAAAATCAAATAACTGCAATAAAAGATAAGAATAGAACTACAATAAGGAACCAAGAACAAATCCTAAGCAGACTAGAAGAATTTTATAAAGAACTCTATAGTGATTCTTCAATAGATAAATCAAATATAAATAAATCTTCCCCATTACATATGGAATTCATCCCCTCATTCACCTCGGATGAAATAAAACAAGCATTAAAACAAATGAAAAATGGAAAATGTCCAAGTGAAGACCTAATTCACATAGAATTAATTAAATAAGGAGGAAACAACATAATTTACCATGTCACAAACTTAATAAATCTATCGAATTATTTGGTTTTGTGACCACATTTTTATTAAAAAAGACTTTTTTTAAACTAAACAAGTACTAAAAAACAAACCCGACAAGTTTCGTTAGTCTGATGACTAACATCTTCAGGAGTAAAGATAACTAACAGTTTAAAGCACAAACTAAAGAAATAACGAAAAAAAAAACAAGTTCATTTGTTGGTATTATGAACATCAAAAAGTTTGTTAAAAAACCGAATAACAGATCTATACAACCATTAATACGTGTTAGCTGGAAACAATGCTATTTGATATCGTGTTCTGTGGTTAACTTTCACTCTGTCCGAGGTCTGAACTGGGTAAATTTTTGATAAGCGCTGACCAAACTTGATTTAAAATCAAACCTTGATTTTTGTTGCATTGCGTAGGAATTTTGATCATATTTGCTGCCTCTTTGAATTTTCTTTTGAAACAGTTTTTATCAATGTAGGACATGTTTGTTCTGTCCCAGAGTACATCATGACCAGTAGAAGTTGTGTGAAATGCCAATCCAGACTTATGTTCTCTCTTTTTTTGTACGTCCTTTTGATGTTCGCTCATGCGGATTTCTCCTGATCTCTCCGTCTGGCCTACGTAGCAGATGCCACAGGAACTGTGA
Source organism: Typopeltis vanoorti (assembly GCF_054136105.1). Classification (NCBI taxonomy): domain Eukaryota; kingdom Metazoa; phylum Arthropoda; class Arachnida; order Uropygi; family Thelyphonidae; genus Typopeltis; species Typopeltis vanoorti. The sequence goes on from NC_143568.1 coordinate 45,505,362, forward strand.
ATATTGTAAATTCCTAGTTTTTTCATTGGGTGATGTGGAGGCTTCGGAGAATGAAGAGATTTTGATATCTTTACAAGTGGTAGGAAACTTGTCGAGTTTGTTTTTTAGAATTGCAATTAGAGGATTGCATCATTTGCAACCCTCTAATTGCAGCAAGAGTAGATGATATTTGACCAGAAATGCTCAAGTATGGAGGTATAAAAGTTTTACTAGTGGCTGCACTGCATAGTTCAGAAGGCCTGGACAGAGGGACGAATTCCAGATGATTGGGGTGGAGCTCTCATAGTACCCATATATAAAAAGGGAAATAAAACTGAATGTGAGAATTACAGAGGTATTTCATTACTGAGTGTTTCTGGTAAGATATATGCAAGTATACTTGAGAAACAGTTGAGAAGGAGTGTGGAAGAGAAGCTTGGTGAAGAACAAGCTGGATTTAGGCAAAATAGAGGCTGTCAAGGATCAGATTTTCACTTTACACCAGTTGAGAAACATGGGAATATAACAAAGATCCTTATTTAAGTTTTGTTGATCTGGAAAAGGCATATGCCATAGCGTTAATGGGCCATTATATCAAGCAATACTTAGCCTTTATTTGAGTTGTAAGTCAGCAGTTAGAATTGAAGGGAGTACAGGAAGGTGGTTTAATGTTAAATCTAGTGTCAGACAAGGATGTACATTATGCTCTCTGTTATTCATTATCTATATGGATCATTATCTATATTTCCCATTATGAAGGAAAGTGGTATTAAACCTGATATCAAAATTGGAGATGTTAATCTCAGCTCTTTGCTTTATGCAGATGATGTTATACTTCTAAATAAATCTGCTACAAGTCTGCAAGAGTCACTGACTAAATTGAATTACTGTTGTAATAGATATGGTATGAAGGTCATCATTAAAAAGACAAAGAAATTGAAAATATGCAGAAACATGGAAAATATCAACTGCATGATGAATAGAAAACCTATAGAACAAGTAATACATTTCAGCTACTTAGGCATGATTTTTAGCGAAGATGGTGAATTAAATATGGAAGTAGACAACGGAATCAACAAAGCTGGTATGGTAGGAAGTCAACTGAATAAATGTATATGGAATAAGAGAGAAATTAGCCAAAATACTAAATTACCTGTATACAAGACGGTGTTCAAACCAATTTTAACTTATGGATCTGGGAGTTGGGTTAGAAGTAAAACACTTGACCAAAGACTAGAGTCCGTAGATATGAGAGTCCTGAGAAAGATTTGGAGCATGAACAGATGGCATCAGTGGCATATCATGTTAAAAATGAGGCTATTAGGAAAGAACTTGACATTGTCAGCATCCAGGAATGCATTAGCAGAGCTAATCTCAGGTGGTATGGTCACTTAAACAGAATGGGCAAGGAAAGATTAGCAAAACAAGTGTTCTCTGCCAGGCTGGCAGGAAAACGACCTAGAGGAAGACCAAGATATAGGTGGATTGATACAGTACAAAGTGCCTTAGATGATAGAAATATAAGATCTGATAATGTTGGAATCTTGACAAGTAACAGACTGATTTGGAGGAAAATTGTAGATAGGGAGTTAATAATGATGTAAATTTTTCATGTAGTACTATCATATCCTGTACACCCCTTGAAGGTACATGTCAGGAATTTGATGATGATGATGAGTTATTCCTTTTAGTTAGAGAATCCTGGAGACTAGCACTGGATGTGTTTAGGAGTGCATCTGCATAAAGCAAAGAGCTAAGTTTGATATTTCCAATTCTAATATCAGGTTTTAATGCCACTTTCTTTCATAATGTGATCAGGAGCAAAAAGAGATAGTAGTACTTGTGGGCCCAAATGATTTAAATAGTTTTATAGTATGATAGAGGATGTGAAAGAATTGCTGGGAGAAAGGAATAGGAAAAGTGAGAGTGGAAATTGCTAGTTTATTACAAAGATGTTCTAGTACTGAGTTAAGGACTATGATAACAAATGATTCAATACACATGCCATGTAGAAGAAATGGGTACAAGTTTTTGGATGTATGGAATGATTTGATGGTAGAAAAAACTTGTATAAGAGGTATAGCCTGCACTTGAATGGACTTGACATCCAGAGTCTGGAGAAATTATTTATTGGGATGATACCTAATGCAGTGAGGCAGGGAAACTAGATTACCTTGGGAGGAATACTGTGTTGTAATGTGAATATGTGTATAAATTCAGCTACAGTATGCAAACATGATAATGTTTACATACTGTAGATAAATAAGATAGATAAACATGATAAATATCAGTGAACACAGTTATGAATCTGGTGAAGGGGTTGATCTGTTACACTTTGGGTTTGGACTTATTTGAATATGTTTGGGGATGGATAAGAGAAAGTTGCCCAACTGGGCCAAGCAGATTGTAAGCAGGGCTCCAGAAATACAACTGAAATCTACCAGCCACAAAAAGTTTTACTCGCACAAGATATCTTTACAATGTTTTTAAAATCTAAATGCTATGATGACAAAGTAATACATTCTTTAATTCTCATAGTATATTAGATGTAATTAAACAGAAATATGCTTTCCTTTAATGTGGGTTTAAAATGTATGCCACAACACAGGTCATCGCAACTCAGTTTGTGTTTTCTTTTGTTTATTGTTCATATTAAAAGGTGAATTTACATAAATCATCCATAAACAATAATTTAATAGGAAAGAAAACTAAAAAAAATCAAGCTTTAGATATCTACTCAAAGAGGCCAGAGTGGTTATCTGAATTTGGGGAATAATAGGCAGCATGGCTCGTTAGGAAAATTTTGAGCCTAAATAAATTGAACAGGGGAGGATTGAATATATTGAGCTTCACTGACATGAGATGTCAGTTCTGATGAATGCAAGAGTGCTGTCCTTGTGGCAGAAAGAATTGTAAGGTGGAATTTGGGCAGTTGAGCTGGACAGTAGTTGTTGAGATCATCAGCTGAGATTCTGTTAGGAATAATGTCTGGTTTGAATACTGTAGGTGGTAGTGCACTTCGTTTAAATTGCTATTGAAGCCATTAATGCTCACGAAGTGGATATTATTATTATTTGACCTCCAGTGGGGTCAAGGAAAGCCATACATCACCCACACCAGCTGTCTTCACTTCTCTTAAACTCATTCACGCTAGATGCACTCACTACTACAACAGGCAAACCGTTCCACTCAATCATGGTTCTATGAGAGAAAAATTTAGCCTTATCCCTTTCCTAACTGTACACAAACTTAACTTCCATGGCCTCTTGTCCTATCTCCACCTTCCATATAATGAAAAATTTTATCAACTGATATCATATAATATCTTCTCAAAAGTTTATAGACCTCTATCTTATCATCTCTATTTCTTCTGTCTACCAGTGTCTGCATTCCACATGCTTTGAATCTATCCTTAAAGGTAAGTTGAAGGAAAAGATTGTCTTGGTTGTTGCAAATGATTTGAGAGGCAAGAAGTATTCCATGAGAGAGGATGTAAAGAAGTTGTTAGAAGAGGTGCACTGAAGAGCGAGAAGGTGGAGATTGTAAGTTTCCTACCGTGCTATGGTAGAGGCGAACTGAGGAGGAGGGCATTAATAGCCAATGAGTGTATATTTAGATTGTGCAGAAGGAATGATGTAAGATCTGTGGTCTGTGTTTGATGGAAAGAAGATTTGTACAATGTTGATGGACTGCATATAAATGGTTTTAGTGTTAGATGTCTAAAGAGAGCTTTTGTTCACCAAGCATGCTGAAGCACAAATTCAGGGAAACTTAAACGATTAGGTTGGAAGCAGGTGAGTTTGTGTGGAGGCACCCTTGTAGTGATTCAGTGTGAGAATGACCAAGTGAGGAATCTAGTCTCTGGAGCAAAAATGTTGAATAGGGCAGTCAATTCAAGAAGTACAGGAGGGTGGAAACCTAAAGGGATGGTGCAGTTTCTGCATACTAATGCCAGAAGTAACAGGAACAAGGAGGAGGAATTTTTGGCATTGGTTAGTGCAACCTCACCACAAGTTGCAGGCATTAGTGTGCTTTGGCTAATAGCAGATAATGTAGTTACAGGGATAGAATGTGAAGGATTTAGCATTTTCAGGAAAGATAGAGAAGATATGAGGGGGGGGGGGAATACTGCTGATAATAGTGGATGAATTGCAGACAAAAAAGAATCGGAGATAGGTGAAGGAGTGGCTGTTTTCATTTGAAGCAGTCTGGTTTGAGAGGCCAGTAAGACAAAATATACAGTTGGTTGCTATAAGCCAGGAAGTTCCACAGATGATCTGAAAGACTTGCATGGCCAAATTAGTACAGTGAGTACAGATCGAGTGATTACTATGGGGGGAGCTATAGACTGGAAGGAAGAAGGATCACATGGCAGGAAGGAAATAGAATTTATACACCTACTAAGAGACAATTACTTAGGGCAGGAATGGGAGAGTATTGGACCCGGTCATGGGATCAGAAGAGTATCCATAACAAAGATGACCACATTCCAATTGGTGAAAGTGACCATGTTGTATTGACTTGGGAGATTGTAAAACATGAAGAATATTCTAATCAAAAAGTGGTATATTGGAACTAATAGTTCCAATATTATGTCGATTATGTCGACACCCCTATTATGTCGATCTGGTACTTGTCTAATTCTTCAGCTAGCTCTGTTTCTTTGCCATTCAGGCTTCTTATGTTGATAGTACTGATCTTTAACTCTGGTGATGTTGGGTTGGGTGTGCTTTCAGATTTGTTTCAGTAGCTGACTTTTTGCTGTTTGCCCTGGCGAAAACAACAGGGGCCTTGTTTAATCGGGCGATGCCCCAGCCAGCATGAAATTTTGTCGTGATCATTTTGTATATTGGTGTAAACCAATAAGAATACAATTTGGTCGGCTAAATCCCAAATTGCCGGCTCATCCTCGTTTGTTCAGTATCCAGGAAGATACCCAACAGGGTGCACCACGAGAAGGTTAGGATTGGACATTGGGTTAGAAGCCCTGGTCGGCTATTCTAAACTTACAGTTGAGAGAATTGCACTTTAATGTCCTAAACTGATTAATTATTTATGACTTGTTGTGACTAACAAAACCATGCAAAAAAAAGTTTGAAAAAAAAAATACCATTATCAAATCCTTTTAATCTTCATAGTCATCTGAATCGCTGTCCGAATCGCCATCACTTTCACTTAAATTGATCATGAAAGGTTCGGATAATTCTTCTATAATTCCGTCTCTGTCCCAATACATATTTTCCAATGAGGTGACATGAGAGCAATATTTTCCCCAGTTTTGAACTGTAATATTTTCAATCACCTGTTCTGAAAGCTTAAAAAGTTTCGATATATCAATATCCCCAGTTACGTTGCGATGATAAATGAAATTTTTCACTTCTGCCCAAACATACTCAATAGCATTAATATCACAATGATATTAATATTAATATGATGCCTCGAAGCTAGGAATCCATGCTCTTTGAGCATCATGTCGAATTTAAATAGTTTAGTTTGTTGGCGAGTTTCTTTTGACCGAGTTAAGCAATTCAATTTTTCGCATATTTGGGGAATGAGAAATGTTATTTGCAGAGAGCCAATCCATAAGAACTTGCTTCCTATTAGAACAATTTGGAACTTTGTTTAATTGAATGGAGTGATATGAAGCATTAGCAATTATAACAACAGCATTTTTAGAAAGGTTTGGAATCAGTTTTTCTTCTGCCCACTTTTCGAAGATCGTAGAATTCATTTGCCCATGGTAATCTCCAGTAGTTGAATTGGCTTGGTATAGTAAGTTTGAATTTGGTAAAAAAAAAAAAAAAAAAAAATTTCTCCACCTGCACACAAAATTATTATACACCACGAGGCATTTCTGGTTTGTAACACTCCACATTCTTCTTTAGATTGCCAACATTTTCCATAAGTTAAATCACTGTCAATCCAAGTTTCATCTAGATACACAATCGGTCTTTTCTCCTCCCTGAAACGTCGTATTGCTCTCAAATACTGCATTCTAGATAAAACAATGTCACTTCGCTCCATGATAAGTTTCCTTTTATTCTGGGACTTTGTGAAACAAAATCCGATTTCATGAAGTATTTTCCTTAGAGTTTCTCTTTTCCAAGGAAACTTAATTTTTTCTTTCAGCACAGTAATCAATTTCGGAAAAGTTGGCACTTTTTTCTCGACCACTTAAAATCATGAATAGTACTTCTTATAACGTCTACATCAAAATAATTCAAAGCTACATTTTCGGTGGTTTTCTTTCTCTGGCACTTTTTAGGAGATTTAAATTTTGGCTTACTTTTATCTTTTGATTCCCTACGAATTCTTTTAACAGTCGACTCTGATGCGCCTTCAATTGCACTTGAACGTTTTATGACTTGAGAAAGAGGAACAGTTTTCAAACCAGTTTTAACTTATGGATCTGAGAGCTGAGTCAGATGTAAAACATTTGACCAAAGACTAGATACCAAAGATATGAGAGTCCTGAGAAAGATTAGGGGCACGAACAGATGGAATCAATGGCAATATCATATTAAAAACGAAGATATTAGGAAAGAACTTGACATTGTCAGCATCCAGGAATGTGTTAGCAGAGCTAATCTCAGGTGGTATGGTCACTTAAATAGAATGGGCGAGGAAAGATTAGCAAAACAAGTGCTCTCTGCCAGGTTGGCAGGAAAACGACCCAGAGGATGACCAAGTCATAGGTGGATTTTGGAAGTTTATTTTCCACTTGGTTATACTATAATAAATTTAGCTTAATCCTTTACCCAAGTGTAGGCAAACAGAGTTTGCACCTGAAGTAGTTCAGGACTGAGACAACTTGTAGCAAAGGTGGACCAAGCTCTCATCACTCCTTGTCTCAGTATCTCCCATAATGCAAAGCACATCTCCTTGTGGACATGTATAATGCTATGCATTAAGGGAAGGGCCACTACCCAGATCAGTTTTAACCTTTATTGAGGTCTTGTCAGTGGGAGGTAGACCCAGAAGTGGTGATACTAAGGCAGAAGTAATGGAGAGGTCATATTTACTTATATGAGTTGCCAAAAGGTGTACCACCTTATTATTAATTTACTCTGGATTTAGAGAAAGAGATGTTCGAAGTTTATTTTCCACTTGGTTAGACTATAATAAATTTAGTTTAATCCTTTACCCATAAGGATTAAATTAAATTTATTATAGTCTTTTTATTATACTGATAGGTCGATAGTTCTTTGCACCACCCTTATATGGAACCTTTCTTTTGGATGATTATTTCGTTTTTTTTTTTTTTTTTTTTTTTTTTTTTTTTTTTTTTTTTTTTTTTTTAAGTTGGATTTTAGTGATTCATTTTTATTTATTTATTATTTTTATTTTTTGGAACTGTTTGTGTGATTTATTTGTTATCTGCAGTATTATAAGTTATCCCTCACATAAAATCTTGATTGTGTATGTAAACCAAAATAACGTCAATATTTTTTTTCCGGCAAATGTGTAATCTGGAACGTATTTTTAATAATTTTATTACTGGAAATCCTATGTTAGCGCACCCTGTCAAAAGAAAGTTTCGCTGCAAATTGTGCGTTCAGAACATGGCATATTCAGAACTTTTCATAAGTGTTTCTGAATAGAATATTGTTTGTTATATGTTTATGGTGTAATATTTTCATTTGATGGTAAGTAAATAATACTCTTATTATGTTTTTCAATAAAATTTTGAAATAATATTCCATAAAAAGTAGTAAAAACATAAAACATAAGGGGCGCATTTGATTTGTATACCAAATGGGTTATATACTTTCCAGGTAGTTATAATTTTATTTATATATATATATTGAAAAGCAGAAGTGAGAGGTTGCATCCTTGTCATACTCCTCTTGATATATCTTTCCATTCTGAGATGCGTTCTAATTTAATTGCTATTTCATTTCCTGTATATATATTTCTTGAATGAATTGTAAAAGTTGGTTTGGTATATTATTTAAATTGGTTAATACGAGGGTGGTCTGAAAAGTTCTCAGCCTAACAATGAAAAAACAAATTTATAACTTCAAAATTATTTTTATTTTTCAACATAATCTCCCTTAAGACTGATACATTTATTCTGGCGATGCTCCAGTGCCATTATCCTGTCTCTGTAGTGGTTGCCTTTTCGTCTAGTCTGGTTAAAAGATTGGAATAATATTCCCGGTTATTGTTTTACCCTTTTCAAGATAATTAATAAACAAAATGCCTTTAGCATCTCAAAACACTGATGCCATGACCTTTTCTTGTTGATGGAACCAACTTTGTCTTCTTTGGCGCTGAAGATCTGCAAAATACCCCTCTACAGCTGCAACCAGCTCTTGATTCGAAGAGAAATACTGACCATCGAGGAAGAGTTTTAGTTTTGGGAAGAGATGGAAGTCAGAGAGAGCCAAATCTGGGGAATAGGGTGGATGTTCCAACAATTCATAGTGCAGATCCCTTAATTTTCCCATTGCCAAAACACTTTTGTGGCAGGTGCGTTGTCCTGATGAAAGATGACTTTTTTTCTTCTGCAAACTGGGTCGTTTCTCACGAATTTTTTCGTCTAGTCTGGTTAAAAGATCGGAATAATATTCCCAGTTATTGTTTTACCCTTTTCAAGATAATTAATAAACAAAATGCTTTTAGCATCTCAAAACACTGATGCCATGACCTTTTCTTGTTGATGGAACCGACTTTGTCTTCTTTGGCGCTGAACAACTGGCTTCTGTCCACTGTTTTGACTGCTGTTTGGATTCTGGTGTGTAATGGTGAATCCAAGTCTCATCCATAGTAATAAATCGACACACAAAATCAGTTTTATTCTTGTTAAAATAGTTCCAAGCACTGTTCAGAGATTTTCATGCAAGTGCATTTTTGATCTGCTGTGAACAAGTGCAGTACCCATCTTGTGCAAAGCTTTTTCATATGCAATTTTTCATGCAAAATATATCCTGCACATTCTTTTGAAATGCCTATAGTCTCAGCAATTTCATGCACTTTGACTCTGCAGTCATCCAATACCATGTTGTGCACTTGATCAACGATTTCTGGTGTTGTTACACTTTTTGGACTACCTTCACATGGATCATCTTCAAGGCTGGTACAACCATGTTTAAACTCGGCAGCCCATTTCTTAATTGTTGAAAACAAAGGAGAAGAGTGTGCATAAACGTTTTTGAACTTTGAATGAATTTCTTTTGGAGTTAAACCTTCTTTTACAAAGAATTTTATAAAATTCTTTCATGATACTCAATTTTATCCATTTCAAGGGATACAGACAACACTTTTGCTTCAGACAGCTGTATAAAACAAACTACTTGATAGAATGACTTGCAATTTCACATGGATGCTTATGACAAATGTACCAACTTGGAAAAAAAAAATCTTGCCGATAGTGTTGCCCATACTCGTTTGCCAGTGCCTCGTTTGTACTTTTAGAACAGGATGGACCACGAGAAGGTGAGTTTTGCATTTCAGTGGGAGATATTATGTATTGCACTTCACCACCCCTTCCATCTCAGAGGTTGTCAAGTTCCAATTTCTAGTACAAAACAAGAGTCAAGAAATTATGGGAATATAACAAGGAGGTATTTATAGACATAAGATAAGCTTTTCAAAAGAGTACAGTTACATGGAGTAACTGGTGAATTTCACTGGTGAACTGTCATATAGTGAATTTCATCATATAGCAAATCACTGTTTTTTTTGTTTTTCGTTTTCACTTTTTTTTCACTTGTAATTATTATTATTTTCCTGATCTCCACAGAGTCGCAAAACTCATCGCGGGAGGTCAAACACTAGCAAACACAGTCTATCATACCACTCCTTAAAATCATCCACAATCTACACATTCGCTGGCCTCTCAGGCAATGCATTCTCCAATGAAAAAACTTACTTCTTACCATTTTACTCACCACCTCCATTTGCAACTTCCTGGGATGACTTTTTTGTCCTTGTTCCTTTCCCTTGTTCTACCATATGAAAAATCTCCTTGGTGTTAATATGATAATAACCCTTCAACAGCTTAAATGTCTTGATCATACCCCCCCCCCCTTCCCTTTGCCTTCTATTCACCAAACTCTGCAGTCCGCATGCCCTCAGTCTATCCTCGCAATCAACGTTGTATAGTCCTGACATCATTGTCGTTATCTGTCTCTGCACCCTCTTCAAGTTACTTTATCCCCTGCAAATTCAGGTACCAAATTTCAGCACAGAAATCCAGATGTGGTCTGATCAAAGTTTATACAATGGGACCAGCACACTTTTATCTCTCGTGGTCTCTTCAACATAGCTGCAATTCTCTGAGATGGCTTCACAATCTTTGCAACATGTCCCCCCCCCCCAAACTTTAAATCTCTATCCATAATCATTCAAAGATTCCTTGCTTTTCCCACTTCCTCCAGTATAGCTTCAAGTGAGTATGAAGCATTCCCTCTGTGGATTCCCAAATTTTAAAACCTTGTATTTAGTTGCATTAAACTGATGTCTCATGCCTTTGCCCACCCTTCCAGATTATTCAAATCCTCTTGAAGAGCCAAAACAACAGTACTGTTACTAATAATCCTCCCAATCATTGACATAAAGATTAAATAGCAATGGTCCCAGGACTGAACCCTGTGGAATTTCATTTATAACTTTCCAACTCCTTGATACTGCTTTCCCATATACAACTATGATATCTGCATATGAACAAAGTATTTATCATTGACATAAAGATAAATTTATGAACAAAGCATTTATAACAAATGCTTTGGAAAAAAAAAATTACAGTGTATGCCTTACCTTCATTCACTACTCTTGTTACTCTATTGTAAAATGTAACCAATCTATTGTAATGTAATGTAATCTATTGTGAAATGTAACTAATAATCCTCCCAATCATTGACATAAAGATTAAATAGCAATGGTCCCAGGACTGAACCCTGTAGAATTTCATTTATAACTTTCCAACTCCTTGATACTGCTTTCCCATATACAACTATGATATCTGTCGGAGATCAATCACCGATCAAATCCATTAACCTGATATCCAAACCCATTTGATGCAACTTAAAAATCAACTTGTCATGTGATACCCTGTCAAATGCTTTGGAAAAAAAAAAAAATGACAGTGTATGCCTTACCTTCATTCACTACTCTTGTTACTCTATTGTAAAATGTAACCAGATTACTAAAACAAGAGCACCCTTTAACAACTCCATGCTGGCCTGCATAAATAATATTCCCTTCATTTGCTCAATTCTTGTATATGAGTTCTTACCAATTTCTCCAAAATCTTAACAACTACAGAAGAAATACAAACAGGCCTATAGTTTGATACTACCTCCATTCAACCACCACTACTCTTATGCAGTGGTACTATCTTACTTTCCTTCCACTCTCTAGGAAACTTGCTCCATTACAAGACTTGCATTAAACAGGCCAAATTAACGGCGGAGTCAGTTCCACAGCATATTCCCTTAAAACACATGAAATTCCATCTAGTTCCCCTGCCTTATTGATATTTAGTGTATATTCAGAATACATCCTCTTCATTTACTTCTAGCATTTCATTATCTTTCTAGGATGTAGGATGGAACACTAATAAAGTGATCATTAAATAGCTCAACTATGTCATCTGCTTTGGTCACCTGATTCCCATCTCCATCCTACAAGATAATCTGTCCACTATCACTTTTCCTCCTACTCACCACATAGTGTAAAAAACTCCTTGGGATTTTTCTCTCCTTACAATCCTAGTCACTTTCCTAGCCCGAGCTTTATATTCCTCATGCAACTCTCCACCTCTTTCTCTATGCCTTCCATAATCTCTTTTTCTTCTGCAATTCTCCTTTTATTCCTTTTGTCATCCATTTGACTTCATGTTGCTTTATCTTCATCGCTCCACACACACACACAATGTCATTGCTGTCAACAGTTTTTTTCCTTAAGTATCTCCCATGCACTAGCGACCCCCCCCCCCCCTTCCTTTAAATTCTTTCGTCCATTGCACTGCTGCAAGTCTATGCTAGTCACTTGCCTTATAAGGAGTCGTTGTCAAGGGCCTGGAGAAAGTAGTCAAGGGAATAATGCAGGAATGGATTGATGAAAATGAGATACTGTATGGGGGGGACAGCATGGTTTTGTGAAGGGTAGATCATGCCTCAGTAACTTGCTCAGGTTTTATAACACAGTGACGGCTGAACCGGATAAGGGTAATGGGTTTATAGTGATACTGCTGGACCTGGCTAAGGCCTTTGATAGGATACCACATGGAAGTCTAATCTGTAAACTGCAACATATGGGAATGGATATAGGGTTGGTGAGATGGATCGGAGGGTGGTTGATGGAGAGAGTAGTTTACTCAGGAGTAGAGTCCAAGAGATGGCCTGTGACTAGTGGTGTGCCGCAGGGTTCTGTTATTGGACCACTGCTGTTTAATTTATTCATTATCGATATAGGGAAGGATCTGAGAGGAACGGTTCATTTGTTTGCTGATGATGCTAAGTTGGGTAGGGCAATAGTGAATGCAGAAGATGTCAAAATTTTGCAGGATGATTTGGATAGATTGGAGGTCTGGGCTAAGGAGAACGGATGTCAATTTAATGTGGCAAAATGTTAGGTTATGCATTTTGGGGTGAAAAGATTAGCAGCAGTATATCACATTGGTGGAACTGTACTCCAGGAGATTGATGAGGCCAGGAACTTGGGAGTGTTAGTGAATAGGGAGTTGAAGTTTAGGGGCACATCGCAAAAGTGGCTAAATCAGCTCATCAAATCACTTGAATGCTGAAGAATACTTCAGCATTGAGACATTCAAATTGCTGAAAGGTTTCTATAGGATTAATTCAGAGGATATTTTTGAGAACAGGACTGGTGGTGGGAGGACTAGGGGACATCCATGGAAGCTGGGCAAGAGTGTGGTTAATCAGGATGTTAAAGCTGGGTTTTTTACTTTTAGGCTGGTGAATGAGTGGAATAAGCTGCCTGAGTCTGTTGTGGGTGCTATAACAGTGAATGAGTTCTAGGCAAAGTATGATAGATACTGTGAATGTCAAATAGTTGTGATGGACATGATGTTTGGGGCCTCCCTCGATGAATCTAAGGACTCCTTGGAGTCGCCTGTAATAATAATAATAATAATTCCACATAACTTCCTTCTGTTTTGATACATCCCCATGCCTATTCATCCTCCAAGTCAGGACTATATGGTCACTCTCACCAGTGAGGGATAAGTATGCCATCTCAGTCAATCTGATATTATGACCAAATCCAAAACTCTTGCTCCTTATGTTTACTCCACCACATGCTGCTTAATACAGTTATCTCTCAAGAAATACAAAAATTCAGTTCCCTTAGTACTGTATGCTGTCTCCTCTGCCAAGTTTATATCACTATAGTTGAAGTCTCCCATAATGATCACCCACTGTGCTTGCCAAACTAATATGCCTAAATGTTTCCTGCTCATCACTATCTATCATCTATGCGTTGGTGTAGATCAGTGCTTCCCAAACTTCTAAAATTCAGGGCTCCCTTTGGAAAAATTGAAATATTTCACAGCCCCCCCCCCTCAAAAAAAAAATGGTAATACAGACATATGTTATAATATTTATTGTATTTATATTCAATACAAAACATACACAGTGAATATTGCAAAAATCAAATGCAAATGTTACATTTTTAGCATCTTACATACACATTATACATGGCACATTATCTCATATTTTTATATAGATAGATATATTATTAATGTATATTTGCAGTACAGACACATGAAACGTAAAGCGATTAGTAATAAAGAAAGAATTAAAAACAAAAGAAGTTTAATAAAATTTAATGTGATGGATGTGTTTCAATACTGCTACACAAAACGTCAATATCAGGTGAAATATTTGAAACTGCAATTCTTAGATTTCTGCTTTGAAATGAAACTTATATGAATAAGCATATATTTACTAACATTCATTAAGTGCCGAAATACACAGGAAGCAAAATTTGTGAACCCACACCAATGTGTGATTTTTTTTCCCCATTAAAATATAAAAAATAAAAGAGAAATAGTAAATAATAAAAATTAAATACGTTTCTTTTAAGATTAAAAAAAATCTTCTTAAGTCTTAAAACATTTTCAATTTGTTTTCATTATTTCACGGCCCCCTCAACAAAACTTATGGCCCCAAGGGTGCCCAAGCCCACAGTTTGGGAAGCACTGGTGTAGATGATGAAGGTAGTTGCAGTTCGTTGTGGTGGAGACAGAAAGCTGTGGAGTAGGTGTCCTCCCTCGATGAGTCTTTGGACTCCCTGGAGGTGTCACAACAAAACTTATGGCCCCCAAGGGTGCCCCGGCCCACAGTTTGGGAAGCGCTGGTGTAGATGTTGAAGGTAGTTGCAGTTCGTTGTGGTGGAGACGGAAAGCTGTGGAGTAGGTGTCCTCCCTCGATGAGTCTTTGGACTCCCTGGAGGTGTCACATAATAATATTCCATGGTCCTACAAACATCCTTTTCACACCATATACTCTCAAAGCCATTAGTGTCATTTCCATTGAGATTCTCCACCCTTAGAGTACAATTCATCTTATCATGAATAACACTACACCGCGTTCACCTTCCCTATCCTGCCGAAATATGCTATTGAGAGAAACTTGTGGGGGTGCTTAAGGGTCAAAGCTGTATAACTGAGAGGAGACCTCCACATAGCCTTTAAAGGAATGCGGAGAACCGACCAGGGCTTCTGACCTAATGTCCAATCCTCACCTTCTCGTGGTGCACCCTGTTGGGTATCTACTTGGATACTGAACGGAGGAGGATGGGCTGACAATTTGGGATTTAGCCGACCAAATTGTATTCTTATTGCTTGAACCAAAATATAGAATGATGGTACAACATGACAAAATTTCATGCCGGCTGGGGCGTCGCCCGGTTAAACAAGGCCCCCGTTGTTTTCGCCAGGGAACCAGGGCGAACCACGAAAAGTCAGCTACTGGAACAAATCTGAAAATAACCCCAACTCAACATCACCAGAGTTAAAGATTGGTACTATTAACGTAAGAAGCCTGAATGGCAAAGAAATGGAGCTAGCTGAGGAATTAGATAAGTACCAGATCGACATAATAGGGGTGACTGAAACAAAAAAGACCAAAACTGGTGAGATCTTTCTGAGCAATAAATACAAAATGTTATATTCAGGCAATGACAATCAAGGAAAAGAAGGAGTAGCCATAGTATTCAACACAAAATACGAGGCTAATCTTCTTGAATGGCAGTCAGTCTCAAGTAGAGTAATGTGGACAAATATGAGAATGGGGAACTGGACAATGAGACTTATTTGTGCCTATGGTCCCACAGAAGTTTCTACTAAGGTAGAAGTGGAGGAATTTTTTGAGGCTTTAGAAAAAGCAACTGACACAATGAAAAATGAAAAGTTGGTCCTTGTTGGGGATCTAAATAGCAGAGTAGGAAATGATTGTGAGACATACAAAAATATTTTGGGAAAATTTGGAGAAAAGAGCAAAGCTAATAATAATGGCAAATATCTGTTGGATTTCTGCTCAGGACATGGACTGGTTATTACTAACACCATGTTCCAACATAAAAATGTGCACAAATTCACATGGAGAGAAGAGGCAAAGAATAAGAAAAGTCTCATTGACTATGTTATTGTTGATAGTGATGTTTTCTCCCTGGTGCAGGACACTATAGTGTACAGAGGATTTGAAATTGGAAGTGATCACTATTTAGTTTTGAGCAGGATAAAATTGAATTTCATATTGAAAAGAATAACATGTAAGAAAGTTTTATAGCGAATAAAAGTTGAGCAGCTCTCAGATGTGAGCTGTAGACTAAAATACACAAAGATTATTGAAGAAAAAATGGAAGAGTTTGAGAACAGGAATCAAACCTTGGAGATTCAATGGCAAACTCTGAAGAAAACATTAATTGATTCTGCCAGAGAGGCATGTGGTGAGGTTGTCTGTAAGGATAAAAAAATCAGAACTCCCTGGTGGACACAGGAAGTTAAAGAGGCAGTGAAGGAAAAGAAGAAAGCATACCAAAAGTTCCTGGCAAATAAGTCAGCTTGTGCTCTTAGAGAATATAGAGACAAATGCAAGAATGCTAAACACTGTGTAAAACTAGCTAAACAAAAGTCATGGGAGGACTTTGGCAAGAATATAGAAAATAAATATCAAGAAGGTGGCAAAATATTCTGGAGGTTGTTGAAGAAGCTTAAGAATGGAGGAAAGAGTGCTGTAAAAGGAATTAGAGATGATAAAGGTGACATGAAAACGGGAGAAAAAGATATCCTTGAAGTATGGAGTAATTACTTTGAAAAACTGCTAAATGAAACAAGCAGTGATGACAGCACAGTGGTAAAAAACGCTGACCAGGCATGCAGTCAGGAATACATATCCATACTTGAAGTAGAAAAAGCCATCAAAGGCTTGAAATGTGGAAAGGCAGCAGGAGTAGATGATATTCGACCAGAAATGCTGAAGTATGGTGGTATAAGAGTCTTACAGTGGCTGCACTGCATAGTTCAGAAAGCCTGGACAGTGGGACGAATTCCCGATGATTGGAGTAGAGCTCTCATAGTACCCATATATAAAAAGGGAAATAAAACTGAATGTGAGAATTACAGAGGTATTTCCCTACTGAGTGTTCCTGGCAAGATCTATGCAAGTATACTTGAGAAACAGTTGAGAAGAATTGTGGAAGAAAAGCTTGGTGAAGAACAAGCTGGATTCAGGCCAAATAGAGGCTGTCAGGATCAGATCTTCACTTTACGACAAATAGTCGAGAAGGCATGGGAATATAACAAAGATCTGTATTTAAGTTTTGTCGATTTGGAAAAGGCATATGACAAGGTGCCAAGAGAGAAGCTATTCAATACGCTGCAGTTATATGGTGTCAATGGGGCATTATATCAAGCAATACTTAGTCTTTATTTGAGTTGTGAGTCATCAGTTAGAATTGAAGGAAGTACAGGAAGATGGTTTAATGTTAAATCTGGTGTGAGACAAGGATGTACATTATCCCCTCTGTTATTCATTATCTATATGGATCACATTATGAAGGAAAGTGGTATTAAACATGATATCAAAATTGGAGATGTTAATGTCAGCTCTTTGCATTATGCGGATGATGTTATACTTCTAAATATATCTGCTACAAGTCTGCAAGATTCTCTGACTAAATTGAATAGCTGTTGTAATAGATATGGTATGAAGGTCAGCAATAAAAAGACAAAGACAATGAAAATAGGCAGAATCATTAAAAATGTCAACTGTGTTGTGAATGGAGAACCTGTGGAACAAGTAAAACATTTCAGCTATTTAGGCACGATTTTTACTGAAGATGGTAAATAAAATATAGAAATAGACAACAGAATCAGCAAAGCTGGTATGGTGGGAAGTCAATTGAATAAATTCATATGGAATAAGAGAGAAATTAGTCGGAACACTAAATTAGCTGTATACAAGACAGTGTTCAAACCAGTTTTAACTTATGTATCTGAGAGCTGGGTCAGAAGTAAAACACTTGACCAAAGACTAGAGACCACAGATATGAGAGTCCTGAGAAAGATTATAGGCATGAACAGATGGCATCAATGGCAGTATCATATTAAAAACGAGGATATTAGGAAAGAACTTGACATTGTCAACATCCAAGAATGCGTTAGCAGAGCTAATCTCAGGTGGAATAGTCACTTAAACAGAATGGGCAAGGAAAGATTAGCAAAACAAGTGTTCTCTGCCAGGTTGGCAGCAAAACGACCCAGAGGAAGACCAAGATATAGGTGGATTGATACGGTACAAAGTGCTTTAGACGATAGAAATATAAGATCTGATAATGTTGGAGTGTTGACAAGTAACAGACTGATTTGGAGGAAAATTGTAGATAGGAATTTAATAATGATGTAATTTTTTTCATGTAGTACTATCATATCCTGTACACCCCTTGAGGGTACATGGCAGGAATTTGATGATGATGATGAGAAACTTGTGACATGAAATTAAGAGTTATCAACACGTTAGCATAAGAAAAGTATATTTAATATATTGCCAGATATTTCAGTTTGAAAATAAACTATCATCAGTGGTTTGACAGGAAACAGTCTTTTACAAGGTAGAATACAAACAATTGATCATTCAAAATTAGAATGAGCTGTGTGATGTTACATCGCTAATCACGATATCGTTTCACTGAAGAAAGGTAAACATTAGAGTGCAGAAATAAATTACATGTATAAATTTACAATGTCATACAAAAAACTTAATTTATAAAATCATATCAAAGATATCATTAGACAGATGTAGTATCTAGAAGGTATTCAAGAAAAAAAAAATTAATGTGTTATTCAGATCAAACTTTCCCATATTTTTGACAAGGATATGCAGTCGTTCCAATTCATGTTAGGGCGTTGAAGTAAGGCCTCAGCAGTCTCTTTGAATAGGCATTCAAATTTAAATCAACATCTGTGTAGAAGGTGAGTTTTAGACCAGAGAATAGAGACAAATCACAACATTCTCTGGTGTCTAAAACTCGCCTTCTACACAGATGTCGATATTAATGCACTGGATATCTTTAGAACTCTTAAGTTCTGAAGACTTAAGAGCAAATAACTATTATAACAAATTTGGTTTGAAAATCAACAATCAAAAGATGAAATAGATTGGAAATGAAAAAATAATAATAAAAATAATTCCTTCTCACTAGTGAATGTATGGAACAAATAAAACACTAGCTATGTATGCACATTTTTTTAAATTTTTTTATTAAAGATGGTAAATTTAAATATTGATATAAAACAATGCATGATTGGTGGATTGCACTTGAATGGATTTGGAATTATGGGACTGGATAGTGCAGTATCAGGGAAACTGCAACTATCAGAGGGAGAGAAGAGATGTATATGTGCAGATACCTTTGAGCCAATTGAGTTTGAGAATGGAAATAATCAAAGAATGTTGAATGTAGTTTCTCAGGTTTCATTTCAGAATGGAAGAGGCTGTAAAAGATGCAAGGTAACTGTGAACCAAATGGGATATTGCAATTCATGTATGTTGATGAAAGAATTTAAAATTATGGTGAGAAGTTTTTTGGCATTAGTTAATTTAACTTGGCAAAAAATTATATTCATTAATGAGATTTGGCTGATGGAATAGTATATAGTAATAGGGATAGACTGCAGAAAGTACTGTATTTTCAGAGAGGATAGTGAATACAAAGCAGAGCAAGTGGTGATGACACAAAAGAACTGCATTCAGCAAGAGTAGTAGACAGCAGATTTGAGACTGTATCATGCAGATGGTTTGAGATAGATGTCAATAAAAGAGAAAAATTATAATTTTTATAAGCTGTGCAGAAGGGTGTAGATTGGGATGTGGATTAGAAGGTGGAAAAAACACATGAGAGGAAGGAAATGGAGTTTTTGAAACCCTGGCTCCCTCTCCATGTGATGGAGGGGAGCTAAGGTTTAAGGATACTCTGTCTAGTGATTACATCTGAGGGTTTATCTGTAACCAAGGATAGCCACCCACTTTTCATCTGATTGGAGGAGGGTGAGCATGCAATAATGATCTGGGATATGGAATCTTTGGTAAAGAAGAGTTATGTGCCAGCTTGGTTGTATGAATGGATATCATAATTCACAGCCTGTGGATTAAAATATATAGGCTGTGGGTCTGAAACCTGCCTTGAATATGGATGTTTTTAGGTAGGAGATGAGTTTGTTACCTGGTGTGAGACCCTACATATTGTGGTGGCCTGAAGTAGTTTGAAAAAGTTCCATGTTTCATCTCTACAGCAGGATTTCTGGCTTATATAAAAATAATTATACAAATAAAATAATAAAAAATATAAAAAAATAGTAGCTTACTCCTAATACTAATATACTATAAGTTTATAACCTTTCATGGACAAGAATTACTTAAGAAAAAAAAAAGTAGAACAGTATGATTATGACATACTCAGAAGGAATAATGGAATAAGAAACTCCAAGGGAAGGATGTTAGAAGTACATTGATAATGATTAAGGATTTGAGAAGAGTCGTTTCAAACTCAATAACCAGGGTTAATAGGATAATTTAATTCAGGCAGGAATTAAATGGATTAAATTAAAAGTATCGTTATCCAACAGTAGATGAAAAATACAAGAGGCGAAAATGACGTGGACAATATATAACAAGACAGGTGATCAGTAAGCTCATGCATTGTACCAAACAAAGGTGAAAAAGCTAATCAGAATGATGAGGTAAGCAAAATCAGATTATGAGAGGAAATTAGCTAAGCAGGCTAAATGAAATCTCAGACTTTTGCAGTATAACGAATGATTGTGAAAGGATAACTTTAATAAATACAAATGGTAGAGAGGTTGTGACAGAAGTATAAGAAATATTTAAATTGTTAAGTGATTTCAGGTCAAAGGGTCAAAGCTGTATAACTGAGAGGAGACCTCCACATAGCCTTTAAAGGAATGCGGAGAACCGACCAGGGCTTCTGACCTAATGTCCATTCCTCACCTTCTCATGGTGCACCCTGTTGGGTATCTACTTTGATACTGAACGAACGAGGATGGGCTGGCAATTTGGGATTTAGCCGACCAAATTGTATTCTTATTGGTTAAACCAAAATAAAAAATGATGGTACAACATGACAAAATTTCATGCCGGCTGGGGCGTCGCCCGGTTAAACAAGGCCCCCGTTGTTTTCGCCAGGGAACCAGGGCGAACAGCGAAAAGTCAGCTACTGGAACAAATCTGAAAACAAACCCCAACTCAACATCACCAGAGTTAAAGATCGGTACTATGAACGTAAGAAGCCTGAATGGCAAAGAAATGGAGCTAGCTGAGGAATTAGATAAGTACCAGATCGACATAATAGGGGTGACTGAAACAAAAAAGACCAAAACTGGTGAGATCTTTCTGAGCAATAAATACAAAATGTTATATTCAGGCAATGACAATCAAGGAAAAGAAGGAGTAGCCATAGTATTCAACACAAAATACGAGGCTAATCTTCTTGAATGGCAGTCAGTCTCAAGTAGAGTAATGTGGGCAAATATGAGAATGGGGAACTGGACAATGAGACAATGAGACTTATTTGTGCCTATGGTCCCACAGAAGGTTCTACTAAGGTAGAAGTGGAGGAATTTTTTGAGGCTTTAGAAAAAGCAACTGACACAATGAAAAAGGAAAAGTTGGTCCTTGTTGGGGATCTAAATAGTAGAGTAGGAAATGATTGTGAGACATACAAAAATATTTTGGGAAAATTTGGAGAAAAGAGCAAAGCTAATAATAATGGCAAATATCTGTTGGATTTCTGCTCAGGACATGGACTGGTTATTACTAACACCATGTTCCAACATAAAAATGTGCACAAATTCACATGGAGAGAAGAGGCTAGGAATAAGAAAAGTCTCATTGACTATGTTATTGTTGATAGTGATGTTTTCTCCCTGGTGCAGGACACCAGAGTGTACAGAGGATTTGAAATTGGAAGTGATCACTATTTAGTCTTGAGCAGGATAAAATTGAAGTTCATATTGAAAAGAATAACATGTAAGAAAGTTTTAAAGCGAATAAAAGTTGAGCAGCTCTCAGATGTGAACTGTAGACTAAAATACAGAAATATTATTGAAAAGAAAATGAAAGAGTTTGAGAACAGGAATCAAACCTTGGAGATTCAGTGGCAAACTCTGAAGGAAACATTGATTGATTCTGCCAGAGAGGCATGTGGTGAGGTTGTGTGCAAGGATAAAAAAATCAGAACTCCCTGGTGGACACAGGAAGTTAAAGAGGCAGTGAAGGAAAAGAAGAAAGCATATCAAAAGTTCCTGGCAAATAAGTCAGCTTTTACTCTTACAGAATACAGAGACAAATGTAAGAAAGCTAAACAGTGTGTAAAACTAGCTAAACAAAAGTCATGGGAGGACTTTGGCAAGAATATAGAAAATAAATATCAAGAAGGTGGCAAAATATTCTGGAGGTTGTTGAAGAAGCTTAGGAATGGAGAAAAGAGTGCTGTAAAAGGAATTAGAGATGATAAAGGTGAAATGAAAACAGGAGAAAAAGATATCCTTGAAGTATGGAGTAATTACTTTGAAAAACTGCTAAATGAAACAAGCAGTGATGACAGCACAGTGATAAAAAACACTGACCAGGCATGCAGTCAGGCATACATATCCATACTTGAAGTAGAAAAAGCCATCAAAGGCTTGAAATGTGGAAAGGCAGCAGGAGTAGATGATATTCAACCAGAAATGCTGAAGTATGGTGGTATAAGAGTCTTACAGTGGCTGCAATGCATAGTTCAGAAAGCCTGGACAGAGGGACGAATTCCCGATGATTGGAGTAGAGCACTCATAGTACCCATATATAAAAAGGGAAATAAAACTGAATGTGAGAATTACAGAGGTATTTCCCTACTGAGTGTTCCTGGCAAGATATATGCAAGTATACTTGAGAAACGGTTGAGAAGAATTGTGGAAGAAAAGCTTGGTGAAGAACAAGCTGGATTCAGGCCAAATAGAGGCTGTCAGGATCAGATCTTCACTTTACGACAAATAGTCGAGAAAGCATGGGAATATAACAAAGATCTGTATTTAAGTTTTGTCGATTTGGAAAAGGCATATGACAAGGTGCCAAGAGAGAAGCTATTCAATACGCTGCAGTTATATGGTGTCAATGGGGCATTATATCAAGCAATACTTAGTCTTTATTTGAGTTGTGAGTCATCAGTTAGAATTGAAGGAAGTACAGGAAGATGGTTTAATGTTAAATCTGGTGTGAGACAAGGATGTACATTATCCCCTCTGTTATTCATTATCTATATGGATCACATTATGAAGGAAAGTGGTATTAAACATGATATCAAAATTGGAGATGTTAATGTCAGCTCTTTGCATTATGCGGATGATGTTATACTTCTAAATATATCTGCTACAAGTCTGCAAGATTCTCTGACTAAATTGAATAGCTGTTGTAATAGATATGGTATGAAGGTCAGCAATAAAAAGACAAAGACAATGAAAATAGGCAGAATCATTAAAAATGTCAACTGTGTTGTGAATGGAGAACCTGTGGAACAAGTAAAACATTTCAGCTATTTAGGCACGATTTTTACTGAAGATGGTAAATAAAATATAGAAATAGACAACAGAATCAGCAAAGCTGGTATGGTGGGAAGTCAATTGAATAAATTCATATGGAATAAGAGAGAAATTAGTCGGAACACTAAATTAGCTGTATACAAGACAGTGTTCAAACCAGTTTTAACTTATGTATCTGAGAGCTGGGTCAGAAGTAAAACACTTGACCAAAGACTAGAGACCACAGATATGAGAGTCCTGAGAAAGATTATAGGCATGAACAGATGGCATCAATGGCAGTATCATATTAAAAACGAGGATATTAGGAAAGAACTTGACATTGTCAACATCCAAGAATGCGTTAGCAGAGCTAATCTCAGGTGGAATAGTCACTTAAACAGAATGGGCAAGGAAAGATTAGCAAAACAAGTGTTCTCTGCCAGGTTGGCAGCAAAACGACCCAGAGGAAGACCAAGATATAGGTGGATTGATACGGTACAAAGTGCTTTAGACGATAGAAATATAAGATCTGATAATGTTGGAGTGTTGACAAGTAACAGACTGATTTGGAGGAAAATTGTAGATAGGAATTTAATAATGATGTAATTTTTTTCATGTAGTACTATCATATCCTGTACACCCCTTGAGGGTACATGGCAGGAATTTGATGATGATGATGAGAAACTTGTGACATGAAATTAAGAGTTATCAACACGTTAGCATAAGAAAAGTATATTTAATATATTGCCAGATATTTCAGTTTGAAAATAAACTATCATCAGTGGTTTGACAGGAAACAGTCTTTTACAAGGTAGAATACAAACAATTGATCATTCAAAATTAGAATGAGCTGTGTGATGTTACATCGCTAATCACGATATCGTTTCACTGAAGAAAGGTAAACATTAGAGTGCAGAAATAAATTACATGTATAAATTTACAATGTCATACAAAAAACTTAATTTATAAAATCATATCAAAGATATCATTAGACAGATGTAGTATCTAGAAGGTATTCAAGAAAAAAAAAATTAATGTGTTATTCAGATCAAACTTTCCCATATTTTTGACAAGGATATGCAGTCGTTCCAATTCATGTTAGGGCGTTGAAGTAAGGCCTCAGCAGTCTCTTTGAATAGGCATTCAAATTTAAATCAACATCTGTGTAGAAGGTGAGTTTTAGACCAGAGAATAGAGACAAATCACAACATTCTCTGGTGTCTAAAACTCGCCTTCTACACAGATGTCGATATTAATGCACTGGATATCTTTAGAACTCTTAAGTTCTGAAGACTTAAGAGCAAATAACTATTATAACAAATTTTGGTTTGAAAATCAACAATCAAAAGATGAAATAGATTGGAAATGAAAAAATAATAATAAAAATAATTCCTTCTCACTAGTGAATGTATGGAACAAATAAAACACTAGCTATGTATGCACATTTTTTTAAATTTTTTTATTAAAGATGGTAAATTTAAATATTGATATAAAACAATGCATGATTGGTGGATTGCACTTGAATGGATTTGGAATTATGGGACTGGATAGTGCAGTATCAGGGAAACTGCAACTATCAGAGGGAGGGAAGAGATGTATATGTGCAGATACCTTTGAGCCAATTGAGTTTGAGAATGGAAATAATCAAAGAATGTTGAATGTAGTTTCTCAGGTTTCATTTCAGAATGGAAGAGGCTGTAAAAGATGCAAGGTAACTGTGAACCAAATGGGATATTGCAATTCATGTATGTTGATGAAAGAATTTAAAATTATGGTGAGAAGTTTTTTGGCATTAGTTAATTTAACTTGGCAAAAAATTATATTCATTAATGAGATTTGGCTGATGGAATAGTATATAGTAATAGGGATAGACTGCAGAAAGTACTGTATTTTCAGAGAGGATAGTGAATACAAAGCAGAGCAAGTGGTGATGACACAAAAGAACTGCATTCAGCAAGAGTAGTAGACAGCAGATTTGAGACTGTATCATGCAGATGGTTTGAGATAGATGTCAATAAAAGAGAAAAATTATAATTTTTATAAGCTGTGCAGAAGGGTGTAGATTGGGATGTGGATTAGAAGGTGGAAAAAACACATGAGAGGAAGGAAATGGAGTTTTTGAAACCCTGGCTCCCTCTCCATGTGATGGAGGGGAGCTAAGGTTTAAGGATACTCTGTCTGGTGATTACATCTGAGGGTTTATCTGTAACCAAGGATAGCCACCCACTTTTCATCTGATTGGAGGAGGGTGAGCATGCAATAATGATCTGGGATATGGAATCTTTGGTAAAGAAGAGTTATGTGCCAGCTTGGTTGTATGAATGGATATCATAATTCACAGCCTGTGGATTAAAATATATAGGCTGTGGGTCTGAAACCTGCCTTGAATATGGATGTTTTTAGGTAGGAGATGAGTTTGTTACCTGGTGTGAGACCCTACATATTGTGGTGGCCTGAAGTAGTTTGAAAAAGTTCCATGTTTCATCTCTACAGCAGGATTTCTGGCTTATATAAAAATAATTATACAAATAAAATAATAAAAAATATAAAAAAATAGTAGCTTACTCCTAATACTAATATACTATAAGTTTATAACCTTTCATGGACAAGAATTACTTAAGAAAAAAAAAAGTAGAACAGTATGATTATGACATACTCAGAAGGAATAATGGAATAAGAAACTCCAAGGGAAGGATGTTAGAAGTACATTGATAATGATTAAGGATTTGAGAAGAGTCGTTTCAAACTCAATAACCAGGGTTAATAGGATAATTTAATTCAGGCAGGAATTAAATGGATTAAATTAAAAGTATCGTTATCCAACAGTAGATGAAAAATACAAGAGGCGAAAATGACGTGGACAATATATAACAAGACAGGTGATCAGTAAGCTCATGCATTGTACCAAACAAAGGTGAAAAAGCTAATCAGAATGATGAGGTAAGCAAAATCAGATTATGAGAGGAAATTAGCTAAGCAGGCTAAATGAAATCTCAGACTTTTGCAGTATAACGAATGATTGTGAAAGGATAACTTTAATAAATACAAATGGTAGAGAGGTTGTGACAGAAGTATAAGAAATATTTAAATTGTTAAGTGATTTCAGGTCAAAGGGTCAAAGCTGTATAACTGAGAGGAGACCTCCACATAGCCTTTAAAGGAATGCGGAGAACCGACCAGGGCTTCTGACCTAATGTCCATTCCTCACCTTCTCGTGGTGCACCCTGTTGGGTATCTACTTTGATACTGAACGAACGAGGATGGGCTGGCAATTTGGGATTTAGCCGACCAAATTGTATTCTTATTGGTTAAACCAAAATAAAAAATGATGGTACAACATGACAAAATTTCATGCCGGCTGGGGCGTCGCCCGGTTAAACAAGGCCCCCGTTGTTTTCGCCAGGGAACCAGGGCGAACAGCGAAAAGTCAGCTACTGGAACAAATCTGAAAACAAACCCCAACTCAACATCACCAGAGTTAAAGATCGGTACTATGAACGTAAGAAGCCTGAATGGCAAAGAAATGGAGCTAGCTGAGGAATTAGATAAGTACCAGATCGACATAATAGGGGTGACTGAAACAAAAAAGACCAAAACTGGTGAGATCTTTCTGAGCAATAAATACAAAATGTTATATTCAGGCAATGACAATCAAGGAAAAGAAGGAGTAGCCATAGTATTCAACACAAAATACGAGGCTAATCTTCTTGAATGGCAGTCAGTCTCAAGTAGAGTAATGTGGGCAAATATGAGAATGGGGAACTGGACAATGAGACAATGAGACTTATTTGTGCCTATGGTCCCACAGAAGGTTCTACTAAGGTAGAAGTGGAGGAATTTTTTGAGGCTTTAGAAAAAGCAACTGACACAATGAAAAAGGAAAAGTTGGTCCTTGTTGGGGATCTAAATAGTAGAGTAGGAAATGATTGTGAGACATACAAAAATATTTTGGGAAAATTTGGAGAAAAGAGCAAAGCTAATAATAATGGCAAATATCTGTTGGATTTCTGCTCAGGACATGGACTGGTTATTACTAACACCATGTTCCAACATAAAAATGTGCACAAATTCACATGGAGAGAAGAGGCTAGGAATAAGAAAAGTCTCATTGACTATGTTATTGTTGATAGTGATGTTTTCTCCCTGGTGCAGGACACCAGAGTGTACAGAGGATTTGAAATTGGAAGTGATCACTATTTAGTCTTGAGCAGGATAAAATTGAAGTTCATATTGAAAAGAATAACATGTAAGAAAGTTTTAAAGCGAATAAAAGTTGAGCAGCTCTCAGATGTGAACTGTAGACTAAAATACAGAAATATTATTGAAAAGAAAATGAAAGAGTTTGAGAACAGGAATCAAACCTTGGAGATTCAGTGGCAAACTCTGAAGGAAACATTGATTGATTCTGCCAGAGAGGCATGTGGTGAGGTTGTGTGCAAGGATAAAAAAATCAGAACTCCCTGGTGGACACAGGAAGTTAAAGAGGCAGTGAAGGAAAAGAAGAAAGCATATCAAAAGTTCCTGGCAAATAAGTCAGCTTTTACTCTTACAGAATACAGAGACAAATGTAAGAAAGCTAAACAGTGTGTAAAACTAGCTAAACAAAAGTCATGGGAGGACTTTGGCAAGAATATAGAAAATAAATATCAAGAAGGTGGCAAAATATTCTGGAGGTTGTTGAAGAAGCTTAGGAATGGAGAAAAGAGTGCTGTAAAAGGAATTAGAGATGATAAAGGTGAAATGAAAACAGGAGAAAAAGATATCCTTGAAGTATGGAGTAATTACTTTGAAAAACTGCTAAATGAAACAAGCAGTGATGACAGCACAGTGATAAAAAACACTGACCAGGCATGCAGTCAGGCATACATATCCATACTTGAAGTAGAAAAAGCCATCAAAGGCTTGAAATGTGGAAAGGCAGCAGGAGTAGATGATATTCAACCAGAAATGCTGAAGTATGGTGGTATAAGAGTCTTACAGTGGCTGCAATGCATAGTTCAGAAAGCCTGGACAGAGGGACGAATTCCCGATGATTGGAGTAGAGCACTCATAGTACCCATATATAAAAAGGGAAATAAAACTGAATGTGAGAATTACAGAGGTATTTCCCTACTGAGTGTTCCTGGCAAGATATATGCAAGTATACTTGAGAAACGGTTGAGAAGAATTGTGGAAGAAAAGCTTGGTGAAGAACAAGCTGGATTCAGGCCAAATAGAGGCTGTCAGGATCAGATCTTCACTTTACGACAAATAGTCGAGAAAGCATGGGAATATAACAAAGATCTGTATTTAAGTTTTGTCGATTTGGAAAAGGCATATGACAAGGTGCCAAGAGAGAAGCTATTCAATACGCTGCAGTTATATGGTGTCAATGGGGCATTATATCAAGCAATACTTAGTCTTTATTTGAGTTGTGAGTCATCAGTTAGAATTGAAGGAAGTACAGGAAGATGGTTTAATGTTAAATCTGGTGTGAGACAAGAATGTACATTATCCCCTCTGTTATTCATTATCTATATGGATCACATTATGAAGGAATGTGGTATTAAACCTGATATCAAAATTGGAGATGTTAATGTCAGCTCTTTGCTTTATGCGGATGATGTTATACTTCTAAATAAATCCGCTACAAGTCTGCAAGATTCTCTGACTAAATTGAATAGCTGTTGTAATAGATATGGTATGAAGGTCAGCAATAAAAAGACAAAGACAATGAAAATAGGCAGAATCATTGAAAATGTCAACTGTGTTGTGAATGGAGAACCTGTGGAACAAGTAAAACATTTCAGCTACTTAGGCACAATTTTTACTGAAGATGGTAAACTAAATATAGAAATAGACAACAGAATCAGCAAAGCTGGTATGGTGGGAAGTCAATTGAATAAATTCATATGGAATAAGAAAGAAATTAGTCGGAACACTAAATTAGCTGTATACAAGACTGTGTTCAAATCAATTTTAACTTATGGATCTGAGAGCTGGGTCAGAAGTAAAACACTTGACCAAAGACTAGAGACCGCAGATATGAGAGTCCTGAGAAAGATTAGAGGCGTGAACAGTTGGCATCAATGGCAATATCATATTAAAAATGAGGATATTAGGAAAGAACTTGACATTGTCAGCATCCAGGAATGCGTTAGCAGAGCTAATCTCAGATGGTATGGTCACTTAAATAGAATGGGAGAGGAAAGATTAGCAAAACAAGTGTTCTCTGCCAGGTTGGCAGGAAAACGACCCAGAGGAAGACCAAGATATAGGTGGATTGATACGGTACAAAGTGCCTTAGATGACAGAAATATAAGATCTGATAATGTTGGAGTCTTGACAAGTAACAGACTGATTTGGAGGAAAATTGTAGATAGGAAGTTAGTAATGATGTAATTTTTTCATGTAGTACTGTCATATCCTGTACACCCCTTGAGGGTACATGGCAGGAATTTGATGATGATGAGTGATTTCAGACAAATTATGGAGACTATAACCATTTTAGAATTAATTACTTTAACTTCACAATGTTTTGGCCTTCATATTAATGTCATCATCTGAAGTACACACACACACACATATATATATATATACACACACACACACACACACAGAGACAAGCTATATTATATTTCAAACAGTATGCCAAAGAGACAATGATTTGATCAACTGTTATTCTACTGGTCTGACCTAGGGTTACCATACGTCAGCATTTATGCAGACATGTTTGCATTTTGATAATGAAAATATCATTTTAATATACCTGTTTTAAGTGGCTAGGTCTTAAAGAATTCTTCTGGAAAAATGTAGAAGAATGTACAGTTACCATAGAATCTGTGAAAGGACTTGCTATAGTTAAATTTAATTACAGACATTTTACATGTAAAAATATTATTATTACGGGCAACTCCAAGAAGTCAACAGACTCATCGAGGGAGGCCCTAACATCATATCAAGAACAACTATTTCTTTCACAAAGTATCTATCATACCTCGCCTTAAACTCATTCACGGTCATAGCACCCACAACAGACTCTGGCAGCATATTCCACTCATTTACCACTTTCCAAGTAAAGAGCCTAGCTCTAACACCCCTGTTAACCACATTTTTGCCCAGCTTCCATGTATGGCCCCTAGTCCTCCCACCACTAGCCCTATTCTCAAAAATATCTTCTGGATTAATCTTATAGAAACCCTTCAGTAATTTGAATGTCTCAATCATATCACCCTTTTCCGCCTATAAACCAATTTTCAACCTACAAATCTTCAATCTGTTCTCATAAGGTTCATTCCACAGACCTGCCACCATCTTGGTCACTCGTCTCTTGATCCTCTCCACCTCCTCCCCATCAAGAAGAAACCCTGGCACCCATATCTGGGCACAGTAGTCCAGATGGGGTCTTATCAGGGCTCGATATAGAGGAACAATAACTTGTTTGTCTCTGCTCGTTAAAGTATTTTTCAGTAACCAAGTGATTTGATGAGCTGTTTTAGTCACTTTTGCAATGTGCCCCCTAAACTTCAACTCCCTATCCACCAACACTCCCAAATCCCTGGCCTCATCAATCTCCTGGAGTACGATTCCAACAATGTGATATACTGCTGCTAATCTTTTTACTCCAAAATGCATAACCTTAGACTTTGCCACATTAAATTGACATCCTTTTTCCTTAGCCCAGTCCTCCAAACTATTCAAATCATCCGGCAAAATTTTGACATCCTGTGCACTCACAATTTCTCTACCCAACTTTGCATCATCAGCAAATAAGTGAACACTTCCTCTCAGATTCTTTCCTATATCGTTAATGAACAAATTGAAAAGTAGTGGTCCAAGAACAGAACCCTGCGGCACACCACTAGTCACACGCCGTCTTTTGGGCTCCACTCCTGAATAAACCACTCTCTGGTATCTCTCCATCAACCACCCTCCTATCCATCTCACCAACCCTATATCCATCCCCATCTGCTCCAGTTTACTGATTAGAGTTCCATGTGGTATCCTATCAAAGGCCTTGGCCAAGGTCCAGTAGAATCACTGAAAACCCATTACCCTTATCCAGTTTAGTCGTTACTGTGTTATAAAACATGAGCAAATTACTGAGGCATGATCTACCCTTCACGGTCCCCCATACGGTATCCCATTTTCATCTATCCAATCTTGTATTCTTCTCTTGACTAGTTTCTCCATGACCTTGACAACGATTCTTGATATGCTATTCGGTCGGTAATTTACAACAGCAGTCTTGGAACCTCCTTTATGCAGTGGAACTATTTTCCCCCTCTTTCCACCCCCTCGGGACTAACACAGACCCGAGACTCAGATTAAACAGAATGGTCAACGGTACTGACAATTCTTTAGCTGCTTCACGTACAACACGAGCTGGTATACCATCCAATCCCACAGATGTATTGACATTGATGTTTTGTAATAGACTACTCACCTCCACCTCATTCACCACAATTCCCATATAAACTTTTGGTTCATTCATTTCTGCAAAGTCACCACCTGGATGATATACTCTTGCAAAGTGCTCGCTCAGTAATTCAACTATATCAACTGATTCATTTACCTCCCTACCATCGGCATTCTTTAAAATCATTCTGCCATATACATTTTTTCTTCTACTTGCAACATATCGAAAAAACTGTTTAGGATTCTCTTTAGCCTGCATGGCTAATGTTCTTTCATAATCCTTTTTTGCTTTTCTTACCACACTCGTTACCTTTCTGGCCTGGGCTTTATACTGTTCATGTTTCTGCTGGTCACCTTTTTCCTTAAATTCCCTCCATAGTTGTTTCTTTTTTTGCAGCTCAAGCTTAATGATGTTATTCATCCATTTAACTCCAACTTGATTTATTATTCGGACTCACTCTAGGTATACAGTCAGCCATTGCTTCATGCAAACACTTCTTAACCGCCTCCCATGCACTGTCAACTTCTAGCCCTTGCAGTTTTACATGCCATGGCACTGTACCTTGTGTTAATTGTAAATTCCACACCTTTAGCCACCTCCCAAGTCAAGACCCTATGATCGCTCTCACCAATTGGTGGCAACGTGGTCATATTCATTACAGCCAAATTCTCAGATGCATTTACTAGGTCAAGCACTCTCTGACCCCTAGTATTTTCCATTACATGCTGTCACAGATAGTTATCCCTTAATAACCGCATAAAATCCAATTCCTTCCTCCCATGTGTCCTCTCCTCCTTCCAATCAATGTTACCATAGTTGAAATCTCCCATAATAATTACCCTCCTTCCACTCATTTCTTCTATTTGCTTATGCATACTATCTTCTCCATCTATTCCATCACCTGGTCTATAGCAGCACCCAACTGTATATTTTATTCTGCCAGTCTCAATCTCACACCAAATAGCCTCAAATGTGCTCTTATCTCTATCCTGCGGTTTCTCTTCTATTCTCCTTGGCTGCAGTTCTTCAGCTATCATCAATAACACATCTCCCCCCATTTTATTCTACCTGTCTCTCCTGAACACACCATACCCCTCACATTTAATCCCACTAGCTGTGTCATCTTCTGTCAGCCATGTTTCGCTAATGCCAACAACCTGTGGTCTGGAAGTGCCAACCAAGGCCAAAAATTCTTCCTTCTTGTTCCTAATACTGCTGGCATTTGTATACATGAACTGAAGAAGCCGATTTGTCCCATCCCTATTTTGATGCCTTATACTAACTATTCCATTCTGATTTGTGGTCTTTCCTACTCGCTTTGGCATATTACACACATTCACACACTCAACTGTCTCCCTAAAATCTGCATATCTACTCCCCCCCCCCCACCTTAATAACTCTAGTTTCCCTGGTTCTGTACATTCACTTCCACCACATTCGACAACACCTTTTCAAGTCTCCACACACCAAATCCATTCAAATGTAATCCATCCATTTTATATAAATCCTTTCATCCATCGAACTCATTCCACACATCCACAAATTCCACACCACTCATCAAACATAATTCATGCATAAAGTCATTAGCAATTATGGCCTTCCTTCTATACTCTTCACTGTCATGCCGTGGCAACAGACTCACCATCCTAATATGTTAGACTATTTGTGTTGAAACAAAGAACTGCTAAAGAAAATTAGGTCTAGTGAAAAATATGCATGGGCTGCAAAGTAATGTATATAGTGTGATAAGTCTAATTCTTTTTCATGTAGGCCTACTCGTTTCATAAGACTTATGATGACACTTAAAATCTCATATTTTTGTGTGTTCTAATAAGCATATTCATCACATTTAATTAATGAAAAGCTTACAAAGGTAAAGATTTCAAATGTATGTATTTATTTTTGTACTAGATGTTTGTGTCTGGAACGAGTTGGTCAGGCGATGGGGTGTCAGCATTTTAGAATATGGTAACCCTAGTCTGACCTCTAGTGGAAAAGAAAAAAAAAACTACATCAAAGCTGTATTCTATTTATAAAATATAGCATCATCACAGAACAAATGCATATGGATAGTTTTATTACAGCAAAAGTGGTGTCCTAATTTAACATGACAGTTGTTATATTAAAGTTAAGATCCTGGATTATTACAGTCCTATTTATAATTAACTCTTAGATGAAAAGGTTGTGTGGGTAGAATATGTGCCCTCCATATTCTTGGGATTTTTAGACCATCATTGTTAAGATTAGGGTGGTTGATAAGAATTTCACAGCCTCCTTAAATTTACATTCATACCACATTTTGGTGTAATGTAAACAACAGGTGCTTTTCTAGTTGATTCTATGTAAGGTATTCAGGGCATCATCAGAAAGGCCAGATTTACTCTTGTGGGCCAAGTGGTTAGCATATCCGTCTCCAGCTGAAAGGCTGCAGGTTTCAATCTCGCCATGGCATGGATGTTTGTGATTGTCTGTGAAAATACTAGTGGTGGTGGTGGTGGTAGTGGGGACTAGATGGTAATGGTGTAAATGATGATGGTAGTTGAGGTTCACCGTAGTTGGTGGATTTGAGGGGTGGAAATGGAGAGTTGTTTAGTAGGTGCCCCCCCCCCCCCCTCGATGAGTCTTTGGACTCCTGGGAGGTGTCACGTAATAATAATAATGTGTCATTTATATTCCTTTTTTCAGATAGGAAGTGTGCATGCTGTTTCATTTATATAGGGCAAATTACAGGTATAACGAATATGGTATACTCCAGAGTGAACCAGCGGAGGAAGTGGATCCTTGGATGAGTTGAGCAAGTTCTTTGATTTTTCAAGAGGTTTAAAGGTGGCAATTAAGGTTGTATTTCTGTAGTATTCTGTTTATTTTATCTTATATCCCTTTGATGTATAGAATGGTTACAGTTTTATTGTAATCCAGTTTATTTTCGTTTTTAAGTGGGGTCTAGTGAAGAATTTTGTTGATAGTATTTTGGGTGTAGCCATTTTTCAGTAAGGTATTGCTGATAACTTTAATTCTTATTTAAGTGCTTATTCACTGGAACAAATCTTCAAATCCCTGTTTTTTAGTGTGTCTAGTTTTTTTGTTTGGTGGTTGTAAGAGTTTGTGTATATATTGGCCAGTACATTATGTGTAGACTTCCAGAAGGAAGATGTGTGACAAATGTATTTAGAAAAGGAAACGTGTTCTGACTTTCAATCTCAATTGTGAATTGTGTGTTTGTGTTGTTTGTTTAGGTGACTGAGGAAAGTGCCTAATATCTGGTGGCCATGGGACCAGATAATGAAAACGTCGTCAACATATCTATTCCAGACCTTGGGTTTTAAAGTATAGGAATCTAGAGCACATTGCTCAAAAGCTTCCGTATAAAAGTTAGTAATTGGAGAGGGGGGGGGGGAATGACAGTGAGCCTATGGCTGTGCCTTCTTTTTTGTAGGTAGAAAGTATTTTGCCACACACAAAAAAAGCCAGAACATAGTACACATGCAAAGAGCTCTGTGATATTGGGCAAAAATTTTCCCCGTAAAAGAATTTTTGTCATTGATTAGGACACTTGTGAAAAGGGCAGGGTTGTCAAACTGATTAATAAATCACTTTTTTCCAGTGTAATATCTTTAATTTTGTTTATAAAGTATTGTATGTTTTTAATATAGGAGGGGGAAATGACCCACTAACTCTTTTAGTGTTGACATTAGTTTTTTGGTTAGATGATAATTGGGGCAAATCTGAAAACAAACCCCAACTCAACATCACCAGAGTTAAAGATCGGTACTATCAACGTAAGAAGCCTGAATGGCAAAGAAATGGAGCTAGCTGAGGAATTAGATAAGTACCAGATCGACATAATAGGGGTGACTGAAACAAAAAAGACCAAAACTGGTGAGATCTTTCTGAGCAATAAATACAAAATGTTATATTCAGGCAATGACAATCAAGGAAAAGAAGGAGTAGCCATAGTATTCAACACAAAATACGAGGCTAATCTTCTTGAATGGCAGTCAGTCTCAAGTAGAGTAATGTGGGCAAATATGAGAATGGGGAACTGGACAATGAGACTTATTTGTGCCTATGGTCCCACAGAAGGTTCTACTAAGGTAGAAGTAGAGGAATTTTTTGAGGCTTTAGAAAAAGCAACTGACACAATGAAAAAGGAAAAGTTGGTCCTTGTTGGGGATCTAAATAGTAGAGTAGGAAATGATTGTGAGACATACAAAAATATTTTGGGAAAATTTGGAGAAAAGAGCAAAGCTAATAATAATGGCAAATATCTGTTGGATTTCTGCTCAGGACATGGACTGGTTATTACTAACACCATGTTCCAACATAAAAATGTGCACAAATTCACATGGAGAGAAGAGGCTAGGAATAAGAAAAGTCTCATTGACTATGTTATTGTTGATAGTGATGTTTTCTCCCTGGTGCAGGACACCAGAGTGTACAGAGGATTTGAAATTGGAAGTGATCACTATTTAGTCTTGAGCAGGATAAAATTGAATTTCATATTGAAAAGAATAACATGTAAGAAAGTTTTAAAGCGAATAAAAGTTGAGCAGCTCTCAGATGTAAACTGTAGACTAAAATACAGAAATATTATTGAAAAGAAAATGAAAGAGTTTGAGAACAGGAATCAAACCTTGGAGATTCAGTGGCAAACTCTGAAGGAAACATTGATTGATTCTGCCAGAGAGGCATGTGGTGAGGTTGTGTGCAAAGATAAAAAAATCAGAACTCCCTGGTGGACACAGGAAGTTAAAGAGGCAGTGAAGAAAAAGAAGAAAGCATATCAAAAGTTCCTGGCAAATAAGTCAGCTTTTACTCTTACAGAATACAGAGACAAATGTAAGAAAGCTAAACAGTGTGTAAAACTAGCTAAACAAAAGTCATGGGAGGACTTTGGCAAGAATATAGAAAATAAATATCAAGAAGGTGGCAAAATATTCTGGAGGTTGTTGAAGAAGCTTAGGAATGGAGGAAAGAGTGCTGTAAAAGGAATTAGAGATGATAAAGGTGAAATGAAAACAGGAGAAAAAGATATCCTTGAAGTATGGAGTAATTACTTTGAAAAACTGCTAAATGAAACAAGCAGTGATGACAGCACACTGACCAGGCATGCAGTCAGGAATACATATCCATACTTGAAGTAGAAAAAGCCATCAAAGGCTTGAAATGTGGAAAGGCAGCAGGAGTAGATGATATTCGACCAGAAATGCTGAAGTATGGTGGTATAAGAGTCTTACAGTGGCTGCACTGCATAGTTCAGAAAGCCTGGACAGAGGGACGAATTCCCGATGATTGGAGTAGAGCTCTCATAGTACCCATATATAAAAAGGGAAATAAAACTGAATGTGAGAATTACAGAGGTATTTCCCTACTGAGTGTTCCTGGCAAGATCTATGCAAGTATACTTGAGAAACAGTTGAGAAGAATTGTGGAAGAAAAGCTTGGTGAAGAACAAGCTGGATTCAGGCCAAATAGAGGCTGTCAGGATCAGATCTTCACTTTACGACAAATAGTCGAGAAGGCATGGGAATATAACAAAGATCTGTATTTAAGTTTTGTCGATTTGGAAAAGGCATATGACAAGGTGCCAAGAGAGAAGCTATTCAATACGCTGCAGTTATATGGTGTCAATGGGGCATTATATCAAGCAATACTTAGTCTTTATTTGAGTTGTGAGTCATCAGTTAGAATTGAAGGAAGTACAGGAAGATGGTTTAATGTTAAATCTGGTGTGAGACAAGAATGTACATTATCCCCTCTGTTATTCATTATCTATATGGATCACATTATGAAGGAATGTGGTATTAAACCTGATATCAAAATTGGAGATGTTAATGTCAGCTCTTTGCTTTATGCGGATGATGTTATACTTCTAAATAAATCCGCTACAAGTCTGCAAGATTCTCTGACTAAATTGAATAGCTGTTGTAATAGATATGGTATGAAGGTCAGCAATAAAAAGACAAAGACAATGAAAATAGGCAGAATCATTGAAAATGTCAACTGTGTTGTGAATGGAGAACCTGTGGAACAAGTAAAACATTTCAGCTACTTAGGCACAATTTTTACTGAAGATGGTAAACTAAATATAGAAATAGACAACAGAATCAGCAAAGCTGGTATGGTGGGAAGTCAATTGAATAAATTCATATGGAATAAGAAAGAAATTAGTCGGAACACTAAATTAGCTGTATACAAGACTGTGTTCAAACCAATTTTAACTTATGGATCTGAGAGCTGGGTCAGAAGTAAAACACTTGACCAAAGACTAGAGACCGCAGATATGAGGGTCCTGAGAAAGATTAGAGGCGTGAACAGATGGCATCAATGGCAATATCATATTAAAAATGAGGATATTAGGAAAGAACTTGACATTGTCAGCATCCAGGAATGCGTTAGCAGAGCTAATCTCAGATGGTATGGTCACTTAAATAGAAAGGGAGAGGAAAGATTAGCAAAACAAGTGTTCTCTGCCAGTTTGGCAGGAAAACGACCCAGAGGAAGACCAAGATATAGGTGGATTGATACGGTACAAAGTGCCTTAGACGATAGAAATATAAGATCTGATAATGTTGGAGTCTTGACAAGTAACAGACTGATTTGGAGGAAAATTGTAGATAGGAAGTTAGTAATGATGTAATTTTTTCATGTAGTACTGTCATATCCTGTACACCCCTTGAGGGTACATGGCAGGAATTTGATGATGATGATGATGATAATTGGGGCTGTCTATACCTTCAACTATCAGCTGGAGCAGTACTTTCTGCTTGTGAATCTTGGATAAACCATAACTGTTTCATTTAACTGTATTCTTGAGCAAAGAAGTGACTGATTTAAGTATTTTTTCTGTTTGTTTTTATTTTTATTTTTTTATTTATCTGATTAGTTGGGTTATAGTTAACAAGTTGATAGGTGCTGTTGTCTGAGACTAATTGATTCATTTTTTTCATGTATGTTGTTCGATTTAAAATAACAGTGGCATTGCCTTTATCAGTTCTAGTGATTACGATGTCCTGATTTGATTTTAAAGATTTCACAGCTGTCAATTTAGATTTGGTTAGGTTGCTAGTTATTGTTTTCATATTATTTGAAATGTTCCAGGTTTCCAATCGTATTTTATCAGCTATGGTGGTTGGAAGAAATCTTAAGTTTCTTTCTGTATGGTATATAAAATCTAATTTATTAATAGTCCTGAGTGCCAGAGCAAAGTTAAAGCATTTTACTAAGTAGTGAGGGTTCACCATTGTTTAGGGCATGGTTAGAAAGATTGATCACATGACTGTTCATTGAAGGGCAGTTGGTGGCTCCTGTTAACACTTAATTCTCATTGGTTATTGTTATCCTCTCTTGTTAGCAGTTGGCATTATTGTTATCACTGGCTTGTGGTTGGCTGTTTTCATTCAATGAGGAGAAATTAAGATTTGTCCATTGACAATCTGAATATTATCAATCTTTAAGTCTATGAAAGTTGGCTAAATTTTACTTTCTTTGTTTCAAGGATATGTTTAGCAGACTTGTCAGTGATCTTCTCAAGGATATCCCAAATGTCTGGATTTAAACAACTTTTTGAACCTGATTTTCAGCAAATGCAAAGTTTTGCGAGTATATACCGGGTGATTATAAAATAACGTCAAGTGTTCAGAGCCCTCTAGCAAGTAATGTATTTGATGAAACACACCAATATTCGGTAAACGTACACAGTGGAACATGGGGATTCGATTTAATGAAAAAAAATAGTACCAAAAGTCGCCAACAGGAGAAATTTTGGCGCTGCCAAATTAATTTTAGTAGGTGTGACTGCCATTTTGATGTTCCAGGAACTGCATACGGTGCACGACATTTTCCACAGTGGCTCGCAACATATTGGAATTGATTTGTCTCACGTGTAACATTATTTGATCTTTCAAAGTTGGAATATCGGGTACATGTCCTTGATACACAATGCTTTTAAGAAATCCCTACAGCCAAAAGTCACAAGGATTGAGATCAGGCGATCTCGGTGGCCATGGCGTGGGAAATGCACGACTAATGATTCTTCTGTCAGAAAAATGTCGCAAAACACGCTGGGCCTGAAGTCCGATGTGGGATGGTGCACCATCCTGCATGAAGATGGTCGAATCGAGACATCCTCTTTGCTGCAGTTGTGGAACCACAAAGTTCTGTTGCATATTGGCATACCTGTTAGCATTGACGGAACAGGTCACTGGTCCATTTTGACGATTTTCCTCATAAAAGTATGGAAGATCTGGGCATGCCTGCATGCCCAGAATTTACGGCCTGCCTAAAATACACAAAACAGACACACCACTACATCCGATTGTTGAAGAATTGACAGCCCAAATTACTATTTAGCCAAAAAATTAGCAGCCACACTCAAGGAATTGGTAGGTCATTCCCCTTCTTACATAAAAAAAAATACACATTTCATAAACAAAATTAAAAACATTACACTCAACGACCAAGATTTATTAGTCAGCTTTGACATAACTTCCCTTTTCACCAATGTCCCAATCAATAATACTATCTTGCTCCTACAGAACATATTTCTACACGACATCACGGCCCTCTTTGCCCATGTACTCCGCTCCGGATATTTCGCGTGGCAAAACAATTTTTACCTTCAAAAAGGGTACAGCCATGGGCTCATGACTCCCCCCCACCCCACCCCAATAGCTAACTTTTATATGGAAGACTTTGAGCAATGAGCTCTAGAGTCAGCGAGCCTAAAGACCAAAATTTGGCTCAGATGCGTTGACGATATTTTCGCCCTTTGTCCCCATGGCCGCAAAGCACTAAATACATTCCTAGACACACTCATCACACATCTTCCCTCAAGCTGTCTCTCCTTCTCAGTCTACCACAAACCTACACACACAAGCCAGTACATACATACACAAAAATTCTTATCACCACCCAACACAAAATCTAGGGGTCATAAGCACCCTTAAACACAGAGTTCAAATGAACAAGTTCTAAACCAGGAATACGAGATCATCAACCATACATTTATAAAAAAATGGATACAGTAAAAAAACTATCCACAAGATCCTCCACAGAGATACCACTAAAAACAAAAAAGATTTCAAGAATGCTATTGCCATGCCACGTTAGAGGCATTTCCGAAAAAATAGACAGAACACTGCACAAATACAACATCAAAACCACCTTTAAACCCCCAACAAAATTAAGACACCTACTCAGTTCTTCCAAAGATCTTCTTCCACACCTAGCCCACCCAGGGGTTTACAAAATACAATGCACATGTAACATACCATACATAGGGGAAACAGGGCGAACCATCCCAATTAGAAAGGACGAACACAAACGACACATTCAATACCTCCATTTTGGAAAAATCGGCCTTTCTGACCACGCACTCCAAACATACCACAGAATTGATTGGAGAGGTACCAAGTCCCTACACTGCACCAAAACCTGGTTCGAGAGAAAATTTAAAGAAGCATGTGAAATGCTCAGACATAATACAAATCTGAACAAAAATGATGGTCTAACCATTCCAAGGATGTGGAGGACCCATTTGCAACCTTTATAGCATCCAGAACAAGCCAAAGGAAAATCTCAATACAAGAAGACTTGAAGTGTTTTTTTTTTTTTTTTTTTTTCCCCCTTAACATTCAATAGCAACTTGAACTGTACAAGGCCAGAAGAATCTTAGTACAGGAGGACTTTAGCAGAGGTTATTGTAGTTTTTTATTTAATTAATTTATTAATTATTTATTTTTTTATATATTTTATTATTTTTTTTATCACTAGAGGTCAGGCTATTAAAAAGATTAATTAACAGCATAGATTTAATTTACCTTTATAGAGTGCAAGAGCATGTGTAGCTTGATTTCCTATACATATGTATCCTTCTGATGACCTCAATATAGGGGTCGAAACGTCAAGTGTTATTTTATTAATAATAAGTAAAATAATCATTTCAACATGTGTGTTTTGTGTCCCTAAATTTGGAAATATGAATGCTGATCATTGTGTAATCTTAATAAAGAGTCATGAAACTTGAGTGATTGTTATTGGACTTGTAGCCACAGTCCTGCCAATTAAAATATAAGAAATTGATTGTTTAGATGAATCAGTTAAAATGTGCTTTAGAAATCTTGGATACATTAATATTGAAACTAGTTATATTAAGTTCCTTGATATAGGAATTGGGGTTGATTCTTGTATATTAATTTTATATGAAAGTTTTTTGCAAGTCAGAATCCCAGGCTATTATCTTGCTTTCTCTAATTTTATTGTTAAACATATAAATTTCTAACTTAAAGGATCATAATGCACCTAACTAATCCCAAATGATTTGTCTTGTTAGCTAGACTTAATCTTGATTACTAGTCTATTTAATGCCTGTGTATACAGTGTACTAGTGAATATTAAGTTTTATTACCTCCTGAAGATGTCATTGATTGGTCATATATATAATTATTATAGTTATGTGATTTTTCTTTAAGTAATAAAAACATGGTGATGGCTGAAGTAGCCTCCCCATGGTGTCTTTCTTGCAATTCCTCCAGTAAATATCAGGTAATAATGATAATGTAGTAGAATCTGTGCATTGTGTATTACCTCACTTATGTGTTGCTGTATGTTTCATTAATAGTCGTAAGATTGCCACATTAGGAACACATGATGAAATTCCTCAGAGTCCCAGAACTCTACAGCTGCAAGGTGGTGTCCGTTTAGCTGCAAGTTATTTTCTCAGGGATACAGTGCTAGGTCTTCCTTCACTTCCTTCTGAAGAAGAAGTGCTACGATATCAAGCTAGCTATCGCCAAGAGGTTCAGAGGCGTGTTCAGCAAGAGAAGCAAGCTGTATTGGAGGCACATCAACAAAAAGAGCAAAGGGAACAGAGAGAACAAAAGAAGGAAGTGCTTCAATGTCTGCCACCACAGAGAGAGTTGGTATCTCCAGAGGGAGGCTGGACTGTCAGTAACTCTGTACCCTCTGGCATGAGCCCAGAAGATGATCCTATGTTGCAGCAGATCAACATCATACAGCATTATATCAAACAAGCTCGATTAGATCACAAGTATGATGAAGTGAATATGTTAGAGGCCAACTTGAAAGAATTACAACATGAATATGTAAGACAACAACAAAGTGGAAGCAACTGATATAATTGCACTGATACTCATTCTTCCAAACTCTGGAAGCAAAAATTCTGATCATCTGTATTGTATATATATATGCATATGTTGGAAAGAAGGGCTAATTCATCTGCCAGAACTTTGTTAGTATCCTACATTAAGTTGTGCATTGAAATATGTATTATAGTTGAGTACTATACAACTCCAAAGCAATATTGGCTTGTATAAAACAAAAGTTTGAAGTGTAAATAATGTTGATCTAATTCTTTGTATCTATCCATTTTTATATTGAAGTCATATTATTATGCAAAGGAGAAGTAAACTGTTTTATGGTAATCTCATCTATCAGTAAATAAAACGGCTCCACTTGTTTTTGTAAATATTGAGTCTTGCATATTCAGAAATTGTATTAAATTACCCAATGATGAATAATCAAAATGTTACATTTATCAGCAGCTCATATTAATTATTTTGATACATCAGTATGAGTTCTGTTACAAATGAAATGAATTCTGTGGAATGTAAAAAAATTATGAATTATGTTTCATGATTTACTATCTGTAGAAACATTGTTTTCTGAAAATGAAAGAGAATTTAGCATTAACAGCAATCATGAATAGGCCTTTTAATCTGTTCTTTTGATGAAAAAAATTACCCATTTCATAAAATATCTGCAAAAGTAGAAAATCATTTAATTATCAACACTTGTGTTCAAATATTCCATGTTAGCTTAATGGGAATCATATCAGAAAATTTTATTTCAAAGAAAGAAACCAAATATAAAATTACTATATCTAGTAGCCAACATTTGCTGCATCTGTTTAGTCATTCTAAACAATGAATAAATGGGTATACCCCCAGAGAAAGTTGTAACGTCCTTCATACATATCGCAATGTTTTGTGATATTAGTGAAAATGTCTTTCATAGAGACTTATTTCATATCATGCAAAATGAAATAATTTATCACGAAAGTAAGTACGGTACTTCATTCCAAATGTTAAATATTACAACTGTAATAAAGTTTAAATGGCTGTTATTAAAGCTAAATATTAAGGTTGAAGTAATTTTCTTTAAATATTTGATTAATAATAATACAGTTATCCATTTGTACTCTAAAATACATTAAAATCATTTGCTTGGGACACCTAGTTAACAAAACTTGTCTAAGAAAACTTTTCTGATTTAGTCAATTTTCTTTTATCAATTTCAGAGGTGTATGGTATTAGTGACCAGAATAGACTTGGGTAAATTATGACTCATACTCTGAATTAATGATTTTTCCACCTGAGCAACTTGTAAATACTTTCTCAGTACTAGTAACACTAGTTTTATAAATGGCCCTTTTCATTTGAGATGTTAAGCCATTTCTAAATTAAAGTGTTTGCTCAGGATATTCAGAAACACATCCATCTATCCTAAACTAAAATATTTACTTTATCATAAAATTTGTTGAACAGATTCTTTATTGGTCATCAGAATAAATTTTCCAGAGATTAAAATCCAGACTTCTTTTTTTTTTTTAGAAAATTCATTAATTAAAATCAATTTAAACCTGTTTGCATAGTGTCTCCATCTGTCTGAGTAATTTACATTCCTGATATCACCTTTAAACACTCTCCTTTGTACCCTCTAATCTGCATCACCTGGAAACCAGGAGACCAGCTCTGCACACAGTAGTTCAGGTGAGGTTGTATCAAGGTGCTGAAAAGAGACAAAATGGCTTCCTTATCCTGACATGTCACTGTTACAACATTGTAATTTTGCTCTGAGTTGCATTTTCAGTCTTTGCTATATGGCACCTGAACTTCAGCTTCCTATCTGTTGAAACTTCCAGATTCCTGATCAGTCTCTTCTAGCATAATCCTACCAAGATAATATTCCATTGGATATCTCATCATATCATAGTGCATAATTTTACATTTACTAACACTGAACTGGCATCCATTTTCACATGCACACAGTTCCAATCTTTTCAAATTATTCTGTAAGTGCTACATGTCATTTGCATTCCTGATTACCCAGCATATATTTGCATCATCAGCAAATAGCTATATTTCTTCTTCAAATCTTTACCAGTGTCATTTAATATAAAGATTGAATGAAAGGGGACCAATCCTTAGGATTACAAGGGTGGTCTGAAAAGTTCTCGGCCTCGACCATAGATAGCAACATTATTGGCAAGAGATTTTTTTTTCCTAAGTTGGTATATCTGTCATAAGCATCCATGTGAAATTGCAAATAATTCTATCAAGTAGTTTAATACAGCTGCGTGAAGCAAAAGTGTTGTCTGTATCCCTTGAAATGGATAAAATTGAGTATCATGCGGTTATAAAATCCAAAAGAAATTCATAAAAGTTTATGGGCACTCTTCTCCTTCATTTTCGACAATTAAGAAATGGGCTGCCGAGTTTAACTTAGCTGTACCAGCCTTGAAGATGATCCAGATGAAGGACGTCCAAAA
The DNA here is from genome assembly GCF_054136105.1 of Typopeltis vanoorti. NCBI lineage: Eukaryota > Metazoa > Arthropoda > Arachnida > Uropygi > Thelyphonidae > Typopeltis > Typopeltis vanoorti. The sequence goes on from NC_143568.1 coordinate 45,550,353, forward strand.
AGTGTAACAACACCAGAAATCAGTGATCAAGTGCACAATATGGTATTGGATGACTGATGAGTCAAAGTGCATGAAATTGCTGAGACTACAGGCATTTCAAAAGAATGTATAGGATATATTTTGCACGAAGAATTGCATATGAAAAAGCTTTGCAAAAGATGGGTGCTGCACTTGCTCACAGCAGATCAAAAATGCAGTTGCATGAAAATTTCTGAACAGTGCTTCGAGCATTTTAACAAGAATAAAACTGATTTTGTGCGTTGATTTATTACTATGGATGAGACTTGGATTCACATTACACACCAGAATCAAAACTGCAGTCAAAACAGTGGACAGAAGCCAGTTGTTCAGCGCCAAAGAAGACAAAGTCGGTTCCATCAGCAGGAAAGGTCATGGCATCAGTGTTTTGGGATACTAAAAGCATTTTGTTTATTAATTATCTTGAAAAGGGTAAAACAATAACCGGGGAATATTATTCTGATCTTCTAACCAGACTAGACGAAAAAATTCATGAGGAAAAACCCTGTTTTTGAGAAAAAAAAAAAATCATCTTTTTTGGGAAAAATTAAGGGATCTGCATTATGAATTGTTGGAACATCCACCCTATTCCCCAGATTTGGCTCTCTCTGACTTCTATCTCTTCCCAAAACTAAAACATCTTCCTTGCTTGTCAGCGTTTTTCTTCGAATCAAGAGGTGATTACAGCTGTAGAGGGGGTATTTTGTAGATCTTACTGAGAACCATTACAGGGACAGGATAATGGATCTGGAGCATCGCTGGAATAAATGTTATTAAAAACAACACAAAAGTCCACAGTAATAACTTTAATTAATAAATAAGGTAGATATTTCGTATTAAAACTAATAATACATCTTCAGTGTTACAGATAGGAATAGACTACAAGTAACGAACATTCGGTGGATCACCTATTAAAATACAATGTCGCGAGCTAGGAAATGAAAGAATTAATAAATAATTAATATTTAAGATAATTATTTTTTTAATGATTACATAAAATAAGTCTCCCAGATCTTTGAGAAAGAGAGGCAATCATTTCAATTTAAATTCAGTCGGCGTAAAAAAGCTTCACAACTTTCTTTAAAGAGGCGTTCATATTTGAACCTGCATCTATGAAGGAGAATAGCTTTTTTATCTCACTGGATATTATGGGTAGTGGTAATACTGTGTTGTGCTAGACCAGACTTCTGAGGTTTGTTGTAATCAATATAATATTGATGTTCTTTAATTTTTTTTCAGAACGGCCAGTTTGTCCAAAATTAGAAACATCATATTCACAAGGAATTTGGTAAATGCCAGCCAAAGACAGAGATGACAGTTTATCTTTTGTAGAAGGCAATAAGGAAGAAATTTTGTTGATAGGAATATAAGTGGGAATCAATTGGTACCTTTTTAAAATTCTACCTATAGGTTCTGAGATTCCTGGAATGTAGGGGATTGGAACTCTGCGAACTGTTGAAGAAACCTTATGTAGTGGAACATAAGATTCAATTATCTGTTGGATTTGATTAGGGTGGTAATTATTAGATACCATTAACTTTTTAATGATGGAAAGTTCTTGTTGTAAGATTTCTGGAGAAGAGCAAACTTTGTGCCCTATTAACTTTATCTGCTCACTTTCATAAAAAGTGAGCAGACTTTTTATGAATGTATCTGCCAGTAAATGTGGGCTTTCGAAAGATGCTTGTAGATGTAGATAAGTACCAGAAGAAGTTCGAGTAAGCAGGATGTCCAAAAATTATAAAGTATCAGAATTTTCCTTTTCCATGGTGAATTGGATATGAGGATGAAGGCTATTTATCTGTTGTAGAAAGGTGGAAAGCTCATCTTCAGTATGTGACCAAATGGTAAAAACATCAACATAACAATACCAAAGAGATGGTTGAGGGTGAATGGATGAAAACATGGTCTCTTCAAATTGTTTCAAAAAATAGTTAGCCAAAGTGGAGACAAAGGGCTACCTTCAACTTGTTTGTAGAACTTGTTTTTCCCACTAAAATAACCTGAATGGATAACAAATTCAAAAATTTTTGCAATATCTGGAGGGTAATATTCATATAATAAATTGACTGTGTCGGCTAATGGGATATTGGTAAACAGAGATACAATGTCAAAACTGACTTACAACTCAGACTCTTTGATTTTTAAATCCTTGATTTTTTCCAGGAAATCTGTTGAATTTTTTATGTAGGATCTTGAATGTCCAGTAAGAGCACTTAAAGAACGAGACAAGACTTTTGCAATACGGTAAGTAGGAGAATCAATGCAATCTGTGATTGGTCGTACTGGATAGCCTTCTTTATGGATTTTTGGGAGACCATATAGACGAGGAGATATTCCAAAGTAGGTGCATAATTTATCCACATAATTTGGGTCCCAAACATTTATTTAATTGTTTAATCAGTGAATTTGTAAGATTATGCGTGATCTCTTCGTAGGTAGATGTGCCTTCTAAAAGATGGGATACTTTTGTCTCATAGTCAGTCTTATTCATGATTACAATAGCTTTTCCTGTATCGATCGGTCTTAGAAATATATTTATTATTATCTCTTCTTAAAGAAGTTAGACCTTTGATTTCAGCATTTGATAAATTGCGTGGAGGTAATTTGCTTTTAAATAACAAAGTCGCAACTTCAAATTGAAGTTTATTAGCGTCGTCACTAGAAAGTCCAGACAGATTGCATTCTATATTATGTAAAAAGTCAAGATACGGAATGCGTGTAGGAATAACTGCAAAATCAAGGCCTTTTGCCAAAGCACTGGACTCAGTGTCAGTTTTTCTTTTCTACAAAAGATAAACTGTCATCTCTGTCTTTGGCTGCCATTTACCAAATTCCTTGTGAATGCGATGTTTCTTATTTTGGACAAACTAGCCGTTCTGTGGAAAAAAAGAATTAAAGAACATCAAAGCTCAGAAGTCTGGTCTAGCACAACACAGTATTACCACTACCCATAATATCCAGTGGGATAAAGCTATTCTCCTTCATAGATGTGGGTTCAAATATGAACGCCTCTTTAAAGAAAGTTGTGAAGCTTTTTTACACCGACCGAATTTAAATCGAAATGATTGCCTCTCTTTCTCGAAGATGATCTGGGAGACTTTTATTTTATGTAATCATTAAAAAAAAATTATCTTAAATATTATTTATTAATTTCTTTCATTTCCTAGCTCGCGACAACATTGTATTTTAATAGGTGAACCACCGAATGTTCGTTACTTGTATTCTATTCCTATCTGTTTGTAACACTGAGGATGTACTATTAGTTTTAGTACGAAATACTACCTTATTTATTAATTAAAGTTATTATTATTATTATTATTATTATTTTCGGGCTACTCCAGGGAGTCCTTAGACTCATCAAGGGAGGCCCTAAACATCATGTCCACACAAGTATACGACATTCTCACAGTATCTATCATACTTGAACTCGCTCACTGTCATAGCACCCACAACAGACTCTGGCAGCTTATTCCACTCATTTACCACTCTAAAAGTAAAGAACCCAGCTCTAACACCACTGCTAACCACACTCTTGCCCAGCTTCCATAGGTGTCCCCTAGTTCTCCCACCACCAGTCCTGATCTCAAAAATATCCTCTGAATTAATCTTATAGAATCCTTTTAGCAATTTGAATGTCTCAATCATATCTCCCCTTTTCCGCCTATCAACCAATTTCTGCAACCCACAAATCTTCAACCTGTTCTCATATGGTTCATTCCATAGACCTCCTATCATCTTAGTCACTCGCCTCTGGATCCTCTCCACCTCCTCCCCATCAAGAAGGAACCGAGGTGACCAAATCTGGGCACAGTAGTCAAGATGAGGTCTTATCAATGCTCGGTACAGAGGTGCAATAACTTGCTTGTCTCTGTTCGTTAAGGTATTTTTCAACAACCAAGTGAGTTGATGAGCTGATTTAGCTACTTTCGCAATGTGCCCCCTAAACTTCATCTCCCTATCCACCAACACTCCCAAGTACCTGGCCTCATCAATCTCTTGGAGTACAGTTCCACCCATGTGGTATACTGCTGCTAATCTTTTCACCCCAAAATGCATAACCTTACATTTTGTCACATTAAATTGACATCCATTCTCCTTAGCCCAGAACTCCAATCTATCTAAGTCATCCTGCAAGACTTTGACATCTTCTGCATTCACTATCGCCCTCCCCAACTTTGCATCATCAGCGAACAAATGAACTGTTCCACTTAGATCCTTCCCTATATCGTTAATGAACAAATTAAACAGCAGTGTTCCAAGAACAGAACCCTGCGGCACACCACTAGTCACAAGCCGTCTTTTGAACTCTACTCCTGAATAAACTACTCTCTGATATCTCTCCATCAACCACCCACCTATCCATCTCACCAACCCTATATCCATTCCCATATGTTGTAGTTTACGGATTAGAATTCCATGTGGTATCCTGTCAAACGCCTTTGCCAGGTCCAGCAGTATCACTGTAAACCCATTTCCCTTTACAAAGCCATGCTGTCCCCTGTACAGTATCTCATTTTCATCAATCCATTCCTGTATTTTTCCCTTGACTACTTTCTCCAAGACCTTGACAATGACTCCTGATATGCTGATCGGTCAGTAATTTGCCACCATGGTCTTGGATCCTCCTTTATGCAGTGGAACTCTTTTCCCCCTCTTTCCACACCTTCGGGACTAAACCAAACCCAAGACTCAGATTAAACAACATGGTCAAGGGCACTGATAATTCTTTAGCTGCTTCACGCAAGACCCGTGCCTGTATACCATCCAATCCCACAGATGTATTCACATTAAGGTTCTGTAATAGACTATTCACCTCCACTTCATTCATCACAATTCCCATATAAATTAATGGTTCCTTCATTTTTTCAATGTCACCACCTGGATGATATACTTTTGCAAAGTGCTCGCTCAGTAACTCCACTATATCAACTGATTCAGTGACCTCCTTACCATCGTTATTCCTTAAAATCATTTTGCCGTGTACAGTTTTTTTCTTGCTTGCAGCATATTGAAAGAACTGTTTGGGATTCTCTTTTGCTTGCATAGCTAGTTTCCTTTCATAATCCACTTTTGCTTTTTTTACCACACTAGTTACCCTTCTGGCCTGCCCTTTATACCGTTTGTGTGCCTGCAGGTCACCTCTTTCTTTAAATTCCCTCCACAGTTTTCTTTTTTTGCAGCTCAAGCTTAATGGTGTTATTCATACATTTAACCCCTACTTGTTTTACTATTCGGACCCTAGGTATACAATCAGCCATAACCTCCTGTAAATGCTCCTTGACCACTTCCCATGCTCTATCGACGTCCAGCCCTTGCAGTTGTACATGCCATGGCACTGATCCAAGCAATCTCCTAAGCTTGTTATACTTGCCAGCACAGTAATTCCACATATACCCTGTCTTAATCAAAAATTCCTTACCTTTAGCCATCTCCCAGGTCAAGACCTTATGATCACTCTCACCAATAGGTGGCAACATGGTCATGTTCATTACAGTCAAATTGTGAGATGCTATTACCAGATCAAGCACTCTCACGCCCCTAGTATTTTCAATTACATGCTGTCTCAGATAGTTATCATAAGGTCTTGACCTGGGAGCTGGCTAAAGGTGTGGAATTTTTGATTAAGACAGGGTATATGTGGAATTAATCAGGGATGTACAAAGGTGGTCTTAAGGGAGATTATGTTGAAAAATAAAACTAATTTTGAAATTATAAATTTGTTTTTTTTTTCATTGTTAGGCCGAGAACTTTTGAGACCACCCTCGTACATCCCTGATCACCTTACTGAATGGTTGAAGATTTTGAAAATCTTCACCATTCTGGAAATATATTGATAGGTGAGAGTTAGACACATCAGTTTTTGCATCACCTTTGCAGAATATCATTACATTCTTTCTTCTGCAGAATTTCTGTGCTGAGACTCAAATTATATAGCTAATTCAGCTGAACACACTTTGGCTTCCATACTGATATCCCATCAGTCCCATTGCTGAAGTATTAGTTTATGCATCAGTTCTAGTATTTCATTCTCATATACACACCCCAATTTCTTCATCCATTATAGAGGTAGCAATGAAATACATACTGCACATACCAGGTTGATAGGTTTAGCAAAATGAAATTTCTTCATGGCTAGGTTACTTAAACTTCACGTGTAAACTTTGTTTGCTTACACTTCAATAAAAGATAAACAAGATGTAATTTCTTGGCCTTTTTAATTTAATTTATAGCTAAGTGATAAAAAAGTTTCTACAAGACTATTACACTTTTTTTATAATCTTTGTCAAGTAGCTTTATTTTATCCTCCTACATGTTTCGCCAATCTTTTTCTATTGGCATCCTCAGGGAATACAAACTAGTAAGCTAAAATGAAGGTTACAGACTAGGTTATAACTGATGGTTCTAATTCATACAAAAAATTGGTATTGTGCGTGACAATGTGCGTGTCTCGTTAACGTGATTTATTCGTTATGGCTCATGACGTGAAAATCACGTTAACGAGACACGCACATTGTCACACACAATGCCAATTTTTTGTATGAATTAGAACTATCAGTTATAACCTAGTCTGTAACCTTCATTTTAGCTTACTAGTTTGTATTCCCTGAGGATGTCAATAGAAAAAGATTAGCGAAACATGTAGGAGGATAAAATAAAGCTACTTGACAAAGATTATAAAAAAAGTGTAATAGTCTTATGAATAATTGTCAAGAAAAAAATTCAACATAAAGTTTCTACAACTTTCCATAAGCCAGAGTATTTTAATAATAAAGTGGGATACCTTTTCACTACTTGTGTATAGGACATATTATTTCAACCATGGTATCTTTTCTGGGTCTGGTTCCCATTGTTGGGTCCAGGGAAATAGAGAAGTTCTGCTTGGTAGCTGGTTTTTGCTTGTCACTGAGTGGAGCCACTGCTGAGCTTCCAGTCCTAGAGTGATTTAGGTCAGGAGTGATGAAAGATCTTTAGTAGCGATCCTTTAGGGTGAGGTTTGGTACTCAGTGAGATTTAGTGACTAGTACATCATTCAGAGTTTTGGGAGAAGTATCCCTGCACTTTAACATACCTCAGTAAAGATCAAAACCAGTCTGGGTAGTGGGCCTTCCCATAATGCATAACATTATACACACCTAGCATTCCATAATGTGCTTCACATTATGGAATGCTAGGGCAATTAATGTGAAGTCATTAGCCTCTATATATATAAGTAGTCTAATTGTGAAGATACTTCACATGCAGAGTTTGTTTGCACTTGGATTAAGGATTAAAAAAGAATATATAATTTCTTGTTTGGAGCTACTGCTGAGCAGCTTCCTATTCTGGAGTGATTTTTAATTTAATTATGGAAACAGGAAATATGCATTGGGTAAGGAGATCAAATTCCTTCAGCTACTCAGGGACAATTATCTTATGCAGCATGTAGTTGAAGCAACATGGACTTGAGTGTTAGATTTAATAATAATATCATCTTGTACAGTGATAATAGACGGTGTCACCATGATGTTTCCAATTAGGAAGAATGATTTTATGGTTTCGACATGGAGAGCAGCGAGCTTCATGGAACAATTCTTTATGGCAAATTGTATTATTAAGGTTCAGAACATAAATTAGGAGTGAAATGGATGAATCATGGAATTATGCAGGAGCTTCTGAAAAAGAGGCTGTTATAGAGTCCAGTAAGAAAGCACCAGGAGGGGATGCAATACCTATTGAGCTGCTCAAAGCCCTGAGAGAAGAGGCAGTTAAAAATTTAACAGCTGTAAGTCAGCGAATTTGGATCACAACTACATGGCCTAAGGAATGGAAAAAATCAGTTTTATATACCTTTATTGAAGAAAGGTGAGCAAAAGAGTGTGAAAATTACAGAACTATAGCACTGATTTCTCATGCAAGTAAAGTCTTACTTAAGATCATTCAGAAAAGACTGGAACCATTCATGAAGAAAGAAACGCCAGATGAACAGGCAGGATTTTGAAAAGGGAGAGGAACAAGTGATCAGATCGCTAATGTGAGATGGATAATAGAAAGAGCACAGGAATATCAAAAGACTGTCTGCCTTTGTTTCCTTGACTATAATAAGGCTTTTGACTCTGTAGATTATGTGAAACTGGAATGTGTTAAGAACAATGGGAGTACCAGAGCATTTCATTATCCTTCTGAGGAATCTTTATTATGAACAAGAAGCTACTGTCCAAACAGGTCTTGGAGAAACTGAGTATTTTGCACTAGGTAAAGGGGTGCGAAAAGGAAAATTTTATCTCCGTACCTGTTTAACTTGTATAGCAAATACATTTTAAGAATGGCAGGGAGTCTTCAGTTGGAATTAAAATTGGTGGAAGAAATATTAATTTGAGGTATGATACCACATTGCTAGCAGAATGCAAAGAAGATTTGAAGGAACTTATTATGAAAGTGAAAGAAGAAAGTGCTAAATATGGCCTTAAACTTAACCTCAAAAAGAAAAAAGTTATGGTGACATGTGAACTTAATGATTTTGAAGTAGATGGAGAGAAAATGGAAGTAGTTAACAATTTTGTACTTCTAAGATCCCAAATTGATAAAGATGTTGTACTGAAGAAGTTAGAAGATTATTACTCGGAAAGAAAGCAATGACAAATTTAAGCAAGATCTTTAAAGATATTAGCCTTGAAACAAAAATCAGAATCATGAAAGCAATGGTATTCCCTGTGGTACTCTATGGGTGTGAAAGAAAGAAGATAGATCCGTTTGGAGATGCTTACTAAAATACCATGGACTGCAAAGCAAACCAACAAATCAATGATAGACCGAATAAAAACCAGAAGGCTGAAGAAGTAGAAATTGTTGAATCTACTTGTGATCCTGTAAAACAGAAAATTAGCACCGAAAATACACTTGGTGAAGATCACGAAACCAAGACCTGAAGATCCAAGTGGTCAAAAGGAAGCAGATTCTGATAATGATTGGCCCAAATGTTGGACACTTGTGCAGAAAAATGACTTCTGAGAGAAACGAGTGGCTATATGTCAAGGATAAAATGTTGGGCTGTAAAGTATGTTATGATGTCAGAAGTCTTGCCGTCGATAAACACATGGGAATGAAAATTTCAGTGCAGTGGGCAAATGGTAAAATCAGTCATTTTGGAGAAGCTCGCAAACAACAGTTAATGCTTTGTCTCATAATAAAGATGTAACAGGAAAAGTGTTTCGAACCGCTTACAAAGTTGCGAAGAGAAATCAATCATTTAACAACTTTGAAAACGAAATAAATTTACAGGAACTTAATGGCCTAGACATGGGATATATTCTTCATTCTGCAAATGCTTGTATTAACATTGTGAGCTATATCGCAAATGAAATGAGAAAAACATTAATAGATAATACAGTGAACTCCAAGAACAAAATATCATTACGTATTGATGAATCAACAACTGTGAGTAACACAACAACATTGATTGTTATTGTTTGTAGTTCTTCCTGAACTTTCGGCTCCTGTGACTCTTTTCCTAGATTTGATCGAATTATCAGATATAACTGCTAGAGGAATTCTAAACTCTTTAATTAGTCATCTTGAGTGTTTAGGATTATCTGATGATTACTTAAAGGAGTATTTATTGTCTGTAACTTGTGATAGTGCAGTCGTGTGGTTTGGTGTGCGTAATGGTGTAAGGAAGCTAATGCAAGAGAAGTTTCCTAGTGTTATTTTCTGGCATTGTGTTAGCCATCGCCCTGAATTAGTGACACAGTGAACAATGTGGCAAGAGTGAATCGCTTTAAAAGTTTCATGGACATACTTTATGTGACTTATCATGCTTCACCTAAGAATGCTAGGGAACTAGGAATATGCAGCGACTCTAGAACTTCAACTTCTTAAAATTGGCAGAATTTTAAGCACTTGCTGGGTTGCATCCAGCTTACGCACTGTTTCTGCAGTGCGGCAAGACTTTGAAGCCCTCATCCATCACTTTCTGGAGGCAAAAGAAGGCAGCAGAAGAAGCAAAACAGATCGCTTTCTTTATGAGGGCCTTTTAAGAAAAATAATGTCATGCGAGTTTGTTCTTGATTTGGGCCTTATGTATCATGCTCTCCAAGAACTTAGCGAACTAAGTCTATATTTACAAGAGATATATTGCCTTGTACAAAGCAGACAGGAAGATAAAGAATACAGTTCAACTTTTTGAAGAAAGAATTGAAAATCCTGGTCTGTACTACAGTATTTCTCTTCAAACTCAGAAGAACATGAAGTTCAAAGGGATTGAGCTCCACAAAAATGAAAAACATGTGAAACTTATTGCAGGACACAGTCCTGCAATAAGTTCATCTGCTTTCTATAAAAGTCTGAAAGAAAGCGTCTGCTTGAAGGAGATGATGTTGATTTGCCTGAATGTGCTAAGATTTTAGATTCCAAGTATTGGCCAGAAAATCCTGGGACTGACATTTGGTGAAGCTGAAATTAAAAAGTTAGCACGCAAATTTCGCTTGAATGAAAGAGAAGCGGTTCGTGATTTCCATGAATATATTCAAGAAAATAAAGTCCTGGACATACTACATCCTCTAAAGCACACTTTGGGCACAATTGCAATATCTTCCAGTGAATGTGAAAGGGGTTTCTCTCAGATGAATCTTATAGTAACTTCATCTAGGTCATCTCTGCTTGTACAGACAACTTCTGCACTGATGTTCATCAGGATAGTAGGACCACCTCTCACTCAATTCAACCCTAGCAAATATGTGGACTCATGGCTGCTCCCAGGTCGTCATTCTGCAGTTGACACCAAAAGCAAGAAGCGATCTAGAGACGACGAGGATATATCAGAGGATATGTTAAAAGTTTTGAAGTTGCTGTAATAACATCTTCATGGTGCGTACCAGCACCTTTTTTTCCAGAAAAAAAGCACTGATTATAGAAATGTGTGAAAGAGCTGGCAGTGCTCTTGACTTAGTTGTTCAACAAAAATCTGGCAACAGGAAGTCCCAGAAGAGTGGAAAGGAGAAAAAATAGCCACTGCATAAGAGAGAGAGAGAATCAAAGTCAGTTTTGTCACACTATAGGCCAATGTGTATATCAAGTGTTGTGGTAAAGATGTTAGATACAGAATATAAACCTGGATTGATGAGAATGGAAATTTTTTTGAGAGAGCAGGATGGGTTTGCTAAGGGGAAGTCATCCTTTAGTAACTTGATTACATTTTATAATAATTTAACTGGTGTACTGGATGGGGGAGATGTTATACAGTGATTTATTTGGATTTTGCTTATGCATTTGAGTACTGCTTGATAAACTACTGTTGTAACTGAGCAGTATGGGATGGATAGTCATTTGGCAGTTAGGCTATAGGGATGATTTACTGATAGGAGCCAGCAAGCTGTGTATGGAGTTTGTCTCAAGAAAAAAAGATGATGAATGGGATGCCACAGAGTTCTATTCCAGGACCACTGTTTTTTTAACTTATCAATTATGTAGTTCACAGTGTGAAAGGAGATATTCAGGTATTTGCTGATGATGTTAAATTAGGAAAAGCAATGTCTGGAAGATCTGTGTTGTTGTTACAAGGGGATTTGAATATGTTGGTGCTTTGGGCTGAAGAATGGGTATGCTATTTCAGTATTGCTAAGTGTAAAGTTATGTACTTTTGCAATAGAAGATGGAATGAGATTTACCATATTTGAGGAACTTTGCTTCAGAAGAAGGCAAGTGATACAGGGATCTAGTTCGATAAGGAACTGAAGTTCAGGAGACACATCATGAAAGTTATAATGGTTACTCAGAAAATTGCTGCTATAATGCAAACATGTACAGATAAGATGATTGTTCCATGTATAAGGTACTAATTATGCCTCACTTGGACACAGATGACCAGATCTGTTTGCCACTCTTGTCACCTGATTATATTGGTGATAAGGAAATATTGGATAGAGTGCAGAGGAAAATAACTAAAACTGTCTCAGGACTCTGGAATATTGAGTTTGATGATGGATTGAGAGAATGTGGTCTTCAGAGCTCAGCAGATAGGAGGAGGGGCCTATTAAATTGATAGAGAATTAGTGCATAGGATAATGGGTAATGCGAAATGAGAGTCGTCCCTGGAAAGTGTACAAGGGTTGTGAGTAAACAAGTGAAAAGGAAATTTTTTGCTTGGTGTAATGAATGAAGTCCATAACCAGGGTATGTGTGATGAGTGCTCCAATATATTATGTATTCAAGGCAATGTATGATAGTTATTGTGGTTTGTGATTGATCTTCCACAATGGGTCTTCGATTCCTTGGTGGCTTGGAATAATAATGCCATTTATTCTCCAAAGGGAGTAGCCAGGGGTTTGTTTACACTTGCAGTATAAATATATTTTAAAAATGTATGTTAGTTGAAAAGTAGAGTAGCTCCATTAACCAAATAAATCTTGTTATTTTTAGCATTTTTTTATTTATTTATTTTAAAAAAGCACTTCATTACATTTTTCTCACAGCACGATCAGAACTGACAAAAAGAGGATCCGAGTGTTGGCAGTGAGGGGGGGGGGGGGGGAACCTCCTTAGCAGGGCCAGATCGACTAATAATCATATCTGCAAAATATATATATATATATATATACACACACACACACTGCTTGAAAGAAGTCAATGGACATCCCCATGGACAAGGTGCATCATGCCATGTAACAAGTATTTGTAGCTGGTATAAACTGGAGGAATATGATGTCAGTGCAATTGTGTGTAGGTGAAATGGCTGCAGGAAGGGAATTGACAGAGTTTGAAAGAAGCATTTTAGTTGGATGCCATGCTGCAGGCCTATCTGTTTGACAAATTGGGTCATCCCAGGTCAACAGTCAGTGATGCCATACTGAGATGGAAGCACAGGGAGTAAACTGCATGCAACCTGAATGGACGAGGCATCACACCCAACATGACCATAGGGTGCTACGAAGGATAATATATATAAAAACAGTCATTCATCAGTTGACACATTGAAGAGTTCCAGACATTGACTGGAACATGAATCTGCACAAAAACATTCAGCTCACAACATGAGTATGGTAGGAACACAATATGCAAACCTCACATTACCCGAACCAGCATGCAGCATCATCTTCAGTGGTGCAAAGAGCATGTATAGTGGGACATAGAAGTTTGAAAAGCCATCTTATGGAGGGATGAATCGCCATTTCACCCGGTACTGAGCAGATTGATGGATGTGGTGGTTGCCCAATGAACATCTCTTACCAGAGTGCGTAACCCCAAATATGAAGTTCAGAGATGGTGTGATAGTATGGTCATATTTTTCCTGGTTTAATCTCTGTTTGTGGTGCCATGAACATTGAACTCAGAGAGGTATTTGAATATTCTGGACAATGCAATGCTCCCTATTTTGTGGCATTTTTATGGAACTGACCTTGTCTCTTTTAGCAAGACAATGCACCGTGTCATAAGGCTGCTCCTGTAACTGCATAGTTTGTGGACATGAACGTCACCACACTTGACTGGCCTCCACAGAGCCCTGATCTCAACCCTATTGAATTTCTGTGCGATGAACTGGAGCATTGGTGAGGTCAAGGGATGTCCACCCCCCACAACAGTCCGAAACCTCATTACTTGCCTTCAGGAAAAAAGGTCCAAAATTCCTATTCATTGCTATCATATGCTTGTGGAAAGTAAGCCCCATCAGACTGCTGCAGTCATCACAGTGAAAGGAAGTCCTACATCTTACTAAGGCGGGTGGCATGGCTGTTTTTGTTCCCCAAACTATGCTGTCTATTGACTTCTTTCCAAGCAGTGTAGTTAGACTCTGAGCCAGAGGCAATTTGTATACACTTCCCATCTCTCTTATCGACTCTGAATATAATTTCATTATTCCAAAGTAACTTGGGAAACTTGAAATTTACACAGTTTTAATTAAATACTATAGGACATCTGTAATACATTACACTGCACAGCCTACTGAATTATTAAAAAATGGAACATCAGTTGAGTATTGAAATTTTTATAAAGAATATACAGAACCTGACTTAAGTTCCACTAACTTTATAACATGAGTTGTATTTAACCCACCACACCATATTACTTAAGTGCTTAGAATATATGCATAATAGTAGTTTAATATATAATTCTTATGAAATTATCAAGAGATGACTGAATATTGGCTTCATTCTCTTCAGTAGTCTCTTAATAATAGGAATAAAGCATAATGTATTTTTCTTTGGACTTCAGATATGTGAGGCCTTAGGATCCACCTTCTCCAAGTGCTTTATCTACCTTCATATTTCTTTATAATTTTCATCTCTACATCAGTTTTGGGGCATTTATGCATGCATTACCTGTTTTTTCTTTTTCATATTCTATCACATCACAAGCAAACACAAAAAATGAAAGTGTATGAATGCAAATACACAACATTCTCATTTTCAATAGTTCAATTGAAAATGAGAAAGGCACAAGCAGTCACCAAGTTAGTGGTCTGCCTTGTAGAAAACTAAGTTGGAGCCAAACTGTCAATTTTTTTAGGTAAAGACAAAGTATACTATTATATTAATTAAAAAACTTTATTTAATACTTCCTATATTTTGGTAATGTTACATTACCATCTTCAGGAAACATAAAATTAATGATATATGCACGCACGCACTAACACTGAACAAATATGGCTGAAGACAACAACTGAAGTCAGTCCTAGAGTCCTAAAACTACCTAGTGGACTAAATTGGGTGGTAGTCTTGGCTGATGTATCTACAAGAATTAAGTTGGAGCAAAGTTGTGGATACTGCATTCGATGTTGAACATTAGTCAACTTCTTCATACAGTAGTTAACCTGCCATTAAAAAGGCTTAAGAATGTTGATGTTAAGCAGTGTTGCATTCAGGGGGGGGGGGGGCAAGGAGGCCCCCCCCCCCCCAAAAAAAAAAAAAAAAGAAATAAACTAGAAAATTTTCCAAAAATCTTTTCCTAATTAAAATTCATTTTTTTTATTTATGTTGTGTCTTCTATTTCTATACTACTTATGTATTGGCGATCACTGCAGATGCTTAGTCATAGGTCGTATGCAATGCATAGTGTGTATTTGTAAATTGTCTACTCAACTCGGTCCCCCCCCCAGATTAAATCCTGAGTGCACCACTGCTGTTAAGTGGTGCACTCAGGATTTTGCTATAAATAAAATCCATTACAGCAAAATTGTGGCTGCCAATCACTTCCACTATAGTGGAAGTGATTGGCAGCCACAATTTTGCTGTCTCACCTAAAATAAAGTGCTGGCACTAGAGGTAAACCACATCAAATGTGGTTTCCACAGCTTAGCTTCAGAGATTGCTAACAACATGAAGACTGACATCGCCAGTTCCCTTTCTAGATCTTCACCTCTTAAAAGAAACATTATCCTGTCAACTCAATAAACTATGTAAAGATAGCAGGATAGTGATCACCATGGCTGACAAGGGAAGTGTTAGTGTTATCCTTAACCAGTGGCAGCTCGTGGCTTGAAATCGTGGGGGGGGGGGGGTGTTGCAATTTTCAAAATATACATACACATTGTAAGTACAGTGTATACGTGTTGGATAAAATATCAAAATTATGGTAAAAAATTTAAAAAAAATTAAACAGGAAAAAATATTGTTTATTATCGATAAAATTACAGTTTGGTATAATTCAAAATTACTTAAAAATAAAATATTCTTTTGTTTCATGAAAAAATATTGTTTATTATTGATAAAATTATACAGTTTAGTATAATTCAAAATTACTTAAAAATAAAATCCATTATCATAACCCCAATAATACTCTAAAATAAAATAATTGTAATGTCCAAATATTTAAAGAGACGGAGTGAACACTCTACTACTGGTACAAACTGGATATAAACAGTGGAACTATGCAACGGACAGTGCCACATTACACTAATAGCTCGCATCTCACTATGACATGCATATGTTTGCATACATAGCAATATGACACTGTGGTAGACCCAGTGCTGCTAGCATCCTTTGCCCTCCTAAGTGCTACAAGATGGATTTTTGTTTTTTTAATACAAAATAAGAGAATTGTATAGGATTGTTGATGATAAAATTAAATATTACAAACAAATATAAATAAATATATTTATATATCAAGAAAAATTGGGGATACTGCAGTTCCACAGTGTCTATGCACGATCCACCCTGTCCTTATGTTCACTCTGCCTACAGACATTTAGATTATGATCCCACTAAATTGCAAATCTAGAAATTTAAAAAAAAATATTCACAAAAAAAGTTTCTTCCTGGTCACCTGACATCACAAAAAAAAAAAAAAAAAAACACTTAAATCCTTTGGTTCCCCCCCCCCCCCTCCCCAAGATATATGGCTTACCTAAAATTCATAAATTCACCTTATCTTCCCTTCTCCTTAGTAGATACTAAAGATTCTCCCTGCTATAAATTATCCAAACAGTTTGTGAAATCTCTTTCTCCTCCCTTTTTTTTTTACTGGTCATCATACTTCAAAAACTCTTCCTGTTTTAAATGTTCTATTGAAAATCAAATTGTTAAATGATATTGATATCCTAGTGGGCTTTGACATCATCTCATTGTTTGCCAGCATTCCCTTAAATGACACCTTATTGCTTTAAAAAAAAAAAAAGGTTTCCTTTGCTATCCATTCTGGTTATTTCTCTTGGAAGAACAAAATTTATGTTTATAAACTGATAGTAGGTACCTCCATGGGGGTCTCCCCTTGCCAAATTTTTTTTTATGAAAGATTTTGAAAAACAAGCTCTTGACTCAGTCCTGATGATGTTTTTATGCTTGGTCTCATGGCTCTGTCACCTCAATAGTCTTCACCCTAGAATCCAATTTACAATGGAAAAGGAAAGTAATAAGTGTCTAGACACTCGTACAGGCAACTAGTAGCATTCACAAACTTTCCCATCACTCCCCCCTCTCAGCAGTATGGTGTCATTAAAACTTACCCTATAGCCTTTGTTCCAATGAGACCTCTCTAGCAGTAGAACTCAATTGTATACTCCACCCTTTTTTTTATCTAATGGCTACAGTTCCCAATGTATCAAAAAAAAAAAAAAAAAAAAAAAAAAAAAAAAAAAAAAAAAACCCAAACCACAACATTTTAGTAATGCTGTCATCATATCCTATGTCCAAGCCAGAATCTTAAAGAAATATAATCTTTGCACCACTTTCAAGCCTCACTTAAAACTAACTACCCTTATTTGCTCCACTAAAGACAAACTTTTTCCTCTCTCAAATCCAGGTGTATGTAAAGTTCCTTGTTCCTGCAAGTTGGCCTAATATGGACACAAGAAGATCAGTTACCATTCGCATGGAAGAATGTAAAAAATACATCTGCAGTCTTGATAATGGCCAATCTGGCCTTGCAGACCAAAATCAGTTGGAAAAAGACCATGTTTCATCATAGTAAATTTAGAAGAGAAAGTCTGTTTTTAGAATTTGCTGCTCTTAAAAAATCAATCTAATTTGAAAAAATGTGGTTGCATAAAACTTCCCAAAATATGGGAGATACTAATACTTCAAGATCCCAGTTTACATCCTAGGTTGCTAACAGATGTCCATAGAGGGATCCCCTACCTAGTTAGGACTATAGTCTTTCATCCACATGCTTTCACTTGGTTTTGTGCTGCCTTTGTATGTGTTACAAGTCTCATATTGTACTCCCTGATGATGTCTGTAATAGACAAAATATTGGAAGAATTGAATACTATTTTTAATCCTTTCCTTGTGCCATTTCATTCTATTAAGCCTGTACCATGAGTTTCTCCCAGCAGTTAAGCCTTAACAGATGGAAATTCTAGTTTTCTTTTACACGTGTGAAGCCATTATTTAAAATATTGTACTATGTCTGCCACGCATTTACCTATTAAATGTCTACATAATGCACTATCCTGTCTTTTCACAGTGGTTTCAGAATTAAACAAGAATATGATTTCTTGGCAAGTACAATGTCACAATAGTTTCACTTTTAAATAAATGCAGTTGCTTTATGGATTCTTGATTTGTATCATGTTTGATCCTTAGGTGAGTTATGTTACAAATAATAATTTTCTCAACCCCTAATTCCTTGGCCTCAGTTGAAATCTTGTTTTGTGATGCTAATGATTATGTTTAAACTACCAAAGGCTCACTAGTGATTTTTTGCAGATTAGTACTAATAGAAAGTTTTTTTCACCTTGGTTACAAAGTAAATTCTATTAGATCATATTATTGTTTTAATTCACAAATAAAGTTTGCATGTGAAATATCATGACAAGACTGCTTATATGTGGAGACAGGCAACTTCACATTAAATTATCCTAGTATTCCATAATATATGCTTCTCTTCAGAATGTTGCTATGCATTATGGGAAGGGTTACTACCATCCAAATGTAGCGCAATCTGATGTGAAGTCATTCTTCTTCCATATGCAAATAGCCTAGTTGTGCAGATATTTCATGCACAGATTTTATTTGCACTCTTGGGTAAAGGCATAAAACATGAACATACTTTCTTGTTTAACATAGTTTAGTAAAAGAAATTATATACTTAGTTTAATCCATTATCCAAGTGTAGGCAAACAAAGTTTGTGCCTGAAGTATCTTTCAGGACTGGGGCAACTCATGGCAAAGGTAGTATGACTTCACATCGCTTGCCTTAGTATCCCATAATGCAAAGTACATCTCATTGTAGATATGTATAATGCTATGCATTATGGGAAGGGTCACTACCCAGACTGGTTTCGATCTTTATTGAGGTCTCATCAGCGGGAGCCAGACCCGGAGGTGAGATACCAAGGTTGAAGTAAAGCAGAACTCATATTTTCCTATACGAGTTGCCAACAGGTGTCACACCTTAAGATACTTCAGGTGCAAAATTTGTTTGCTTACACTTGGATAATGAATTAAACAAAGCATATAATTTCTTGGTATCTTTAATTTTAATATAGTTTACTTTTTTTTTTTTGTACTGATCCTATACAAGAGAGGTCAAAGGACCTATAAGAACATCAGTGTCATATGTGGGGTTGCAAGTGAGGGCTGAGATAAGTTTATTGATGTCTATTTTGATGATCTGCATTGGTTGTGATTTGGGAATACTTCATGAGGAAGGCTGTTCCAGAGGTGGACAAAAGAAAAGCAGGTTTAGTGTGTTTGCAGTTGCACAGTAATGGGATGCTGGGCAGCTGCTGCTCTTGTATTAATGCAACAGAAAGTGGAGGAATGATGGTTGCCAATTCTGGAGCAGTGACATTGGAAGTAACTTTAGAACAAACACGGTGCTGAAACACTGCACCTGTAAAATAGAAGTTGAAGTGAATCTGTAAAAGAGGGATCATCTGTGATAGGGTGACCAGACATCCCGTTTTTTAGACTCTGGTCCCGTTGTTCCGACAAAACCTTAACGGCATACTAATTGTTCCTTTTTTGAATTCATGGCACGGCTGTTATTCGGATCAAACTTTCCCATATTTTTGACAAGGATAGGCAGGTATTACGATTCAAGTTAGGGCGGTGAAGTAAGGCCTCAGCACTCTCTTTAAATAACCATTTGAATTTATACTGACAATTGTGTAGAAGGCGAGTTTTAGCCCAGAGAATATCGCAGTCTGCCTCTATTCTGTGATGTGCCAATCCAGACTATTGGATTTGTTGTGAATAATATAAGACTGATGGTCTTGTATTCTTTTTTTCTATTGAATGTCTGGTTTGTCCAAAGTAGGAAAGCTGGTAGTCACAAGGAACTTGTTATACACCAGGAAGAGACATAGTTTAGACGAAGGGAAATACGTGGATAGTTTATTAATGAGAATATCTTGTCTTGTCAGATGTCATCTCCTGACAGGAGGTTGACTACCATGAGCTTCCACCATGTACGGTTTTGTGCTTCTCTTTTGCATTCTTCATAGGACAAAAAGGTTCAGTCCTTAATATTTATTATTACTACCCCAAGACCTCATAGAGTCAAAGACTCATCTGGGAGGTCCTTTTATCACACACACACAGCTCATCATACTGTGCCTTGAACACATTCAAACTCCTTGCGGACACCACACTCTCAGGCAAGGCATTCCAATCATTTACAACTTTGCACAAAAAACCTGCTTCTCACTCCCTTACTCACACTCTCTTTATACAGTTTCCAGGGGTGACTTCTGGTTTTCCCGATCTCCCACTATTTTCTGTAGAACTTCTCCGGCATTGATCCTATAACAACACCCCTTACCAACTTGTAGGTCTCATCATATCTCCCCTCTTCCTCCCGACTCTGCAAATTACATCTTCTCAATCTCTCCTCATATTCGACATTCCAGAGGTCAAAAACTACCTTAGGCAATCGCCTTTGGACCCTTTCCAACATCTCATCCTTCTGAAAACCAGGTGACCAAATCTGGGCACAATAGTCCATGTATGGCCTAATCAGAGCCTTATACAACGGAACAAGAATCTCCCTACTTCTACACGTCAGTGTCCTCCGCATCATTCCCAGAAGCCTTTGTGTTGTCTTCACAATTTTGGCCACGTCCCCCCCCCCCCCTAAATTTCAGACCCTTATCCACTATCACCCCCCAGATCTCTTATTTCTTCCACCTCTGACAATATATCCTCACCAAGCATAAATTCTGCATCCCATCTTTGTTTTCCAAATTTTAAAACTATATTTTGCAACATTGAACTCGCATTTCCGTACCCAATCACTCAGTTTATTCAAGTCTTCTTGTAAGGCCACAACATCTTCACTACCCCTCATGGTTCGTCTCAACTTTGCATCATCTGCAAACAACTGAATATCTCCATCCAAATCTTCACCTATAGCATTAATATACAAGTTAAACAGTAATTTCCCCAAAACAGACTCCTGAGCCACTCCACTAGTGACTTTCCTTTTCCTGGATATTGCACCCCCCATACACAACTTGTTGATACCCTTCAGATAGCCAGTCTCCAATCCAATGCACCAATCTAATATCCAGCCCCATCTGCTCTAGTTTGACTATCAATTTATCATGAGGTACTCTATCAAAAGCCTTTGCAAAATCTAAGTATATTACTATGTATACTTCTCCTCTGTCCAAGGAAACAGTCGCTTCATTGTAATAAGTAAGTTGATTACTAAAACATGACTTCCCTTTAGCAAATCCATGCTGTCCATCAAAGATAATACCATTGTTGTCAACCCAACTCTGGATCCTAGTTCTCACAAGCTTCTCCAACAACTTAACCACAACACCTGACATACAGATAGGCCTATAGTTTGATGCTTGAGTTCAATCACCTCCTTTATGAAGTGGCACAATCTTGCCTCCTTCCACTCCTTAGAGACTTGACCGAGTGCAAGACTCGTATTAAAAAAATATGTCAAGACAGGTGTCAACTCCCTGGCACATTCCTTCAGAATACGTGGTGATATATTATCAGGTCCCACAGCCTTATTAACATCTAGTTTACTCAACTCCCCATACACCTCTTGCTCACTTTCAGTCAGTCTCTCCTCCCCATCATCAACTGCTCTCAATCTCTCCATGAAGTCACATTCACAAGATTGAAAGACCTTTATGAATTGCTCATTAAGTATCTC
The DNA here is from genome assembly GCF_054136105.1 of Typopeltis vanoorti. Classification (NCBI taxonomy): domain Eukaryota; kingdom Metazoa; phylum Arthropoda; class Arachnida; order Uropygi; family Thelyphonidae; genus Typopeltis; species Typopeltis vanoorti. The sequence continues at coordinate 45,571,899 of NC_143568.1, forward strand.
CACCACACATTCTGCAACAGCTGTCTTTATACCATTTTCTCCTATCAATGTCATCCTTCCATAATCATTTTTTCTTTTGCTGGCTACATATCAAAAGAAGTCCTTAGGATTCTTTTTAGCTTAATTAGCTAACTGCTGTTCATACCTTTCTTTAGCTACCCTCACCAACCAAGTCACCCTCATGGAATTGGTTATTTCCACTTCTCTTATCCTGGCTCCACAATGCCCTCTTTCTCTGTATCGCATGCTTAATCTCTTTCTTCATCCCTCTCACATCTACCTTATTTAACCTTCTCACCCTTGGAATACTCTTAGACATTGCATCTACTCAATAGTTTTTGAAAATCCCCCAAGCTGCATTGATCTCTTTTACAGCTAACTCCTCATTCCATTCTACACCTGCAAGCTGTCTCCTGAGCTCTTCATAATCACCCCCTCCCCCTTTTAGTTCCACCTATACCCTTTTTTCACAGAGTACATCCTCTGATGAGATGACCAAATCCAAGAGCCTCAATCCTCGCGTGCCCTCTGTTACATACTGTCTGAGGTAGTTATCATTAAAAAACTGAAGAAATTCATTTTCTTTACTTCCAGTTGCTATCTCATCATTCCAGTCTATATTGCCATAATTAAAATCGCCCATAATGATCACCCTTTTCTTATTTGATTATACATTTCATTATGACCACCATCCACATTACCTGGTCTATAACAACATCCAACCAAGTATTTGATTCCATTCACCTCTATCTCACACCATACTGCCTCAAAACCACTGGCACTATTTCCCTCTTGCATCTCTACTTTGTATGAAACTCTTTCTCTATCATCAATAGCACTCCCCCTCCCTTTTTACCCCTTCTATCCTCACGAAACACATCATACCCTTCCATCTCTATTCCTGTCAGGATGTCATCCTCTTTCAACCATGTCTCGCTTATTCCGACAATCTTTTGGGGAACAGATGCTAATGCAACCATTTCATCTGCCTTCTTTCTTATACTTCTAGCATTTGTATACAAACACAATAGCTCATTTCTGGATCTACAGCTAGTTCCACTAATACCACTCACTCGATGTGATCTCTCCATGCTCGCCTGGTGCCATTTCCCTTTCTGCTTATTCATTTTAAAACCCTTTTCAATTCCAACTGTTTCCTCTTGATCCCAGGTCATCCCATTTCTTTCATGTCTACGCATGCTCTCACCTCCTCTCGGATTTTCCATCCAATCTGTTCTTTGTCTTCTTCTTTTTCTTTGTATCATTCCTTCTATAAGTGTTTTTTTTTTGTAGGGATTCATGCCTTAGTATGTGACCAAGGTAGGTTGTTTGCCTTTTCTTAATGGTTTTCAACAGATTCCTGTCTTCTCCAATCATCTCTAATATTTCTAAATTAGTTTTTTTGGCTGTCCATGGGACTAAGAATTCTTCTGAGGATCCACATCTCAAAGGCTTTTAGTTTATTTTCACAATATTTTGATATTGTCCAGATTTCTGCTCCATATAATAGCGTTGACCATACGTATCATTTGAACAGCCTAATTCTTGTTTTTGTGTGAATATATAGTAGTGTTGACCATACGTATCATTTGAACAGCCTACTTCTTGTTTTTGTGTGAATTTCCCTTGAGGTCAGAATGAAGGTTGATCTAGCAATTTCTATTATTCTTAATATTTCCTTATCACACTTTCCATTCTCTGTAATTAGTTGACCTAAACATATATAACTCTCTACTTGATCTAAAGTATTTCCTCTGATCTTAATATTTATATCGGGTATTTTCCTTTTTCTCTTGTTACCAGCATGGGTTTGGTTTTTTTGAAGTTGAAATTAAGTCCATATTTTTCACTTAGCTTCAGTGTCTCTTCTAGTAGGCTTTGAAGGTCTTTTTTATTTTCAGCTAGCAGAAGCTAGCTGAAAATAAAATGGCCAATACTTGATCGCAACAGCTTCTGTAAGCTGTTGGGATCAAGTACTGGCCTTGACAACCTTCATAGAAAACGGCTTTGAAAAACAATTGAAAACAAAAGCTGTATTTGTAATTAAAATGAAAAGCCAAACGGCTAGTTTTCTGGCAACTTAATATATATAATAAAGGGATAAAAATCCTATGTTGTTATATAGCTAGTAAGTGAAACTCAAGATCGAGAACTACAATCTATGAGTGTCAATGCCAAAAAACTATCAGCGAAGGCAATTCGAAGCAAAGGTGCAGCAAGCTCCCTCACTATTCTTGATATTCTCTCATAATGTAAAACACAGCTCCTAGGAGATGTAATACTGTCATTACATTATGAGGAGAGGTCACTACCCAGACCGGTTTCAACCTTTTTTGAGGTCTCATCAGTGAGTAGGCAGACCTGGAAGATATCAAAGCTTAGTGAAAAAGAACTTGCATACCTTCACTATACGAATGCCATAAAGGTGTACTTATATTTTGTAATTAAAATGAAAAGCCAAACGGCTAGTTTTCTGGCAACTTAATAGATAATAAAGGGATAAAAATCCTATGTTGTTATATAGCCAGTAAGTGAAACTCAAGATCGAGAACTACGATCTATGAGGGTCTCAGTTTAAAATTCTTAGAAATTGTCCAATCACCAAAAGTAGCTAACCTACTTAACCAAATACTAGCAGACAGATGGATTCAAGTATCTCTCAATGAATCCAAAAGTAAATTCTTTAAGATTAAAAATAGCCTACCTCAGGGGTCAGTTCTCATCCCATTATTTTTTAACTTATATATTAGTGATATCCCAGTGACAACATCAAGGAAATTCATGTACGCCGATGATACTGGTATTTCAATTTAACATTCCATTTCAAAAAGCTGAAAACATCTTAACTAAAGATCTGGCTAGATTTGATTAATACTTTAGACGATGGCAACTACAACCCAACCCGAACAAAACTGAAGCCACATCCTTTCATTTAAGTAATATCCAAGCTAACTATATCCCAAAAGTTTACTTCAGAAATAAAGTGGTGAAATTCAACAATCATCCAAAATACTTAGAGTTACCCTAGACAGAAGTTTGACATTTAAATATCATCTAGGAAATATCGCTGAAAAATTAAAAACGCATGCATAAACTTGCTGGTATTTCTTGAGGTGCTCATGCCAACGCATTACCGCACTGTCTTTGGTCTATTCTAGCAGACTATTGCACTCCTGTGTGGTTGAACAGTACACATGCTTCTCTTGTCGATATCCAGCTGAATAAAACTATGAAAATAATCTCTGGTGCTCTAAGATCTGATACTGGCTCCTAACTCTCAGCAACATAACCCCTCCCTCACTTCACAGGACCCAAGCATTAAGCAAATTATTGACAAAAATAATTGGAAACAATTCCTTGTCTATCCACCATGACATTTTCTTCCATACCTCACAAAGACTGAAATCCAGGTGCCCTGCCTGGAGGAGTGCAATACAAATGAATGACCAGAACTTTTGATCTGTGTGAGTCATGGAGAGAGAGCGAGTATTAGCTTCGACACACCTCCAGTCTTCGAATTCCTATTTCAAATCCAACGTCTCATCTGGAGGGCTTCGATCTCCTAGACATGTATGGACCACTTTAACTCGGGTCAGAACAGGACAGGAGATGTAAACATCTCCTGCATAAATGAAAATGGTCTGATACCTCAAACTGTGCATGCAGAAGCAGGATTCAGACTATTAATCACATTGTGCTTGAGTGCTCTATCTACACATACTCAGGACTTTTTTGGAGTGGATTCGGGATTTAAGGATTAATCTCCGATTCTTAATTTTAACCTATTTGTATCCCTTATAATATAATTTTTACAATTGTTTTTATGTAATATCTTGAGACCTATACATTATATGCTAAACAAATAAGTGGGAGCCAGACCCAGAGGTGATACTAAGGCAGAACCACAGAATGTTACTGACAGGATGGGTGAAAGATGCATGCTTTTCATATTTCCCTTTGTCTGGAGAGGAAAATTAGGAGTTATCGTGAGTAGGGAGTTATTGAGCTATATGCTCACCCTGTGAGGGCAGTGAGATTAGCTGTGTTCAACTAGACGTAGGATAGACTTGGGTCTTTTGTATTTGCAGTAATCTGCTTCACTGTAGTCAGTAGCTTGTTTGATGAGCAGGTTTGGGTGATTGCTTGTCTTGGTGAAGAACTTTTCTGCTAGGTCATGGAGAAGAGATGTAAGGAATGTTGACTTCTCTGTGGATCTGAGAGTTCTGATAAACCATAGGGCATCCAGAATCATCCTCAGGCATTTGTTCTGGATTCTCTGCAATTTCATAATATTTGTATCTGAGGTATGGCTCCATGCAGGGGAAGCGTAGGTGATGACAGGGCGTATTAGCATCTTGTAGATAAGTAACTTGGTTTGTATATCAAGTTTGCTTCTGCGATTGATCATGGGGTAAAGCTGAGCAATTACTCTGGATGTCTTCGAGACTGAGCTTGATATGTTTGCTGAATCGAGTTTTTTATCTAGTTGCACTCCGAAGTGTTTGACTTCTCTCTGTCATGGAATCTTAACTCCTAAGAATAATGTCCTCTTTGCTAAGTACCTTCTTTCTGGAAAATAGTATAGCAGAAATTTTTTGGGGGTTTACTTGGATTCTCCAGTCTGCTAACCACTTCTCCCGTGTACGGATGTTACCTTGAAGTCTTCTGATTGCCAGTTGGGCTGAGAGATCTTGCTAGTATTGCATTGTCATCTGCATATAGTGCAGCGATAGTTGTTCTCGGGTTTGGTGGGATGTCAGCTATGTAGATTGAAAACAGAAGCGAGGCCAGAAGAGAGCCCTGAGGAACATCTCCAGGATTTTGTCTGGTCGATATTATTTAATTGATTTTGATTTGCATATATCTATCTTTGAAGTATACATGGATTATTTTTTAACTTTATTGGGAAGTTAAATTTTATAAGTTTATAAAAAAGGCCCTGCCACACTTTATTGAATGCCTTCTCAGCATCGATGAAAACCGTAGCTGTATGGAGATTCCAGTTGAAGCCTTTTGTGATATGCTCCACCAGTTGGAGTATGTGTTGGACTGTACAAAGTACAATTCAGATACCTTCACGGAATCCGAATTGTATGTTGGGGATATGCTCCACCAGTTGGAGTATGTGTTGGACTGTACAAAGTACAATTCAGATACCTTCACGGAATCCGAATTGTATGTTGGGGATAATACCAAGCTTATCTGTTTCTGCTTGAAGCCTTGTGAGAATAACTTTCTTGGTAATATTTCCGAGAAAGTTATGTAGATTGAAAATATGCATTATGGGAAGGGTAGTGACCCTTCCCATAATGCATAGCAATATACATGTCCATAAGGATATGTGCTTTGCATTATGAGATACTAACACAAGTGATGTGAAGTCATTAGCCTCTATATATGAGTTGCCCAGTTGTGAAGTTACTTCATGCGCAAACTTTGTTTGCTTACACTTAGATAAAGGATTAAACCAAGAATATAATTTCTTGGCATCTTTAATTTATCTCTACTGTCATGTTCTGTGATTATTGCTGAGAAGCAGACAGGGAGATGCATTAAACTTTATGTAGAATTATACCATTTTTATTACAGTTCACTGGACTCTAGCACATGAGCCACTTCCACTTGCTTTTTTTTCCCATCTGATGAAATGATCTTCATCCAAGGCATGTTGATTAAGTCCACTTTTTTGGTTGTGCATATGAAATATATTTTTTGTGCTATTTCAGAGATTTTGTGTTATTTCAGAGGCGATCTGTTGTTCCTTTAATGTAGGGTAAGGATATGGTGTATATATAATCTGGTTGAGAAGAAGTTTAGTGAGGTTTTTTTTGTTGTAACCATCTATTAAAAAAAAAAAAGCATAAACAGAACCCTTTTGTTTCAGATTGCAGTGAAGATCCTGAGAATGAAATTTACTTTGCTCTGGAAGCCAAAGTTTTCAAACTTCCAAGTTTATGGGCAAGATGGTGATATGAAGTGGCATGTCTGTGTGGAGAGGGCTTCCAATACACTGAACACTTGAGGGACCTATCTGGTTGCCTTGTAACTAAGGTATCTGAGAGAACTGAAGTCCCACCTTTTTTTTTTCCATGTTCAACAGTAAAAGTAATTTATTGCCTTAATGTAAAGTCATTAGTTTCGATATACAAGTAGCCTAGTTGTGAAGATACTTCACACACAAACTTTGTTTGCTTATACTTGGATAGAGGATTAAACAAGATTAATTTATAACCAAGTGGAAAAAACTCAACTAGCTCTGATCCACAGTATTTTAATAATAAGATGTTACAACTTTTCATACTGCACTTTTGTTCCCCGTACCAACTGAGTCAGCCTCGTTCTCTTCATGGAACTGATTATTACCACTTACTTTGTTATCTTCATAATGCCTTCTTCCTCTCTTCATACATCTATTTCACACCTGCTTAATTTAACTCTATGACCATTGGAACACATTTAAACATTCCTTCTACTAGATAGTTCTTGAACAGCACCCAAGTAGTATTGCTATCCTTTCTATGCTACAGCTGCAAGCTCTCTCCTGAGCTTTTCATAATTACCAGCCTTGTAGTTTCTCATTATATTGCATCCTTTCCTCAAGGCCTGGCCATCATTCAGGTAATCACTTTATGGTCATTTTCACCATCTGGAGAGAGAGAGAGAGAGATATGGCATCCTCTGATGAGATCATCAAATCCCCATGTGCCCTCTGTAATATACTGCCTGAGGTAGTTATCCCACAAAAACTTGAGAAATTCATTTTCTTTACTTCCAGATGCTATTTTGTCATCCCAATCTGTACTTTCATAATTAAAATCACCCATAATGATCACATTTTCTAACTTGCTTGGCTAATCGCTTATTATTATTATTGTACGGATGCCTCCACGAAGTCTGAAGACTCATTGCAAGAGAGACAAACTATCCACACAATCTATCATACCTCTCCTAGAACCCATTAACAGACAAAGCACTCACAACTCATCTGACAACCCATTCCACTCATTCACAACTCTCCAAGTGAAAACTTAGTGCTCACACCCCTACTAGCCACACCTTTATTCAACTTCCAGGAATAACCTCCTTGGTCTGGCCCTTTCAGCCAAGTGCTGAAACAATTCCCCTGCATCAATCCTATAAAACCCTTTAAGCAACTTAAATGTTTCTATCATATCCCCTCGATTCTGAATCTTCTCCACTATTTCTACATTTCCAAGAAACCCTGGAGATCAGACTTGAGCACAGTAATCATCCAGATGTGGACGTAGCAAGATCTTTTAAAGGGAAATAGCAACTTCCTTATCTCTACTTGTCGATAGCCAAGTTCTCTTATGGGCTACCTTAGCAGTATGTCCTTTAAACGTTTAGTTCTCTATCTAGCTTCCTCTATTTTGCGGAGTAGTGCCATCAATGTGATACACCGCTTGTAATCTGTTTATCCCAAAATGCATAATTTTACCACATTAAATGGACACCTATTATCTTTTGCCGGCCTGGTTGGCCTAGTGGTTAGCATATCTGCTCTCCAGCCAAAAGGCTGCAGGTTCAAATCCCGCCATAGGCATGGATCTTTGTGATTGTCTGTGAAAATACTAGTGGTGGTGGACAGTAGATGGCACTGGTGTCGATGTTGATGGTAGTTGCAGTTCACTGTTGTTGGTGAATTAAAATGATGTTGGTGGAGACAGAGAGTTGTCTGATTTTGCCTTCCTTGCCTGAGGCTTGTACTGTTCATGAGTTTGCTGATCACCTTTCTACTTATATACCCTCCACAGCATTTTTTTCTTCTCCATCTCATGCTTAATGATATTGCTGACTAACCCTCCTTACCTTAGGTATATAATTTAATATTGCTTCCTCTAGATAACCCTTAACTATCTCTCATGCACTACTAACATCCTCACCCAGCAGTGCTTTATGCCATGGCACAGATTTAAGCTTATCATAAATACCTGCCTTGTAGTTCCATATATACCCCCCCCCCCTTCTTGACAGAATATTCCTCATGTTGTACAATCTTCTGAGTCAAGACTGCATGGTCATTTTCACCAATTGGAAGCAATGTGGTCACATTGGTTATGGATAGCTCTTCTGATCCTATGACTAGGTCCAACACTCTTACGCCCCTAGTCTCCTCCATCACATACTGACTCGTAATTATCTCTAAGTAGGTATATAAATTCCATTTCCTTTCTGCCATGTGATCTTTCTTCCTTCCAGTCTATACCTCCATTGTTGAAGCTCCCATAATAATTACTCGATCTGTACTCATTGTACTAATTTGGCAATGCATGTTTACCAGATCATTCATGGAACTCCCTGGCCTATAGCAACAAACCAACTGCATGTTTTGTCTTACTGGCCTTAATTTCACACCAGACTGCTTCAAATGAAAAGTCACCCACCCTCCCACCTATCTCCTTTTTGGCTGCAATTCATCCACTATCATCAGTAGTACCCCTCTCCCCCATCTTATCTTCACTGAAAATACTAAATCCTTCAGATTCTATTCCTGTAACTACATTATCTGCTGTTAGCCAAGTCTCACTAATGACTATAACTTTTGGTAAGGTTGCACAAACCAATGCCAAAAACTACTCCCTCCTTTTCCTGATACTTGTTGACAATAGTATATAGAAACTGCAGCATCCCTTTATTTCCCCCATCCACCACCCTATTTGATATTTTTGCTTGAGAGACTAGATTCCACACTTAGTCATTCTCAGATGCACTTGCTTCATATAGAAACTGCAGCATCCCTTTATTTCCCCCATCCACCACCCTATTTGATATTTTTGCTTGAGAGACTAGATTCCACACTTAGTCATTCTCAGATGCACTTGCTTCATGGGTGCCTTCACACAAACTCACCAGCTTTCACCCTAATTGCTTAAGTTTTCCTGAATTTGCTTTTCAGCATGCTCAGTGAACAAAGCTCTCTTAGACACCTAACACCAAAACCATTTAGATGCAGTCCATCAACATTGTACAAATCCTTTTGTCTGTCAAATATACAGATATACAAATCCTACATCAGCTTTCTGCATAACCTACATATAGACTCATTAGCTAGCAATGCCCTCATCAGTTCGCCTCTATCATAGCGTGGTAGAAGACTTACAATCTTCACTTTTTGCCTCTTCTAACAACTCCTTGACATCCTCCCTCACAGAATACTTCTTGCCTCGCAGATCATTTGCGCCAATCAAGACAATCAAATTCCTTCCACTTAAGTTTTTGCATCTGGATTGCATGAGTCATATTGTGAATTTTTGCTTCAGGGAAACATGATTTTGTCTCACTATCATTAAGCACTCCAGTGATGATAGAGTCTCTGTAAATAATTTTCTCTTTAGCTTTTTATTTTTAATTCGCTCGGTGTTTATTACCATTTCAAACTGTCTTCTTTCTCTTCTCGATCCTACTAAGTTCTTGCTGCTTTTGCAATTTTACACTTTGTCCTGTGAAGTGTACCATTCAAGCATGCTATTTCTTTATTTATCTCAGTTTCGTTCTCCTCTATTTTATCAGCCACATGTTTGACATTAATAACATCATTTTCCATCCTACTGTCGGTACTGTCCATCGACAGGGACTGAAATGAGAACAGAGATAAATAAGGATTAAAAAACTCAATGTGAAGACAATTGTGGGAATGGATGAAATATCAACTCAGATGTTGTGAGAAAGTACAAGAAAAATTGGCATTTTCTATAACTAGGCCATTTATTTTGTATCAGCACTGAAAGAATCCCAAAGGATAGGAAAGAAGACAAGACATTCCCATTACATATAAATTAGACTTCCAAGACAGATGTACCAAATTATAGAGTGATCAGTATATCAGATAGTGATTAAGATATTGAAAAAGTTGGTTGAGTGCAGAAGTCAGGATTGGGTGAATAGGAATATGATACTCTACAGGGAATAGTATTGGTTTGTGAAGGGCAAGTTTTTTCCTTCATAATTTACTTTCTTTAGTAAAGGGACATCTGGATCATAAGGGAAATTATGTGGGTGGCTTGAGGACAGGCAGACGGAGTGAATCAATACGAAGGCAGGTTACCAGTGGTATGCCTGCTATACTTAAGCCGTTGCTGATGATGCTATACTGGTGAAAAGCAATAGTTAATAAGAGTGATGTACAAATCCTGCAGAATGATCTAAACAGACTGATGCTTTGCACAAAGGATAATTGCTGCCAATTCAGTATGTCCTTGAATGAAGTTATGCACTTAAAGATGAAAAAACTGCCAACACAGATGGAAATGGCTGCAAGAAATTGATGACTGTCAGGATTTGAGAATAATGTTGATAGTGTGAAGTTCACACTGCAAAAACAAAATAGCTCAAGATCTTTTGACAGGTTTGTGGAGTGCTCCCTATGAGGATAGATTGAAGGTATGTAGGTTACAAAGTTTAGGTGAGAGTTAGAAAAGAGATATGACACAAACACATGTTACCAAATATTTTATAGAGTGGATGATAAAGAATCTTTCAATACATGACTTGATGGGAGAGAACAAGAGATAATCCCCTGGAACTTGTACAAGCATGTGGTTATCAAAGACTAGAATTTTTGCTTAGAGAGTGGAAGTAATTGTCAGAGGCAATTTTGAGTTCTGTCAGTGAATGAACTGAAGGAGAGGTATGATAGGCATTATGCCAATGATGGTTAACGTGGACCTCCCATGACGAGTCTTCACACTATGTGGAGATATCCATCTAATAATTATTTAACTCACACGTTTTTGCATACCTCTCAGAACACCTGGATTGCTTTTCCTTTCATATTTCTCCTGCTGATGGCACTATCTTGAATTCCATTGAGTTGTGTCAGTAGCTGACTTTTCATCCTTTTCCCTGATGAAAACAGCAGAGCCCTGTTTAACTGAGTGATGTCCCAGTTGATGTGTTGGACTCATTCATTATTCTGCAGTGAGAAAAGTGTGCCTTGCCTGACTTCAGTAGAATGGTGTATTAAACAAAAATTACAAACTCAAAGAGCTATCCATTCATCCCTTACACCCAAAGTAACTGGTGCTATGATTGTTTGCCCAAGCAGGACCTCAAATTGCTGATACTCTCTAACACGTGCATACACATTCTTTTTTTATGCAGTGTAAGTTATGCCTCCAAGGAAATGGACTGTAGACTCAGAACCATACCCATTTGAAGGTGCAGCAGTAAAGTGGTTCTGCTGGTCAGCCACTAGATATGCGACTGAACTTAATGTGTTACCACCAGGTTCAGTTCATTAAGAAACATGCCATGAGCCACCTTCACTGGCCAGGAAACCAGTGATTTTAATCTTTATCACTGCCATGAAAGGCATAAATACAGCATCACTGTGCGAGGGTGAACACTTTATTTTAGGCTTTAGTAACCAATGTCCACCATATACAAACATCTAAACCAGGGGTCGGCAAACCTTTTGGAACGCTGATCCCTTCATGGAATCCTTGATCCTTAATCAGCCCCCATCATGTTAAATAAATGAATAAATGTTATCAGTAAATTTCTCAATTTAAAAATAATAATTCCTTCACCCTTTTACTTCATTATTACTGCTTCTCAATAAGAAATACTTAAAGAAATTTATAAAGAACATTAAAAATTTACATTTTAAATTCGAGATAATTGGAATGCCCATGAACACACAGATCTACAGCCATAAATACTTAACCTCCCCATGAGGAGGCTCAACTCGCCCCAATAGGGATAGGGGAGAAAAGGGAGAGAACTCCATACGAATAAATAAATAATCTGCAAACAACTGAAAATCCCCATTTAAATTGTCCTCAATTTCATTAACATACAGGTTAAACATCAGTGGTACTAATACAGAATTCTGAGGCACACCACCAGAGAATTTTCTCTTCCAGGATATTGCTCCCATGCACAACTTGCTGATAATTATCATATAGGCAATCCAATGTGCTAGTCTAATATCCAACTCCATCTACTCTAGTTTGACTATCAACTTATCTCTAGCAATTTATCTCCACCAAGAGTAAATTCTACATCCAATCTTTTCTAAATTTTAAAACCTTACATTTCACGACATTGATAGTTTGACTATCAACTTCTCATGTGTAATCTATCAAAAGCCTTTGCAAAATCTATGTATACCACTATATATCCATCTCCCTTATCTAATGCAGCTGTCACCTTATTGTAATAAGTAGGTAGATAACTAAAAGATGACCTCCATTTGCTGTCCATCAATGATAATACTACTGTTGTCAATTCAATTTTAAACTCTCCATTATGTCACACCCATAAGGACGAAAGACCTTTATGAACTGCTCATTAAATATCTCAACTATATCCTCTACATCAGTTATCCTTCTACCATTTTCTCTAATCAGTGTCGTCCTGTCAATAATTTTTTTTTTTGGCTTCATTAGCTAACTGTTGCTGATAATGCACTTTTGCTACCCTCACCATCTGAGTCACCCTCCTTGCCTGTTCTGCGTACTCCTCGTGGAATTGATTATTACCACTCATCTTATGTTGCCTCCATACTCAGAAGATTTAATCTTCTGACCCTTCAACTGGGAATGCATTTAGACATTGCTTCTACTAAATAGTTCTTAAATATCATTCAAACAGCAATGATCTCCTTTTCACCCAACTCTTCCTTTCATGCTACAGCTGCAAGCTGTCTCCTGAGCTTCTCATAATCACCAGCCTTGTAGTTCCACATATACTCTTTCCTCACATGGCTGGCAACCACCCACTTAATCACTTCATGGTCACTCTTACCAAATGGGAGATTTTGAAACCCTCATTTATAATGACATTCTCTAATGAGATGATCAAATCCAAGATCCTCAATCGCCACATGCCTTCTGTTATATACTGTCTGAAGTAGTTATTCCTGAAAAACTCAAGAAATTTATTTTCTTTACTTCTGGTTGCTATCTCGTCATCCCAATCTATATTGCCATAATAAACATTACCCATAATGATCACTTTTTTCCTGTATGCTTATACATTTCATGATCTGTCCACATCACGAGGTCTAAACATTTTGATTTAAACATTGCTTCTACTAAATAGTTCTTAAATATCATTCAAGCAGCATTGATCTCCTTTTCACCCAACTCTTCCTTCCATGCTACAGCTGCAAGCTGTCTCCCGAGCATCTCATAATCACCAGCCACGTAGTTCCACATATATCCTATTCTATTCACTGCTTTCTCACACCAAAACCATTGCCACTCCTTCTCCCCCCCCTCCCCCATTGCATCTCTACCTTATATGGAGATAACTTTTTCTATCATGAGTAGCACTTCACTTCCCTTTTTACTCTTTCTATTTACACAAAAAAATTTCATACTTTTCCATCTCTGTTCCTGTCAGGATGCCATCCTCATCCAACCATGTCTCACTTATTCCAACAATTTTTGGGTGAACGAACTCAATCAATGCAACCATTTCATTTCCCTTGTTTCTGATACTTTTAGCATTTGTATACAAACATACAAACATAACAGCTCATTCTAAGATCTATAACAAGTTTCTCTGATACTACTTATTAGGTGTAACTTCTCCATACCTTCCTTGAGCCATTTCTTTTTCTCCTTACTCATTCCAGAAGAACCTTCAACCTTCTTCAAATCCAACTGTTTTTCCTTACCTTCCAAGCCATTCCATTCCCTTCTTGCCTACACATGCATTCACATCCTCTTTGAGCAACCTTTCTCACACTGTGTTCCCTGTCTACCCTGAGTCTTTTCATTTCCCTGTTTGTCTTGCACATGTTCTCTTATTCTCTATTCTACTTATTCTATTATTCTACTCATGCTTCTTCATTCATAAGCACAACACAGCACCACTTCAGTCTCTCCTTCCTTACTCTCTCACTCTTTTAATTACTTCTTACTTGCTCAGATTCATTCTCTGCACTCATTGCTTTCCCTTTCATCAGCAGTCTCTCCAAATAATTCATACCAAAATCATTTAAATGCAGTCCATGACTTATACAGTTCAATTCATCCTTCAAACTCATTCCACAAATTAATAAACCCCTTTCTCTTCATACATTTTCATTAACATATCATTCATAATTCTTGTTCTCCCTCACCTCATCACTATCATTCAAATTTATGCAACAAAGTTATGCATCTAAAATTAATGGGAATTAGAATAATTTTTCAAAACAGAAGTAGATTCAAGGAAGAATCTTTGAGCCTTTTTCAACAATTCCATTAGAGCTGTTCAAAGCACAATCTGCAAATTTTGAGGTGGCGACAGTAATGAATCACATGTAGTCTGTGCATTTAGAGATTCTGATACTGGTTGTTCTGCCAGTTTGGCCATACAGCTTCCTGACACTTGGAACATCAAGCAAAGCTAGGAAATGAAGCTATCTTTAGGAGAGCAAATAAGAGATACCAATAAGAAAGGTAGTTCCCAGACTGCATTTTTTCATGCCTTTTTTCCAGCTTTTCAAAAGTGCCAAAGATATATGAATGATGGTGAATTTATGTAGTATATTTGGAAGGAGGAAAAAAGCACAGAATTCAATGACTGTATTCTTTGTCTGTAAGATTTTCATTTTCATATTTTTAAAATGATATTTATGTATTTTAGTCTACCGTTTATCTCTGAAAGCTGTTAAACTCTGATTCTTTTTAAAAACTTTCTTACATGCTTTTCTTTTCAATATGATATTCACTTTTATCTTGATCCCAACTATATGGTGATCACTTCCTATTTCAAATCCTCTGTATACTGATGTATCCTAAACCAGCAGGAAGACATCACTGTCAACTCATTGTCAGTGAGACATTTCTTATTTTTTGAGTATTTTCTTTATGTGAATTTGTGCATATCTTTATGTTCAAATGAGTGTTAAGGATGACTAGTCCATGTTCTGAAGAGAAATCCCATGGGTACATACCATTTTTCTTTGTTTTCTCCAAAACATTTCTGGTAATCATTTCCTACTCTGTTTACATTCTTAACAAAAACTGACTTTTCTTGTGTGTCAGCTGCTTTCTCTAATGACTTAAATTCCTTCCACTTCTCCCTTAGTATAAAACCTTCTGTGGTGTTATACTAAGTCAGTCCAATTCTCCATTTTGGAATTGCCCATATTACCTGATACTGCTCACATTCAAGAAGATAATCTTCATATTTAATGTTGAAAACTACTGCTCCTCCTTTCCTGATTATTTTTTATTGGATATAACGTCTTGTGTTTGTTATTTAGAAGAATCTCACCTGTTTTGTTTTTGTCTTCTGTTTCAACAACACCTATTATGTCAATCTAATATTTCACCAATTGTTCTGATAGAGCCACTTCTTTTCCATTGATGATTCTTAAGTTGATGGTGACAATCTCAAGTTCTGTTGTTGTTATTGTTGAGTTGAAGTTTCTTTCAGTAGCTTACTTTTCACTGTTTGCCCTGGTTCTCTGACTAAAATGGCTTCATTTAACCAGGAAACACATCAGCCAGTAGGAAACTTCATCATGTTTTACTATTACTTTATTTTGTTTAAGCAAAGAAGAATACAATTTATTTATAATTGAAATATAAATTTGAAGGACTTATGAATTGATCTATTCTCTGAAGGAATATAACATATTTGGCTTCATGAAACTTGCATATTTGGGAATACCCATCTTCAAACCTTCAACTTGCCACTAGTGACTAAAGACTGCAGACTTTAGTTCTCATTCATTCAATGTTTCTTATCAAAATTATCACTATTTACATATGAGGGATTTCCAAAAAGTAAGTTAATGCATTTTTTTCTCGAAGATGTTTATTAATAAGTTGAAATTATACACCAAGAAATAAGTGAGGAGTCTACGTAGCTCAGATGAAGCCCTTTGGTCAGAAAGACCTGAGTTCGATTCCCGTTGGTGACTTGAGGAGCCTTTATCTGGCCTCTTTCAACTAAAGGTGAGTTAGCTGGTATCATACAGAGGTAGAGGGTTTTTCTCCCAAAAACTCGGGTATTTTGTTCCCCAGAACAAGCAAACCAGCCCCGTGAACACACACGGATTACAGTCAGAAATACTGCCCTTAGGAGGATGCAGCAAGGAATGCCGACCCAGCTGCATTAATTAGCTGTAAGCCCTCTTGGTCGTGGGGGGGGGGGGGGTTCAACCCATCCTAAAGTGGATGGATGAGGGGGATATGGTGATAATGATGAGAAATAAGTAAACATGCACTACTTCTCCACAAAATCACCAAATTTATTGATGTACTTGTCTCAACAATAGATCAATTTATTAATACCAGTACTGAAGAAAGCCATGCTCATACCCAGTGACCAACATTGTACCGCATAATAAACTTCCTCATCCACAGTGAAATGTCTATCAGAAAGGTGTTTCTTGAGGGGGCCGAACAAATGGAAGTCTAAAGTCACTAAGGATGGGATGTAAGGAAGGGGGAATGTGGCAGAGTTTCCCAATGATTACAGCACAACCACTTACGAGTGGTGTGTGTGTGGAGTAGCATTGTCATACACTAAAATCATGACACTTGTTAGGAGTCCTGGTTGTTTGTGTCAAATGTTGGCTTTCAGTTTGTCTAATGTTGCACAGTAAAACTTTGTTCCACCAATTGAACACTGTGACCATGATTTTTGCACACAGGAGTTTGTGGATGTTTCCAGGTCATGGAGTCTTGTTTGCTCTCCAGAGTAAAGCGATGAACCCACGTTTTGTCTCCTGTGACTAGGTGAGCAAGAAAATCCTTGCCTTTGTTGCTGTATTGCAACAAATTCTCCATACATTCCCATGTGTGTTGCCTTGTGCTCCTCTGGCAATTGTTGGAACACCTAGCAAGAGCACACCTTTTGAAAGCAAAGGACATCATGAACAATTCTGTAAACAGTGGACTTACTCAAGTTCGCCACTTATGCAATTCAATGCAGTTTTACTCACTGATTTTCAGAACAATGTCCTTAACGCACAAAATACCTTCCGTCTTGCTCAATGAAGGCCTGTCCAGTTCGATCTTCAATGCTATCGCAGCCCATTTTAAATTCATTACACCAAAAACACACCTGCTTCTTTGACATCACCTTTTTGCCGCCACATATACAGCAACCAGTTTACAGTAAATGTCACTTGGTAAAGCCCCTTTCTGCTTCCAAAAAAATTAATAACTTCACAGACACCTGTTTAGACCACACTTGCACAGTAGCTGCTATCTTGCAACTGGAATTAGCTGTAAGACGACAGCACTACCACTCTGCAATAGCAGTCTCTTTGAATGTTATTAATGGATTTGTCCATTGGGTTTTATCTCATTCCCTTTCACCATTATTAAGAAAAAAATGTGTTATCTTACTTTTTAGAAATCCATGATGTGTATACATACCAGTTCCGATGATGCCAGTTTGCCCTTAGCAAAGAAACCAACATATGTAAAAGTGACTGTGTACAAGGATGCATACTCAAGAATTAGCATTATACCAACATGATCATGAAGCAAGATTTGCATTACTTCTCTATAAAATGAGCCAATAACAATGAACACCTCCCATTAAACAGTCATTAACTATTTGCTACAAAATTCATTAGAGCAAAGACTACATATCAAATCCACCACTTTTATTCAATGGAATTCTTTAACAGCTCGCTATCTAATGAGAAGTAGAGCTCTGAATATGCATAATTTTTCTTCTTCTTTGTTCTCCTCCTCCTGATCTGCAAGTTGCATTGTTCAACTAATTTTAACAAAATTTGAATATTGCTTTTTCTCACATTGTTTAAATGCTTGAGAATTTCAGCACAATCACACTAAAATGAAGCTGGGTTACTTTGAAAGTTTTTTTTTTCACTTGATAATATTATAAATTAAAGATACCAAGAAATTATATACTTGGTTTAATCCATTATCCAAGTGTAAGCAAACAAAGTTTGCGACTGAAGTATCTTTCAGGACTCGGGGCAACTCGTGGCAAAGGTGGTATAACTTCTCATCACTTGCCTTAGTATCCCATAATGCAAGGCACATCTCCTTGCAGGCATGTATAATGCTATGCATTAAGGGAAGGGTCACTGCCCAAACCGGTTTCGACCTTTATTGAGGTCTCATCAGTGGGAGCCACAGGTGGTGATACTAAGGTGGAAGTAATGGAGAAGTCATATTTTCCTATATGAGTTGCCAAAAAGTGTCACACCTTATTATTAAAATACTCTGGATTAGAGATAGATAGTTGTCGAGAGTTTTTCACTTGGTTGTTTGCTTACACTTGGATAATGGATTAAATCAAGTATATAATTTCTTGGTATTGTAAAATGTGGTATGAAGAAAAAATAGAACAAAAATTTTCTATACCGATTTTACTTGGAAATAACTGATTATGCAAAGTACTTGTAATTGAATTAACGTTTAACTTAATTTTTTTGCTGTATTAAAGCTGGTAAAATATTAGAGTAAATTGTTAAAATATTTAAGAACCACTAAAATTGTACAAATAAAGAAATAGCTCAGACAGGATTAGACATGTAGACCTGAGGCTAGCAAAAATTGCGAAGGTCAACAGGTTACAGGTTTTCCCACCAGAACTCAGCGACAGCAGGGTGGCGGAGAAAACCCCTCCAAGAAAATCCAGATGGTTTAATCTGAGGCGATTCCAAGGTTGGGAGAGTAGGATAAAAGGGAGAAATCGAGGGGGCCAAGCGCTCGGTTCCTGGCTCTCGTTCCAGTCTCGCTTCAAAGAGGTTCCTGTGTCCAGCTGTACCAAGGAGGAGGGGGGGGGGGGGGAAGCATGTCCCACCACCAAAAGTCTGACGATGATAGGAGGTTCGTAAAAGCAGTGACAGTCTATTCCAGAAGTCCCACTGCGAAGTTTCTTGACGATCTCCAGGTATCATCGTTGCCGTGAACTAGTGTCCGAGTATGGTTTTCCCCTGAAGGAAGAGGAATGTGTTCAATGATCTCTAGGATCTAGTGTACTGAACTAGCTGACAAGGTTGCAAGTAAGAATTTTGTAGAACTTTCCTAGATTGGGAAAATTAATGCTAAGAATGCCGATCCCTTAGTTAGCGTAAAGAACATTTGTGAAGTTGTAAAGCTGCACTTCTGATTAATTGTGAACTAATTGTTTGCAGAGTCCAGAGAAATTTGCTAATGTTATGTGATGAAATGGAAATTGATTGTAAAGTTTAGTTATGCGTAATTCGTTTTTTTGCCTGAGTTAAATCAAGTTAGAATGTGTAAAAGTCTATCCACGAGTCTGATTGTTGTGAATATATATATATATATATATATATATATATATATATATATATATATATATATTGTCCTTGTCATTAAGCCTAAGCAAGAAATGGTAATCTAATCGAGTGGAGAACCAGACAAGTGCTTTTCTTTGTCTCCAATGTTATTTAGCTGAGTTAAACAGAGATAGACATTTTGATGTGTGCAGATTTAATCCTTGTAATTGCCTTGGCTTAGAATGAATAAACTGTTTTGTTTGTTAATAGCTTGCCTGATTCTGCCTTACCAATACACTGTCTCATAAAATATAGAACCTTTGTGTCCTGAAGATAGAATAGCCATGACTGTCTGATATTAAGTTTAAACGTTGCTTGAATTAGGATTAAATTTTATAGGTATTTCCGTGTTGAGCTGGATATTTCGTTTGCATGTATGGGAAAGACATACAATTCCTCTACACGATCTTTAATGGCGCAGTCGAAAAACAAAATTTTAAAAATCAGTGCAAGATAGACAAGGGAATTGGTTCCAGCCCGAAGCACTTCCTGAATCTTGACTATGTACATGTGAAAAATAGCATACTTACGACCTTGAGGGGGGGGGGGAGGAATAAATTATAGCCAGAGAGGATTAAGAGTGATTGAACTAGCTCAAGTAACGACTACAACTCTGTAATTACAACTGATAAGAAAAAGAATATAAAGGTGCAGTTCGAAGGTTTGATAATAAGTAATTAGATAAATAATAATATCGAAGTACGCACATATAATATAAATACACGGTGTCCACAAATGTTTACCCTGATTATAATATATTATAACTCTTCAGTGGATACTTGAAATGGAACACAAAGTTAGACTTCAGTGCATAAGATATAAAAAAAAAGAAGTTAATGAACAACTTCAACATGTGCACCGCCAGTAACATGTCTGGGGGGTGTAATGCCAGGTGACCTCGGGCGCCATTAGATTGGACTATCTCTGCCAATCCAGCGATTTCAGAATTCTCGATTAAGAACATCATGAGACCAATGAGGGGGGGGGGGGGCCTCCATCCTATTGAAAGATAACATTTGGTCGCATCTCCTGTAGCTGGAGAATGGCATAATTATAGAGCATGTCTAAGCACACAGTTCTGTTAATTTCTTTTTCAAGAAAGAAGAAAGGGCACCAATCACTCGATCATGCATTAGTCCACACTACACATTGAGTTGTGGACTAGCTGGAATGTGTTCTCTTATGGCATGTGGGTTTTCAGATCCTTACATTGTGTCTGTTGACTACTCCACTCACGTGAAATGTTGCCTCAACAGAGAAACAAACACACTGCAAAAAATCATTATCCTCATCTATGCGTTTCAAAATGAGGTTAGCAAATTCTTCATGCCTTGGACGATCATCTGGCTTTATCTCCTGGACAATTTGGACATTGCACGCAAACAATTTCAAACATTTGCATGTGTAGCAAATGTTTCGGCTAGCCCCAGAACACATTGAGCTTTTTCCTGTACTGAAGTCATTTTTAAAGAAAATCAGCAGCAGCACTCCTAGTGGCAAAAGCAGTATACTGAAGATACCAGCATGGAAACTTTATAAGTGCCCAAGTTTACCTGCAACAAAATTTATTCAGTTAGTTTCAATGTTAAAATATTATAGCCAGTTGAAATCAGGGTAAACATTTGTGGACACCTTGTATAATAAATTAGGAGATAATATTATTACAGTATCTTTAATTTAGAAGATGGGTTACATTTGTAAGATTGAATTTGCTTCCTTTGCAAGCATTTCTATTATTTCAATCAAGTCTTTAGTACAGTTGTTTATGTGCTCAAATTTAAGGAACGTAGTTGTTTCTTAAGGGACCTGTCAGATGCTTCTACATCACTCAACTGATTTTGATCACATCTGGAATATTACAGTTGAGTATCACTATAGAAAACTTATAGGGATGACAGTTTATCAAGGGTTTTCATCCCGCAAGCAGGCAAACTGGCCCCGTGAACACACGGGATACAGCCAGAATGCTTTGAGGCATAGGGGGTGACCATTCTATCCTCTTATTTCGGTTACAAAATCCAAGCAGCATGCGTGGAAGGTTGTGGGCCTTAAAGCCATTGGGATAGATAGTTTATTATATTGGACAGTTTAATATAGTGAATTTCTTTTAATACAGCATTGTACATACTGTTGCAGTAGTTGAAAATTTTCAGCAGTTTGTTATAGTAAAAGTCAATTAGTGCTATTTTTTTTTTTTAATGCTCTCTTCAGAATTTGAACAAATTCAGACTTAAAATGAAGATGAGGAGAGTCATGCCACTTAAAGTGCCTTGAAGTTTTCAGCCAAAATCAGGGTAAAATAAAGGTGGGTGTTGATGGAAGGAAGGGTGAGTGTTGAAGTCACTTTCTTTGCAGACACCTACCGTTTTGCCCACTTCATCTTAAAAAAGTGATGAAATATCACTTCTTTTCTTACTTTCTTTTTTACAAAATATAACAAATCTCAAAATGTAAAAGGTGAGCAAACTACCTACCCGAGAAAGAAATTTAGTACATTTTAATTGAGGATTTAAATTATCCATTGAAATTCCAGCCACACCTATAATACCACTAATAAAAATATCAAAGTAGTTAACAATAAGAAGCAGTCAAACCTCCTCCTCCTTACCTACCTATCTTCTTCATGCCCTGTGAAACATAAGGCTGCATCTTTTCCATTTAGTCCTGTATTTTGCAATTAATTCTGCCTCTCTGTCTTTCCCATCTAGCCATCTTCCCCCCCCACCCACCCACCCTTTTGTCATTTTTCCCTTCTGGGATCCATGTCAAAGCTTAAAATGTTTTCACTTAAAAGAAGAGAGTGTGAGGACCCTTTTTAAGGAGAGGGTTGTTAGAGAGGATTTCGGATGAACTAGAAAGTGTGCAAGAATGGTGGAGACAAATCAAAAGCAATTCTGAGCTGTGCAATCGAGGTACTTGGTAAAACATCTGGAAAGATTACAGAGCAAAAGGAGGGTTGGTGGTGGAATAATGTACAAGAAGCAGTGATGACCAAGAGGAAGGCAAAGCAGAAGTGGGACGAGTCAAGAGTGGAAGAGGACAGAGAGGAGTACAGAGAAAGAGAGAGGGTGAGAAGTCAAGAGAGTTGTTGTGCAGGAAAAGGCCATGGCATATCAAGATCTTTATGATCAATTAGAAACAAAGGAAGGACAGAGAAAAATTTATCAATTGGCAAAATGTAGAAATAAGGCATCAAATGACATCTTACATGTGAGACAGATTAAAGACTCTGGAGGAAGAGTATTAAGGAGGGATATGGATATTAGAAACAGAGAATATACTTTGAAGGGCTTTTGAATGAGGAAAACGTGGACTCACAAAGAAGATGAGCAACCTTATTAGGGGATGGTGCAGAACATCAGTAGAGTGGAAGTGAAGGAGGCCATAAAGAGGATGAAGAATGGAAAATCGGTGGGCCCTGGCAGGATCCCAGTGGATTCCAGATTAATGAAGCATACTTGAAACGAGGTTGAGAAAGACTGTGCAAGAGAAACTTGAAGAACAAGCTGGGTTCAGGCCAAATATTGTTGTCAAGATCAGATTTTCACTTCAAGACAAATAGTTCACAAATCATGGGAATATGACAAGGATCTGTACTTAAGTTTTGTAGATCTGGAAAATGCATGTCACAAGTTTAAGTTGTCAGTCAGCAGTTAGAACTGAAGGAAATACTGGAAGATTGTTTGATGTAAAATCAGGGGTAAGACAAGAATGCACAACATGTCCAATCTTATTCATCATCTATATAGATCACATTATGAAAGAAAGTGGCATCAAGCCTGATATTAGAATTGGAGATGTCAAACTTATCTCTTTTCTTTGTGCTGATGTTGTACTCCTAAACACATCTAATGCAAGTCTCCAGGATTCACTAACTAAATTGAATAACAGCTGTAACAAATTTGGCATGAAAATCAGCACTATGAATGCTAATAATGTCAAGTTCCTTTCTAATATCTTCAGTTTTTATATGATTCTGCCATTGATGCTATCAGTTCACTCCTTTAAGACTAGATACCAGAAATATGAGAGTTCTGAGAAAATTTAAAGGAGTGAACTGATAGCATCAATGGCAGAATCATATAAAAACTGAAGATATTAGAAAGGAACTTGACATTATTAGCATTCAAGATTATGTCATCAGAGCTAATCTAAGATGCCACTTAAATAGTGGGTGAAGAAAGGTTAGCAAAACAGGTGTTTGGTGCCAAGATGGCAGGAAAGAGACCCAGAGGAAGACCAAGGTCTAGGTGGATTGATTTGGTCAGAAGTGCCTTAGAAGCACGAATTGTTAGATATGACCATATTGGAGTACTTACAAGTAATAGATTGATTTGGAGGAAAATTGTTGATAGATTAATAATAATATAAACGTAATCATGTAATGCTGTCATAGTAACCTGAACACCCCTGGGGAGATACATATCAAGAAACTGATGATCATATAATCCAGAAATCTGCTCTAGAGACCAAACATGGAACTTTTTCAAGCCAACCATTGCTAGCCTCGAATAAGCAGGATAATGGTCTCACAACAGGCAATGAAATTCACCTTCCACCTAAAGAAAATCACAGTTATCTACGCATGTGGTAGTATTTAAATATGCAACCTATTGGATGAAGAGTTGCTAACCACTCAGCTAATCAGGCTAACAAAACTAGAGTGCTAAATAGTACCTATAACTAAATCTAATGGTAATGCATTAGGAGCCTTCCTGATCACCATGAATAATTTTGCTGCTGCTGATTCTGGTAGATCATGCATGTGTAGAAGGAAATATAGGTATGATCATGTGCAGGGAATTGTCAGTGCCACACATGGACAGAAGACTAGTTACTTCCTATGTGGGAGAAATGGTCATGTCTTATTCTGTAATGATTAATATTCTAATATTACCAACCAGGGGTGCTTAAGGGTCAAAGTTGTATAACTGAAAGGAGAACTCCACATAGCTTTTAAAGGAATGTGGAGAACCGACCAGAGCTTCTGACCTAATGTCCAATCCTCACCTTCTCATGATGTATCCTGTTAGGTATCTACCTGGATACTGAACAAACAAGGACAGGCTGGCAATTTGGGATTTAGCCGACCAATTTGTATTCTTATTGGCTTAAACCAAAATATAAAATTGATGGTACAACATAACAGAATTTCATGCCAGCTGGGGCATTGCCTGGTTAAACAAGGACACCGTTGTTCTTGCCAGGGAACCAGGGTGAACAGCAAAAAGTCAGCTACTAGAACAAATCCAAAAACACACCCCAACTCCATTTCACCAGAGTTCAAGATCGGTACTATCAACATAAGAAGCCCGAATGAAAAGAAATGGAGCTAGCTGAGGAATTGGATAATAAGTACCAGATTGATATAATACAGGCGACTGAAACAAACAAGCAAAAAAAAAAAAAAAAAAAAAACGGTGAAATCTTTTTGAGCAATAAATACAAAATGCTATATTCAGGCAATCACAATCAAGGAAAAGAAGGAGTAGCCATAGTATTCAATACTAAATACAAGGCTAATTTTCTTGAATGGCAGGCAGTTTCAAGTAGAAATGATATGGGCAAATATGAGAATGTAGACTGGACAATGAGACTTATTCGTGCCTATGGTCCCACAGAAGGTTCTACTAAGGTAGAAGAATGGAGGAATTTGAGAAAACAACTGACACAATGAAAAAGGAAAAGTTGGTCCTTGTTGATGATCTAAATAGCAGAGTAGGAAATGATTGTCAGACATACAAAAATATTTTGAGAAAATTTGGAGAAAAGAGCAAAGCTAATAATAATGGCAAATAGATTTCTGCTCAGGACATGGACTGGTTATTACTAACACCATGTTCCAACATAAAAATGTGCACAAATTCACATGGAGAGAAGAGGCAAGGAATAAGAAAAAGTCTCATTAACTATGTTATTGTTTTCTCTCTGATGCAGGACACTAGAGTACAGGAGAATTTGAAATTGGAAGTAATCACCATTTAGTCTTGAGCTGGATAAAACTGAATTTCATATCGAAAAGAAGAACATGTAAGAAAGTTCTAAAGTGAATTAAAGTTCAGCAGCTCTCAGATGTGAACTATAGACTAAAATACACAAACATTATTCAAGAAAAAATGAGAGTTTCAGAACAGGAACCAAACCTTGGAGAATCAGTGGCAAGCCCTGAACAAAACATTGATTCAGGCAGAGAGGTATGGTGAGGTTGTCTGCAAGGATATAAAAATCAGAACTCCATGGTGGACACAAGAAGTTAAAGAGACAGTGAAAGAAAAGAAGAAAGCATATCAAAAGATCCTGGCAAATAATTCAGCTTGTGCTCTTAGAGAATACAGAGACAAATGTAAGAAAGCTAAACACTGTGTAAAACTAGCTAAACAAAAGTCATGGGAAGACTTTTGTGAGAACATAGAAAATAAATATCAAGCAGGTGACAAGATATTCTGGAGGTTGTTGAAGAAGCTCAGAAATGGAGGAAAGAGTACTGTAAAAGGAATTAGAGATGATAAATCTGACATGAAAACTGGAGAAAAATATATCTTTGAAGTATGGAGTAATTACTTCAAAAAATTGCTAAATTAAACGAGTGATAGCACAGTGGTAAAAAAACACTCAACAGGCATGCAGTCAGGAATACATATCCATACTTGAAGTAGAAAAAGCCAGAAATGCGGAAAGACAGCTGGAGTAGATGATATTCAGCCAGAAATGCTCTAGTATGGAGGTATAAAAGTCTTACAGTGGCTGCACTTCATAGTTCAGAAGGCCTAGACAGAGAGACGAATTTCAGATGATTGGAGTAGAGCTCTCAGAGTACCCATATATAAAAAATAAAAAAAAAAGAGAAATAAAACTGAATGTGAAAATTACAGCAGTATCTCTCTACTGAGCATTCCTGGTAAAATTTATGCAAGTATACTTCAGAAACGGTTGAGAAGGATTGTGGAAGAGAAGCTTGGTGAAGAACAAGCTGGATTCAAGCCAAATAGAGGCTGTCGGGATCAGATTTTCATTTTACGACAAATAGTTGAGAAATCATGAGAATATAACAAAGATCTGTATTTAAGTTTGGTAGATCTGGAAAAAGCATATGACAAAGTGCCAAGAGAGAAGCTATTCAAAAGCATGGTGCCAGTGGGGCATTATATCAAGCAATACTTAGTCTGTATTTGAGTTGTAAGTAGGCAGTTAGAATTGAAGGAAGTACAGGAAGATGGTTTAATGTTAAATCTGGTGTGAGACAAGGATGTACATTATCCCTTCTGTTATTCATGATCTATATGGATCAGATTATGAAGGAAAGTGGTATTAAACATGATATCAGAATTGGAGATGTTAATGTCAGCTCTTTGCTTTATGCAGATGATGTTATACTTCTAAATAAATCCACTACAAGTTTGCAAGAGTCCCTGACTAAATTGAATAACTGTTGTAATATATATGGTATGAAGATCAGCATTAAAAAGACAAAGACAATGAAAATAGGTAGAATTGTTGAAAATGTCAACTGTGTTGTGAACGGGGAACCTGTGGAACAAGTAAAACATTTCAGCTACTCAGGCACAATTTTTAGTGAAGATGGTAAATGCAATATGAAAATAGACAACAGAATCAACAAAGCTGGTATGGTAGGAAGTCAACTGAATAAATTTATATGGAATAAGAGAGAAATTAGCCAAAATACTAAATTAGCTGTATACAAAACAGTGTTCAAATCAATTTTAACTTACAGATCTGAGAGCTGGGTTAGAAGTAAAACACTTGACCAAAGACTAGAGACTGCAGATACGAGAGTCCTGGGAATGATTAGGAGAGTGAACGGATGGTACCAATGGCAATATCATATTAAAAACGAGGATATTAGGAAAGAACTTGTCATGGTTAGCATCCAGGAATATGTTGGCAGAGCTAATCTCAGGTTGTATGGTTACTTAAACAGAATGGGAGAGGAAAGATTAGCAAAATAAGTGCTCTCTTCCAGGTTGGCAGGAAAAAAAAAAAGACACAGAGTAAGACCAAGATATAGGTGGATTGATATGGTAAAAATGCCTTAGAAGATAGAAATATAAGATCTGACAATGTTGAAGTCTTGACTAGTAACAGATTGATTTGGAGGAAAACAGTAGATAGGAAGTTAGTAATGATGTAAATTTTTCATGTAGTACTATCATATCCTGTACACCCTTGAGGGTACTTGTCAGGAATTTGATGATGATTACCAACCATGAAATATGCCATTAAAAAGAAAGAAGAAAGACAATATTACAAATCTGAAAAAAATTTCCTAATAAAACATATCAAAAATAAAACCTAAAAAAAAAAAAAAAAAAAAAAGATCACAAAACAAGGGGGATAAAAAACTCATCCTTCAAACTACTGTCCCAGAAAAAAAACAAAACAAAAAAAAAAAAGACAGAACTTATGGTTCTGTCTTTTTTCCTTCGACATTGAGTCACCAGTTTCTCTTTTTTTTTTCTTCACTACATGAAATGGTTTCATCTTTTCAGATTTCCCAAATAATGCTGGAACACCTCAGCACTTTGTATTTTGCCCGTGATTGATTCCATAACTTCGTTTTACTAATCTAACCAATCTCTCAACCTGATTTCTTTGACATTTCCCAGTGGAACTATAGAAAACCTCAGTAACTTCAATGCCACCAAACACAACTTTTCCCAATCATCTTTCTTGCAAGAAACATCTCAGTCTGCTTTACCTCACCTTTAGTAATATCAAGATATATCAAGATATATACAAGATCAAATTTCTCTTCTTATGATTTCTACTTTTTCCTAGCACAAATGCATCGTATCCATAGCCTCTTCAGTCTCCAAAAACACTTGGTGTCCTCTTCTGTTCTATTAAGCAGACTGCTCTTTCTTGTTAGCATCAAGCAGTTTTAGGAAAGTTTGTGATGCACTATCCCAAATGTAAGAAGTCTTTTACAATGATGTGAATTTGGGATATTGCATCACAAGCTTCCTTAAAATGCTTGATGCTAACAAGAAGAGCAGTCTGCTTAATAGATCACCTCTCTCAGACCAATCATACTTTCATAGATTTTCATGGCACTGAACTTCTTACCAATTCTTCCACTTTCCTCTAAGCATGTATAAAATGCAACAGCTGCTGCTGCTCAACATTCATTGTAGTTTCTCTCACTCACTCACTCTCTCTCTCCCCCTCTTTTCTTTGGAACAGCTTTCCTTCCTCACACCATTTTCCCCAGGAATACGACAGTCAGGTGTTTGAGAAACACAACAAACTCCATCTTTCTTGCTAATCACTTGTCCACATGAGGCACAGTTTTATAATAGGTTTTGTAACTTCTTGTATGTGAGGGAGGGGAAACTGATATATACAAATAAAAAATTAGCATAATTAATATACTTAATTAAAAGGACATTGCACTATGTATAAATGTTAATTAAAATCAATCAGTGCGAAAAAAAAAAAAAATCTATTCAATAAATGCCTAAAAGAGAAAGATATACCAAACAACGAGAACAATGCTATCATACAATTGATAAAAAAATAAAATTAAATTAAAAAAAAAAAAAAAAAAGAGCAAATTACAATGTTAGATGAAGCTCAGCCTAACAAATAAGCAGGATTCAGAGAGATTTAGTACAATCTACCATCTGTAAACACTCAATCAAGCGACAAAAAATGCAGATAATACAACTTACCATTGCACAGTATTCATTTTATAGACTTGAATAAAAATTAAAAAAATAACGATATTCTTATATCTATTATAAAATAAAACCTATAATAGATTTTATTTAAAAAAAAACCCATAAAAAACCCTTTGTCTCAGTTGAAAAACATAACAGCAATTAAGAAACATGGAATAAGCCAAGACTATATACAGCTAATAAATATATGAAAAAAGAAACTAATAGTATCCTTATATCTGAAGTTTGGAGTAGAGCTCTCATAGTACCTATATATAGGGTGGCCATAAAATAACTTTCCCTCTTTGGAGGCATCTGTAGCTAAAACCAATAAACAGAATGAGACCAAATTTTATATTGAGACTTTTGAAGGCATGGGGAGATGATTTCTGCAAAAAAAAGATTTAGTACCAAAAGTCGCCAATAGGGGAAGTTTTGGTGCTGGCAGAGCCGAAAACAAGTGGATAATTACATTAAAGGCAAATAAAATGGAATAATGATATTTCGACGATGTAAGCGACAGCAGATTCACTCATTCCAGCTGGATATGTGGTGCATTACAATGATAATAAGAATAATAATAATTAAACTAAAACAACAACTTGCGAGAGACAGAGAAATTGATGTAGTGATTGAACTCACAGGAAATAATGTTTTATTCATCAGAATCAGGGTCCCCTGAACCACATACACGATTTTCAATGTGCTGACCTTTCTTGTGTAATAACGTCTGTAACTATCTCTTCTTGCACTGCTTTTCGTCCTCTGCCAGATCTAACTACTAGTGATCCAGTTTCTTCAAACTTATTAATCATAGCTCTTAGTGCTACAGCTGACATAGGACACGTATGCAGGTTATGAAGCCTTTTAAATTTCCGAAGGGATGCGACGGCATTGCACTGTTTAAGGTAAAACAACTTAACAAGTAAAGCACGCTGAGGCAAGGTAGGACACACATTGAGCACAATTCATCAGTCATTCAAATAACTGCCTGAACGTAACGTCCTCAATCTCTTTTTAAGTGGAATTGGTGGTGCTTCTGTCATGTACGCACAGTAAAAATTTGCATAATCCTTTTTACCTGCGTTTGCTGCAAATATTTAACTGCTTTCGGCTCTGCCAGTGCCAAAATTTCCCCTTGGTGACTTTTGGTACTAAATCTTTTTTTGCAGAAATCATCTCCCCATTCCTTCAAGTCTCAATATAAAATTTGGTCTCATTCCATTTATTGGTTTTAGCTACAGATGCCTCCAAAGAAGGAAAGTTATTTTATGGCCACCCTGTATAAAAAGGGAAATAAAACTGAATGAGAGAATTACAGAGGTATTTCTCTTAGTGAAGAACAAGCTGGATTCAGACCAAATAGAGGCTGTAAGGATCAGATCTTCACTTTATGACAAATATTTGAGAAATCATGGGAATATAACAAAGATCTGTATTTAAGTTTTGTAGATCTGGAAAAGGCATATGACAACGTGCCAAGCTATTCAAAACGATACAGTTATATAAGTCAGCAGTTAGAGTTGAAGGAAATACAGGAAGATGGTTTAATGTTAAATCTGGTGTGAGACAAGGATTACATTAACCCCTCTGTTATTCATTATCTATATGGATCACATTATGAAGGAAATAGGTATTAAACCTGATATCAAAATTGGAGATGTTAATTTCAGCTCTTTGCATTATGCAGACGATGTTATACTTCTAAATAAATCCACTACTAGTCTGTAGGATTCCCTGATTAAATTGAATAACTGTTGTAATAGATATGGTATGAAGGTCAGCAATAACAAGACAAAGACAATGAAAATAGGCTGTAGTATTGAAAATATCAACTGCATTGTGAATGAAGAACTTATAGAACAAGTGAAACATTTCAACTATTTAAGCAGAAATTTTAGTGAAGATGGTAAATTAAATATGGAAATACACAACAGAATCAACAAAACTGGTATAGTAGGAAGTCAACTGAATAAATTTATATGGAATAAGAGGGAAATTAGTCAAAACACTAAATTAGCTGTATACAAGACAGTGTTCAAACCAATTTTAACTTATGGATCTGAAAGCTGGGTCAAAAGTAAAACACTTGACCAAAGATTAGAGACTGCAGATATGAGAATCCCGAGAAAGATTAGGGGCATGAACAGATGGCATCAATGGCAATATCATATTAAAAATGAGGATATTAAGAAAGAACTGGACATTGTCAAGTTCTTTCCTAATTCCAGGAATGCATTAGCAGAGATAATCTGAGGTGGTATGGTCATTTAAACAGAATGGGAGAGGAAAGATTAGCAAAATAAATGTTCTCTGCCAGGTCGGCAAGGAAAAAGACCTTGTTAGATCCTGAATGGAGAAATTTTTGCAAGGAAACTGTTCATTCAGGATTTAACATGCAAAATCTAACTACTTAAGGAAATACCTGCACACCAGCAGAAAATAAAGGAAACTTGTTTAATAGATGTGAGAATATGTATTCCTTATATGTGATGTATTGAAATTTATTGCTGTCTAACGGAAAATCAAATTAGAGAATTTATATAAGAGAAATGTTGGCTTATTATTGGTCTCATTCAGCTATCTAGTATGCTGTAAATCACCAGACAGGTGATAAGTAGCATTCCAAAGGTCGCATGTGAACCGTACAAGTCGAGCGTAGCGCCGGAGACAATGGCTTACGTGGAAGGTGACGGTAGCACGTTTTCCATGAAAACAGCAACTTAAGATCAAAGAGAGAGTAAGGGATCGACTTAAGGGCATAAACGATAAGGGGGTGCACGAGAGGAGAATATAAGGTGATGCACGCCATATTGAGTTCTTCTTTCTTTTTCCTGGTTCCTGCTTGATGAGTTTTGACGGGTGGTTCGTGAGAGTGAGGAGTGCAGGTGCTGCGATGTCGGACAGCAGGCCTTTTCCTGAAGATGCCTAAGAAATTCCATGCGGAGCCATTCATGAATTATCGGCCTTTGCAGAATCGTGCCATCACTGAATGTCCCATTGGAAGGAGCGGAGAAAGTGCCCTTAGACGTGGCAGAAACACGTTCATGTCCGGCAGTAGTTCAAGGATGACATAGCCACAACGCCAGGTGCAGAGACAGCCTAATCGGAAGGTAACCAGAACCAACACGTGGTAGCAACTAGACCTCCAGAAAGGATTCTGGTAATGTAGAGAACTTTATTATATGTTTCGGAAGTATTAGAAGAAAGAAAATTGTGTGTAATTATAAGATGTGGACAATTTATTAGAGAACTTTAGTGAGAATACTTATTTGGAATAGCTAGTTTCTGTTGAACAAAAGAATTGTTCGGAAGCGATTCTCATATTTGAGTATGACTGAGTTTGATAAGTGAAATTAAGATTACAGATAGCCTTTAATTGAGTAACACCAGAATGTATAACATGTAATTAATGAGTGGCATGTGGAAAGGGATCATAAGTTTATGTGGTATTGTGTTTGCTTTCTACCTTATCTAGTTTGATTAATAATTTGGAAACTAAGTGTGTTTGACTAACTTAGAATGTATTGACTTATTTAGTATGAAATTGAGATTTTTTGAATATATGATTCATCTTAGTTGTACATGTCTTAAAATTCCAATAAACATGTTTTATTACTACTTATGCCTGATTACGAGATCAAATTACCACTTATAAAATAGCACCTTAGTGGGAAGAATTTAGAAGGTATATAAAAATAGATTATAGGTCACGCCAGTATCTGAAGATCTATATGACCATAATGAAGTGCACAATGATGTGTGTATGCCTTAAGATCTAGGATTGTTCCCCTGAGCAAGAATATCATCTGTTAATAGGATACTGGCTGGCACAGCATAATACAACTTTTGCCAGTATCTGAAAAGGAAATAAACCTAGATAGAAATTCCTTAGGCTCGTTAGTAAAGTAGATAGTGATTATAGAGACAGTAAAGATAGAAAATTAGTAGAAAGTAACGACATAACCTAGAGGAAGACCAAGATATAGGTGGATTGATATGGTAAAAAGTGCCTTAGAAGATAGAAATATAAGATCTGACAATGTCAGAGTCTTGACAGGTAACAGACTGATTTGGAGGAAAATTGTAGATAGGAAGTTAGTAATGATGTAAATTTTTAATGTAGTACTATGATATCCTGTACACTCCTTGGGGATGCATGGCAGGAATTTGATGATGATGAGTTTTGAAAGTCACCAATTTTCTTTCTTTATTAGGATCTTGTAAGTGCCATAGATATGTCAGATATAGTTTGACTTAATGTAGTCTATGTTTGGGGAGGGGGGGGTGTCAATTTTTTTTGATTCAGGAGAGATTTGTAGTCATCAGCTAAAAAGTTGTGTATGTGGTTGAGTCATAAATGGCCATCTTATCAGAGCAAATTCATTATTTTCTGTTGACATTTATAATGCCATACTCATATGTATGAATGAGTAAATCCATATAGACTTAATGGTCAGTTTTAATATCTTTTTATTCACCAATGTTCTGCTTCAGGACACCTTTAACCTAATCCAAGCTTAATTTCCTCTTGATAATTCAAATCCTGTTTTAGTTGGCCATGAACTTGAGCTGTTTCAAGGTAAATTCTGTAAACAGAGGATACAGCCATGTGATCCTAGCTTCCCCATCTCCGGCTAACAACTATGTGAAAATTTTTGAAGAGAGAGAGTCTTAAGCTCTTCCCTACCATTTGACTATATTATGTAAATGATTTGTTTGCCATTTGGCCACAGGATCCTTTAGAACGATAAAAAACATTTATATAAGTTCCTTGAGACTTTTCAAAGTGAAGCCCTTTGCATTCAACCAATTTTCAATCTCAACTGCTTAAAAAATTGAAAAGTGACAACTTTGAATCACCCACTGTTCAAGATTATATGTTGATTATTACTCACTGTTTTAGGAAATTACAATGTAGAAGATGTAACTAACTACATACAATTATTACTTCCAGTATTCTGCCAGATTAAACTGGCATTATTAGGGGAACAGTACACTAGTATAGATGCGTGCATGGGGGCACCACATGAGTAACAGAGACTAAACAAGAAATACCAGAAAGTCTATAATCCTAAATAGTGCACATGTTGGGCTTGATTGAGTGTTTTGGTGCAATGACCAAGAATATTCAATCAAGCCCAATAGGCATGTGCACAACGAATGTGTTCTGTGCTCTAATGAAGATATTCGTATTGTTTCTTGGCTTCCTAATGGTATGGTATTGCTGGTCTCATAACAGTAGAAACGATACACTTTTGTAACTGTGTTTTCATTTACATTCTAGATTCATGTAACTGTCCATTTTTTGTGTGTTTGCTGACAATGTGATCAGATATTCATCACAAAATAAGTATTTTTGTATTGTTGTTGTTGTTGTCTTGTCCTTTGAAGAGTCTTAGATGTTTCCGTGCGCTCTTTGTACTGCTTTGGCTATGTCTGTGATTTTGTTTGTATAGAGCTGTTGTTCAGGATTAGGATCTATTTCTTGCAAGGCTGCTGTAATTGCTGGACAGGTAAAGATGTGAGTGGGTGTCAGTTCCGTATTGGGGCAGTTGTTGCAGTTTCTATATGTTCTCGTATCATCTGTATTGATCTTCATTCCTCTATAATGTCCTGTTCGTAGTCTTGCTATCGTAGTGGAGGTCCTTCTGTCAGCATTGATCTCGGGAATTTGATGTTGTATCAC
Organism: Typopeltis vanoorti; assembly: GCF_054136105.1. NCBI lineage: Eukaryota > Metazoa > Arthropoda > Arachnida > Uropygi > Thelyphonidae > Typopeltis > Typopeltis vanoorti. The sequence continues at coordinate 45,606,520 of NC_143568.1, forward strand.
TGATTTCAATGGAATTAGTTTAGCTTTTGCTAGTGCATTGGCATCAGCAAGAGTTATCATATGAGTTTCTTGGTTGAGTTCTCTGGCCTCTTTTGCTAATTTATCAGCTGCTTCGTTGTGATCAATGCCTACATGAGCAGGAATCCATTGTAGAATGCAACTTTTACCTAAACACTTTAGATGATTTAAGAGTTTATGGATGTCTTGTGTGAGCTTGGTATTGCCATTTTTGATTGCCTCCATAGCTGATCTTGAGTCACTGTAAATTATAATTCCTTCAGATTGTTGAGATGATGATAGATTTAAGTAGGCTTCTAGTGCTTTAATTATTGCGTAGAGTTCGCTGGTAAAATTGGAAGCGATTCTCCCAGATCCAACTTTTATTGAAAGTTTTTCACCTTTCGGGAGTAGAAGGAGAACACCAGCGCCTCCATTAATCATATTGGTGTCTGATGATCCATCGGTATAACAAATAACCTGTTTGGAGGATGAAAGAAGGTTGATGGTATTTAGGCCTTTTTCTTTAAGCATTTCTTTTGGTTCTTTTTTTGTACAGAGTTTGGTAAGGTTTAGATTTATGAAGGTATTTGAAGGTAAAGGACTGGAAAATAGAGGTTCTTTGTTTATGTGGACATTTAGCTGATCAAGACCTATTTCTTTCCTGATAGTGTCATCATATTGTAAAGTCGATGATCTGTGAAGTCTGCAAATTTGGTTCCAATGTTCATAGGTTTTTAGGGAGACATGATCACTTTGGTAGCTTCTGATATTATTTATGAATTTTATGGTGGCAAATTTTCGTCTGTCCTCCAGCAGGTCAAGCCCACATTCCTGTTGGGCTCTGATGTTGTTAGTGGATGAGACTGCACCAATGATAATCTTGGATGCTTTTGCTTGTATTTTGTCTAGGTTTTTCTTTACCGATGAAGCCGAAGGTGACCAGATAGGTGCTGCATATTCCATTATTGGCCTTATTAGTGTAGTGTAAGTAGTTTTGAGGATTTTTGGCTTTGCACCCCAATTTGTTCCACAAAGCCTTTTCAGTATATTTAATTTTTTTAGAGCTCTGTTGGAAGTGTTAGAGATGTGTTGTGCAAAACGTAATTCCTGATCAAGCGTAATACCAAGGTATTTTGGATTTGTGACTTTTTCAATTAGCTTGTTATTGATCATGACTTTGGGATTGTAGGAATGTCTATTTTTCCTGTCTGTACTAAATGTACTTAGTTTTGTTTTGTCTGGGTTGATTTTAAGTTTGAGTTCGTTTGACCATTTTTCTAATCCTCTCATGGATTTGTTTAGAATTTCCTCTGATTCTTTGATTTTAGCACTAGTGTGCCAGATGGCTATATCATCTGCATAGCAAGTTACTTTTGTGTCTTCTGTAAGGTAGGGATGAATATTATTGACATATAGAAGGAATAGTAAGGGACTGAGTACTGAGCCCTGGGGAACACCAGCCCAGGTTCTCCGCTCTTTTGATATTGCTGTATTGATTCTGACTTTGATCTTTCTTCCTCTGATGAAATCAGCAATCCAGATTAAAGCGTTTCCTCTAATTCCAATATCATGTATTGTTTGTATTAATTTTTTGATCCAAACACGATCAAAAGCAGCAGTCATATCAAGGAATATGGCAGTTGTCTTTTTTGTTGGTTTTTCCTGAAATGAGTCTATTATTGTTTGGCAGAAATGGAATAATTGATCTGTTGTCGAATGACGAGTTCTATAAGCAGTTTGGTAGTAGTTGATTTTCTTATTTTTTGTCAGCCAGTGCATAAGCCTGGAGTGTATGATTCTTTCAGTAATTTTACAAAGTATGCTAGTTAATGCGATAGGTCTGTAACTTTGACATTCTGCAGCATTTTTGTCAGGTTTCAGGATGGGTACAATAACTGATTTTTTCCATTCTTTTGGAAGTTTGCCCGTTCGCCAAGAGGTATTGAGAATGTCCAGAAGTTGTTCTTTGGCATTTTTGCCAAGGTGTTTGACCATATGACCAAAGATAAGATCATTACCAGGGGATTTATTAGGTGCAGTTTTCTCGATTGATGAATTTAGTTCACTTAGTGTAAATTCTTCGGAGAAGATGTCATTAGTTTGGTATGTTCTTGCTTGTTTTAGCATTTGACTTGTGAGTTTATTGAGGGGCTTGTCCTCTCTGTTATACTGAAGTTTGGAGTTGTTTGAATAGGTTTTTGCCAGTGTGTTTGCAATTTCTTGATCTGTAATAGCTTGTTTGCCAGCATTTATGATGAAGTTTGTTTTCTGTTGGTTCTCTTTTTTGATATTGTCTAGGATTCTAATAATATTCCAGTGTTGGCTGTCTTTTCTTGGATCCAGGTTACTGCAAAGTTCCGCCCATTTCTCTTGTTTGCACTTCCAAATTTCCTGCTCTATTTTGTGTGTTATGTCCATTAATTTCTTTCTGTAATCATCAGTTTTATTAATTCTGAATTGTTCATTGATATTGTCTCTTTCTGTAATCATTGAATCAATATTGTGATCTTTCCAGTATGGTATCCAGGTGTTTTTCCGCTGGCCTCTTGGTATTGTTGCTTTGGCAGTTTTGCTGATGTGTGAAGTAAGGATTTGTAATTTTCTGTCGAGGTTTCCAGAGACAGGTTCATCTTGACAGAGGCTCTCCAAGGTTTGAGTAAACCTTGTCCAGTCAGCTTTTCTGAAGTTCCACGTCCTTTTGGTTTGCTGTTCTTGTTCAATCTTGAAGTTTAGTGTTGTTATTATGGGTCTGTGGTCACTGATGGCATTTCCCAGAATTTTCCATTGTGCACTTGATGCAATACTATAATTAATGGCTGTGATGTCAATAGCAGATTCAGTTCCCGTAGTTTTAGAAAGATAGGTGCTCTGTCCATTGTTAATTGTTGTGAGTTCCAAATCTGTAAAGAGGTCTTCCAATTGTTGACCTTTATGGTCTAAATTGGGGGAGCCCCACGTTGGGCTTTTTGCATTTAGGTCACCAAGTATAATGGTTGCATCAGTTAGAGAATCGCTTAGCTTTTCAATGATGTCTGTATCAATATTTGTATTATCAGGATGATAGACGTTTGTGATTGAAATAGAATGGTTTGGTAGATGTATTTCAACAGCTTGAGCTTCCGTTGAACTGTCATTATTTAAATATTGATTTAGGGTGATTTCTTTGAATTTGATTTCTGGGGTCTTCAAAAGGATAGCAAGCCCGCCACCTGTTCTTTCTTCTCTATCCTTCCTAAGAACCGTGTATCCTTTGATGTTGAAGTTCAAATTTTTATTTAGTTTTGTTTCTTGTAGACAAGCTATATGGATATTATTTTTATATAGCATGTATTTGAGTTCATCCATTTTTCTCTGAGTACCGTTGATATTGAGTTGCAAAATGTTAATATGAGTCCTCGTAGCATATTTATCATCAGGAGCCCGGACTGCAGCCCCAGACGCGTCGGCTTCCCCGGACGCAGTAGCATTGGTTGAAAACTTTTTATGACTCTTCATTAGAAAATGTATTTTACAAAATACAAAATAGTATTTTGTAAAAGGTGCAACTGTTGGACCACACTGATGCAATATTATATGCCATAAAATGACACAGTTATTTCTAACTTTAAAATAAAGTCTGATATAGCGATCATTATGAAAATTTTATTCTGCATAAATTAATGACATTTCTTCATAATAAATGGCATCATTTGTATTTTCAAATAAACAGATCAGATTTCTTTTGACACTGAAAAAGTAAATATCAAATACCTTGACATAGTTTTCTAGTATTCCTAATTCTATGGTTTAATGTAGTTAAAACCATCAAATTGCTATTTTATAATTCATATCAAGTTCTTAAAAATTATTTAATTTTAAGACCACAATTTTATGTTTCAACATTATTCTTGAGATTCTAATAAAGTCACATTATTAAAATAATTACAAATTTCCCCTAAACTTACCAATTCGTTTTCATCTACAAGTCGGCAAGTGAAGAAATTCTATGAGACATAAAAATTGTGCTTCTGAAAAGCAGACAGAACTTCATTTCTAGGTTTTAGTTCTTTTTTTAACAAATCTAGCAATTATTTAAATAAAAATGAGCCCAGTACTCATGAATGAAGGACAACCATAAAACAATATTTCAGCGAAGAGTTTCTCTTCTTTGACATATCGTGTAAAACTTCTATTTCCAAATTCATCGAAACATCTGCTGGGAAATTTCCTTCCCAAAATCATCAAAAGGAAAATTAATAATAATAATGTTCTTTTAAATGCACAGAACAAAAAATCACTAAAATTGATAAACCATTAAGGCCTTCTAGCGGCATATCTTTCTGCTGATTTCTGCCCATTGCGTGGTCTCCTTCTGCAATTTGACTCTCTATAATAATCAATTATCTGGGATGTTCCATTCATCATATATCCATTGGAGTGTATGTCTTTCTTTGTTATCTGAAAAAAAGATATACATTATCCTTCTATGTTTTAATGTTTATGAATACCATTTGACATACACTATAAATAATTTTATTTAATGACCATTTTGTAAGAAATGAGCTTTAGAAAATTTCAAACTGGGAGAAATATCAATGATTTTTATAAAGAAAGGCCTTTGTCAGAAAAGTCATCCAGCAATTTTGTATATAAAAACAGAATAAGATTTGCGTATAATTCCCCTGAAAAGTGTAAACCCCTTTTTTACACTTTTCAGGGGACCGATGAAAAAAAGTGTAAATAGCAGGAAATGTAAAAAAACATTAAAAAAAAAAGGGCTAAAAGATGACTTACTGCTAGTATGCGAGTCTGCATACTCAATTTCAAAATTTAATAACTGAAAATAAATGAATTTACAATTACTTACATTTATCTATTTAAAAAAATCTCTTTAATTGTTGATTGTTTTTGCTTTTCGTGTTTTTTTTTTTTTTGACATAGCGCCAGATTGCTTTGCATTGAGTTCAATGCTTGACCTGTTTTTTTATTATCTTGTTCAAAGTGGACATGGAGAGTCCAATCTTTTGCTAAATGCACACTTGTTCCGGCATGCCAATCTACACGTCACAGAATTGCCATCTTCTCTTCTACCGAAATACATTTTCTGTCTTTTTTCTCCATATTACTAACATGGATAATCCACCACTGCAACTTTAAAGCAACTTTCACATGCTAAATTACACAGCAGAAATTCGTACTGTGATTGAAAAATCATGGTATCGCTCATTACTACATTACTGCTGTAATGTAGTAATGAGCGATACTATGAACTAAGTCACTGTGATGGCAGAAACGAAACTACAGCCGAAAGTAACATTATCTGGGAACAGAAATGCGCAGATTTCCATAGAAATCGATTCGAAAATCAGCATTGCCACCCGAGAAAAAAATGCAAATCATGGGAAATAACATGCACATCAAGTTGTTAATGGCAGGAAAACAATATATCATAAGAACAGGCCTTAAGATGGGACCAACGGAAACTGACGTAAACGGCAGGAAAACATAAACTGCGGGAACATAAAAACAGGGTTTTACTGTATTATTATTATTATTATTATTATTACATGACACCTCAAAGGACTCATTGCAGAAGGGCACTCCACTGCTACACACACACACCTTACTGTTTCCCCTACTACTTAATTTTCCAATACATGACACTATTACTACTATCAACACCATCTACCACAAACAACAGCATTTTGTGTCTGTTGTAAATTCTGTGTGTTTTCATGGGCAATTTGCTTCAGAAGGGCACTCCTGAGTTTCTGGGAGAAAAAAACCTTACTACATGAGAAATCAGCTAACTCACCTTCAATTGAAAATCCCTATTAAAATTCCTCTCTCATGACGAGAATTGAATGCAAGTCTTTTTCAATCAAAGGGTGCAATGTTCCGCTCTCTTCCAATTGCGCTATGGAGGTGATTATGGTTATAAATAACTAACTATGGTCATTCATTCAATATATCTTTTCCCCTGACTTGGTGTGCTGATGAGGGAGGAGCTAAATGAATTCTGAAACTTATTAGGGCAGCAAGAAGGAGAACCCAGAGATTAGTGAACGCTTTACCTTCTTAGTGTTGAGGCTAGTAATAAACCCAATTCATTCTGATATTCAAAGTTAGTATTGTCTTGTATCAGCCTATCACATAGTGCAAATGCTATAATTTTATGTATTCTATGGTAATCCTAAATATCTTCTCATGTAAACATAAATTAACACGTTCGCTGCCAACTACGAGTATACTCGTAGTTGGTAAACCAGCTACACAAGCCAGCTACGAGTATACTCGTATGACGCTTACCACCGGCAACGAGATTACTGTACTGACCTTGAAGAAGTGAAAATGCTTGGCTTGTGGAGCTAGCTTCAAAACTGTGTATTCTCATAGATGGTATATGCTCTGCACAAGCCAACTACGGGTATACTCGTATGACGCTGACAGCCGGCAACGAGATTACTGTACTAACCTCGAAGAAGTGAAATTGCTCAGCGTAGGGGAACAGACTATGCCGAGGTGGCATGGCAGCGAACGTGTTAAGAATGATGAAACTGACTGCCAACAATATCTCATATATTTTACTTCAAGATATTCAAGATCCTTGACTTTAAATTTTGCAACTGCTAAAGCAAAGAATACTTTTAGTACACACTGTTATCAATTAGATACCAGTCTCTGGTTGCTGAGCGGCCAATGCCTGGTGTAAGACCACCACCATCCCCACTTATTAAAGACATGATGCAGCTTTGAAAAAATTTTCACATTTTCACAAAAATAAAAATATAAAAAAAATCCTTAGCCCACTTACAATATTAATACGACAGGATTACAACCTTTCACGGGTGGGAGTCACATAAAAAAGTAAGTCAACTCTTAAGCACAAAAAGCACTTTTTGCTACAGTATTTAATTTGGGCAAAAGACAGAACATATTTTAGCTATTCTATTCCTCTAAAGGCAATATCCATGTGGGCGTTAATTATGTCATAGATGTTCATCTTACTATGGCTACTATCCATTTAGCACCAACTGATTTAATAAATATATACACATACCAGCCACTGAATTATAAACTTATTTAATACCGTGTTGAACCTACTTTAGCCTAAATTATAGCACATATATAGTTTTGCATAGATTCCACAAGGTGTTGGATTGCATCTACAATATAAAAGGTGTTCACCAGACAGTCCTTTAACTGGCTCAGATTTGGAAGAGGACTTTGTTCCCAGATCTGTTTTTTTAACATGTCCCATATAAGCTTGAGCATCCCATGGGATCAGTTCAGGCTTTGTGGTGGACAGAGAAGATGGTGGAAGTCACTCTCATGCTTGCTGAACCACTGCTGAAAAATTCTAGCACGATGGACACTAGCATTTTGTTGAAAGTTTTTTTAATTGGTTATACTATAAATTAAAGATGCCAAGAAATTATATTCTTGGTTTAATCCTTTATCCAAGTGAAAGCAAGCAAAGTTTGCGCCTAAAGTAACTTCACGACTGGGCAACTCATACTAATGACTTTGCATCACTTGCCTTAGTATCCCATCATGCAAAGCACATATCCTTAGACATGTATAATGCCATGCATTATGGGAAGGGTCACTACCCAGACCAGTTTTGACCTATATTGAGGTCTCATCAGTGGGAGCCAGACCAGAAATGTTACCAAAGTTGAAATAATGCAGAAGTCGTATTTCAATATATAAGTAGCCAAAAGGTGTCACCGTCACACCTTATTACTGAAATACTCCCATGATGCAAAGTGCATATCCTTATGGGCATGAGATGAGACTTCAATAAAGGGCAAAACCAGTCTGAGTAGTGACCCTTCCCATAATGCATAGCAGTATATATGTCTGTAAGGATATATGCTTTGCATGATGGGATACTAAGGCAAGTGATGTGAAGGCATTAGCCTCTATATGCGAGTTGCCCAGTTGTGAGGTTACTTCATGCACAAACTTTGTTTGCTTACACTTGGATAAAGGATAATTTTTTGGCATCTTTAATTTATAGTATAACCAATTAAAAAAACTTTCAACAAAATGCTAGTGTCCATTGTGCTAGAATTTTTCAGCAGTGGTTCAGCAAGCATGAGAGTGACTTCCACCATCTCCTCTGTCTTTAATGGACAGTAGCATTGTCATCCATGAAACATCTGTCACCTGCCAGATAAAAAGTCAACACTGCAGGATGGACTTGATCTGCAACAATGTTCAGATATTCCTTGGAGAACACTTGACCTTCCAGCAAAATATCAGGGACCTGTTCAGTATCAATGGAACATGACACTACCTCAACAACCTTGAGTTGTGTTTACAAGGCCAGCTGGGTTCATTGCTTCATGGGGTTTCTGCCAAACTCTCTACCTACTGTCAGAGTGTTTCCAATGTTGAATGGTTTCCATACAGACATGCAACTACCAATGCTGATCCTCCTTGATTTCCTGCACATAGTTTGGTGAGATATGGGGTCTGAAACAGACTCCATTAAATGCTTTGGTCAACTGCTGCACACAGAAAGTTCCGTTTGCCCGTACAAGCTTTCTCAGAAGAGGGCAATCTAGTTCCTGATAGACTGTTTTAGGCAAGCAATGTGTGTTATTTTTCCACTGATTAAAATCACATAATATCTCATCTTTTCAGAAATCAGTCAGTTCTGCTGTTTTCAAAATCGTGGTTGCAGCTCGACAGGCATCCACAATAAGTCCTTTACCAAACTCTGAAAGATCCTTTATTTTTCCCATTGTGATCAACACTATTGACAATTACTGACCAGTAGCATTGTTAATTAGTTGCCTAGAACACATGATGATGCACGTGACCAAGTATTTCACATATGCACTGCATAAGTGACATTTACATACATCTGCACAAAATCGTATTCAATGACTTGTATGTGTATATACAAGTTTAATTTAATTTTATTTAAGAAATAATAAAACTTTCATTTTCTTTAACAGCATCTCATCTTCCATTTAACCTCTTTTACCTTGCAGTGTCAAGGGTTCATTAATCATCAGACCTCAAACCGTTCACAGGATAAGGTGCTTAGTCTTATGTCCGTAGTGTTGACTTCTCAAAGCCGATTTGCCTGCTTTGCAGGATGAAAAACCCCAGGATAAACTGAGGAAAAAACTCTACTGTCCACGCCCAAGACCGGCTAGCTTGGTTATGGCTGAGGAAGATCCTTCAGCTCCTCATGTCACCGACGGGAATCGAACCTAGGACACTCCTTCCCCAGGCATATGGTTGCGAAGTGCACAGCCACTAGGCTAACCTCACAAACTTCTTTGACAGCAATTTAGTCAAATATGCTACAAGATAAAATTCAAATAGTTATATAAATTTCAAACCCTTAGCAATGTAAAAATGATATGTACTGTATTTATGATATACTAAAGATTATTCAAACATCTTGTTGGCCTGGTCGGAAAGTGGTTAATGTACTCACTATCCGGCCAACAGGCTCAAATCTCATTGTGGGCATGGATGTTTGTGAATATCCTGAAGTGTGAGATGAATTTCTTTACTCAACATGAGGCCATGGTCTTGCTTATTGAAGGTCAGATGTGGTATAAAAAAGTTCTATGCTTCGTCTCCAGAGCAGAGTGCTCAAATTATATAAAATAAATAATATATAAAAAAATAAAATCTTTAGCTCACCCATTGTACTAATGTACTACATGCTGTAAACCTATTGTGAATTGACACCCACAATAGGTCACAGAAAAGTTTGTTCAGATTGCACTACTATAGTGGTGTTAATAAAGCAGCTCCGCTGGTCCTTTAAATCTCCTGCTGCACTGCGCTTTGGCCAAATCACTGAGTACTATACAAGATTTCTAAAATGCATCAGCAATAGCACCGCTTTCCAGATTACAAAGAGGTGACTGAAGTTTTGATGTATGCTTTCTTAGTTTCAAACTATTTAGCTCCAAAACTTCATTGTTCCTTTAGGGAAAATTTGAATACTATACAAACACCCCACTCAATGTTCCTCCCGTTATCATCAACTACTTGTATTTAAATCTTTATTGTATTAAAAACCTTTCTATTTAAAACTGTTATTAAGACATTTTCTTTATATATAACAGTCAGCAACTGTAACAAGTATTTTATTCCCTTGAAAGTTACAATCTTTTTCAGAACAAGCTAACTACTAATAAGAGATTATATATAAAGAAAAATTGTGTCTTAACTTTCATTTCATTAAATTAAGGAAGAAATTTAAAATCTGTCTGTCAACAGACAGACACAACACACACACACATTTATTTTTTATTTTTGGTTTAATCACTGTACATATCAGCAATATGTATCCATGTAGCATAGTGCTTTTCATAAAGTTTGCTGTTTCAAGTCTGTTTTAACAATCTTATAGGGAAGGAGATCTATTTTAAAATTAAAACTTGCATTTTATTTAATGACTTCGGTATCATAAAATTTCTAATATGTGTTCTCAAGGATGTACAAGATATTATAACACTATAAGTTTGAGCGCGGTTAGTAGTTGGAAGGGGACCAATCGTTCGATGCTGTTGGCACACTCTCCCTCGATGAGTCTTTGGACTCCCTGGAGGTGTCAAATAATAATAATAATAATAATAATAATAAATTTACATTTACTAAGTTACAAACAACAATTTTCTTCCTGTTATCTCTTATCTGCCAAGACTATTTATCTTTTAACTATATCAATGCACTTAGGCCTTGGTCTTCTTCCTACCATTGTCTCAAATTTTGATCACCTTTCCTCTCTCATTCTGTTTAAGTGATCATAACATCTTGGTTTTACTCTGCTCACATATTCTTGAATGCTAATAATCTTAAGTTCCTTCTGAATATCTTCACTTTTAATGAAGGCAATATAATTCTGCCAGTGTTGCAATCTGTCCAATCCCTAATTTCTCTCAAACTCTCATACCTGTGGTCTTGTGTCTTTGATCAACTGTTTTATTTCTAATATAGCTCCTTTCAAGATTCAAAAGTTAAAATATATATACATTGCATATACAACTAGCTTAGCATTTTGACTAGTTTAGGTCTCATTCCATATAAACTTTGTTTATTCTATTGTCTAATTCCATATTTAGTTTGCAATCTTCAATAAAAAAAAAGTGTGCCTAAATAGCTGAAATACTTTACTTATTCTATCGGCTTTTCAAGATGCAGCTGATGATTTGGCATGTTCATTCCTGCCTATTTTCATAGTCACTGTTTTTTTTTTTGGCTGATTTTCACAACAGATTTCTTACAGCAGTTATTCACAATTCAGTTAAGAAATCCTGTGGACTTTTTTTTTTTTTTTTTTATTAAAGTATAATGTCATCTGCATAAAATAAAGAGCTAAGATTAACATCTCTTATTCTGATATCAGGCATAATGTTACTTTCATTCATCATGTGATCCACATACAGTAGATGATGGATAACAGTGGAGATAATTCTTGTTTTACACAAGATTTTACATTAAACTATCTTCATGTAACTCCATTAATTCTAACTGCTGACTTACAAATTAGCTGTATACAAGACAGTGCTTAAACCAATTTTAACTTATGGATCTGAGAGCTGGGTTAGAAGTAAAACATTTGACCAAAGACTAGAGACCACAGATATGAGAGGCCTGAGAAAGAGTAGAGGCATGAACAGGTGGCATCAATGGCAATATCATATTAAAAACGAGGATATTAAGAAAGAACTTGATATTGTCAGCATCCAGGAGTGCATTAGCAGAGCTAATCTCAGGTGGTATGGTCACTTAAACAGAATGGGAGAGGAAAGATTAGCAAAACAAGTGTTCTCTGCCAGGTTGACAGGAAAAAGACCAGAGGAAAACCAAGTTATAGGTGGATTGATACAGTAAAAAGTGCCTTAGAAGAAAGAAATATAAGACCTGATAATATTGGAGTCTTGACATTTAACAGACCTGATTTGGAGGAAAATTGTAGATAGGAAGTTAGTAATGATGTAAATTTTTCGTGTAGTACTATCATATCCTGTACACCCCCTGAGGGTATATATCAGGAATTTGATGATGATGACGACGATGATAATGATGACTTACAACTTGATGTAGCATTCTGAATACCTGTTCTCTTGGATCTTGTCATATTCCTACCAAATGTGGAAAATTTAAATGCTGTATATCCTTGTTACAGCAAAGGTTGGTCGATTGGTAGAGTCTCCACTACTAATGGCTCATGCAAAAAGTTAAGCAAGTCTGAGTGCAGTTATTAGTTGGAAGGAGATCGATCGTTCGATGCTGCTGGCATTTTGTTACATTTCCATGATTTCTCAACTATTTGTCTTAAAGTGAAAAGACCTTGACAATGCCCATTTGGCCTGAACTCATCTTGTTCTCCAAGTTTCTCTGCCATAATTTTTCTTTTCAAGTATACTTCCATAAATTTTACCAGAAAACATTCAAGAGGGGAAATTCCATTTTAAAGATGACACTATGAGAGCTCTACTCCAATCATCTGTATTTGACTTTCTGCATTCTGAATTATGCAGTGTAGCCACTGTGAAACTTTTATCTCCATATTTCAGCATTACTGGTTGAATATATACTTCAGCTGCCTTCTGACATTTCATGTTTTTTATAGTTTTTTCTACCTTAGGTATTGATATTTCTTCTGACTGCAATCTTCCTGAATATTTTTTATCACAGTTCTATCACTTCTTGTTTCATTTGACAATTATTAGAGTAATTACTGCATAAATCCAGAATATTATTATATTTAGTTTTAATGTGAGCCTGCACAGCTCAGTCATTATAGATTAGGCCCTTTCGTCAGAAAGACCTAGATTCAAATCCTATCCATGAAGCGAGGAACCTTTATCAGGTCTTTTTGACTACAGGTGAGTTAGCCAGTCTTATACGGAGGCAGAGGAATTTTTCTCCCAGAAACTTGGCTTTTTCATCCCTCAAAACAGGCAAACCAGTCCCATGAACACACACATTTACAGACATATTTATTGTAGGACAAGGAAGGCAATGGGGAAACTACTTTGTTCCATATTCATCATTCCCTAGTAAAATAGTATATTGCTATCCCATCAACCATAAGGTTAAAGAAAGAAGATAAATTTTAATGTCACCATTTCTATGCTTTTTTCATAGCCTCCAGAACATTTTGTCACCTTCTTGATATTTGCCTTCTATATTTTTGCAAAGTCTTCCTATGTATTCTGTTTTTATATATATATATAAATTGATTAATTAAAAATATCTCCTTTTTCAAATTTGAAACTGTATTGTCAAGTCTACAAAAACTCATCAATTATGGAATATTATTTGTTAGTACTTCTATTGAATTAGGTAGAAATTAATGATCTCAGCCATATGGATGGGAGAATTTGTGAATTCTTCTGACAGAATTCACAAATTCTGTCAGAGGAATGACAGAAAGTGAAAAGGAAACATTAGTTGATGAACATTCTTTTTTATTTTCAATTTTGTACATCCTTCATATTCAAAGGAAATTCCTCTTGATAAAAGGACTGACTAAGCAGTTTTATTCAAGTAGGGTCGATCTGAAGTTGAATCTGAGAACATTCTGTGAAGGATTTCAATTAAAGTCTGTTACAATTAACAGACTTTAAAACTCAAAACTGGTTTGCATATCACAGTCATTTGCAACAATTTATATATCAGTTATTGCATTTATTTTTATGTGAAATCATTTGAATTTCCACTGCTTACTTTTAGTACCGGAAATATCTGGGGTGTACGTGCATGCACGCGCACACACTATGTAATGTACACAACATGTTGGGGGGGGGGAGATAATGGTTGAATGGAATCTTCGTTTTGTTCATGTTTTGTGTGAAAGTGAAAGGTCATTAGTTGATTGGAAAGCTGATATCCTCTTTTACATATCAATTGAAAATTCTTTGAAATATGTCATTCTGAGAGTATATAAGAATTCTTTTTTTGACATCTACATATACAGATATAAGCAGCCTGAAAAAGTAATGTGTGTTTTTAAATAAAGACAGATGTAAAAAGTAAATTAAAAAATGCAATATATATATATATATATATATATATATATATATTAAAAAAATCCTTTGCCCACTCAAGGTACTAATATACTATAAGCTTACAACTTTTCATGAGTAGGAACTACATTAAAAAATAAATCATGAGACCTAAATCTTTCCTCGTTGTCTTATATCTATGGTATACATTTAAAACAAGTTTTCTGGAATTTAAATTTTTCATGGCAGTCTTTTAGGCTGATCCTTTAAAGTATATGCTTTCATTTTTATTTTGCTAACCCATTTTTTATGACACTGATTTCAATAGCTTCTGCACTTGAGTAGTTTGATAAATTTTCACAGGCATTTCTTCTGATTTGACTGGGAACTCAATACTGATATACCATATAGTATTCACATATGGGAATATAAATTCATACATACTCATGTATTTAACTTTTATAACTAGATAGGAAATTTATTTAATACAAAAAAAAAAAAAAAAAAAAAAAAAAAAAAAAAAAAAAAAGAACAATGGTAAAACTTACTTGTTTTGAATACGTTGTTCGATAGAAATCCCCGAACAAAACAATGAAGGAAAATGAGTAAGCCACTAGAGCATACTGCATCCATCTAGTAAACTGACATCCAGTTAATATAGCATTAATTCCCATTGTCATTGCAGCAATAAATTGGGCCTAAAAGAAATTTGTTTATATAAAACATTTTGCAATTAAGAAATTGCAAAACATTTAATTTATGGATTTTTTTTTTTCATGAAAGTTTTCCAAAATTCTAGTTGTCCTTATTTCTGATAAAAAATATAGCATAAAAAAAAAAAAGAAAGAAAAAGAAATACTCTTAATAAACTTACATCACTAGCAATACATAATAGAGAAAGCAAACTTTAGATTCTTCAGAGATTTCTAGCAAGACCATTAGAGCGCACACATTTATTGTCAACAATTTTCAACTATTCTGCTTATGTCTGTTTTGATTGTCCCCTACTCTTCTGTCTTTTAAGCAGTCCTAACTGTTAATTCATTTATACTATGTTGAAGTGGATCTTTTCCCTATAACACAAGCATTTGTGCAAAATTTAACGTTGAACATCCAGCTGATTCTTATAGTAAACACCATATAACTATAACAAATGATCACAAGCCCTCCAAAACTCAACAGGCACAATGCTATTCCAAAGGAAATTCATATTTAGCAAATTGCCCAATTATAACAAAATATCTTGTGGCCTATGAGTTTTCTACTCTGAAAGTCAATTGTACTTTTTCTATGTCAGTCTTTTTTTTGGTAATTCATGCAAAGGCAACAAAGAAAAGTTATAAATATGATGTGATGACAAAAATTTAGTATAATATTTGGCAGTAGCAAAGTTGCTTCACATATCTTGCAGGCACAATGGGACAAAACACACTAAACATAAATCTAAAGCATATTTTATGCCAGTTAACGTTATGATTTGTATTGTGTTTATAATTTCATATTTTATAAGCCTTAGGTAAGTCCTTGAAATATTTTATATCTTCACTGTATTCAGAAAGAAATTTTGATACAAAGATGTAATACCAGATTAAAAAAATTGTGGAGTTTTGTCCATCAAGACACATAATTACAAAAAATAATACTTGCACAGCAACAGTACTAAATTCAAAGAAGTTGACATTTGGCATTCTGTCAACTGCGTGTGTTCTGGTAGGTTTTTTTTTTTTTTTTTTTTGGGGGGGGGGGGGGGGAAGGGAGGTAAAGAGAAAAATTCAACACTTAAACGCATATGAACACTAAAAATCAAGATAGTACAAATTCATAAAAGCATACATTTCATTTTATTTTTTTTGATAAATGACAAGTGATACTTCATTAACTTTGTTAATAACAGATATGCCTATTCTAAAATACTACTTATGTCAAATAGAACAGCAATTTTATTTGACTAATAAAAATCCTAAAGCATTATATCCATGAAGTCTGCATCGTAAAATTTGTGTGCTATTGCTGCAAATTGTAACAATGACTCCTCCCCACACACACACACACACAAACTTTTTTTACAAAATAAACTAACCCTGCTTAGATATGTTGCAGAACCAATAAATACTTTGATGGTAGATGAATGTAGTATAAGCTAGGTTACTTCAGGGTCAAAGCCAGATAACTGGGAAGAAGAGGCCTCCTGATCTAATGTCCATTCCTCAGCTTCTCATGGAGCACCCCATTAACAAGTTTTCTTCCTGGATAATGATCAAGGATCCAGACATATCTACAAATAGCTGAAAGTATTCTAAATAACAACTACAACATTCATGAAGGTCTGAGAGAATGAATAGTTTCCTATGCCATATGTGTCTGTCTTGAGCATAAACTACTGCTTCATGCCACTAATGCCAATTCTATTAACCCTTTCTGACCTGAATTTTTTTTTCCAAGTGAAAAAATTTTTTTCTTTCTATTTATTTTGTCTTTAGGTCTAAAAAAGCAAGAGTATCAAGTATTTTGATGAAAAATACATTTCAGGATAGGAATTCTGATCGACTGATTCCATATGGAATCATTATATTCTGGTAACAAATATTCAACTTCTGAGCATATACTCTATAATCCAATATATGCATATTTTGGGTCATTTAAATTAAAAAATTAAATTGAAGTTTTAATTTTTAAAAATTAATCATTTTAATTCTCTAAAAATAATTTCATAAGTGAAGAGAAAATTTTGAAAAAAAAGATCTAAAATCTTATTGGAAAACAAAAACATCTTGCAGAAGTTCGAAAAATGGAACTACGACGTACGATATCAATTGGAATCATTCACCATGTAATATGGGCTACGAAAGCCAAGACAGTTAGTGATTCCAATTGGAATCACTAGATCAGAAAGGGTTAAGGTCTTGCTTGATACTGTTGATCCATCTTATTCATCTCACCTGCCTTCTGAATTACTTAACATAATCTTGTTGATCAAATGAATGTCCTCCTGCATACTGACAACATGGCCAAACCATCACAACCGTTCTTCACACACACTATAGTGCTAATAATTACTCCCCTGACGTATCTCATCATTATTCATGAAATCAAACCACAATCACTGTCTTGCCCTGGTTATTATTTTAAACCATTCACTATATACTTCATTAATTTAACACAAGCCTCACTGTTATTATAAAAACAGTCATAATGTGCTAATAAGTTTGTCAGATATTCCATAAGTGGTTATAATCTTCCATAAATATTGCCTAGTAACTGAATCAAAAGCCTTTTTGAAGTCAAAAAACATGTGATCACAAGTTTCTGAAATTCTGAACATTTCTCGAGGATCTGCCTCACTTCATTGAAAATATATGGTATATGCAGCTTCTTCCCTTTCTGAATTCACAGGATGTATAGTACATTTCGAAGTTGCTTGTCAAACAACCTTTATCATGCTGAGTATAACAGTGCATAGAACCTTACCTGGAATAGACAATAAGCTGATTCCCTTATATTTCTTATATATTCAGTAAATATTTTACCGAAGGTATTATCATACCTTCAGTAAAATCTCTGGGAAATTTATCACTTTGACAGAAAACGTTCAGAATCTTAGTCAGCCAAGTCACTCTAGTCTCCCTATCTCCTTTTAGCTGTTCTGCAGTAATTTCATCATATCATGGTGATTTATGAAGTTTTAATTTATTTATAGCCAATCTAACCTCAGATAGTGTGATGGAACTAATATCAAACTGGGAATTGAAATAATGACTAAAGGTGCTATATTCAGGCAATAATGATTAGGAATAAGATGAAATCCAAACCTAAATGGAAGACAATTTCAAGTAGAGTGATGTGGATAAACATCACAATGGGGAACTGGATAATAAGACTGATTTGCATCTATGGTTCCAGCTGACAAAGAGAAAAAGGAAAAGCAGATCCATATTGGAAATCTAGACAGCAGAGTATGAAATTAATACTTACAAAAATGTGTTGTGAAAATCTGCAGGAAAGGGCAAAGCTAATAATAATAATGGCAAGTAACATGCTGGATTTCTGTTCAAAACACAGAGTAACCATCACTAACAGCATGTTCCAGCATAAAGATGTGTGCAAAATCATGGAGAGAGAAAAAGAAAAAAGAAATAAGAAAAGTCTCAATGAATATGTTGTTGTTGATAATAAAAATATTTTCATGCCTGTTCAGGACAGAAAAGTAGACAGTAGATTTGAAATAAGTGATCAACAGTTAGTTTTGAGCAGAATAAAAATGAATATCATATTGAAAATAAAAATATGTACAAAAGTTTTTAAAATAATCAAAACTGAGCAGCTTTCAAAGGTGAACTGTAGGCTCAAGTATATAAATATTATTTATTAAAAATGAAGGAGTCTGAAAACAATCATAACCTTCCAAACTCAATGGTAGACTATGAAAAAAAAATTCAGCTAGAGAGGCAAGGATAATTTTATTCTCTACAAGGATAAAAAAATCAGAACTACATAGTGGATTCAAAGTTAAAACAACAACCATGGAAAAGAAGAAAGCATATAAAGAGTTCCTTGTAAGTAAATCAAGCATATGCTCTGGGAGAATACACAGAAAAATGTAAGAAAGCAAGCACTATAAAAGTAGGTAAACAAGTGACATGATAAAAATATCCTAAATGTCCAGAGTATTTACTTTGAAAGCTTGTTAAATTACATAAGTGAGAATGTCAAGAAGAATGCAATACATAT
This sequence comes from Typopeltis vanoorti, assembly GCF_054136105.1. Lineage (NCBI taxonomy): Eukaryota > Metazoa > Arthropoda > Arachnida > Uropygi > Thelyphonidae > Typopeltis > Typopeltis vanoorti. The sequence goes on from NC_143568.1 coordinate 45,625,221, forward strand.
CAATACTTGAGGTAGAAAAAAAATCATCAAAAACCTGAAATGTGGTAAAGTAGCTGGAGCAGATGAGATTCGACCAGAAATGCTCAAATATGGAGGGGTATAGTAGCTGCACTGAATAATGCAGAAAGTTGAATACCACATGATTGGAGTAAAGTTCTCATAGTGCCCATCTAAAAAAGAGAAATAAAACTGAATGCAAGAATTACAGAGAAATTTCCAGATTCAAATCTGGATATAAAACACAAATAGATGGTATGCTTATGAAAATGTTTACACTTGCTAATGTGCCAAATAGGTGGGGAGAAGTTTTAACATCTTAACTAGACTTCTCAGGACATCTGTTTTCATAAGCATTATAAAAAATAAATAAATTATTTAAAAAAAAAAAATTGCATTTAGCTGTTAGACCAAGGCTACAAATTACCAGTGCATTTTTCAAAAGGCCATTAAGTTTATCATCATTCTGGATTAAGACTAAAGAAGAATTTCCACTATTTATTAGAAAGAGCATCCTGATATTACCATTCACAACAACCTACTTGTGCGAACTAGAATTTTCAAACTTGAACCGAATGAAAACAAGATAAAGATGCTGAACAGTGCACTAGATATGCAAGTAGCATTATCCTTGTGAGTTCAGATTGAAAATGAACTTATGAAAAGGCAAGCAAATGTGTCAAACTAACACTAAAATATTTCCTTCTGTTTTCATATTGTTCAAGTTTTTTTTTTCTATTTTGTATTTAAATGTTAATAAACTCATATTAGATATTAACTTTGTTACATATTTTTACTTTATTATATGTAGTGAGGGCATGTATTGTTTCATGAAACTTTTGTTTCAGTTTATTATATATAAATGTGTGTGTGTGTTTACTCGGTCACAATGTAAAATGTATTTCTTATTGTGGGTCAAAAAAGTTTGAAAAAACACAACTTTAGAAGACTGATATAAGAGCCGACAAATATTTGAGTTCTAGCAGATAGACTAATTTGGAAGAATGTTGTTGACAAAATGTTTATAACAACATAATATTTTCATGTAGTACTATCATATTATGCTGTACATCTTTTGAGGGTACATATCAGGAATTTAGGTGTGAGAACACCTCTCCCTACCACCCTGTTTATTATAAGACTGATATGGTTTGAAAAAGTTCAGTGTTTTTTGTCTCTAGAACAGTTTTCAGATTATCTTATCCTAGGGTAGTGAGTAGATGGCATCAATGGCTGAATCATATTAAAAATGAAAATAACAGTAAAGAAGAAATTGTCAGCATTCAAGAATGTGCAAGCAGAATTAATCTCAGATGTTATGATCATGTTTACAGAATATCAGTTCCTCTCCCATTCTGTACAGATGATCATACCAAATGGGATTAATTCAGGAAAGGTTAGCAAAACAGGCATTTGAAAACAACCATAGTGCCAATGTAGTACAAGTTGATAGACTTGTAGATGGGATTCATATTAAAAAAACTTAATTAGTAATAATAATTTTCTAAACTGAAATCCTGGAATAACACTAAATAGAGAAACATGATACAGACAGAATTTTTGTGATTTCTGAGACAAACAGTGTAGTGAGAAGCTTCAACTTTTCTGTATTTTCTGTTTAGCAATTTTTAATGGCCATCCTGATTTCCTAGATCCAAGATTTTTATAGGGATTACTAAAAAGAAGAGTTTGAATATATTTAGTTTTGTCATACATCATAAATACCTGTTGATGATGTATGGCAAAACTAAAAAATAGTATTACAAAATTAATACTCAAAAAGTATTAAGTACTTAAAAGAAGGATTAACATTTTTTTTTTTTTATGCAAACAATTACCTAATTCACTGCATAAAGTGTAAACTGTAATGGCTAACAATTAAATCATGTCATTTTAAGAAGTCAATTTGTATAACACAATTGTGACCGTTTTAATTTAACAGAATAAGCAATGAATTTCTTGGTTTATATTTATTTTGATAATCCCAAAACATGAGGGATTTTATTTAACTATAGTATCCTGTTATTGTGCAAAGATAGAATGCCATGAAGAAGGAAGAGATGCCAAAGAACAGTAATAATAAATTAGATGAATGGAAAGAAAGAAAAATTTGCCCCTCTGAGTAGTGGCTAGTTGCAGTATGTGTGTGTTTTAATAGATTTAGTATAGTGGGTGAATTGCTAATGCTAATTATGATGAACAATGACTATGAAAATATCTGTAGAAAATGCAACAAGAAACTGAATTACTGTGTGAAAATAGAATGAGTGACAACTTCTCAACTCTACCAAGGCAAGAATTGTCAGTAAGATTTTCAGATACACTCCAAAATGTAATAGCAGTATTCTGTAGCTTTGCCTCCCCCCCGCCCCTTTCAGTAAAACCTGAAGAGGGAATGCAAAGAAAAGTGTCTTTTTTTTTGTAAAATGTTTATATATACTGGCCTCAAAAAATACCCTTTTTTGCTCAAGATACTTCTCCGACTGGTAACTCATCATCATCATCAAATTCCTGCCATGTACCCTCAAGGGGTGTACAGGATATGACAGTACTACATGAAAAAATTACATCATTACTAACTTCCTATCTACAATTTTCCTCCAAATCAGTCTGTTACTTGTCAAGACTCCAACATTATCAGATCTTATGTTTCTATCGTCTAAGGCACTTTGTACCGTATCAATCCACCTATATCTTGGTCTTCCTCTGGGTCGTTTTCCTGCCAACCTGGCAGAGAACACTTGTTTTGCTAATCTTTCCTCTCCCATTCTATTTAAGTGACCATACCATCTGAGATTAGCTCTGCTAACGCATTCCTGGATGCTGACAATGTCAAGTTCTTTCCTAATATCCTCATTTTTAATATGATATTGCCATTGATGCCATCTGTTCACGCCTCTAATCTTTCTCAGGACTCTCATATCTGCGGTCTCTAGTCTTTGGTCAAGTGTTTTACTTCTGACCCAGCTCTCAGATCCATAAGTTAAAATTGGTTTGAACACAGTCTTGTATACAGCTAATTTAGTGTTCCGACTAATTTCTTTCTTATTCCATATGAATTTATTCAATTGACTTCCCACGATACCAGCTTTGCTGATTCTGTTGTCTATTTCTATATTTAGTTTACCATCTTCAGTAAAAATTGTGCCTAAGTAGCTGAAATGTTTTACTTGTTCCACAGGTTCACCATTCACAACACAGTTGACATTTTCAATGATTCTGCCTATTTTCATTGTCTTTGTCTTTTTATTGCTGACCTTCATACCATATCTATTACAACAGCTATTCAATTTAGTCAGAGAATCTTGCAGACTTGTAGCGGATTTATTTAGAAGTATAACATCATCCGCATAAAGCAAAGAGCTGACATTAACATCTCCAATTTTGATATCAGGTTTAATACCACATTCCTTCATAATGTGATCCATATAGATAATGAATAACAGAGGGGATAATGTACATCCTTGTCTCACACCAGATTTAACATTAAACCATCTTCCTGTACTTCCTTCAATTCTAACTGCTGACTCACAACTCAAATAAAGACTAAGTATTGCTTGATATAATGCCCCATTGACACCATATAACTGCAGCGTATTGAATAGCTTCTCTCTTGGCACCTTGTCACATGCCTTTTCCAAATCGACAAAACTTAAATACAGATCTTTGTTATATTCCCATGCTTTCTCGACTATTTGTCGTAAAGTGAAGATCTGATCCTGACAGCCTCTATTTGGCCTGAATCCAGCTTGTTCTTCACCAAGCTTTTCCTCCACAATTCTTCTCAACCGTTTCTCAAGTATACTTGCATAGATCTTGCCAGGAACACTCAGTAGGGAAATACCTCTGTAATTCTCACATTCAGTTTTATTTCCCTTTTTATATATGGGTACTATGAGAGCTCTACTCCAATCATCGGGAATTCGTCCCTCTGTCCAGGCTTTCTGAACTATGCAGTGCAGCCACTGTAAGACTCTTATACCACCATACTTCAGCATTTCTGGTCGAATATCATCTACTCCTGCTGCCTTTCCACATTTCAAGCCTTTGATGGCTTTTTCTACTTCAAGTATGGATATGTATTCCTGACTGCATTCCTGGTCAGTGTTTTTTATCACTGTGCTGTCATCACTGCTTGTTTCATTTAACAGTTTTTCAAAGTAATTACTCCATACTTCAAGGATATCTTTTTCTCCTGTTTTCATTTCACCTTTATCATCTCTAATTCCTTTTACAGCACTCTTTCCTCCAGAATATTTTGCCACCTTCTTGATATTTATTTTCTATATTCTTGCCAAAGTCCTCCCATGACTTTTGTTTAGCTAGTTTTACACACTGTTTAGCTTTCTTACATTTGTCTCTGTATTCTGTAAGAGTAAAAGCTGACTTATTTGCCAGGAACGTTTGATATGCTTTCTTCTTTTCCTTCACTGCCTCTTTAACTTCCTGTGTCCACCAGGGAGTTCTGATTTTTTTTATCTTTGCACACAATCTCACCACATGCCTCTCTGGCAGAATCAATCAATGTTTCCTTCAGAGTTTGCCACTGAATCTCCAAGGTTTGATTCCTGTTCTCAAACTCTTTCATTTTCTTTTCAATAATATTTCTGTATTTTAGTCTACAGTTTACATCTGAGAGCTGCTCAACTTTTATTCGCTTTAAAACTTTCTTACATGTTATTCTTTTCAATATGAAATTCAATTTTATCCTGCTCAAGACTAAATAGTGATCACTTCCAATTTCAAATCCTCTGTACACTCTGGTGTCCTGCACCAGGGAGAAAACATCACTATCAACAATAACATAGTCAATGAGACTTTTTTTATTCCTAGCCTCTTCTCTCCATGTGAATTTGTGCACATTTTTATGTTGGAACATGGTGTTAGTAATAACCAGTCCATGTCCTGAGCAGAAATCCAACAGATATTTGCCATTATTATTAGCTTTGCTCTTTTCTCCAAATTTTCCCAAAATATTTTTGTATGTCTCACAATCATTTCCTACTCTACTATTTAGATACCCAACAAGGACCAACTTTTCATTTTTCATTGTGTCAGTTGCTTTTTCTAAAGCCTCAAAAAATTCCTCCACTTCTACCTTAGTAGAACCTTCTGTGGGACCATAGGCACAAATAAGTCTCATTGTCCAGTTCCCCATTCTCATATTTGCCCACATTACTCTACTTGAGACTGACTGCTATTCAAGAAGATTAGCCTCGTATTTTGTGTTGAATACTATGGCTACTCCTTCTTTTCCTTGATTGTTATTGCCTGAATATAACATTTTGTATTTATTGCTCAGAAAGATCTCACCAGTTTTGGTCTTTTTTGTTTCAGTCACCCCTATTATGTCGATCTGGTACTTATCTAATTCCTCAGCTAGCTCCATTTCTTTGCCATTCAGGCTTCTTATGTTGATAGTACCGATCTTTAACTCTGGTGATGTTGAGTTGGGGTTTGTTTTCAGATTTGTTCCAGTAGCTGACTTTTCGCTGTTCGCCCTGGTTCCCTGGCGAAAACAACGGGGGCCTTGTTTAACCGGGCGACGTCCCAGCCGGCATGAAATTTTGTCATGTTGTACCATCATTTTTTATTTTGGTTTAACCAATAAGAATACAATTTGGTCGGCTAAATCCCAAATTGCCAGCCCATCCTCGTTCGTTCAGTATCAAAGTAGATACCCAACAGGGTGCACCACGAGAAGGTGAGGATTGGACATTAGGTCAGAAGCCCTGGTCGGTTCTCCGCATTCCTTTAAAGGCTATGTGGAGGTCTCCTCTCAGTTATACAGCTTTGACCCTTAAGCACCCCGACTGGTAACTACAAATTTCAAATTCTGCAAATTATGATTTGTTCTTCTAATCAAAATTATGCAAACAGTTCATTCTATATTATATTTCTATGTATCCATTATAAACCTACAGTGAGCTGTTGCTCTTGAAATCTCAACATTCAGGGAGTACTACAGAATAAGAATCTGACTGTACACACACAGAATACATGAGGTTTTTCTTCAGCTTTGGCTCTATGATACAGTAAGAATGTGCAAAATTAATCTTTGCTTGTGAAAGACTGACTGTCTTACCAGCCTAGGATTTATACATTGCAATTAAGGTTGTTAATAGTCAGTTATGTCATGTGAATTAGACCATGGTAATACTACAAGAGCACAATGCAGATTGTGGTTTGTTCTTCCAAGATGGTCATTGCAGTGTGAATATAATTTAAGGTGAATATAATTTAAGGTGAATATAATTTAAAATTTATAATTTTAATGATGCTAATGTATACCTGTAGCTTGAAGCATATGTGATAAATTTGCTAAACTAGATAATGACCAAGTATAATATTAAAAGGACCATCCACTGAATTATAAGGCTTGTTATACAGAAGACATTCCCATTAAAAGTGTTCATCTAGAAAATTAAAAATAAAGCTTATCAAGAGCAAGCAGATAGCCACACTGGTCCAAAACATGAAAGCAGATATTACTTTTGTTGGAACTACTGAGATACTATTCAATTTGAAAATATTCACCTTCAAAATTGAAATCTTGCTTGAATTAATATGTTATTCCACATTTACAGTAGATGAGATAAATAGATTTCAAATGGACCCCAAACAGTTTTGAAAATTGAGGACCAATATTAGCTGATTTAAGAATTATAGATTGGCTTTATTATTCACTGAGAGTGAGACTTAATTCATTTTAGCTTGGCATTATTTGCAAGATATTCTTTGAACAGTAAAGCTAGCAAGAAGATTTTTTTTGTAGTTGTTGTTTCATTCTATCCTTTTTTTTTTTTTTTATTTACATGGTACAAATCAGTCTTACTTTTATCTTTTTCTTTTTTTCATAAATGCATATTAAAGTAAAACAAAAATTCCATTTTTAAAGTAAATATTCCTAAACTGAATACAGTAACTAGAATAGCAATAGTAATATCCCCTCCTTTCATATAATAGACCAATATGCTTACATAGTTGTTTCTTGTTGAGTTTCTTTTCTTAATGTTTTCATTTTTAAATTAACATTTTAAATGCAAATCTATATAACATAATAAGCATTCCAATTATGAAGGTGCTCTTTTCATAAACTGCTTGCCTATTATCTGATTACATATAATGAAATACAATATGTTCTACTAGAACAAGGTTATGTTCTAGTAGAGCATTTTTTATTTTTAATTAATTTATGTCCAATGTAATTATGGACCTTGCTTTGTGCTGTTATAACTCTGTATTTATTTCTCCCAGTCAGTGTTAAATGAGTGAAGCAATAATCTTCATCATCTGATATATATCTTCAACTAGTTTCAGTTTCCATTATTATTAGCTGTTCAAACCAGGTATCATCAGCTCTTATATACTGATTTTCTAAAGCAGACCTAATAGCATTAATCCCTATATTATCTCCACTGAATTCTTTTCCTGAACATTTTTGCTTAAAACACTTGTTTTGCCAACCTTACATTTCCCATTCTGTTCAAGTGGTTAACATATAAGAATATAAGTGCTACTGTATTTTCAGAGGATAGATAGATAGAACAAAGCAGTTGGAAATGTGTTTGTGTATGTGTGGTGGTGGGTACTGCTGATCACAGCAGTTGTGACAAACAAAAAGAGAAGCGTAGCCTAAGATAGCATTAAGAAAGGCAGTGAATCTGAAGCTATCTGACGTGAGATAAACTCCAAGTGAACAAAATATATGGTTGGTTGCTGCTATAGGCCAGGGGATGCACAAGGAGATGAAATGTAGATGACATGCACTGACAAGTTAACTCAATTAGCACAGAGCAATAATTATGATGAGAGATACCAACTTTGATGTATAATTCTGCTTAATGCTACTCATCCATTTAACACTGATCTGTGTACATTCCATTTAATTCACCCAAATGTGCCTTTTCCTTATTTGACATTTGGGGGGAAGGAAATAGAATTTATGCAGCCACTGATAGAAAATTACCTAAACCAGCATATGATGAGGGAGACCTAGAATTCTAGAATGCTGGATCTGATGCTAACAAAGGATCTGTCCATAATCAAAGTAGCTATTCTGCCTCCAATAGTGGAGAATGATGATGTAGTCATGACCTGGGAGGTGGATAAGCATATGGAATTTTTTAAGAAATGGGTATATGCAGAACTAAAAGCTGGTGATTATGATTAACTAAGATGGCAACTTAGTGAAATGCCATGGCATACATTCAGGAAGTACTACAGAATAAGAATGACTGTACACACAGAATGCATGAGGTTTTTCTTCAGCTTTCACTCTATACAGTAATAATGTGCAAAATTAATCTTTGCTTGTGGAAGACTGACTTTCTCACCAGACTATGATTTATCATATTGCAATTAAGGTTGTTAATAGTTAGTTATGGCATGTGAGTTAGACCGTTGTTTGGTCAAATGGGAATACTGTAAGGAAAAGGTGTTAACAGTGTATATGAAATGATCGTGGAGATATTTGAAGAGAACGGTATTAGACTGCATACTCATGGTCAGAAAAATAAATTAGGGTGGTGTTAAATGGATAAGTAACATCAAGCAAAAGCTTCGAGAGGGAAGGGGGATTTCTGTGGAAAGAATATAAAGAGAAATGTGATAAGTAAGCTCATGAGCTGTCAGGCAGAGAAAAGAGGGTAACCAGAATAGTAAAAAAGGTGAAACCAGATTATGAGGAGAAAATTAGCCAAGCAGGTTGAAGAGTTTTCACCATGCAGGAAGTAAAAGGAAGAATGTATATGGATGGATAACTTTAACGAATGTGGGTGGCAGAGAGGTAACAAAGCACAAGAAATAGTTGAATTACTCAGTATCACTTTGCAAAGGTGTATTTATCTACGCTGAGATAATGCAGTGACTAATGTATAAGCGACTGATCTGAGAATGGAAGTACATCATCTGAATGTCTAAATATTAAGAAATGTTAATGTGAACACAGCAACAGGATTGGATAGGCATATCAGCAAGTGTGTTATGAGAAACTAAGCTACATGGCAATGTAGCTTAGTTAGCTTACATGGCAAATATGATCTGGTGTGAGATTAAGGCCAGTAAGATATATATACAAAATATACAGTTGGTTGTTGCTATAGGCCAGAGTTTCACAGATGATCTGGAAGACATGCATTGCCAAATTAGTACAATGAGTACAGATTGAGTGATCATTATGGGAGACTTTGACTACGGAGATATAGACTGGAAGGAAGAAAGATCACATGGCAGGAAGGAAATAGAATTTAGACACCTGCTAGGCAACGTGATGGAGGGGACTAGGGGTTGGGAGAGTATTGACCTGGCCATAGGATCAGAAGAGCTATCCATTAAAAAGGTGATAACATTGCCTCCATTTGGTGAAATGGAATTGCCTCCATTAGGAATATTCTACCAAGAAGGGGTGTTTGTGGAACTACAAGGCAGGTGATTATAACATGCGTAGGAAGAAATCTGCACCATGGCTTAAAACACTGCAGGGTAAGGATATTAGTAGTTAAGGTTCATCCAGAGCAGTGGTTCTCGAAGTCAGGGTGCATTTAAAATCCTACAAATAATTGTAGGTGCACTATATACAAATTTCTGAGAAATATGTTATAATAATTAAGTCAAATATTACAGAAAAAAAATAATGCGATAAAAAAAAAAATAAAATGAAACATACCTTAAGTTTATTCATTCTTGTGTTTATGAGAAACATGAGCCTGATGTGTTTATGAGAAACATGAGCCAAATATATGCCCAAACATTGAAGCCTAGCAATTGCTTCAATGTTTGGGCATATATTTGAAAGGCAAACTCTCATTTCCTCGTCAATACATTGACGAGTTCCTCTCTCTTTACACTTAATTGTGGTGAGGGTAGAAAATACTAATTCACATAAATATGATGTTGAAAATTGTAGTAAAATGTTCAAAGCTTTTTTAGATATTGACACATATTCTTCTTTTATAGAAATCCAAAAAGCTTCAAGAGACAATTCCTTATGTTTAATCATCAATCCACAATCAGTGGATATAACTGCCAGTTCTTCTTCTTCTGTTAAACCAAAATCACTTGAAGTTTCCATAAATAAGTTTCTAATCCAATCGTATTGTTCAGTGTTAAGTGATGGAAAATAAGAACTCAATTTTTCTTCAAAACTTGTTAAATGTTCAACTATTATTGGAAGTGTTTCATTTATGCAAGTGTTACTTACCAATGGAAACATTTCCAAATTACCTTCAACAGCTTTTCTTTTCCAAATCTGTAGTTTTCTCTGAACGCTTTCATTTTGTCAGTGGATGTGAGAATATTTTTTTCTTTCCCTTGCATGCTAGTATTCAAAATATTGAGCTGCTGAAATATATCGGCCAAATACTGTACCCTGGCAATCCAAAATTCGCACCGAAGGAGGTTACAAAAATGTAATTGTTTCATCTCTTCACAAAACGCAAGAAGTTCTTGTCGTAGCTCGTGTACACGGGTAAATACTTTCCCCCTTGACACCCACCTCACCTCAGTGTGTAAAAGCAGCCATCTGTGTTGTGAATCCATATCGATACAAAGCTTTTCGAATAAACGCAATTTGACAGGTCTTGTTTTAATAAAGTTTACCATCTGAACAACTTGATCTAAAACTTCTCTTAATTTTTCTCCCAATGTTTTTGCCATCAAGGCCTCCCTATGAAGAAAGCAATGAGTTACAATAACATTCTCATTTTGTTTTTTTACAAAAGATGTAATGCCCTTAACACAGCCTACCATGGAAGGGGCTCCATCTGTACAAATGCCTACACGCAACTTCCATGTTAACTGCCATTTATCAAGATAGCTATTCAAAATATTAAAAACGTCCTTACCTTTTGTAGACACACTTAATTCTTTGAAAAAAAGAAACTGATTTACTATTTGAATTTCATTAATAAAATGGAAGAATGCTAAGAGTTGCGCCTTGTTGGTAATGTCTGTTGACTCATCAACTTGCAATGCAAAATTTGAATACTGAAGTTTATTACTGCATACATTTTTCTCGATATCAGAAGACATTTCTATAATACGCCTGTGAACTGTATCGTTGGACAGAGGAATCTTGCTTATTTTCATTGCTGCTTCATTTCCTAGCATTGTCATGATCATTTTTTTGCATGCAGGCAAAATAAGTGACTCACCTAAAGTATGATCTTTCATATTTTTTGCTATCAGTTCTGAGACTTGATAAGAAGCGATTTGAGCTTTATCAGAAACAGCCATTATACTTTTAAAAGAATTTGCCGCTTTTGTTTGCTGTTCAGACAATCTCTTGAAAAAACTTACAGATTTATCTTGTAAATTAGAGTGTATAGTTTTAAAATGTTTACTCAATGTACTAGGAAGCAATGATTCATTTGCCATTTTACATCCACATACTAAACATAACGGCAAAGGAGGATCTTCGCTTCCGGTTCAAGTGAAACCAAAGCTTAAATAACTTTCATTATATTTGCGAGTAGGCCGCGATTTTGCTTTCTTACTTGCACTTAACTTTTGCTCACTTCCAGAATCTGATTTTTCAATATCACACTTCTTTTTGAGAAATCTATCCATTTTATTTGGGTGTATTTATCTGAAAATAAGTAATATGCACATAACATCCACTTCCAACACTTTTAAAATAAGTAATATTTTAAAATAATTTTTTAAAATAAGTAATATACACAACAAGAATAAACCATATTCTTGTTCTCTTTGCAAGAAAAACCGCTGTTAATTAACATAATAATGATGTGTTGACAAAAAGAGCAGCATATCTGTAATGAAAAGGTATAATAGAGTAACTATATTTATTTTTATATCTGGACACATATTTCTCTGGAATACCACAGGGCGCACCAGTGCACCCTTTGAGAACCACTGATCTAGAGGAAGCATTATTAAATTACATACCTAGGGTAAGGAGGGTTAATAAGGTAGGAGTTAGTTGGATGAGTCATATCATTAAGCACGAGCTGTAGAAGAAGAAAATGCTGTGGAGGATATATAAAGAGAAAGGTGATGAGCAAACTCAAGAACAGTACAAGGCTCAAGCAAGACAAGGAAGGCAAAATCTCATTATGAGAAGAATCTAGCTGAGAAGACCAAAGGAAATCTCAAAGAGTTCTTTCATTATGGCAAGTAAGAGGAAGAATGACTGGAAAATTAACCTTAATGAATGATGGTGGTCACGAGGAGACAGAAGCAGATAAAATAGTTGAGGTACTGAGTAACTACTTTGCAAGGATATATCATCCTAGTGGGGTTACTTCTTTAACCTATGTGACAGACACTAATGTGGGAACAGAGGTGGATGAATTGGAGGTTCTTAGGATATTGCAGAATCTCAATGTAAATACAGCTGTGGGATTAGATGGGAAATCAGCTACACTTTTGAGAATGTGCAAAGGAACTGCAATGCCTTTGACGAAGCTCTAAGTCTCAGCTCTGGTAGAGTTCCAAGGGAGTTAAAGAGGACAAAATAATTCCCTTACATGAGGGAAGTTCTAAGAATGCATTAGCAAATTATATACCAATCAGTATCTCAGGAGTGGTGGTAAAAGTACTAGAAAAATTGGTGAAAAAGAGAATTCAAGAATGGTTAGATAAAAATATGATATTGTACGAAGGGCAACATGGCTTTGTGAAAGGTCAGTCATGTCTTAATAATTTACTAACTTTTTATAATTGAGTAACAGCTGAGTTGGATAAAGGAAATGTTACATGACGATTTTGCAAAGGCATTTCACAGAATACCACATGGAACTATGTTACACAAACAAGAACATATGGGGACAGGATATGACACTGGTTGTGGCGGCTGAACAGATATCAAAAAGTCGTATATGGAGGGACAGAATAAAGGCGAAAATAAAGGTTGCTGTTTAATTTGTACATAAATGATATTTCAAACCTGAAAAGAAATATTCTGTTGTTTGCTGACGATGCAAAATTAGGTAGAGTAATAATTAATCAAGGTGATGTGGAGATCTTTCAGGATGATTTAAATAGGTTGTCATTATGGGCTAAAGATAATGAGTGTATCAAGAAATGTAGTGTTATTCATTTTGGAAAAAATGGATTACAAGCCATGTATGTATCGCATTGATGGCACTGCACTCCTGGAAATAGATGAAGCTAGAGATTTAGAGGTGGTGGTAGTCAGAGAGTTAAAGTTTAGAGGACATACTGCTAAGCTTGCTAAGGTAGCCCATAAGATTACTTGGCTATTGAAGAACACATTAACAAGTAGAGATAAGTTGTTATTCCTCTTATAAGGCTTTGATATGTACACATTTGGATTGCTGTGCTCAAGCCTGGTCCCCTGGGTTTCCTGGGGATGAGGAAGCAGTGGAGAAGATTCAGAAGGGAGGGACAAAAATGGTGAGTAGCCTGTGGAATGTTCTCTATGAGGATAGATTGAAGGCATGTGGAATGTAGAAGTTCATGAATAGGAGAAAAAGAGGAGATATGATAGAAACATTTAAGTTCCATAAAGGATTTTACAGGATACATGAAGTGCAAATGTTGCAACATTTCCCCAACAAGGACCAGAACTAGGGGGTCATCCCTGGAAGTTGAATAAAGGTGTGGTTAGTAGGGGTGACAAGACTAGATTTTTTGCTTGGAGCATTGTGAATGAGTAGAATGGGTTGCCAGAGTCAGTTGTAAGTGATTTGTCTATTAATGGGTTCAAGGAGAGGTATGATAGATTGTGCGGTTAAATCAAATCTCCCGCACTCAGTCTTCAGACTCCGTATAATAATAATAGTTTTGTTAAATAAACGAGAATCCAATTTATATACATTTTTATGTGACTCCTTGTCCACTAAAGGTTGGAACTATATACTAGTACAGTAGGCATCTTGGACCCTTACTCAGAGAGACATCCAAAGACTGGAGATCACTCAGAGAAGCATGATGGGAATTACAAGAAGGGACCTGAAACAGAATACATGGATAAGAAGGATGACAAGCGGTGCTTAAGGTTCAAAGCTATATAACAGGAGAGCCTATAAAGGAATGCAGAGATCTGATCAGGACTTCTGACCTAATGTCCAATCCTCACCTTCTCATGGTGCAAACTGTTAGGTATCTACCTGGATATTGAACGAACAAGGATGGGCTAGCAATTTGGGATTTAGCCGACCAAATTGTATTCTTTGTTGGCTTACCAAAATAAAAAAATGATGGTACAACATGACAGAATTTCATGCTGGCTGGGAAGTCGCCTTGTTAAAGGCCCCCCTGGTTTTCGCCAGAGAACCAGGGCAAACTGTGAAAAGTCAGCTACTGGAACAAATCCTAAAACCCACCCCAACTCAACATGACCAGAGTTCAAGATCGGTACTATCAACATAAGAATTCTGAATGGCAAAGAAATGGAGCTAGCTGAGGAATTAGATAAGTACCAGATCGACATAACAGGGGTAACTGACACAAAAAAGGCAAAAACTGGTGAGATCTTTCTGAGCAATAAATACAAAAAGTGATATTCAGGCAATGACAATCAAGGAAAAGAAGGAGTAGCCATAGTATTCAACACTAAATAGGAAGCTAATCTTCTTGCAGTCTCAAGTAGAGTGATGTGGGCAAATATTAGAATGGGGGAACAGGACATTGAAACTTATTTGTGCCTATGGTCCTACAGAAGTTCTACTAAAGTAGAAGTGGAGGAATTTTTTTGAGGCTTTAGAGAAAGCAACTGACACAATGAAAAAGGAAAAGTTGTTCCTTGTTGGGGATCTAAATAGTAGAGTAGGAAATGATTGTCAGACATAGAAAAATATTTTGGAAAAATTTCAAGAAAAGAGCAAAGCTAATAATCATCATCATCAAATTCATGGCATGTAGCCTCAAGGGGTGTACATGATATGATAGTACTACATGAAATATTTACATCTTTACTATTTTTAATATGGGATATTTTAATATTTTTAATATGACAATTTTTAATATGGGATAATAGTAACTTCCTATCTAAAATTTTTAATATGATATTGCCATTGATAATAGTAACTTCCTATCTACAATTTTCCTCCAAATCAGTCTGTTACCTGTCAAGACTCCAAAATTACCAGATCTTATATTTCTATCGTTTAAGGCACTTTGTACTGTATCAATCCATCTATATCTTGGTCTTCCTCTGGGTTGTTTTTCCTGCCAACCTGGCAGAGAACACTTGTTTTGCTAATCTTTCCTCGCCCATTCTGTTTAAGTGACCATACCACCTGAGATTAGCTCTACTAATGCATTCCTGATTGTTGACAATGTCCAGTTATTTCCTAATATCCTCATTTTTAATATGATATTGCCATTGATGCCATCTGTTCATGCCTCTAATCTTTGGTCAAGTGTTTTACTTCTGATCCAGCTCTCAGATCCATAAGTTAAAACTGGCTTGAACACTGCCTTGTATACAGCTAATTTAGTATTCCGACTAATTTCTCTCTTATTCCATATGAATTTATTCAATTGACTTCCTACCATACCAACTTTGTTGATTCTGTTGTCTATTTCCATATTTAATTTACCATCTTCATTAAAATTTGTGCCTAAGTAACTTAAATGTTTTACTTGTTCCACAGGTTCTCCGTTCAAAACACAGTTGATATTTTCAACGATTCTACCTATATTCAATATCTATTACAACAGTTATTCAATTTAGTCAGGCAATCTTACAGATAAGTAGTGGATTTATTTGGAAGTATAACATCATCTGCATAAAGCAAAGAGCTGACATTAACATCTCCAATTCTGATATCAGGTTTAATACCACATTCCTTCATAATGTGATCCATATAGATAATGAATAACAGAGGGGATAATGTACATCCTTGTCTGACACCAGATTTAACATTAAACCATCTTCGTGTACTTCCTTCAATTCTAACTGCTGACTTGCAACTCAAATAAAGACAAAGTATTGCTTGAAATAATGCCCCATTGACACCATATAACTAGTGTATTGAATAGCTTCTCTCTTGGTACCTTGTCGTATGCCTTTTCCAGATTGACAAAACTTAAATATAGATCTTTGTTATATTCCCATGCTTTTTCAACTATTTGTCATAAAGTGAAGATCTGATCCTGACAGCCTCTATTTGACCTGAATCCAGCTTGTTCTTCACAAAGCTTTTCTTCCACAATTCTTCTCAACCGTTTATCAAGTATACTTGCATAAATCTTGCCTGGAACACTCAGTAGGGAAATAACTCTGTAATTCTCACATTCAGTTTTATTTCCCTTTTTATATATGGGTACTATTAGAGCTCTACTCCAATCATCAGGAATTCTTCCCTCTGTCCAAGCCTTCTGTACTATGCAGTGCAGCCACTGTAAGACTTTTATACCACCATACTTCAGCATTTCTGGTCGAGTATTATCTACTCCTGCTGGCTTTCCACATTTCAAGCCTTTGATGGCTTTTTCTACTTCAAGTATGGATATGTATTCCTGAATGTATGACTGTTTTTTTACCACTGTGCTATCACTGTTTGTTTCCTTTAGCAGTTTTTCGAAGTAATTACTCCATACTTCAAGGATATCTTTTTCTCCTGATTTCATGTCACCTTTATCATCTCTAACTCCTTTTACAGCACTCTTTCCTCCATTTCTAAGCTTCTTCAACAATCTCCAGAATATCTTTCCACCTTCTTGATATTTATTTTCTATGTTCTTGCCAAAGTTGTCGCATTACTTTTGTTTAGCTAATTTTACACAGTGTTTAGCTTTCTTACATTTGTCTCTGTATTCTCTAAGAGCACAAGCTGACTTATTTGCCAGGAACTTTTGATATGCTTTCTTCTTTTCCTTCACTGCCTCTTTAACTTCCTGTGTCGACCCACCATGGAGTTCTAATTTTTCTATCCTTGCCAAGAACCTCACCACATGCCTCTCTGGCTGAATCAATCAGTTTTCTTCAAGGTTTGCCACTGAATCTCCAAAGTTTGGTTCTTGTTCTTAAATTCTTTCATTTTTTCTTCAATAATCTTTGTGTATTTTAGTCTATATTTCACATCTGAGAGCTGCTCAACTTTTATTCGCTTTAAAACTTTCTTACATGTCATTCTTTTCAATATGAAATTCAATTTTATCCTGCTCAAGACTAAACAGCGATCACTTCCAATTTCAAATCTTTTGGACACTCTGGTGTCCTGCACCAGAGAGAAAACATCACTATCAACAATAACATAGTCAATAAAACTTTTCTTATTCCTTGCCTCTTCTCTCCATGTGAATTTGTGCACATTTTTATGTTGGAACATGGTGTTAGTAATAACCAGTCCATGTCCTGAACAGAAATCCAACAGGTATTTGCCATTATTATTAGCTTTGCTCTTTTCTCCAAATTTTCCCAAAATATTTTTGTATGTCTGACAATCACTTCATACTCTGCTATTCAGATCTCCAACGAAGACCAACTTTTCCTTTTTCATTGTGTCAGTAGCTTTCTCTAGTCTAAAAAAATTCCTCCACTTTTACCTTAGTAGAGCCTTCTGTGAGACCATAGGCACAAATAAGTCTCATTGTCCAGTTCCCCATTGTGATATTTGCCCACATCACTCTATTTGGGACTGCCTGCCATTCAAGAAGATTAGCCTCATATTTAGTGTTGAATACTATGGCTATCCCTTCTTTTCCTTGATTGTCATTGCCTGAATATAACGTTTTGTATTTATTGCTCAGAAAGATCTCACCAGTTTTTTGTCTTTTTTGTTTCAGATAACCCTATTATGTCGATCTGGTACTTATCTAATTCCTCAGCTAGCTCCATTTCTTTGCCATTCAGGCTTCTTATGTTGATAGTACAGATCTTTAACTCTGGTGATGTTGAGTTCGGGTGTGCTTTCAGATTTATTCCAGTAGCCGAATTTTTGCCTGGTTTCCTGGTGAAAACAACAGGGGCCTTGTTTAACTGGGCGACACCGCAGCAGGCATGAAATTTTGTCATGTTGTACCATCCTTTTGTATATTGATTTAAGCCAATAAGAATACAATTTGGTCGCCTAAATCCAAAATTGCCAGCCCATCTGTGTTTGTTCAGCATCCAGGTAGATACCTAACAGGGTGCACCACGAGAAGGTGAGGATTGGACATTAGGTCAGAAGCCCTGGTCAGTTTTCTGCATTCCTTTAAAGGCTATGTGAGGTCTCCTCTCAGTTATACAGCTTTGACCCTTAAGCATCCCCGAAGCTACTAATAATAGCGAATACCTGTTGGATTTCTGTTCAGGACATGGACTGATTATTACTAACACAATGTTCCAACATAAAAATGTACACAAATTCACATGGAGAGAAGAGACAAAGAATAAGAAAGTCTCATTGACTATGTTATTGTTGATAGTGATGTTTTCTTCCTGGTGCAGGACACAGAGTGTACAGAGGAGTTCAAATTGGAAGTGATCACCATTTAGTCTTGAGCAGGATAAAACTGAATTTCATATTGAAAAGAAGAAAACATGTAAGAAAGTTTTAAAGCGAATAAAAATTGAGCAGCTCTCAGATGTGAACTGTAGACTAAAATACACAAAGATTATTGAAGAAAATATGAAAGAGTTTGAAAACAGGAACCAAACCTTGAAAGATTCAGTGGCAAACCTTGAAGAAAACCCTGATTGATTCAGCCAGAGAGGCATGTGGTGAGATTGTCTGCAAGGATAAAAAAATCATAACTCCATGGTGGACACAGGAAGTTAATGTGGCAGTGAAGGAAAAGAAGAAAGCATATAAAAAGTTCCTGACAAATAAGTCAGCTTGTGCTCTTAGAGAATACAGAGACAAATGCAAGAAAGCTAAACACTCTGTAAAACTAGCTGCACAAAATTCATGGGAAGACTTTCATGAGAACATAGAAAATAAATATCAAGAAGGTGGCAAAATATTCTGGAGGTTGTTGAAGAAGCTCAGAAATGGAGGAAGGAGTGTTTTAAAAGGAATTAGAGATGATAAAGCTCACATGAAAACTGGAGAAAAAAAGATATCCTTGAAGTATGGAGTAATTACTTCGAAAAATTGCTAAATGAAACAAGCAGTGATAGCACAGCAGTAAAAAACACTCAACAGGCATACAGTCTGGAATACATATCTATACTTGAAGCAGAAAAAACCCATCAAAGGCTTGAAATGTGGAAAGGCAGCAGGAGTAGATGATATTCAACCAGAAATGCCGAAGTATGGTGGTATAAAAGTCTTACAGTGGCTGCACTGCATAGTTCAGAAGGCTTGGACAGAGGGATGAATTCCCGATGATTGGAGTAGAGCACTCATATTACCCATATATAAAAAGGGAAATAAAACTAAATGTGAGAATTACAGAGGTATTTCCCTACTGAGTGTTCCTGGTAAGATTTATGCAAGTATACTTGCAAAACGTTTGAGAAGAATCGTGGAAGAAAAGCTTGGTGAAGAACAAGCTGGATTCAGGCCAAATAGAGGCTGTCAGGATCTGATCTTCATTTTATGACAAATAGTTGAGAAATCATGAGAATATAACAAAGATCTGTATTTAAGTTTTGTTGATCTAGAAAAGGAATATGACAAGGTGCCAAGAGAGAAACTATTCAATACGCTACAGTTATATGGTATCAATGGGGCATTATTTCAAGCAATACTTCGTCTTTATTTGAGTTGTAAGTCAGAAATTAAAATTTAAAGGAAGTACAAGAAGATGGTTTAATGTTAAATCTGGTGTCAGACAAGGATGTACAATATCCCCTCTGTTATTCATTATCTATATGGATCACATTATGAAGGAAAGTGGTATTAAACATGATATCAAAATTGGAGATATTAATGTTAGCTCTTTGCTTTATGCAGACGATGTTATAATTCTAAACAAATCTGCTACAAGTCTGCAAGATTCCCTGACTAAAATGAATTGTTATAATAGATATGGTATGAAGGTCAGCAATAAAAAGACAAAGACAATGAAAATAGGCATAATCGTTGAAAATGTTAACTGCGCTGTGAACGGAGAACCTGTGGAACAAGTAAAACATTTCAGCTACTTAGGTACGATTTTTAGTGAAGATGGTAAATTAAATATGGAAATAGACAACAGAATCGAGAAAGCTGTATGGTAGGAAGTCAATTGAATAAATTGATATGGAATAAGAAAGAAATTAGTCGGAACACTAAATTAGCTGTATACAAGAAAGTGTTCAAACTAGTTTTAACTTATGGATCTGAGAGCTGGGTCAGAAGTAAAACACTTGACCAAAGACTAGAGACCGCAGATATGAGAGTCCTGAGAAAGATTAGAGGCGTGAACAGATGGCATGAATGGCAATATCATATTAAAAACGAGGATATTAAGAAAGAACTTGACATTGTCAGCATCCAGGAATGGTTTAGCACAGCTAATCTCAGGTGGTATGGTCACTTAAACAGAATGGGCGAGGAAAGATTAGCAAAACAAGTGCACTCTGCCATATATATATATATATATATATATACACACACACATATAGAATAAACACCTTCCTTTCCCTTATCATTATTAATAGCTACAATATAACACTTCATAGTTATTTAGAAGTCTCACCTGTTTTGGTTTTCTTTGCTCTGGTAACAGCAATTATGTCAAACAGTACTTCTCCAATTTTTCTGCCAGTTCCACTTCTTTCATTGATACTTCTTATGTTGATATAGTGTCTGTCTTGAATTCTGCTACCATTCAGTTTGTTGCAGACTCTACTTGCTGGTCTTGGTTCCTGACAAAAAATGGAATATAATATCCCAGCTGACATGATATTTTATAATACCAGTTTTCGGTTTAAGTAGAGCATACAATTTGGTGAAATAAATCCCAAACTGCCAACCTATCCTCATTTGTTCAGTATCCAGGTAACCATTAGATACCTACTAATGAGGTGCACATTTCTCCTCCCACTTATCTAAATTTGACAGGCAATTCAAAATGAAAACTAAACAGAATGTTTGTAAAAAAATGGGAGACAAGAGTAAAGCTAATAATAATGGTAAGTATCTGATTAGATATTAGTTTAGGACATGGAATGATCCTTACTACACCATGTTTTAATATAATATGTGCATCATTCACATGAAGAGAACATAGAAAAGTCTTAATTAGGTATGCATATTTAGATACTGTTGTCACTAATGTTTTTAACAAAAGAAATAGATAAACAGATTTCTAGGGATATGATGAACTTTTTACTTATCGAAAATAGCTATCCTTATTCATTCACAAAAATATTCTTTCCATTACTTAGATCACCCTGGTATTTACAGTATTACTTGCTCCTACAAATGAAATATTTTAGTCAAATTGGAAGAATAACCAATGTTTGACTAAAAAGCTGCCACTTGGAGTTACAGACCATGCCATTCAATGAAAAAACTCTTACAGGTGTGAGACTGTTTTCAGAATCTGTTACAGCTCTACTAAAAATCTGAAACAATGCAGTCCCTCAGTAATGCAAAAATCACTAAACAAGATGAGATCTCTCTTTCTCTACTTGGACTGACATTACCTTGAGTCTCTATTGGCATAAATACATCACATCAATACCTTCCTCAACATCTAAAAAATAGGCTTTCTGTTACCTTAAATATACTATTTGTTACCCACCCAGCTACAACTATACAAATGCACCCATCCTTAGAATATCGTTCACATGTTTGGAATGGTGGACCTAAAACCTCCATTAAAATTTATTGATACTGTCCAGGAAAGACCAATTTGGCTCATAGGTGATCACTCCCTGACAGACTCACTTCAACCTGTTTCAGTTCTGTGTCTGTTCTACAAGCACACTCATCTACTGAACTGGCAACTGCCATTCCTCCACTTTCTGTTAGGCCTGTTAAAACAAGAGTAGCAACTATCAAACATCTTCCTGTTTTCACTACAACTATAAACACACCGAACCTGCTTCTCCTCTTCCTCTCTTATTCCATCTACCTCAGTCTTCTGGAACACATCCTTCCTCATCCTACAAATAATTGTAGCCTGCAACTCTTCAAGAAAATGTCAATCAACTTTTTTCACAACCTCCACATATACCTCCACACAGCACTAATGTGATTACAGGTCTACCTCACATGTATGAGATCAATAAATAAAAGTTAAATTTTTGAAAGAAAATTTGTCTTTTCTGAATAAGTATGCATAAACTATATATAAAATATATAACTACTATGCATTTTAATTTAAAAAGGATAGATTCTTTTTTTTTTTTATTCTATATAAAACAGATAATTATGAATGCCTTAAGAAAATATATTAACATACCAGCTGTATGACAGTAAGATATTTCTTCCACCAAAGATATTTCTGAATACCAGGCCCTAATGCTGATAGTCCATAATAGAGATACATCAGGACGTGAACAAATGAATTTGCCATAGCACCTGGAAGGGCTGCCAAAGGATAGTAAGATAATCATTTTTTAATCCCATTTCATTTCTTACATTAGATATATTTTAAATCAGATTTTTTCAATTTCTCCTTTTTAAAAACTAGTCTAATAACAATTAGCATTCTATATATGTCATAAAAGTTTTCATTTTGTTTTAATTCTTTCATTCAATAAATGCTTTAAAAACAGAATTAAAATATAATGCGGAAACAACATCAACAATAATATCCAAAAGAAGGGAAAATTTTACTTCAGAGATTGAATATAGAACTTCTGAAGATTTTCTTTATTATTAAGACAATGCAGCATACAATATTATTATTATCAACAGACCTTCATGGAATCAAAAGACTTATCATGGGAGGTCCCACTCTCATATACACACCTCATCATATCTTGACTTAAATGCATTCACTGTCCCTGCACTCGCCACACTCTCAGGCAATGCATTCCAATCACCTACCACTCTATGCAAAAAATCTATTATCACTCCCCCTTGCTAAAACCCACCTTATACAGCTTCCAAGGATGGCCTCTCATTCTCCCGTCTCCAGTATTCTATGATAAATCTCATCCACATTAATCTGATAATTGCCCCTTACCAACTTATACATCTCGATCATGTCTGCCCTATTCCTTATATCCACTTGGCTCTGTAATTTGCATTCTCTCAATCTATCCTCATATTCCACATCCCAGACCAGAAACCATCTAGTCAATCATATCTGAACCTTTTCCAACATCTCATCATCCTTTTGAAAACCTGGTAGCCAAATCTATGCATGCACAGTGATCCATATGTAGCCTGATCAAAGTCTTGTACAATGAAATCAAAACATCCTTACTTCTACACGTCCGTTTTCTCCACGTCAATCTAATAATTCACTGTGTTGTCCTCAATTTTAGCAAAGTGTCCACGAAATTTCAAGTCCCTATCCACCATCACCCCCCAGATCTTTTATCTCCTCGATATTCTCTAAATTATCCACACTGTTGTGTCGTGTCCCATTCTTATATCTTTTGATTTCCTTGAAGTCTTGCCAAAGTGTGGCACGTGGTATCTCTGGGTCACAAAGGAAATAGCCCGGGGGTCGAGCCAAAAGCTATGTGGCAGACACTTCGTTACCAACCTCTCATTAAGTCCTAAGAAAATTTATTTAAGCTGCGCCACTTAGGAGTCTTAGATTAATTAGAATGTTAATCAAGAAGTTGGTAAGAAGTGAAAAGATAACACAAGATATGCAATCGTGACCGTGAATTGTGTTCAAAATTCTCCCGCCCATATTCGTAACTAACTTTACAAGTGGTGCATCGAATTCCATAAAGAGACAAAATTGGTTAAAGAAAAACAAGGTTTATTTAGCATAATGTACATACTGTTAACAATACAAAATTAGAAAGTTAAGGAATAATTCATATCTGATAACTCTTATACCTTTCACATAAGACCCCATCAAAATTCAATCTACCTAAGTTACTCTACACATAGCATATTTCTTACACTTTAATCTCTATCTTTACAATCTCAATCAACTCTTACTCTATAGATCAAATCCTGTTTAAACATTCTTAAATACACACAATATTCAGATTCATACAGTGTTTGTCCTTTCATAATCTTCTATAACAAACAAGCCCTTTTTCATGCAGTCTCTCTTAATTGCTATCTCTGAGTCTCTTTTCATTAAAGTTCTACACAATATTAATTTCTGGATTCTCACACATATCAAATAATAAATTGTCTACTTATCTATACTCTTTTGTTGCTTTCTTTCCAATCATCGATGTCTGAAAGTGATCATCTCTTTGACTTCCTTTATCACAGCACTTCGGGCAGGTACGTTCCACGTGGCATAGCCTGCTGCAGTATCACGGGATTAGATTTCCCACTGATAATCCATTCGATCGCATGCCAGCGATGGACCTACACCCAGAGCTCCGATCAACCACGAGACGAACACAGGATACCAGAGAGAAGAGCGGGGGTTTGCTAGCCCTTTTATACTTCCTCCCTAACGGCCACCACCATAACTTTTGCCGTTCACACGCACGCAGAATTTGCCGTCACGTGTGCCTGACGTCATACTGTCCGATTATCTCCCGCTGCTTCTAAGCACGTTCTGTGAGCACAAGACCGCTCGAGGCAACTGTCTGCTTTGCCCCCCGAACTTCGAACTTACATTTACCCAGATTATGTTGGTTTGGTTCTTACACGTATATTCACAATAAGGGTTAATTCACACTAAAGATAATGTTGACCTTAATTCAGTATTAAATTATACATATAATATTTGCACACTTTTCCTACATATTGTTTTCTTTTATACAAGTAAATAACATCTCATTACTTTACAATTCTTCTTTTCTTTTCTTATTATTGTATTCAAAACTATTCATACCTAGATACCAAGCATATTTTAATGTTCCTTATTGGATGTTCGCTCTGTTATGCAATGATAAGATGAAACTTTAATATTCCAATTTATCAGGGTATAACAACACCAATCCTATACTTTCCATTCCATTTTTGCTTCCCAAATTTTAAAACCTTACACTTTGCAACATTAAGCTGACATCCCCACACACTCACCCATTCAGATAGTCTATTTAGGTCCTCTTGTAAAGCTACATCTGCTCTACTTCTCATAACTCTCCCCACTCACTATCTTTATTATTAATAAAAACTAGAAATGACAATAAGACCCAACTTTTTTTGCATCATCTGCAAACAACTGTATAGCACCATTTAAGCCCATTCAAATGCAATTTACATATAAATTAAACAACAATAGCCCACAAACAGACCCCCTGGGTATGCCACTAGTGACTTTCTTCTTGTGGAATATTACTCCCCATACACAACTTGCTGATACCTATCAGACAACTGATCTACACTCCAGCACATTAATCTACTATCCAATCCCATCTGTTCCAATTTAACTACTAGTTTGTCTTGCAGAAGTCTAATGAAAGCCTTTGTAAAATCTAAATATACTACTGTATATGCATCCCCCTTATCCAATATATTTGTCACCTTGTTTATTAAAACGCGATCTTCCTTTAGCAGCATTTTACAATACAATACTTTACAATATGGTCAACCAAGTTCTCAACTATTAGCCTATCCTCATTTGTTCAGCATTCAGATACCTAAAAACAATATGCACCACAGAAAGTAGGGACTGAATGCTTGGTTAGTACACAAAATTTCCTTCAAACTAAGTTCAAGTATCCTACCAGTCATCTAGATCTAGCTTAGACCACTAAGTGATTTGATAGTAAAAATAACATAAAATATATAATATAATAATAAAACGTAACATGTAATAATGGGACAACTTAAAGCTAGATAACCAGAAGAAGACTTTCACATGGCCATTCAAAGAATCCAAGAGAAATGACTAGTGCTTTGAACATATTATCCAATCCTCACCTTCTAGTGCAGTGCTTCCCAAACTTCTGGATGTCAGGGTCCCCTTTGCAAAAATTAAAATATTTCACGGCCCCCCTCGAAAAAAAAATCGTAATAGGGATATGTTATTATAATATTTATTGTATTTATATTCAATACAAAACATACACAGCGAATATTGCAAAAATCAAATGCATATATTACATTTTTTGCCTCTTACCGTTTGGTTCTGAAGACGATGCGGGCTGTTCTGGTAAAATACTGTCCTTTTTTTTTTTTTTTAGTCTGTTTCTGCTTCTTCTGATTGTTCGCAGGATTTTTTAATTTTTTTTATTTTTTACCAACCACTTATCCATCTCAGGGTTAAATTTTTTAACGTAGAATAGATCAAATAATATCACCACTTACCAATACTGGCACACCACAGACTGATAACATGAAATTAGTGAATATTACCTGAATAAGGGAATCCCCCGGACCAGGAACATTTTTCACTTTTGTGACTTTTCTCCTTTTACGGTAATTAAGCCTAACGCGAAACAGACAGCAAAGGCAGTCTGTTTATTAAAACGTGCATATGACTGGTGTGGTATTAAGAAAAGATCGCGCAACCGAAAGATAAAGCATAGCTAACAATTGAGTTGAAATGCTAACTCTCTTCAACCGAATTCCATATGTGAAACTGCCATAACATTCATTATATATATATATATATATATATATATATATATATATATATATATTACTTAGTTTTAACACTTTTACGAATTTTAACATGTTCGGTTGAATTTTATTGCTACCTTGGGAAATCGAACTCACATACATCTAATTAATAACAATAGTTTTTAGTTAGATACTGTGTTTGCCCATGCAACATATGGTTTTGTTTCAGTCTATACAGCATAGTTTCTGTATAAGGGGACATGTGATTCATTAATTAGTGTGTTTTTATCCCAGTTGTCTCTAATTGCACTATTTGTTGAGAAATATATTACACAGACTCCTCATACCTTATTCACTGGCATAATAAAAGTACTTATTTTTATTGCCTCTGCAGTATAGTGGCTCTTAGGGAGGGCGTGCTGTTTACCACTGCAAGCGAGTTACTATATCCCCACATGAACTTGTTTAAGCTTTTTTTCATGTGTGAAGTATATGCAAAACTTGTATTGGTAGCAGAAAACTAGCTCGGATGACAGTGATAATATAAAATGAGTTTTGATATGTATATAAAATCAATATCAACAGTCCCTGATTACGAACGTGTTATGAAAGGGACAGAAAGATTTGGAACTTCCCTGGAAAGCATTCGAAGTAAATACAATTAACCACTGCTTTGAAATGAAACATATGAATAAGCAATATTTACTAATATTCGTTAAGCGCCGAAATACGCAGGAAGCAAAGTTTGTGAACCAACACCAATGTGTAAATTTTTCCATTAAAATATAAAAATAACAAAAAAGAAATAATAAAAGTTAAATACGTTTCTTTTAAAATAAAAAAATATACTTAGTCTTAAAACATTTTAAATTTGTTTTCATTATTTCACGGCCCCCCCTCAACAAAACCTACGGCCCCCAAGGGGGCCGCGGCCCACAGTTTGGGAAGCGCTGTTCTAGTGGTATATCCCATTAATAGTATTGTATTGTCTTTAACCAAAAGACAATGATGGTGTAACAAGATGAAATGTCATGACAGCTGGGGCACTGCACAGTTAAACAAGACCCACCTGTTTTCACCAGTTAACCAACTGGTGAAAACAGGTGGGTCTTGTTTAACTGTGCCACCAACAGCAAAAAATGAGAAGTTAGCTACTGTACAAATTCCAACTCAAGCATCAGCAAAATTCAAGATAAGCCATCAGTATAAGAAGTATTCAATGGAAAAGAAGCAGAACTGGCCAAAGAATTAGAGAAGTACTATGTACATAAATGGTTACTGACAAAGACAAAAACAGATAAGATGTCTAAATAAGTACAAGATGTTATACTCTAATGGTGATCAGAAAAAGGAAGAACTATAGTATTAAACACTAAACGTGAAAATGGTCTTCTTGAATAAATACTGATCATAGCATTTCCAGTAATGTTAAGTGAGAGAAACATAAAAATGGGGAATGGGACAATAAGACTTATTTGTGCCTATGGTATCACAAAAGATTTGACTAATGAAGAAGTGGAAGAATTTTTTTAAGTCTCTAATGAGAAGAAAAAGGAAAGGCTGGTTCTTGTTGGAAATCTGAACAGGAGACAGGAAATGAAAACGAGACAGCCAAAACTGTTTTTTGAATCTGGAGTAACAATAATGGTAAGAACTCTGCTCAGGATATAAATTCGACATTATTAATATCTTGTTGCAAAATAAAGATGTGCTCAAATTCACATGAAGAAATTACAACAAATAAATCCTCATTGGCTAGGTCAGCATTTCCCAAATTTTTCCTATAACGGAACAATTCACAAATCTTGAAATTTTAATGGAACACCTTGGTTCGAGTCGCAGCATTTAAAATCATTCCAGGCTCATATTAATATTAATTTTGATAATTTTTCACAGAACACTTCACTTTCTGCAGAACACAATTTGTGAAACCCTGGGCTAGGTTATAGTAGATAGTGATATCTTCACAAAGGTCGAGGAACATAAGAGTGGTCTGAAAAGTTCTCGGCTAACAATGAAAAAACAAATTTATAATTTCAAAATTATTTTTATTTTCAACATAATCTCCCTTAAGACTAATATATTTATTCCAGCAATGGTCCAGTGCCATTATCCCGTCCCTGTAGTGGTTCTCAGTAAGATCTGCAAAATACCCCTCTACAGCTCCAATCACCTCTTGATTCGAAGAAAAACGCTGACCGCAAGGAAGAGCTTTAGTTTTGGGAAGAGAGGAAAGTCAGAGGGAGCCAAATCTGGGGAATAGGGTGGATTTTCCCATTGCCAAAACATCTTTGTGGGCAGGTGCATTGTCCTGATGAAAGATTTTTTTCTTCAGCAAACCGGGTCTTTTCTCATGAATTTTACATCTAATCTGGTTAAAAGGTCTGAATAATATTCCCCAGTTATTGTTTTACCCTTTTCAAGATAATTAATAAACAAAATACCTTTAGCATCCCAAAACACTGATGCCATGACTTTTCCTGCTGATGGAACCGAGTTTGTCTTCTTTGGCACTGAACAACCGGCTTCTGTCCACTGTTTTGACTGCTGTTTGTATTCTGGTGCGTAAAGGTGAATCCAAGTCTCATCCATAGTAATAAATTGATGCAAAATCAGTTTTATTCTTGTTAAAATGCTCCAAGCACTGTTCAGAGATTTTCATGTGAGTGCATTTTTGATCTGCTGTGAGCAAGCCTGGCACCCATCTTGCACAAAGCTTTTTCATACGCAATTCTTCATGCAAAATATATCCTACACGTTCTTTTGAAATACCTATAGTCACAGCAATTTCACGCAGTTTGACTTGCCAGTCATCCAATACCATATCGTGCACTTGATCAATGATTTCTGGTGTTGTTACACTTTTTGGATATCTTTCACGTGGATCATCTTCAAGGCTGTTACTGCCACGTTTAAACTCGGCAGCCCATTTCTTAATTGTCAAAAACGAAGGAGAAGAGTGCCTATAAACTTTTATGAACTTCGAATGAATTTCTTTCCAAGAAGGCTATAAAATTTATAAAGAATTTTATAACCGCATGATACTTAATTTTATCCATTTCAAGGGATATAGACAACACTTTTGCTTCAGACAGCTGTATAAAACAAACTATTTGATAGAATGACTTACAATTTTACATGGATGCTTATGACAGATGTTCCAACTTAGAAAAATCTCTTGCTGATGCAACCATCAGCAAGAGATTTTTTTGCCTCGACCATAGGTGGTCGAAGCAAAGAACTTTTCAGACCACCCTCGTATATAGGGAATTTGAAATAAGTGATCACCATTCAGTTTTCTTCTTCAAGTCATCTCCTAGGAGGAGTTTGGCAACTATGTCACGGAACCTTTTTCGTTCTTTTGCTGCTCTGGAACATTTATGGAAATTCAAGCCAGTCCAGTCCTTAATGTCTTCAAACCACATTCTACTGGGTCTACCTCTCCCTCTTTTTCCATCCAATTTCCCTTCTGATATTAATTTCTGAATGCCTTCTTGTCTAGTTAGATGTCCAAAATATTTAAGTTTTCACTCTTTAATTATTTTCATTTTTGATTTCTTTAAAACATCTTCGTTTTTCATTTTCTCTGTCCATGGTATTTTCAACATTCTTCTGATGGTCCACATTTTGAAAGCTTCTAATTTTTTCTCTGCTTCTTTATTTAGAGTCCAAGTTTCATTGTTGTAGAGAAGTCTTGACCATATATAGCATTTTATTAATCTTTTTCTTGTGTCTATATTAATGTCTCTGGATGTTAGAACAGTTTTCATATCAGTAAAGGCGTTTCTTGCTATCTCTATTCTTCTTTTTATTTCTTTAAGGGAATTTCCTTTGTCTGTAAACATTTGTCCCAAATATATAAAAGACTGAACCTGTTTTTTGTTAACAGTTATGTTCAGTCTTGACCATATATAGCATTTTATTAATCTTTTTCTTGTGTCTATATTAATGTCTCTGGATGTTAGAACAGTTTTCATATCAGTAAAGGCGTTTCTTGCTATCTCTATTCTTCTTTTTATTTCTTTAAGGGAATTTCCTTTGTCTGTAAACATTTGTCCCAAATATATAAAAGACTGAACCTGTTTTTTGTTAACAGTTATGTTCAGTTTCTTATTTATTGGTTCTATTGATATAATCATGCACTTTGTTTTCTTTAGGTTAATAATTAGTCTCATGTCTAAGCTTCTGTTGTAAATTTCTGTGATTAAGTTTTGAAGATCATCTTCAGATTCAGCTATAAGAACTGTGTCATCTGCATACCTGAAGTTGTTGAAGTTCCTACCTCCGACTTTTACACCCTTCAGTTCTGAAATATTTTTAAAAACTTGCTCACTATATATATTGTACAGTAAGGGTGATAAGAGACATCCTTGCCTTACTCCTTTTTTGATTTCAAAGTTGCCAGAATATGTATTTTTATATCTTATTGAGGCCATTTGATTCCAGTATATATTTGTAATTATATGTAGATCTTGTCCTTTTAACCTATTATTTTGTAGGATATGTATTAATTTCTTGTGATCTATTGAATCAAATGCTTTGGTGTAATCAATAAAACAAAGATATATGCTTTTCTGGCTGTCAAGGCTTCTTTCACATAATGTTTTCAAACTGAAGATTCCTTCTCTTGTGCCTTTGTCTTTTTGAAAACCTGATTGAGTGTTTTCTATTTTTTTTTTCTGACAAAGTGCCTTTTATTCTTTCTAGGATTATTCTCAGTAGTAATTTTGTAACATGGCTTGTTAAACTTATTAGTCTATATTCTGTACATTCAAAAGTTCTTGGAATTTTGGGAATAGTGATAAAGATGGATTTCCTTAGATCATCAGGGATGTATCATGAATCATAGATGTTATTAAAAATAACCTTTAGGTCATTAAGTGTGTTTTCATCTACTTTCTTTAACAATTCAATAGGGATCTGATCAGGGCCTGGTGTTTTATCTGTTTTCATTTGACTTGGAGCGTATTCTATTTCTTCATATGTAATTGGTTCACCATCCATATTTTGTATATCTGGTGCATCTGTGTGATCAGAGTCAAACAGTTCTTTTCCATATTCTTTCCATCTTTTTATGATATCTTGTGTCTCTAGTAGAGCATTTTTCCATTTTGATCTTTTATACAAGGATTATGGTTGAAATTTTTCTTTTTATTTGTCAGAGCTTGGATTGATTTATGCATTTCTTTACTATTGTGTTTCCTGTCCAGTTCCTCTATTTCTTTACATTTTTCATTTAGCCACTTGTCTTTAGTCTTCCTGCATTCTTTTTTTATAATTTTACTGAGTATTCTATACTGTTGTGTACTTTTCTTTTTTCGTCTTTCATTCATAAGTTCTAGTATTGATTCAGTCATCCAGGGTTTTTCTTATTGTATTTAATTTTTGGGATAACGTCGTTAGCCATCTTATATATTGCACTTCTAAAATTTGACCACCTGTTTTCAATTTCCTCTGTGTTACAAAGTATATTGTCTTCTGTTTTATATCTGCATGATCTAATTTCTGAGTTAAACACCATTATGTTGTCAGGTATATTCAGAGCTGTGAACTCAAGTCTTTCAGTATGATTGTTTTTAGAAATATTTTTTAGTTTAATTTTTAAAGTAGAGACAACAGGGTTATGGTCTGAACCTATATCAGCACCTAGGTATGTTTTTATGTTGGTTATATTATTTTTGTATCTATTATTTATCATTATGAAATCTATTTGGTTTCTTATAGAGTTATCTGGGTTTGTCCAAGTATACAGTCTGCGCTTTGGATGTTGAAAGAAAGTATTCATTATACGCAAGTTGTTTTGAATGCAGAATTGTATCAATCTCTCACCTCTTTCATTTCTGTCGCCTAGTCCAAATTTTCCAACAACTGGATTTTCTTCCCCTTCTCCAACCTTTGCATTCAAGTCACCCATCAATATGAGTATCTCATTTGATTTTACATATTCTACAGATTTTTGTAAGTTATTATAAAAATCTTCTATTTCTTCATCATTGTGAGTCATCGTAGGGTAAACCTGGATAATTATGATGTTAAAAGGCTTTGCGGCTAATTTAATAAGTATTATTCTTTCGTTTATGGGCCATAGTCCCATTACACATTTAAAGATGTCTTTCTTAATCATGAAACCCACTCCATATTCATGCTTCTCTCCACCAGAATATACAAATGTAAATCCATCTTTCTCTAGTTTTCCCATGTTAGGCCATCTTGTTTCACTAATTCCCATCACATCAATTTTAAGTCTTTTTATTTCCTGTATAAGGTTGTCAAAATTCCCTAGTTTATATAATGTTCTCACGTTCCAAGTTTCAAGCCTCTGTTTCTTGTTTTCAACTTGTTTTCATTCAGTTTTAAATAGGATAAAAAGGAATATCGTACTGAAAAGAAGAAGAAAAAAAAAAAAAAAAAATATATATATATATATATATATATATATATAAACATTTTAAAAAGAATCAAATTTGAGCAGCTTTCAGAAGCAAACTGTACACTGAATTTACTCGAATATAACTTGCCCTTGCATATAACTCACAGCAGCCACTATGCTGCAGATGCAAGAAAAACAAGTAGTTTAAATTGTACATATTTGGTCTGATGTATTAAAATAAAGAACTTTTATTATTAAAAGACCAGAAGATAAATGATAAAATATACAAAGAGCCAACAAGTTTCACTAGCCATTGTCTAGCATTTTCAAGGCTGAACTGGTGTGAAAACAAATGCATTAAGTTATATTTCAAACATACACTTTAGTCACTGTTAGGCCGTTTACATTTGATCATTCTGTTTGAAGGCATGCATGTGTTCGAAAGCTTCAGTCAGATTCCGGTACATGACCACGTGTTGTGTAGTTTTTTGCATGTTGTAATTCTGTCGAACTGAGAGAGATGATGAGATTTTTCCATATGTCTTTAAGAATGATACCCTGATTTCTATTTAAATTATTGCCTGTGCATAGTACCACAGCTGCTTCTTTTAAAGTTCTGTATCTGTAGTCATTCTCGATGTAAGGCATAGAACTGTTTTTCCAATCTATAACGTGATTTGATGTTGAGAAATGATGAGCTAAACCAGATGTGATGATTCTATTATGATTGACATCTCCCACATGTTCCTTCTGTCTTATTTCAAAACTTCTAGAAGTCTGACCAATGTAAGAAAGGCCACACATGCATGGAATTTCATATACTCCAGGACATTTGAAGAAAGGTACCTCATCTTTAGGTGATCTTAAGATTTGTCTGATCATGGTAGTTGGTTTAAAAACCACACGGTGCCCCAATATGTGTCCACAGCGGTCATTCCCTATATTAATTCAGTTTCCACAAAATTGGCGAGAATGTTAAAAGCTCATAACATCAGAGTGGTTACAACAACTGCCAGCTTGCCTTTGTCATTGAGTTGCATGATCTTTTCTTATTACTGCGCCAATCATATGCATGTCTTAATAGCTGCTATCTCTACCGGCCTGCCATTGCTGTCCATTTCGTGCTCTGCTTTCACTTCTCATTAGTCATTCATGAAGGATTGTTCATTATATATCTCAAGTCTTGTAAATTACTGGTAATTTTTGCTTCTAATATAGAGAAACATTCAAGTTACAGTGTTGGTTTTAAACTCAAAGTTATGATAAATTCAAAGTTCCTATGATTCTGAAATGATATTATAATGAATACCAAGGATTTAATTATAAACGTCAATTTAGTTTTTGACTGAAAAAGTTTAGTTTCTGAAACTCCCTGCATATATCTTGCACCGTGATTTTTTAATTTTAATTTTTGGGGAAATATGAGAGTTATATTTGAGTAAATATGGTATACCAATATTCTTCAAGAGAAAAATGTTGGTTTGAAAACAAGAACAAAGCTTTGGAGACTCAGTAATGGACTGAAAAAAAATAATGAATGATTCAGCCAAGGAGGCACAGGATGAAGTTGCATGCAAAGATAAAAAAAAAATACAAACTTCATTGTGGACTCAAGATAAAGAGGCAGTCATGGAAAAGAAGAAATCATATTGAAAGTTTCTAGCAAGTCAGTATGAAACCTGAATACAAAGATGATATAGATATCTGAAGTGATTACTTGGAAAGTTTGCTAAATGAAATAAGTGACAAAATGGTGGTAGGAAACATTCAAGGGGAATGCAATGGAATATATTATACTTGTCAAAAAATTATATTCTTGTCTTAATCATTTATAAAGTTTGCAAGTATCTTAATAACTAGTCTACTTGTATATATGACTGCTGACTTTCACATTAAATGCCTCAGAATCCCATAAATGCAAAAACATTACATGAAGGATCACTATCCAGACCATTTCTGACCTTTATTGAGGTCTCATAAGTAGCCAGACTCAGAAAGTTATCAAGATTAAGTCAATGCAGGAGTCATATTTTCTATATACAAACAGAATGGTGTATTGCTATATTATTCTATTAAAACCATATAATCAACAGTTTCTATATATAAATGGACTAGTTGTGAAAATACTTCACACACATTTGTCTGGTTCTAAACAATACTTCATTCTACTAACCTTCAATTGTGAACAGTTTTAAATACACTATATTACTATACCTGAACCACCTGGAACCCATTTCACACCGATCCACCATAGACCAAACATAGTCGAATGATGATAGCAATGTAAGAAAGTTAACTGGTTATTTTTCTTACGAAGGATGAAGAAAACTGTGTCAGAAAATTCGATCAGCTTGGAGATGTAGTACCACCAAAGGGCTTTGGCAATCTAAAGTGAAAAAAAAAAATGTCTAATGCTCATGTATTAAGTGAATTAATTTCTTTATGGCACAAACTACGTTTCATTAAATTTTTTTTTTTTACACAAAATTAACGAGTCTTTTAATTATCATTTATTAATGATATCAGTTCATGAAATTAATCCATTATGTTGCATAGATTTCTATGCCAATTATATTCCCCTACTGTAGATATATTCCTCTGTTTATCAGAACAGTACTGTAATGATGCAGCTGACTCTTATAATTGTAAACCCTGTAGGCCCACAGAACAATTTGCTAATAATTTATTTCAAACTAGCATTATACTTAGATGGCTCTGGTCAGGATGTTTCAGAAGTATGGTATAGGGAGTGAGTAACTGAATTTTTATAATGGTGGTAACTATTAATTTCTATTGAGTATTGCTGGTTTATCTGTCTCAGATAAACCCTAAACCAGCATTCATTGCTCTGTCTCAGAGCCAGTACCTCCAAGATACGTCCCAGCTGTACCAGGAAAATAACCATGCAATCTACCATCAGAATAAACCTGAATGATACTGTAATGATTCAGTTGACTCTTATAATTGTAAACCCTGTAGGTCCGCAGAACAATTTGCTAATAATTTATTTCAAACTAGCATTATACTTAGATGGCTCTGGTCAGGATGTTTCAGAAGTATGGTATAGGGAGTGAGTAAGTGAATTTTTATAATGGTGGTAACTATTAATTTCTATTGAGTATTGCTGAAGATGGGCCGAGCTTCCTGAACTTGTACGCTCAGTATCTCTGAGATGGTACAGGAAGCCTTAAAACTCATCAAGAATGACAAGGCTGCAGGAGTGGAGGGTTTCCTTCCTGAGTTTCTTAAACACCTCAGCCAACAAGGCTGCCCAGTTCTCAAAAATAATAACTGGAGAATTACCGAAACTATGGCGGGAAGGCAAATACTTGCTGTGCCGAAAACCAGAGAAAGATCCAAATAATGTCAGGAATCTATGACCTGTCTCCTTGCTTTGCTCCACCTTTAAGCTCTTTGAAAGAATTCTCCTTAAAAGAAATTCACCATTCATCGAAAGAGCACTCCCGATTGAACAAGCTGGCTTCAGGCCGGGAAGAAGTTGCTGTGACCAGGTGACAACACACACTGAAGCAGGCCTCCAGAAGAAACTTGCATCCAGAGGTCACTTTCACTCACTAACATCAGCATACGACATAGCCTGGACCAGGGATCTCCTCCTAAAACTAGGCAATATTATAAAGTGCAAAAAACTTTCCAGCTTTTCAAATCCATTCTCTCCAACAGAAAGTTCTGGGTCCATATTGGTGGAAAAAAGAGCAGGCCCAGATTCCTCCACAACGGTCTCTCACAAGGCTCTGTGTTAGCTCCTATACTCTTCAACATATCCAACATACCAGCTCAAGCAAATACATGTATGCCGATGATCTAGCGATCCTACACCAGTCTACCTCCTTTGCCATGGAAACAACTTCGAACATGGACCTAAACATCCTGCAGTACTTCAAGCAGTGGTACCTGAAGCCAAATCCATCAAAAACTGTCCATAGCATTCCACCTAAATAATGCAGAGGAAAATCAACACCTCAACTTCTCTTTCTGTGGCAAGGTAGAACATGAGCCTCACCAGAAATACCTTGGAGTGAGCCTGGACAGAAGCCTATAAAAGGCACATCACCACTCTGTCTAACAAAACTAAAATGAGAAATATCATTTCAAGGCTTGCTGGAACAACCTGGGGTTGTGGGGGCAGAAGTCCTGAGGTCATCTGCACTAGCGCTTGCATTCTCTGCAGCAGAATACTGTGCCCCCATCTGGGAAAGAAGTGCACACACTAAGATTATAGATACCCAGCTAAACTCTACCATACGCACAATTACTGGGACACTGAGAAGCACCCCTCTCCCTTGGCTGCCTGTCCTATCCAACATTCTCTATCAAATATATGGAGAAGACAATCCTGAATTACAGAATTTAATAAAGAATGAGCAACCGGATCCTGCCCCTACACCGGACTCTCAAAAATCCACCTAGTCTTCGCCTAAAATCAAGAAACCCTGTGCTCTGCAGTTTGGTTTTTGCTCTTACTAAGAAGATTTGGTCATCTGTCAACAGGATCAAAACTAACCAGGACAGATGTGGCAACCTACTACACAAATGGAAACTGTCAGACCAACCTTACTGTGACTGTTCCCCCATACCCCCAGACGATCACTCATATCATGAATGACTGCCCAAGGTGCCAATTTCATAGTAACTTCCAAGACATCCACAAGGTGAAGGATGAGGCCCTGGATTGGCTTTCTGGGCCGGACATTAACCTATAGCTGCATTATATTCTTTTCGCTATAAGAAAAAAATAAAAATAAATAAAAACTACTAAGCAGCACGAAATGCATAGTTCCTTACAGTATGTGCAGTGTGGCTGTGATTTTAAATAGAGATACAGACTAAACGTATACAAGATATTTTTATATTTCTAGTCCTTTCATCATATAGTTTGTTGTTAATGACAGAGTAATAAACTGCCATATTATGAAATATATATATTATCTGAAACAAAAAGTAAATAAAAGAAAAACATTCATGTACGCAGTAAATAGTTACTACCAATTTTTCTTCTTCTTAAACCATTTGGTTCTGTCCACTGCTGGACGACAGTCTCCTCCCATGGTTTTCCAGACCACTCGGTTTTCTGCCTCTCCCATCCATCTCACTCCTGCAACTTGTTCCAGTTCATCCCTCCACCTTCTCGGTCTTCCTCTTTGTCTTGCTCCATCTATTGGTATCTACTCTGTTGTTTTTCTAGTCCATCTTCCGTCATTGCATCTGGCAATATGGCCAGACCATCTCCACTAGCCTGTTTAATGTATTTTACAATATCAGTGACACCTGTTTGAGATCTTATTCAGATATTTGCCTTCCTATCTCTTAATGCCTATGATGTATGTAAGGGAAAGGGGGGGGGGGGGGTAGTAAAAGAAATGCCAGACTTTTTGTTGTTTTTTTTTTGCTAATATTTCTTGCCTTAGATGACTCAAATGAGCAAAGCTAATAATAATGGCAAATATCTGTTGGATTTCTGCTCAGGACATGGACTGGTTATTACTAACACCATGTTCCAACATAAACATGTGCACAAATTCACATGGAGAGAAGAGGCTAGGAATAAGAAAAGTCTCATTGACTATGTTATTGTTGATAGTGATGTTTTCTCCCTGGTGTAGGACACCAGAGTGTACAGAGGATTTGAAATTGGAAGTGATCACTATTTAGTCTTGAGCAGGATAAAATTGAATTTCATATTGAAAAGAATAACATGTAAGAAAGTTTTAAAGCGAATAAAAGTTGAGCAGCTCTCAGATGTGAACTGTAGACTAAAATACACAAGATTATTGAAAAGAAAATGAAAGAGTTTGAGAACAGGAATCAAACCTTAGAGATTCAGTGGCAAACTCTGAAGAAAACATTGATTGATTCTGCCAGAGAGGCATGTGGTGAGGTTGTGTGCAAGGATAAAAAAATCAGAACTCCCTGGTGGACACAGGAAGTTAAAGAGGCAGTGGAGGAAAAGAAGAAAGCATATCAAAAGTTCCTGGCAAATAAGTCAGCTTTTACTCTTACAGAATACAGAGACAAATGTAAGAAAGCTAAACAGTGTGTAAAACTAGCTAAACAAAAGTCATAGGAGGACTTTGGCAAGAATATAGAAAATAAATATCAAGAAGGTGGCAAAATATTCTGGAGGTTGTTGAAGAAGCTTAGGAATGGAGGAAAGAGTGCTGTAAAAGGAGTTAGAGATGATAAAGGTGACATGAAAACAGGAGAAAAAGATATCCTTGAAGTATGGAGTAATTACTTTGAAAAACTGCTAAATGAAACAAGCAGTGATGACAGCACAGTGATAAAAAACATTGACCAGGCATGCAGTCAGGAATACATATCCATACTTGAAGTAGAAAAAGCCATCAAAGGCTTGAAATATGGAAAGGCAGCAGGAGTAGATGATATTCGACCAGAAATGCTGAAGTATGGTGGTATAAAAGTCTTACAGTGGCTGCACTGCATAGTTCAGAAAGCCTGGACAGAGGGACGAATTCCCGATGATTGGAGTAGAGCGCTCATAGTACCCATATATAAAAAGGGAAATAAAACTGAATGTGAAAATTACAGAGGTATTTCCATACTGAGTATTCCTGGCAAGATCCATGCAAGTATACTCGAGAAACAGTTGAGAAGAATTGTGGAAGAAAAGCTTGGTGAAGAACAAGCTGGATTCAGGCCAAATAGAGGCTATCAAGATCAGATCTTCACTTTACGACAAATAGTCTCGAAAGCATGGGAATATAACAAAGATCTGTATTTAAGTTTTGTCGATTTGGAAAAGGCATATGACAAGGTGCCAAGAGAGAAGCTATTCAATATGCTGCAGTTATATGGTGTCAATGGGGCATTATATCAAGCAATACTTAGTCTTTATTTGAGTTGTAAGTCAACAGTTAGAATTGAAGGAAGTACAGGAAGATGGTTTAATGTTAAATCTGGTGTGAGACAAGGATGTACATTATCCCCTCTGTTATTCATTATCTATATGGATCACATTATGAAGGAAAGTGGTATTAAACCTGATATCAAAATTGGAGATGTTAATGTCAGCTCTTTGCTTTATGAGGATGATGTTATACTTCTAAATAAATCCGCTACAAGTCTGCAAGATTCTCTGACTAAATTGAATAGCTGTTGTAATAGATATGGTATGAAGGTCAGCAATAAAAAGACAATGAAAATAGGCAGAATCATTGAAAATGTCAACTGTGTTGTGAATGGAGAACCTGCAGAACAAGTAAAACACTTCAGCTACTTAGGCACAATTTTTACTGAAGATGGTAAATTAAATATAGAAATAGACAACAGAATCAGCAAAGTTGATATGGTGGGAAATCAATTGAATAAATTCATATGGAATAAGAGAGAAATTAGTCGGAACACTAAATTAGCTGTATACAAGACAGTGTTCAAACCAGTTTTAACTTATGGATCTGAGAGCTGGGTCAGAAGTAAAACACTTGACCAAAGACTAGAGACCGCAGATATGAGAGTCTTGAGAAAGATTAGAGGCGTGAACAGATGGCATCAATGGCAATATCATATTAAAAATGAGGATATTAGGAAAGAACTTGACATTGTCAGCATCCAGGAATGCATTAGCAGAGCTAATCTCAGGTGGTATGGTCACTTAAATAGAATGGGAGAGGAAAGATTAGCAAAACAAGTGTTCTCTGCTAGGGTGGCAGGAAAACGACCCAGAGGAAGACCAAGATATAGGTGGATTGATACAGTACAAAGTACCTTAGACGATAGAAATATAAGATCTGATAATGTTGGAGTCTTGACAAGTAACAGACTGATTTGGAGGAAAATTGTAGATAGGAAGTTAGTAATGATGTAATTTTTTCATGTAGTACTGTCATATCCTGTACACCCCTTGAGGGTACATGGCAGGAATTTGATGATGATGGTTAGATGACTCAATTTTTTATTCTGAAAATATTAAAGATAATTGCTTTTGTGGAACAATTATTTGATAAAATTATCACAAAGGCAGTTAAAAGTCCACTATTTCTTCTAAATTATGCCTTGTTTATTGTTTACTTAAATCTCTTAACAGAATGCTTACAGTTTTTGCACTTGTACAGTTTTGATTTACAGAAAAGCAAGTCCACATTTATAATAATATATAATGCTATCTACGTTACTTGCAGCTAAGTCCTCCTCCCAATTCCCAAGATTCATCCATCAAGAATTGAAACAGTTATGCAAATTGTGTACTAGCATAGCTCTCTGCACAACATGCACATTCAATTATGCATGCTGTTCTTATGACTATTTTTGATGTTGGGAATTAC
Organism: Typopeltis vanoorti; assembly: GCF_054136105.1. Lineage (NCBI taxonomy): Eukaryota > Metazoa > Arthropoda > Arachnida > Uropygi > Thelyphonidae > Typopeltis > Typopeltis vanoorti. The sequence goes on from NC_143568.1 coordinate 45,666,347, forward strand.
AGCGAGAAAATAATCTTATGCACTGTCTTTTTTTAAAAGAAAGAAAGGAGCATTATAAATAATATTTGGTTATGAAATGATCACTCAATGAAAAAGAAAATACCACATATTTTTCTTATTATTATTCAGTATTTTCTTGCAGTACAAGAAATCACTGCACATTTTAAAACAAAAGTAGCTATACTTTCACTACTATTTTACAATAAAAACACAAGTACACACTCCCCAAGTGATCTACATTTTCAATTGTTTTGTGAATGGTTTGAAGATAAATATAATCTGAAATATGTGCAGGCTAGATAGGCAACCCTCCTCAAAAAAAGTTGAACACCTATGTAACACATATGGTCCATTTTTTTTTTTTTTTTTTTTTTTTAAATTCAAACCATTCATTCTTTCCAAGATAATTGCATCAGCTAATTTATAATGTTTTGAGAATAAAACTGAAGCCAATGATTATTATAAATTAAGAAAAAATGTAATTTCTGTAAATAATGTAACGTAATGGCAAAAATATTGTACATCAGTATTGGTATCAATACAGAAATATTGGTATTTCTCTTTAGGATGTCTGCTAATCAACTGAATGATTGAAAACAAAACTAAATATTGCTGATGTATACTTTACTATTGCTTGGAGCCCTTTACTGTAATTCCTTGGGAAGTGTTCTTTCTCAATAGCAGCAAGAATAATCTAACAAGTTTTCAGCCTTTTCCTTAAACAGAGAGGATTATGATCTAGTAATCCAAAGATGTAGCTTATTTCAGAAATGGCAACCAGTAGAAGTAGTAATATTCAAACTTTCTTTAAGGGAAAAAAAAAAACTAATGCTCCTGAACTTTCTTTTTACGGCATAAATATGAACAATTTTCATATGGTGAAAATATAATATGAAATGCTAGCCTGGTTGGCTGAGTGGGTTACCCACCTCTCCAATCAACAGGTTATGAATTTGAATCCCACTAGAGGTATGAATGTTTGTGAAAACCTGTTCTGGATGAGTTTGTATAGGTCCAGAATAGATTGATATTAAAAGCACCTACTTCCACAGACAATATGCATTATTTCTTTTGTTGAAACAGTAAAATGAAGTAATAGATTTTGTATACTCTATGAAAACTTTCAAACAAGAAGAAATTTAGAAGTAGTTATTTATAATTCAGTTCTTGGAGTGAATAGGGGTAGGGAGGAGGATGCAATTGGGAATCTTCAAAATGAGCATCAGTCTGTATTCGATATGTTTCATTCATTTTTGTCATATCCTATCTACAATTGAGCATTGGATTTTATTGGAATGAGGAGCATCCAAAAAAAAAAAAAAAAAAAATGTTTTTCTTAATATCCCCCCCCACACACACACACACAAAAGGCAGAAGAGCCTATAAGCAAAACAAATGTCATATGTGGGTAGGATCAGGAATAGAGTATTCTACTGATATTCTTCTTGAACTGTTGGAGATTTAAAATTTTTAGTTTAAATAACTTTTGAAATGCTTCAGGAGGAAGGCTGTTCCACAGAATTGAGGCAAAAGGAAGGAAAAATGACTGGGAGTATGCAGTTCAACTCTAAAGGGATTTTGAGTAGCTCGAGTTCCTGTAGGTCTGGCTGAAATAGGAGGCATAATGGATGCAAGTTCTGCTAAACAGTGGCCATAGAAATATCTGTAGAAGAGATAAAATGCAGAAACTGATATTCTATGAGAAAGTGGCTGAAGAGTATGTAAAAGAAGTGTCATTAATCAACTGGACTGCCCTTTTCAGAACAAGAATTTCTAGGGAGATCTTAGGTGCACCACCCCAAACATGAGAGCAGCATTCCAATGTTGGTCAGATCTGGAATTTATTCAGAGTAGCTGACTTTTCAGCAGAGAAGTACCATCTTAAGCAGAAAAGAATGCCATGTTTTTTGGAAGTTGATGATGCTACAGAAGTGATATGATTGTGCTAGGAAAGGTAGACTGGAAAGAGTCGGTCCAAGAAAGATAGATTTGGTCTTGACTGTTCAGCTGAGCATTATCAAAAATATGTGAAGATCTGAGATCTTTTTATTTTTATGAGAAAACAAGCAAAACTGCATTTTGAAAGCACTGAAGTTGACTAGGTTGCTTTCACCCAAATCAAGGATACTGTGGAGATCAGCATTCAGGCCACTTATTACAGATTTTGAAGCTTGATATGTTTGTGCACTGCAAAACTTGTCACGAGTAGGATGAGTGGAGTGTATATCATTATCATCAGCAAAATTATAAATAGGATTTGCAGTCAAATAGGGCAGAGCTTGTTTATATAAATCAGGAAGAAGGTAGGTGAAATAACAGAACCCTAAGGAGAAAAGTCTGAGGAGAGAACACCATCCACAATTACACATGGGAATCGATCTGAAAGAAAACTGGTGATCCATTTACCCAAGGAAAAAGAGAGTCCGAATTATGGTAACTTCTTGAGCAGCCATTAATGCCAAATCCTATCAAAAGCTTTGGAGATGTCAAGAGCAATGACACAAGTTCCTCCAAATCTTTTCATGGAATGGATCCAAAAGTGAGTAACATAGGCCAGGAGTTCTCCTGTGGATCTAGATTGGCAAAATCCATACTGGTGGTCACTAATTAGATAGCACTGATTTGAAAATCAGTCCTTCATCAGAAATTCATTATCTATATGGATCACATTATGAAGGAAAGTGGTATTAAATCTGATATCAAAATTGAAGACGTTAATCTCAGCTATTTGCTTTATGCAGGTGTTATACTTGTAAATAAATCTGCTACAAGTCTGCAAGATTCCCTGACTAAATTGAATAACTGTTGTAAATGATATGAAGCTCAGCATTGACCACCTTACTGGCCATTAAAGATCAAATAGGCACCCACAAAAGCTTCTTATCCAGAATTTCAATGTAATATCAATGGCATTGCAATTTTAATATGCACTTCGCATCCATGGAAATGTGGACGTATATATACGCCCTGGCCGGTAGCATGGTTAAAAAGACAAAGACAATGAAAATAGGCAGAAACATTTGAAAATATCAACTGCATTGTGAATGCAGAACCTATAGAGCAAGTAAAACATTTCAGCTACTTAGGCACGATTTTTAGTGAAGATGGTAAATTAAATATGGAAATAGACAACAGAATCAACAAAGCAGGTATGGTAGGAAGTCAACTGAATAAATTTATATAGAATAAGAGAGAAATTAGCCAAAACACTAAATTAGCTGTATACAAGACAGTGTTCAAACTAGTTTTAACTTATGGATCTGAGAGCTGGGTCAGAAGTAAAACACTTGACCAAAGACTAGGGACCGCAGATATGAGTCCTGAGAAAGATTAGGGGCACGAACAGATGGCATCAATGGAAATATCATATTAAAAACGAGGATATTAGGAAAGAACTTGACATTGTCAGCATCCAGAAATGCATTAGCAGAGCTAATCTCAAGATGATATGGTCACTTAAACAGAATGGGAGAGGAAAGATTAGCAATATGGTAAAAAATGCATGAGGAGATAGGAATATAAGATCTGGTAATGTTGGAGTCTTGAGAGGTAACAGACTGATTTGGAGGAAAATTGTAGATAGGAAGTTAGTAATGATGTACATTTTTTCATGTAGCACTATCATATCCTGTACACCCCCTTGAGGATATATACCAGGAATTTGATGATGATGATTTGAAAATTGATACTTAAGTGGAAGACACAAATATATATACTAAATAATTACTGATGTCACTTATGTAAAATTTGTTTATTTATAGATTTTCAGCTATGTTCCCATAACCATTTTCAATACACTACAGGAAGAAGATAACACAAAGGGAGAACAATTGAAAGTGCATGATATTATATGGGCAAATGATTGCAGAAGAATAACTCCATCTGAATTAATATATATCAAGAAATAAATTAAAGTACAATAAATTAAATAGTAAAATATTTTACATTTAAATAGTTAATTGCAATTTATGACACACACATGAATAGTGAGTATTGGTTAGGCTGACGTCCCAAAATTGAGGTTAGGATTATGAATGTATGCTTCACAACTTTCTTTATACAGTCTTTCCAGAATAAAATATCTTTTGTGTAGAACTTTGGTATTATTCCACTGGAATGTGTTTTCTAGATAAGGCATGGCTTGCTAAACCAGATTTATTGTGCCCTTTAAGTGAAATATATTCTTGATGTTCTTCGAGATGAATTTGTACAGAACGACCAATCTTGCCATAATAACATAAGCCCCAAAAACAGGGGATTCTGAAAACTCTGGGATAAGAAAGAGAAGGCTACTTGTCTTTTGGAGAGATGAGGAAGGTTTTTAGTTTATGAACTGGATGGAAAGAAATTTGAAAATTAATCTGAAGTCTTGCTACTTTTAACATATGGAAGACAAATTCTTGAAACTTCTTGATGACCATTTAAGATGAAGGCCATAATTGATTGTTTTTGTATTATAACCATTAGAAATAAAGGTATGCCTGTGACAGTAGACAGTTCCATTTTCAGAAGAGAATCAGTCGAACATATTTTGCGAGCTCTGTCAACTAAAGATTTGACTACACTGTATTCCTGGCAAGAGTGATGATGTGAGTTTGAATCAATGTATTTGACAGTACAAGTTGGTTTCTATATACACTGAGAACTGCAGACTGCTATTTGGTTGACGTGGAATGAGAATGTCCAGAAATGGAAGGATGGTTGTTATCTTCTACTTCTAGGGTTTAGTAAGCCATGACTTATCTATAAACACAGAATTCAGTGAAATAATACCAATGTTCTAAACAAAAGCTATTTTCAACTGGAAAGACTGTAGAAATTAAGCTCTGAAGCACACATTCACAATCCTAACCTTAACAAAAACAACTGCTTTAAACTCTCTCAAGTTTGGGAAGTTATCCTAACCAATACTTGCCATTTTATTTATTTTATTTAATTTCTTGATATCTATTAATGTAAATGGACTTATTCTCCTACAAGTCATCACTGCATATGATATCATGTGCTTTCAATTTATCTATTTGTAGTTATCTTCCTGTAGTGTATTGAAAATGGCTATGAAACATAGCAAAAATTCTATAAATAAATTCTACAAATTCTATGTAGGAGTTGGAAGAGAAGAATGAAGCCAAGACATCAGCCTTTAGGTGATGTTGCAATGCTACCATTACCATTAGAGTGAGATAAAGAAGGTAACACAGATGGACAAAAGTTGTGCCCAACAGCTTTGGCAAGGAACCAGAAGGTGCAACTACCCGTGGCATACGCAGCGAGTTTTCTACATTTATCCTTGCTGAATTTATCCTTTGCCCCTTTTAATGGTGGTTTTACAAGCATTGCAGGCAATTGTGTAGGCTGTGAAGAAAGCTGTTTTTTTTTTGGTCTCAAGTTACTTACAAAAGGCTATATGCTTTTCTTGAACAGCCCTAGCACACTTCTTGGAGAACCATGATTTAGATATAGGATTGCAATTTTGAACAGAGTGAGGAAAGAAAGTTTCCATTCCAATATGGGTTATTTCTTGGTCACAAGGTGTCACAACAGGAATCTGGATCTGAAGAATGAAAACAGTAGTCCTGACTATGGAAAGGAGCAGTAAAAGTCACATAAATCCTCTCACTTAGCATTGTTGTAATGCCAGGCACGTGAGATTGTGAATGGCTGAAGGAAGGATGTCCCACCAGAAACAAAACGTGCATGAGATTGTGGTCTGAATTACCAAGAGGAGTACTAAAGAGAGTATCTGGAAGGAGAACTAGTTAAGAGATCCAGAGTGTTGGATGAGTGAAGACAATTGTTTTCACTGGAACAACAGAATGCAGAAATGCACTGCATTCTGTTTTCCACCATAAGCACCTCCCTTATGGTGGAAGGAGTCATACAGGGTGTAGTTTGTATGTAATTAAGATGAGCTGTGGTTGATTTAGTAGAAATTTGGAGTTCAGTCAGAAACAAAACATCAGTTTTGGATGACTGAAGATGACGATGCACATCATTGGTGATATGCCATGAAAGTTCGTAAAACGAATATGAAACTTATTTAAGTTAAGGGATATTATATCCCATATTGTTTCTTAGCCGAATAAGAAACTCAAAGAGTTTCATGCCGAATATAGAAACTATATAAAGTTCTGCGATTCCAAGCGTAAGCAAATACCTGGATAGTGCAGCAACTGGCCCTTGAAGGTAGTGCATGCTGAGGCAACTCATAGAAAGGGTGGAGCAAGCTCCGATCACTATTCTTGATATTTACCCATAATGTGAACTTAACTCCAAGGAGCTGTATTATTGTTCAAATTTATGAGAGAAGGTCACTACCCAGACTGGTTTCGACCTTTTTTGAGGTCTCATCAGTGAGTAGGTAGACCAAGTTAATACCAAGTTTGTAGCGAACAGAACTTGCATCCCTTCTATGAGAATTGCCAAGAAGTGTCCTATTAAATTACTAATTATAATGAAGAGCCAAAGGCCTCAATTCGTTTCATTCATTTGGCTCTTCATTATAATTAGTAATTTAATAGGACACCTCTTGGCAATTCTCATAGAAGGGATGTAAGTTCTGTTCGCTACAAACTTGGTCTACCTACTCACTGATGAGACCTCAAAAAAGGTCGAAACCGGTCTGGGTAGTGACCTTCTCTCATAATGTTAAACAATAATACAGCTCCTAGGAGTTAAGTTTAGTGATTGGAGCTTGCTCCACCCTTTCTATGAGTTGCCTCAGCTTGCACTACCTTCAAGGGCCAGTTGCTGCACTATAATTTGTTCATAAAAACAGAAAAACTCATTTCTAAAATTGAAGCATGATGACACATATAATGGTATTTTGCAAAGAAAGAAAAAAAAAGTTAATGTTTATTTCAATAAATGTTATCTGAAAACACTGTTATTTATATTTAACAATGATTTTCAATAAAAGCATTTGAAAATAGAACAAAAATAATTTCTGCAACATTGTCAGCAAAATAAAATAACATAAATTGTCTTCTTCCATTGCAATGATTTGAAAAATAAACGATGGCAAATTTATTATTATTAAATAAATTCGTTGCTTAAGACTGATCTCTTCACATTTCAGAATATATTATTCATTTTCACACATGAAATTCATTTTCATCTTTGGAAAGAGACACATTAAACAAATTGAACAGGAAATTAAAACCTTGAAGGACAACGACAGAAAATCAAAGTAAAAGAGCATACTTTTTTTAGCACAAAGTGTTAAAAGTATACTCTTTCACTTTGATTTTACTCCACTGCTGTTACTCCCTTAATGGTATTAACAGTAGTGGAGGATAATTAGATAAAAGACAGAACGTCGCTCATGTTTTGATCCATGGAAAATCCTAAGATGCATTTTTTCATCCTGAGTAATTAATCCACTTTGGCCGGTTGGGAGGTTAAGTATATAATTCATCAGAAACAAAGTGCGGGGCTTTTCCAAACAGATTTTCCAAACTGGACAATGGATTTATTTGTGTCTATAGTCCCACAAAAGGTTCTACTAAGGTAGAGGTGGAGGATTTTTTTGAGAAAGCAACTGACACAATGAAAAAGGAAAAGTTGGTCCTTGTTGATGATCGAAATAGCAGAGTAGGAAATGATTGTCAGACATACAAAAATATTTTGGGAAAATTTGGAGAAAAGAGCAAAGCTAATAATAATGGCAAATACCTGTTGGATTTCTGGTCAGGACTGGTTATTACTAACACAATGTTCCAACATAAAAATGTGCACAAATTCACATGGGGAGAAGAGGCAAGGAATAAGAAAAGTCTCATTGACTATGTTATTGTTGATAGTGAAGTTTTCTCCCTGGAGTGTACAGAGGATTTGAAAAGGATTTGGAAGTGATCACTATTTAGTCTTGAGCAGGATAAAATTGAATTTCATACTGAAAAGAATAACATGTAAGAAAGTTTTATAGCGAATAAAAGTTAAACAGCTCTCAGATGGGAACTGTAGACTAAAATACACAAAGATTATTGAAGAAAAAATGAAAGAGTTTGAGAACAGGAACGAAACCTGTGGAGATTCAGTGGCAAGTCTTGAAAACCCTGATTGATTCAGCCAGAGAGGCATGTGGTGAGGTTGTCTGCAAGAATAGAAAAATTAGAACTCCATGGTGGACATAGGAAGTTAAAGAGGCAGTGAAGGAAAAAAGAAAGCTATCAAAAGTTCCTGGCAAATAAGTCAGTTTGTGCTCTTAGAAAATACAGAGACAAATGCAAGAAAGCTAAACACCGTGTAAAACTAGCTAAACAAAAGTCATGGGAAGACTTTGGTAAGAACGTATAAAATAAATATCAAGAAGGTGGCAAGATATTCTTGGTAAGTGTAATGATATTCATATATTCATATGATATTCAAGATATTCATGGTAAGTGTAATGCAATCAGGATGCAAATCTTCCCTGATTCTTCTCCTTACGTATTTTATGCCATCCCCACCAAAGAGGGAGATTTTGGTCTCATCACTCCAAATAACACTGTTCCATTGTTCCACTGTCCAGCTAAAATGGGTTTTAGCCCAGTTTAATCTTTTCAACCTTTGAGAGATAAAAATGGCTTTTTTCGTGGAATTCTAGCATTTAGACCAAATTCCTGCAGTCTGCGCCGAACAGTCCTTGCACTCATCTTCACATTGTATTGCGTCATTTCATCTTGTATACACCCAGATGATTTTCTTCTGTCACGAAGGCACAGTCTCTCAATTCTTCTATCATCACTTGCTGTTGTGCACCTTTTCCTGCCTTTACCAGTCTGGTTTTGATTCTAGTAGTAAGACTTATACGTTGGTTAGACATAACTGGTAATTAATTTACGGAATTAACAACGCATATAAAGTATATTAATCCTGAAGATGGCAATGTGACATTGCCGAAATATAGAAGTGATTCATTAAAGTTATCTTTAATTAATATACTTTATATGCGTTGTTAATTCCGTAAATTAATTACCAGTTCAGTCTGGTTTTGTAGGGAGTGAGTCTCCTTATACCTCTTCAAAAATTTAGAAATGCCACCTTTGATTAAGTTTCCACCAATTTTTCTTCTAATTTCTTCATAACTGTAGCCTTGTTCACTTAATAGTACTATTTTACATCGCTTTCTGGGTGACCAGTCAACTCTTTGCACCATTTCTTTAATTTTATTGTGTTTTACAAGCTAACTAAATGAAAGAACACAAAAAAAAAAAAAAAAACTTGATAGCAATCACATAACACTGATAAATTTCCTCCTCTCAGCTCCAATACATGACATCAATAGCTGAATCCTACTTTGTCCTTATTGGCTCATTGCCAAAACAAGATGACACCTCATTGGTTCTCTAAACACTCATGCTCATTGATTACATTCAAATGAAGGAAAGCTACCTCATATCAACCTAAGCAAGTTGTGCTTCTTTTTTCTAATTGTTTGACTATAACTTTTCATAGAATACAGATAATTGAATAAACTTTGTTGCATTAATTTCTTGGTTAAATCATCTTTCCATTGATATATAATTTTATGGTATTACACCAAAAAAAAAATGATGTTATGAGCCATCAAACCTCAAAAATACACTTTTTCCAAAAGGTTTCCACAATTTTGGCCACTAGTTATAGTTTAATGTTAAATCTGGTGTCAGACAAGGATGTACATTAACAGAGAGGTCTGTTATTCATTATCTATATGGATCACATTATGAAAGAAATTGGTATTAAACCTGATATCAAAATTGGAGATGTTAATTAATGTCAGTTCTTTGCTTATGCAGACAATGTTATACTTTTAAATAAATCCGCTACAAGTCTGCAAGATTCCCTGACTAAATTGAATAACTGTTGTAATAAATTTGATATGAAAATCACCAATAACAAGACAAAGACAATAAAAATAGGCAGAAACATTGAAAATGTCAACTGTGTTGTGAATGGAGAATCTATAGAACAAGTAAAACATTTCAGCTACTCAGACACGATTTTTAGTGAAGACGATAAATTAAATATGGAAATAGACAACAGAATCAACACACCTGGTATGGTAGGAAGTCAAATGAATAAATTCATATGGAATAAGAGAGAAATTAGTCAAAACACTAAATTAGCTGTATACAAGACAGTGTTCAAACCAATTTTAACTTACGGATCTGGGTTAGAAGTAAAACACTTGACCAAAGACTAGAAGCCGCAGATATGATAGTCCTGAGAAAGATTACGGACATGAACAGATGGCATCAATGGAAATATCATATGAAAAACGAGGATGTTAGAAAAGAACTTGACAATGTCAGCATCCAGGAATGCATTAGCAGAGCTAATCTCAGGTTACTTGAACAGAATGGGAGAGGAAAGATTAGCAAAACAAGTGTTCTCTGGCAGGTTGGCAGGTAAAAGACCCAGAGAAAGACCAAGATATAGGTGGATTGATATGGTAAAAAGTGCCTTAGAAAATAGAAATATACGATCTGATAATGTTGGAGTCTTAACAGGTAACAGACTGATTTGGAGGAAAATTGTAGATAGGAATTAGTAATTATGTAAATTTTTCATGTAGTACTATCATATCCTGTACACCCCTTGAGGGCACATGGCAGGAATTTGATAATGACTTACTCCATTCAGCTTTCTTTTTTGTAAAAAAGTATTAAAATTAATTTATTATTTCATTGCATACCTCATCATATCTCCTGGTAGCTCATTTTTCCTGAGCCTTTTTTTTTCCCTTCAGATGCTTTGTCTTCATAACCTGTCCCTCAAATCAGTATATCTATTTTTGTCTCTGTGGTTGGTGGAGCTATTTCCTTCAATTCATCAATTGATCTCCTTTGATTCTACCTCTCCCTGTCTTATATAATCAAGCAGTATTTCTCTCCCCTATTTCTTTTTCTTTCTATTTCTTTCTCTCTCCCTCTCCTATTTCTTCTGTGCCCATCAAGATTTCATTAATTTTGTCCCCTATGGTTCACTGCTTTGAACTCCATTTTTTGTTGATGTTTCTGATCATCTTAGATGTTTCCTGTTCTAAATTCACATTAGTATTTAGTAACATCCTACCACTACTTTGCCTTGTCTTTTCTATTTCCTTCTTTACTTATTAGCATTTTACTCCATACAATTCTTCCACCTTCCAGAGAAATATCTGTCCTAATCTTTAATGCTTTTTTTTGTAAATTACTTTCAATGTGTCTCTTGTGATATCCACTCTTTGGATTCTCTGTCTCTGAGACTGATTGTTCCACTGTCCTTTTGATTGCAGAAACCAATTTGAAATTTCATTTTTCCAGTTTTTTTGCAATGGTTTTCAATTCTTCTTTAAGTTCTTTCCTGTATGCTTTTCCTATGATTTCCTCATGTAGTTTCCTTATATCTCTCTTTTTGATTTTGAAATTTTGGCCTCTCTCATCATTTGAGCTTCATCTTAACATTGGCAATTGACATAGCTAAGCATTTCCAATCAGATTTTATTATGTTTAATTAAATTAATCTGATATAGCTGGTGAAATACTGATTATCACTCATAACCAAGTTGAAAAACTTTCAATACTCATGGTGTTGTTTGGAGAAGAAACCATCTAAAGGTAATTTATTTAGTCATTACATTCTTAGATTACATTTCACCCTGGTCACTAGGGTTTCTTTTTTGGTACAAATATAAAAGCTATACATGTGTACACAAGCCTATCAGCAGAAAGACAAACACAGATTGAATGCAAAAAAAAAAGGTGGTATCAAAGTCCTAACTGGGGCCCTCTGTGGATGCAGCAAAGGGGTCTTACTTGTTCAACTAAGGTTTTGAGATAAGTTTCCCATATTTCTGGGAAATATAGGAAACTGGAATTTCTGGAACCTGTTATAACAGCAGGTTCCAGAAATTCTCTCACTCTCAGATTTGTACAACTCTTGTTAATATGACCCAGGCATGTGTGTCATCCTTAGAAAGCAGCCTATGCCACAGACACCATATTGAACTGCAAACAGCTTGATAGTGGCTGTTCTTCCAGTTTGTCATCCAGGAATAGTGTGAACCAAAATGACCTAGATGCAAAGGATGGCAACAAATATTTTGTGATCAAGTTTTTTTTTTTTTTTTTTTTTCGGGAGGGGGGGGAAGTCTTTTGATTCTGTAAAGGAAAAACAATTGGCTAAGACGTATATGATTTCTGAACAAGTGATTCTAGCTCTGTTTACTCATTCATCATATCATCCCTCTTAGCAGTATGTATCATGTTTTAAGAACCTTAGTAAATAGAGCTACAAGTATGGATGCACTACCAGTCTTGATAGATAGCTTTTCTGTAAACGGAAAAGGATAAGGACTGGCTGGACAGCAAGGTAACCAGTGTCAAGGAAGTGCAGACAATTATCATTTGCTTTTTTAATAGTATAATTGATATTAGACAACAGTCTTCCCATGACATTTGTTTAGCTCCATTTACACACTGCTTTACTTTGTTACAATTTTTGCAGTATGCTCTCAGAGGACATGCTAACTTATTTGCTAGGAACTTTCAATATGCTTTCTTCTTTCTCTGACTCCCTAACTTTCTATTCTTGCAAACAACTTTGCCACATGTCCTTCTGGCTGAATCAATTCATGTTTTCTACAGAGTCTGCCAGTGAGTCTCCAAGCTTTGGTTCTTGTTTGTGTATATGAGTGCTTTTAAATTTTTTGTACACTTTTCTTTTCAATTTGATATTCAATTCCATCCTACTCAAACTTAAATGACCATTTCTTATTTCAAATCCTCGGTATATTCTTGTTTCCTGGACCAGCATTAAGATAAAGCTATCAACAATAACACAGTCAATGAAACTTTTCTTATTTCTTGTGTTTTCTCTCCATATGAACTTGTGCACATCTTTATTTTGGAACATATGATTATTCTGTGTCATGAATAGAAATCCAGCACAGATACTTATCATTATTAACTTTGCATTGTTTTCTAAATTTTCCCAAAGCATCTCTATTTCTGACATTCATTTCCTACACCGATGTTCAGATATCCAAGGACCACCTTTTCCTTCATGTCGGCTACCTTCTCTAATGACTCAAAAATTTCCTCCACTTCTTCTGTGAGATCACATACACAAATACGTCTCACTGTCTAATTCCCCAACTGAATGTCTGTCCACACCACACCATTTGATACAGTCTGCTATTCAAGAAGATTATCTTCATGTTTAGTGCTGAATACTATAACTACTCCTTCCTTTCTTGAATGTAACATCCTATAGTTGTTATTTAGAACAATTTTAAGTTCTTTTTATTCTTTGTTTCAGTAGCACATTACATTATATTGACATGGTACTTCTCTAATTCTTCTGCCATTTCCCTAATGATGATGGTGTATATCTTGAATTCTGCTGATGTCGAGTTGGAATTTGTTCACATATCTACTTTTCCACTATTTGCCCTGGTTTCCCTAATGAAAACAGCAGGAGCAAATTCACACACACACCCACAGCCAGCATGTCATTTCATCTTCTTGTACCATCATCTTTTTGGCTTAAGCCAATATAGAATAAAATTCAGTTGGTAAATCTTAAACTGCCCAGCCCATTTTCATTCATTCTGTATCCAGTAGATACCTACTAACAGGATGAACCACAAAAAGGATGAGGATCAGACATAAGGTCTGAAGTCTGATTAGTTTTCTGCATTCCTTAAAAAGGTATGTGGAAATCACCTTTCAGTAAAGGTTAACTTTTCAAATAACCATGAGCAATATACAAAGCCTCTATTTAAGTTGTAAATCAACTGTTAGAATTCAAGCTAGTACAGGAGATGATTTTAAAAAATCAGATGTAAACAAGGATGCACACTATCTACTGTTATTCAAATATAGTCAACATTATGAAGGAAAGCAGTATTAAACTGCAGATATTATACTAAATAAATACAGTACAAGTCTGCAGATTCCTTAAATCGAATTAATAATTGTTGTAAAAATTTGGCATGAAAATCAGCAATAAAAGTCAAAATTAAAAAACAGACAAGAACATTGACAACATCAGGTATATCCTGAATACAGAACCTATAGAAAAAAAAAAAACATTTCAACTAAATAATAATATTTTTTGGTTTACCGATCAAGTGTTGATCAATTTCATTAACTGAACCAACTAGTTTCACCACACTTATCTGTTGGCATCTTCAGGGCTTACATAGAGGTTTAACCAATCTCACAATTATGTATAACTGCAAACTGACAAGAATAACTGTAAAACACTGACTAGAATAATTACAAATAAAATAGTATCGAACGTGAGTGAAACACGTATCGCGTGTACAAGATCAGCTAGCTGTTGCTGAGGAACTTTCTGTAGTTTGTATTAAAGTTCATTTCTTCTGTTTTTAAGGTTCTGATTAGGGTTTTCCATATCTCTGGGAAGTATTAGGCCTTGATTTCTGTTAAGGTTGACAGTAGAATGGGCGACTGTGGCTGCCTCTTTGAAAATTCTTGAATGGTAATCTTCCTCTATGTAAGGGGAACAGCTTTTGTCCCACTCAATGACATGGTTAGTTGTAGAGAAATGAGACGATAGGCCAGAAATGTCCTGTCTGTTGTTTTTGACATAGCCAATGTGCTCCTTTTTCCCGATTTCGAGGCTTCTCGAGGTCTGTCTGATGTAGCTAGAGCCACATGAGCATGGAATATTATAAACTCCAGCATATTTGTAGAAAGGATGGTTGTCTTTTGGAGATCTTAGTAGTTTACTAATAGATTAGTAAACTACTAAGTAAATTAGTATTTACTTAGTAGAAATTAGAATTAGATTAAATTAAATTAAATTAGAATCTATTAGTAAACTACTAAGATCTCCAAAAGACAAACCATCCTTTCTACAAATATGCTGGAGTTTATAATATTCCATGCTCATGTGGCTCTAGTTACTCAGAGTTAGGCCAAGATCTACATGGATTGATGCAGTTAGACATGTCTTAGAATACTGAAATATAAGATCTGACAATACTGAAGTTCTGACTAATTTGGAGAAAAAATTTCAATAGGAAGTTAATGTAAACTTTTCATGAGGTACTAGTATTCTGTACAGCAAGTTTAGAGTACATATTAGAAATTTGATTATGATAAATACAGGGAGGGGAGAGGGGATAGATCTAGGACTATATTGCTTAAGTTTCTGAACAGTTCAAGAGGTCAGTATAAATGTTGTCTAATAAGTTATGAAATGCCCTTTGTGTGTGTGGATAGGACCAACATCAATTAAGTGCCACATATACAGTAAAACAACCCCGAAGTTACGTGGTAGGTGGGACCAACAAAAAAGCACATAAGTCGAATTCGCGTAACTCGGGGTATAATTTTGCATGTAATTTCTATATACAAACATACAATTGGGACCAAAGGTTTACAAAAACACCTATATTTTTTAAGAAATATAATCATAATTGTAGTTTTTGCGTACATAAAAAAAGAAAGTTATTTTGATGTCGATGGTTTCATAAAATCTAATAGATTCATCTGACGGCATAATGTCTTTTTCTTGTCACGCAAAATTTCTTCATAGCAAGCTAATGATTTTTTTATTCCTTGCCTTGTGGGTACAATTTGTTCCTCGTTAGAATCTATGTCCTCCAAAATCTGTAAACCTTTCTTTTATGATTGTTCTTACTGTGGATTCCTGTAGATCGAACTTCTTTGCAAGCTCACAAATTTTCATTCCGCCTTCAAAATCCTTAATAATGTTGAGTTTTGTTTCCAAAGTCAATGTTTTTCTTTTCTTGCTAGCTGTAGAAGAATCGGACTTGCTTCTTTTGGATAACATTATTATTTTTTATGTGATAAAATTTTTATCAAAAACATAACATTAAACAATCGCAAGATTTGTAGACTATAAAAATCATGTATGAATGGAGACCGCGCGAAACACATCAGTGCTTGTTCACAGCATGTGCGACACCAGCGAATGCGGCCGGCGCCTGAAAGATACAACTAGTGGTGAGGCGTGAAGCAGGACGGGAATACGTACATATAAGAAACCGTGTAACTCCGGATTTGCGTAAGTTGGGGTAGCGTAAGTCGGGGTATGACTGTATCTCTGAGTAGGACTGGTATTTTTTGATCATATTCAGAGTGATCAATGACTGTTGTTTTTTTTTTAATTACTCTTATCCTTTTTTCAGTGACGAACTATGTAAAAACAAGAATGTTAAGTGTGTAAAGTTTGCATAATGCAATTTTTTTTTTTTTTTTTTAGAGGCTTTGAAGATTTCAAAATATTGGCCATCTAGCCACAACTTACTGGTGGTATGCGAGAAGATAAAGATATTGTGGCAATTTCAATATTTTTTTTTTTTTTTTATTAAGAGAGACCTCCAGGGAGTCAGAGATTCATTGAGGGAGGCCACATACTACACACACCAGCTATCATACTTATTCTTGAATTCAATCACACTGCTTGTGCTCAACATCCAAAGGCAATCCATTCCAATCATGCCCCACCCTGTGAGAGAAAAATCTAGCCCTAACACCCTTCTTGGTGGCCGTCATTCTCACCTTCCAAGGATATGCCCTCTTGTCCTTTCCCCACCCTCCATCAACTGAAATTCTGTATGATCCTTTCAGAAATTTGTAAGTCTCAATCATATCATCTCCTTTCTCCTGTTTGCTAGTGTCTGCATCTACAAATTCTCAATCTGTCTTCATAATGAGTATTCCACAATCCTGATATCATTTTTAACACTCTCCTTTGTACTCTCCAATATATCAGAATCACAATGGAAACCAGGAGATCAGACCTGTCCAAGTGAGGTCTTATCAAGGTCTTGTAAAGAGGCAAAATGACATCCTTATTTTTATATGTGAACGTTCGTTTCAGTATTCCAATTATCTTTTGAGTTGTATTTGCAATCTTTGCCACATGGTCCCTGAACTTCAACTTCCTATCAATTTAACACTCCAAGATCCCTAGTCTCATCAGTTTCTTCTAGCCGAATCCCACCAATATAATACGACATCGATTTGTTTACTCACATTATAGATTCATGCATTAGTGTACTGCTTCAAGAAATCTCAGAACTCATTCTGTTCCCCTCGATATATTAGCCTTATTCACTTTATCATGCACTTTGGTTGTTTACTTGGCACCAAAAAACTGTAAACAGACTGAAAAGATTGGTGAAAGAGAGGCTGAACATCGGCCTCTCTTTCTCACAAATCTTTCCATGAAACACTGAAAACAATTACATCAGGCTCCAATCCACTCCACTCAAACCCAGAAAAGAATATACTATGTTGATATGTTCGTCTTTGGCCACATGACTTGGATATATTTGAAACATTTTTAGCCAACCTTAACAACCAACATTCTAGGATCCTCATCATTATAAAAGAAAACAATAACTAAGTCCTTCCTTGACACTGCTCACCTGGCTATATAGCAGAGCCCATCATTTCCTTTCTGAAGAAAAGATACCAACATGGGTAGGCATGGCATTCTATCACATCCTCCTCCTCCTCCCACCAGTATTGCATTATCAAAACCTTATGAAATAGAACTAGCATCTGTTCAGACCATACTGGTCTCTACTGAAATAAGTCACAGTCAGGACACTTTTTCTAGCCAATGGCTTCTCCCTTTACAAAATCAACAGAACCCTCTGTATATCCCAAAGCCCAACCAACTCCCAAGCATCTGAATTACAAAATAATGACTGCCATCACTTACTTCTGGGACACTTCCAAAAAGGGAAAAAATTCATGCTTTTTAAGATATAACGAACAGATTTCCTTTAAGCCACCATACCAAATATTAGCTGTCCTTACCCACTATTAAAAGATGCTACTTACCATCATCTAGATCAGCATTTCCCAAGTGTGGTCTGTGGCACAGTACCAGCTCTTGGAAATAAATGACATATAAAAAAAAAATTAAGTGACAGAAATGTGTGACTATTGCTTATTCAGATTTAAAACATGCATGCTCTCACACAAAAATTATACTTAGTATGAGGCTAACTGATATAAGATATAAGTAAAGAATACTAGGGGGGTGCTTAAGGGTCAAAGCTGTATAACTGAGAGGAGACCTCCACATAGCCTTTAAAGGAATGTGGAGAACCGACCAGGGCTTCTGACCTAATGTCCAATCCTCACCTTCTCGTGGTGCACCCTGTTGGGTATCTACTTTGATACTGAACGAACGAGGATGGGCTGGCAATTTGGGATTTAGCCGACCAAATTGTATTCTTATTGGTTAAACCAAAATAAAAAATGATGGTACAACATGACAAAATTTCATGCCGGCTGGGGCGTCGCCTGGTTAAACAAGGCCCCCGTTGTTTTCGCCAGGGAACCAGGGCGAACAGCGAAAAGTCAGCTACTGGAACAAATCTGAAAACAAACCCCAACTCAACATCACCAGAGTTAAAGATCGGTACTATCAATGTAAGAAGCCTGAATGGCAAAGAAATGGAGCTAGCTGAGGAATTAGATAAGTACCAGATCGACATAATAGGGGTGACTGAAACAAAAAAGACCAAAACTGGTGAGATCTTTCTGAGCAATAAATACAAAATGTTATATTCAGGCAATGACAATCAAGGAAAAGAAGGAGTAGCCATAGTATTCAACACAAAATACGAGGCTAATCTTCTTGAATGGCAGTCAGTCTCAAGTAGAGTAATGTGGGCAAATATGAGAATGGGGAACTGGACAATGAGACTTATTTGTGCCTATGGTCCCACAGAAGGTTCTACTAAGGTAGAAGTGGAGGAATTTTTTGAGGCTTTAGAAAAAGCAACTGACACAATGAAAAAGGAAAAGTTGGTCCTTGTTGGGGATCTAAATAGTAGAGTAGGAAATGATTGTGAGACATACAAAAATATTTTGGGAAAATTTGGAGAAAAGAGCAAAGCTAATAATAATGGCAAATATCTGTTGGATTTCTGCTCAGGACATGGACTGGTTATTACTAACACCATGTTCCAACATAAAAATGTGCACAAATTCACATGGAGAGAAGAGGCTAGGAATAAGAAAAGTCTCATTGACTATGTTATTGTTGATAGTGATGTTTTCTCCCTGGTGCAGGACACCAGAGTGTACAGAGGATTTGAAATTGGAAGTGATCACTATTTAGTCTTGAGCAGGATAAAATTGAATTTCATATTGAAAAGAATAACATGTAAGAAAGTTTTAAAGCGAATAAAAGTTGAGCAGCTCTCAGATGTGAACTGTAGACTAAAATACAGAAATATTATTGAAAAGAAAATGAAAGAGTTTGAGAATAGGAATCAAGCCATGGAGATTCAGTGGCAAACTCTGAAGGAAACATTGATTGATTCTGCCAAAGAGGCATGTGGTGAGGTTGTGTGCAAGGATAAAAAAATCAGAACTCCCTGGTGGACACAGGAAGTTAAAGAGGCAGTGGAGGAAAAGAAGAAAGCATATCAAAAGTTCCTGGCAAATAAGTCAGCTTTTACTCTTACAGAATACAGAGACAAATGTAAGAAAGCTAAACAGTGTGTAAAACTAGCTAAACAAAAGTCATGGGAGGACTTTGGCAAGAATATAGAAAATAAATATCAAGAAGGTGGCAAAATATTCTGGAGGTTGTTGAAGAAGCTTAGGAATGGAGGAAAGAGTGCTGTAAAAGGAATTAGAGATGATAAAGGTGAAATGAAAACAGGAGAAAAAGATATCCTTGAAGTATGGAGTAATTACTTTGAAAAACTGCTAAATGAAACAAGCAGTGATGACAGCACAGTGATAAAAAACACTGACCAGGCATGCAGTCAGGAATACATATCCATACTTGAAGTAGAAAAAGCCATCAAAGGCTTGAAATGTGGAAAGGCAGCTGGAGTAGATGATATTCGACCAGAAATGCTGAAGTATGGTGGTATAAGAGTCTTACAGTGGCTGCACTGCATAGTTCAGAAAGCCTGGACAGAGAGACGAATTCCCGATGATTGGAGTAGAGCTCTCATAGTACCCATATATAAAAAGGGAAATAAAACTGAATGTGAGAATTACAGAGGTATTTCCCTACTGAGTGTTCCTGGCAAAATCTATGCAAGTATACTTGAGAAACGGTTGAGAAGAATTGTGGAAGAAAAGCTTGGTGAAGAACAAGCTGGATTCAGGCCAAACAGAGGCTGTCAGGATCAGATCTTCACTTTACGACAAATAGTCGAGAAAGCATGGGAATATAACAAAGATCTGTATTTAAGTTTTGTCGATTTGGAAAAGGCATATGATAAGGTACCAAGAGAGAAGCTATTCAATACACTGCAGTTATATGGTGTCAATGGGGCATTATATCAAGCAATACTTAGTCTTTATTTGAGTTGTAAGTCAGCAGTTAGAATTGAAGGAAGTACAGGAAGATGGTTTAATGTTAAATCTGGTGTGAGACAAGGATGTACATCATCCCCTCTGTTATTCATTATCTATATGGATCACATTATGAAGGAAAGTGGTATTAAACCTGATATCAAAATTGGAGATGTTAATGTCAGCTCTTTGCTTTATGAGGATGATGTTATACTTCTAAATAAATCCGCTACAAGTCTGCAAGATTCTCTGACTAAATGGAATAGCTGTTGTAATAGATATGGTATGAAGGTCAGCAATAAAAAGACAATGAAAATAGGCAGAATCATTGAAAATGTCAACTGTGTTGTGAATGGAGAACCTGTGGAACAAGTAAAACATTTCAGCTACTTAGGCACGATTTTTACTGAAGATGGTAAATTAAATATGGAAATAAACAACAGAATCAGCAAAGCTGGTATGGTGGGAAGTCAGTTGAATAAATTCATATGGAATAAGAGAGAAATTAGTCGGAACACTAAATTAGCTGTATACAAGACAGTGTTCAAACAAGTTTTAACTTATGGATCTGAGAGCTGGGTCAGAAGTAAAACACTTGACCAAAGACTAGAGACCGCAGATATGAGAGTCCTGAGAAAGATTAGAGGCGTGAACAGATGGCATCAATGGCAATATCATATTAAAAATGAGGATATTAGGAAAGAACTTGACATTGTCTGCATCAAGGAATGCGTTAGCAGAGCTAATCTCAGGTGGTATGGTCACCTAAACAGAATGGGCAAGGAAAGATTAGCAAAACAAGTGTTCTCTGCCAGGTTGGCAGCAAAACGACCCAGAGGAAGACCAAGATATAGGTGGATTGATAAGGTACAAAGTGCCTTAGACGATAGAAACATAAGATCTGATAATGTTGGAGTCTTGACAAGTAACAGACTGATTTGGAGGAAAATTGTAGATAGGAAGTTAGTAATGATATAATTTTTTCATGTAGTACTATCATATCCTGTACACCCCTTGGGGGTACATGGCAGGAATTTGATGATGATGATGATGAACAATACGTTTCATAGATTTGAATATGGCGCCAATGCGACGTAAGATAATGGCGTCCAAAAATACGATGCCATTGTTCAAAAACTATAATGTGAGAGAATTTGTCCAATGTGATGTGTGTAGAATGTATGCATTCCCGAATGAGGCTGGAGTTTGGATTGAAAGTGATAGTGGTGGGAGAATGTGCAGAAAGTGTAAGCAAAGTGAGCAGTTGAAGTATGTGTCAGGTTGTGAGACAGTTATGGTTGAAGAAAGCCAGAATGAGAGTGAAAATAGTGGCTTGATAGGGAATGGCAATGTACAAGATGGCAATGAGAGTGCTGATCTAAGATAGAGTGAGAGCTATACAGAAAGAGAAAATGGTTTGAATGATAAAAAAAATGAGGAATTATTTGTAGGAAGTGAGATCGCTAGGTAGCGTGCAGATATACAAAATGCGCAGCGGCAATTAGAGCACCTGCAAAACTCTTTCCAGAGTGATTTGGCTAACGTAAATAAACAGCGTAAGAGTGGGAGAGTTTATGAAATGAAGGAAAGAGTGTTGTATGGTGACTCATTATTAACAGGAGTGATAGATGGGAGTGTAACTAAATCGTACTTACCGGGTGCAAAATTTAAGGATGTGAGAGTATTAGAGTGCAAAAACAGAGGGTGAAAGAATTAATAATTGTGGCAGGTACGAATGAATTGAAAGGTGATAAATTTTTTATGAGAGAGGACTTGAAAGTATTGTTAAAGGTAGCGAAAGAAAAGAGTGACAGAGTTAAAATGGCGAGTCTGTTGCCGCGGTATGACAGAGAGGAGTTTAGAAGGAGGGCCATAATCGCAAATGACATTATGCGCAGGTTATGCAGACCGTGTGGTGTGGAATTCGTGGACGTGAGGAATGAGTTTGATGGGCGAAAGGACTTATACAAGATGGATGGCCTGCATTTGAATGGACTTGGTATGCGGAGACTGGAAAAAGTGTTGCTGAATGAAGTGAAAAAGGATGTGCAGAACCAGGGAAACTAGAACTACCAAGGAGGGGAGGGGGGATATGCAAACTTCAGTGAGACAGCTGAGTGTAAAAATGTATATAATGTACATGAGCCAGCACTAAGGACATAAAATGGGAATGGGACATTTTGAATAACGCATCAAGATAGGGGTGGGACAAAGGGATCACTGCATTTCATGTATACTAATGCCAGGAGTATTAGGAACAAGAAGGAAGAATTTTTGGCCTTGATTGGCTCTTCCTGGCCACAGGTTATTGGCATTAATGAAACATGACTGACGGAAGATGATATAGTTAGTGGGATAGAATGTGTAGGTTATAGTGTGTTTAGGAGGGACAGAGAGAATAAAATGGGAGGAGGGGTGTTATTGA
Organism: Typopeltis vanoorti; assembly: GCF_054136105.1. NCBI lineage: Eukaryota > Metazoa > Arthropoda > Arachnida > Uropygi > Thelyphonidae > Typopeltis > Typopeltis vanoorti. The sequence goes on from NC_143568.1 coordinate 45,689,057, forward strand.
TGATAGCTGATGAACTGCAGCCAAGGAGAATTGAAGTTGTATTGCAGGATAGTGAAAGGAGCTCATTTGAGGCTATTTGGTGTGAGATTGAGACTGGCAGAATAAAATATACAGTTGGGTGCTGCTATAGACCAGGTGATGGAACAGATGGTGGAGATAGTATGCATAAACAAATTGATGAAATGAGTGGAAGGAGGGTAATTATTATGGGGAATTTCAACTTTGGTAACATTGATTGGAAGGAGGAGAGGACACATGTGAGGAAGGAAAAGGATTTTATTCAATTATTAAGGGATAACTATCTGAGACAGCATGTAATTGAAAATACTAAAGGTGTGAGAGTGCTAGACCTGGTAATAGCATCTGAGAATGAACAATGCTGGTGTAGAGAGAGAGTAGAACAAAACAATTATCTTGGGAAGCCAGGCCATTGGAAGTCTCTGATCACCCCAAACCCCACTTTCTGCAGATGTGTTCATGGAGAACTTTAAGGACAAGCTTCTTTCTTTAGCAATCCAAAACTTACCATCTGGTAAAGATGCATTGACATTTTTATCATTTGGAGACATGATATTTTAGACTTAATCGGGAAGTCATTAATTAGATCTCTCAACATAATGAATTCACCTTTTTAAACAATCACCTCCATAGGTGATGCATGCCACACATTATGAATTCCTCGTTCCTTGATTGTCAAATGGTTTGAGTTTAAAATCTGTATTTAACTTGTATTCCTTAACTGAATCTAATGTCCTGAAGTGGGCCACTCATCCATCATTGCAAAATTAGTATTTTTTGTACAATTATTATGTCAATGAATACCCAGTCATAAAATTCTATTGTTAAACACATCCAAAACTGATTCTGAAAACCCCAAAAGGAATATTTACATCATGACCAAATCAGTGATGCTGTCTATCCTCTTACAAAGCTATTTGCTTTAACTTCCATCCCGTAATGTTTCCACCTCTTATACACTCAGTTAATTAATGCATTGCATTGTTCCATACAAGCAGTTACAAAAAAAAAAAAAAAACTTCTGATGTTTTACTTTTTCTTCAGTTCTTGCAATGATACATCTCAAACATGCATCATTCAATGTCTGCTTTGATTTTTTTACCAAAGAGATCAGAAGATGCTAAGAAGTATCCTACTCCTGATGGAATTTCTATGAATAACCATTCACAGAAAATCTGGTTTATGCTCAAGAGTTTACTTCTGCACTATGTTTTTTTTAATCATTAATACTAAATAGTAATTTATTCTCAAATTAATGTCCAATTTCTTTTACTCCAAAAAGTTCTAAAGAAATGGAGGAAAGCCAATAATACTCAATTTCTGTGCTACCTAGAAAACCTTTCATTTACTTATTGTCACTATGGATTCTCACCATTGTTGATATCTATCATATCTTTCTCTGAAAATATTCACTGAAAATATATTCACGGCATCTACCAGAAGCCTGTTCTACACATGCATGCACACCATGAGAACCTAGACCTCACATGGAAATGTGAGGTCCAAAAGACTTAATTTCCTCAGTCTGTCCTCATTTGCATAATTCATAGGCCAGGTATCTTGGTTACTCTCTGCTGAATATTTTTGGCTGTTTCTCTGAACATAGCAGTCAATATACAATCTATCGAAGCCTTGTACAGGGGAAGAATAACTTCCTTATACCCGCCAGTGTCCTCTTCAACATAGCAGTTATCTATTGCAATGATTTAACCACTTCAGCAATGCCACCCCTGTTTAATTCTATCTACCATTACCTGCAGGTTTCCAGCTTCATTAATCACATGTAGCAAATTGCTATCAACACAGGGTGATTATAAGGTCCACATAGTGCAACTTTAATAACTTTGAATGTATATTTTAGAAGAGCATTTATAGAAGAAATAAACTGTATACTACAATATGTTAAGCCATGTGGACCCTAAACTTTAATTCTATCTATCATTACCTAAACATCTTCAGTAATCACTTGTAGCAAACTGCCATTAACACAGGGTGCAACTTTAATGACTTTGGATGTACACTTTGGAAGAGCATTTATAGCAGAAAGAAATTGTATTCTACAGTATATTTATGGCATACAATTTCTTCTTTGCTATAACATGCTATATAACATCAGTATCAAACCTGAAATTTTTTTTACCGAATTACATGATTAACAATGGAACTATTAAGACTCAAAATACATATGACACTGATGTGCTATACAAGTTCTTGTACCTCTCATGTGGGTGATAAATATAAGAATAAAAAATCTAATTGGGTAAATCTTTTTGGGTGTATGTATAAATAAAGGGAAAGAATACTTTACAGTGTGACGTACTCGCTTAATAAATTTAATACACTGCAAACTTATATTCATGGTAAAGTCAATTACCACCATAGTAAGCTTGTGGGGACTAGAGAAATAGTTTGTTATAACGAATTTTTATATAACAGCATTGTGCTTATACGATTTCGGTTAGCAATTTGCAATAATGGTGTTTTCTATGGTGAGAGTCATACAAAAAAACTACTGTTTATAGAGTTGGGTTTAACAGATAAAAACAAGAATATTTTTTGAACAACATATAATATTGCAGTTATGATGTTTTAACATGATACATTCAGCGGACTTCTTGAAAACCAGTGTCTTGATAAAACATAGTGAAGTTTTAACAAAGATTATAACTAATAAGATTTAAAAAAAAAAAAAACGAAAATTAACTCTCTACAGTACAGAAATATACCATTTCTATGACACATTACAGTGAAAAAGCAGTTGGCCATCTAACAGTTGAAAGATTGAATAAGTGAAGTTACAATTAAATCATGCGCACCGCAGGTAGGTTAACTGATGGATTGCTATTTTGAAGGTCAGAAAAATGGTAGCTTACTTACTGTATATACTTAACGTGGGATTTGATAATTTGATACTCAACATCCTTTAGTAAACATTTAGGATAAAGCAAACATTTTGCCAGAATCACAAACCTTTAGTATTATATTCAACATATCACAGACCAGTAAAGGTCACATCAAAAGCAGCTCAGTCGACTCTAAGAAAATTAAAAAGAAAATAAAAAATAGCAAACAGAGTGATAAAAAAAATTGTAATTATAAAGAAATATAAATAAAATCAGAAATCAATATAAAAAAATAACACATCTGAAATAAAAAGATCAATATAAAAAAAAGTTCATGTTTGTAATAAACAAATCAATAGAAGAATGCGTTGAAATATGAATAAAATAAACAAAATAAAATAAATATTCTAAACAAAATCATAATGTAAAATTACTTTATGCAGCATATAAATGCACACATGCAAATCAGGTTGTGCACATATGCACACATACAGTAATAATAATCCTGAACCAAACAGTTTTGTTTTTTTAATAAATATATAAAAAAAGTTCTTTCAGAATACCAATTTATTCAATAACAGGTTACTGGAAACAGATGTAATCAACATGTTCTTCACATCTAACTACAGCCCACACTAAGACCATATAAGCAACGAATTCCGTATACAGTGATCACTTTTCTTTTTTTCTTTTGTAAGGAAAAAGGGAAGCTAGTTTCTAAAAGTTGAATTTCATAGGAGATTAAAATTCTTTCAGAAATCCCTCCGACAAAGAATAATTATCTAACTATTATTCTCATCAGAAGTTGTTTTGGTAAATGGCTTTTTAGTATCTTATTAATAGTGAATAAATCATAGTCATTTAAAGAATGATAAATCTGTATGCAAACATATTTAAGATAACTAATTTCATGTAAGTAAATGGACATAGGCAAATGTTTTTAATGACAAAATTTCTGGCTAAATGAATGATGGCAGTAAGTATGAATATATCATCCAGTAAAAGTGGTTTTTGAATAAAGAAAAATGTCCATGAGGATGATAATCTGAAAATGTATAGAAAAGGAAGCATCAGTAGCTTTCTAGTTCAATGAGTAATTTAGGTTCAAATTGATATTATAGTTGACTTTAAACAACACAGGGGGGGGGGACGCACAGCTGAAAATTCAAGTATAATTTTTGGCTCCTCAAAAACTTTACTATTAGTCTACTGTTGACCGGAAGCCTTACTGATAACATAAACAGTCAAGAAACACATTTTGTATGTTATATGTATTATTTACTGTATTCTTCTAATAAAGTAAGCCTAGAGAAAAGAAAATATTAAGAATATCATAAGAGAAAATATATTTACAGTACCATACTGTATTTATTGATACCGCAAGTTTACATTGTCTATAATCAAGATGAATCATCTGTCTGTCAGTACATCGATATTGTGTGTTATGTGATACAAAACACTGTAGATGTTATATGTATTACTAACACTAGACATCAAAAATGAAAACAGTGAAAAAGAAATTCATACTTATTTACAGGTATTAAGATTAATGCATTGATAATGACGCAGCATGATTGCTTTATGGTAGCTTAGTGTAATCAATACAATTGCTTCACAGTAACCTAGCCTATACACTAATGAATGAATCGTTATAATTTTTTTTATTTTATGCTAATTAATTTAACTAATTCATTAATTAATAATAGTTAATTTTATGCAGTTATGATTTAATACTACATCTTTACATTTGTTTACATTTCTCTCAACTGTGAATGGCACCATATATGGTCTGTGTTTGTATGCATAAGTTGTGATAAATTTTAACTTTTCGTAATAGATTTGTGTATATTTTATGTTAGTAAATGATAAAATAGACTAGTATCTACATATATGGATGGGGGGAGGGGTGTTATTGATGATAGCTGATGAACTGCGATAAAATTGAAGTTGTATCGCAGGATAGTGAAAAGAGCTCATTTGGGGCTATTTGGTGTGAGATTGAGACTGGCAGAATAAAATATACAGTTGGGTGCTGCTATAGACCAGATGATGGAATAGATGGTGGAGATAGTATGCATAAACAAATTGATGAAATGAGTGGAAGGAGGGTAATTATTATGGGGGATTTCAACTATGGTAACATTGATTGGAAGGAGGAGAGAACACATGGGAGGAAGGAATTGGATTTTATGCAGTTATTAAGGGATAACTATTTGAGACAGCATGTAATAGAAAATACTAGGGGTGTGAGAGTGCTTGATAATAGCATTTGAGAATTTGACTGTAATGAATATGACCATGTTGCCACCTATTGGTGAGAGAGTGGTCATAAGGTCTTGACCTGGGAGGTGGCTAAAGGTGTGGAATTTTCGATTAAGACAGGGTATATGTGGAATTACCGTGCTGGCAAGTATAACAAGCTTAGGAGATTGCTTGGATCAGTGCCATGGCATGTATAACTGCAAGGGCTGGATGTCGATAGAGCATGGGAAGTGGTCAAGGAGCATTTACAGGAGGTTATGGCTGATTGTATACCTAGGGTCTGAATAGTAAAACAAGTAGGGGTTAAATGGATGAATAACACCATTAAGCTTGAGCTGCAAAAAAAGAAACAACTGTGGAGGGAATTTAAAGAAAGAGGTGACCTGCAGGCACACAAACGGTATAAAGGGCAGGCCAGAAGGGTAACTAGTGTGGTAAAAAAAGCAAAAGTGGATTATGAAAGGAAACTAGCTATGCAAGCAAAAGAGAATCCCAAACAGTTCTTTCAATATGCTGCAAGCAAGAAAAAAACTGTACACGGCAAAATGATTTTAAGGAATAACGATGGTAAGGAGGTCACTGAATCAGTTGATATAGTGGAGTTACTGAGCGAGCACTTTGCAAAAGTATATCATCCAGGTGGTGACATTGAAAAAATGAAGGAACCATTAATTTATATGGGAATTGTGATGAATGAAGTGGAGGTGAATAGTCTATTACAGAACCTTAATGTGAATACATCTGTGGGATTGGATGGTATACAGGCACGGGTCTTGCGTGAAGCAGCTAAAGAATTATCAGTGCCCTTGACCATGTTGTTTAATCTGAGTCTTGGGTTTGGTTTAGTCCCGAAGGTGTGGAAAGAGGGGGAAAAGAGTTCCACTGCATAAAGGAGGATCCAAGACCATGGTGGCAAATTACTGACCGATCAGCATATCAGGAGTCATTGTCAAGGTCTTGGAGAAAGTAGTCAAGGGAAAAATACAGGAATGGATTGATGAAAATGAGATACTGTACAGGGGACAGCATGACTTTGTGAAGGGTAGATCATGCCTCAGTAACTTGCTCAAGTTTTATAACAAGGTGACAGCAGAACTGGATAAGGGAAATGGGTTTACAGTGATAACTGCTGGACCTGGCAAAAGCGTTTGACAGGATACCACATGGAATTCTAATCCATAAACTACAACATATGGGAATGGATATAGGGTTGGTGAGATGGATAGGTGGGTGGTTGATGGAGAGATATCAAAGAGTAGTTTATTCAGGAGTAGTGTCCAAAAGACGGCCTGTGACTATTGGTGTGCTGCAGGGTTCTGTTCTTGGACCACTGCTGTTTAATCTGTTCATTAACGATATAGGGAAAGATCTAAGTGGAACAGTTCATTTGTTCGCCAATGATGCAAAGTTGGATAGGGTGATAGTGAATTCAGATGTCAAAATCTTGCAGGACGACGTGGATAGATTAGAGTTCTGGGCTAAGGAGAATGGATGTCAATTTAATGTGCCAAAATGTAAGGTTATGCATTTTGGGGTGAAAAGATTAGCAGCAGTATACCACATTGGTGGAACTGTACTCCAGGAGATTGATGAGGCCAGGGACTTGGGAGTGTTTGTGGATAGGGAGATGAAGTTTAGGGGGCACATTGCAAAAGTAGCTAAATCAGCTCATCAACTCACTTGGTTGTTGAAAAATACCTTGACAAGCAGAGACAAGCAAGTTATTGTACCTCTGTACTGAGCCTTGATAAGACTAACTACTGTGCCCAGATTTGGTCACCTAGGTTCCTTCTTGATGGGGAGGTGGAGAGGATCCAGAGGCGGGTGACTAAGATGATAGCGGGACTATGGAATGAACCATATGAGAACAGGTTGAAGATTTGTGGGTTGCAGAAACTAGTTGATAGGCGGAAAAGGGGAGATATTATTGAGACATTCAAATTGCTAAAAGGATTCTATAGGATTAATTCAGAGGATATTTTTGAGATTAGGACAGGTGGTGGGAGAACTAGGGGACATTATGGAAGCTGGGCAAGAGTGTGATTAGCAGGGGGTGTTAGAGCTGGGTTCTTTACTTTTAGAGTGGTAAATAAGTGGAATAAGCTGCCAGAGTCTGTTGTGGGTGCTATGACGGTGTGCGAGTTCAAGGCAAGGTATGATAGATACTATGAGAATGTTGTATAGTTGTGTGGACATGATGTTTAGGGCCTCCCTCGATGAGTCTAAGGACTCCCTGGAGTCGCCTGTAATAATAATAATATTTTATGCATTCATGACATATATAACTTTTCTTAATTTTTTCAACATTTCTATGCTAGGCGGTTTGTCTGTGATTTATTTTCAAATTGTCACAAATCTCCAAAATTTTTTCCAATATAATTATTGAAAAAAAAAAAATCCTTGTATAAGTGGACCTGCATAATTCAAACCCATGTTGTTCAAGGGTCAACTGCATATGGAAAATCTGAAATTCATCAATTGAAGCCAGGCCAGATGGCAAGCACATCATAACAGAGTACTAAATATGATGTTGTGAAAATATAATGGTAAACAATTGTTCAAAGTGAACAGTGCAGAAATATGTTGCGCTTGACAAGATAGGACTATCCATCTTTCCTTCTGTTGATAAAACGTTCATTATGTATGCGAAACAGCCAGAGTGTATAACAAAATTTATCATGAAATAATTTCAGCATTAACTGTTTAATGATATCATCCTGTATTGGTTTACTGTGATATCTTTAAAAATTAAGGATATTGTGTTAACTATTATGTCATTCGGAGTTAATTTTATATCTTTAATTTGAGAAACAAAATCAGATTCTCCCCCATTTAAAATAGATATATAAACCGTGATACACTAGGATCATTACAACGCAATCTGTAAGTATTGCATAACAAAAGATGATATTCTCAGGAAGTCATAACAGTTAATCTAACTTTGGCAGCCTTAGTAATAAAAGTAGTTCTACCTGAGGCTAACCTCTGAATTTATTTCTAGCAATATTACAGCTGAGGATATTTCTCTATACAAATGTGAGGCAATTTTAAATCTTAATATATTAACAGTTTCAGCAGGAAGATCACTAATGACTCTCAATAATAATCATATAATCAATTAAATTTAGCTAAAGGCACATTCAGTGGCTTTAGATAAAACTGAATTCACCAGAAGGGAATAAACAACTTAAAAGATTAATCACCCATATATATAAAGATGAGACTGCATAAATTGTGGTTTTCGAATAAAACCACAATTTTTTTGTTGCATGGTTTAGCGTATTTAGTATATTCACTTATCAATACATAATTATCAGGATTTCCTGAATGGTGTGAAGTGAGTGGATTACATGTAGTTATTTTTTCCATATGTCAACAGCATTAATGTAAAAGTAGAGTGAAACATTAAAAAAACATATATATATGTATATTACATTTGTACCTATGCAGGTAATGTAATATATACATATATATATATTACATTACCTGCATAGCTAAGTTACAGGTGTGTGTGTGTGTGTTTGTGTATACCGTGTTTCCCTGAAAATAAGGGAAATTTGGTCTTATAATAAGGGAAATTTGGTCTTATATTAATTTTTGCTCCAAAAGACGCATTAGGGCATATTTTCAGGGGATGTCTTATTTTTTCATGTACAGCAATCTACATTTATTCAAATACAGTCATGTCATCTTCTTCTGGAACATCGTCATAACTCTCCAAACCCCGAATTCCCGAGAGAGGAGTGGCAACAAAAATAATGACAGTTAAGAATGATGGTCCACACCAAAGCGACGAAAAATTGCAGGCACCAAAATTCAGAAAACGTTTCTTTATTTCAGTGCATACGTCCGTTACAACACACGACATATTGAATTATGAAGATTCATATTAGACACAACCACATCCGTTCGTTATCAAGTGTGCATGTTATTCGTGCGTTGCTGTACTCGGATTGGTCATTCAGCAATAAGTCTCGAGTTCATCTGTTTATATAGGCGTTTACCTCTCATCCAAAGGTGCCCGCTTGGGTATTTACAAATACTTAATTATAATTCATATTATTTATTTTAAGTATTAATGTCAATAATATTATTTATTTATATTTAATTATATATTAATATTATTATTTTATAATTCAATACGTCCGTCATGTGTTGCAATAGACGTACTAAATGCATCCGTCTGGCTGATGATCTTAACTGGGGCTTATTTTTGGGGTAGGGCTTATATTACGAGCATCCTGAAAAATCATGCTAGGGTTTATTTTCTGGTTAGGTCTTATTTTCAGGGAAACACAGTATACACACACACACACACCTGTAACTTAGCTATGCACATAATGTAATTTTATATCTCCAGGGTTTGCAAAGAAGAGCTTATAAAATTTGGTTTTAACTGAATTTACTTAGCTAGGTAATAAAAACAATAGTATTCAACCTTCTGTCAGCCTATACATCAAAGCTGTATAGGCGGCTGACAGGCTGATGAATGAAAATAACAAAACTGTACCAATTCTGCTTTACAGCAACCTCTTAAGAGTAGCAATAATAAAAATTGAAAACTTTTATTTGGTCCCCCCCACATAACTTTCTCTGGGCTTCTAAATCCACACTTTCTAATAATTTGCAAATGAGACTGTTTTCTTCTTCTTTTTTTTTTTTTCTTTCATAGAAGAAATGCATCAATTAAGGTGATTTGGAGTGTATATATATATATTCCCCTACATATATAAATGAAATACAAAAACTTGGATTCAACCTAGTGTCTGCAGGGTCAAGTACCAAATGGGAAAAACAGAGTACTCAGAACCATCTTGAAAAATATTACTTTGTCTGAAAATGCAAATAAGAAATCAAAAAGTACACATCACGAGCATGAAAATGGCAAAAAAAAAAACAATTGCACAGTCTGGAATAAACTGTGATTAATTTTGAAACCCTACAAAATTGTGAAAATTCTGTGGATCCATTGCATAAAAATGGCCATCACAATAACCTTGCAGGAAACTATAACAAACTGAGAAAAAAAAGTAAAGGTTTCATAAGGCACCAATGACACTACAACATTATTCCTTTTGTCTCAACAGCTGATGGTATCAGAGCAAATAGGTTTATTACACAAAGTAATTCACCTCTAGTTTCTCTTAAAGAAAGAATGTTGCATGTGCAGGATAATTAATATAAACTCAACTTCATCTTCCTTTAAAATATATCGCATGAAAGAAAAAAATGTCAACTGGCAAGCTACACATTAATATCGTTTATAAGAATTGTGAAAAGAAATCTAAGAAACAAACTGAGTTACCCTATACTCTCTATTATACTATAACAGAAAAAAAAAACTCAAAATTTTAAATAATAATGCATGGACAACAATAACAACATACTGCAACTCTTAAAATAAGAATCACACAAGCCAACTGTAATGTATGGGAGAAATGAAAGTCAGTACCATCACTGAATTTGAAATGAAAAAAACATAAAAGATTTGCATATAAAAGAAAATATAATCATTATTGAGAATTAAACCTCTTGATGAACACTGTTTACATGAAATAAAGAGCCAAAATGCTTCACTTCGGCAATGTAAAATTATTTAAATTAAGGGGATATTAAATCCCACATTATTTCAAAGCCGAATAAGAAACTCAAAGATAGAAATCAAAGAGTTTCATATCGAATATATAGCAAACTATAAAAGTTTCGGCGAATCCTAGCGTAAGCTAAGCACATGATTCAATACTGGGGCAATTCGTAGCAAAGGTGGGTAAAGTTCTGATCACTATCCTTAGTATTTCGCATAATGTGGGATGACCAAAAACTGGTCTGGGTAGTGACCTTACCTAATAATGTATAACATCATACATCTCCTAGGAGATGTGTTTTACATTATGGGAAATACTAAGGATAGTGATCAGAACTTTACCCACCTCTGCTACAAGTTGCCCCAGTATTGAACCATGTGCTTAGCTTACGCTAGGATTCACCGAAACTTTTATAGTTTGCTATATATATTCGGCATGAAACTCTTTGATTTCTATCTTTGAGTTTCTTATTTGGCTTTGATATAATGTTGGATTTAATATCCCTTAATTTAAATAATTTTATATCGCCGAAGTGAAGCCTTTTGGCTCTTTATTTCAGTAATTTATTGGTGCACCTTTTTGGCAACTTGTATAGAAAAGTATATAAAGTATATTCCACCTTACCCCATAATGTATAACATCTCCTAGGAGATGTGTTTTACATTATGGGAAATACTAAGGATAGTGATCAAAACTTTACCCACCTTTGCTACGAGTTGCCCCATATTGAACCATGCGCTTAGCTTACGCTAAGATTCACCGAAACTTTTATAATTTGCTATATATATATATATATATATATATATATATTCAGCATGAAACTCTTTGATTTCTATATTTGAGTTTCTTATTCGGCTTTGAAATAATGTGGGATTTAATTAAAAAAAAAAAAAAAACTGTTTACATGATTATTTTAACTAGAAAATAAGAAAGTGTTTAATGATTTTTTGATATGGATAATACTAGTTTTGTTTATATTAATTTGATTTTATGAGTACAATAACGTGTCAACTTTTTTTTTACATATTCTTTATTGCATCATCTACAAAAAAAAAAAAAAAGACTCCACTGCTCACCAATCATGAAATTCCCTTAGAGCAACCTTTTTTTGGTGCCAATTAATAATAGTAAATGGATATCCACTAAGAAAGAAAGTTAATGTCCAACCACTAAAATAAAATTTTATCCCAATTAGAGGTAAAACCATTTAATGCAAAGCCCAGAGGATAGTAAATTGTCAACTGAATCTGAAATGCATGAATGTATTCCAGAGTTACTACCAGTTACATTTATTTAAAATACTATCTATATAAAAGTTGGAAAGAATTAAAGTTTTGTATCTGCATCTTTATTTATTTATAAATGTATTTAAAATGCACACAGTTTCTGCTAATTTTTATGTACATTTTTTCAATACTAACATTACAATGTCTATGGCAATTTTCATACTGCACAAAGCAATAAAAATAATATATAATTTTTGAACAGAATGGGTTTATCAATTCATGTTAGAATAATACAATATGAATACATTAAAGAAATGCAACTTTCTCCCTTTATTACTATTATATGGGCACCTACATGGAGTCTGAAGACTCATCGTGGGAGACCCAATCTATCCACACAATCTACCATACCTCTCCTTGAACTCATTAACAGACAAAGCACTCACAACCAACTCTGGCAACCCATTCCACTCAGTCACCACTCTCCAAGCAAAAAAATCTAGCCCTTGCAACCCTAATAACCACACCTTTATTCAACTTCTAGGGATAACTCCTTGTTCTGGTCCCTCCAGCCAACTGAAACATTTCTGCTGCATCTATCCTATAAAACCCTTTAAGCAACTTAAATGTTTCTATCATATCACCTCTTTTTCTCCATCAATCAACTTCTACAATTAACACACTTTCACTCTATCCTCATAGGGGGCAGGCCACAGGCCATGTGATCAGACTTGAGGACAGTAGAATAGATGTGGGCATGTCAAAGCCTTATAGAGAGGAATGACAACTTCCTTATCTCTACTTGTTAATGTGTTCTTCAACCACAAAGTAATCTTATGAGCTACATTAGCAACCTTAGCATTATGCCCTGTAAACATTAACTCTCTGTCTACCACCATCCCTAAATCTCTAACTTAATATATTTCCTGGAGTACAGTTCCATCAATGTGATACACGACTTGTAATCTATTTATCCCAAAATCCCATAACTTTGCATTTCTTGATATTAAACTGACATCTATTAACTTTTGCTCATACTGACAGCCTTTTAAAATCATCCTGCAAACTCTCCATCAGCAAACAACTGAATATTTCCTTTCAGATTATTTTCTATATCATTTATGTACAAATCAAACAGCAATGGTCCTAGCACTGAACTTTGCAGCTCACCACTAGTCACCTGTTTTTGGCTCGATTCTGCCCCTCCATATACATTTTTTGATATCTGTCAGTAGCCACCCTCTTATCCACTTAACCAGTGTAATATCCATTCCCATTTAATCTCATTTGCATAACAGAGTTCCATGTGATATTCTGTCAAATGATTTTGTAAATCATCGTACAGCCATTTCCTTTATCCAACTCAGCTGTTAATCTATTATAAAAAGTTAGTAAATTACTACAACATGACCGACCCTTCACAAAGCCATGTTGCCCCCTCATACAGTATCATATTTTTATCTACCCATTCTTGAATTCTCTTTTTTACCAATTTTTCTAGTACTTTTAACCACCACTCCTGAGATACTGATTGGTATATAATTTGCTACTGTAGAATTAGAACCTCCCTTATACAAAGAAATTATTTTGTCCTCTTGGAATTCTAACAAAGCTGAGACTTAAATTAAACAGACTAGTCAAAGGCATTGCCAGTTAGCTTGCACATTCTCACAAAACCTTAGCTGATATACCATTTAATCCCATGCTGTATTTACATTGAGATTCTGCAATATCCAATTCATCCACCTCTGTTCCCACATTAGTGTCTGTCGCACAGGTTAAAGCAGTAACCTCACTAGGCTGATATACCCTTTCTTGATAGAATATTCATCATGTTTTACAATTTCCCATTTCAAGACCACATGGTCACTTTAACCAATTATAGGCAATGTTGTCACGTTGGTTATGGATAGCTCTTCTGATCCTGTGACCAGGTCCAATACTCTTCCGCCCTTAGTCCCCTGCATCACATGATGCCTTAAGTAATTTTCTCTCAACATGTATATAAATTCTATTTCCTTCCTGCCATGGAAGGAAAAAGATCACTTCCTGAAAGGAAGTGATCTTTCTTCCTTTCAGTCTATATCTCTATAGTTAAAGTCTCCCATAATAGTTACTCGACCTGCACTCATTGTACTAATTTGGTGATGCATGTTTTCTAGATCGTGTGGAACTCCCTGGCCTATAGCAACAATCAACTGTATGTTTTGTCTTACTGGCCTTAATCTGATACCAGATTGCTTCAAATGGACAACCACCCTCCTGCCTGTCTCCTATTCTTTTTGGTTGTAATTCATCTGCTACCATCAGTAGTACTCTTTCCCCATCCTATCTTCACTATCTTACCTGAAAATACTAAACCCTTTACATTCAATCCCTATAACTATATCCTCTGCTGTTAGCCAAGTCTCACTAATGCCTATAACTTTTGGTGAGGTTACCAATGCCAAATCTCCTCCCTCTTGTTCCTGATACCTCTGGCATTAGTATATAGTAACTGAAGCATCCATTAAGTCCCCCCACACGCTTTTACTTTTTGAATTGACTAGCCTATTCAATATTTTTGCTTGAGAGAGATTAGATTCCTCACTTGGTCATTCTCACACTCACTCATTTCATGGATGCCCTCACACAAACTCACTTTCTTCCACCCTAATTGCTTAAGTTTACCTGAATTTGCACTTCAGCATGCTCAGTGAACAAAGCTCTCTCTCTCTCTCTCTCTTCAGACATCTAACACCAAAACCATTTAGACGCAGTCCATCAGCACTGTACAACTCCTTCTTTCAATCAAAAGAGACCAACCACAAATTCTACATTATTCCTATCAATGCCAGGTGCAAAGGCATCCAGGCACTAGAATTTATCTATTACTGCTTTTCTTTAATAAAAGAAAAGCATAAAATAAAAATTCCAAGATGGAATAAATTAATATTTATCTGTAGATAAGTGAGATTTTCTTTCTTCCATTTATATATTATTTTTTACCATACAGGCACTTAAAAAAATAACACTCAGAAACTATGGTTTACTGAGTGTTATTTTGTTTCAAAACTTGCTTAATTTTTTAACTGAATGCAAATATGTTCCAATGATCATTTAGTTTGATTAATTTGATTAAATTTTGCATGATTATAACTATGTTTTAAAAGCACACATGTAATAGACAAGTTTCTTTAAAGCATAGTTATAATCTTGTAGCTGCTTCCAACATCTATTTAAATGACAGCTTCATTAGGTCTTTTTTTTTTATGAAAGAAATGAAGAAAGAATTTGATGTAAAAAAAAAAAAATCATGAGAAGAATCCAATTCAACATAAATTAAATATGACTACAATGATGCATGGCATGCTGGAGAAGTTAGTCTGATTTATCAAAAAATCTGATTAGTGATTTTCAGACATCCCTTATGTAAAATCCTTCTTCTTCTTTAGCCTCTTTCTATCCACTGCTGGATATAAGCCATCCCCTTAACTTTCCAGTTCTGTCTGTTTTTAGCCAATATCCACCATCTCATAAATTTGGTACTGGGAAAGGAGTAAGGCAAGGAGATCCTATATCACCCAAAAAATTGTTTTCTGCTGCATTACAAGTCTTTAACAACTTCTCATGGAAAAACTATGGGATTATCATCAATGGAAAAAAATCTCAATCACTTACATTTTGCAGATGATGTTCTTTTAAAAATAAATGAAGCAGCTCAGGAAATGCTAAATGACCATGATATACAAAGCAGAAAAAAAAGGTTTAAAGATTAATCTAAATAAAATCAAACTGATGACAAATTCAGATCATACCAAACTAAAATTAACAGATAATCATATTGAAATTGTAGAGGACTATATATATATATAGAGAGAGAGAGAGTCCTTACAATACATCAGCTCGCTCTCTACGAAACTAAGAAGAATTTTACGAAAGTTCAACATAAAAACCTGCTTCTCTACTCTTCCTAAACTAAGATTGATTTTAAGCAAATACAAACAAGCTCATAACCATCTACAATTCCCAGGAGTGCACAAAATCACGTGTGACTGTGGGAAACAATACTATGGCCAAACTGAAAAATCCATCCTCCTGCATCTGGAAGAACACCAGAGGGACATTGCCCACAAAAGAACTAGAGCAAGTGCCCTGTCAAGCCATGTACTGTTTTCAATAAACACAAATGATGAAGGCCGTCAACATGAGATAAACTGGACAACAACTTCAAACCTTCATATATGCCGTGACGAGGTGGAGTGCAGCATAGTCGAGTCTAAGGAAATTGTTATGGACCCTCATCATATAAATAATAACCTTAGTTATAATCTACCGGACTCTTTCAGCTCCGCTGTTCGATATTGGCACACTCGTGAAATCAGACGCACGCAGATGCCCAACAATAGAACTTCAACACAGACTGTAGCTACAGTTCAAAGCTAACTGAATTTTATAATAGTCATTTTTATAGTGATAAGATGTTTCTTATTGTTTTTTATTTGCTTTCTATGTTCCCACGCCTGAAGAAGTCGGACAATCCGATGAAACATGTTGTGTTTTGGATAAATTTGATTGTTATTTCTAGTTATCGGATCTAAGTCAGTATATATAAATATGAATATATATATATATATATATATATTTTTTTTTTTAAATCCCACACACACGAGAGGTACAAGACCCTATAGCACAACATCAGTGCTGTGTGCGAGATGTAGATGAGGTTTGAGAAAGAAGAAACCTGTTGACATTCTTCTTAATTCTCGTAGACAGGCTTATACGTTGGTTATGCATTTCTAAATAACTTAGGGAATTGAAACAACGTAGATTCGAATATAAATTAAATTATACTTTAATAAATATTTCCGATATTTCGGCAATGTCACGTTGACATTTTCAAAAGGAACTTACAAAAAGGCACGTGCACGCAGGCACTACAACACAGTAACTGAGAATGAAGATATGAAGCTATCGTTCTCCTAGAAGTCCTGATGGTGCCCTCTAGTGGGCTAAGTAGGTGTTCTTGGCCGTTGGGCTGAAGGTCTGCGATGTATGCCTCCCAAATTTGGGGCGGTCGCATACAACCAAATTTGTTGAGGTTTGGAGAGTTTCTTAGGGCTGAGGCTGATTCCATAAATAGTCTTTAGAATTTGTATTTGCTACGGTGTATTACTGTAGCTTTCTTCCACCGTATTCTGTGGCATGTATCCAGAGCATGGTCTGTACTTGTGAAACCGAATGTAGTTCTTGTGTTCAGAAATTCTGATATTCGCTGTCCTGCCTGTTTGGCCAAAGTACGACAGTTTACAACTGCAAGGGACCTGGTATACACCAGGTAGGTCTAGGGGAAGGGGTTGGTCTTTGGTGGAGCGGATAAGGGATGCCAATTTTCTGTAAGGCCTGTAACAGGAGGTGAGATCATGTTTTTTTTTAAATTTTGGTAATTTTTTCCGAGGTGCCTCGGATGTAGGGAATGGTGATGGATTTAGAGTAATCTTTGTTGTGGAGGGGGGGAGGCTGTGGTTTGTAGGTTTTAATATTTTTTGGATTTTTTTTTTTTTGGGGGGGGGGGGGTAGCCATTGGCTGAGAAAGTGTTGAGGATGTGATTTAGTTCAGTGTTTAGGGCCATGTCGTTAGAACAGATTAGTTTAGCCCTGTTGTATAGTGTTTTCACCACTCCATATTGTTGTGAGGGGGGGGGGGGGGGATTGTTGGTGAATGTATCTGCCTGTATGGGTGGGTTTTCTATAAACTGAGAAAACCAAGGTACCATCAGGCTGGCGGGTGACTAGTGTGTCTAGGAAAGGGAGGCTGTTGTTTTCCTCTTTTTCCAGGGTGAACTTGATTCTGGCGTGTTGGTTGTTTAAGTGTGTAAGGAAAGAGAGGAGTGTTTCAGAGCCATATGGCCAAATAGCAAACACATCATCAACGTAGCGAAGCCATATGGTTGGTTTTTGTCGGGCAGAGGCTAAGGATTTTTCTTCAAAGGTCTCCATAAAGAAATATTTGTTTGTAGAATTTTCCCTGCCAAACGAAATAGCCTGAGTTCATTGTGAACTGAAATAGGGCTGAGATATCGGGAGAAAATTTGGCTTGGATTAGCTCTAAAGTTTCCTTGAGTGGGACGTTTGTGAATAAAGAGGAGATGTCAAAGCTGACCATTATGTCAGTATGTTGGCCATTTTGTTTCGCAAAAAGCTCTCCGTATATACAACCGCGCTAGCTACACGTTGCTTCGCGAACAAATCACCACCACGCGGTTTCTCTTAGCGGAAATTAACGAAACTATTCGTGCCTGTGAAGATGAACTTTCGTGCACTTTAAATCGCGAACTGTGGTCTATTCTACATGACATCTCATGTACCGCTGCAGACAAAGAATTTGAAAAAATACGAGGCCGATAGATGAAAAAATTCGAAAAATTAAAAAAGAATTCTACCGTCAATCCAAAACTAGCTACCAACACCGTAATCAACCTTTCTTCAGTCACCCTGAAACCTGAAGCACTCAACGCACTTTCGCGTGGCCACAACTTCGCCATTACACCCAGAAAAATAACTAGTGAAGATATTATTATCCAGATCGAAAGAGAAATCCGCCACCTTCCACATCAAATCGCCAACAGTGTGAGACTGGATGTAGCTTGTGTCCTTTCCAAAGCAAGACCACCAAAAACTACCAACATATCCAACAAGGAATTTAAAGCTCTACAGGAAATGAAGAATAATAAAGAATTAGTTATCACCAAAGCAGATAAGGGAAATGCAACTGTAGTACTTAATGAAAAGGACTACAAAGATAAGCTTAATGCTCTTCTATTAGATCAGGCAGCTTACCTCCCTATCAATTACAATCCCACCAACTCACAAATCAGAAAACTTCACAGGATCCTCAAGAAAGTCCTTCTTGGCCTGTAGAAGTTACCAACAGATTAAAGCTGTTTAACTCTATACCCCCCCCCCGTATTTACAGACTCCCAAAAATACATAAAGAAAATGTGCCATTACGTCCCATAGTGGATGGCATTGATTCCCCCACATACAAATTAGCTAAATATTTGGCCAAAGAGCTCACACACTATACTGGCAACACACCACCACACATAAAACACTCAGCCCACTTCAAAGCCAGCATAGAAAACCTTACACTCCAACATACTGACATAATGGTCAGCTTTGACGTCTCCTCTTTATTCACAAACGTCCCACTCAAGGAAACTTTAGAGCTAATCCAAGCCAAATTTTCTCCCGATATCTCAGCCCTATTTCAGTTCACAATGAACTCAGGCTATTTCGTTGGGCAGGGAAAATTCTACAAACAAATAGAGGGGACAGCCATGGGTTCACCACTCTCCCCCACCCTTGGCCAATTTCTTTATGGAGACCTTTGAAGAAAAAGCCTTAGCCTCTGCCCCACAAAAACCAACCATATGGCTTCGCTACGTTGATGGTGGGTTTGCTATTTGGCCACATGGCTCTGATACACTCCTCTCCTTCTTAACACACTTAAACAACTAACACCCCAGAATCAAGTTCACCCTGGAAAAAGAGGAAAACAACAGCCTCCCTTTCCTAGACACACTAGTCACCCCCCAGCCTGATGGAACCTTAGTTTTCTCAGTTTATAGAAAACCCACCCATACAGGCAGATAAATTCACCAACAATTCCCCCCCCCTCACAACAATATGGAGTTGTGAAAACACTATACAACAGGGCTAAACTAATCTGTTCTAACGACATGGCCTTAAACACTGAACTAAATCACATCCTCAACACTTTCTCAGCCAATGGCTACCCCCCCCCCCAAAAAAAAAATCCAAAAAATATTAAAACCTACAAACCATAGCCCCCCCCCCTCCACAACAAAGATTACTCTAAATCCATCACCATTCCCTACATCCGAGGCACCTTGGAAAAAATTACCAAAAAACATGACCTCACCTCCTGTTACAGGCCTTACAGAAAATTGGCATCCCTTATCTGCTCCACCAAAGATCAACCCCTTCCCCTAGACCTACCTGGTGTATACCAGGTCCCTTGCAGTTGTAAACTGTCGTACTTTGGCCAAACAGGCAGGACAGCGAATATCAGAATTTCTGAATACAAGGACTACATCCGGTTTCACAAGTACAGCCATTCTGGTCTTGCAGACCATGCTCTGGATACACGCCACAGAATTCGGTGGAAGAAAGCTACAGTAATACACCGTAGCAAATACAAATTCGAAAGACATTCTTCTTAAGAGCTATAAGTTGAAATTGTTAGGAAACACATCATGAGGAAGGCTGTTCCAGAGGACAGAGGTAGATGGAATAAATGAGGAAGAGGAGAAGAAGTTCAGTGAGTTTGCAGTTGTACTGTACTGTTGTTGGACAGCAGCTGCTCCTGTTTTAATATGCCTAACATCAAGTGGAGGAATGCCTGTTCACTGGAGCAGTGACCATGGAAGTACCCATAGAAGAGATGCAGAAGTGAAACATTGTGTCTGTGAGATAGAGGTTGAAGTGAGCCTCTGAGGGAAATGTCCAGCATTCTAATGGTGGGCAGATTTGGGATTAGTAGCTGGGTGGGTGTAAAATATCTTCTTGAACAGAAAAGAATGCCTAGTTTCTTAGAAGCTGAGGAAGCTATTTATGTGATGTGTTTGTGCCAAATAAGATTGGAAGTAAATATCTGTCCAAGGAGAGAGAGAGAGAGCGTTCATCCTGTCTGGTGATGTATTACTGAGGATAAAGGAAGGTAAGCTGAGATCCCTTTTGTGAGAGAAAAGGCAGGACCGTGTTTTGGTGGCAATGAAGCATTGAAGATGACTAGATTATCCTTGACTCACTTAAAGATGGTATGGAGATCAGTGTTGAAAGCACTGGTTGCAAATGATTAGGATGAGTGGAGAGTGCTATCATTGCAAAGCTATTGACAGGATTTGTAGTGATTGAGAGTATATCATTTATGTATAAGAGAAAGAGGGTAGGTGAGAGAACAGAGCCCTGAGGTACTCCTGCATTGGTGGCAAAGCTCGAAGAGAAGGTATCTCCACCACGATACTCATTGAACAAACAGAGAGAAAGTTGGCTATTCAGTTAGAGAGTGTGACAGGTAGACCGAAGGGAGGAAGTTTGCAAAGCAGGCCTTGATGCCAAACACGATCGAAATCCTTGGAAATGTCAAGAGCAACAGTACACGTTTCTCCAAACCTTTCCATGGCACGTATCCAGTGGTGAGTGACGTAGGCTAAGATATCAGCTGTGGATTTGATTGGCAGAATCCATAGTGGCAGTAGCTAATTAACTGGTGAGCTTCTAGGTAGTGAAGAATTTGACCAGTGATAACTTTCTGCATTAGTTTGGAGAGAACTGAAGTGAAAGCAATTGGTCGGTAGGATTTTGTCTCCCTTTTTTTAGAATGGGCAAGATACATATTTGTTTCCATGAGATGGGATAGGTGCCAGCTGAATACAGAAGATTGAAGAGATGATAGAGTTTAGGTGTTAGCTCTGGAGCACAACGTTGGAGTACAATAAGAGAGATGCCATCAGGACCAAATAACTTTGCAGTGTTCAGCTTATTTAATATTCTCCTGATGTCTTTCTGCTGAAAGGCCAAAGGAGGCATATGGTGCTTAGTTGCTGGTATGGAAGGTGATTTGCCTTCATCATCTATACAGGAGTTAGAGGAAAAGAGTGATGCTTGTAGGTAAGATTTTTCTTTGGGTGCTGTAACAGTGGTGCCATCTGGATGGGAGAGTGCAAGTGAGCAGAAGTTACATCCAATCAATGGCTTTTCAAGGGACCAAAAGGCATGGCTGCCATTTGGACAAGAGACAAGTTTTCTGCTAGTGGCTTTTATGAAGTTGGATTTGCTGATAGTTGATTTACATTTATTGCATGCTTCTCCATAGGTGAGTAAGAAGTTTGGGTTCTTGATGTAAGCCACCAATGGTAAGCTGAGATTTTTTCTTCAACTGCTTTCATACATCTTCTGTTCAACCAGGACTTGAAAAGTGGATAGGAATTTTGAATGAATGCCTAATTTATCTTAGTCAATTAGTTAGTTTTCAGGAAAAACAAAATAAAGAAATAAGCAGAAAAATCAGACAAAGAAACAAAGCATTTTTGATTGATAAAGATTACTTGTTATGAGATTTGCCTATACCGTATTTACTTGAATATAACTCGCTCTCGCGTATAACTCGTATCCCTGATTTTACTTAACAAAAAAAGAAATTAAAAAGTTACGCATATACCTTGCAAACGAAAAAAATTTAAACATGTTCATGTCAGGGCGATAGTAACTCGCTCCCCAAGGTAAACAACACCGTCTCAATAGCCACTATACTGTAGATGCAAGAACAACAAGTAGTTTTTATTGTATCACTGAATAAGGTACAGAGACACTTGCAGTCTGTGTCATATTTTTCAACAAATAGTGCAATTAGAGATGGGATAAAAATAGCACTAACTAATGAATCAAATGCCCCTCTCACCCACAGAAACTATGCTGCATAGACTCAAGCAAAAATGGTATGTTGCACTGCCAAACACAGTAACTAAAAACTATTTTAGTTACGAATAAATATTTTAGTATTTGTTCGATTGCATTTGAAATTTTCAATGTCATTAAGACAGTCACAAAGGCTAACTTCAAATAAAATTCTACCACAAACTGAAACTAACATGCCATTTAATGTGTGCGAGTCTGCCCACCAGCCCGACATGGAAGCGGCAAGCAAATTATCTTAGCAGCAATAAAATTCAACCAAAGGGTTGAAACTTTGTGTGAATTGAGCCCACCCACGCAACATGGAAGCGGTACACAAACAGTAATGAGAAGACTCTCGAGGCCAGAAGTAGCGATAGCAAATAGAAGATTCTTGGTAAGTCATACCCGTTTTAAGTTTTATTCCTGAAAATTTTAGTTTCTAAAAATCCCCGCATATTTCTCTCGCACCACGACTTTTTAGCTTTCATTTTGGGGAGAAAAAAAGTGAGAGTTATATTCAAGTAAATATGGTATGCCTAAAAAAGAAAGCTCTTTAATATATGCATTATCAAAGTAAGATGTTGATGACAACTAAAAAACAGGAAAACAAGTTGCATGTGGTCTGTCAGAACAATAAATGAGCAAAACACCACCCAACATGAACATGCTAAAACTAAGAAATATATAGTGAATATTGTAAGTGGAGGTTTCTGTGGTTTAGAAGTTCACATGGCATATTCCAGTAATTGGACCACATTTTTTTAATAAGCTATATAAAACACAATGAATTAATAAAAGACTCAACAAGTTTTGTAGGTCGTTTGACTTACATCTTCAGGGGTAAAAGGTAACTTAAAGTTTAAAACAAAAAGAAAAGAGAAATTATTAGTAAGTTCATAATGAAAACATAGAAGCTGCAAACATGCTTAAAATACCAACACAATCAAGGATTAATTCTCCACCAAGTTTGGTCAGCTTTAATAAAAAATATACCTCAATCAGACCTCGGACATTATGAACGTGAACAACAGAACGTGGCATCATCCAGCATTGTTTAAAATCAGCACTGCTTTGAATCTGCATTCTGATTTTTAATTTTATGAATAGTCAGACAGCTACAACAGTATAGTATGAACTATTACTAATAATTTCTCTTTTCTTTGTGTTTTAAACTTTAAGTTACCTTTTACCCCTGAAGATGTAAGTCAAACGAATTATGAAACTTGTCGGGTCTTTTATATAGCTTATTAAAAAAATGTGGTCCAATTACCGGAACATGCCATATATATATAGTGAATATGTTATGGCAGTATCTTCTCTATCTCTACTGGCCTACCATTGTTGTCCGTTTTGTGCTATGTATTTGGTATTCTTTGGCAAATGGATGTTTCTCTTTACTTCTCATTAGTCATTCGTGAAGGATTGTTCATTATGTGCCTCAAGTCTTGTAAATTACTAGTAATTTTTGCTTGAAATATGGAGAAACGTTCAAGTTACAGTGCTGGTTTTTAAAATCAAAGTTACTGATTTTGCAGAAAAACATGGCAATCTTGCAGCAGGCGGTGAGTTTACAGTGACTGAGTTTAATGTGCGATATTGGCGTAAACAGAAACTTGCATTAGAAAGCACCAACAAGTCAAGAAAAGCATTCTGAGGACCTAAAAGTGGAAAGTTTCCTGAATATGTGTTAGGTTTGCTAAAAGATGGTTGCTGTGTTTCGCACGAAATATATTTCAAAGTGCATGAGTTAGCTACAAAACGAGGCATCAGTTGCACAGATCTGAAAGTGAGACGAGGTTAGATAACAAGATTCAGATAGAGGAAAAGTCTTTCCCTTCGTCGAAAGACATCCATTTGCCAAAGAATGCCAAAAGATTTCGAGGATAAACTGACGGATTTTCATTGTTATGTGATTCAACTCAGGAAGAGGAATAACTATGTTATCACAAATAGTCAATGCTGATCAAACACCCATCAATTTTGACATGCTGAACTAAACAGCACAACTGGAAGTGAAAAACAGCAATGCACGATCATGCTTGCAATTACTGCAGATGAAAGAAAATTGCCTCCTTATGTATATCCAAAGGATAACAATGACAAAGTGGAAACTTCCTCGTGGATTCATGTAAGAACCCAAAAAAAAAAGGATTGGATTAGAATAGTTTGGAACAAACGGCCAGGGGCCTTATTTCGACGCCCCACTCTCTTCATGTGGGATAGCTTCCGTTGATACTCAAGACCTGAAATAATAAAACAACTTTTGGATAAGAGGACCGATGTGACCATTATTCCTAGTGGTCTTATACCTTGTCTACGGTCCTTGGATGTACAGGTCAACAAACCATTCAGGTATACATATGAAAATGCTACACGGAGTGGATGGACAGCTGGCAGCTATGACCTGCCTCTGGCAGGGAAGATTAAGAGACCATCATTAGAACTTTTGTGCAACTGGATTTTGAGAGCTTGGGAAATGATGTTGTCAGAAATAATTGCAAAAAGGTTTTTAAAACTGGCATCTCTAATGCCAGCCTGGTTGGCCGAGTGGTTAGTGTATCTGCTCTCAAGCCAAAAGGCTGCGGGTTCAAATCCCACCGTGGGCATGGATGTTTGTGATTGTCTGTAGAATATACCAGTGGTGGTCGGCGATAGATGCCGTTGGTGTATTGCGGTCAGTTGGTGATTGAATGGTGGAGACGGAGTTGTAGAGCAGGTGCCCTCTCTCAATGAGTCCTTGGACTCCCTGGAGGTGTCAAATAATAATAATGCCCTGGATGGAAGAGAAGATGATGCTATTTGGGTAGATGACTTTGACAATGCACACAAGGTCACCACTCTCGAGGCCAGAAGTAGCAATAACGAATAGGAGATTCTTGGTAAGTCCTACCGATTTTCAGTTTTTTCCTGAAAACTTTAGTTTCTGAAAATCCCTGCATATATCTCACACCATGATTTTTTAGCTTTCATTTTGGGGGAAAAAAAAAAGTGCGAGTTATATTCGAGTAAATACGGTATGCCTAAAAAAAAGAAAGCTCTTTAATATATGTATTATTCCATTGTTTACCAATAGAAGTGAGACATTGATGACAACTAAAAAAACAGGTTGTGTGGCCCCAAGCACCTTGGAGAGAAGAATGCTCTACATAACAAAAATGGATAGAATAAGAAATTCTAGAATTAGAGAGATGACCAGACTAGTTGATGCTGTGGTGTTGAAAAGCATGAAGTGGAGGGCTGGCCATATTACTAGACTGCCAGACAAAATTAAGCAACTATGGATACCAAAAGGAGGAAAGATAAGTCAAGGTCATCAAACATTTGACGAGATGCAAAATCCTACTTGCCACAAAAAAATTTACTCACTCAAGATCCCTCATTAATGATATGTCCAATATGTCATTGATTTTTTGAAAAATATAATTTATTACATTAATTTTTGTTACTAGAATGGTCTTTTATTATGTTCTGTGTTTTCTTAAAGCTAAAACAGGCTTTTGTTTATAAGCTATTTTTTATTAAATAAAAAAATAGCTTATTTTGTCCAAGTCTGAAGCTACTTGCCAGATGGTAAAATCTACTCACCACCACTGAGTTAGCAAGTGTATTTATTGAGCCCCGACTATATATACAGGGTGTTCGGGATAAATTTGACAGTTTCGTAAGGAAAAAGAAAATCTTCTTTGTATCTATTAAATTTAATGAATTGACAAAAAAACATTACAGGCAGAGTTAATTACAATACTATCAACAAGATTTACTCAAAATAACCACCATTAGCATCGATCACAGCTTCAATTCTGCTTCGGAACCTCGAACAAGCTGATGCTACAGTCTCCCTGGGAAGGGCCGCAAAAACTGTTTTAATTTTATCCATTAACTGGGCTTTTGTATTACTGGAAGTGCGATTGGTGTCTTTTTCAACTGCGCCCCATACAAAATAATCCATGGGGTTAAGGTCTGGGGAGTTTGGAGGCCAAACATTTGGACTGGTGAAGTCGTAGAAATTTTCAGACAACCATTTTTGACTTTTCCCAGAGGTGTGGCAAGGGGCCGAATCCTGCTGCCATACATACGGCCTACCATTGGCTACCCTTGTTATCCAGGGCTTGACTACAGTTAGCAACTCCACGAACAAAGCCCGAATTCCAATGCCAGGGTTCTTCAACACCTGTTCCTGCAGATTTGCGAGGAATTCTGCTGTACGAACGCAATCAGATCGTCTGCTAGGGATCTTTCTTCTTGCTACATCCTCGTAGTCACCATTGCAAGTCTCTAGTTCATGCCTGATTGTTTTTACTGTATTCAGGGAGCATTGGGCAGCAGTCGTAATATCCTTATTTTGATGGCGGGCACGAATCATCATGATACAAGTTATTCTCTTCCATGATTCAGGTGGGTTCCAGCTATCCATCCTTTCTGACATCTTGTATATGACTGAAGAAGGGTCCAAACTTTTAAATGAAGAGAAGTGTGTGTTAATACATGTAACTTACGGAAAAATATAATTAATTATAAATATGTCAAATTTATCCCGAACACCCTGTATATATTTTTTTATGAAGAATTAAATGACTAGAACCGAGATTTAAGTAAAAAGGTTTTAATATAAACACACTACTAGTTTCGGCCTGTAACAGCCTTCTTCAGGTGACATTATAAAAGCACTAAACATTGAGGGTTAAAAGACTATAAACATAGACAGTCTTTATACATAATTAGCATGAAAACGTTGTAGTTGTATTTGAAGCTGTTCTTTCGTTTGTTGCATTGTTGGGAGAGTGCGTGCTTGCTGCATCACGTGAACGCCAGTACATGATTACAGCTGAATGACTATCTGGGAGGTTGTAGCTTAAGTAGTTATTCAGATGAACAGGATTGAAGATGATTTCTCTAGATTCCACAATTGTTCTCTCTACTTCGTCACTGCAACAGAAGATGTTAGTAGATTTTTCCCAGCAGACTTTGACTTTGGTTATCATCATTAGGATTAGCCGAGAAAAGGATATGACTTGATAATGCACTTGCTCGCTGTCTCTTGTAAGTAATGTCTCTCATGTGTTTCTTCCATACGCATTTCAACAGATTTGTCTGTCTGCCCAAAATAAGGAATATTGCAATCACGTAATATTTTATATACACCAGGGTATTTGAGTTGATGATGACAAGGTTTTGGATGGCTAATTAAGGAACGGATCTTTGGAAGTGAAGTGAACAAGGTTCTGATATTGTATTTTCTTAGAACTTTTGCTAATTTGTGTGAAACTGTACTTATGTAAGGAATAGATATATTGCCTTTGAATCTATTTGTTTCTTCTGAGTGATGTCTAGGAGGATTAAGAAGGAATTTGTTAATGATTTTCTTGGAATATCCATTAACTTCGAAAGAAGTTTTCAGATGGTTTATTTCTGTAAGAAGTTCATTTGGGTCATCAAGAAGAGAACGGGCTCTATATCCCAAGGTGGAAATTATTCCAAGCTTATGAGGAGGGAAATGATGGGCCTGACTGTGCAGATATCTGTTGGTATGTGTGGGCTTTCTATATATCGATATTTTTAGTTTACCAGAAGAGCGAGTCAGTTTGATGGGGTGTTCTCTTTATGGATTTTAGGAACACCATATATGCGAGGAATTAACGGATGGAGTGAGCGTAGAAATAAACAAACATTTCGGGATAATTCAGTTGTTGTTTTTAATAAGTTGTTAGTACGATTTTGAAGTTTACGAGTTGGATCTCTCTCAAGTATTGAGTAGGTATTGTTAAATTGTGAATGAAGCTATGTTATGTAATTTATTATTTTCATTCACATTTAACATTGCCTATTTAAATATTAATCATGGTTTATATAAAATTGTTTATTATTCCTTAATTAAGAATTACTAATTAAATATTTACTGAAAACCTGACCTGCTATTAATTTATAAAATAATAATATGTATAGAATTTTGTATAACTAAATATATGTGGTGTAACGTAAAGTGTTAATTTATATTTAACTGTATACGTAATCAAAAAGTTAAAGAAGTAGCTTAAATATTCTGTTGTTCTTATTTGTCAAATATTTAATGTTATGTAATCATTCATGTAAGAGTAGTAACAGAGCATACATTACATTAGCGAAATGTTTACGTTTAGTCTGTTGTCATGGAGACGCACGCGTAAACAACCACGAATGAAGAGAGCGTGGCGTTCGAACGTAAGAGGGGAGTGAAGGTCATATATGAAGAAATAGGAGAGGATTATTAATTAGAGAGGAGAGGAAAGAGCTTTGCGGAACCAGAAGGAAGGTAGCATACAAGCAAAGAAGTAAAAGAAGGTTATAAATTCTTTAGGGCAGGAATTCATGAAAATAGTGTTCGGAAATGAACCAAAAAGTAGTGAATCAAAAAGTTTAATGTTACAAGTGAAAACAGCTGTTGTTATGAAGTAAAGTTAATGCCGTAATCGTAGAAGGATTTTATTATGTATGTTCCGCTGATGTAATTAAGTTAATTCATAAGTGTCCTCGCAATAACTTGACGTATTGAAGATTTTATCTGGTAAGAGTAGTTGTATATGTTTGTCTATTCTAGCATTAACTGTAATAGATCTCCGATGCTCAAAGTCCGGAATAAGCTTGCTTGGAATATTGTCTACCTAGATTAGTGCCTGCTGTGAACTTAAGCATTGAACTGACAGATTTGTAGAGACTGACTGATTGTGAAGTTTGTTATTTTAATCTGAGTTAAGAAAATATGTGTTTTTGAAGTTGCAAATTGTTTTTGAGAATTTAGAACATCGAACTGGAATGAGAGACTTAGCGAGTTGTATTGAGTTTATTGTATTGTTTCATTTAAAAGTAGAATTATTGTACTTGTTATATATCATATATTAAATGTTTTATTTTGTTAATCTAAATATTGTGTTTGCCTGAATTCCTTATTATTGCACCGTTCATAAAAAATTCGAATCTAGCGGGTGCCCCAAATAGAATAATAGTTAATTCGGCCAGAGTAAATGAGAAGACTGCTAGCTAATTAAAGATTGATCTTACTATATTATATAGACTAATCTAAAAATAGGGTGGCGCAGTATAATTATAAATTTCCCTATTTTTGGATCGGTGATCAATTTGCGATTAAGTGTTATATTGATAAGAGTGACTTGAACCAAGATGGCGGATTTAGAACATAATATGACAAAAGAACGTCCCAACAAATGGCGCAGTCGGCAGGATGTGATTTAATCGATAAGAATTGAATTTAACAACTATAAGTTAAGAAATTGAGTTTAGTTTTAGTGATAACAATCATAGAAATCCTCCCTGAAATTTTAGAAAGTGAAATAAATAAATCACAGTGAACTGGTTATAATCTGGAGTCAGGCAAAGATAAAAGTTTATTTTAAAGTAGAAAGATTGTATTAATAGAATTAGTAATTTATTAATCACTATGGCTGTCTCATCAAGCTCTGAAATGAATGACAGTGAATTCTTTCGTACGGTAAACCCGCAACAGGTTTTTCCCCAATATTCAGGTGAAGAATCAGATGATGTACTATTTTTCTTTACCTATGTTGAAAAGCTTAGAGAAATTGCAGGTTGGACCGATTTTCAACTGCTAGTTCTGATTAGAAGTAAATTGGTAGGTAAAGCAAAGACATTTTTGCATTCATCTCCAATACTTCGAGAAACCTTAGAATACAAGAAGTTTAAGGATGAACTAATTACTAAGTTTTCCCATACTAGGTGCTACGTTAAAACCCTTACAGAACTCCACAAGTGCATGCAAGATGACAAGGAAGATGTGACTAATTATTATAACAGATTGATGAACATTGCTAGATCTACGAGGGTGTCCCCTACAGAAAGGCCTCACTTAAATTGGATTGTCTTTCAACAATTTCGACTGGGACTGCATAAAAATTTAAGAGAGGTTATTTACAAAAAAAGGGCTGTCAATTTAGAAGCATGTTACAGTCTGGCCAAGCAAAGAGAGAAAATATTGGAAGAAATGCAACAAATATGCTCCATAAGACAATCACTCACTCAAGATTGTAATGATCAAGTTACACCTTCACCAATTCTTGAATGTCTTTCAAACTGTAAAAAAGGGAAAGAAATTAAGAATGAGGAAGTCAATGAAGATAACTCTATCACCTTAACTAACAAACCAGATTCACTAGACTACGATTTCCATAGAATGCAAAGTGTAACGATGGCCAAGGAGAATGGCAAATTGCCTTTAACCCTTGTACAAGGTCTGATTGGAAAAATTCCGTGCAATATTCTGTTAGATACTGGAGCCCATATATCAGTTATTTCTAACTCTATGGTGAATAAACTTGTTGATGACTTTTCTGATAACATCACCCTGATTCAGAGACCAGTAAAAATCACAGGAGTTGCTAAAATTGAACTGATTGCTACAAGAAAATTAAATGCTGAAATTTCCATACCTTGTTTTCCAGTAAAGTTTTCACATGATCTCATTATCCTTCCTGAAGTTGCTGACACAAATGACCAAATCATACTAGGACTAGATTTCCT
Source organism: Typopeltis vanoorti (assembly GCF_054136105.1). Taxonomy (NCBI): domain Eukaryota; kingdom Metazoa; phylum Arthropoda; class Arachnida; order Uropygi; family Thelyphonidae; genus Typopeltis; species Typopeltis vanoorti. Next base: position 45,719,981 of record NC_143568.1, read on the forward strand.
AGAGAAAAATAAATTCATGTGTGACTTTGCCTCTGAAACCATCTCCTTGTGTGGCGTGAGTCATAAGTCAATATACAATGAAGACAATGAAAGGAAACTATGTGACAAGATGGAGATTGAGACCTTAAACCTTGAAGACGGATTGAGTGATAAGAAAAGAAAATTATTGCACGAAGCTCTTAATTTAACAGAATCAAAAACTGATAGAGCAGAAATAAAGAATTTCATTCTATTAATCTTTCAAAAATACCCTCAAACGTTCACTGAAGATATTAGCTCATTGACTTGTACAAACAAGGTAGAGCATTCCATTGAGATCACTTCAGACACGCCTATCTATACTAAGCAGTACAAAACCCCTCTTAAATATCTAGATAGACTTCAGATCCTTCTGAATGATTATGAGAAGGCTGGGATCATAGAAAAATCTAATTCCAGATGGAATAGTCCCTTTTTATTAGTAGAAAAGCCTGATGGAAGTCTCAGATTTATATTAGATCTGCGTGAGATTAATAAGGTCACTAAGCCCATTGACTTTCCTCTATGTAACATAGAAGAGCTCCTGGCTAGTCTAGAAGGAGCAAAATATTTCTCAAAACTAGACTTAAACTCTGGCTATTTCCAGATACCTCTTAGAAAACAGGACAGACAGTTTTTTGCCTTTACCACTCGATGGCAAAAATACCAACTCTGTCGACTTCCTCAGGGGGCCAGAAATTCAGCTATGAGTTTCCAATGTCTGATGAACACTGTACTCTCAGACATGTTAGGAAAGGGAGTCATATGTTTCCAAGATGACCTATTAATTTACACCCCAGATTTAACATCACATGAAGAAATTTTAGATAATGTGTTAAATAGATTAAATTTGTCACGTCTATCATTGAAGTGCTCAAAATGTAAATTCTTCATGAGAAAGGTTGAATACCTAGGACATGTTGTCAGTGAGGCTGGAATAATCCCTACTCAAGAAAACATCTCTGCCATTCTAAGAGCTAAAATACCCACCTCCGTGAGACAAGTACGAAGGTACTTAGGAATGGTAAACTTCTATAGAAAATTTATTCCAAATTGTTCTCAAATAATGGAGCCCATAATTAAGTTGACTAAAAAGGGAGAAAAGTTCGTATGGGGAAAGGAACAAGAGTCTGCCCATAAATCTTTAAATTTAGCATTAACTAGATCTCCTGTTCTCACTCATCCCACTCTTGGAGAACCCTTCTATCTTGCAGCAGATGCCTCGAATGATACTATTGCAGCTGTGATAGAACAGAAAAAGAGAGAAGAAATTAGACCCATTGCTTTTCTAAGTAGAAAACTATCTGCATCAGAAAAAAATTACTCAGTTATTGAAAAGGAAGCACTAGCTATTGTACATGCCTTAAGGAAATTCAGATACATGTTACTAGGACAAGAAATTTTTCTAAGATCAGACCATAAACCCCTAACCTTTTTATCCACGATGAAAGATAAAAACCAAAGGATTATTCGATGGGCATTAGAATTACAAGAATTCCAAATACAGATATGTTATATTCCTGGAAAACTCAATGTAGTTGCTGACTACTTATCCAGAGCCCTAGATGATAAAGTAGATGAGGATATCAGTGCAGAAGAAAAGATAGTGAACTTGATAGCTGAAGAAAATGAGGGACAAGAAAACATAAGGAAACCCCCACACCTTCAGAATTGGACCAAATTCTCCATTATAGAAGCACAAAAGTTGGATCCTACATGGGGAGAAATATATCGACGAATCAAAAATGGGGAAGGAGTCTTGGAGGAACACACGTTTTTGCAGTCCTTATATTTGGATGAAGATGGCCTCCTGATGGCAAAACATGATGTCACCGGAAATTGGAAAAACAAAATAGTAGTTCCTACTGTCATGATACCGTGGGTGTTATATACCTTTCATGATGCTGATCTAGCAGGACACCAAGGGTTTTTCCGGACATGGGGGAGAATTAGAAATAGATATGTGTGGAAGGGAATGAGACGAGATGTTGAAAGTTATGTGTTTTCATGTCATCTATGTCAAAGGAAATCAAATTATGGAGGAAAGGCTCCTCTTCAACCTTTCCCTATTCCTACTCGCCCTTTTCAAGCTTTGGCCATGGACATTATAGGTCCACTCCCTACTACCTCTAAAGGAAACAAGTATATACTTGTTGTAATAGATATGTTCTCTAGGTTTCCTGAAGCCACAGCAATGAAGAATCAAACTGCGCAAACCGTAGCTGACAAGTTGTTTAAGATGATCATTTCAAGATATGGAACCCCCCAAACACTTCTCACTGATCAAGGTTCAAACTTTACAGCTGAAGTTATGCTTCAATTATGCAAGTTACTGAAGATAAAAAAGCTTTTCACTACTCCTTATCACCCCCAAGGAAATGGAATGTGTGAAAGGATGAATCGTACGCTGAAACAAACCCTATCCAAACTTGCTAATAATCACTTGTATAATTGGGATAAGTTCCTTCCACACACCCTTTTTGCCTGTAGGACAGCCCTGCATGCTGCCATAAAAGAAACCCCTGCTGTAGTTTTATATGGTTTTGAACCACTGTTTCCCAGTGACTTCAAGAACACGCATGCAAACTCAGGATTCCCAGACATTGATCAGTATCTTAACAATATGATCTCTGAAAACAAAATTGCATATGATCTAGTAGCAGAAGCCAGTCAAAACAGCTCACAAAAGGCTAGAGCGTATGTTAATAGACTAAGAACCTATAAGGAATTAAAACCTGGAAGCTTAGTACTTTTGCGACAAGATCATAGTAACAAGAGAACAGGAAAGTTTGGAAAATGTGCAATAGGACCTTATGAAGTTGTTGAAAAGACATCTCCTGTTAACTTTCGAATAAGAGAATCTACAGGAATGAAAAGAACTTTAGTTGTCCACTCAGACCGACTGAAATTGTACAAGAAGAGACCTGACAAATTAGTCTGCCTAGGAGATTCTCTAGAAGCAATATTGGGAAGGGAAAGGAATTACCATAGAAGAACTAATCACAGACGGAACACAAATATTACAAAACAGCCAAAACACAGTGATGCTAATACAGAGCATGAATTGAATTTGGAAGAGACGATCCCATACTACAGACATAAAAGACACGCGGAAATTGTTAATGACAGTAATAAGAAACTTAATGAGCAACAGATTATGAATAAATGCACAAATCATGATAAGGAACCAAATTTCATTCAAACTAGGTATTACTTGAGAAATAGAAAAGGAAATATGTAATCCAGTTTTTTTTTTTTTGTTTAAAGGAGCCTAGTGTCAGAAGAAAAATTTTTCTTATAATAAAAATTTTTCAAAGAAAGGGTGAGCCTATGTTAAATTGTGAATGAAGCTATGTTATGTAATTTATTATTTTCATTCACATTTAACATTGCCTATTTAAATATTAATCATGGTTTATATAAAATTGTTTATTATTCCTTAATTAAGAATTACTAATTAAATATTTACTGAAAACCTGACCTGCTATTAATTTATAAAATAATAATATGTATAGAATTTTGTATAACTAAATATATGTGGTGTAACGTAAAGTGTTAATTTATATTTAACTGTATACGTAATCAAAAAGTTAAAGAAGTAGCTTAAATATTCTGTTGTTCTTATTTGTCAAATATTTAATGTTATGTAATCATTCATGTAAGAGTAGTAACAGAGCATACATTACATTAGCGAAATGTTTACGTTTAGTCTGTTGTCATGGAGACGCACGCGTAAACAACCACGAATGAAGAGAGCGTGGCGTTCGAACGTAAGAGGGGAGTGAAGGTCATATATGAAGAAATAGGAGAGGATTATTAATTAGAGAGGAGAGGAAAGAGCTTTGCGGAACCAGAAGGAAGGTAGCATACAAGCAAAGAAGTAAAAGAAGGTTATAAATTCTTTAGGGCAGGAATTCATGAAAATAGTGTTCGGAAATGAACCAAAAAGTAGTGAATCAAAAAGTTTAATGTTACAAGTGAAAACAGCTGTTGTTATGAAGTAAAGTTAATGCCGTAATCGTAGAAGGATTTTATTATGTATGTTCCGCTGATGTAATTAAGTTAATTCATAAGTGTCCTCGCAATAACTTGACGTATTGAAGATTTTATCTGGTAAGAGTAGTTGTATATGTTTGTCTATTCTAGCATTAACTGTAATAGATCTCCGATGCTCAAAGTCCGGAATAAGCTTGCTTGGAATATTGTCTACCTAGATTAGTGCCTGCTGTGAACTTAAGCATTGAACTGACAGATTTGTAGAGACTGACTGATTGTGAAGTTTGTTATTTTAATCTGAGTTAAGAAAATATGTGTTTTTGAAGTTGCAAATTGTTTTTGAGAATTTAGAACATCGAACTGGAATGAGAGACTTAGCGAGTTGTATTGAGTTTATTGTATTGTTTCATTTAAAAGTAGAATTATTGTACTTGTTATATATCATATATTAAATGTTTTATTTTGTTAATCTAAATATTGTGTTTGCCTGAATTCCTTATTATTGCACCGTTCATAAAAAATTCGAATCTAGCGGGTGCCCCAAATAGAATAATAGTTAATTCGGCCAGAGTAAATGAGAAGACTGCTAGCTAATTAAAGATTGATCTTACTATATTATATAGACTAATCTAAAAATAGGGTGGCACAGTATAATTATAAATTTCCCTATTTTTGGATCGGTGATCAATTTGCGATTAAGTGTTATATTGATAAGAGTGACTTGAACCAAGATGGCGGATTTAGAACATAATATGACAAAAGAACGTCCCAACAAGGTATCATTATGTAGTAATTCAATCATTTTATTCTGGTAATCTTCAGAGTTCGATTACTGTTGCATTTCCTTTATCCGCAGGGAGGATGATTATATCTCTATTGTTTTTTAAACTTTTAATAGCTTTGCGTTCAGTTGAAGTGATGTTGTCTGCAGGTGGTTTTGCATTATTGATAATAAAGATTGATTCAATACGTAGAAGATTTGCATCTTCTGGAGGGAGAAAAGAAGCAGCTTTTTCTATTTTTGTAAGTAGTGTCTCCTTTGGTATTAATTTTGGGGAAGGAATAAAGTTTAGACCTTTACTAAGGATGATTTTTTCTACATCTGAAAGTATATAGGAGGATTTGTTGATAACGACTTTGTCAATATTGATGTGTGGTTTTGAGTTACTATTATTTTGTAATCTCTTTAATGTTTCAAATTTACTTATAAGATTTACTTTGTTATTATATTGTATTCTGGCTGCTTGAGATTCACAGTATGTATTAAAGATATGCCAACTTTCATTATCTAGAGATTCTTCCAGTTTTTCAGCTATGGTCCTTTTTTTATTGAAAAGAAAAGCAAGAGTTCGTTTAGTATCCGCGATTCTTTCAGACAGTAGGTCTAATTTAGCTTTATGATAGATTCTCTTCGCACGTTCAGTTGTTATGTTTTCTTTAAAGCATATAAATTTAGGAAAGACAGCATGGAATTTGCAACATTTTAAGAAGACCATTTATATGCTTTAAAGAAAACATAACAACTGAACGTGCGAAGAGGATCTAATCATGCTAATTATGTATAAAGACTGTCTATGTTGTTCATAGTCTTTTAACCCTCAATGTTTAGTGTTTTTTCTTTTATAATGTCACCTGAAGAAGGCTGTTACAGGCCAAAACTAATAGTGTGTTTATATTAAAACCTTTTTACTTAAATCTCGGTTCTAGTCACTTAATTCTTCATAAAACTATGTATGTTAACCGAGTCAATGAGCATTCTGTCATATATATATATATATATATATATATATATATATATTTATATTTTCATACATATCTTTTTTTTTTTTTTTTTGCCAAGGACATTGTCAGGGAGAGAAGATCAGATATGACATCCAAAATGTGAGTCACTCAGCATGTGTTTACTTGCTTGTGTCTCAGAAACAGCTGAGTAAAGAGAAAAATGCACTAAGTTCAAAACTAACAAAAGTTAACAATGTTCAGGGTTAATAAAGCTAACAATGGTTAGCTTTTGTAATTCAAATACAAAGATACATAACTCTTTCATCATTACAAAAAGAAAAATTTATTTTTAATAAAGTAAAATAAATTATCAACAGTTAATGTGACTAATTCCCAAAACTTATCTTAACCACTCTTATCTATTTTGATTGCAGGCATGCAATCAGAATGGTAAAGAATTCAGATGTTGTAAAGTTTAATAAATTTCTAGGAATGGATGGTCAAATGTAAAATCAACTGGAATGCAATTCTTAGTTTAATTATTCAGAACTTATCAGATTCCAGAAATTTGATGTATACCAGATATTCTCTGACTAATCTTAGTAGAACAGTCAATCTATACAAAATAACAAATTCAACTAGAACAGGGTGCTCGATAGACAATAGGTAAGGAGAGAAGTAGTAATTTATTCATGGTGAATGGTAAAATAGAAGACAGTTTCTATACTGGTTAACAGATTATAATTGCAAAAAACCCATTATATTTATTCTGATCTTTCTTTTAAGATAAGGTAAAGAAATTCTCTTTGCATCAGTTATAGTCTAGCTGAGAGATGATATCTATCAACTTTTCTGGATGGCTGCTTGGTTATAAATTTCCATGCTCTACCTTAAAGGAATGCAAACAATACAAGTTCTTCGCAAAAATAATATAGGCACTGCCTTCAAACCAGTTTGGAAACTGTCTTCTTTTCAACTATCCACAAAGAAAGATTTGTGAGTTGCATCACAACTCGCAAATCTTTTTTTTCTCTCTCCTTTGCCTGGTATCTCTTGTACTCTGAAACATGTCAACTTTGTTAATTTGGAGAGATGAGCCATTTTATGCTAATAAGAATCTAAAAATATCAAGACCATGTCAAATTCCTATGTCTGATATGTCTGACTTTGCTTATCATGCCACTGACACTAGATACAGAGTTCTTTGGAATCAAACTAAGATTCTCCAGGCACTTTAAAATTGACCATCTGCTCCTTCAAAACAGTTAAGATTTGGACATTGTTTGAATCTTAACTCTTCTGTTTGCATACCTATCGCAAAATTTTTGAAAGTGATCATGATTAACTGTTTCATTTTTTTTTTTTTTGATAATGAATGAGTTATATAACTTTCTATTTGAATTATAAAAACTAACCTCTGCTTCCCATTGAACTCTAATAGTGTATTCTCTTGTTTACTCAGCTGGGACTGAGAGATGAGCAAGTAAACACTGAACACATTGCCATGATTGGTTGTGTGACCTATGTTTTGAATTGTCCAATGACATTCTCTTGTCCCCATGAAATGTTAATTTCTTTAATATTTCTTATAACAAGGAAGAAATACATAGGAGTTAATAAATTATATTTTTCTGTGTCAACTGTTATTAATAACATAATAAGATTACAGCTATTAAAAAATAATAAAATTCTCCCTTGAACTGTTTTCTTTTGTCCACTAAAACATTTTGAACCATTTAAAATTTATACAGTTTTATTATTATAGCATTTTATATTATATATTTAATATTATTTTTATATTATAATATTACTGTATTATTAACAGAAGACTAATACAAAGAATTACCTAACAGTAAGTAGCAGTGTAAGTTAGAAAAGGAATTTTTTTTTTTAAAAAAAGTAATAATAAATGAATGTAATGTATAATGTAAAGTAATAATAAATGAAAAAAACCATAGGTTAAAATAAATTAAAAATATCGTTAACTAAGTGACAGCATAAAAGAAAAGATATGAAGCATTAACCTAACATTTTTCTTCAATATTTTTAGATTATTTTTTCTTTCTTATTTTTATAGTTAACATTATGTATGAATTGTATACATAGATGAAAATATATAAAGCATAAGCAAAAACATAGAAAGACATCACTTAATAATCACACCTCTTTTCATCTACAAGGAGTGATACAATTTTTTTTCCCTTTGATTTGAACATAGCAGAAACATTTATAGAGTGGACAGTATCTCTTGTAGTGACTAGTTTCAAGATTGAGTGTCAATGCAATCAATCACATGTACATCAAAATGATGGCTGTCACAGAAGCAAGTATGAAGCAGAGAATGGCAACAGAATTCCTTGCTGTAAACAATGCAAGTCTGATGGAAATTAATATTTATATGAACAACATGCACAGAGATGATACTGTTGATGTGAGCACAAATGTTAGTCAGATACGTTAAGAGTAGTGAAACTGAGATCATAGACAACCCTTGAAGCAGCTGGCCAGCAATGACACTGATGAACAACAAGAGTCACAATGTGCATATCAATGACTACTACTACATCACAACTCACAAACTGCACTATGCAGCCAGCATAGGCTACAACAAGGTTTGTGCATGCTAGATTCTGATAATGCTGGAAAGGGCTTTTTTCACTGAGGGAAGAGGTGATAAAACAAGGTTTTACATCATTGTAAAACAAACTGACAGTTGAAATGGCATCATCTCAATTCAGCATGCCAGAAGAAATTCAAAAGACAGTCAGTCTTCTCTGAGCAAAGACAGAGCAACCATGTTCTGGGACAAAGATGGGTCTCGCTTATGGAGCATTTTGGAGAAAGGCACTATAGTCAATTCAAAAGAATACATGAAGATCTTGCAGAATGACGACTACTACTACATCACAACTCACAAATTGCACTATGCAGCCAGCATAGGCTACAACAAGGTTTGTGCATGCTGGATTCTGATAATGCTGGAAAGGGTTTTTTCACTGAGGGAAGAGGTGATAAAACAAGGTTTTACATCATTGCAAAACAAACTGACAGTTGAAATGGCATCATCTCAATTCAGCATGCCAGAAGAAATTCAAAAGACAGTCAAGTCTTCTCTGAGCAAAGACACAGCAACCATGTTCCGGGACAAAGATGGGTCTCGCTTATGGAGTATTTTGGAGAAAGGCACTATAGTCAATTCAAAAGAATACATGAAGAAATTGCAGAAATTGAACACATGCATCCATACAATTCAGCATAAGAGAATCATGAATGAGGTACTCATTTTCCATGACAATGCCTGACTTCATAAGTTTGTACATAAGGGATGCAAATGCAACATTTGGCTTGACTAATCTTGCCAGTCTCATCCATAACCTAGATTGGCACTCTTTGACTACCACCTGTTTGGCCCTCTGAAGACACCATTTTGAATATGACAAGGAAGAAGCTTATGTGTATAGCTCCAATGTCAGAGTAAAGACTTATGGGGTCAGCATACAGCATTTACTCAGCAATGGCAAAAGTTTATAGAGAATGATGGAGACTCTGTTGAAAAGAGAGAGAATGCTCACAAAAGATGGATGATTAATCCATGTAGAAGACATTCTTAAATTATGTTCTGAGAAAAAAAAAATTACTTTCGTACCACTAGTCATCAAATTCTGAAATCAGTATTCATTCAACAAATGTGAGCAACAGATTTATACAATGGAACAAACACTTATTTTGACTTGTCATTTTCTCATTATTAATCCTACATTTTAATCTATCTACCACCAATCTATATCCCTTATGGCCATCCATTACAGTAGAGCTTGCCAGTTTAGTACTTCCACCTCCTCAGCCAAAATGCGAAATGTTACATTTCATACAGTGATCTCAAATCCCCACTCATCTGTTGACAGTGCCAGTCTATTCAAATCTTGAGTGATTCTTTCAGAGAGTGGCTGATTAGAATAAGATAAAACAACATGTATCCACACAAATAAAGAAGTTTAATTAAAAGTAAAAATTAGATAAAATATATCAGTTTATGTCTTATAAATCTATATAAATTTATCTTATAAATTTTATAAATTTATGTCTTATCACATCGAGTCAGTGGTATCAGTGGAACTAGCTGTAGATCCAGAAATGAGCTGTCGTGTTTGTATACCAATGCTAGAAGTATAAGAAACAAGGTGGATGAAATGGTTGCACTAATTGCGTCTGTTCACCCAAAGATTGTCAGAATAAGTGAGACATGGTTAGATGAGGGCGACATCCTGACAGGAATAGAGATGGAAGGGTATGATATGTTTCGTGAGGATAGAAGGGGTAAAAAGGGAGGAGGAGTGCTATTGATGATAGAGAAAGAGTCATGTCCATACAAGGTAGAGATGCAAGAGGGAAATAGGGGCAGTGGTTTTGAGGCAGTATGGTGTGAGATAGAGGTGAATAGAATCAAATACTTGGTGGGATGTTGTTATAGACCTGGTAATGTGGATGGTGGTGATAGTGAAATGTATAGTCAAATAAGCCAAGCAAATAAGAAAAGGGTGATCATTATGGGTGATTTTAATTATGGCAATATAGACTGGAATGAAGAGATAGCAACTGGAAGTAAAGAAAATGAGTTTCTTGAGTTTTTGAGGGATAACTACCTCAGACAGTAGTAACAGAGGGCACACAAGGATTAAGGGTCTTGGATTTGGTCATCTCATCAGAGGATGTAATTATAAATGAGGTGTCAAATCATCCACCAATTGGTGAAAATGACCACGAAGTGATTACCTGGGGGGGTTGCCAGCAGTGCCAGGACCCCTGTGAAAAAAGGGTATATGTGGAACTACAAGGGGAGGGTGATTATGGAGAGCTCAGGAGACAGCTTGCAGGTGTAGCATGGAATGAGGAGTTAGCTGGAAAAGAGATCAATGCAGCTTGGGGGATTTTCAAAACCTATTTAGTAGATGCAATGTCTAAATGCATTCCAAGGGTGAGAAGGTTAAATAAGGTAGGTGTGAGATGGATGAATAAAGAGATTGAGCATGAGATACAGAGAAAAAGGGCATTGTGGAGGCAGCATAAGAGAAGTGGAAGTAACCAGTTTCATGAGGTCTACAAAGACCAGGCAAGGAGGGTGACTTGGTTGGTGAGAGTAGCTAAAGAGAGGTATGAACAGCAGTTAGCTAATGAAGCCAAAAAGAATTCTAGGGAGTTCTTTCGATATGTAGCCAGCAAAAGAAAGAATGATTATGGATGACATTGATTGGAGGAAATGGTATAAAGACAGCTGTTGCAGAATGTGTGGTGGAGATACTTAATGAGCAGTTCATAAAGATCTTTCAATCTTGTGAATGTGACTTCATGGAGAGAATTGAGAGCAGTTGATGATGGGGAGGAGAGACTGACTGTAAGTGAGCAAGAGGTATTTGGGGGGAGTTGAGTAAACTAGATGCGAATAAGGCTGTGGGACTTGATAATATATCACTACGTATTCTGAAGGAATGTGCCAGAGAGACTTAACACCTGCCTTGACATATTTTTTTAATATGAGTCTTGCACTTGGTCAAGTTCCTAAAGAGTGGAAGGAGGGCAAGATTGTGCCACTTCATAGAGGAGGTGATCGAACTCCAGCATCAAACTATAGACCTATCTCTGTGTCAGGTGTTGTGGTTAAGTTGTTGGAGAAGCTTGTGAGAACTAGAATCCAGAGTTGGGTTGACAACAATGGTATAATCTTTGATGGACAGCATGGATTTGCTAAAGGGAGGTCATGTTTTAGTAATCTACTTACTTATTACAATAAAGTGACTGCTTTCTTGGACAGAGGAGAAGGATACACTTGGATACAGTAATATACTTGGATTTCGCAAAGGCTTTTGAGAGAGTACCTCATGATAAGTTGACAGTCAAACTAGAGCAGATGGGGTTGGATATTAGATTAGTGCATTGGATTGGAGACTGGCTATCTGATAGGTATCAACAAGTTGTGTATGGGGGTGCGATATCCAGGAAAAGGAAAGTCACTAGTGGAGTGCCTCAGGGGTCTGTTTTAGGGCCATTACTATTTAACTTGTATATTAATGATATTGGCGAAGATTTGGATGGAGATATTCAGTTGTTTGCAGATGATGCAAAGTTGGGACGAACCATAAAGAGTAGTGAAGATGTTGTGGCCTTGCAAGAAGACTTGAATAAATTGAGTGATTGGGCAAGCAAATGGAGATGTGAGTTCAGTGTTGCAAGATGTAAGGTTTTAAAATTTGGAAAACAAAGATGGGATGCAGAATTTATGCTTGGTGAGAATATATTGTTGGAGGTAGAGGAAATAAGAGATCTGGGGGTGATAGTGGATAAGGATCTAAAATTTAGGGGGCACATCGCCAAAATTGTGAAGACAACACAAAGATTTCTGGGAATGATGCGGAGGACACTGACGTGTAGAAGTAGGGAGATTCTTATTCCATTGTATAAGGCTTTGATTAGGCCACACATGGACTATTGTGCCCAGATTTGGTCACCTGGTTTTCAGAAGGTTTACAGGAAAATTCATTGAAAAGCGAATTCATCGAATGAATAATTTATTGAAAGACAATTCGTCGAAAATGCAATTCATCAAAAAACAATTGACCGAAAATTTTAAATTTTCGATAATGTTATGGTAAAAGTAACCCATTTAGAGCAAAAACTGAACCATGCAGATAGCTTCTTGTACCAACAACTTCTACTAAGTCATTTAAGTCAGAGAGCTTTTGTAATACAGTACATAATTTGGACACATTATTTCTCTGTCACCCCGAACATAGCTGAACTGAAAACTGGAACGGTTCGACATTTTCTTGTAAAAGTTTCAAATAGCGAATCTGAGTAAAATTCATCCCATAATAATTGCTGTATTGAAGTAGCATATTACTACTAGCAACAATAATAATAATGAAGCCCGCATAGTTCAGTCAGTAAAAACGAAGCCGTTTAGTTAGAAAGACCTGGTAGTTGGATCCCATTTTCGCATAATTTTTATCAGTCCTGTTCTGCTAAAGGTAAGTTAGCAGGCATAATATAGATATGGCTGGGCTTTTCTTCCGGAAACAGGCAAATCAGTCCCATGAACAGACATGAAACAGTTATCGGACAAGAAAGACTATAAGAACCATATTGTTCTATAATTTTTCCCTATGAAAGTAGCATTATAATCTCCTTATTCACGGTTCAGGTTTTGTTCTAAATGGATCAATTTTCTCATAACATTTTTGAAAATTTTAAATTCTCTGTGAACTGATTTTTCGATGAATTGCATTTGCGACGAATTGTCAATCGATGAATTGCCTTTTCGATGAACTCTCTGGATACCTTTCAGAAGAATGAAGAGATGTCGGAAAGAGTCCAAAGGCGACTGACTGAGGTAGTTTCTGACCTCTGGAATGTTGAGTATGAGGAAAGATTGAGAAGATGTAATTTGCAGAGTCTGGTGGAGAGAAGGAAGAGGGGAGATATGATAGAGACCTACAAGTTGGTAAGGGGTTGTTATAAGATCAATGGTGGAGAAGTTCTACAGAGAATAGTGGAAGATCAGGGGGGAACCAGAGGTCATCCCTGGAAACTGTATAAAGAGGGTGTGAGTAGGGGAGTGAGAAGCAGGTTTTTTTCGTGCAGAGTTGTGAATGATTGGAATGCCTTGCCTGAGAGTGTGGTGTCTGCAAGGAGTTTGAGTGTGTTTAAGACACGGTATGATGAGATGTGTGTGTGATAAATGGACCTCCCAGATGAGTCTTGGGAAATAATAATAATAATAAATCCTCAAGGTGCCTGTCTTGAAATCTGTTGTTTGGGTTTCTTCACATCCTTCATAGGGTCAAAGAGTGCAAGATCCAGACTATGGACAAGATAAGGAAGATCAGTCCAAATGTTGCAGTTCCTTTGTGCACAAAGTGGTGTGAGATCAGGTGAGAATGAGGATCTCATTCATGCTTCTGTTGGTCAGAACTCTATGGATTCTCTAACATCTCCACATATTGTACTGTCCTGAAATATCATGCATCTCTCTCTCTCAAAAAAAAAGTCCACAAGTGAGACCTCCATCTTTGTCCCAAAATATGAGTGCCATGACTTTTGTACACAGAAGGATGTCATTTCAATTTCTTCTTCTTGCACGGTCAATTGAGATTTCATGTTGTAGGTTTAATGGAATATTGACAGCACTAAGAAAGGATTAAAAACTAATTTTAATTCTTCCAATATTTCATTTTAGTCACTGAGACAGCTTCAGGGAGTACAAATAACACTTGTCACACATACACACAAAGACAGCACAAATGTTTGTAGGTGGCCCAAGATGTGCTACAAACACCCATAAAGGATACACCAGCTAGATAGGACTCTAGAGTCACCCATGTGTTTTATTAAGAATTGTGTTATCTTTGTGTGTGTGTGTGTGTGTGTGTGTGTGTGTGTGTGTGTGTGTGTGTGTGTGAGACAAGTGTTATCTATACTCCCTGAACATCTTCAGGGAGTACAAATAACTGTGACTGAGACAAAATATTGGAAGCATTAAAATTAGATTTTAATCCTTTCCTAGTGCTGACAATATTCCATTAAACCTCCAACATCCAGAGTCCTCCCAGCACTTAAACTTTAACACACAGATATCAATAGAAATTATGCCATTCCATTGACTGTCTTTTTGTTTCATGGTCACAATGATGAACCTCAGAAGCTGCTTGAATCTAATTATTTTTTAAAGCTTTTATACATATTTTTCTTTCTAATATGAGGAATATTCTGTCAATCAGGGGTATATGTGGAACTACAAGGCAGGTGATTATGGTAAGCTTAGGCATAAGCTTAAATCTGTGCCATGGCATAAAACACTATAGGGTAAGGATGTTAGTAGTGAATGGAATATAGTTAAGGATCTTCTAGAGGAAGCAATATTAAACTGTATACATAAGGTAAAGAGGGTTAATCAGGTATTAGTTAAGTAGATAAGTAATATCATTAAGCATGAGCTGCCGAAGAAAATGCTGTGGAAGGTATATAAGAAGAAAGGTGACCAGCATGGCAAGGAAGGCAAAACAGATTACGAGAAGAATCTAGCTGAACAGGCAAAAGGAAATTCCACAGAATTTTTTCATTATGTGGCAAGTAAGAGGAAGAATGACTGTGAAACATTAACCTTATTGAGTGATGATGGTCATGAGGAGACAGAAGCAGATAAAATAGTTGAGTTACTGAGTGACCACTTTGCAAGGATATAGTATCCAAGTGAGGTTACTTGCTTTAACATATGTGGCAGAAACTAATCTGGGAAATGAGGTGAATGAATTCGAGGTTCTTAAGATATTGCAGACTCTCAATGTAAATACAGCTGTTTGATTAGATGGAATTTGCTCGGATTTTGCTGGAATGTACAAGAGAACTGGCAATGCCTCTGACTAGGCTCTTTAAGTGAAGTCTCAGCTCTGGTAGAGTTCCAAGGGAGTGGAAAGGGATATAATAATTCCTTTCCATAAGGGAGGTTCTAAGATTGCAGTAGCAAATTATAGATCAATCAGTATCTCAGACATGGTGTTTTGTAAAAGTATTGGAAAAATTGGTCGAAATGTAAATTGAAGAATGGATGGATAAGGATATGATACTCTATGAAGGGAAAACATGAATTTGTGAGGGGGTCGGTCATACCTTAGCAATTTACCATATTTTAATAATAGAGTGACAGCTGAGTTGGATAAAGAAAATGGCTACGTGATGATTCTGCTGGATTTTGCAAAGACATTTGACAGAACAGCACATGGAACTATGTTATGCAAATTAGAACAAATGGGGATGGATATGACACTGGTTATGTGTCAAATGTCTTTGACAAAGAATTGGTAAGAGAATTGATGCTGGACTGATATCAAAAACTGGTATACGGAGGGACAGAATCAAAGCAAAAACAGGAATTTGTACATAAATGATATAGGAAATAACTTGAAAAGAAATATTCAGTTGTTTGCTACTTAAGCAAAAGTAATAGTTAATCAAGGCAATGTGGAGAGCTTGCAGGACAATTTAAATAGGCTGTCAATATGGGCAAAAGATAATTTACTTGTCAGTTTAATGTGGAGAAATGTGAAATTATGTATTTTGAGATAATCAAATTATAAGCTGTGTATTACATTATATTATAAGCTGTGTATTTAAAGTTTACCGTCCCCCCCCCCCCCCAAACACACGCACTCAAAAAAAAAAAATCTTTAGCTTCATCTATTTCCTGGAATACACTTCCAGGAAAGATTTAGGGTGGGGGGGGTAAACTTTAAAGTTTAGAGAACATATTGCTAAGGTAGCCCATAAGATTACTTGGTTATTGAAGAACACATTAACAAATAGAGATAAAGAAGCTGTTATTCCTCTTTATAAGGCCTTGATACATACACATCTGGATTACTGTGCTCAGGTCTGGTGTCCTGGGTTTCTTGGGAATGAGGAAGCAGTGGAGAAGATTCAAAGGAGGAATGTTCTCTATGAGGATAGATTGAGGGTGTGTAGATTGCAGAAGTTCGTTGATATGAGAAAAAGAAGGGATATGATAGAAACATTTAAGTTACTTAAAGGGTTTTATAGGGTATGCAGGGGAAAATGTTTCAGTACTTGGCTGGTAGGGCCAGAACAAGGGAATCATCTATGGAAGTTGAATAAAGGTGGTTATTAAGGGTATGACTAGATTTTTTGCTTGAAGAGTTGTGAATGAGTGGAATGGGTTGCCAGAGTCAGTTGTGAGTGTTTTGTCTATTAATGGGTTCAAGGAGAGATATGATAGACTGTGTGAATAGTCTGGGTCTTCAGATTCCATGGAGGTGCCCATACAATAATAATAATCATTCAATTTTATCCTATTTGTATCCTAAACATGCAGATGCTTGAAGATATCACCATTTTTGTGCGTTCTTTCCATTTCAATTTTCACATTCTTGATGATAGAAGATTATAGATGACAGAAGCTGGAATAATTTTATATCTAATTTAGAGAGAGATTTATCAAAATTCAATCCAATAAAGTTATACAATTTTAAATAATTTGAATCAAGAAACATGACAGGGAGAGAGAGAGAGAGAGAATGTAAGAATCAATCATAAAACTACATGGCACACACTATGAAAGAATTCAGCAATCCAAAAATAATCTGGCATGCTGATGAAACTCTTATATCAAGACTTAGATTTCTTCAGAAAGAACCACCAGAATCTGGCAAAAGGCCATGGTTTTACCATTTTATAAAAAAAAAAGGCTACTGTAAAGACTCAAAATTATCATGGAATAAGTCTTCTCAATAATGGTTATCAAAATAATTGCAAAAATTACAAAAACACAAATTCAAGTCATTACAGTGGTAACGATAGGTGAGGAACAAATGGTTTCTACAAGGGAGATCCTGCACAGATGGTTACGTTTCTTTGAAATTACTATGAAAAGCACAAAGAATTCAATGGGGTACTTAAGGGTCAAAGCTGTATAACAGGGAAGAGATCTCCACAGAGCCTTTTAAGGAATGTGAAGAAATGATCAGAGCTTCTGACCAAATGTCCAATCATCACCTCCTGTGGTGCACCCTGTTAGATATCTACCTGGACATAGAACAACTGGCAATTTGGGATTTAGCTAACCAAATTATATTCTTAGTGGTTTAAGCCACTAAGAATATAATTTGGGCAGAATGTAAAATGATGGTACAATATGAAAATATTTCATGCTGACTGGGGCATCACCTGGTTAAACAAGCCCCCCCCCCATTGTTTACATCAGGGAACCACAATGGACAGCTCAAAGCCAGCTACTAGAACAAATCCTGGAAGTATCAACGAAAAGAAATGGAACTAACAGAAGAACTGAATAAGTACCAGACTGACATAATAGACATGACTGAAACAAGCAAAAACGGGTGAGATCTTTCTGAGCAACAAATACAAAATGCTATCCTTTCTTTTAAGCTATCGTTCCAGAATATATGGGGTCCCGAAAATACACAAACAAAATGTGCCCCTTCGACCAATTGTGGAAGGAATAGATAGCCCCAATTACCACTTAGCCAAGAAATTAGTGTCAACACTCAAGGAATGGTAGGTCATTCCCCCTTCTACATAAAGAACACACAACACTTTATAAACAAAATTAAAAACATAACACTTGACAAAAGACGACTTATTAGTCAGTTTCAACGTTTCTGCCCTTTTTACAAATGTCCCCATCAATGACACAATTCTCCTACAGAATAAATTTCCACCCAACATTACGGCCCTCTTTGCCCACATAGTCTGGTTACTTCATATGGCAAAACAAATTTTACCCACAAAAAGAAGGTACAGCCATGGGCTAACCACTATCCCCCCCCCCCCCCCAATCGCTAACTTCTACATGGAAACTTTTGAGCAAAGGGCTCTTGATTCCACCAAGCTAAGACCGACAGTCTGGCTTAGATACATTGATGATGTGTTCGCGATCTGGCCGCAGAGGCGACAAATGCTAAACACATTCCTTAGCCACCTGAAAAAACAACACGAATGCATACAATTTATCGAAAATATCGACAATTAGTCACACATCTTCCTTCAGGCAGTCTATCCTTCACAATCTACCAAAAACCAACACACACGGGCCAATACATACATGCTAATTCATACCACCACCCATCACAAAAATATGGAGTCATTAACACCCTTAAAAACAGAGCTACAACAATTTGCTCTAACCAGCAAGCCCTGAAACAAGAACTAAAAATCATCAGTGACACATCCATAAATAATGGCTATAACAAAAATACTATTAATAGAATACTCCATAAAACAACAACAAAAACGAATCTAGATTACAGTAAAACCATAGCCATCCCATACATTAAAGGGTTATCAGAAAAAATCAACAGAATCCTACAATATTATAACCTCAATGCCACCCACTAAACTTAAAACCATATTCAGCTCCTCTAAGGATCCTCTCCTCCCATTGGCACATCCTGGAGTCTATTGCATCCGCTGCACCTGTAACTTACCAAACACTGGTGAAACAGGACAGACAATCCCTATACGCAAGAAAGAACACATTAAATATAACCATTATGGTGAAGCAGTCCTCTCAGATCATGCGCTCAACACCTAAAAACCAAATCAACTGGAAAAGCACCCTCTCTTTACACCATACAAAAACCTGGTATGAAAGGAAATTTAAGGAAGCCTGCAAAATCCTGATCAACCACCCAAATATCAACAACAAAGAAGGCATGAAAATACCAAGGATCTGGATGGCACACATTCAGCCTACCTAATATATAAGATCCAGCATAAGTCAGGACTCTAGCCAATCTTCAGCTGTATTAAAAACCATTCTATACCAACTGGCTAGAATCTACATTTATAATCATGATGTTAATATATGTATATAGATGGATACATAAACTTGTTGTTGCGTTCAATATTATCCAACAGATAACACTAATAATAGGACTCTAGTGTTGATGTTTTTTTTTTTTTGTTTTTTTCACCAGAGGTCAGGCCAACAATTGTTGTAGCAGTTGGTCAGTAACTTTAACAAACCAGTTTGATTTTAGTGTAGCTTGTTGTCTGTGTATAGTTGTGTTAAGTTCTGAATGAAACTAAAATTGGATTAATTTACGTTTCCTTCAGACTTAACATGGGGTTACATTTTGAATCAATTATTGATATATCAGAATATACTAAACTCTTGTAAATTACTAAAATATTACTAAACTGAGAATCTTTCATTTATTTTGTTATAATGTGAAGTATTATAAATTGCTTAAATCTTACTGCTTAAGTGTAAGTACTTATAAATTGCTGGGAGAAAGAGATAATCCGATTAAATAAAAGTTGGCCAGAATCGAAAACCCATGCAACAAAGAGTACAGGTGCACCCTTTTCGTAAGCAAGTAATCCCCCCCCCCCCACTCATGCATTCCGAGAATCACGCTAAGGATTCCGTGTGTGGCGCTCAGTACTGGGTGACGTGAAGTGATGCTGAAAAATGAGAGGAGAAATCGATGATGTAGTGTTAACGTGTGGCGTGCAATTTAAAAAGTCGTGCAGCGCCAGAAAAACGTCTTCTTCTTCCTCTTAGGCTTGTGCTCTGTTACGCTCCGGGTCTCGTGCAGTCTTGCTGTGGTGTGTGGAGCCTCCTCGTGGCATCCCCTTGTTCCCCACAGATTCAAGATGACTGAGGAACTTTGCTGTGGATTTCCCGAAAATTTACCAATTGGCGACCAGCCCAGCAGAAGATATTCACCGATGCTTACGGAGATTTCGTTATGATGTTGAGCCAGTTCACCAAAGAATAACGTCTACTTATTTTCAGAGGCAGAAGTATGTGTAGATCAAACCCTTGAAGAATGCCTCAGAAAAAGCAGAAGGAACGTGGAGTCGAAAATATTTGTCCTGACAAGATATGTGAGGTGGCCAAATAGTTTCCCCAGCAATTGGTAACGTACAGTATAGTTTTTTTATGTAAATGTGTACTAAAAGGATATCTGTAAATTTTAGGAAGAACTCTAGAGATTGTTTCTTTTAATGATAGAGTGTATTATGAGTATTTTGTGAAAGAAATTGTACGAGAGCATGTGGAGCCTAGGAATTGAGTCTTTTAATGATTGAATAAGTTATGAGAATTTTGTGAGAGAAATTGTATGAGAGCACGTGGAGCTACATTAGTAATTCAGTTTACAAATGTCTTTAATATTGATGAATAAGTGTGATCTTTCAAATATAAGTTGTAAATCATAAATGAAGTTCTTTGTCATACATGCTAAGATAGATATAGAGAATCTGTGAAATTAGTGCTCATTCATTAGCAATTGCAGATTACTTAATCAGAGTGTATTCATAATATGTAATATGTATCAATTGAATTAAATGTTTTGTTCTTTTTGTTTAACTGATGACTTGCCTCACTTTCTTCTCTGTTGCACTTGCTCATAAATTATGGACCACAGCGGGAGATTAATTCATGGTGAGGCTACGACTGCAAACGTAACCTATAGTAAAATAAGATTGTAAGCTAAACTGTTTCTGGTTCCTTGATTCTACATTCTTTGTTAATCTAGGATTCAGGGTGGTACAGCGAAAAATAAATTTTCCCTGAATCCGAAAAAGGAATTAAAACCAGTGTAGAGACAAGGGAGTTGGCATTGACCATTAATATTCCCTTTGTCCCCCAAACCTCTAGCATCATTCTTTTATGTAAAAATCGGATATGTAAAGAGAAATACAGAAGTTAAGAGAATAAAGTCTTATTAGAGAAGGATTTTACTGAGGGCACAGATACAAGTGCAATATAAGTGTAATTAAGATTTAAAGAGACCAATACGTAAGATAAATAAAGGAGAAATTAAATTTTACAATGGCAACATAGAAAAAGGCCAAGACAATAGAAATAAACACAAAAGGATAATAAAATTTTACAGTTGTATGCTCCAGAAGATGACCTTGACATAAAGGTCGAAACGTTGAATGTAGATTTTAGTTATATTAAACTAAAGTTTTTATTCAAACAAGGTAGTTGTCTCCATAATTTTCAAAAATGTAAACAAAATGCTATATTTAGGCAATAACAATCAGGGGAAAAGAGAAGTAGCTATAGTATTCAATACTAAATATGAGGATAATCTTCTTGAATGGCAGGCAATATCAAGCAGAGCAATGTCGGCAAATATCAGAATGGAAAACAGGACAATGAGACTTATTTATGCTTATGATCGCACAGAAATTTCTACCAAGGAAGAAATGGAGGAGTTTGAGGCATTAGAGAGAAGGCACCTGGAACGATGAAAAAGGAAAAATTAGCCCTTACTGGAGATCTAACAGCAGAGTAGGAAATGATTACCAGACATACAGAAATGTTTGGGGAAAATTTGGAGAGAAGCACAGAGCTAATAATAATGGTAAATGCCTGCTTGATTTCTGTTCAGGACTTGGACCAGTTATTACTAACACAAATTCCAACATAAAAATGTGCACAAATTCACATACAGACAAGATGCAAGAAATAAGAAAAATCTCAATGACAATGTTATAATTGACAGCAATGTTTTCCCACCAGGACACAAGCATATATAGAAGATTTGAAATAGGCAGTGACTGCTGTCGAGTTTAGGCCAGGATAAAATGAATTTCATATTAAAAAGAGTGTGTGAGAAAGTTTTAAAACAAATCAAAGTTGAGCAGAAATAAACTGTAGCCTCAAATACACAAACATCATCAAAAAAAAAAAAAAATTAAAGAGTGAAAAAGAATAAACCTTGAAGATTCGATAGCAAACCCTAAAGAAAACATTGATTGATACAGCCAGAGAGGTATGTGGTGAGGTTGTAAGGATAGACGGATCAAAACTCCATGATGGACTCAGGAAGTTAGAGGCAGTCAAGGAAAAGAAAAGAAAAAATATGGAAAGTTCCTGGCAAATAAGTCAGCTTGTGCTTTTAGAGAATACACGGAAAAAGTGTAAGAAAGTGAAGCACTATGTAAAACTGGCTAAACAAAAGTCATGGGAAAACTTTAGTAAGAAGAATGAAAGTAAATGTCAGGATGGTGGCAAAATATTATTATTATTATTACATGACACCTCCAAGGAGTTCAAATACTCATTGAGGGAGGACATCTACTTCAACAACTCTCCATCTCCACTACTTAATCTGCTAACTATACCGAACTGCCACTACCATTATCTACAACAATGCTATCTACTACCCAACATCACTAGTATTTTTTTTTGTCTGTAAATTACATGTATTCTCAAAACTGATTTGCCTGTATACAGGATGAAAAACCCAAGTTTTCAGGAGAAAAAATCATGCTACCTCTGTATGAGATTGGCTGACATTCAAATGAAAAAGCCCACATAAAGATTCAGATTCCTCTCGTCATGATGAGAATCGAACTCAGGCCATTTCCAATCGAAGGGTGCAGCATACCATTGTTGTTCCAGACTGATTAAGTAAGCTACGAAGGCTTAGCCTTATTCTGGAGGCCTTTGAAAAATCTTAGCAATGGAGGAAAGTGTACAGTGAAAGGAATCAGAGATGATAAAGGTGAGATGAAAATTGAAGAAAAAGATATTCTAGATGTTTGGAGTAATTACTTTGAAAGACTGCTAAATGAAACAAGCAATGTCAGCATGATGGTAGAAAACTCCTACCAAGAATACACATTCATACTTGAAGGAGAAAAAGTCATCAAAAACCTAAACATAGAAAGGCAACTGGAGTAGATGAAATTCGACCAGAAACTCTCAAATATGAAAGTATAAAAGATTTACTGTGGCTGCAGTGCATAATTCAGAAGAACTGATTGCAGCAAAGTTCTCATAGTACCCATCAATAAAAAAGAAAATAAAATTGAATGTGAGAATTACAGATTTATATCCCCATCGAGTGTTCCTGATAAGATTTATGCAAGTATATTTGAAAAACAGCTAACAACAATTGTGGAAGGGAAGCCGGGTGAAGAACAAGCTGGATTCAAGTCAAATAGAAGTTGTTGGGATCAGATTTTCACTTTAAGGCAAATAGTTGAGAAATCTTGGGAATATAACAAGGATTTGAATTTAAGTTTTGTTCATCTGGAAAAGGTATATGACAAGGTGCCAAGAGTAAAGCTCTTCAAAATGCTACAGTTATATGGTGTAAATGGGAATTTATATCGAGCAGAACATGGTCTCTATTTAAGCTGTAAGTCAGCAGTCAGAATTGAAGGAGGTACAGGAAGATGGATTGATGTTAAACCAGGTGTGCGACAAGGGTGCACATTATCTCTGCAATTATTCATTATCTATATGGATTACATTATGAAGGAAAGTGGTATTAAATCTGAAATCAAAATTAGCGATGTTAGTCCTAATTCTTTACTTTATGCAAATAATGTTATACTTCTGGATAAATCCAGCACAAGCCAGAAAGAGTCCCTGACTAAACTGAATAACTGTTGTAATAAATTTGGTACGAACATCAGCAATAAAAAGACAAAGATAATGAAAATAGGCAGAAACATTGACAACCTCAACTGTATCCCTGAATGGTGAACCTATAAAACAAGTACCACATTTCAGTTATTTAGGCACAATTTTTAGTGAAGATGACAAATTAAATATGGAAATAAACAGAATTAGTAATGCTGGTATAGTAGGAAGACTGGAGACCTCTGATGTGAGAGTTTTCAGAAAGAGTAGTGGAGTGAACAGATTGCATCAATGGCAGTATCACATTAAAAATAAAGATATTAGGAAGGAGCTTGCCATTGTTAGCATTCAGGAATGTGTTAGAGCTAATATCAGGTGGTATCACTTAAAAAGAATGGGAGAGAGAAAGGAAAGATTAGCAAAACAAGTATTTTTTTGCCAGGTCGACAAGAAAAAGACCCAGAGGAAGACCAAGATGAAAATGGATTGATACAGAAAAAAAAAAGTACTTTAAAAGACATAAATATAAGATCTGATAATATTGGAAATCTTGACAGATAACAGATTAATTTGGAGGAAAACTGTTGATCACAAGTTAGTAATGGTGTAACTTTTCCATGTAGTAGTAGTAGTAGTGGCATAATTATCCTGTACATCCCATTCCTGAGTGCACATATCAGGAATTTGATGATGAAAAGAATTCAATAAACTAACAGAGTAGCATTTATTTAAAGAAATGCCGTAGACTGTGTGAACAGAAAGCAACTTTTGGAAACGCTTGTTGACGATGAAATCCCAAACCAAATAATAGTAGCAACCTACATCTTTAAAACCTTATAGAACTCAAAATTGGGAACTGATATATCAAACTGGAAACCAATAAACTGTGACATTTGAAAAGGCTGTCCTTTATCACCATTACTCTTTAATAGATGTATTTATACGAGGGTGGTCTGAAAAGTTCTCAGCCTCGACCATAGACGGCAACACTATCAGCAAGAGATTTTTTTTTCTAAGTTGGTACATCTGTCATAAGCATCCATGTGAAATTGCAAGTCATTCTATCAAGAAGTTTGTTTTATACCGCTGTCTGAAGCAAAAGTTTTATCTGTATCCCTTGAAATGGATCCAAATTGAGTATTGTGCAGTTATAAAATTCTTTGTAAAAAAAGGTTTAATGCCAAAAGAAATTCATTCGAAGTTCATATAAGTTTATGGGCACTCTTCACCTTCATTTTCAACAATTAAGAAATGGGCTGCCAAGTTTAAATGTAGCCATACCAGCCTTGAAGATCATCCACATGAAGGATGTCCAAAAAGTGTAACACCACCAGAAATCATTGATCAAGTGCACATTATGGTATTGGATGACCGGTGAGTCAAAGTGAGTGAAATTGCTGAGACTATAGGCATTTCAAGAGAATGTGTAGGATATATTTGGCATGAAGAATTGCATATAAAAAAGCTTTGTGCAAGATGGGTGCTGCGCTTGCTCACAGCAAATCAAAAACACTCTCGCATGAAAACTCTGAACAGTGCTTGGAGCATTTTAACAAGAATAAAACTGATTTTGCATCAATTTATTACTATGGATGAGACTTGGATTCACCTTTACACACCAGAATACAAACAGCAGTCAAAACAGTGGACAGAAGCCGGTTGTTCAGTGCCAAAGAAGACAAACTCGGTTCCATCAGCAGGAAAAGTCATGGATCAGTGTTTTGGGATGCTGCATTTTGTTTATTAATTATCTTGAAAAGGGTAAAACAATAACTGGGGAATATTATTCCGACCTTTTAACCAGATTAGACGTAAAATTCATGAGAAAAGACCTGGTTTGCAGAAGAAAAAAATCATCTTTCATCAGGACAATGCACCTGCCCACAAAGATGTTTTGGCAATAGGAAAATCCACCCTATTCCCCAGATTTGGCTCCCTCTGACTTTCCTCTCTTCCCAAAACTAAAACTCTTACTTGCGGTCAGCGTTTTTCTTCGAATCAAGAGGTGATTGCAGCTGTAGAGGGGGTATTTTGCAGATCTTACTGAGAACCACTACAGGGACGGAATAATGGCACTGGACCAAAGTACACACACGCCTAATCCTCATTTGTCCAACTGTGGTGTTCCTGTGCCCAAACTCTTCGGGCTCTTTTGTGATTTGCAGTAAGTGAAATGCAAACCACTGGTCTTTGAGCATATAAACCTATGGCATGAAGATGGTTTTTCACCATTTCCAGTCTCCAGAAAGCAATTCCAAAGTCAAAATTACACTTTGAGATACACGACATGCTTGAGCAACAACGTGCTGCATTTGTCTTCTAATCAACCAATGGCTCTTCAAGCCATGGATTCTGGGATATCATGTTACTGTGCCATTTTTAACAAAATAATGGGTTGTAGGTGACACAAGTTTACAATTGAAGAGATAATTATGCACTGCGGAAGTGAGCACAACAAGCCATGCTTTTATATGTTCAAAACACGTTGAAACACGTTTCGACGTCTCAACATGATTTTGTACAGAGTTGTGTGTTCTACACTGTTGTATATTAAGAATATTTTAAAATAAATGTGTTACATTTGTAAATTATTTTTATAACTTTATAATTTACAAGAAAACCAAAATATCCCTTAATTGTTTTGAGCAGTATATATATTACCTATTCAGTATATATATTACCTATTGTTATACTCATTTGGTGCCAACTCAAACAGCATGGGAGCAACTTTATATCCAATCCATTCCAAAAATGGAAGATTTGTCAAAATTGTATAAAACTTGAGACAGAAAAAAAAAAAATTTACATGAAAAATATTTTAACAAAATTTTTGCCTTAGTATTGAAGGCATCTTCAATACACTGACGATGAAACACAATTAAAAACACAAATAACAGAAGTGTTAATTTGACAAAAGCTCAATTCCAATTGGTGCAATAATTTTTAACTCTATTTCTTTTAGAATCCCGAAAATGAATGACTCGAGACCAAATAAATAATTATATACATTTAATGAAACTAAAACATTATATATTTTTTCAATAAAATTACATACTACAAAAATAACTGGATCCAAGCCCTTCTAAATTAAGCCTACACTTTAGATATCTCCATATTTTAAAATAATACAATCATTCACTCTCTGACTCTTTCTATAACTGGTTTGTTTAAAATATACTTAATCATGTCTACCAGACTGAATACTTTGTTTGCACAACAACAAATTGTTTATCAAAATCAGTTTTCTGTTGGGCCCTATCCTGAAAATATAGCATTACTTTTTCAGTTCTATGGGATTTTTTTTTTTTAAATTCCTTATTTAGCATACAATTTTTTCAGTCATTCCTCTTATTTCACTAGAGTATAAATATTCTTACCTCTCACAGTTCAATTTGACACACAAATTACCAATTTTTGTACCAAAGAAAGAAGTCTCTTCTACTACTTCATAAGCAACATATCCAAGTAGAGCTCTTCACATTAAGCCACCTTACAGTTTCCGATTTTACTAATTCAATCACTTTTTCCAGTAGAATAACAAATAGATCCGGCATCCTTAAGACAGAAGATGAAACTTTGAATTCAGTGTTTCCTTGAACATTGAATTAGAATGTCAATTCCAAATATCTTCTTTTATTTACTAAACACTTGTCGACAGTGTCAGCTCTTCCAGTTTAAAGATTCACAGTGCTATGATTCCTTATTGGAATTTTCTATTAATATTCTCCTGACCGGCACGTTTTCTTAAAAACTACCCAAGATCAAAATTCTCTGGTTGCCATTCTCAAATTTCCTCTTCTACTTGTTTTCCTCATTACTCAGATAACAAATGCTCTCTCTGTCAGCTGTCAATCACCCATCGATCTCCTCAGTGAGCATACACACTTCATATAATTAAACTTTCCGGATTCTAAAATAAAGTTAAGTCACAACCAATCCTGATAGTCGACTGCGCTATTGTCATTTTATTATTTTATCATTATGACTGCTCAGCTGTTCCAGTTATTTAAAAAAATTCTGTCAGCTGCACCCACCATTGTTATTCTTTATCAATTTTCATCTTTTTTCTTCTTGTTTTCCTTGTTACCACAGTGCCAAATGCTCTCTCTGTCAGTTGTCAATCACACATCAATCTCCTTGATGAGCATATGCACTTCATGTAAATGGCAAGCGAGAAGTTGGGTGGTAATGGCTGACATGCTGTCTTCGTTAACGTAAAGAGAATGTCTTCACAAAACACAAGAAATATCTCAACACTAAACAAATATGAATTACAGTAAAGAAGACTGAAATTATTACGAACTATCAGAATCTACTAAGTACATCAAATCGCACATGGTTCACATTTCATTTTAACATTAATAATATCAATAACGGGCACACTGCAAGTGCCTATCATACATGTTACGAAACCAAAACAAATAATATATTAGAACAGAGAAACAATTCAATTGCAAAAAGATTCATAATTTTAAATTATGATTATTTTTACAGAAGCATTTAAAAAAACCATTATAACATATATAAGAACAACTGGTCAATAAGATTCCTAATTAATTTTTAAAAAAAAGCATCTATGTTTGTGTGAGTGTAAAATAAAATAAATTAAAAATTGATAGAAGATTAATAGAATAATATTTTCCAAAGAGGAGATAAACAAAGGCCATTAGATCTTTTTAAATTCTGACAATGTAAAAACGGCCTTGCAGCCCTCTGTATAAATGTTCCATAACGAATCTACTCTTTAAAAACTTGGTTTTCTTTCAAAGGATGCTGTGCTTGGGTAGAGATGGTATGTTCAGCTATGCTAGATTGCTCAGGTTCATGGTATTGAATATAAGATTTATGAGCCACACTATAAGCATGAGCAATGGATCTGGCAGATAACCTGAACAGTTGGGTGAAGATTGTCTTTAGGTGAAAAAAGGAAGGATAAAATCTTCCTGAAAGGATGAAAACACACTACAATATTGAGAGGCCTCAGAACTGCATTAATTCAGATATTCCTATAACAAAAATGGTAATTAGTTTACGGAATTAACAACGCAAATGAAGTATATTAATTAAAGGTAACTTTAATGAATCACTTCTATATTTCGGCAACGTCACATTGCCATCTTCAGGAACATAAAGATATGGTATGTGCACGCAGGCACTAACACAAAGCAAATGAGGAAGAAAGCAAGAAACTAATATTGCTCCTAAAGTCCTAATGGTGCCCTCTTGCGAGCTAATTTGGTAGTCTTGGCTGTTGGGCTGAAGTTCTCATAATGTAAGTCTCCCAAATTTGGGGTAGTTTCATGCACCCAAATTTGTTGAGGTTAGGAACGTTTTTTAGAGCTGCTGAAGATTCTTTGAATAATCTTTCGTATTTAAACTTGCTGCAATGAATTATTTTTGTTTTTTTCCAACGAATTTTATGGTGGGTATCTAAGGCATGGTCTGCCAGCCCAGAGCGGCTGTACTGGTGAAACCGGATGTAGTCTTTGTGTTCTGAAATCCTGATATAGTTGTTCTGCCTGTTTGGCCAAAGTAGGACAATTTGCAGCTGCAAGGGACCTGGTAGACACCAGGTAGGTCTAGGGGAAGTGGTTGGTCTTTGGTAGAGCGGATAAGGGATGCCAACTTTTTATATGGTCTGTAACAGGAAGTAAGGTCATATTTTTTGAGGATATTGGTTATTTTCTCAGAGGTGCCCTGGATGTAGGGGATGGTGATAGACTTGGTGTAATCTTTATTGTGGAGGGAGGGAGGGAGGGGGGTAGTTGTTTACTGGTTTTAGTATTTTTGGGATTTTTTTGGGGTTATAGCCATTGGCTAAGAAAGTGTTGAGGATGTGGTTTAGTTCAGTAGTCAGGGCCTTGTCATCTGAGCAGATTAATTTTGCCCTGTTATATAGTGTTTTTATAACCCCATATTGTTGTGAGGGGGGGGGGGAATTGCTGGTGAATGTATCGGCCAGTATGGGTGGGTTTTCTGTAAACAGAGAAAACCAAAGATCCATTAAGCTGGCGGGTGATTAAAGTGTCTAGGAAGGGGAGGGTGTTGTTTTCCTCTTTATCTAAGGTGAACTGGACTCTGGGGTGTCAGTTGTTTAAGTGTGTTAGGAAGGAGTGGAGTGTGTCTGAGCCATGTGGCCAAATAGCAAACACATCATCCACATAACGAAGCCAAATAGTGGGTTTATGTGGGGGCGGAGTTTAAGGCTTTCTCTTCAAATGTCTCCATAAAGAAATTAATAAATAAATCTTTAATTAATATACTTCATTTGCGTTGTTAATTCTGTAAACTAATTACCAGTTATGTCTAACCAACGTATAAGCCTTGCTACTAGAACCTATAACAAAAAGGAAGATGAATCCCAGATTTTTGACTCAGACAGACCTGGAGTCTAAAATTGTTAAATGCTATGGTGATAAAAGAATCACTGAAACCATTCAAGAATTGAATTACATCAAATCTACCTTGTTAAAAAATGATTCCAACAAGTCCTTTATCATTGGTGATAAAGATTCTATATTCTATATTACTGGTGATAAAGATAAAGGTTCTATAAGATTCCTTATAGAACATTAATATAAAGAGCTGTAAAACCTTTTTATATTGAATTTAAACACATCTGATGGCCTTTGGTTATCCCTTCTATGAGAAATGTTATTGTATTAATCTTCTAGTAATTCCTAATTTTTTTTTTTCTTATTAATTATATATAATATATAAATATATTAGGATGGGGTGCTTAAGGGTCAAAGCTGTATAACTGAGAGGAGACCTCCACATAGCCTTTAAAGGAATGCAGAGAACCGACCAGGGCTTCTGACCTAATGTCCAATCCTCACCTTCTCGTGGTGCACCCTGTTGGGTATCTACTTGGATAGTGAACGAACGAGGATGGGCTGGCAATTTGGGATTTAGCCGACCAAATTGTATTCTTATGTTAAACCAAAATAAAAAATAATGGTACAACATGACAAAATTTCATGCCGGCTGGGGCAGGCCCCTGTTGTTTTCGCCAGGGAACCAGGGCAAACAGCGAAAAGTCAGCTACTGGAACAAATCTGAAAACAAACCCCAACTCAACATCACCAGAGTTAAAGATCGGTACTATCAACGTAAGAAGCCTGAATGGCAAAGAAATGGAGCTAGCCGAGGAATTAGATAAGCACCAGATCGACATAATAGGGGTGACTGAAACAAAAAGACCAAAACTGGTGAGATCTTTCTGAGCAATAAATACAAAATGTTGTATTCAGGCAATGACAATCAAGGAAAAGGAGTAGTAGCCATAGTATTCAACACAAAATATGAGGCTAATCTTCTAGGGGAACTGGACAATGAGACTTATTTGTGCCTATGGTCCCACAGAAGGTTCTACTAAGGTAGAAGTGGAGGAATTTTTTGATGCTTTAGAAAAAGCAACCGACACAATGAAAAAGGAAAAGTTGGTCCTTGTTGGGGATCTAAATAGCAGAGTAGGAAATGATTGTCAGACATACAAAAATATTTTGGGAAAATTTGGAGAAAAGAGCAAAGCTAATAATAAGGGCAAATATCTGTTGGATTTCTGCTCAGGACATGGACTGGTTATTACTAACACCATGTTCCAACATAAAAATGTGCACAAATTCACATGGAGAGAAGAAGCTAGGAATAAGAAAAGTCTCATTGACTATGTTATTGTTGATAGTGATGTTTTCTCCCTGGTGCAGGACACCAGAGTGTACAGGGGATTTGAAATTGGAAGTGATCACTATTTAGTCTTGAGCAGGATAAAATTGAATTTCATATTGAAAAGAATAACATGTAAAAAAATTTTAAAGCAAATAAAAGTTGAGCAGCTCTCAGATGTGAACTGTAGACTAAAATACACAAAGATTATTGGAAAAAAATGAAAGAGTTTGAGAAAACAGGAATCAAACCTTGGAGATTCAGTGGCAAACTCTGAAGAAAACATTGATTGATTCTGCCAGAGAGGCATGTGGTGAGGTTGTCTGCAAGGATAAAAAAAATCAGAACTCCCTGGTGGACACAGGAAGTTAAAGAGGCAGTGAAGAAAAAGAAGAAAGCATATCAAAAGTTCCTGTCAAATAAGTCAGCTTGTGCTCTTAGAGAATATAGAGACAAATGCAAGAATGCTAAACACTGTGTAAAACGAGCTAAACAAAAGTCATGGGAGGACTTTGGCAAGAATATAGAAAATAAATATCAAGGAGGCGGCAAAATATTCTGGAGGTTGTTGAAGAAGCTTAGAAATGGAGGAAAGAGTGCTGTAAAAGGAGTTAGAGATGATAAAGGTGACATGAAAACAGATGAAAAAGATATCCTTGAAGTATGGAGTAATTACTTTGAAAAACTGCTAAATGAAACAAGCAGTGCTGACAGAACTGTGGTAAAAAACACTGACCAGGCATGCAGTCAGGAATACATATCCATACTTGAAGTAGAAAAAGCCATCAAAGGCTTGAAATGTGGAAAGGCAGCAGGAGTAGATGATATTCGACCAGAAATGCTGAAGTATGGTGGTATAAAAGTCTTACAGTGGCCGCACTGCATAGTTCAGAAAGCCTGGACAGAGGGACGAATTCCTGATGACTGGAGTAGAGCTCTAATAGTACCCATATATAAAAAGGGAAATAAAACTGAATGTGAGAATTACAGAGGTATTTCTCTACTGAGTGTTCCTGGCAAAAGATCTATGCAAGTATACTTGAGAAACGGTTGAGAAGAATTGTGGAAGAAAAGCTTGGTGAAGAACAAGCTGGATTCAGGCCAAATAGAGGCTGTCAGGATCAGATCTGCACTTACGACAAAGAGTCGAGAAAGCATGGGAATATAACAAAGATCTGTATTTAGGTTTTGTCGATTTGGAAAAGGCATATGACAAGGTGCCAAGAGAGAAGCTATTCAATACGCTGCAGTTATATGGTGTCAATGGGGCATTATATCAAGCAATACTTAGTCTTTATTTGAGTTGTAAGTCAGCAGTTAGAATTGAAGGAAGTAGAGGAAGATGGTTTAATGTTAAATCTGGTGTGAGACAATGTTGTACATTATCCCCTCTGTTATTCATTATCTATATGGATCACATTATGAAGGAAAGTGGTATTAAACATGATATCAAAATTGGAGATGTTAATGTCAGCTCTTTGCTTTATGCAGATGATGTTATACTTCTAAATAAATCTGCTACAAGTCTGCAAGATTCTCTGACTAAACTGAATAGCTGTTGTAATAGATATGGTATGAAGGTCAGCAATAAAAAGACAAAGACAATGAAAATAGGCAGAATCATTGAAAATGTCAACTGTGTTGTGAATGGAGAACCTGTGGAACAAGTAAAACATTTCAGCTACTTAGGCATGATTTTTAGTGAAGATGGGAAATTAAATATAGAAATAGACAACAGAATCAGCAAAGCTGGTATGGTGGGAAGTCAATTGAATAAATTCATATGGAGTAAGAGAGAAATTAGTCAGAACACTAAATTAGTCGTATACATAACAGAGTTCAAACCAGTTTTAACTTATGGATCTGAGAGCTGGGTCAGAAGTAAAACACTTGACCAAAGACTAGAGACCGCAGATATGAGAGTCCTGAGAAAGATTAGAGGCGTGAACAGATGGCATCAATGGCAATATCATATTAAAAATGAGGATATTAGGAAAGAACCTGACATTGTCTGCATCCAGGAATGCGTTAGAAGAGCTAATCTCAGGTGGTATGGTCACTTAAATAGAATGGGAGAGAAAAGATTAGCAAAACAAGTGTTCTCTGCCAGGTTGGCAGCAAAACGGCCCAGAGGAAGAACAAGATATAGGTGGATTGATACGGTACAAAGTGCCTTAGACAATAGAAATATAAGATCTGATAATGTTGGAGTCTTGACAAGTAACAGACTGATTTGGAGGAAAATTGTAGATAGGAAGTTAGTAATGATGTAATTTTTTCATGTAGTACCATCATATCCTGTACACTCCTTGAGGGTACATGGCAGGAATTTGATGATGATGATATATTAGGATAACCAAGTTATTTTATAAACTTGGTTATTTTAACTCCTAATCCCAAGTATGCAAACAATTAAGTTTGCGCCTGAAACAAAGTTCAAGTCTAAAGATGTTACAACACCAGGGCAACTCATTGTAAAGGTGGGTAAAGCTCTGATCACTATTCTTAGTATTTTCCTATAATGTAAAGCACATCTCACTAGAAGATGTATACTGCAATGCATTATGGGTGGGATCACTACCCAGACCAGTTTCAACCTTTTTTTGAGGTCTCCTCAGTGAATAGCTAGACTAAATACCAAGGTTATACAATGAGTTGTCCTAGTGTTGTAACATCTTTAGACTTGAACTTTGTTTCAGGCGTTTCCTAAACTTCGCTCCATACTTAGTAGACCTAAAGTAAAACATCTCTCTTTCTCTTCAGTATTCAGGAGTTTACAAGATCATTTGTGAATGTGGCAACCCATACTACGGTCAGACTGCTAAATCTGCCCTTTTACGTATTGAGGAACACAAAAGAGACATATCCTACAATAGGACCCAAGCCAGCGTTCTCTCAAGCCACGTTCTATTCTCTATAAACTCCAACGAAGGCCACCAACACCTTATAGACTGGCCTCAAACATCCAATATACATACTTGTTATGATGAACTCGAGAGAAGGATACTTGAATCTAAAGAAATATCCCTGATTCAACCCATATGAATAACAGCCTCAGCTACAATTTATCTGATGTGCACATTTCTACTGTCCAAAATTGGCGCTCTCGTGATAACTCACACACGTAGTTAACTTGAATTTGGAACTTCAGCATGTTTTCCTTTTTAAACTGTACTACAGATTTTTATATTAGATCTGTTGTTGCTATTTTATAATGTTTCTGTTATTTTTTATATAATTCTTTGTATTTGACACCTGAAGAAGTCTATTTTTTCAATGAAACTAGTAGTGTCTCACGATGAAACCTCATTCTTTTTTATTCTCAGTGTTATAGTCATTTAAACTATATTAATATTCATAACATTATTTACTGAGTAAATATGAACTCCGATATATATATATATATACACATACATACACCCACACTTTTTTTTACACACTAATGCCAGGCACCATACAAACTGTATCATTTAGTATTTATCCAGGAGCAGGATGTAGCGAATTGTTTCCTGCTTGCCAGTTCGCCATCTGCCAAGAATGTGATGAATTGTTATATGTACTTTTAGAGTAAATTCTACCAAAAAAACACATGAAATTGACAATGTTATATATATTGACAAAGTGGAAGGAAAATGTTACAATGTCAAGTGGGCTACTACCAGATGGGCGAATGTTTTGCAAATAAACATTCCCAGTATGAACATGCTAAATTAATTACCTAGGAATTTTTTCAACTGGTTATTTTACTTATGCTCCATTGTCATTGTACTAAACATGTCTTCGATATTAAGGTGAAAATTTTGCATCATTAAAATAGTTTCCATGGATAAAAGTTGAGATGAAAAAAACAAACTTGCATCAGTTATCCATCAATCCATTAACCAATAGTCTTCACTTCAATTCTCTTGAAAACAATGGAGAAGGTCATCAAACAGTGCCTTCTTCACTTCCTGAAGGCAATTAATTAGTTATCACCAATATGCATTCTTCCACTCTCATTCCACAGATGATCTTCCAACAATCCTTTTCACCTTAAACATCAATCATCTAGCCAATAGCCACTTAAAACAGGGATCTCCCAACCATCCTACTGTTGAGTGAGGATAATCTAATGAATTTCAACACTACCGAAACACAGTCCTATCTTATTTCTCATAAGAATATCTCACTTTATACTCATATGTTAACTAAAATAAACTTAATTCAATGAAAAGTTTTTTATTTATATTTGGTCAGGAAGTCCTAAGTGGCTGTAGTAGGGAAAACAGATATAGATCCTTATATTCAGCAATTTAATTCTGATATTGGCTGTCCTGCCTGTTTAGTCATAGTAGAATAGTTTACAACTACAAGGAACCTGGTAAACATATCTGGGCAGGTCTAGGGACTGTGGCTGGTATTTGGTGGGGTAGATAAGGGATGCTAATTTTTATATGGTTTGTAAGTATCAGCAAATATAAATAAGAAACTGTTACTTGAATCTGCTTCTACCTTACCTTAAGAAACTTGCAAAAACTTCAACAAATTTGGTTACATAAAACAGTCCCAAATTTGGAAACCAATCATCCTCCAATACTTCACCTCAAAGTCAAGGATGCCCATTTTAGTAAACTTGAGGCTTACTCTCAGTTGACATGCTTCAGTCTCATTACTTAATGTAGTGCCTGTGTGCACATATATTATTGTGTTCCCTGATGATGGCTTTGCCAAAATATTGGAATTAATTACATTTATTTTAGTTTGGTTACAATAAGTTTAGTTTAATCCTTTATCCAAGTGTGAGCAAACAAAGTTTGTGCCTGAAAGTATCTTCAGGACTGAAGTAAGGTAGTGCAACATCAGACAACTCGTTGCAAAGGTGGAGAAAGATCTCATCACTCCTATCTCAGTAACTCCCATAATGCAAAGCACATCTCCTTGGGGATATGTGTAATGCTATGCATTAAGGCAAGGGCCACTACCCATACCGGTTTCGACCTTTATTGAGGTCTTGTCAGTAGGAGCCAGGCCCAGTAGTGGAGATACAAAGGCAGAAGCAATGAGAGGTCATCCTAACCTATGGGAGTTGCCAAAGGGTAGTGCAACCTTATTATTAAATTACTCCGGATTCAGAGAAAGATGTTGAGAGTTTATTTTTCACTTGGTTAGACTATAATAAGTTTAGTTATTATTCAACTTTTAATGAGGTCTTGTCAGTGGGAGCCAGGCCCAGTAGTGGAGGTACAAAGGCAGAAGCAATGAGAGGTCATCCTAACCTATGGGAGTTGCCAAAGGTGTGCAACCTTATTATTAAATTACTCCGGATTCAGAGAAAGATGTTGAGAGTTTATTTTTCACTTGGTTAGACTATAATAAGTTTAGTTTAATCCTTTATCCAAGTGTGAGCAAACAAAGTTTGCACCTGAAAGTATCTTCAGGACTGAGGTAAGGTAGTGCAACACCAGGCAACTTTGTATCTCCATTACTGGGCCTGGCTCCCACTGACGAGACCTCAATAAAGGTCAAAACCGGTATGGGTAGTGGCCCTTGCCTTAATGCATAGCATTACACATATCCCCAAGGAGATGTGCTTTGCATTATGGGAGATACTGAGATAGGAGTGATGAGAGCTTTCTCCACCTTTGCAACGAGTTGCCTGGTGTTGCACTACCTTACCCCAGTCCTGAAGATACTTTCAGGCGCAAACTTTGTTTGCTCACACTTGGATAAAGGATTAAACTAAACTTATTATAGTCTAACCAACTGAAAAATAAACTCTTAGTTTGGTTACATTGTAATTTTCTTTAAAAAGAAAAACAGTTATAAAAGTTCCTGAAGTCAGCAACCAGAATCAAACTTATAACAGTGTTTCTTTCTGTAGTCTAGCACTACAGAAGCTGACACCATTTCCTTAGGGCTACACATGAAACCAATTAGGAGCAAGAACCTTCTCATTACTGATGAGGAGCTAATTAAAGAACTCCAATTCTTAAAAATTATCTTTCCACAAAGTAGCTACAATTAATGCAGTCTCGAGACTCCTTGTCAACCAACTGCACTCAATACACCTCCAGTGAAACAAAAATCAAAGATTTTATTGCTCTACCCTATGTTAGTCCTATTTCCATAAATCTGACTCAAATCTTTCGAGAATGTAATATTAAAGCATTATTTACTCCTTTCATCAAGATAAGATCCCTACTTTAGTACATTAAATGTACTGAATACTAGATACTGAAGAATATATTAAATGTATTCTTCAGTATCTAGGATGGCAGTTGAGTTACCTTTGTCTGCTGGGAGAATTATAATATCTTCATTTTTCTGTAGACTTTTTACGGCTTGACATTCTGCCATAACATATCCCAAATAATAAATAGTTTTTCTATTTGGTTATCTCTCGGCTTCTAGTGATTAATCTTCAATTTTATATATATATATATTTCTTTTCATTATTGACAGCTTCTCTAAACTGGTTGGTTATTTAATGCATGTTCAAGAATCCTATTTAAGCTAGCTTAAGTAGCTCAAATGGTAAAAGCCACAGTTTGTTTTGTCTTGATTATTTTACATATTCCAAATGCTGCAATCTCATTCACTTGAAGTGTTTGAAATGTAGCTTTTGTTGCTACTGTCATTATTACTACCATCTCTAAGCAAGAAATGATTTCTCACAGTCACTCTTCCATCTATTGGCCACATAATTTAAACTCTACAATTTCAACAGACTTATTCATATTTCAATTCTCAAAATCTTCATAATTCGTGCTAACATAATCACAGTAAGTTTCCAATATGCTGGTCTGAATATTTTTTATCTCTACTGAAATTTTCATTTACTTGTCCATTTTTCATATTAAACCTATCAGATATTTCATTCACAATTCCAATATGCTGAAATCATTATAGGGTTAGCAATTGTGCAAGAATTAATAATTATTTATAAATTAATTTTAAACATTTTCTTATAAATTTTGCTTACTCTGTTTTCATATATGTTATTGGAGTAATCAACTAATTGACAATACCAGTTATAGCGACGCTTCAGTGCACAATACAGCAACTACAAAACAGAAGAAAAATCCATAAAAAAGATTGTTATATAATAATTTAATGGACTTTATGACTTTAAACAGCACATGTAATTTATACATATAGGATTGCAGCTCATCTTAATTAAGCAAACACATTTTTCTGACTTTATGTGAATTATACATTTTACATTGTAAACTAATTGCTAAAAAATGGTACAAAAAATAATAAAAAATAAAGAAAATAAAGAAAGAACATTAAGTTTTAAAAATAAGCCCCAAACCTATGGCACAGTGTTGTGTGAGCAACTGATTAAGGAGAGAGAAAGGGAACGAGTTCACAGGTCTCTATAATAGCTGGAGGTTGTGTGAGGTAGACAGTCCAAAAACATAGGCAGATGGAATGAAAAAGATGAGAAGTTGGTTTGGCAGGTGTGAATCCACACAGTGGTTGAGTGCTGACCACATCTATTTGTGCTTTTACAGGTTTAAAGACACAAAGGAAATATGATTTACAAGAAAAATCAAACACAGAACATATACTAGTACAAGGGATATCCAGAAAGTAAGTTCCGATGGGTTGTCAGAGAAACAAAAATACACTTACAAAAAAAACTTTATTGGAAATTAAAGAAGACATCTTTCACTACTTTTCTACATAATTTCCACCACTGTTCAGGCAATTATCATAACGGGGCACCAAGAGTAGTATACCTTCGTGGTAGAAGGTTGCCACCTGTGACACAAACCATATATTGACTGCTTTTTTGACCTTGTCATCTTGAAACTGCTGGCCACCGAGGAAAGATTTCAGATGTTTGAACTGGTGAAAGTTGTTTGGCACTAGGTCAGGACTATATGGGGGATGATGGAATTGTTCCCAGCCGAAGGTGGCGAGAAGTTGTGTTATGCTGGCTGTGTGTGGGTGGGTGTTATCATGAATCAAAACAACGCCCTGGTAAACATGCCACGTTATTTATTCTGGATCGCAAGGTGCAGTTTCTTAAGGGTTTGGTAGTACATACTCATGTTGATTGTGGAGCCTTGACCCAAGAAGTCTAAAATTCCTTGTCTGTTCCAAAACACAGTGCATATGATTTTCCAAGTGGAAACTGTTGTCTTCAATTTCGTCTTGACTAATGATGAGGTGTGCCTCCACTCCATGGGTTTGTTTGGATTCAGGGGTTGCATGCGACACCCAAGTCTCATCCCAAGTGACAAGTCTGCTCAGGAAAGCATTGCCATCCTCATGGTAGCATGTCAATGCACTACCCAACCGATTCGCTTCTGTTGTTTCTGTAAGCAACTTCAGTACCCAGCACGTGCACAATTTCCAATAATTCAGTTTCTCTGAAATAATTTCATGAAGACATGAACGTGAAACTTGGAAATTCACAGCAAGAGTGATGTCATAGTAAATCCCCTATTCTGTCGAATCTTCTCTTCAACTGAATGCACCAAATCGTCAGTCACTAAAGATGGTCGCCCACTCCATTCATCATCGTGCACACCTGTCCTTCCTTCATCAAAAAGTCTTACCCATCTTAGTACCGTTGAATCACTCATTGCATGTTCTCCATAAACCTCCATAATTTGCCGATGAATTTCAGCTGCTTTAACATTCCTCACATTCAAGAAACGGATAATTGACCTAATTTCACATGCAGTGGGTGATTCAATTTTCTTAGACATTATAAACACACACCAACAAGCATATGCACTACGAGAATGTCTGAAAATGGCACCAACAGCTCACTAAGGAATCAACAAACTCAGCACACATGGGCACCATTGCGATCACAGCACTGCAATGAAAATATTTAAAAACGGAACTTACTTTCTGGACGTCCCTTGTATATACAAATAAACTCTTCAGATTATGGAACAGCACATTTCTGTAGAATACTAGATGAAAGGTGAATAATGCAAAGCAGAGATTAACTAGGTACTAATTTAAAAAAAAAAAAATAGATTTAAAATAGTGATACCTATTCTATTTGGGAAATGATAAAAAGCAGGGCTCATTTTATTAGTATTATTAGACAGATCACCACAGAGTCAAATATCATCGTGGGAGGTCCCCACTGTCATATTAGAAGTTCATCAAACTGTACCTTAACACATTCGCTTCCAACTACGAGTATACTCGTAGTTGGTAAACTAGCCACACAAGCCAGCTACGAGTATACTCGTATTACGCTTACCGCCGGCAACAAGATTACTGTACTGACCTTGAAGAAGTGAAAATGCTTGACTTGTGGAGCTAGCATCAAAACTGTGTATTCTCATAGATGGTATATGCTCTGCACAAGCCAACTACGAGTATACTCGTATGACGCTTACCGCCGGCAACGAGATTACCGTACTGAGCTTGAAGTGAAATTGCTCGGCATACGGGAACAGACTATGCCGAAGTAGCATGGCAGCGAACGTGTTAACCTTATTCAGCATTTTCACACTCATTACACTTTCAGGTTATGTGTTGCATTCCACTCAACAACCATTCTCCATGCAAAGAACCTGCTCTTCACACTCCCATGCTCCCACCCTGCTTATATTGTTTCCATAGATGGCTTGTTCTAAATCCCTGTCTCTCATTCTATTAAAAATTTCTTCTGCATTAACCTGGTAACAACTCCTCCTTGTCCTCCTATTTACAAAGGTATGCAAATGGAATTCTCTCAAAATGTCCTCATATCCCATGTTCCACAGTCTAGAGATGATTAACTTTAGTCAATCTCTGGACCTTTTCCAATATATCCTCAGCCCTATAAAAACAAGGTTACCAAATCTTGCATAATAATCCATATGAGGTCTGATTAAAGCCTTATATAATGGAATCATAACCTCCTCAACTTTTGTAGGTCAAGATCCTCCTCCTCATCAATATAATCCAACATGATGATTTCACTACTTGAGCAATATGATACCTCAACTTCAAGTACTTGTTCACTGCCACCACTCCCAGCTCTTCCATCTCCTCCACCCTGTTCAAATTCAAACAGCTGCATATCTCCAGTTAAACTCATCCCCATTAATATACAATTTAAACAATAATGTCCCAAAAAACAGATCTTGCAATATACCATTAATGGCATTCCTCTTTCAGGGTGCAACACTCCCATACACAACTTGCTAATATCTATCCAACTCACTAATCTAGTAAGTGACCCCAATTTAGTCAAGAACTTATAAAGCAGCAATCCATCAAAGGCCTTTCAAACATTTAAGTATGCTGCTGCATATGCATCTCTTTTGTCCAATGAATTCAGTACCTTGTGTAGTAAAGTAGATAGGTAAAACATGACACCATGCTGTCCATCACAGAGAACACTGATATTATTAGCCCAGTTCTATATCCTAGCTCAAACCTCTCGAACAGCTTAACCATAACTCCAAACATAGATTAGCTGATGATTTGAAGCCTCAATCTCATCATCTCCTTTCATGAAGCAGAATAATTTTGCCCTCTTTCCACTTTTTTTTTATGTTGCTCCCACCCATGAAAGGTTATTTGCAAACCTATAGTACATTTTGTTCTGTGGATGGGCTAAGGATTTTTTTTTAAAATATTTTTATCCATTTTTTATATTTTTAATTTTTTACATAATCCAGAAATCCTGTTCTAGAGACCAAACATGGAACTTTTTCAAGCAACTTTAGGCCTCCAAATAAACAGGGCAGTGGTCTCACCAAGAGCATTGAAATTCACCTCCCACTGAAACTATGGAATTTGCCCTGTTGCAAGACTTGTTAAACACATATGCAAATGATGTCGCTAACTCCCTGGAATATTCCATTAACACATGATGATATGTCATCAAGTCCTATTGCCTTATTAACATCAAGTTTACTTAATTCCTCATATCCTGCTTCCTTAATCACTCACCATCAGATGACCCTCTCCCATCTAATTTCCTCTACACTCAAAGCTTCTCATGATATCACTTATGAGGACAGAACACCCTGATGAATTGCTTACAGAATACCTTGACTATCCACTGTTAACTGATTAACATTTACCATAATCATTCTTTTTTTCTTCTATTTGTCACATATTGAAAGAACTGTAGGATTTTTCTTAATCTGAGTAACTAATTTCTACTCATACTTCATATTTTGCTGTCTCTAACTGATAATCTTTCTGGCCTGCTCTTTATACCTTCATGCAACTGACAGTGCCTTTGGAGGCAACACAGGATTATAGCAACACTTGCTATAGCTCCAAGATGACTCCTAAGCTTTTCATAATCACTGGCCTTTCAAATTCAATATCTTTTAGTCACATGTCTTTATATGGTTGGCCACCACTTCATTCACAATCACATCCTCTGTAACAGTGTTTCCCAACCTTTTTGAAGTCGCGGATCCCCTGTAGTGAATGCTAATATGTCGCAGACCCCTTGTAGAGAATGTTAATTCACCACGGCCCCCATAAGATCCAAAATGGAAATTTTTTATATTTTACAACACTGAATGTGTCATTTATAACAATGCAATATTGTTATAAATGGA
This sequence comes from Typopeltis vanoorti, assembly GCF_054136105.1. Classification (NCBI taxonomy): domain Eukaryota; kingdom Metazoa; phylum Arthropoda; class Arachnida; order Uropygi; family Thelyphonidae; genus Typopeltis; species Typopeltis vanoorti. The sequence goes on from NC_143568.1 coordinate 45,762,830, forward strand.
AATATTCAGAAGAATATAAACATATCAATTAGGCCAGGTGTGAACAACAGATGTGAGCAACATGATAAGATAAAGTTTAATGGAAATAAACTATCCCGCGGACCCCCTTTGAATTATTCGCAGACCACCGGGGGTCCGCAGACCACAGGTTAGGAAACACTGCTCTATAATATGATCAGATATAAGAATCTAAATCCTCATGTACCCCTCCATTAGCTACCACTTCATTCACCATCACATTCTCTATAATATGATCAGATCTATAATATGATCAGCCGGCAAAGGTTGGTCGATTGGTAGAGCCTCTGCTACTAATGGCTCAGTTAAGTAAGTTTGAGCGCGGTTAGTAGTTGGAAGGGGGCCAATCGTTCGATGCTGTCGGCACACTCTCCCTCGATGAGTCTTTGGACTCCCTGGAGGTGTCAAAATAATAATAATAATAATAATAATCTAAGAATCTAAATCCTCATGTACCCCTCCATTAGCCACCAATTCATTCACAATCACATCCTCTATAATATGATCAGATCTAAGAATCTAAATCCTCATGTACCCCTCCATTATATATTATCTAAGCTAGTGGTCTCTCAAGAAATTAATTTTCTTTATTTCCAGATACTCCCTTCAATTCAGTCTAATATTTCATGCAACAAGTCAAATAATGAATCAACATATAACAGAAAAATTGCATTTATTATTTTTTTTTCTGTTAAGAGCATACAAAGAGACTCAAGAATTCAGTTGTAAACTGGATTTATACAGAATGATGTGATGCAGAAATATCAAATGGCAAAAAATAAATTAAGTTACAAATTGAGTTATTTTAACAAAGTTTTAATTTAAGCAGTACACCTGCTTAAATTAAAAACACCTGCTGTTTTCTCACTTATATTATTTTAAGTATTACACACACACACACACGCATTTTTTATTCAAAGGATATTCATAATAAATTTTCATAATCTATCCTATAATATAAAATGATTTCTGTAACAGTAATTTCTGTAACCTTTTTCTGTAACAGTTTTGTGTCACGTTTTTTGTCAAGTTATTTGAAACGTTTTGAAACTCAGGGGCTACCCTAAGTGTCAAGTCTTCAAAATTCAAGAAGAACCGGCCTACTAATCCGGAACTCTGGGGGGGCTTTCGAGTCTTCAAAATTCGATCAAGTCATCAGAATTCAAGGTTCAAGGAGAACTGGCCTACCAATCCAGAACTCAGGTGGGGGGGGGGGGGGGGGGGTTGGACGCTGTAAGAGCCGGAGAGGGTGGGGGACTACCCTTTCGAGTCCTCAAAATTCGAGTCATCAGAATTCAAGGAGAACCGATCTACCAGTCCAGAACTCGGGGGGGGGGATTGGGCACCATAGACGTCAGGGGAGCGGAACCCTCCTAGTAAATAATAAATTCATAACATAAAAGAAGATCTAAACCATTTCTCATCAAGTAGACAAACTGATTTTGCATTAAGAATATTCTACGGAGTTTTGACATTGATAGCATAATCTTCGTAAGTTGGTACTGTACTACTTTTTTTAAAAAGTAAATTTCTAAAGAGCCTGCATATTTAACTTCTGAAATACTTAATCCAAAGAACAAATAAAAGGCAAATCTATGATATTTTTAGAGACAATCTTTTAAGCATGCAAACAGCAATACTACAAACAACTTATGCAAAATGTTAAGTACGCTCTTTAAATTACCACTATGCCACCAGTTTTGAAACTTTAAGTTTGCCAACTTGGTGCGAAATGCATATATTTCAATTAAAACAAAAATAAATTAATTTAGGATTACTGTAAAGTCTTTTTTGTCTTAGTTTCAAAGAATGCAGAGAGATGCCTTTCTTAGGTCATGCTGCATTTATAAAAAAAAAATAACATATTTACTTGAATATAACTCGCACCCCTGATTTTACTTTACAAAATAAGAAATTTAAATGTTTCACATACAGTTCGCACATGAAAAAAAAAGTTTAAAACTTTAAGAAATAGATAATGAATGTTGTTATGGCAGTTTCAGATATTTTAGAATTTGTTTGAAGAGAATTAGCATTTCAATTCAACAATTGTCAGCTTGCCTTTGTCATTGAGCTGCGTGATCTTTTGTTAATACCACACCAATCATATGCATAGAGACAGGAGGCAACCAGTAGACGAAATGTGGTAGTGAGAGTATTAACTTCTACTCGATCTTGGGTTGCGCAGGGGGATAAAGATTAAGAGACCATCATTAGAACTGTTGTGCAATTGGATTTTGAGAGCTTGGGACATGATTTTACCAGAAATAATTAATTTAATTACAGAAGCATTGTTGCAAAAGATTCAAATATACAGCGTGATGAAGGTGGGTGGTCGGTCGCATAAATAATGTCAATTAAAATTTAAATGCATTCATTTTATAATGTGAGCAAGTATAAATTATAATGAATATTGAGGATTTAATTATAAATGTCAATTTAGTTTTTTCCTGAAAAACTTTAGTTTCCAAAAATCCCAGCAGATATCTCATACCACAATGTTTTAACTTTAATTTTGGGGAATAAACTGGCAATTATATTTGAGTAAATATGGAACAAATTATAAAAACACAGCAGAAAAATGAAATGCTTCACCTTGTATAAGGTTAGCTGCAAAATTTGAAGAAAATGCACGTTCAGCCAAAGCAGCATGTGGAAGTTGAAGAAAGAAAGAATGTAAAGAAGAAATCATATCAAAAAATTCCTGGCAACTAAGTCAACGTGTGTTCAACCGATGATGTAGAACAAAATATACAAAAGCTATATGTAAACAACTAAAACAAAAAAAAAAACAAAAACAATAATACAGCAGACAAATATAAAAGTGGCAAAATGTTTGGGAGGCTAAAAAAAAAAATTGGAATCAATTTCATAATGATGATACAAGAACTGATAAAAATATTCTGGATAGCTAAAGTAATTACTTTTAAAAATTAAATGAGGTAATAAATGATAAACCATGGTAGAAAATATCCATTTTAGTTGAAATAATAATTTGAAGTACATATCAATACTTCGGATTAAAAAAAAACTTGAAATGTGAAAAGGCAACAGATCATTCAAAACCGAAATGTTGAAACATTGTGCTATGGATGTTTTGTCTGGGAATGCACTACAAATCCAGAAGGCTCACTCAAAAGGTTAGTTCCCAGATAAACGAGCAGAACTATGCCAATGTATAAAACAGGAAAACGAAATTATTATTATTAAGAAAGACCACCAAGGCAGTAGGGGCTCATCAAGGGAAGCCACATGCACCAGCTATCATACTTGTTCTTGAATTCATTCGCACTGCTTGCAACACAACATCCAATGGCAATCCATTCCAATCATGCAGCACTCTATGAGAAAAGAAAAAAAAATCTGGATCTCACTCCCTTCTTAGTTGCATTCATTCTCATCTTCCAAGGATACCCTCTGGTCTTCACCTTTCATAAAATAAAAAATTCCATCCACTGAAATTCTATATGACCCTTTCAGAAGTTTGTGAGTCAATCATATAACAGCTCTTTCTCCTCTTTGCTAGTGTCAACAGCCTACAAATTCTCAATCTGTTTTCATAATCAGTATTCCGCAATCTCGATGGCTCCTAAACTTCAATTTCTTATCTACTAATATCCCAAGATCCCTAGCCTCATCAGTTGCTTCCAGCATAATCCCACCAATATAATACAACATTAGATATCTAATCAAGCCAAAGTGAATAACTTTACATTTACTGACATTGAACTGACATCAATTTTCTCATCCTCGCAATTCCAGCTTATTCAAATCATTCTGCAAGTACTGCATATCAGCAGCATTCCTGATTATCCTACCTATCTTTGCATCATCAACAAATAGTTGTATGATGATTGTCAATTCCTTCCCAATATCATTAATGTATAGATTGAGTAACAGTGGACCAAGCACTGATCCTTGTGGTGTACACAACTGGTTACCTTAAAGCTTGCAGACTCACATCTCCCATATACACTTTTTGATATCTGTCATTCTCTTATCCACACTAATATTCTATAACCCAAACCCATATTCTCTAATTTATGCAACAGTTTGCCATGCTGTATTCTGTCAAAAGCCTTAGCAAAATCCAAACGTATCATGGTATATCCATTCTCCTTGTCTAGTTCAATGAAAGCCCTAACCAAATTTTCCAAAATCTTTACCATCACTCCTGAGATACTGATTGGTTGATAGTTGGATACATCCATCTTTGCACTACTCTTGTGCAATGGGATTATCATACATTCTTTCCACTCCTGTGGAATCTGCCCTGTTCTGAGACTCAAATTATATAGCATAGTCAGGGGAATAGCCAGTTCAGCTGAACACTCTTTTAGCATCCATGCTGATATCCCATCAGTTCCTATTGCAGAATTCTTATTCAGTTTGTGCAACAGCTCTTGTACTTCCACCTCATCCACATGAGTTTCCTCACAGGGTGAAGAGGTAGCAGCAAGTTCAATGTTGCATATACCAGGTTGATGGCATTTATCAAAATGGCTGCTCATTAGTTGCACAATCACTTCTGTATCTGTCACCCTCACACCATCTGCATTCAGTAGAATTATTCTTTCATATTCATTCTTTCTTTCTTTGCAGCATATCGATAGAATTCTTTGGGTTATCTTCCTTGTAGTTTCTTTTCATATCCTGACTACCTTCACTATGTGGAATTTCCAGTTATCATGGTGTAACATGAAGAGAAAATAAAATAAAACCCCTGTATAATAGCTAATACAGAAATTATTTAAAGAAAGAAAAATATTCTTGCATCCAAGTAAAAGTAAAATATATAACAAAAAAAGTGTTTGTTGAACTAACTAATAAAAGAAGGAATATATTACAGTTGTGATATGAAAAAAATTAGCTAAGTAAGACAGAAAGGATTAGTCATAAGGAATTGTATGTGAGAGGCTAGAGATTAAAATATTAAGTAAATTCTTAGAAATTCAGACCAAATTTGGAAGGGGGATTAATTTAGAGGCTAGCAAAAGAAAAACAATAGACTATCGCTCGGGGTCAATTCCCAGATTTAGACATCGTCACGTGTGAGTAGCGTACTCGCCGACCTCAGGATATTTAACAAAAAAATGCCACCCTAATTGGTCGGTGAAGTCGAATCCAGTAAGGGGTGGAGAAAAGAAATTAAAGAAGGTGCCGGTAGGGGTCAAGGTATAAAAGGGTTAGAACCCCCCCCACGAGGCTTTTTCCCAGAGAGTTTCTTCACAAGTTTTTTCATATAGGTTTCACATGGTTTTCCTGAGTGGTGGGATTGGAGTTATCTCTGTCGTCACAACAAGGAAACAATAGTGAACGGGATTTCGATTCCGTATTTCCTATGGTAAGAAACGAGGAATGCCATTTAGCTATAAAGGAAAGAAGGTATTATCTATGTGTTTCAACATCCGGTGACAACTACGAAAAAAGGAAATGTGTAAAGAAGTCGGTGTCCTCATGGTGAGTTTCACTGCCATTGTATAGATGATTCTAAGTGTGTCCTTAATTCAAGTACGAAAAGTTAAGATCGCATAAGCACAGTTTAATGCCAAAAGAACTTAGGAGTGACCGATTATAGGAGAGATCATACCAGGATAGTTCAATCGGAAAAAGGTAGAGGCCAATATAGAAAACTCAAGAGAAAAAGGTACTGTAAAAATCTCGTGTTAACTGAAAATCGTCTGTAATTGTAATCATTATTCTATTACTGAACTGTTGAAGAGACTAAGAAAATTTATACTAGGACTTTAGTACATGACTGATTATAATGAAAGTATGCTTGTTATTATTAATATTATATAGGTAATTCATGTGTCCTGAGAATTATGCATGTGTATTGTAACGTATAGGAAAGTTTTAGATGTCAAAGTTATGTGTTAGTATAGTGAAAGGATAATTTAATCTACATAGTTTTGGATAGTTAAATAGAGTGAATTGATCACATATGTTCATGTGCTACAGCATATAGTGTATATTCAGACCAATATATGGTTAACTAAGGTGTTAATTAGATCTGGGATTATACATATGATTGTATGTGTTGAATATGTTATGGCGGCATGATCGTAATACCCATATAGGATCTTAGCCAAATACTTGTGATTAGCTAATGTTATTTTGTAAATATTTTCTTAGTATTGAATTGAATTATATTAGAAATTGAATTGTACCATGCTAATGAGTTTAATAAACCTTTGTTCACTGATAAAACAGTTGTCTGAAATTGCTGCCCAATGCACCACTTGAAAACGCACGAACCTACTCACGTGGGAGGGGAGAATATTTAAATGAGTAACGAGATAAAGTGTCACGACTGCAATATTGTTTCACATTCAGACATATTTTGGTGATTGCTCCTTGTTTTTGTATTTAATATCTCAAACTAAATGTCCCAAAAGGTGCAGTATAATATAAATATTAGGGACACTAAGGGGAGAAATAGCTTAAATATTTGTATTTTGGGGTGATATATTTCGTACATAGATAAAAGTTGAATATAGATAAGCAGAATTTCACTAGATAAAATAATAATCATAAATTGGGACACAACACTTGGCTTTCCATAAAACAGTTCTCTCTTCTGTCCTACTGCTTATAATTTTCATAACAGACATCACCCTTATGCACATGGTATTCTTTCCACATCATCCTTTTTTTATGAATCTCTTGCTTGATAAGATTAAACATCCATTTAACTCCTACCCTATTAATTTTTGAAACTATTGGGGCACGTTCTGATATTGCATCACTTAAGTATTTTTTAAATGCTTCCCATACACTGTTGATATTCTTCTTATCCAGCTACCGATACCAATGTGCTGACCTCAGTATACTCCTCAGTTGGTCATAATTTCCTGCTTTGTGGTTGGGCATGTAACCTTTCTTGAATGGAACAATCATAAAATTTGCTTCCCAAAGTGAGTACTGCACAATCACTGTCACCAACTGGAGGTAGAATAATTATATCTTTAACTGAAACATCCTCTGATACTATAATCAAATCTAACACTCTTTGACCTTGAGTTCCTTCTGTCACATGCTTGAGAAATTTGTCTTGCAGCAGCTCAATAAATTCACTTTCATTATTCTCGTAAGATTTTACTGCTACCCAATCAATGTTCAGATAACTAACATCTGCCATTATGATTAGTCTTTTCGTGCCCATTATCTTTATTTGGTGATGCATTTCTTCATCGCTAACAACTAATCCACCAGGTCTGTAACAACACTTGTTAGATCTTGTTAGACTCCACCTTACAGCAGATGACTTTAAACTCACTGCCACATGAAAACTTTTTACTAGTATTAATCATAGGTCTCAACTCTAACTAGATTCAAATTATCTGATATCATTAGCAGCATGCCCCCTCCTCTCCTATCCTATCTATCCTTCCTAAAAATAGTATACTGTTTACACTAAATACCAGTTAGCATGTCTGATTCTGATAGCCAGATCCCACTAATGCCTACAATCTGAGGTCCCAACATATTGACCAAGGCAACAACCTCTACCCCTTTGTTTCTGATACTCCTACAATTCATGTACAGATATAAGCTACCTGCATGTTCTTTTGTACAGTCTTGTCTGCAGTCTGCACGACACAGTTGGACAAATTGCAGATTTCTGTTCTTCTCCAGTACCTTATATATGCAGACGTCTTTGCACATTTGATGGGTCCTAGTTTGGACCCATCAAATGTGCAAAAAAGTCTGCACAGAAGAACACAAAGTTGAAATTGTTCTCTCCTCGTAATCATTTTCAGGTTACTGAAAATGATTACTTACACACAGATTCTCATGATTCTTCCATCAGAATTCAGTTTCCCTGACCCTCTGTGTTAGGTCTCATACTAGTTATTAGTTTTTCAAGGCCAAACATATTCAAATGCAGAGCATCCCTCTTATACAAATCCAGTCTTTCCTCAAACTCACTCCATACATTCAACAACTTGCATCCATTCCTTCTACACAGCCTATACATTGAATCATTTGCCATCATAGTCCTTCTTCTTAATTAGTTTTTTGTCATATCGAGGTAATATACGAGGTGGGTTCTGAAAGTTTCTGGCCTGACGTACAAAATTCGTGCCAATTTTAAAATGCTGTGCGAGACAGATAGCACCATCTATGAAGAGCTTAGTGTACCAGTTTCAACTCTCTACCTGAATCATTCGGTTGGAGGCACTTGTCTGACAAACACGTGGCATGCTAAAGAGGCTGTAATGTTAAAAACTGAACCAAAAAAAAGGGCTTTCTCCAAATGCTATCAAACAGTGATTGGATAGTATTTATGGGGAAGCTTCTCCTTCATATTCCACCCTGAAGGAATGAGGCTAAACAGTTTCACCTATGGGGAGAGAGCATCGAAGATGATCCTCCTGATGGTTGGCCTACAGAAGCAATGACTGAGGAAAATGGTTCTCTTGTTGAGGATCTGCTCAATGACAGATGGATGAGGCTCAAAGAAATCTCAGCAAGGTTGAGGCTTTCTATAACAACTGCCTTTCGCATAATTTACAAGAAGCTTTACATGGCAAAGGTCAGTGCAAGATGGGTGCTGCGACTTCTCTCTTCAATTCTGAAGGAGCATTGTGTGACCTGTTCCCGTAACATTTGATTTTGAGTTACGGAATTCCCTTGAGATTTTGTCGTGGGAATCAGAGAGAAGCTGGAAACCATTGTCACTGGGGATGAAACCATGGTTCTTTATCATGATCCTCTTTCCAAAAGGGAATCCATGGAGTGGTGCGAACCAGGTGAAGCACTGCAGAGAAAAGCCAAGGTCACTCAGTCCACCAAGAAGACCACGGCAACAATCTTTTGGGATTGCCATATACTCCTCAATATACACCATTCTCTTGATTGACCTCAAGGAAAGGAATGCCACTGTGAATGCAGAATATTATGCTTCACTCCTGCACAAACTTCGCAACACCATAAAGGAGAAGAGACAAGGAATACTGAGTCGCGGTGTTAGCCTGCTTCACAACAATGCTCTACTCCATACGGCTATTGTTGTGAAGGCTGAAGTGAAGGACTGTGGCTTCCAGGAGATTGAACACTCACCCTACAGTCCAGATCAAGCACCCAGTGACTACTACCTCTTCTAAAAACTGAATAAACACTTTCGAGGAAGAAAATTTGCAGATGACAATGAAGTTAAAGATGCAATTTTAGACCATTTTGAAGACAAAAGTACAGACTATTTTTTCAAGGGAATAGAAATGTTAATTCAAAGATGTGAAAAGTGTGTTGAAGTAAAGAGAGATTATGTTGAAAAGTGACACAGTTGTTTTTTTCTCTCACCTCTAAAATGGAACCACCCTCGAACTTACGATTTTCACTTTCTCACTCTTCAGTCATATGAAATTAGAGAGGAGTTTCCCTACTGAATATTCCATAAGATTTATGCAAGCACATTTGAGAAAAGGCTAAAAAAAATTGCTGAAGGAAAAATTGGTTGGAAATGAGCTAGATTTAGCCTAAAATGTTAATCTAATCTAAGAATGCATTTGAAGATATTCAAGAATATATAAGAAAAGAAATAAAATAAAACCATTCATTTATTTTTAATGGATTTCTGTATCATCTATTGCTGTTGGAGTAAACAGATTACTTCCTCCACCGAGTTATGGCACTGTTAAAAGATGAAGCCAACTTTAGCATTTTTCCTTTGACTTTTTTTTTTTTGAATGAACTTATGCTACTGACTTTATTTTCACTTCTCTATCGACTGCTCCAACAGAAACAGTCAAGTCAGGAAGATCAAAGCTCTCCATTTGTTTCTCTTCTCCAGTATTCCTTCTTCACAAATACTGTTCCCAAATACTCTCTTATGTGGTCTCTCCACATTTTAAATGGTCTTCTCACTTTTCATATATACAGTGTACCCATTAAGTAATGAGATTGATTTTTTACAGGACAGCCCTTTGCATAAAAGTAACAAATGTGTTTATAGTTTTGACCACTAGAGTGTGTTGTAATCGCAGGTGAAATTTTCGAGTTAGGTAGGTAATACAATAGTTTTCATATGAAAACCGTTGGAGTGTGTGAGTGGAGTGTGTCAGAAGTTGCATCATGGAGCAAAGAGCTGTGATAAAATTTTACTGTAAATTAGGAAAAACTGCTACAGAAGTGTACCAAGAACCTATAAAAGTTGATTCCGATGACTGTCTGAGCTGTGCAGATGTGTTTCACTAGTTTTCAACATTTAAAAAGGAGAGGCAGTCCCTAGAGGATGAACCAGCTGTGGTTAGCCAGATTCTGCATGGACAAATGAAAATGTGGTGAAAACTAAGGAAATTGTTGTCCATTTGCCTAGTGGCAACTAACCACTAGGCTACTTGCTATACCGCTTGGTGTTGGTAAGGAAATCACCAGATTAATCTTAAAAAGAGATTTGCGCAAGAGGCAGATTTGTTCGAAGTTTGAGCCACACACAGCGACAGATGAAAACAGAGAGAGCACCGGGTTACATGTTATCAAAATTTCATTCCTGAAGTTGATCAAGATCATGATGTATTGTAAAAAAATCATCACTGGAAAGTTGGTGTTTTCAGTTTTGATCTGGAAATGAAACATTAGAACATGGAACCTCTCCCTGATGGAAGAAAGTCAAGTTGCAAAAATCACGTGTCAAGACAATGGTCATTGTTTTTTCGACAATGCTGTATTTATCCACCATGAATTTATTCCCAGGGCAACACAGTGAATGGTCAGTATTATTTAGGAATAAAGGAATGTCTGTACATCTGCATGCGACATCAGGAAAAAAATGTTCCACAACAACAATTGGTTTCTGTTGCACGACAATGCATCTGCACAGTGTGTGCTGTCTGTGAAATAGTCTCTGGTTTCAAAGTTAATCTGCGTAAGCGAACATCCCACCCATTTGCCAGATATAGCTCCCACAGACTTTCTCCTCTTCCAAAAGACAAAGCATGTCTTGAAAGGAGAGCACGTCAGAAACATCGAGGACATCCAACACGGTGTGACCCAGAGACTGAAGGAGGTTTCCATTCAGGACTTCCACCATGCCTTTGAACACCTGTATGACAGATTTAAACATTATGAAGAGTTGGAGGGAGATTATTTTGAATCGTGTAATTGACAATTCCAAAAATAGTTCTTTGTTTTGATATAATCTAAGGCATAGGCTAAGGCATTTGACAGGATACCACATGGAATTCTAATCCATAAACTACGACATATGGGAATGGATATAGGGTTGGTGAGATGGATAGGTGGGTGATTGATGGTGAGATATCAGAGAGTAGTTTATTCAGGAGTAGAGTCCAAAAGACGGCCTGTGACTAGTGGTGTGCTGCTTCTGTTCTTGGACCACTGCTGTTTAATTTGTTCATTAACGATATAGGGAAGGATCTAAGTGGAACAGTTCATTTGTTCGCTGATGATGCAAAGTTTGGGGGGGGCGATAGTGAATGCAGAAGATGTCAAAGTCTTGCAGGATGACTTAGATAGATTGGAGTTCTGGGCTAAGGAGAATGGATGGCAATTTAATGTGACAAAATGTAAGGTTATGCATTTTGGGGTGAAAAGATTAGCAGCAATATACCACATTGGTGGAACTGTACTCCAGGAGATTGATGAGGACAGGGACTTGGGAGTGCTGGTGAATAGGGATATGAAGTTTAGGGGGACACATTGCAAAAGTGGCTAAATCAGCTCATCAAATCACTTGGTTGCTGAAAAATACTTTGACGAGCAGAGACAAGCAAGTTATTGTTCCTCTGTACTGAGCTTTGATAAGACCTCATCTCGACTACTGTGCCCAGATTCAGTCACCTAGGTTTCTTCTTGATGGAGAGGAGGTGGAGAGGATCCAGAGGCGAGTGACCAAGATGATAGCAGGTCTATGGAATGAACCTTATGAGAACAGTGTCAACAAGAATCAAGGTCTAATTTTACCAGAAATTTGGAAAACTTTAATCAGATCATAAAACATCAAAGAAATGAACTTTCATAACAATCACGTCATGAGCCATAACGAATAAATCACGTTAACGAGACACGCACATTGTCACGCACAATACCAATTTTTTGTATGAATTAGAACCATCAGTTATAACCTAGTCTGTAACCTTCATTTTAGCTTACTAGTTTGTATTCCCTGAGGATGCCAATAGAAAAATTGGCGAAACATGTAGGAGGATAAAATAAAGCTACTTGACAAAGATTATATAAAAAAAGTGTAATAGTCTTATCAGAACAGATTGAAGATTTGTGGGTTGCAGAAATTGGTTGATAGGCGGAAAAGGGGAGATATGATTGAGACATTCAAATTGCTGAAGGGTTTCTTTAGGATTAATTCAGAGGATATTTTTTTAGATCAGGACTGGTGGTGGGAGAACTAGGGGACATCTATGGAAGCTGGCAAGAGTGTGGTTAGCAAGGGTGTTAGAGCTGGGTTCTTTACTTTTAGAGTGGTAAATGAGTGGAATAAGCTGCCAGAGTCTGTTGTGGGTGCTATGACGGAGAGTGAGTTCAAGGCAAGGTATGATAGATACTGTGAGAATGTCGTATAGTTGTGTGGACATGATGTTTAGGGCCTCCCTCGATGAGTCTAAGGCCTCCCTGGAGTCGCCCGTAATAATAATAATTGTCTCATTACTTAAGGAGCACACTGTATATATACATTCTTCTTGGTATTCTTTCTAAATTCATTCTATAGGATTTTCTTGGATTTGGTTTTAAGATTTGTCCCAAATAAAAGTTATCCCTAATTAACCGGATTCTACTGTAATTTCAAAAAGATAAATAAATATATATATATATATATATATATATTATATTTTGCCATCCTGGTTGGTTGAGTGGTTAGCATATATGCTCTCCAGCCAAATGGCTGTGGGTTCAAATCCTGATGTGGGCATTGTTATTTGTGATTGTCTATGAAAATACCAGTGGTGGCATGTAACTACGGTGTGACCCAGATTGGTGTAGTCGCAGTTCATTGTAGTTGGTGGACTGAGTGGTGGAGACAGAGCTCTAGAGCAAATGCCCTCCCTCGATGAGTCAATGGATTCCCTGGAGGTGTCACGTAATAATATATATATATATATATATATTATTACGTGACATTATTAATATTAATATATTATGTGACATCATTAGTAATATTACGTGACACATAATATTAACATTATTACGTTAATATATATATATATATATATATATATATATATATATATATATATATATTAACAAATATTTAAAATCACTCATGACTATATGCTTCTTTCCCAGATTCTATCAGGAACATCGGGAGTCTGTAAATACTTTCCATCAGCTCCTTATTCTTGCTACTGATCTTAGTTCAGCAAAACTCTTCTTCTCACATTCTATTAAAGTCAATCTCCTCCATGTATATTTAGGACAGCCATGCTTTCTCTTTCCTTTTGTATTCCATTCCAGGGCTGCGTGACAGATTTCTTCGTGATCTTTACTAAGTGTATGTCCAATCCCATCTATATTTTTGTTTTCTGATTTCAAGGTTGACTTTTTGCTGATTTGTTATTTTCCATAGATCTTCATTAGTAATAATTTGTGACCACCAAATTCGAAGTATGCTCCGCAGACGTCGGATTCTGAATGTTTTGATTAAAATTTTGATTAACTACCTTAATCTTAATAATAATGGGGACTTAAAAATCTCAAGAATTTGGATGGCACACATTCAGCCCACTTAGTTTCCAGCAAACTCTGACTTTAGGACTCTAAGTAATTTTTCATTTTTTATTGGCCACTATCCATACCAGCTAAGTAATTAAAAATTAACTTATACGAGGGTTGTTCGATTAGTCTGTGCAAAAATGAAGAAAACAATTTTTTTGGGACACACATTTTTTTATTTTTCAGCATAGTCTCCTTTGAGGTCTATACACTCAGTTCAATGATGCTCGAGTTTTTTGATCCCATCCATGTAGAATGATTTGTCCAACTCTTCAAAATAGGCAGTTATTTCAGCAATCACCTCATCATTTGATGAAAATCTCTTTCCTGTCAGCCATTTTTTCATGTCTGGAAACCGATAGTAGTCCGAAGGAGCCAAATCTGAAGAGTAGGGGGGGGGGATGCGAAAGGACTTCGCAGCGTAAATCAAACAATTTTGTGTAACAATAGCAGAAGAGTGAGCGGGTGTGTTGTCGTGGTGAAAAGAATCTTCTTTTTTACCAAGTGTGGTTGTTTTTCCTTTATTTCATTATTTAAATGATCCAGCAAAGACACATAATACACTCTAGTAATTGTTTTGCCCTTTTCCAAGATGTCTATGAAGATTGTGCCACGAGCATCCCAGAAGACGGTAGCCATAACTCTTCCTGCTGAAGGAACGGTTTTCGCTTTCTTTGGTGCAGATTCCCCGCTTGCAACCCATTGTTTTGATTCCTTGGTCAGGCTAGTAGTGATGAATACATGTTTCGTCCACTGTTACGAAACAATACAAACTTTTATTCCATTCAATAATGTGGTTGGTTGTAGAGAAGCTGGAAGAAAGGCCAATTAATTAAATAAGAGTTAGTTATTCATTAATTTCTGCGGTCAAGAATTATAACAATTTCATATATGGAAGAAAGTTGATGTTCAGAAACTGGTCATAAAATCGTAATTTTTCTTTTTTCGTTTAATGTGTCTCTCAGCCACAAAAGGTTTATGCAAAGATACAGTATATTAGTCTTGTAGGTGGGCTAAGGGTTTTTATTAATTTGATATATGGATGCACATATATATAAACATATATTCATTCATTCCAGAGCGGATATGCTAGCCACTCGGCCAGCCTGGTTGGCCGAGTGGCTAGCATATCCGCTCTCTTGCCAAGAGGCTGCAGGTTCAAATCCCACGTAGGCATGGATGTTTGTGATTGTCTTCCACCTTCATACATTCATTCACCCAAGTATAGATACACTCTCCCAATATGGACTAGGTCACCATGGGAGTAGCAGATCCAAACCTCCTGCAATGGGAGAGGCCTTCACCCTGATGTTCAGAAACTGGTCATAAAATCGTAATTTTTCTTTTTTCGTTTAATGTGTCTCTCAGCCACTAAAGGTTTATGCAAAGATACAGTATATTAGTCTTGTAGGTGGGCTAAGGTAGAAAAATAGGCTGTTCATCATTCATTCATTCACTACACAATCCAGAAACCAGAGACCAAACATGGAACATGTTTCAAGCCACTTCAGGCCTCCAATACACAGTAGTCTCACAAATGGACAATGAAATTCGTCTTCCAAATCACTACAGCAAGATTCAAACCTGCAGCCTGTTGGTTGGAGAGCAAATACACCAATCACCCAGTCAATCAGACCAGCAGTTGTGTCCATAATATTGGGCACATAAATTCCTTGAGGATATGTACCAGATAATAAATTCTGAACGGTGCTGAAAGGTAATTACCAAAAAGCAATTATATTTCATTTAATGAATAAAAGATAAAATTCACATTAAATACAAACTGCCAAAACATACCTCTACTGCAATATATAAATTAAGAAGAAGAACCCCAGTGTTGTAACCTAATAAAGTCCATTTGAAGTGAAATGCTGGTCGACATTCCATCACTTTAGGTCCCAAGTATACAATAATCAAATAAGCAATAACAAGAATAATTGTAGGTCCAGGAGAGCTCATGAGAGGCCAGTCTGCTACCCTATGATCTAGTAAAGTGAAATATTTTGTTTTAATATATATATATATATATAGAGAGAGAGAGAGAGAAAGAGATGTATTTAATATCAATAAAAGTTTTCATCTAAAAGGTTTTATTAATATCAGGTTAATATGGGACTGTACGTATATGATCATTTGCTTTCACACTTGTTTAAACAATTACATTCAATTTAACAAATGGGTTTTCTGTAGAGAAATGATGCTTGTTACTTATTTAGAAACAAACATGCACTCTACACATTTAACCTTCTACACAAAAAAAAAAAAAAATACATTTGAATTTAATTCAGAAATTATATTTTGAAAAATGAAAAACATGATTACCTCAATTACTGTTTGATAATGAGACGATTGCAAAATTTATTATGGAAGGACCTCTACCTACCACTATGTTCAGCATCTTCTTTAGCCTATTTCCATCCACAGCTAGATATAGTCCTCCCCCTTAACATTCCAGTCCTGTTTGACTTTAGCCAATGTCCATCATCTCATCTTGTTAACTGGCAACCTTTCCTCCTCAATTTTGTTCACCTTTCATTTGTCACGCTACTAATATGGCTAAGCCCATCTCCATGCTTTATATTACTTCAAAATATCTTCTACTCTAGTCATCTAATTCTATCCCTTTTTTTGGTTTGTTTTTTAAATGTGGAGCCATTCTTCACTCTAAGCTATCTGAGCCACATGCAACCTGTCTCCCTTTTTTATTTATTGCCCACATCGCTTCCATAGGTAAACACTTTGCAGTGTTTACCTACGCCATATTAAATCATTTTCTTTTTTTAAACATACAGGCAAATCTATATCTCTATCTAATCTGCTTATCTCTATCTTGTTTTTCCTTAAAACTAATCAACTGAACCGATCAAGGTAGATATAGTCCTCATAATTTCAATAGAATTATCTGCTAATTTTAGTTGATTATTGATTTATTAAGTCTTTTTTTCTGCTTGCTCTGTCAAGGTCATTTAGCATTTTCTCTTTTCTTTTTTTTTTTTTGCTAACAGAGTTTATTTTTTTGTTTATTACTTTTAACAGAACAATATTATTATTTTTATTAAGTTTATTATTTTTAACAGAACAATATCGTCTGCAAAATGTAAATGACAAATTTTTCCATTGATCTTAATTCTGTAGTTTTCCCATTAGACATTTCTAAAGGCTTCTTCTAAAATAGCAGAAAAACAATTTGGGTGATATTGGATCTCAGTGTTTTACTTCTCTCTCTCTCTCTCTCATCGGAAAACTCCTTTCCCTGATGTTCTAACTTTATGCTGACTGCTGAGTTCTGATATACAGTTTTTAATATATCCAATATCTTTTAAAGAGATGGCTACTGTTTTAAGCTGTTTATTATTATTGTGCTGAAAATAGTGCGCATGCACGTGTGTGTGTGTACACACCATATACAGAGTCCATCAAAAAATGTATACCCATTGCAGCAAAAGAAAAACCTGTATAAAAATTGTAATACTAAATTTATAGAGACATCAAGGGATGAATACAAGTTACCTTTGACTTCTACAATTACACGAGATGCTCAAAGTAATTACCATTAGCGTCCAGACACTGATTACGGTGAACTACTGCTTGGGCAACGTTGGCCAGTGTCCAGTGGGATTGCTGCGCATGTTGTTTCAATTTCTTTCCGAAGGGCCACCACTGTAGCTGGTTTTCTACGATACACTACATCCTTTAGAGTCCTCCATAGGTAGAAGTCCTAGGGCATTAAATCAGGAGACCGGTGGAGGGGGGAACTCAACTGCACCTCTTACGTCCTATCCATTGTCCCTGCAAACTCTCATTGAGGTAAGCTCTCAAGTCTTGGTGGTAGTGTGGTGGTGGTGTGTGCCATCTTGTTAGAAGAGAAATTGATCATTCCCATAAAGTGTATGTGCGTAGCATGTCTAGGTACACTTGACCAGTAACAGTACCTTCAAAGAAGAATAGTCCTATTAAATCCCTAGATGACAATCCACAGATATTGGATTGTCATCTAAGGATTTGTCATCACTGGAACAGACATTGGGCCCCAGAAAATTGACTGCCTTGTCCACATGAACGCCTGGATTTTCTTGAGCCCAGTAAACACAATTATGCCAATTCACTGTTCCATTAAGCTTAAATTGTGCTTCATCAGTCCAAACCATATTCCTAACAAAATCCTCATCCACCATGTGTTGAAACCACTCACAATACTGCATTCTTTGATCAGGAACGTCTTCATTCATTGCATGTAATAATCTTGGGATGTAAACTTTCCATTTAGCTGCTTTAAGAATGCACTGCATGCTTGTACTGCTAACTCCTGTCTCACATTGTGTGGTAGACTTCTGTGGCGAGCATGTAAACCCGGCTTGTCCAACCCGCGGTCCGCATGCGGCCCAACAAAAAATCGTAAACTTACAAACTTTATGAGATTTCAACTAAAAATAGCATTAATAATACTACAAATACAATTTTAACATGCTATTAAGTTATAAGCGATGAATTTTTGAATTTAACACATTCTTTAGCAATGAGAGTTTCATAAAATCATTCTCAAATAATTGTATTTATTCAAAATTGCTGTCCATGCGAGTAGTAACTTCTCGACATAATAAATGGTGCGCTAGCGCTCTTGCTTCCTACTTTTACCACGCAATAGATGCCTCTCTATGGGTACACTAGTACGGCTTTCAATGTGACACCGAAAAAAGGTGCAGACGTTATGCGTGTTTGTGGCGATTTGGCGAGTAATTTTTTTTAGTAGTAAAAATTTGGTGATTTTGGTGATTAAACCTTGCTTTCTAATTTTCAATTTATTTTTTTTTTAATTCCAGCATGGCTTCCACAGCGTCTCCAAAGAAAACCGAATCAAAAAAAAAATAAAAATTATGGAAGAAGGAAGATTGTTCAACGAAAAGTGGACAGATGACTACTTTTTTTCTGTCTAGGCAAATACTAAGGCAATCTGCTTAATCTGTAGGGAATTTGTGCCAGTTTTCAAAGACTACAATTTGAAAAGCATTATTACACACAAAAACATGCTGTGAAATTTAGTGCGTATCAAGGAATGTGTCGTAAAGACAAAATAGCAAAACTGAAAAAAAGTCTATCATCTAAACAAAATTTTTTTTTTAAAAAAAAATAACAACTGAAATGGATTCTATTGTAAAAGCTAGTTATGTGGTTGCAAACCTGATAGCAAAAAAATCAAAACCATATGGTGATGGAGAGTTTATTAAGCAATGTATGGAAAGCGTGACAGATATAATTTGCCCTGATAAAAAAAAGGGGATTTTTTCTAAAATCAGTTTGTCTCACCAGACTATAGCCAGGCAAATTGATGAAATAGGGAAATCTATCGAAAAAGGATTGGAGAGTAAAGCTGCTAATTTTAAATTTTATGCTTTGGCGATAGACGAAAGTACTGATGCTACTAATACAGCTCAATTGGCAATTTTTATTAGAGGTATTGATGACGAATATAATATCACTGAAGAAATGACTTCTTTAGTGCCATTAAAAGACTAAATCAAGAGATTTATACGAAGCAGTGAAATACATTAAAGCGATTTTCTTTGTCCATTGTGAACATATCTGGTATAGCTACTGATGGTGCCCCGACGATATGTAAAAGAGATGGACTTGTAAAATTAATAGAAGACGATGCAATTGCCTCCCAAAATTTACGTATGACAAAATATCACTGCATAGTATACCAAGAAAATTTATGCGCAAAAGCTTTAAAGATGGATAACGTCATGCAGATTGTCATCAAGGCTCTTGACCGTTATTTCATAACGGTCAAGGAATTGAATCATCGCCAATTCCAGGAATTACTTAAATTTATGGACGCTGACTATGGGGACATCATTTACTTTTCAGAAGTAAGATGGTTAAGTCGAGGTAAAATGTTGAAAAGATTTTGTGATTTGCGAAATGAAATCAAGTCGTTTATGGAATCAAAAACAAAATTTGTGCCAGAACTTGACAAAAACTGGCTCACAGATTTGGCATTTTTAGTAGACTTGACTGCTCATTTAAATGAGTTAAACATGCATCTTCAAGGTGAAAACCAACTGATCAATGATTCGAAATGAAACTGAAACTATGGCAATCTCAAATTAAGGCAAACAATTTTATGCATTTAGACACATTGGCTAAACACGGTCCTGTGAAC
The DNA here is from genome assembly GCF_054136105.1 of Typopeltis vanoorti. Taxonomy (NCBI): domain Eukaryota; kingdom Metazoa; phylum Arthropoda; class Arachnida; order Uropygi; family Thelyphonidae; genus Typopeltis; species Typopeltis vanoorti. The sequence continues at coordinate 45,782,703 of NC_143568.1, forward strand.
AACGAAAAATATGCAGCCTTCTTGCTTTTCTATTTGTTACAGGAATTTGAGAACGAGTTTCAAGATTTCCGGAAAAATCATAAATCTTTTGTATATTTGCGACTCCATTTTCAGTTGACATAAACATATTACCTGCCAATTTTCAAATGGAATGCATAGAGCTGCAATCTGACATTCAACTTAAAGAAAAATTTGATCATGTCTCTTTACTGGACTTCTATAAGATATATCTTCCCAGAGAAAAATATCCCTTGCTTCACAATCATGCCTTATTCGTGTCATGGTTATTTGGAAGCACCTACATTTGTGACAGCTATTTTCAAGGATGAAGCACACGAAGAATAAAACTAGAACCAAATGTCTGATGAGCACCTTGAGAACTCACTGATAGTTGCAACTACTTCCATTGAACCAAATATCGAAGCATTAGTGTCTCAAAAACAATGTCAAACATCTCACTAATTTCATGTTGCTGTCTTGTCTTTTACAACAAAAAACTCATGAATTAATGAAGTTTAAATTACTTAAATATGTTAACTATATATTCTACGTTTTTTTTTGCTCATCAGCTATCATTAGTGTTAGTGTATTTTATGTGTGGCCCAAAACAACTCGTCTTCTTCCAATGTGGCCCAGGAAAGCTAAAAGGTTGGACACCCCTGATGTAAACTATTTCAACACCATAGCTGAGAACGCAGGACTTGTTGCTGTGCGAGGCCTCCCGGATCTTCCCTTGTACACGATACCATGGGTCTCACACTTAACACGAATACGTGCAATTGTCAGGTGTGTTGGAGGTTGTTGCAAACTCAAGCCTCCACTGTCGTTAAACTGCAACATCGTCTTCTCAAAAATTTGAAATACCATTTTAAAATGGTCTTGTGTTCCTCAAATGACAATTGTGCCTCAGCCATTTTGTTTAACTTTCCTACCAGTCACGTGTTGATGCTAGTATTCATGTGAGTAATTACATCTTTTGAGAACATCATACTACACGTTGCAACCGTAATTCGATCCAACTTCGAAAAAATTCATAGATGACATCTGTTAAAGTGTGCATACATTTTTTTGATGGACTCTGTATATTTCTCCATATATATATATATATATATATATTTTTTTTTTTTTTTCAAAATTCATTTTTACTCGGTTGGAATATTATAAAAAAGGTTTAATGACTATTACCGAGAGAAAAGATGAGAAACAGATAATAGTAACATCAAACTATGTTACTATTATCTTTTAAAAGATAATAGTAACATAGTTATCATTCCGGCAGACAAACGGAATGAAACTGTCATCTTAAACAAGTCTGATTACCATAATAAAATCTTGGAACTTTTAAATAGTGATACCTACTCATAAATTGCTAATGACCCTACGATGAAACTACACAATAGAACTAATAATTTATTAAAAACCACCTTAGAGTTACAAAGAAACATTCGGCTTTCTCTTCGGTCACTTCATCCCTTGATACCTCGACTGTATGGTCTCGCCAAGATTCACAAAAATAACTGCCCACTCAGACCTATAGTTGAGGGCATACACTCTCCCACTTATAATCTCTCCAAATTTCTAGCGAGTTTTCTAAGAAATCTTTCTGGAATTTCTTCTTCACATATTAAAAACTCTGCAGATTTTGTTTCTAAAATCAAGGACATCAAACTTAAAAAAACAGATTTAATGGCCAGTTTTGATATTGTTTCTCTTTTACAAATGTTCCTGCTCAAGAAGTCCTCGATCTTCTCAAGAACAAATTATCAAAAAAACTCTTTGCTCTTCTCTGCCATTGCATAAAGTCAGGATACTTCAAATATGATAACAAGATCTACTTACAAAACTCAGGTCTGGCTATGGGCAGCCCACTCTCTCCGATTCTTGCAGATATATTTCTCAACGAATTTGAAGAAAAAGCTATTAACTCCTTTCATTTTAAACCAAAAGTCTGGTACCGCTATATTGATGATATTTTCCTCATCTGGGAAGACGGTTTCAATAACCTCTATTTATTTTTGGACCACCTAAACAAGTGCCATGAAAAAATCTCTTTCACCCTCGAACTGGAATCAGATGACTGCCTTCCCTTTTTAGACCTCAAACTTACCAGATGTGCTGAGAGCATTAAAATCTCAATTTTTAGAAAGCCTACTCATACTGACAGATACCTTCATGCTTCCTCCCATCATTATCCCCCACAAAAATGTGGTATTATTTCCACTTTAGCCCACCGAGCCAAATCATTACTTACAGAAGAAACAGAAATTGAAAATGAACTCCGTTTTCTTAAAAAAAGGTTTATTAACAATGGTTTCTCTCCAAAGAAAATTGACAAATTTCTTTCCCCCAGGCACTCAACTACTTCTGAAGATCCCTCTTCCCCAAGAGCCTTCATCTCCTTGCCTTACATCAGCTCTCTTTCACCAAAACTGGCAAAGATTCTCAAGAAATTCAACTTCAAAACGTGCTTCACTATGCTTCCAAAACTTCGTTCATTACTTAGCAAACATAAACAGAAACATCTTCCTACTCAGTTTCCAGGAGTATACAAGATTTTGTGTGATTGCGGAAAGCCATACTATGGACAGATTGCTAAATCCATCCTTCTACGTTTGGATGAACACCGTAGAGATATCTCCTATAACAGGACTAGAGCTAGCGCTCTCTCTAGCCACGTTCTCTTTTCAGCTAACTCAGACGAAGGCCGCCAGCACATTGTAAACTGGACTCAAACTGCTAACATCCATGTGTGCTACGATGAACTCGAAAGAAAGATTGTTGAATCTAGGGAAATTTCTCTAGATTCCTCTCATATCAACAACAGCCTGAGTTACAATCTCTCTGATGCACACGTTGCTTCTGTTCAGTACTGGAGCACTCGCGACAGCACATAGTATTCGTTTGTTTGGAACTCATACTTGCATTTTTTTCAAACACGCTACTGTTTTTTATACTTGTTCTGTTAGCACAATTTTAAGTCTCTGTAATTTTTTATATACTTCTTTGATTGTGATACCTGAGGATGTTCATGTAACGAAACTAGTAAACTAGTAGTATCTTTTTTAAATATATCTTGTCATCTTTTCTCTCAGTAATAGTTATTAAACCTTATATATATATATATATATATGAAAAAAACATCCAAAGATTGCCTTACCCAGATTAATTCAAAATGTATATTTATTCTGAATAAAGATGGAGGAAGGATGAAAGAAAGAATATAGCAATGGGAAGAAAAAAATGGAAGAAATTGGATATGATAATAAATGTCCAAAAGCTACATATTATTATTAACCATAAGTTAAAGTTCTTTACACATATTATACATAAATCTTTTGAACAAGGGAAATTTATAGATCACTTTTAGGTTGCTTCATTTCTTCTGCTTTTTAAAGGAGGTAACAGAAATGAAATTACAGACCAATATCATATACAGTCTCAGAGGTTACTGAAATGTTAATAAAAAAAAAAAAAGAAGTAAACTATCGAAATCTCATATCCTTGTATGCACCTAATCAATACCGGTTCAAATTCGGACTTAATACCAAAAAAAAAAGAAAAAAAAAGCACTACTGGAGTTTCATAAAACAATTTATGGTAGAATAAATAGAGGAATTGTATACAGCAACCATTTTTCTTGATATTTCTAAAGTCTCTGCAGTGTACATCACGACTTACTGCTTTTATAAATGCCTAGATATGTCATTAGAGGCATCACTAATGATTGGTTCAAATCTTGTTTAAGTAACAGAACAATATATCAGCGAAGAGATTTTCAATGACACAGCAGAAATAATAAAATATGGAGTACCTCAGAGTTCAGTATTAGAACCTGTTCTATTTTTAATACATGTAAATGATCTGTGTGAGTGCAAACTTTATGGCAAAGCTGATTTACATCATGATGATAGGATTTATGTAACTTTATTATCGTTTTCTTTAATATAATCCCAAAAGTGCACCTATGTACAGTAACAGCATACAACGAAGATATATTGTATGCTGTTATCGTTTACAGAGGAGCTAGTTTAAGGTAAACGATAACAGCATACACCATATCTTTTCTATGCAGGAAAAGTGGAGTCATTTTCAAATTACATGTGTATTAAATAACTGAAACATCTCATCTTCTGAATTAGTTAAGACAAAATACATATCATACCTGGATGGATGTCTAAGTGTGCAGAAAAATAGTGAACACTTAGAAGAATAAATATTCTTCTAACTGTTCTTCTAATAAATAAAATGCAGGCATGGTTGGTAGAGTGGTTAGCACATCCATTCTCCAGCCAAAAGGCTGCAGGTTCCAATCCCACCATGGGCATGGATGTTTGTGATTGTCTGTGAAAATACTAGTGGTGGAGGTCGGAGGTGGATGTCAATGGTGTAGATGATGAAGGTGGTTGTGGTTGGTAGAGAGGGAAAGTTGTAGAGTAGGTGCCCTCCCCCGATGTGTCTTTGGACTCCCTGGAGTTGTTACGTAATAATAATAATAATTCTTAAATAGGAGGCCTTTCTCCGTAAAGCATCCTATTCCGGTTTTGTAAAAATTAATAGTCCATCAACAGAACCTGTAGAATCTAAGTAAGAAACAATACTTATAACTTTTTAAGACAAAACAGAGATTAAGGAAACTCACTAATCAAACAAATATTACTTCCATTTTATAAGAATAAAAATATTATGAAATCTAATTAAAATCTAAATAAATAATACATCATCATCATCAAATTCCTGACATGTATCGTTCAAGAGGTGTACAGGATATGATAGTACTACATGAAAAATTAATATCATTACCAACTCCCTATCTAAAATTTTACTCCAAATCAGTATGTTACTTGTCAAGATTCCAACATTATCAGATCTTATATTTCTATCATCTAAGCCACTTTGTACCATATCAATCCACCTATATCTTGGTCTTCCTCTGGGTCGTTTTCCTGCCAACCTGGCAGAGAACACTTGTTTTGCTAATCTTTCCTCGCACATTCTGTTTAAGTAACCATACCACCTGAGATTGGCTCTGCAAACGCATTTTCCTGGATGCTGACAATGTCTAGTTTTTTCCTAATATCCTCGTTTTTAATATGATATTGCCATTGATGCCATCTGTTCATGCCTCTAATCTTTCTCAGGACACTCATATCTGTGGTCTCGAGTGTTTGGTCAAGTGTTTTACTTCTGACCCAGCTCTCAAATCCATTTGTATAAGTTAAAACTGGTTTGAACACTGTCATGTATACACAGCTAATTTAGTGTTCTGACTAGTCTCTCTCTTATTCCATAAATTTATTCAATTGACTTCCTACCATACCAGCTTTGTTGATTCTGTTGTCTATTTCCATATTTAATTTACCATCTTCACTAAAAATCATGCCTAAGCAGCTGAAATGTTTTACTTGTTCCACAGGTTCTCCATTCACAACACAGTTGATATTTTCAACGATTTCAATTCTACCTATTTTCATTGTCTTTGTCTTTTTATTGCTGACCTTCATATCATATCTATTACAACAGTTATTCAATTTAGTCAGGGAATCTTGCAAACTTGTAGCTGATTTATTTAGAAGTATAACATCATCTGCATAAAGCAAAGAGCATACATTAACATCTCCAATTCTAATATCATGTTCAATACCACTTTCCTTCATAATGTGATCCATATAGATAATGAATAACAGAGGGGATAATATACATCCTTGTCTCACACCAGATTTAACATTAAACCATCTTCCTGTACTTCCTTCAATTCTAACTGCTGACTTGCAACTCAAATAAAGACTAAGTATTGTTTGATATAATGCCCCATTGACACCATATAACTGCAGCGTATTGAATAGCTTCTCTCTTGGCACCTTTTCCAAATCGACAAAACTTAAATACAGATCTTTGTTATATTCTAATGCTTTCTCAACTATTTGTTGTAAAGTGAAGATCTGATCCTGACAGCATCTATTTAGCCTGAATCCACCTTGTTTTTCACTAAGCTTTTCTTCCACAATTCTTCTCAACCGTTTCTCAAGTATACTGGCGTAAATCTTGCCTGCTTCTTCAACAACCTCCAGAATATGTTACCACCTTCTTGATATTTATTTTCTATGTTCTTGCCAAAGTCCTACCATGACTTTTGTTTCGCTAGTTTTACACAGTATTTAGTTTTCTTACATTTGTCTCTGTATTCTCTAAGAGGGAAATTTAGTAGGAAAAAAACTTAGTAGCGAAATACCTCTCTAATTCTCACATTCAGTTTTATTTCTCTTTTTATATATGGATACCATGAGAGCTCTATTCCAATCATCGGGAATTCGTCTCTCTGTCCATGCCTTCTGAACTGCAGTGCAGCCACTACAAGACTTTTATACCACCACGCTTAGCATTTCTGGTCGAATATCATCTACTCCTGCTGCCTTTCCACATTTCAAGCCTTTGATGGCTTTTTCTACTTCAAGTATTGATATGTATTCCTGATTGTATGCCTGTTAAGTGTCTTTTACCGCTGTGCTATCACTGGTTGTTTTATTTAGCAATTTTTCAAAGTAATTACTCAATACTTGAAGGATATCTTTTTCTCCTGTTTTCATGTCACCTTTATCATCTCTAACTCCTTTTATAGCATTCTTTCCTCCATTTCTAAGCTTCTTCAACAACCTCCAGAATATGTTACCACCTTCTTGATATTTATTTTCTATGTTCTTGCCAAAGTCCTACCATGACTTTTGTTTCGCTAGTTTTACACAGTGTTTAGCTTTGTTACATTTGTCTCTGTATTCTCTAAGAGCACAAACTGACTTATTTGCCAGGAACTTTTGATATGCTTTCTTCTTTTCCTTCACTGCCTCTTTAACTTCCTGGGTCCACCCATCATGGAGTTCTAATTTTTCAATCCTTGAAGACAACCTCACCACATACCTCTCTGGCTGAATCAATTAGGGTTTTCTTCGAGGCTTGCCACTGAATCTCCAAGGTTTGGTTCCTGTTCTCAAACTCTTTCATTTTTTCTTCAATAATCTTTGGATATTTTAGTCTCCAGTTCACATCTGAGAGCTGCTCAACTTTTATTTGCTTTAAAACTTTCTTTCATGTTATTCTTTTCAATATGAAATTCAATTTTATTCTACTCAAGACTAAATATTGATCATTTCCAATTTCAAATCCTCTGTACATTCTGGTGTCCTGCACCAGGGAGAAAACATCACTATCAACAATAACATGGTCAATGAGACTTTTCTTATTTCTTGCCTCTTCTCTCCATGTGAATTTGTGCACATTTTTATGTTGGAACATTGTCTTAGTAATAACCAGTCCATGTCCTGAGTAGAAATCCAACAGGTATTTGCCATTATTATTAGCTTTGCTATTTTCTCCAAATTTTCCCAATATATTTTTATATGTCTGACAATCATTTCCTACTCTGCTATTTAGATCCCCAACAAAGACCAACTTTTCCTTTTTCATTGTGTCGGTTGCTTTTTCTAAAGCCTCAAAAAATTCCTCCACTTCTACCTTAGTAGAACCTTCTGTGGGACCATAGGCACAAATAAGTCTCATTGTCCAATTCCCCATTCTGATATTTGTCCACATCACTCTACTTGAGACTGCCTGCCATTCAAGAAGATTAGCCTCTATTTAGTGTTGAATACTATGGCTACTCCTTCTTTTCCTTGATTGTCATTGCCTGAGTATAACATTTTGTATTTATTGCTCAGAAAGATCTCACCAGTTTTTGTTTCAATCACCCCTATTATGTCGATCTGGATTTTATCTAATTCCTCAGCTAACTCCATTTCTTTGCCATTCAGACTTCTTATGTTGATAGTACCGATCTCTAACTCTGGAGATGTTGAGTTGGGGATGTGTTTTAGGATTTGTTCCAGTAGCTTAATTTTTCACTGTTTGCCCTGGTTCCCTGGCGAAAACAACAAGGGCCTTGTTTAACCAGGCGACGCCCCAGCCGGCATGAAATTCTGTCATGCTGTACAATCATTTTGTATTTTAGTTTAAGCCAATAAGAATATAATTTGGTCAGCTAAATTCCAAACTGCTAGCCCATCCTCGTTCGTTCAGTATCCAGGTAGATACCCAACAGGGTGCACCACGAGAAGGTGAGGATTGGACATTAGGTCAGAAGTCCTGGTCTGTTCTCTGCATTCCTTTAAAGGCTATGTGGAGGTCTCCTCTCAGTTATACAGCTTTGAGTCTTAAGCACCCCCTGATCCTTAAGCACCCTTCAATATACCATCATTCTTTTATTGTGCTACAGAAGTGTTTAGTTTTTTTTATTATATTATAATAATTATTATAATGATGATCATCATCAAATTCCTGACATGTACACTCAACGGGTGTACAGGATATGATAGTACTACATGAAAAATTTACATCATTACTAACTTCCTATCTACAATTTTCCTCCAAATCAGTCTGTTACTTGTCAAATCAAAAATGGGGTGCTTAAGGATCAAAGCTGTATAACTGAGAGGAGACCTCAACATAGCCTTTAAAGGAATGAGGGCAATGGGCTGGCAATTTGGGATTTAGCCGACCAAATTGTATTCTTATTGGCTTAAACCATTATACAAAATGATGGTACAAATTATTATAATGATATGATAATAATTACAATAATGATTTTTTTCTGTTGTTATATCATTGCCTTTGTTTCTGTATTGGCTTAAATCAGAAATAAACATAATGATAATAGATTTATTTACAAAATAAAAAAAAAAAATCATCAGTGTAATTATTATCCCCTTATCTCCATAGTCAAAGACTCATTGTGAGGACACCCCCCCCCCACCCTGCCTTATACACACAGTTCATCAAACCATGATGAATGCATTTATTCTGTAAATTGCATGTGTTATCGAGGCTGATGTTTCTGTATGCAGGATGAAAAACCTGAGTTTCCAGGAGAAAAATCCCTGCTACCTCTATATGAGATTGTAAAATTCTATGCAGTTGAAGATATTCTTTCCTTTTTCATCGACTTTTACAGAGGTCACAAATCTTGTAAATAAAATGTATATTGTGTACTACTATTTGGAGTTGCATTCTTTTTTGTAACTATGGCCTTTAAAGGACAAGATCCACAAGAACTAAAATAGTAATAGATAACAAGATCTTAGAGGAGGTGAATTCATTTAACTACCTAGGATGTATGATCACATGGGAAAATGAAAAAGATATAAATGTAAAAATTGCAAAATATTTAAAAATAACAGGTGTAATTAACTCTATATTTAAACTAAACCTAGTTCAAAACAAACAAGACTAAAAGTACACAATACATTAGCCCTGCCATTCTTAATGTATGGAAGCTAAATCTGGACAATAAAACAAAAAGATAAACAAAGATTAATAACAACAGAAATGAAGTTTATGAGAAAAACTGCAAAGTATACCCTATTTGATCACAAAAGAAACAAAGAAATTATGAAAGAATTAAACCAAGAACCAGTAATAGAAAAAGTGTAAAAATATAAACATAAATGGACAGAACATGTTCAAAGAATGAAAACAGAAAGATTACCAAAACAAGCCTTAAAGTACAAGCCATTAGGAAAAAGGAAACCAGGACGACCTTTTAAACGATGACTTCTAAGGCCGGAACAGGCCATGCTAGGCCTAAATCCTTGATGTTGATTCTTTTTTGTAAAAACCCATGGGGATAGTGAACTTAAAGAGAATAACATTAAATTGTTCAGGGATTGTAAACATAAGAAAAGTGCTGTAACTTGTTCTCTATCTCAGCCAGATGTATAATTCAAGAACAATGTCATAAAAAGCAGCATAGTACTTAAGCGGCTCAGTTTTCAGTTAATAGGATTACGACGTGTTGTCAGTGTGATTCGAGACTGAACAATTAGTGATGAAGGTCATCCGAAATTTCGAATTCCCACCACCATCGATGAAAGTCAAGACCATTTGCGTGGGAATATTCAGAGGTCTCCGACCTTAGTCCAGGGACTATCAGAGTTATATACAGGAAGCCTTCGAAGAAAGAAAAAGGATGATCGAGGGAACACCATTTACTTGCTGCAGATCGTCGGCCCATTTGAAGTCAGAGAAAGTGGTCCGTGGGTAGGAGAAGCACCAAAGGAGCAGAGCGACATACCAGCATGCACTGCAAGTGAATGAGCCTGCATCGTGCACTGGATGCCGGATCAGCGATCAAATCTGAACTGTCGGCGACAATATGCTTCAAGTCCCAGGAGTGAGCCACCAAACGACGATGACTTTGAAACTGTATACAAAAGAGCAGAGTGTTAGGACAGAAGAGCAGTCTACAGAGCCAGTAAAGATAAAGAAGACTGATATAATTAAGTGTGCAAAATAAAGAACCGTGAGTAGATTTTATCATACTTTTATTGAATTTGTAGAGGATTGGCTGAGAATCCATAAGACATTGCTAAGTTAGGTAATTTCATGGTCGCGGATTGAGAAGCCTGGAATTGGAGATATATTGCATGATTGAGCAAAAAAATGGAAGCTTGTAATTAGAATTGTAGAACTCATAACTCTAGTTTTAAAAATGAACTTAAGGGAATCTTGCAGACTTGTAGCAGATTTATTTAGAAATATAACATCAACCGCATAAAGCAAGGAGCTGACATTAACATCAGCTAATGTCAGCTCCTTGCTTTATGCAGAGCTGTGCATGATTGAGAATGCATATATATATCATCATCATCAAATTCCTGCAATGTACCCTCAAGGGATGTACAGGATATGATAGTACTGCATGAAAAAACTTTTCTATATGTGTGTGTGTGTGTGTGTGTGTGTGTGTGTGTGTGTTGCAATATCATAACTTGTAGCATAGGATACAATTAAGAGGAATTTAATATAACAGTGTACTATCTTGTATAATTGCTATTGACTTAAATATGTTTTGTTAATGAGGAGTATCCCCTGATCTTTACACAATGCACTGCCTTTAAAAAAATTACGAACCTGTGAGCAGAAGTTTCAAAGAATAGCCACAACTCAGTAATTAAGATTCTTAATTAAATGTAGTATATCCTACAGAGGCTATAGAATACCCCGAATACCACCCAAGAGAATCCTGGTGGTGCAGTCATTAAATAAAAATAAATTTCCAGAATTCTCATGGTATCTGAGATATCGAAATGTAGTATAGAGTGACAAAGCTAACTGAAGATAAACTGATCTCAGAGAGGAAATAAAGACAGTGAAAGGAAGAGAAAGATCGAATAAACGAATACAAGAGAATACAACACATAAAAAAATGTACAAGATCAGCTAACTCATCTTCAATTGAAAAAACCCATATAAAGAAAAGAAATCTTTTCTATCACACGATGAGAATTCATTTCATTTATTCATCACTCTCTCCATGCCAAAAAAACTGCTTTTCACTCTTTTGGTCACACCCTCCTTATTACAGCTTCCAATGATGATATCTCCCCCATCTTCCACCATTCTATGAAAAACTTCAACACTGATCTGATAAGATCAGTGTTGAAGTTTTACCAACTTATACATCTTTATCATATCATCCCTCCTCGTCTTATCCACTGGACTCTGTAAACTGCATCTTCTCACCCTTTCTTCATACTCAACATTCCAGTTACAAGAAACCACATTAATCACCTTTGGACCATTTTCAATAACTCTTCATCTTTTTATGTGCACAGTAGTCTATGTGGCTTGATCAATGCATTCTTGTAGATAGGCTTATACATTGGTAACACATGACTATTAAATTATTTAAGGAATTTACAACATATACTGGAATATTAATTAAAAGAAACTTTAATAAATACCTCCTATATTTCGGCAATGTCACATTGCCATCTTCATGGGAACAAAGAACTATGACACGTGCATGCAGGCACTACAAAAAACAAATGAAGCAGAAGAGAAAAAGCTACTGTTGTTCCTAGACTCCTGAAGGTGCCTCCTAGTGGGCTATATTGGGTTGTCTTGGCTGTTGGGCTGAAGTTCTCAAGATGCACGCTTCCCAAATTTGTTGAGGTTTAGAAAGTTTTTTTTAGAGCTGAGGCTGATTCCATGAATAATCTTTCATATTTAAATTTGCTGCGGTGTGTTAATGTGGCTTTCTTCCAACGCATTCTGTGCCAGGTATCCAGAGCATGGTCTGCAAGTCCAGAGTGGCTGTACTGGTGAAACCGGATGTAGTCTTTGTGTTTCGAAATCCTGACATTTGCTGTCCTGCCAAAGTAAAACAGTTCACAGCTGCAAGGGACCTGCAAGAACACGGCAAGGGTATTTGCCACCTGGGTACAAACTTTTATCGGCTGCCCCTTGAAAAAATAACTAAATTATAATAGTTAAATTTAACAATGTAGGATATACCAAGAAATTAATATTATTACTATTAATGATTATACTGCATTGTATAATCTAAATTGGATATTAGCTACATAAAATAAATATTAGATATTTGTTTCTATCCGCTCTATCAATGTTGCCGCCCGGGTGCAGTGCACCCTTTGCACCCTCGGGTTGGCGTGGCCCTGGGGACCTAGTATACCCCAGTTAGGCCTAGGGGAAGTGGTTGGTCTTTGGTGGAGTGGATAAGGGATGCCAATTTATTTTTTATATGGTTTGTAACAAGAAGTCAGGTCATATTATTTTAAGATTTTGGTTAACTTTTCAGAGGTGCCCTGGATATAGAGAATGGTGATGGATTTAGTGCAATCTTTATGAGGGGCGGGGTGTAACTGGATTTAATATTTTTGGGGGTTGTAGCCTTTGGCTAAGAAAGTGTTAAGGATGTGGTTTAGTTCAGTGGTTAGGAACTGTCATCTGAACAGATTAATTTTGCCCTGTTATATAGTGTTTTTATAACCCCATATTGTTGTGTGGGGGGGGGAATCTTACTGCAACATACCAACATAATGGTCAGTTTTGACATCTCCTCCCTATTCACAAATGTCCCACCTCAAAGAAACCTTAGAGCTCATCCAAACCAAATTTCCTCCCGATATTTCAGTTCACAATAAACTCAGGCTATTTCATTTGGCAAGGAAAATTCTATAAACAGACAGAGAGGACAGCCATGGGTTCACCAGTCTCCCCATCCCTGACCAACTTCTTTATGGAGACTTTTGAAGAAAAAGCCTTAAACTCAGCCCCACAAAAATCCACTGTTTGGCTTCGCTAAATTGATGATGTGTTCGCTATTTGGCCACATGGCTCAGATACACTCCACTCCTTAACACACTTAAACAACCAACACCCTAGAATCCAGTTCACCTTGGAAAAAAGAGGAAAAACAACAGTCTCCCTTTCCTAGACACCCTAATCAACCATCCTGATGGATCCCTGGTTTTCTCTATTTACAGAAAACCCACCCATAGAGGCAGATATATTCACCAGCAATCCCATCCCTCACAACCATATGGGGGTTATAAAAACACTATATAATAGGTCAAAATTAATCTGTTCAGATGACAATGCCTAACCACTGAACTAAACCAACCACATCCTTAACACTTTCTTAGCTAATGGCTACAATCCCAAAAAAATATTAAAACCACAACCCCTACCCCCCTTCATAACAAAGCTTACACTAAATCCATCACCATTCCCTACATCAGGGGCACCTCTGAAAAGTTAACAAAAAATCTTAAAAAAATGACCTGACTTCTTGTTACAAACCATATAAAAAATTGACATCCTTTATCTGCTCCACCAAAGACCAATCACTTCCCCTAGACCTACCTGGGGTATACCAGGTCCCTTGCAGCTGTAAACTGTCCTACTTTAGCCAAACAGGCAGGACAGCAAATGTCAGGATTTCAGAACACAAAGACTACATCTGGTTTCACCAGTACAGCCACTCCGGGCTTGCAGACCATGCTCTGGATACCCGGCACAGAATATGTTGGAAGAAAGCCACATTAATACACCACAGCAAATTTAAATATGAAAGATTATTCATGAAATCAGCCTCAGCTCTAAAAAAACTTTCCAAACCTCAACAAATTTGAGTGCATGAGACTGCCCCAAATTTGGGATGCTTGCATCTTGAGAACTTCAGCCCAACAGCAAAGACAACCCAATATAGCCCACTAGGGGGGCACCTTCAGGACTCTAGGAACAACAGTAGCTTTCTCTCTTCTGCTTCATTTGCTTTCTGTAGTGTCTGCATGCACATGTCATAGTTGTATGTTGCCATGAAGATGACAATGTGACATTGCCGAAATATAGGAGGTATTTATTAAAATTTCTTTTAATTAATATTCGAGTATATACGTTGTAAATTCCTTAAATAATTTAATAGTAATCAATGCATTATATGGAATCAGAATCTCCTTACTTCTAGAAGTCAGTGTCCACTATATCCTTGCCATCTTTGTGTTGTCCTCACAATTTTAGAAATGTGTTCTCTAAATTTTAGATCCCTATCCACCATGACACTCAGATCTCTTATTTCCTTATATATCTCCACAAAGTGGGGATATACTGGATGAAATATACTCTACATCCCATTTTTGTTTTCCTTATTTTTACACTTTACACTGCAAACACTGAACTGGTGACCCCACTCCTCCTGTGCCCATTCACACTCAGTCTACTCAAGTCCATTTGTGAAGCCACAAATCTGCTCTACTTCTCATAGTTTTCTTCTCAACTCTGCATCATCAGCAAACAACTGAATATCCCCATTTAAACCTTTCCAATATCATTAACATATAGGTTAAACAGCAATAGCCCTAAAACAGACCTTTAAGATATACCATTAGTGGCTTCCCTCTTCTGGTATATTGCTTCCCCATACACAACTTGCTGATACCTACCAGAAAGCAATCTCCAATCCCATCCATTCTAGTTTAACTATCAACTTATCATGTGGCAATCTGAGTATACTCATCTATTTCCCTTGTTCAATGTACCTGACACCTTAATATAATAAGTATATAATTACTAAACATGACCAACATTTCTTCAGCAAATCCATGCTGTCCATCAAAGAGAATACCACTCTTGTCAAACCAATTCTGAATCCCAAATCTTACTAGCCTTTATAACAAAAGCACAGTAGTTATTTGCGATTTTACTGGAATTTGACAGGGTGTCACATGGTTTGTTGATATTTAAGTTATACCATACTGGCTTAGATATCAAGTTAGTGCACTGGATTGGAAATTTGCAATCTGACAGATATCCAAGTCATGTGTATGGGATGGTGGGGGGCAGCAGTATCAGGGAGAATAGTTACGGTTGGAGGTTCTATGGTTTCAATACACTGTTTGATCTTTATGTCAGTGATATTGTCCTTGAATTGCTGGGAGATATTCAGCTGTTTGAACATGACGTAAACCTGGGGGGGGGTATCAGTTATAGGGTTGATGCTCTTAAAGAAGATTTGAAGAATGCAATTTTTAGTATTTAAGAGTGTGAGTAGAGGTGATCCAAAGTGGCATGGCAACTTAAACAGAATGGAAAAGGCAAACAGCTTCCTGTTGCCAGAATGGCAGGAGAAATACTGACAAGAAAAACATCTAAATGGATTGATGCAGTTAGTAATACTTTAGAAGACTGAAATGTAATATTAGATAAGAACAAAGACCTAAAAAATAATTTGGAAGGTAACTGTTGATGAGCTAGTACTAATGTAAATTAATTTGTAGTGCTTTCATATATTCGTACACTCCTTAAGGATACATATCAGGAAATGATGTCTTATTTCAGATTTTACATGTCAAATTAAAAATCAAAACATACCTGCAAATTTTAAGGTATCCATATATTGGATATAAAGGTTACCTACAGTACCACTCAGATCGGGAAGTCTCACTAATTCCATTGTAAATATTTACTAATGAAGGTGTGACTAATCACTTTAAAAACCTGGAAATACATCAAGTACCATTATTAACATTACTTTGATATTTATTTCAATCTCTGACTGTTAGGAGGTTGATTATTTTCCTAATCAGCCTTATGGAAAAATAAAATCATTCTTAAAGAATCACAGGGTATTTATTATATACACAAACAACAAAAATGCAGTCAGCCAAATTCTTAAATAACCTAGCACTCTATTTACTTCCACTAGGTATATTCATTAGTTCAGAAAAGCACTGGGTTGACCAAATGTTTTTTTCATACTGAGGAGAAGAAATAACTTTAGCCATATTATTTCCAGCATAGCACAATAACAATAAAACATGAAATTGCAAGTTAATCATATGAACCACTGCTAATATTATATTAAATATCCATATTGTTTTTAAATGCAATAAATTATCAATGTGATAATACCCTTGCAATTTATTACATTATTCAAATACACAATGTGCTAATTGTTATTAAATTAAAGATGTCAAGAAATTATATTCTTGGTTTATCCTTTATCCAAGTGTAAGCAAACAAAGTTTGTGTGTGAAGCATCTTTATGACAAGCTACTTGTATATAGAGGCTAATGACTTCACCTTAATTGCTTTAGTATCTCATAATGCAAAAGTACACGTTCTTTTGAGAGTGTATAATGCTAAGCATTATGGGAAGGGTCACTACCAGATCAGTTTCAACATTTATTGAGATCTCGTAAGTGGAAGCCAGACCCATAAGTGATACCAAGGATGACGTAATACGGAAGTTACATATTTCCCATATACAAGTAGTGCATTACTTCATCCTTGGTATCACTTCTGGGTCTGGCTCCCACTGATGAAATCTCAATAAAGGTTGAAACCGATCAAGGTAGTGAATCTTCCTATAATGCTTAGCATTATACACACCAAAAAAGATGTGTGTTTTGCATTATGGGATGTTAGAAGTTTATTTTGCACTTGGTTAGACTATAATAAATTTAGTTTAATTCTTTATCCAAGTGTAAGCAAGCAAAGTTTGCACCTGAAAATATCTTCAGGACTGAGGTTAGGTACATCCCTTGGCAACTCGCAGCAAAGGTGGACCAAGCTCTTATCACTCCTTGTCTCAGTATCTCCCATAATGCAAAGCACATCTCCTTGCAGTCATGTATACTGCTATGTTAAGGGAAGGGCTACTACTCAGACAGGTTTCGACCTTTATTGAGGTCTCGTCATTGGGAGGCAGACCCAGAGTGGTGATACTAAGGCAGAAGCAATGGAGAGGTCATATTTACTTATACAAGTTGCCAACCGGTGTACCACCTTATTATTAAATTACTCTGGATTTAGAGAAAGATGTTGGAAGTTTATTTTGCACTTGGTTATACTATAATAAATTTAGTTTAATCCTTGATCCAAGTGTAAGCAAACAAAGTTTGCACTTGAAAATATCTTTAGAACTGAGGTAAGATGGTACATCCCTTGGCAACTCGCAGCAAAGGTGGAACATCTTTCTCTAAATCCAGAGTAATTTAATAATAAGGGGGTACACCGGTTGGCAACTCGTATAAGTAAATATGACCTCTCCATTGCTTCTGCCTTAGTATCACCACTCTGGGTCTGCCTCCCAACGAAGAGACCTCAATAAAGGTTGAAACCGATCGGGGTAGTGGCCCTTCCCTTAATGCATAGCAGTATACAGGACCACAAGGAGATGTGCTTTGCATTATGGGAGATACTGAGACAAGTAGTGATGAGAGCTTGGTCCACCTTTCCTGCAAGTTGCCAAGGGATGTACCACCTTACCTCAGTCCTGAAGATATTTTCAGGTGCAAACTTTGTTTGTTTATACTTGGATAAAGGATTGAACTAAATTTGTTATGCATTATATGAATGCAATTAACATGAAGTCATTAGCCTCTATATACAAGTAGATAAGTTGCGAATATACTTCATGCACAAACTTTATTTGCTTACACTTGGATAAAAGATAAACCAAAAATATAATTTCTTGGCCTCTTTAATTTAATTTATAACCAAGTGAAAAAATTTTCAGTGACTAATTTTTGCGCATTAGTCTTATTTATACACACACACACACAGACAAAGAAATTAGCGCACCTGGAATAAAACATGGTACAATGGCGAAACTAAGTAAATAGCTAGAGTGCAGGGTGGTATGCAAATGATCCAAGTTTGGTGTGATTGCACATGCCCACACACCCTGCGGTGGCACTGCGAGCACAAACTGGCAGCCTTATAAAGCCGGTGTGTATTCGATAGCCGATTAAAGCAAAAAGCATTGGCCGACACAAGCTAGAGTAAAGAGTGACAATAATGCCGGGTAGACACCAGAGACATCGATTTAAGCAACTTACGGACTTTGACAGAGGCATGATCATCAGCCTGAAAACCGGAGGGTGGTTGGAGCGCCGTATAGGCATGCACATGAACCGTTCTGATCATACCATCCAACAGTGTTGGGAGCTGTGGACACATTCCGGCACTGCCACATGACAGAGCGGCATTGGTCAAATCAGGAGGACCAACGCTAGAGAGGATCGATGGATTGTGCGGCAAGCACGGAGGGATCCCACGGTAACCCGGTCAACAATACAGGCAGATGTAGGGGATCCTGTGTGCCCACGAATTAACACCGCAACATCACCGACTCTGTTTGCAGTGGTGCCAGGCGAGATCGACGTGGAATGCCACAGACTGGCAACGTGTGGTCTTCAGTAATGAGTGCCGCTTCATCTTGGGGACAGATAATCATCGTGTCTGGGTGTGGAGGACCACTGGTCAAGGACACAATCCCGAACTCGCTATCGAGCGCCACACCTCCCGCACTGCAGGCATTATGGTCTGAGAAGCCATTGCCTACAATAGCTGATCACCCCTCATAGTGGTACGTGGTGCATTGACGGGCAGCAGTATGTGGACAACATCCTACGGTCCCACGTTCTCCCATTCCTGGCTAGAATACCAGGAGCGCTATACCAGCAGGATAATGCCCGTCTGCACACGGCTCGGGTTGCCCAGGCCTGCCTACGTTATGTACAGACACTTCCATGGCCTGCCTGCTCCGCAGACTTGTCCCCTATCGAGCATGTTTGGGAACAGCTGAAATGCCAGCTCCCACTGTGTCGCAATATCCGGGATTTGGAGCACAGCGTCCAACACGTGTGGGCCAGTCTGCTGCAGGACAACATCAGGCATCTGTTCGCCACCATGCCAGACCGTATTGCAGCATGTAACGCCACACGAGGTGGTGCAACGCGCTATTGATGATGACCGGATTGCGTATCACAGATCCCTTTGTAATTGTCCTTCAGCTCTGTTTTTGCCATCATGTGCATCACTCACAATTTCAGTTGAATCCTATGCCTCCTTCTTGGTGCGCTAATTTCTTTGTCCATGTGTGTATATCTTTATAAAACAGTAATAAAATTTATTAACATAAATTTAAATACTTTCCTTTAGTGTTACACAGTGAATATTTTTGGAAAATTACAGATACTACAACCATGTTGGGGATAATTACTTTAGTTTCCTGACATTTCAATCTCAATCAATCTTCATAAAGTTCATTAACTGGAGTACACACAAGCTCAATTATATTTCAAACAGTATGCCAAAGTGACAATGATCTGATCAACTGTTATTCTACTGGCCTGACCTGCAGTGGAAAAAAACACTCCATGAAAGCTATATCTTATTTATAACGTCATCAGAGAACAAATTTATATATTATTGTTATTACTATGTGACAACTCCAGGGAGTCCAAAGATTCATCAAGGGAGAGTGTGTCAACAGCACAGAATGATTGATCCCTTCCAACTACTAACCGCGCTCAAACTTACTTAACTTCCTGCGTGAGCCATTAAGTAGCAGAGGCTCTACCAATCAACCGAACTTGGCTGGCAGTAAATACTTATATAAATATAAATAAAAAAGTAAATATAAATACTTTTATTCATTTTTGAAGTTATGGATTCTACAACCATAACTTCAAAAATTAAATAATACAACCGTATTAAATAATTTTTACTACAACCGTATTAAAATATCTCTTTTTATTATCCCAACGTTTCGATCTTCATATCAAGATCATCATCTGGAGCATACATAAATATACAAGACAAGCTGTGTTACATTTCAAACTGAAAGCTAGAGAAACAATGATCTGATCACATGCTATTCACTGGCATGACCTCTAGTGAAAAAAAAATTTTTTTTTAATTAAAAAAAAAAACACATCAAGCTAGATTTAATTTATGATTAAATGAATAAACATTCTTGCTTACAGATAATTTTCCTTCCAGTAACAGTGATATCCTATTTCTATTATTACAATTGTTATTTTTGATTTAAAAAATTATTTATAAATTACAACATGAATAAACATTCTTGCTTACAGATAATTTTCCTTCCAGTAACAGTGATATCCTATTTCTATTATTACAATTGTTATTTTTGATTTAAAAAATTATTTATAAATTACAACATGAATAAACATTCTTTCTTACAGATTTTTTATTTAGGATCCTGGATTTTCTACAGTCCTATTTATAGTTGTTCTTAGAGAGGAAGGATTCGTGGGACGAATATATGCCTTCCGTATGTATGTATGGGATTTTTAGACCATCCTTATTGTTTAGATTGGGGTGGTTGACAATGATCTCACAGGCTTCCTTAAATTTACGTTCATACCATGTTTTGGTGTGATGTAGACAACTAGTGCTTTTCCAGTCAATTCTATGTAAAGTGTTCAGGGCATGATCAGAAAGGCCAGCTTCACCATAATTATTATATTTGATGTGTTGTTTATGTTCTTTTTGTCTGGTCAGAATTGTGCGTCCTGTTTCTCCTATGTATGGTATGTTGCAGGTGCAGTAAATACGGTATACTCCAGGTGGGCCAGTGGAGGGAGTGGATCTTTGGATGAGTTAAGTAAGCTTTTTAATTTTGCAGGAGGTTTAAAGGTGGCTTTGAGGTTGTATTTTTGTAGTACGCTGTTTATTTTGTCTGATGTCCCTTTAATGTAGGGAATGGTTATAGTTTTATTGTAGTCTGTTTGTCTTTGTTTTTTATTGAGGTTTTGTGGAGAATTTTGTGAATAGTGTTTTGGCTGTATCTATTTTTTTGAAAAGTATTGCTGATCACTTTAGATTTGTCTTTCAGTGCCTGTTCACTTGAGCAGATCTTCAGAGCCCTGTTTTTTAGGGTATTGATGACACTTGGTTATCCCCCCCCCCATTGCTAACTTTTATATGGAACATTTTGAACAACTTGCTTTAGGTTCCTCCCCTTTAAAACCCGAAGTCTGGCTTAGATACATTGACAATGTTTTCGTGATCTGGTCTCATGGCCGCCAGACACTAGACACATTCCTTAGCCACCTAAACAAGCAACACAAACAATATAGTTCACAACTGAGATTGAAAAACATAACACACTGCCGTTTCTAGATACACTTGTCACACGTCTCCCCTCGGGCAATCTTTCCTTCGCTGTTTACCGGAAACTGACACATACTGGCCAATATATACACATAAACTCCTACCACCACCACCCAACACAAAAACTAGGTGTGTTGGGTGGTGGCAAAACAAAAACCTCCTGTAAAATTAAAAAGCTTACTCAACTCATCCAAAGATCCACTCCCTCCGCTGGCCCACCTGGAGTATACCATATTTACTGCACCTGCAACATACCATACATAGGAGAAACAGGACGCACAATTCCGATCAGACAAAAAGAACATAAACGACACATCAAATATAATAATTATGGTGAAGCTGGCCTTTCTGATCATGCCCTGAACACCTCACATAGAATTGACTGGAAAAGCACTAGTTGTCTACATCACACCAAAACATGGTATGAACGCAAATTTAAGGAAGCCTGTGGGATCATTGTCAACCACTCCAATCTAAACAATAAGGATGGTCTAAAAATCCCATACATACATACGGAAGGCATATATTCGTCCCACGAATCCTTCCTCTCTAAGAACAACTATAAATAGGACTGTAGAAAATCCAGGATCCTAAATCAAAAATAACAACTTTAATACTAAAAAAATAGGACATCACTGTTAAATAAAAAATCTGTAAGAAAGAATGTTTATTCATGTTGTAATTTATAAATAATTTTTTAAATCAAAAATAACAATTGTAATAATAGAAATAGGACATCACTGTTACTGGAAGGAAAACTATCTGTAAGCAAGAATGTTTATTCGTGTAATCATAAATTAAATCTAGTTTGATGTAATTTTTATTTATTTATTTTTTTATTTTTTTTTCACTAGAGGTCATGCCAATGAGTAGCATGTGATCAAATCATTGTTTCTCTAGCTTTCAGTTTGAAATGTAACGCAGCTTGTCTTGTATATTTATGTATGTTCCAGATGATGATCTTGATATGAAGATTGAAACGTCAGGATAATAAAAAGAGTTATTTTAACACGGTTGTAGAATCCATAATTTCAAAAATGAATGCTGATCACTGTGTAACACTAAAATAAAGGATAAATACTTTAATACAACAAAATTGGTAGCCTAATCAATAATTTAGGATCAAGAGGTAAAAAAAAACCTAAGGACATGGTTGGAAGATAAGATCATGGGCAGGATCACATGGCTATGCAGAAACAAAAAGGGAAAGTCACCAACAGAGAGAACTGGAAGGATATGATGCTGCACCCCTCTCACTGAGGAAGCTATATGATGATGAATCAATAATTTAACCAAAATGGTTATAAAAGCTAAGATCCTAGATAACTACAGTCCTAATTATAATTAACTCTTAGACCAAGAGATTATGTGGGTAGAATATGTGCCATCCATATATTCTACCCACATAACCACTTGAACTAGTGTATTATATTTCTATTCCTTGCGAGAAGTAAGAAGAGAGAATTCCAGAGGGCAGTACTAGAAGGAATAAATGAAGAAGAAGATAAATTTCATTCTGTAAGTCAGAAGTTCAACTGTGAAGGAATGTTGAGTGGTTGCTGCCTGTATATTGCTGGATTTAGCAGGAAGTTAATCATTAATGTTCATATGAACAGTTACAATGATATGCAATGCATGTCATATAATGGGGAATACAAATGTTAAGACTGATAAAGAAAATAAGTGTGTATGCACAGAGTTCAATAGTACTGGTTGAAAAAACTGAAGACTATCACTGAGGAAATTGGAATGAGAGAGAAGGACAGTTTAGATATCGCTTTGATGCACACTCAATCATATAACAATGGTCAAAACATGAGCAATGCAACAAGATGGTCCAATCAAGATGCCATCTATCAGCCAACACCTTTACATTCCTCAATAGGGAGTACGCAAGGTTGTTTTAATCCTAACTTTTGGAGACTGAGAGGCAGTTCAATCTCCACCAGTAGCCAATCAGATAGTTGGTCCAAAACTATCCCTAATTATACACAGCATCCGGTGAAGAGAGGCAAGCTGACAAGTGCCGGTGTCAGCTTGCCTAACACCATGTTTACTTGACAGTAAAGATGGTGTTAGGACTAATCCTAACACCATGTTTACTGTCTGAAAACAGTGTGGGTTCTACAGTCAATTTTTTTCAGTTTACAGAATGAAAAAACCTGCTTGCCCATGCCAGAGATTGACTAACTCAGGAACTGGTTGAAAAAAGGCTTAGTAAAGGTTCCTTTGGTCGGCAACTAGAATTGATCTTAAGATGGCCAGCCAAGGTGTTCAGTCTCTAAATACACTCTGTATATATTATTACATCAAACCTCCAGGGAGTCCAAGGACTCATCACAGGTGGGCACTCTTCTCTACGTCACAAAACACATCTCACCTTCTCCACTACTGCCTGATTCTCCTGCTACAACACAACTACATCAACACTACTGCTCATCATCATCACCACCAACAAAAGTATTTTTTGAATGTAAATTGCATGTGTTCTGAAGGTCAATATGTCTGTACGAAAAACCAGAGGAGAAAAAACCCTGCTATCTCTGTATAAGATCGGCTAACTCATCTTCAATGGAAAAATTCCATATAAAGATTCCCTTCATCATGGCGAGAATCGAACCCAGATCTTTTTCATTCGAAGGGTGCAATATTCTGCTATTCTTCCAATTGTGCTATGGAGGCTGTATATCACTATGAACACAGTTTAAATTTAACAAGTGGCTATGATCTTCAAAAAAACTCACTAAAAAGTCTGCCATTTTTTCAAAGACAATGTTTTATAGTTATTTATCAGGATCAAAAAAAAATTGTCATTTCCATTAAATAACACTGCTCAATGGAGTGCTGAAACTAAAGCTATGGAAGTTACAAGACACCACTTCAAAGAAATTTTAGAAGTGTAGAATGAACTTAAAAATTATAGCACTGCAGAAAGACTGATTTCAAATTCATTTTTTACTCAGCTGTCTGGGACTTATGTTTGCAACAAACCAAAAGAGCAAAGATTCTGCAGTATAAAAATTGTAATCTTCATGCAGGCAGTGACACTTGTTAATTTTAAAATCCAAGATCAACAGCAATGAGAAAATTGGTGATGAACGTTGTCAAACAGCTAAAAAAAAAAAAAAAATCTTTCAGGATTTAAATATTTCAACAGAGCTGAACAGAAGACAAATCATCTGAAGACTCATTAAATGATGAAAATTGCAAGATGTGCCAACTTCAAATGTGAACTAAACAACAGATTTATTGTCCAAAAAATTTACAAAAAAAAAAAAAATTCAAAATGTTATATAAAATAATTATAGCATTCAAATGATTACAAAATTATATCATGTAGGATCTTACATCATTTTTTTTCCGATAATATTGATTTCATGGAGCTACATCTTGAGATGTCATTAAAACGTTTTAAAATTTGACATCAATGAATTTCATCAATTTGAATGAAATTCATTGATGAATTTCATTCAAATAAATAAATAAATAAAATAAATAAAATGAATATTTCTCGTGGAAAGGCTTAGACGTTGGTTATACATTCTTACTAAATAGCTTAAGGAAATTACAATAGAATATACATTAAAATAAATTTTAATACACTTCCAATGCGAATATCAGAATTTCAGAACACAAGGACTACATCCGGTTTCACCAATATGGCCACTCTGGTCTTGCAGACCATGCGCTGGATTCCAGCCATAGAATACGGTGGAAGAAAGCCACGATAATACACCATAGTAAATTCAAATAGGAAAGGCTATTCATGGAATTAGCCTCAGCCCTCAGAAACAATCCAAACCTAAACAAATTTGGTTGCATGAGACTGCCCTAAATTTGGGAAACCTACATCAGAAAACCTTCAGCCCAATCGGCCAAGAATACCAACATTGCCCGCTAGGGGGCACCATCAGGACTTTTAGGAGAAAGAATAGCTTCCTGCTCCGTTCCTCATTTAGGAATACAAGACACGTGCACGTGTCTTGTATTTAAGTTCCTGTGATAATGCCGAAATATTGGAAGTGTATTAAAATTTATTTTCATGTATATTCTATTGTACGTTGTAATATCCTTAAGCTATTTAGTAAGAATAAATGAATAAATAAATGAATAAAATGAATGAATAAAATAAATAAATGAATAAACAAATAAATAAATAAAATGAAGTTATGTATCAAGTGAAATTACTACAATATCTTGTTGAAATTGAACACTTGAAATTTTTTTGCAATACTTACATTTTATTGAGCATATTCTTAACATTTCCTGTTGAAAATGCCTTCCACAAAATGAAGCTTCAGGTTTACTAAAGCTTCATTTTAAATAATCCAAAGGATTATTAGAAAGCATTGAGGAACATCAACACCTTCCACAGAACACGAAATTATCAAATTTTAATAAACTGCCATATTTGTTGCATGGAGAACAAACAAAATTTAATTTATTTCCATGTTCAAATTTCCACAGCTTCTTCTCCCTTATACGGTCTACTGGCCTGTTACAGAGCTATCTTAAGCTCTTATAAGTCGTACCCGTCCTGAGGATAAGGTGACTAGCCCTATGCCTCCCAGTATATTCTATGATTGTAGCTGCCTGTGTTCACGAGGTTGGTTTGCCTGCTTGCGGGAGGGAAAACCCCAGATAAACTAGGAAGACAAACCCTGCTGTCCGTGCCCAAGATTGGCTAACCTGGCTATGTCTGAGAATGATCTTTAAGCTTCTCATGTCGGCAATGGGAAGTGAACCCAGGACACTCCTTTCCCAGGCATATGGTTGCTAAACACATAGCCAATAGGCTAACCGAGCAGACATTTCCACAGCTATAGCTATGATTTATGTCAAAATTTCTGGAACAGGAAAGAACGTAGAAACAAAAATGCAAATAAATAATTTACTGACTAAAATTAATTATTTACAAGTCAACAATTTGCTAGCTCAAACTACTATTATCAGAGGCAGTTTAACGATACATCATCAGCGAATACAGGAAATGAAACGACCTCGAGAACAATAATAATCACATGAAAGGATGGCAATAGTGGTGGGTACTCTTCATTGTTCATTTGTATTATTAATGCTGATAGGTAGATAGGGCAGCATGCCAAAATCTATGCAAGATCATACATCACTTCTGTTAGTTAATTAACTGGGTTCTGTAGAACATATGTTGCTTCCAGAAACAGTTTTATTATGCACATACTCTATAAATACTGCTCCATTTGTAAATTTTTATAAAATATACAGAATATTAAAATATATAAAATTGCTTTTGAAAAGAATAAAAAAGCCAAGCAAAATGCAAAACTAGATAAACAAAAGTTGTGGAAGGATTTTGATATTCTAGAAAGTAAATATCAGGATATCAGGAGGCTGGCAAACAATATTCCCTCTAACTTTTGCCAGCCCACGTACAAATGCAAGACATTTGGCACACAATCTTCAAGTCTCAGACTCAATGTGTGCAGTAGCTTGTGCTCACAATAGTGAGTCACAAATCCCAAACATTTAATTTGATATCAATAAAATTTGTGACATCGTTGTTAAAAAATGTTGCCTGCTGCACCCTGAATATTTCTGTAAGAGCAACCTAAATGCTTACTCCTTCAGTTACTTATATACCACATATACAGTCTATAAACAAATTATGTCACATTTCCAGTCCAGCCATTCAAATTTAAATGAATTTGCAGTTTTTTTTCCCATTTTATTTAGACAGATGCACTAAAACTGCTAATGTAATATTTCTCATATTCCTGGCCTGGTTGGCCGAGTGGTTAGCATGGATCTTCAGTGGTGGATGTTTGTGATTGTCCTACTAACCAATTACCATATGTACTGCTCTGACCTGCGTCCTGACACAGTATGACTATTGATGTCTTTGCTGCATAAAAATCAAATAAATTCTCATATTAATGTTGCCCTTTTTTCATCTAGCTATAATCTGTAAAGTTGCAAGTATTAAATAAATTCTCTTAAATCTGCATAGCTACAAAATCCATTACTGTTCGTGAGTTCAAATGACCACATCTAGACAGTACACACTCTAAACATATATGCCTTTGCAATTTACTGACATCAGCATTGGTCTGTTCACATAGCACGAGCTAAAAGTAATTAGAGTGTATTAAGTTACACTTAATATGCTCTAATTACAGGTTAGAGTAATATTGGAGTGGAGACACTGGAGAAATTGCTAAATAAAATAACTGACAAGTATGATTTATCACATAATTCATTTTTATGGTATGTTCAAAAATTGACTGTAAATCAGAAATTCTGAAAGCAAAAATTTTGTACATGCAGTTACTATGTGCGCTCTCATTCTGCGTGGCATGCAAGTGCACAATTTAGAGGTAACATTGCTGGCAAAATATTCTGGAGGCTATTTGAAAGAAGTTTAGAAATAGAGAAACGAGTGCTGTAAAAGGAATCAAAGATAATAAAGGTGACATTAACACTGAAGTATTCTAAATATCTAGAGTGATTGTTTTGAAAAAGTGCTAAGTGAAACAAGCAGTGACATCACAGTGGTAGAAAAACATCACAAGGAATGTATCAGGAGTACATATCAATACTTGAGGTAGAAAAAGTCATTAAAAACCTAAACAGTAAAAAGTCAGCTGGAGTAGATGATATTTAGAATATCATCTACTCCATCTACTTCAGCCCTACCAACCAGGTCCGGCCATCTCGGGGGTGCAGTGGGTGCAATGCACCCGGGGCCCCACGATCGAGTGGGCACAGTCAGTGCACATTTGCGGAAACGTATTTTTTATTTTATTTCGTTTTATTTTCTTCCAATTTTGCTTATAACTAAAGGGATTTCATTGACAGGATTTTAGGGTCCCCAGTAATAATAATATCTCTGTGTTTCTCTATTATATTAGAGTTTTTGCTTAACCCTTTTGATGTGTGTATGCAGTGTATAAAAATTACGAACATGATTTCGTTTTTATCCTAAAATGCCTGATTCATCATTAGTTTTTTTCTAATCTGTTACACATTTATATCATTTGGCTCGTTATCGAAACCGTTGAAAAAATATTTATTATATTCTTTATATATGGTTAGTCTAAAGCAGGGATGGACAACCCTTAACATGCCTGCCAAATGTGGCACGCCAATGACTTTTTTCTGGCACGCAACCCAGGGCTCATCTTAAAAAATAATTAAATAAAAAAATACATTTCAAACATCTTCAATGACACATATGTTAACTTAATATAATACAATTTTATTAAGTATAGCGATACCAAATAAAAATGCAATAATTAATTAAACTCTATCAACTGTTTCATAATAATAAGTAATAAGAAAATTAGAAACAACAGCCTATTTCCAAGCCATCGATATATCTCCACGATATACTGATGTACAAGTTTTGTCCAATTCAGTTGTTGCATTATTTGTCAGGCATCCAGACATGGCATGACTCCTTTACAATCATTTGATATATCTTTTCATGTTTCGTAAAGAACGTATCCATTTTCTAAAGTGTATGTGTATTTTATTAAATCGTAAGTCATTAAAATATGGATTGGAAGTATTTATTGTCAATTAATATGTTTAACTTATTAGATATAAAAGCAAATTTCCTTCACATTGATTTTCGGAAACTAAGTTTTCAGTTTTTTTCGTAAAATCCCCGCATATATTGCAATTGCTATTTCCTGCTTAGAGAGCAGTTTCCTTGTGTGCATCCTACCAAAATAGCACTATCTGCTTTCCCATTATTTCAAGCAAAAATTAGCAGTAATTTACAAGACTAGAGATACTTAATGAACAATCCTTCACGAATGACTAATGAACAGACAACCATGGTACTAGGCCAGTAAAGATATGTGCATATGATTGGTGTGGTATTAACAAAAGATCGTGCGAGTCAAAGATAAAAGTCAGCAGACAATTTTTGAATCGAAATGCTAATTCTCTTCAACCAAATTCAATATCTGAAAGTGCCATAACAATATTCACTATATATTTCCTAGCTTTAACATGTTTATGAATTTTAACACTTTCTGTTGATTTTTATTGTTGCTCTGCATTTGAGCTGGGGGGACAGACTCCCACACATCTAGTTTTTAGTGTTTGCCAGTGCAGCATATGGTTTTGCTTGCAGCTAAATAGCAGTTTTTTGGGGGAAGGGACATGCGATTCATTAGTTAGTGCCATTTTTATCTCAGCTGTCTCTAATTGCACTATTTGTTGAGAAATATATTACACAGACTGCAAATGTTTGTACCTTATTCAGTGATACAATAAAACGACCTGCTTTTACTTGCATCTGCAGACATATTGGCTAGTATGGAGGTTCTATTGTCATGAGCGAGTCACTATTGCCATGAGGTGAACGTGATTAAACTTTTTTTTTCTGTGCGAAGTTATGCGAAACTTTTCAATTTCTTTTTTTCGCAAAGTAAAATCAGGGGTGCGAGTTATACGCGAGGACCAGTTATATTCCAGTAAGTACGATAAGTTATTTTTAAAGCTATGTGAAATGTATTATCAATATTCAGGATTATGAAGTGTTGTCTGCACATGATTAGATCTCAACTACATTAATTTCAACTCAGTTAATAGTGATAGATAAGGGTGAAACTGATGTATTGAAGTAAAAAACGAAAAAAAAAACACATTTCTTGAGTGTTTCTAAAATTTTGTAATATTTTAAAAAGTATGTACATATTTAACTTTTTGTTAATTCATGGGATAAAAATATTTAATATTTACTTATTCGACAGGCAAAGCCTAACTCATAATGTCCATGCCAAGAAAGTATCCTTCTGGCGTCAAAAAAGGAAATCAGCAGAAAAGAAAAAAGAAGAAAAGCAAAATCTCAAAAAGTCACAAGTAGATTTGTTTTCATGGCTACAAAATAAATCTGACAACGAAATTGCTATGACTTCAGCAGCGATTCAAACTTCAACTGAAGAAGAAAACTCCAAACAAGCCACACAACTTTTCAACAAAAATGTAGAAACTGTGGGATTCATTGAAAAAGACACGTCTGATTATACAAATGTTTTGGATACAGCAAATAATCATGAAAACAATAATAACGATGGTGATCAAGTGAATATAAATGATCCAGGTTTGTGGCCAAATATTATAACTGATAAATTTAGATTATTTTGTGTTAAAACCGGACCTAAACAACATCATCAAGATGCATTCGTTAAGAATGTTGAAGGTAGATCATTTTCTACATCGTATTATTCATCGTAAGCTAAAAGTCTACTAGATTCATTACAAGAAATGCCATTTATTTTAAGCTTATCGGTGTGGTCTACAATATTGTCAAAAATTAATAGTATCAACAAACTATTTCAAGCAAAAACAATTGTTCTTGGCTCTGCTTTTAATTTAGTGAATAAAATTAAAAATGAAATCCAAAATTTAAGATCAAAATGAAACACATTTTAAGACAATGCTTAAACGATAGCACGAAACTTGAATATTTCTGAAGACTTCCCTTAAAAAAGAATTTGAAAAAGAAAAAGATTATTTTCCGAACTAGCATAAGATGAAGTTTTACTAAACCCGGTAGAGGGATTTAGATGTCACTTTTTCAACGTTGTGATTGATACTGTGTATTGTACAAACAGATGAGATTTTTAAAAATATACCCGATGTTATTTCTTATTTTAAATTAATCACTGATATAAAAACATTAGAAAAAAATGAACTAGAAAACCGCTCAATGGATTTTGTAAAATATTATAGTAAAGATGTAAATGAAGACTTAATCCAGGAAATTGATTTGTTACAAGAATTAATCTTGGACCAAAAAAATGTAAATAATGCGCAAGACATATTGCAATATATATTAAATAATAGTTATACTGAACAATTTCCAAATGTGCTAACTGTATTGAAAATTTTCTTTACGTTACCAGTTACTATAGCAAGTGCAGAGCATTCTTTTAGCAAATTAAAATTGATAAAGAATTATCTTCGGTCAAGTATGTGCGAAGAACACTTAAATCTTCTTCTTCTTCTTCTATGCGTTATTCCCGCTTCCTATGCAGGGTCCGCGTGTTACTTAGATGCAACTTCTTGTTAGTACTACTCCCAACCGACCCGTCGCCTGGTCTGCCGCTGGGGGGGGGGTATATTTTTGACTGTAGAGGCGTATGTTCACGGGGCCGGTTTGCCTGTTTGCGGGATGAAAAACGCCAGATAAACTGGCGGAAAAAACCCTACTGACCGTGCCCAAGACCGGCTATGCCTGAGGAAGATCCTCAAATTCCTCACGTCTACAATGGGAATCGAACCTGGGACACTCCTTCCCCAGGCATATGGTTGCGAAGCGCAAAGCCACTAGGCTAACTGTGCGGTCGAAGAACGCTTAAATGCACTTGCTATATTAAGCATCGAAAAGGAAATTGCCAAAAATTATTAGATATAGTATATATTAGATATAGGTATATATAATATATCTAATAATTTATTAGGAAACCTCTCGGCAATACTCATAGAAGGGTTGTAAGTTCTGTTCGCTACAAACTTGATATTAATTAGGTCTACCTACTCACTGATGAGACCTCAATAAAGGTTGAAACCGGTCTGGGTAGTGACCTTCTCTCATAATGTAGAACAGTAATACAGCTCCTAGGAGCTAAGTTCACATTATGGGTAAATATCAAGAATAGTGATCGGAGCTTGCTCCACCTTTGACATGAGTTGCCTCAGCTTGCACTACCTTAAGGGTCAGTTGCTGCAGTATCCAGGTATTTGCTTACGCTTGGAATCGCCGAACTTTATGTAGTTTTACTATATTCAGCATGAAACTCTGAGTTTATTATTCGGCTAAGAAACGATATGGGATGTGATATCCCTTAACTTAAACATTGCCAAAAATTGTAATTTATCAGAAACGATTAATGACATAGCGAACAAAAAAATCGCATATTTAAATAAATACATATTAAGCAATATACGTGTTAGTAAAACTAGGCCCCTAAATAGTAAACCTATTTAGGGCCTAGTTTATTTTTTTATGCTTAAATTAATTTTTTTATTACTTTAAACAATAATTAATTGTAAATAGTTTTTGTGCACTAGTTGATGAGCCAGGTTACTTTTGTTCGTGTTAAATATTTATTTATTTTAATTATTTAATACTTTTGTCTTGTGTTCAGTAAACATTATGTTAACCTGTTATATTTCAAATGTGTTTTTTTTGTTTTCCTGTGCCAAAATCATTTGCAGGTAAGAGGTTTTACAATATGTTTATTTCGAATCCTTTAATTTTTACCTTTGAAAAATATTTTAGGGTCCCAAAAGGTTTCATGCACCCCGGCCCCTTTATAAAGAAGGCTGGCCCTGCTACCAACGTTGGGTATATTTTTTTTAAGTTGGCTTGGTTGGCTGAGTCGTTAGCATATCTGCTCTCCAGCCATGGGCATGGATTTTTGTGATTGTCTGGAAGGGTAGCTGCAGCTCATTGTAGTTGGCAGACTGAGTGGTGGAGGCAGAGCGTTGTAGAGTATGTGCCCTCCCTTGATGAGTCTACTCAGAGGAAATAATATTCTACATCAACCTGGAGGTATAAAATAACTATTATTTTTCAGGAAATAATGTATACTAAAATATTAATTATAAAAACTTTAATACTTTCCTATAATTATTATTACTTTATTACACTGCAGCAAATACAAATATGAAAGGCTATTCCTTGAATCTGCTTCAGCCATGAAAAATTTTCCAAACAACAAATCTGGATGTATGAAACTTCTCCAAATTTGGGAAGCATTCATCATAAGATCTTCAGCTCAATCGCCGAGACCACCCAATTTAGCCCACTTGGTGATGCCATTTAGAACTCTAGGCCATACTTTGGTTGCCTTTCTTCAGTCTCATTCATCCAGTGTTAGTGCCTGTGTGTACATAATCTTATTTTTTGTGATCCCTGATGACAGCAATGTAACAATGTCGAAATAATAATCATCATCAAATTCCTGCCATGTACCCACAAGAGATGTACAGGATATGATAGTACTACATGAAAAATTTACATCATTACTAACTTCCTATCTACAATTTTCGTCCAAATCAGTCTGTTAACTGTCAAGACTCCAATATTATCAGATCTTATATTTCTATCTTCTAAGGCAGTGTTTCTCAACTCGTGGTCCACGCCAATGGGACAGGTGGTCTGCAGGCAGACTTAAATAAATAAATATATTTTAATTATCCAAACAAAAATTAAAATTGAATATAAGTAAAAATTATTGAAATAAAATGGATACTTAAAAAAAACAACAAATAGCAGCAGAATAAAGAATAATAAAAGAGGGGTGAAGTGAACAACAATAAGGATTTATTGCTTCCGCCTTCCCTTGCTGTTTTGTCAGATTTGAAGTAAACGTGTTATCCACATTTCAACCAACTGCTTGTTGTTTATTGATTTTTATTATTGAAGGTTTTCCTCCTTCAACCAGAAGTACTAAGTGATACCTGAACAAAGTATGTTGTGAGTTAACCCCAGACTTTTAGTGACTTTGAAAAGAAAAGCAATTGTGATACACGTATTGTAATGGTGAGTAAATCTGATACTATTAAAGTAGAAGAAACAAGCAGTTCAAAGAAAAAATACAGTAGGAAATATGACAGTTCATATTTGGAATTCGGGTTTACGTGGTGTAGAGATGAAAGTGAACAGAAACCTCAATGTGTTTTGTGTTATGAAGTGTTGTCGAATGAGTGCATGAAACCTGTGAAACTCTGATGACATTTAGAAACTAAACATTGTGATGTGAAAAATAAGTCAAATGAATTTTTTCAGTGACACTTAGGGACATTAAATCATAGGAAAGATATACTTTCGACCATGGGTTTGATTAATAGCAAGGCACTGGAAGCATCTCTTAAGTTTGTGCATAGCAAAAACAGGGAAACCTCATTCTATCAGAGAAAAATTTACTACAGCTATAAAAGATGTGGTAAAAACTATGTTTGGCAACAAGTTACTAAAAGATGTTGATTTGATTACGCTTTCAAATGGCACTGTCGGTAGCAGAATTAATGATATGGCAGGTGACATAGAATCCCAGTTAATCAAAACAGTTAAAAAGAGCCCTTATTATGCATTACGAATAGACAAGGCTACTGATGTTACAAATGATGCATAGTTAATATGCTATGCAAGATATGCAAATGATAACAACATTCATTAGTGATATTCTGTGTTGTAGAACTTTGTCATCCCGAACAACTGGAGAAGAAATATTTCGCACTCTCAATAATTACACAATACACAAAGGGATTCAGTGAGGGGAAAATGTATGGGCTTCTGTTCGGATGGAGCTCACACCCTTACAAGCAGGCATAGTAGGGTTGTTTCTAAGGTCAAGGAAATAGCTCTGGATATGAATTGGGTACATTGTTTCATAAATAGGGAAGTGTTAGTCTTCAAAGGAATGCCACAGAATTTAAAACTGTGTATACAACGCTGTAAAGCTAGTTCATTTTATTAAGGCTCAACCGCTAAATAACAGATTATTTTCAGTACTCTGCGATGAAATGGGCAGTGAATATATACAACTTTTGCTTCATTCTGAAATTCACTGGCTTTCCAGAAGCAAAGTACTAACAAGGTTATTTCAATTAAGACATGAAGTTTTATTGATCGTGAGATTACATCATAAGCCATAACGAATAAATCACGTTCCCGAGACACGTGCATTGCCTCGTTCAATACTAATTTTTTGTATGAATTAGAACCATCAGTTATAACCTATTCTTTTACCTTCATATAGCTTACTAGTTTGTATTCCCTGAAGATGCCAATAGAAACATTGGCCAAACATGTAGGACGATAAAATAGCTACTTGACGAACATTATATAAAAAAAGTGTAATAGTCTTATGAAGTTTTATTGTTTATAAATAGG
Organism: Typopeltis vanoorti; assembly: GCF_054136105.1. Taxonomy (NCBI): domain Eukaryota; kingdom Metazoa; phylum Arthropoda; class Arachnida; order Uropygi; family Thelyphonidae; genus Typopeltis; species Typopeltis vanoorti. The sequence goes on from NC_143568.1 coordinate 45,817,873, forward strand.
TTGTATTTATACATCCCATCGTGGGCATGGATGTTTGTGATTGTCTGTGGAAATAGCAGTGGTGGTCGGCGGTAGATGGCGTTGGTGTAGTTGTGGTCATTTGGTGATTGAATGGTGGAGTTGTAGAGCAGGTCCCCTCCCTCGATGAGTTCTTGGACTCCCTGGAGGTGTCAAATAATAATAAATGAATGTAACTCTGATTTTGCATCACTCCTTGTTGACAAAGCATGGTTATCAATACTATCCTATCTTTCAGACATTTTTTAGTAATTAAAAAAACTAAATCTCTCCCTTCAGGGAAATTCTTCAACTATTCTTGATGCCTACGACAAAATAAAGGCTTTCGAGAAAAAACTGGTGTTATGGATTAGTTATGTAAAAGACAGACAATCTGCACCTTTCCCAACATTGGAATCTTTTTTTAGTAGAAAATGATATTTTTGTTGATTCTGAGTTTCTGGAAAGGATTTGTGACCACCTCAAAACTCTGAAACAGAATTTTGAAACATATTTTCCTAATAACATTTATAAGAAATTTCTGTGGGTTCATGGTCCATTTCAAGCTTACAGTAACGAGTACAACCTTTCATTATCGAAAAAAGAACAATTAATTGAGCTTTCAAGTGACAGTGGGCTTAAAAAAATGCAATTCCGTGATCTTGGTTTGGCTCGATTCTGGATCTCACCTTCAGTGAGAAGTGCATTTCCTGAATTATCTGAAGAAGCATTGAAAATTGTCACGCAGTTTTCTACAACCTATCTTTGTGAGGAAGGATTTTCATCGCTCATCAAATAAAAACAAAATACAGAAATCTCTTAGTGTGTGCATCAATCTTCAACTGAAGTTGACCAATATTGAGCCAGATATCCAGCAACCCTGCAAGGGCTGAAAAGCTCAACCATCTCATTAAAAGTAAGTAGTAACATAATTATATCATTATTTGTTTAATAAAAATTAAAACTTTGTTTAATGATGATACACTTTTAATTGTTTCTTTCCAATTTAATTAATTATGTTTCTATTTCTATTCAAAACATGCGTTTAGATTTATTATGTTATAAATGACACAGTTTTTCCCAAATGATGGTAATCCCCACATAGGTTATTTTAAAAAAAAGTTACATAACTTAGTGGTTCATAGAATTGTTTTAGGCATTTTACTGGTCCTTGGGCTTAGAAAGGTTGAGAAACGCTGTTCCACCTATATCTTGGTCTGAGCCTTTTTCCTGTCAACCTGGCAGAGAACACTTGTTTTACTAATCTTTCCTCTCCCGTTCAGTTTAAGTGACCATACCATCTGAGATTACCTCTGCTAACACATTCCTAGATGCTGAATATGTTAAGTTCTTTCCTGATATCCTCATCTTTAATATGATATTACCATTGATGCCATCTGTTCATTCCCCTAATCTTTCTCAGGACTTTCATATCTGCAGTCTCTAGTCTTTGGTCAAGTGTTTTACTTCTGACCCAGCTCTCAGATTATTAATTGTGATACGTTAAAATTGGTTTGAACATTATCAATCTATACAGCTAATTTAGTGTTTTGACTAATTTCTCTTTTATTCCATATAAATTTACTCAATTGACTTCCCACCACACCAGCTTTCTTGATTCTGTTATCTATTTCTATCTTTAATTTACCATCATCATCATCATCAAATTCCTGATATATATATATATATATATATATATATATATATATATATACATATCCTCAAGGGGTGTACAGGATATGATAGTACTACATGAAAAATTACCTCTTTACTAACTTCCTATCTATAATTTTCCTCCAAATCAGTCTGTTACCTGTCAAGATTCCAACATTATCAGATCTGATATTTTTATCTTCTAAGGCAGGGATTCTGAACCTATGTTACGTGTACCACTGGTGGTACAAAAACAGAGTATAAAATAAAAGGATAAATTAACTTTTTTTTTTACTCACAACATGAGTTGAGAATTAAAAATGTATGCACAAATATTTAAGAGTTCTACTTAAAATATTTCATGCAACTAAATGAAAACAATTAGATTTTACATTATCATTAAAAACTTCTGTATAATAATATACAAAAATAATACGGATGTTCAGTTTGAATTTAATAAGTATTAATCAAATGACAATGACAGAAAGTAACTCAAATATATTTGATTGGACAACAATGGGAAACAGTTTGTCCGTTGTCATTTGTTTAGTCGAGAGCTGCAGTTACAGTTAAGAAAGTAGTGGTGTAGATTATTGTCTTTGAAAGTGAGATTTTATTTGTGAAATTGCCATATTTATATGTAGTTTGTGCCAGAGGATAGAAACCGGAACATAAATAAGTGGTTAACGAGCGGGTCCTCAAAAAAATTGAAGGGGAGAAATAAGTGTAAGTGGGGGGAAACAATTCTTCTCTGCCAGAAGCCACTACCAACCGACGGAGGACATCATTGTACAAGAATACAACAAAAAAGCCCTGTACAGCACAACGTAAATATAACCTAAGTTATTTATCATATGGTTTCACATATATTGGAGAAGAAACCGCACCTATTCCCCAGTGTGTGATTTGTTACGAAATGCTATCAAAACATTCGATGAAGCCTTCCCTTCTTAAATGTCATTTTGAAACCAAGCATGCCGATTTAAAACACAAACCTATGAAATATTTCCAGAGAAAACTGTCTGATTTGTCAGCAAGGAAAAAACAAATATCCTCATTTTCAGGATTTAACAAGATGGCTCTGGAGACATCTTATGAAGTCAGTTTAAGAATAGCTAAGGCAGGAAAACCTCACACGATCGGAGGTTCATTAATATTATCAGCAGCTACAGATATGGTTAGAATAATTTTTGGGGGAAAGGGAGCAAAACAACTTGAAATGATTCCATTATCCAATGACACCATATCACGAAGAATTCCAGATTTGTCTTCAAATGTTAAGGAGCAGTTAACAGAAAAAGTTCAGGCTAGTAAATATTTTTCCATACAATTGGGTGAAGCTACTGACATCACCAGCATGGTCCATCTTCTTATGTATATAAGATTAATAGATGGGAAAAGAGTGAAGGAAAAGTTCTTGTTTTGTGAACCACTGCCTGCGCGAACAACCTCAAATGAAATATTTTCAAAATTAGACCAATTTATGAAAATGAATGATATGTAATGGAATAAACGTGTTGGTGTTTGTTCTGATAGAGCACGTGCAATGGTTGGGAAACACAGTGGAACTGTTGCAAAAATTAAAGAAGTAGCTCCACAAGCAAAATTTGTACATTGTAGCATTCATCGCGAGGCTTTAGCCACAAGAAATATGCCTGTTGCTCTGAAGATAGTTTTGAATGAAAGTATGAGAATTGTTACCTTCATTAAGTCCAGAGCTATGAATTCATGACTATTTTCCATTTTGTGCAATGAAATGGGCTGAACATGATTCTCTTTTACTTCACACTGAAGTTAGGTGGCTGTCAAGGGGAAATGTATTGAGCCACCGTTTGAACTTTGTTCAGAAGTGCAGATTTTTCTCTCTGACAAATCCTCAGACTCAGACTTGAATTATTTCACTGATGAACTGTGGCTTGCCTGGTTGGCTTACCTGGCAGATTTATTTTGCCACCTCAACCAGCTGAACAAGAGCTTACAGGGTGAATGTACTTCCTTATTCTTGACACAGGATAAAACTATAAAACTGGGTCTCTTAGGGGGAAAACTGGCTTCATAATTAAAGAAATCAATACTGGAAACATGTTCCTTTCCATTGTTGGATGTTTTCTTAACTGAGAATGAAATTCTTCTTCATGATGAACTGGCAGTGAATATGAAGAAGCATCTTGGGAGTCTAATCACATATTTCAAGGAATACTTCCCTGAAAAACCTGGCTTCAGAATTTTGGATTAGAGAGTTGTTTTCCATTGATGACACCTTCCCAGTAACATTAACTCCTTCTGAGAAAGATGAGCTGATCGAGCTCTCCTGCAACAGAAGTCTCAGGCAAACGATCAAGAGGATGGATTTAACAGACTTCTGGTTGGCAAGAAGAAATGAATATCGAATGATCTCAGAAAAAAGCTGTAAAATTCCTGTTGGTGTTTGCAACTACTTACCTTTGTGAATGTGGGTTTTCTTCTCTCATTTAAATCAAAAACAAGTACAGAAATAAGTTGAATGTTGAACCCGATTGAAGACTCAAATTAAGTCAATTGAAACCAGATATTAAGAAGCTGTGTTTAGCTAAACAAGCACAATCTTCGCACTGAAACAAGAATGTGAGTTCTGTAATTAAAAATATGTCACATTTATAGCTTTTACTGATTGTAAGTTTATTTGAGAACTGAGTACCATTATCAGGAACACATGTTTCTCAAAATTTGTTTATGTATTCACTCATTATTATTTTAATTTTTAAAAATTACACATTTTACAGAACAATCCATTGAATAGATTCAAAGAGTATCTGTTTCTCCAATAAATATCTGAATAAAATAATAAATAAATCACTAGTATTGTAGAGAAATGCCCATTTTGCCAGTGGGACCAACAAACCACACTTTTCCAAAATAAATTTGCTTACTGGTACATCTAATATCCTGAATTAAATATAGTGGTATGCCACTGGAAAAGGTTGAGAACACCTGTTCTAAGGCACTTTTTACTGTATCAATCCACCTATATCTTGGTCTTCCTCTGGGTCTTTTTCCTGCCAACCTGGCAGAGAACATTTATTTTGCTAATCTTTCCTCTCCAATTCTATTTAAGTGACCATTACCACCTGAGATTAGCTCTACTAATGCATTCCTAATTGTTGACAATGTCAAGTTCTTTCCTAATATCCTCATTTTTAATATGATATTGCCATTGATGCCATCTGTTCATGCCCCTAATCTTTCTCAGGACTCTCATATCTGTGGTCTCTAATTTTTGGTCAAGTGTTTTACTTCTGACCCAGCTCTCAGATCCATAAGTTAAAATTGGTTTGAATACTGGCCTGTATACAGCTAATTTAGTGTATTGGCTAATTTCTCTCTTATTCCATATAAATTTATTCAATTGACTTCCTACCATAAAAGATTGGTTCATTCTGTTGTCTATTTCCATATTTAATTTACCATACTCACTAAAAACCATGCTTAAGCAGCTGAAATATTTTACTTGTTCCACAGGTTCTCCATTCACAATGCAGTTGACAGTTTCAATGTTTCTGCCTATTTTCATTGTCTTTTTAATGCTGACCATTATACCATATCTATAAAAACAGTCATTCAATTTAGTCGGTGAATCTTGCACACTTGTAACAGATTTATTTAGAGGTATAACATCATCCGCATAAAGCAAAGAGCTGAGAATAACATCTCCAATTTTGATATCAGGTTTAATATCAATCTCTTTCATAATGTGATCCATATAGATAATGAATATCAGAGAGGATAATGTACATCTTGTCTGACACCAGATTTAACATTAAACCACCTTCTTGTACTTCCTGCAATTCTAACTGCTGACTTACAACTCAAATAAAGAATAAGTATTGCTTGATATAATGCCTGATTCACACCATTTAACTGTAGCGCATTGAATAGCTTCTCTCTTGGCACCTTGTCATATGCCTTTTCCAGATCAACAAAACTTAAATACAGATCTTTGTTATATTCCCATGATTTCTCAACTATCTGTAGTAAAGTGAAAATATGATCCTGACAGCATCTATTTGACCTAAATCCAGCTGGTTCTTCACTATGCTTCTCTTCCACAATTCTTCTCAACCATTTCTCAAGTATATGCATATATCTTACCAGGAACACTCAGTAGAGAAATACCTCTAATTCTCACATTCAGTTTTGTTTCCCTTTTTATATATATTATATATATATAGATAGATACTATGAGAACTCTACCCCAATTATCTAGAATTCGTCCCTCTGTCCAGACCTTCTGAACTAGGGAGTGCAGCCACCGTAAGACTTTTATTCCTTCATACTTGAGCATTTCTGGTCAAATATCATCTACTCCTGATGCCTTTCTACATTTCAGACTTTTGATGGCTTTTTCTACTTCAAGTATGGATATGTATTCCTGATTGCATGCCTGTTGAGTGTTTTTTACCACTGTGCTATCACTGCTTGTTTCATTTAGTAATTTTTCGAAGTAATTACTCCATACATCAAGGATATCTTTTTTCTAGCTTTCATATCACCTTTATCATCTCTAACTCCTTTTACAGTACTTTTTCCTCCATTTCTGAGCTTTTTCACCAACCTCCAGAATATCTTGCCACCTTATTGATATTTATTTTCTATGTTCTTATGAAAGTCTTCCCATGACTTTTGTTTAGCTAGTTTTACACAGTGTTTAGCTTTCTTATATTTGTCTCTGTATTCTCTAAGAACACAAGCCGACTTATTGGTTAGGAACTTTTGATATGCTTTCTTCTTTTCCTTCACTGCCTCTTTAACTTCCTGTGTCCACCATGGAGTTCTGATTTTTTCAATCCTTATAGACAACCTCACCACATGCCTCTCTGGCTGAATCAATCAGTGTTTTCTTCAGGGCTTGCCACTGAATCTCCAAGGTTTGGTTCCTGTTCTCAAACTCTTTCATTTTTTCTTCGATCGTGTTTGTGTATTTCAGTCTACAGTTCACATCTGAGAGCTGCTCAACTTTTATTCGCTTTAAAACTTTCTTATATGTTTTTCTTTTCAATATGAAATTCAATTTTAACCTGCTCAAGACTAAATGGTGATCACTTCCAATTTCAAATCCTCTGTACACTCTGGTGTCCTGCACCAGGGAAAAAACATCACTATCAACAATAACATAGTCAATGAGACTTTTCTTATTCCTTGCCTCTTCTCTTCATGTGAATTTTTGCATATTTTTATGTTAGAACTTGTTTTAGTAATAACCAGTCCATGTCCTGAGCAGAAATCCAGCAGGTATTTGCCATTGTTATTAGCTTTGCTCTTTTCTTCAAATTTTCCCAATATATTTTTGTATGTCTGACAATCATTTCCTACTCTGCTATTTAGATCCCCAACATGGACCAACTTTTCCTTTTTCATTGTGTCAGTTGCTTTCTCTAAAGCCTCAAAACATTCCTCTACTTCTTTTAAGTTAAGGGATATTATATCCCATATCGTTTCTTAGCCGAATAAGAAACTCAAAGAGTTTCATTCCAAATATAGAAACTATATAAAGTTCGGCAATTCTAAGCGTAAGCAAATACCTGGATAGTGCAACAACTGACCCTTGAAGGTTATGCAAGCTAAGGCAACTCATAGAAAGGGTGGAGCAAGCTCCGATCACTATTCTTGATATTTACCCATAATGTGAACTTAACTCCTAAGAGCTGTATTATTGTTCAACATTATGAGAGAAGGTCACTACTCAGACCGGTTTCTACCTTTTTTGAGGTCTCATCAGTGAGTAGGTAGACCTAGTTAATACCAAGTTTGTAGCGAACAGAACTTACATCCCTTCTCATAGAAGGGATGTAAGTTCTGTTTGCTAAAACTTGTTGTAGCAAACAGATTATTTTATGTTGTAGCGAACAAATTATTATTGTTCAACATAATGTTGAACAATAATACAGCTCTTAAGAGTTAAGTTCACATTATGGGTAAATATCAAGAATAGTGATCGGAGCTTGCTCCACCCTTTCTATGAGTTGCCTCAGCTTGCACTACCTTCAAGGGTTAGTTGCTGCACTATCCAGATATTTGCTTATGCTTGGAATCGCCGAACTTTATATAGTTTCTATATTCGGCATGAAACTCTTTGAGTTTCTTATTCGGCTAAGAAACGATATGGGATATAATATCCCTTAACTTAAATAAGTTCATGTCGCCGAATTGAAGCCTTTGGCTCTTCATTATAATTAGTAATTTAATAGGACACCTCTTGGGAATTCTCATAGAAGGGATGCAAGTTCTGTTCGCTACAAACTTGGTATTAACTAGGTCTACCTACTCACTGATGAGACCTCAAAAAAGGTAGAAACCGGTCTGGGTAGTGACCTTCTGTCATAATGTTGAACAATAATACAGCTCTTAGGAGTTAAGTTCACATTATGGGTAAATATCAAGAATAGTGATCGGAGCTTGCTCCACCCATTCTATGAGTTGCCTCAGCTTGCACTACCTTCAAGGGTCAGTTGCTGCACTATCCAGGTATTTGGTTACGCTTGGAATCGACGAACTTTATATAGTTTCTATATTCGGCATGAAACTCTTTGAGTTTCTTATTCAGCTAAGAAACGATATGGGATATAATATCCCTTAACATAAATAAGTTCATTTCGCCGAATTGAAGCCTTTGGCTCTTCATTATAATTAGTAATTCCTCTACTTGTACCTTAGTAGAACCTTCTGTGGGACCATAGGCACAAATAAGTCTCACTGTCCAGTACCTCCATTCTCATATTTGCCCACATCATCACTCTACTCGAGACTGCCTACTATTCAAGATTAGCCTCATATTTAGAGTTGAATACTATGGCTACTCCTTCTATTCCTTGATTATCATTGCCTGCATATAACATTTTGTATTTATTATTCAGAAAGATCTTACCAGCTTTTGCCTTTTTTTGTTTCAACCAGCCCTATTATGTAGATATGGTACTTATCCAAATTCCTCAGATAGCTCCATTTCTTTGCCATTCGAGCTTCTTATGTTGATAGTACTGATCATGAACTCTGGTGATGTTCAGTTGGGGTGGGTTTTAGGATTTGTTCCAGTAGCTGACTTTTCACTGTTTGCCCTGGTTCCCTGGCAAAAACAACGGGGGGTGGGCGACGCCCCAGCCGGCATGAAATTCTGTCATGCTGTACCATCGTTTTTATTTTGGTTTAAGCCAATAAGAATACAATTTGGTTAGCTAAATAACAAATTGCCAGCCCATCCTCATTCGTTCAGTATCCAGGTAGATAATAATAAGTTTAGTTTAATCCTTTATCCAAGTGTGAGCAAACAAAATTTGCACCTGAAAGTATCTTCAGGACTGAGCTAAGGTGGTGCAACACCAAGGCAACTCGTCGCAAAGGTGGAGAAAGCTATCATCACTCCTATCTCAGTATCACCCATAATGCAAAGCACATCTCCTTGTGGATATGTGTAATGCTATGCATTAAGGCAAGGGCAACTACCCATAATGGTTTCGACCTTTATTGAGGTCTTGTCAGTGGGAGCCAGGCCCAGTGGTGGAGACACCAAGGCAGAAGCAATGAGAAGCCATTCCCACCTATAGGAGCTGCCAAAAGGTGTACAACCTTATTATTAAATTACTCTGGATTCAGAGAAAGATGTTGAAGGTTTATTTTTCACTTGGTTAGACTAAAATAAGTTTAGTTTAATTAATTAAATTATTTAGTTATTTAATTATTAATAATTATTAATAAATATTATAATAAATAAATAATAAATAATATATAAATAATAAATATTATTTAATTATCTTAATTAATTAGTTTAGTTTGGTGTTGCACCAACTTAGCTCAGTCCTGAAGATACTTTCAGGCGCAAACTTTGTTTGCTCACACTTGGATAAAGGATTAAGCTAAACTTATTATAGTCTAACCAAGTGAAAAATAAACTCTCAATATCCAGGTAGATACCTAACAGGGTGCATGAAAAGGTGAGGATTAAACATTAGGTCAGAAGAATTAATCAGCCTTTTGTATAATGATGATCAAGTTATTTTTGCTGAAAATTAAGACCAATTACAGAAAAATCTACACGTACTGAATAAAAAAATAGACCAGTATGACTTAAAAGATGCAAACTAGTTATCCACAACAAAGTAATAGAACAAATTTAAATATCTAGGAAATTACATAAGCCCCAATGAAGAAATTGACATTATTATTATTATTATTATGTGACACCTCCAGGGAGTCCAAGGACTCATCGAGGGAGGACACCTACTCTACAGCTCTGTCTCCACCGACTACAATGAACCGCAACTACACCAATGCCATTTACCACCCACCACTTCCACTGGTATTTCCACAGACAGTCACAAACATCCAAGCTCATGGCGGAATTTGAACCCGCAGCTTTTTGGCTAAGGAGCGGATATGCTAACTACTTGGCCAACTAGGCAGGCAACCAGACATTGCATATAAAAAACAAAAATTTCTAGCAGTCATTGAAACTTTGAACAGACACTTCAGTAAAGAGTTGTGTAGAACAACCCAAATAAAACTATATAAAACAATAGCCAAACCAATTCTGAAATATGGCAGTGAAACATGGAATTGAGGAGAACAAGATAAAAGACAAGTGGAAGATACAGAAATGAAGTCCCTAGACTGCTCGCAAGATATAAAGGAATAGACAAAATAAGAAATGAAGAAATAAGAAAAGAATTATTCAGAATTAACATAACAGAAACCATCGCAACCTATAGAAAGAACTGGAAAAATGTAGAAAGAATGCTTGAGGACAGATGGCCAAATATTATTATTATTCATGACACCTCCAAGGAGTCCAAAGACTCATTGTGGGAGGACACCCACTGTACAACTCTCCATCTCCACCAATACAATGAACCTCTACTACCCATCAACTACATCAGCGCCATCTACTGCCCACCACCATAACAACAAGTATTTTTTGTATGTAAATTGTGTGTTCTGTAGGGCCGATTTGTCTGTATGCGGGATGAAAAACCCTGCTGGAAGAAGACTTTAAACCCTTGAAAATTATACAGACAAGCAATTGCCTAATATGGGAAGCCAAGAAGAAGATTAAACATCTTCTGATAAAATAGTTTGTTAGGTGTTGTTAATACCATTAAAAATAAGTCAACATCTAAGCTTATCTGTCAGACCCATGTTCCAATTTAATTACCAGCTTATCATGCAGTAATTGATCAAAGGCCTTCTCAAACTCTAAATATACTACTGTGTATGCATCCTCTTCCTCCAATGCATTTGTCCTCTTATAATTATGTAAGCATATTACTAAAACATGATTTTATTATTATTATTATTATGGGTATCTCCATGGAGTCAGTAGACTCATCGCAGGAGACCCAAACTATCAAAACAATATCTATCATATCTCTTCTTGAATTCATTTACAGATGAAGAACTCACAACTGAGTCAGGCAATGCATTCCACTCATTCACCACCCTCCAGGCGAAAAACTTTGTTCTCACACCCTTGTTAACCACACGTTTCCTTAATTTCCAGGGATGACTCTTGTTCTTCCATCACTATCACACAGCTGAAACATTTCCCCTGCATCAATATTATAAAAACCTTTTAGTAATTTAAATGTTTCTATTATATCCCCTCTTCGCCTCCTATCAACCAACCTCTGCAATCCACAAGCTCCCAATCTATCAATGCAGAGAGCATTTTTTACATCACTCACCAACTTAGTCACTCTCCTCTGAACCCTCTCCACAACCTCCTCATCTCGAAGGAATCTAGGTGACCAGACCTGAGCACAGTAATCCAAATGTGAAAGTATCATCGCTTTATAAAGGGGAATAAGGCAAGTTAGCCGATGTCATATGGAGGTAGAAGGGTTTTTTCTCCCGGAAACTTGGGTTTTTCATCCTGCATACAGACAAATCGGCCCTTCAAAACGCACGTAATTTACAGACAAAAAATACTAGCTGTGGTGGTGATAGTAATTGTGGACAGTAGATGGCGTTGATGTAGGTGATTGGTAGTAGAGGTTCTGTGCAGTAGTGGAGATGGAGAGTTGTACAGTAGGTGTTCTCCCGCAATGAGTCTTCAAACTCCTTGGAGGTGTCACGAATAATAATAATAACCTCTTTATCTCTGGATGTTAGTATGTTCCTCAATAACCAAGTAATCCTATGTGCAATCTTGGACACCTTAGCAATGTGTCCCCTGAACTTCATCTCCCTATCCACCAACACTCCCAAGCATCATCAATCTCTTGGAGTACCGTTCCATCAATGTGGTACACAGCTGGTAATCTTTTAATCCCAAAATGCATAACTTTACACTTTTTCACATTGAACTAACATCATTACCTTTTGTCCATTTTTCCAGCTTATTTAAATCATCCTGCAAACTCTCAACATCAGCAGAGATCAGACATCAATTCATCCCACAGGTGTTCGATTGAGTTGAGGTCAGAGCTCTGTACAGCCCAGGGTAGTCGTTTAATGCCTATCTCTTCATACCATTCCTAACAGCTGCAGCTTTGTGGCATGGGCATTGTCATCTTTATAGTAACATGGGTCCGTTCCATAAAAACTCCACAGTGTAGGCAGCACCTGATTATCCAGAATATCAAGGTACTGAGCTGCCTTCATGGAATCATGGACAATGACCAATGGTCCCACTCCAAGCCAGCTGAATGCATCCCACACCATTACTCCTCCACCAAACTTTACTCTGAGTACAACACACTGTGGTAACAAGTGTTCACAAGGTTGCCTCCAGGTAACTTGATATTCTGGATAATCAAGTGCTGCCTACACTGCAGAGTAGGTGGTAGGCTAGATGATTTCCTGCCAACCAGGCAGAGAACACTTGTTTTGCCATTCTGTTTAAGTGACCATATCACCCGAGATTAGCTCTGCTAAAGCATTCCTGGATACTGACAATGTAAAGTTCTTTCCTAATATCCTCATTTTTAATATGATATTGCCATTGATGCAATCTGTTCATGCCCCCTAATCTTTCTCAGGACTCTCATATCTGCAGTCTCTAGTCTTTGGTCAAGTGTTTTACTTCTGACACAGCTCTCAGATCCATGTGTTAAAATTGGTTTGAACACTGTCTTGTATACAGCTAATTTAGAGCTCCGACTAATTTCTCTCTTATTCCATATAAATTTCTTCAGTTGACTTTCTACCATACCAGCTTTGTTTCAGTTGACTTTCTACCATACCAGCTTTGTTTCAGTTGACTTTCTACCATACCTCGATTCTGTTGTCTATTTCCATATTTAATTTACCATCTTCACTAAAAACCATGGCTAAATAGCTGAAATGTTTTACTTGTTCTATAGGTTCTCCATTCACAATGCAGTTGATATTTTCCATGTTTCTTCTCATCTTTATTGTCTTTTTAATGCTGACCTTCATACCATATCTACTACAACATTTATTTCATTTATTCAATTTAATCAGGGAATCTTGCAGACTTGTAGCGGGTGTATTATTCTTATTTCCTTTTTTATATATGGGTACTATGAGATCTCTACTCCAATCATCTGGAATTCGTCCCTTTGCTCAGGCCTTCTGAACTATGCAGTGCAGTCACTGTAAGACTTTTAAACCACCATGCTTGAGCATTTCTGGTTGAATATCATCTACTCCTGCTGCCTTTCCACATTTCATGCCTTTGACAACTTTTTCTACTTTTCAAGTATGAATATGACTGTCGACCTGGTTGGCTGATTGGATAGCATATCCGCTCTTCAGCCAAAGGGTTGCGGGTTCGAATCCAGCTGTGCGCATGGATGTTTGTGATTGCCTGTGGAAATACCAGTGGTGGTAGGCATTGGTGTAGTTGTGGTCAGTTGTCATTGAATGGTGGAGACAGAGTTGTAGACTTGGTGCCCTTCTTCGATGAGTCCTTGGACTCCCTGGAGGTGTCAAATAATAATAATAATAATATATATTCCTGATTGTTTGCCTGTTCATTATTTTTTTACCACTGTGCTGTCATAACTGCGTGTTTCATTTAGCAATTTTTCAAATTAATTACTCCATACTTCAATATATCTTTTTCTCCAGTTTTCATATCACCTTTATCATCTCTAATTCCTTTTACAGCACTTTTTCCTCCATTTCTGAGCTTCAACAACCTCCAGAATATCTTGCAACCTTCTTGACATTTATTTTCTACGACTTTTGTTTAGCTAGTTTTACACAGTGTTTAGCTTTCTTACATTTGTCTCTGTATCCTCTAGGAGTACAAGCTGATTTATTTGCCAGGAACTTTTGATATGCTTTCTTCTTTTCCTTCACTACCTCCTTAACGTCCTGTATCCACCATGGAGTTCCGATTTTTCTATCCTTACAGACAACCTCACCACATGCCTCTCTGGCTGAATCAATCAGTGTTTTCTACAGGGCTTGCCACTGAATCTCCAAGGTTTGGTTCCTGTTCTCAAACTCTTTCATTTTTTCTTCAATCGTGTTTGTGTATTTCAGTCTACAGTACACATCTGAGAGCTGCTCAACTTTTATTCGCTTTAAAACTTTCTTACATGTTCTTCTTTTCATAATGAAATTCAATTTTATCCTGCTTAAGACTAAATGGTGATCACTTCCAATTTCAAATCCTCTGTACACTCTGGGATTCTGCACCAGGGAGAAAACATCACTATCAACAATAACATAGTCATTGAGACTTCTCTTATTCCTTGCCTCTTCTCTCCATGTGAATTTGGGCACATTTTTATGTTGGAACATTGTCTTAGTAATAACTAGTCCATGTCCTGAGCAGAAATCCAACAGGTATTTGCCATTATTATTAGCTTTGCTCTTTCCTCCAACTTTTCCAAAAATATTTTTGTATGCCTGACAATCATTTCCTACTCTGCTATTTAGATCCCCAACAAGGATGAACTTTTCATTTTTCATTGTATTAGTGCTTTCTCTAAAGCCTCAAAAAATTCCTCCACTTCTACCTTAGTAGAACCTTCTGTGTTGCAGAGAAGGTTCTACTAAGTTAGAAGATGTGGTTCTACCCTAGTAGAACCACAGGCACAATAGTCTCATTGTCTAGTTCCCCATTCTGATATTTGCCCACATCACTCTACTTGAAACTTCCTGCCATTCAAGAAGATAAACCTGGTATTTAGTGTTGATTACTATGGCTACTCCTCCTTTTCCTTGATTGTCATTGCATGAATATAACATTTTGTGAACTCTTAAGTATTTATTCTCTTAATGAGAAAAGAAATACCCAGAACTTCCATTTGTTATGTCATTGATTTCTCTTATTAACTATACTTCTATTATTCCCTTACTAAGAATGAGATCTTTAATCTATCTCTCTGGGATTGTTTCCTTTTCAAACTCTGACAAAATTTGTTTAAGCTGTGCCAGTCAGAGTTCTAGGACAGAAGAATTCTTGCCTCAAAGAAACCTCCCAGAGTTCTAGAGCTACCTAATCTTGTTAAAGGTTTAAAGCATCTGTAGAAATCTTTGCTTACAGTCATGGCCTTATTACACTAAAATTCCCTCATCTTCCCCTTATGCATAGGTTCAAACTTTTATGAGTGGTAAAATTAGTCTCATGCTCAAACTTATGAAACAAAACATGTTTATTAAGAATCTAATGAGTTAAAAGTTATGAGTTTAAACAAATAGGTTTAAACATATCAAAGGCATATCACGTTATCATTACTAAATCAACTGACAAACAATGAAAGAACACTCTAATTAATAAACATACAACTCATATCCTTAGGTTAAATAAATAAATACACACTTATCATAAAATACAAGTTCATAATTCCTAATTTCAATTGCCAACATAGGCAACTTCACATTAATTAGGTCTCTCACAAAATCTTCAGACTACCAGTCCAATGGAAATAACAAATCACTAAGCACATTAATCACTCAAAAGTTCTCTAAATAATTGTCCACTTCCTTTCCAACTAAATTCTCATTCACTCTTTTCCTCTAAAACTAATTGATAATTGAATAAGAAATTTTTGTACGTTACCACTGCCACTTGAGGTTGCCATGTCCCTTTCATCGGTCCTTTGTCCTTAGATACCTTTCTGCTTCAGCGGGTTGCGTCCACGTGGAGATCATGTTGCTCGTCACATAGAGCCATTGTCTGCATTCTCTTGGGCAAACGCTCGTCTCGCTGGTCATTATCGTTAGCCTGACCACTTTCCAGAGGGAATCCTTCTGCTGTCTCATCCCGGTAAAAACTTTTACCGATGGCCCAAATTGGTGGATGCCATCATCTCGTGTACAGCTTGTCTGATACTAGTCAGTCAGCAACAGGGAAAGGCCTGCATTGGTCATTGTAGAGCTTCCTTCTACTGGTCAGCATCGTAGCTCCGAACGAGAACAGAAAAAACGAACGAATTGAAACCCATGCGAACCTGCAGTTATTCTCCTTTGTCGTGCCCTCTTTTGGTTACAGAAATTTCTCATGGCGTCTTCCCATTCGCCCTCACATTATCATCACATCACAATTCTTCTCCTTGAAGAGCACTAACGCGAGCTTGATTTGCTTTCCACGAATGCTTTCGCCTCAGGCGTTACGCTATCATAGGCAACTCCCACGTAACCTTTGTTACATTTTGACATACATTTTGCATAGAGTATATTTTAATCACTAATGCCAACAAATTTTCTATTTAGACAGACAAAATTCTCCTCCTTATTACTTCCTTTAAGGTAAAATCAAATATGTTCTCTATTTTACAATTTGTTTCTTTAATAACAGTACAAGTATTTCTTGGTCAGTATTGTATTCTTGTTAAATCTTGAATGAATAATCCTTTTGATGAGAAAGTCTTCATTCAAGATCTAACACATTGTTAGTTTGGCTTAGATGAAATTATAATTAAAGCAACTAAGGCTATAAAGCCAATGGATTAATAATAACAAACCACCTTAAGGTCAAAAACTTACCTAGATTAGTTTTTGTAACCATAATTTTTGAATAAAATGGTTAGTCTTATGCCTAAAGATATATGGGTTCTTTACATCATAGATGGGATTCCAACCAAACATGCAGTCAATATATTATGTCTCTAGTCAGTTAGTCCATTTTGTGGGTAAAAAATTCTAAACTGCAGGTGAATGGATAAAGGTACCTTGTATACTAGATGGATTTGAACTCCAGTTCTTTCCATTATCATACTTACATAATACATACTTACAGAATAAGATTCCATTGTCATACTTACATAATACATCAAGGCAGGCAATCTGAGGAGATAAGGTCTATTGTAATTATACAGAGATCTCCAATTAGAATGGGGTGATCCAATGTGCATGTAGTGATGAATTATCCAGCTTTCTAATCATATAATAGTAATTTTAAATCTAAATAAAACTATCAAATATTTAGAAATCATTTACTGCTTCATAATCAAATCTAGAGAGATAGTTAATTGAAGATGTGTAAATTATTATTTTTATTCAAGACCTCCATGGTGTCACAAGACTCATCATGGGAGGCCTATCTTAGACAACACAGTCTAACATATCAGTCCTTTAACTTCACTCTTTTGCACTCATACCACCTTATCAGGCAATGCATTCCACCAATAGGAATGCAACTTTTCAATTATCCCAAATTTCATTTTGCTGCATTAAACTGATATCCCCCATTCATTCACCAACCTGTCCAATCTATTGATATTCTCCTGAAGGACACAAAACATCCTCACTATAACTAATAACTCTTCCACTTCACATCATCAGCAAATAACTGAATATCTCCCTGCCATCCACTAATAATGTCACTGATATTTTTCCTTGATACAACTCCCTGATGTCTATCAGACAGCACCTCCGATCCAATTCGCTTACCTGATATTTAAAATCCATAAGGTGCAACTTACAAAAGATCTATGGCACCCTATCAAATTCCTTTGAAAAATCCAAAAATATAGCAGCATATACTTTACCCTCATCAACTGTATACTATATTAAAAGACAATCATATTGCTGAAACAAGAGTGCTTGTTAACAAATCCATGCTGATCCTCACAGATAACACTACTGTGCCTCATTCTATATACAATCTTCAACTAACTTCTCCAGAACCTTAACAACTACAGAAAAAATACAAATTGGTTTACAATTTGACACCTCCATTCTACCATTATGCCAATACTATATTACCCTCTTTTCACTCATTGGATACCTTTCCTGTAGCCAGAATTTCCCCAGATGGCTAGGTCAATGTAGTTGTTGGTTCTTTAGCACATTCTCTTAAAACATGATGAAATTCCATCCAGTCCCACTGCCTTACTGACATCAAGAGTACTTAACATTCAAAACACATTCTCCTTGTGCACTTCTAAATCTTGAACTTTCCCATCCCTCTTTTAATAATGCCTACTTTTCCAGGGTGAAATACCCCCAAAAACTTAATCATTAAATAACACCACTAGACAATTACACTAGACCAGAAATTATATTCTTGTTTTAATCCTATGCTCAAAAGTAAGCAAACAAAGTTTGCACTAGAAGTATGTTCATGATCAGCTTATTTATGCCTAGAGGCTAAAAACTACGAGTATATCAATTGCCCCAGCATCACATAATGCAAAACACACTTCCTTTGGGGCATTCACAGTTAGGCATCTGATGTGGAGTCAATGCCCTTTATGTAGAAGTGGACTAGTTGTGAATATACTGCAAAGTTTGTTTGCTTACATTTCGATATGGGATTAAAACAATTTCTTGTCTAGTAAAACTGACTTTGTAACTAAAGAAAAAAAAACTTATTATAACCATTTCTGATCAAGAGTATTTTGATAATATGATGATGTAAGATTTATGGAAAATATATGACTTAAGCATTCCTTTAACCTCAGTATTTTCCTGGGTCAAAGGCAAAAACCAGCATGTGTAGTGACTCTTCCCATAATACATAGCAATATACATATCTAAAAGGAAATGTACTTTTACATTATGGGATGCCGAGGAAATGATCTGAAGCCAACAGCCTCAATATTCAAGTAAACTAGTTGTGAAGATCTTAATTCGCAAACTTTGTCTACTAACACTTGGGTACAAAATTATAAAAGAACAATTTCTTACATACATACACATACATACATCTTCAAGGCCCGCTCTTCCTAATTGGGTTGTGGGGTCAACAGCTGCAAGAGGAATTTCCAATGGTCACAATCCTCTGCCACCAAGCTCAGGTGTTCTGGTGGGATTCCCAAACATGTCCACCCAAGGTTTTGGATATAATCTATCCAGCGAGTCCTTGGCCTTCCACGTGGCCTCCCACACTCTGGCTTCGCAAAGAGGGCCTGATGAGGGAGCCTCTCTTGTGGCATTCTGACCAGGTGCCCGTACCAGCGTAACTGTGATCTCTCAACACAGAGAATCAGCGGTTGAGTATTGAGGGTTTCTCGAACTGCAGAGCTTCTGACTGTCGAGTTTTGTCAGCCCTGCAACCCCTCGAAGGAACCTCATTTCAGCCGCTTGGATTGAAATGAGGTTCCTTCGATGGGTTGCGGGGCTGACAAAACTCGACATAGTATAATTTACTTTGTCAGCAAGTGGGGGAAAAAACTTCTACAAGAAAGATGTGTGTTTCAGTAATCCACTTACAATTACAGGTGTTCAATGAACAGTTGGTATTAATCTGAAGGGATTTGATAGAAAACTAGTGCCTTGGATATGAAGATGGCTGGCTGATAGATATCAGTGAGCTGTGTCCAGGGAAGCAGCATACTGATAGAGCTGACAAGTTAGGTAGCAGTGACCCTGTTCTAGGTCTGGTGTCAGGTTAAGTTGTTACCTGGTAATGCATGCACAATGGGAACAATGAATTCTAATGGGATATTAATTCAGGAGGCTCTGAAAGATGTGAGAAATCAATAGCTTGGGTAATTTAATTGCCATGTGAAAGTTCCACTTTGCTTGAGAACATGTGATGCAGAGTTCTATACTGGCATAATTGCTCTCCAGGAAGTACGCACATCAAGGGATCTGGGAATTATGATAAACTGCATCTAAATCACTGTGTGCAGAACTGGTATGTCTTAATGATTTATTTAAATCCCATACATTCAAGGGTAGGGACCTAAGTCAGGTCCAGCCTTGGCTACAAAAATGAAGAAATGCTGGAGAGCATGCAGAGGTAAGTAATAAACTATATTAGGATATGGTATGCTGACTATCAAGAAAGAGTGAAGTGTGGTTTGATGAAATGGGCAGAGAGGATGGGAAATGACCAAGGTCAATAAGATAGTATGAAGATCATATCAGCTAAATGACAAGAGGAGTAAGAGATCATGCCCGAAATTGTATAACATGAATTTATGTACAGTTATTAAGAGCAAAGTGATTAAAAGAAAGTTTTTTTTTTTAATGCATGCATCACGATTGCAACCAGGCAAATGGAATATCGTGCTTACCTACACTTTCATAGGTATGACTTGACGTGCAATGTCTCGTTTGTAAACTTTCAAAATTGCATGACACACAATCCCTTACCTGCAGAATGTCACAGCGCAACCAAATGGAAATACGGATAATCATTCTCTTTCAATCTTTGTCCTTTCATAGTTTAAAATATTAATATAACAAAAAAAAAATTATATATAAATATATATATATATATATATATATAACTTTAACACGGACTATAGCTCAAGTTCATAATAACTGTAATTCACAGTCGAATATTATAACTTTATAATTGTATAGCTTTAGAGTGTCTCAATGTTATTTTCACTGTTTTTTAACATCTTTCTATGTTCTTAACGCCTGATGAAGTCAATCTCGACAAAACATGTTGCGTTTTTCAAATAAATCTCATTTTGTTATAACTCTCGGGTTTTAAGTCAGTTTATATTAAAAATGAACATATCCCAACCCCGAGTTAATAGTAGAAGTCATATATATAACACGACATATATATATACATATATATAACACGATATATATACATATATATAACACGATATATATACATATATATAACACGATATATATACATACATATATATAACACGATATATATACATACATATATATAACACGATATATATACATACATATATATAACACGATATATATATATACATACATATATATAACACGATATATATATATACATACATATATATAACACGATATATATATATACATACATATATATAACACGATATATATATATACATACATATATATAACACGATATATATATATACATACATATATATAACACGATATATATATATACATACATATATATAACACGATATATATATATACATACATATATATAACACGATATATATATATATACATACATATATATAACACGATATATATATATACATACATATATATAACACGATATATATACATACATATATATAACACGATATATATATATACATACATATATATAACACGATATATATATATACATACATATATATAACACGATATATATATATACATATATATATATAACACGATATATATATAACACGATATATATATATAACACGATATATATATATATACATATATATATATACATATATATATATATAACACGATATATATATATATATACATATATATATATATAACACGATATATATATATATACATATATATATATAACACGATATATATATATATACATATATATATATAACACGATATATATATATATACATATATATATATAACACGATATATATATATATACATATATATATATAACACGATATATATATATATACATATATATATATAACACGATATATATATACACATATATATATATAACACGATATATATATACATATATATATAACACGATATATACAGGGTGTTCGGGATAAATTTGACAGTTTCGTAAGGAAAAAGAAAATCTTCTTTGTATCTATTAAATTTAATGAATTGACAAAAAAACATTACAGGCAGAGTTAATTACAATACTATCAACAAGATTTACTCAAAATAACCACCATTAGCATCGATCACAGCTTCAATTCTGCTTCGGAACCTCGAACAAGCTGATGCTACAGTCTCCCTGGGAAGGGCCGCAAAAACTGTTTTAATTTTATCCATTAACTGGGCTTTTGTATTACTGGAAGTGCGATTGGTGTCTTTTTCAACTGCGCCCCATACAAAATAATCCATGGGGTTAAGGTCTGGGGAGTTTGGAGGCCAAACATTTGGACTGGTGAAGTCGTAGAAATTTTCAGACAACCATTTTTGACTTTTCCCAGAGGTGTGGCAAGGGGCCGAATCCTGCTGCCATACATACGGCCTACCATTGGCTACCCTTGTTATCCAGGGCTTGACTACAGTTAGCAACTCCACGAACAAAGCCCGAATTCCAATGCCAGGGTTCTTCAACACCTGTTCCTGCAGATTTGCGAGGAATTCTGCTGTACGAACGCAATCAGATCGTCTGCTAGGGATCTTTCTTCTTGCTACATCCTCGTAGTCACCATTGCAAGTCTCTAGTTCATGCCTGATTGTTTTTACTGTATTCAGGGAGCATTGGGCAGCAGTCGTAATATCCTTATTTTGATGGCGGGCACGAATCATCATGATACAAGTTATTCTCTTCCATGATTCAGGTGGGTTCCAGCTATCCATCCTTTCTGACATCTTGTATATGAATGAAGAAGGGTCCAAACTTTTAAATGAAGAGAAGTGTGTGTTAATACATGTAACTTACGGAAAAATATAATTAATTATAAATATGTCAAATTTATCCCGAACACCCTGTATATATACATATATATATATATATAACACGTTATATATATATATATATATACATATATAACACGATATATATACATATATATAACACAACACGATATATATACATATATATAACACAACACGATATATATATATATATATATATACACATACTGTATATATCGTACTGTATACATACTGTATATATATACATACTGTATATATACATACTGTATATATATATATATATATATATATATATATATATATATATATATATACTGTATATATCGGTGCTATGACGGCATTTAAATCTACCATTTCAGACAGAGAAACCGAGACAAATTCTTGGAAAATAATATTCATAATCCATTCATAATAATTTAAAGATGCACGCATACGGTACAATTTACCGGCTCTCACTAAATATATTTATTTACAAATTAAAAAAATAATAATAACAACAACAAATGCTTGCCTTGTGGCTTCAGCTCTCACCCTACTACATTCGTTAAATTACACAAGAGTAGAACTTAGGTTATCTTCAAAACATGAAACGTTTCTTATTTTGTCGAGAGATGGCGCGAATATCACAAACTAAAAGAGCCATACCATTCCGAATGGATGTACTCTGGTTTCTTTAATAATATAAGAACACAAAATTTGTGAATTAGCTAAAGAGATTAGTTACTTATGCTTCTCCAGCCTGGAGCCACACCTCCACTACAAATATTATCAAATTGCAACGGGTTCAGAACAAATGCTTGAAAATGATCCTAAAGGCCCCATGGTTCGTCAGAAATAAACTTCCCTGAGATACAAATATTCCTTATATCTTCTCCTTCCTATAAACTTTAGCTGCAAAGTTCTTCCTAAAGACGTCCACTCATCCCAATGATCTAGTTCAGCAAGCTGTAGCCTATGAGCCTACGGATACATTCAAACACAAAAGACGAAAAGCCATTTTAACTTCATTCAGTGATGTATAATCTCTATGCCCATTCTTGGCGAGCAAACTGCTCATAATATTTTCCCTCACTGTGACCGTAACAGACGATGGGAATATGAAAAGCTTTTCGCTTCACCCCTTAAGTCATAAATGTCAATTGTCAATTGTCATTAGCTAAAGAGAAGGCCTCGCCTACACCCTATAAGGGAATAAAAGGCGTTAGCTGATTATTATGATGATTTCATTATTTTAGATAGAATTTCAGGAAGTTCCTGGAGAATACAAGGACCTCCTCCACGAAATATTTACAGGATGATTTGGATAGATTGGAGGAGAATGGATGTCAAATTAATGTTGCAAAATGTATGGTTATGCATTTTGGGGTGAAAAGATTAGCAGCAGTATACTACATTGGTGGAACTGTACTCCAGAAGAGATTGACCAGGCCAGGGATTTGGGAGTGTTGGTGGATAGGGAGTTGAAGTTTAGGGGGGAACATTGCAAAAGTGGCTAAATCATCTCATCAAATCACTTAGTTACTGAAGAATACTTTGACGAGCAGAGACAAGCAAGTTATTGTTCTTCCGTATCGAGCGTTGATAAGACCCCATCTGGACTACTTTCCCCAGATTTGGGCGCCAGGGTTTCGGGTTTCTTCTCGATGGGGAGGAGGGGGAGAGGATCCAAATACGAGTGGCCAAGATGATAGCAGGTCTATGGAATGAACCGTATGAGAAAGGTTAAAGATTTGTGGGTTGCATAAATTGGTTGATAGGCGGAAAAGGGGTGATATCATTGAAACATTGAAATTACTGAAGGTTTCTATAAGAATAATTCAGAGGATATTTTTGAGAACAGGACTGGTGGTGGGAGGACAAGGGGCCATACATGGAAGCTGGGAAAGAGTGTGGTTAGCAAGAGTACTAGAGCTAGGTTTTTTACTTGGAGAGTGGTAAATGAGTGAAAGGCTACCAGAGTCTGTTGTGGGTGCCATGACTGTGAATGAGTTCAAGGAAAAGTATGATACATACTGTGTGAATGTTGAATAGCTGTTCTTGATATGATGTTTAGGGCCTCCCTCGATGAGTCTAAGGATTCCTTGGAGTTGCCCATAATAATAATAATAATAATAATAATAATAATAATATACCTCACTGCAACAGCAACAATCCAACTTCACAGGAGTAGCAATAAAATATCACTTGGAAGAGGTGTCCGACAAGGAGACTCTCTATCACCCAAAATCTTTACAGTAGTCCTTCAAGAAATATTTAACAATATAAACTGGACAAACCTTGTTATAAAAATTAATAACAGAAACTTAACACACCTATGATATGCAGATGATATGAAAATTTTTGGAAACACTCCAGAAGACTTTAATATAATGATCAAGACTTATATCATGAAAGCAAAAAAGTCGGTCTAAAGATAAACAGAGAAAAAACCGAAATCATGTTTAATCATTTTGTTACACCAAAAAACATAATAATTGAAAACACTTTCTTGGAAAGAGTCTCTTCATGTACATACTTAGGTCATCTCATTGATCTAAACTGTGGACTCCAAAAAAAAATAAATAGGTGAGTTAAACTTGCCTGGAGTGCATTCAGAAAATTGAAAAGCATTTTTCAAAACAATGATGTCCCACTCTGTGTAAAAAGGAAGACATTTAACAAGGGAATACTTCCAGTCATCTCATATGGTTGTTAAACTTGGTCATTAACAAAAGCATGGCAAATAAATTAACAACAACTCAAAGAAAAATGGGGAGGTTGATGCTAGGCATCACATTAAAAGATAAGAAGCAAACCACCTGGATAAGAAGCCAGACTCACATCACTGACATTATTCTTCACCACAAGCAACTAAAATGGAAATGGGCTGGACATCTATCCAGAAGAGTAGATGAGCGATGGACCACCATACTAACGAACTGTTTCCTAAAAAAGGGAAACGTGCTCTAGGATGTCCTAAAAGAAGGTGGAGTGATGATTTGCCAAATTTTTTGGGGAAAAATTGGTCAACCATTGCGGAGAACAAAGAACTGTGGAAAGAATTGGAGGAGTCCTTCATCCAGCAGTGGACAGAAAATGGCTGAAAAGAAGAAGATAGAATTTTAGTGTTGCAATTTAGTAATACGAAACACTAAAGATATTATTATTATTATTATTATTATTATTATTATTATTATTATCAAAAAAAAAAATCAGCTAACGCCTTTTTATTCCCGTATATACGGGAGTAGGCGAGGCCATTTAGCCCTATCTAACTTTTGGAGACTGAGTGGGCAGTTCAATCTCCACTGGTACCCAATCAGAGACAGATGGCCCAAGGCTATCACTAATTAAGCGGTACTCAGTGAAGAGAGACGGCTCAAATGTGCCGCCATCTCGTGGTCTCTAACCCTAACACAATATATTTAATGTCTGAAATAATGTGGGGTTCTACGGTCGATTTTCTTGAGTTTACAGGACGAAAAACCCGAGTTTCCGGGAGGAAAAACCTGCTTGCCCGTGCCAGAGATCGACTAACTCGGGAACCGGTCGAAAAAATATTATTATTATTATTATTATTATTATTATTATTAAGACCTCCATGGAGTCAGGACCTCATCGACGGAGGCCGTACTAATTGCACCAGCTGTAATAGCTGTTCATGATTTCACGATACTTGCACACACAACATCCAATAGCAATCCATTCCAATCACGCACTACTCTATGAGAAAAAAAATCTAGCCCTAACTCCCTTCTTGATCGCATTCAATCTCACCTTCCATGGATGGCCTCTCGTCGTTTCTCCATCCTTTATAAAATGAAAAATTCCATTAACTAACATCCTGTATGACCCTTACAGAAGTTTGTATGTCTCAATCATATCAACCCTCTTTCTCTTGTTCTCTAGTGTCTTCATAATCTGTATTCCACAAACACAACATCCAAGGGCAATCCGTAGCGCCTCCGTAGCGCAATTGGAAGAACGACGGTACATTGCGCCCTTCGATTGGAATAGGCTTAAGTTCGATTCTCGTCGCGACGGGAGGAATCTTTATCTGGTCGATTTCAATCGATGGTGAGTTAGCCGATCTCATACGGAGGTAGCAGGGTTTTTTCTCCCGGAAACTCGGGTTTTTCATCCCGCATACATACAAATCGGCCCTTCAGAACACACGCAATTTACAGACAAAATTTACTAGTTGTGGTGTTGGAGGTGGGCGGTAGATGGCGTTGATTCGTAGTAGAGGTAAGGTGTAGAGATAGTTGAAGATGTCCTCCCACGATGAGTCCTCTGACTCCTTGGAGGTATCAGGAATAATAATAATAATAATCCTGATATTTTTGTCACTCTCGTTTAAACTCTCTCCACTCCTATCAGAATCATTAACGAAACCAGGAGACCAGACCAGCAAGCAGTAGTCCACGTGTGGTCTTATCAAGTTAGGCTGATCATATTTCTAGAGACAAAAGCGGAACATTGGGATGGCAAAAATGTGACAGGCAGGGACGAATTCTCCATGCTTGTGGCGCAAGCTCATTAATTGACAAAGAAGTAATATTTATTATAATAAATTTAGTTTAATCCTTTATCCAAGTGTGAAGAAACAAAGTTTGCACCTGAAAGTATCTTCAGGACTGGCGTAAGGTGGTACAACATCGGGCAACTCGTTGCAAAGGTGGAGCAAGCTAACATCAATCCTATCTCAGTATCTCCCATAATGCAAAACACATCTTCTTGCGGATATGTATAATGTTATGCATTAAGGGAAGGACCACTACCCAGACTAGTTGCGTCCTTCATTGAGGTCTCTTCAGTGGGAGCCAGGCCCAAGAGGAGATACCAGGCATAAGCATTAACAAAGACATCTCTACCTATAGGAGTTGCAAAAAGTGTGCCACCTTTTTATTAAATTACTCTGGATTTAGAGAAAGGTGTTGAAAGTTCATTTTTCACTTGGTTGGACTATAATAAATTTAGTTTAATCCTTTATCCAAGTGTGAGCAAACAAAGTTTGCGCCTGAAAGTATCTTCAGGACTGGGGTAAAGTGGTACAACACCAGGCAATTCGTTGCAAAGGTGGAGAAAGCTAATATCACTCCTATCTCAGTTTCTCCCATAATGCAAAACACATCTCCTTGCGGATATGTATAATGCTATGCTTTAAGGGAAGGGCCACTACCCAGTATTATAGTCTAGTTTCGTGCTTTATTGAGGCATTATGGGAAACACTGAGATAGGAGTGATGTTAGTTTGCTCCACCCTTGCAACGAGTTGCCCGGTGTTGTACGACCTTACCCCAGTCCTGAAGATACTTTCAGGCGCAAACGTTGTTTGCTCACACTTCAATAACGGATTAAACTAAATTTATTATAGTCTAACCAGGTGAAAAATAAACTTTCTACATCAATAATATTTATTTGTTAATAAATGCATTCATTTATAAGAATTCCATTTAGGCCTCTATTTTTGTAGACAGAAGACGTCTTAAGCTTGCGAGGCAATTATTGGGTTTTGCATTGTGTATCGATGGTCGTGCTTGCTCGTTTAGTGAACGCTACCTTGGATTTCTCGGTTGTAGGAGCTTCCAGGTCCTTGCTGCAGCACTGTGATTTCATGCGCGCGCATAGCCATTTCCGCTCCCTTCACGTTGTCTTTCACACATGCCATATGCAGTCAAAGTAGCTCTATCCAGTGAGCCTCAGCCAGCCTTTACAAGTGTGCATGTGGATTGGGAAAATTAAGTTTTTATAACCAACTTTTTATGACGATGTTATTGACCAGTTCATAAAAAGTTCTATATTTATTATTATTATTACGTAACATTTCCAAGGAAGTCGAATGACTCATCGACGGAGGACACTCTACAACTCTGTCTCCACTGCTCAATCTACCAACTACCATCATCATCATCTACACCAGCGCCATCCACTGCCCATCATCATCATCACCACTAGTATTTTCACAGACAATCACAAACATCCATGCCCACGATGGGATTCGACCCCCAGCGTTTTGGCTCGGGAGCGCATACGCTGACCACTCGGCCAACCAGGCCAGCAAGAAGAACCGTAGGGTCAAATTTGTATTGAATTAGCTAAAATGAAAAAGATAGAATTGTAAAATTCTATGCAACATCATAATTCTTACATTGTTTACTTGCATCGATTTTACAGGAGTGACATCCGAAATTCAAATAATTGCAAAATTGTATATAACAGATGTAAACAATAATATCAGCCCATATAAAATTAGCCCAGAAAAATTTACACGATTCTGTAGATAAAAGATATATGAGTGTGTATTTCAAAAGAGAATCCCTCAGAGATTAGAAGTACCTACACAAGTAATACAAAATGCCAATCTTTATAGACCCAGAGGAATTACACATGCAAAAATAAAGTAAACAGGTATCTAAAAATAAAGGTTTAGGGGCAATTACCTTAGAGTTCGGAAGTATATTTAATGTATCACTTGGTATAGGGTAGAATGGAAACCCACTGTAACCAAAGCAGTCCGACACCGCCGTCAAGGTCGATAGCAGAGGGGGGGGGGGGAGGCGATGTACATTAGAAGCTGTTACGCTATGCTGAAAAAGGGATTAAACTACACTTCAGGGAGATAGAAATCAGAACTTTCTAGAAGGAAAGGAGTTAGCACGTGATAGGTACAGGGATCTCAGACCTTAGTTCAAAGTTTGCGCGGAAATATTTGGGTTTTAAGAAACTTCGCGCAAGGTCCAGAGAGGCGAAATAAGAAGGTCAGAAATGGACTAAGGTGATCCACCTTAGTCCATTTCTGACCTTCTTATTTCGACTTGGAGAGAAGTGACGCCAGGAGAAAAGAGGAGAGTCGATCCTTGGGCTACGTACGATCCCGGATGAAGTAATGGAGGGTAATCGGAGGCGAAATCTTGTAGAGCGACCAGCGGCCCAGGACCAAGATGACCCTACGTCCGAGTGTCTACTACGCCGAAAGATCGCGCTCCAGCCCTGTGAGTAATTCCAGAGGAGAACACGGTGTCCATGATGCATCTGAAGCGATAGAGCAAGCCATAATAATAGAGGGGGGATCCAGAATAAAGCCCGAAGAGAAGATACGATTAAATTGCAATTGTGCCTATGAAAGAATTAATGTGAGTTGAATTTTTTTGTCGAAAACTTTCTCTTAATTTATGATGTGAAGGACTGTTATTTCGGATAGACTGAATTCATAGGATTGAAAGATGTAATAGATTGAAAACTAATTCGTATGAAGTAAATCTGCTTTTAGAATAATTGAAAAGATATTGATGAAAGTTTAAGCTTTCGTTGTATTACATTGAAATGATTTAAAAGAGCTGATAAGAAAATTATGGAATTTAGAATTGTAATGGTCCGAAAGGTTGATTGCTAAGAGAGTGTTACATTCTTTTTGTGAAAGTTAGAATTGGAGATTTTTACTTGTCAAAGCATGATAATTCCTAAATTGCAAATGGGCTGATAGCTATTTGATATACAGAATTAATTTTTTGATGATTTACGTATTTGATGCTTATAACATGCCTGAGAGTTGTTCTATGTGATGTGTAAATTTTGATGCTTAGCTTTGAGATAAAATGTTAGTTGTTTGATATACAGAATTAATTGTTTGATGACTTAGGTATTTGATGATTATAACAAGCCTGAGAGTTGTTCTATGTGATGTTTAAATTTTGATGCTTAGCTTTGAGAAAAAACGATAGTTATTTGATACATAGAATTAATTGTCTGATGATTTACGTCTTTGATGTTTATAACATGACTATGAGTTGTCCTATGTGATGTTTTAATTTTGATGCTTAGCCTTGAGAGGAAATGATAGTAACATTATTTAAGTGTATACATTGTATTATTGTCTTAGTGTGAATAAATATGTTTGTTTTATTTATAAGTGCCGTCTGATCTTTTTAGCAACTGCACTGTTCTCAAATAAATTGCGATCCTATAAGCGGGAAAGAAATTAAACCTTGGTACGAATTTTAAGTTAGGGGGCCACGACTGTAAACGACTATAATTAACTGTATAGCGGTGCTTTACTGGAGGTATAAACAATTTCTTATGCCAATTAGAGATTTTTAGTGGCGCAGTCTGGAATAATCAAATAAATTTCTAGAAATCTCAAGTATAAGTTTAATATATTGAAAGTAGAGAAAAGGAATTAAGATTAACTGACTATATAGAAATGTAACGGATAAGGATAAAGTATAATAAAGTTAACGAATGAGAATACAGAGACGAGTCAAAAGAAATAGAAAAAATATAAAAAGAAATCAATAGACAGATATAAGATAGAAATATTACAATAGCGCAGTAACAGTAACAGAAACCTAAGTAAATATTACTAATAAAAGATAGAAACGTATACATATTACAGAATATCATTTGTAAAATAAATGTTGTATTTGTATGATTAAATGTACATAAATTTCTAAATATATAGTTTTAAATGGTCAGTAATTCATTATTCCGATAATCAGACTTCAATCACACCTCTCACTCCTTGAGTGATAACAAGAGGAAGCAAGAATTTCAAGACCAGCATTCACCCATAGGGACGGGGGTTATGTAATATTCAGTATTCATGGAAAAGTAAGACAATAAAAAAAAGTTTTACTTTGCCCAATATGTATGGTGATAAAACGTTGGTAATTATTGCCTCTGATTTGGTACGTCCCGAAGAAAATTTTGGTTCATAAATTTTATTGATCAATGTCGTCAAGCTCTCATTTGCCGTGACCAACTTTATGATAATCAACAAGAGCTTCATTTGCTGAAATTTTATCACTTTCGCTATCGCCATCACGTCTCACCATGAACGAGTTAATTTTGTTTTTAAGTGAAGCCATGTTTTCAACATCCTTATGTTTCTGGCTATGCACATGTTGACGTAGCTTTTGTCTCCATGAGCAACGAAAAAATGGACTTTACAATGTTGGCATACCACGTTTGTTTCATCATTGCACAGCTTGTCCAATTTAATAAATTTGAATTCTTTCTGCAAATCGTCATTAAAACTGAAGTTTAGCCTCTTTGACATTGCAAGGATAGACTTAAAGCTTTAAAAAATAAAACTTTAAACTTTAAAAAATACGAAATTTAAACCACAGGCATTGAAAAACAAAACCTCCGGTTAGGTTAGCAGATAGACAAAAACCAAAACTACCGCAGCGGCAGAACAGACGCCGCGTCTGAGACGCGCAAGTGTTGCCAACTTTATTTATTATTTTCTCTGAATAAATCACTGCAGATTAATCCATATTAAGTATCGAACAATGCGACTCCATGGTTATACAAATTACTGGTATCCATGATATCGATGTACGATAATGGGTTATAAATAATAATTTATGATTGATCAATATTAAAGTATTATAGTTTTTATTAGAAACGGGACAACATTGACATTTTTATTAAAACGACGGGACGACCGCGAAATATGAAAAAAAATGGTACTGTCCCGTTCAAAACGGTACGTATGGTCAATCTATATCAAGCACATGCAAAGAGGGAAAATGACTTCTTTATCTTTACATGTCAAGGTTTGTTTCAGCATTGCTATTATTGCCTGAGTGGTATTTACAATTTTTTTCTATATGACCACTGAACTGAACTTCCTGTCTTCTAAAACTCGAAGATCCCTAGGCTCATCAGTTTCTTCAAGCATAATTCCACTAATATAACGCGACAATGGATATGTAATCAAAACAAACTGATTGACATACACATTTATTAACATTGAAATGACAGCAATTTTCATATACCAACAATCCCAGCAAAAAATTCAAAATTCAAATCAATCTGCAAATACTGTGGCACTCATGATTACCCTACCTATCTTTGCATCATCATCATCAGCAGCAAATAGCTGTATGTCACATGGCAAATCCTTCCCACTGTCATTAATGAGCAGAATAACAATGGACCAAGGACTGAACCTTGAGTCACACCATTGGTTACCTTGAATCTTGTGGATTCACATCCCATGTACAATTTTGTGATATCTGTCAGTCAACCATGGTGTAATCATTCCTTTTGTGTAACTCAGTGATACCATTATTATAGAATCTGAGCAGCTAGCTACAATACAACCTTCCCTTAGTAAACCCATGCAGTTCATTGCATATGTATGACGATAACGTATGACAAATTATTATTATTATTTTTTTTTACTATCATACATGTGAGAATTTTGTACATCTGGAGAATTCACAGAGAATTTCTCGTACATGTTGAGAATTCGCAACTATTTCTGTAGTTGTGAATTCGCAACTATTTCTGTAGTTGTGAATTCTCCATTGTTCTCATTATGCAAGGGGAAAAAAACATAACCCAAAAGTATAGAATCATAAATTCAAAAGTATAGAAATTATTTCCCAAAAGAAACGAAAGTAGCAATATATAAAATCAGCAGATTTTCATCGTATACAAAGAAATCAAAAACAAAACAATATAGATTATTCATATTTGGTCTTAGTATATTTAATAAACACAAAACTTATTCTTATATAAGACCATCTGTTTAATACAAATATGTACAAGAACGCCTACCTAGTTTCGCTAGCCCACTGTCTAGGTTTATCAAGAATAAAAAGATGAATAAAAAAATAATAAATACAAAAAAACTAATACAGAACCATTTACAACAGTTAGTACACCAAATTTAACAGCTCGCGTGACAATGTGTGCATGTAGCGAGATGCTTCAGTTATTATTGTGAACACGCGTTACATAGTTTTTAGCGTACTGCAGTTCTGCTAAACTTAATGAATCAATCAGATTTTTCCTTTTTTTTTTATACTGCTCCTTGATTTCGGTTGAGGTTGTTTCCTGTTCGTAGGACCACTGCTGCTTCTTTGAATATTATGGATCTGTAACCATCCTCTATATATGGCATTGAGCTGTTTTCCTCCATCTATCGCGTGGTTAGAAGTTGAGAAGTGATGTGCCAAGCCTGAGGTATCCGCTCTGTTGTGATTAACATCCCCAACGTGTTCCTTCTGTCTAATTTCCAGGCTTCTTGAAGTTTGGCCAATATCGGAAAGTCCACAAGTGCATGGTATTCTGTAAACACCTGCATATTTGAAAAATGGAACGCTATCTTCAGGTGATCTTAAATATTGTCTAATGGTTGTAGTAGGTTTGATCACAACTCTGATGTTGTAAGGCTTTAAAATTCTAGCTATTTTGACGTGGAGACCGAACTATCATAGGGGA
Organism: Typopeltis vanoorti; assembly: GCF_054136105.1. Taxonomy (NCBI): domain Eukaryota; kingdom Metazoa; phylum Arthropoda; class Arachnida; order Uropygi; family Thelyphonidae; genus Typopeltis; species Typopeltis vanoorti. The sequence goes on from NC_143568.1 coordinate 45,851,436, forward strand.
TGACAACGGATGAAACGTACTGAGTACCTATTCTATGTTGCTGGAGGTTATTTTTATAGAGCAATTTGTTGATTATGTTCAAAGGATACCCATTTTGCGAAAGCGTTTTCGATATTTGAGAAAGTTCTGTAGGAACAGCTTCATATGACTATGTTTTAGGCTCTATTTCGTAACATAAGGATGATACTGTATTTTTGTGTATGATGATGATTTGAAGTAAAATGCAGTTACCGTCCAGTATCTATTGGCTTTTTATATATAGTAAGTTTAAAATTATCATTCTCTTGTCTTTTGAACAGAATGCCTAAAAAAGGTAGTTGTTGATTGTTTTCAAATTCCAAAGTAAATTTGATTTTGTTATGAAGCGAGTTGATTTTTATTTAAAAACACATGTAAGCTTTCTATTTTTTTCTTTCCAAATGATAAAAACATCATCGACGTATCTCCACCAGATTGGTGGTTTTGGAACAAAGTTGGCTAGAATTTTATTCTCTAGTTTTTCCGTGAACAAATCCGCACATAGTGGTGACAGGAGACTGCCCATCGCCAGACTCTCCAATTGTTGATAAACGATGTTGTTGATTTTAAAGAAATTGAACGTCAGGCAGTGATTGAAGAGTTGTCTGATATCTCTAGGAAAGAGATCCTTTATAATGTTAATGACCTGCTGAACTGGATCGTTCGTGAATAAGGAGACCACATCCAAACCGGCCGTTATTTCTGTTTTTGAAAGCCTGACGTTCTTGAGTTTCTCCATAAAGTGTTGAAAGTTCTTCAAAAAGACTCTGTTTGTCTGATTTATTTTGCTTTAAGTAGGTTGGCAAGGTGTTTTGCTAATAGATATGTGGAGGTTAATCTGCCAACAATGATCGGACGCTGTGGAACTTCTTGTTTATGCACATTGGGAGCACCAGAGAGGTGTTATTGGATGTGAAAATTTAAGATTTCTTTTTAACTCTTCAAGCCAACTATTCATATTCCGAATTAGAAGGTTTGTCTCATTATGGTTAGTCACAGTTGGATTTTTGTTAAGTATTTTGTACGGGAAACGGTCTAATATTAAATTATATTATTGATCTTACTAATATAATCTCTGGAGTTTAAAATGACTGTGGAGTTCTCTTTGCCCGCCTTAGTAATTATTATATCTTTGTTCCTTTGCAAGTTGTGAATAATCTTTCTATCGTAGGGAGTTGTATTTAGTTTGGGTGGTTTGCTGTGGCAAGGATGATAGTGCTTTGGAATATAATAACATTAGCTATTGCCTCCGGGAGAGGATAAAGACTTTTTTCAATACCACAAATGAGGTCCATTTGTGGTATTGAAAAATTAAAATACCACAAATTAAAAACTTGAAACCTTTCTTTAGAATTTCGTATTCTTATTTAGAAAGGCAATAATCTGACATGTTAAAAATCACTCTATCATCTGGGAGACAGTAATTACAATTGTATTTCTTATTATAAAGTTCTTAAAATTTTTTTATTTGAGTAACTTTGCTAGACTGAAACGTTTTTTCGTAACTATTTTGTATCATCTGGTCTATAATGTTCCAGGTTAAGTAGTATAAACTATTTGAAATATCATCAAAATTGTTTCGGCATTTAAGGTCAATAACGTTCAATTCTTACCTCATGTCCTGGATCCTTTCCCTAAGTATCGCAAATGAAGTTTTTTGGTATATCCTCTTTGCTTGTTTAGAGTAAATATGACCCTCTTACTATTAAGAACATGGGGATGATGGAAATCATCCCCATGTTCTTAAAAATGTCTACATCTCTTGAACTTGAAGTCCAAATCGTTTATCAACAATTGGAGGGTCTGCCCATGGGCGGCCCCTGTCACTACCATGTGTGGATTTGTTCATGGAAAAACTAGAGAATGAAATTCTAGCCAACTTTGTTCCAAAATCATCAATCTGGTGGACATACGTCGATGATGTTTTTATCATTTGGAAAGAAAAAAATAGAAAGCTTACATGTGTCGTTAAATAAAATCAACTCGCTTCATAACAAAATCAAATTTACTTTGGAATTTGAAAACAATCAACAACTACCTTCTTTAGACATTCTGTTCAAAAGACAAGAGGGACGGTAACTGCATTTTACTTCCAATCATCATCATACACAAAAATGTAGCATCATCCTTATGTTACGAAATAGAGCCTAAAACATAGTCATATGAAACTGTTCCTACAGAACTTTCCCAAATATCGAAAACGCTTTCGCAAAATAGTTATCCTTTGAACATAATCAACAAATTGCTCTATAAAAATAACCTCCAACAACATAGAATAGCTACTCAGTACGTTTTATCTGTTGTCATCCCCTATGATAGTTCAGTCTCCACCAAAATAGCTAGAATTTTAAAGCCTTACAACATCAGAGTTGTGATCAAACCTACTACAAACCATTAGACAATTTTTAAGATCACCTAAAGATAGCGTTCCATTTTTCAAATATGCAGGTGTTTTACCATCCACTTGTGGACTTTCCGACATTAGCCAAACTTCAAGAAGCCTGGAATTTAGACAGAAGGAACACGTTGGGGATGTTAATCACAACAGAGCGGATACCTCAAGCTTGGCACATCACTTCTCAACTTCTAACCACGCGATAGATGGGGAAAACAGCTCAATGCCATATATAGAGGATGGTTACAGATCCATATTCAAAGAAGCAGCAGTGGTCCTACGAACAGGAAACAACCTCAACCGAAATCAAGGAGCAGTATTAAAAAATATATGGAAAAATCTGATTAATTCATTAAGTTTAGCGTAACTACGCGTTACATAGTTTTTAGCGGTACCCTAAAAACTATGTAACGCGTGTTCACAATAATAACTGAAGCATCTCGCTACATGAACATTGTCACGCGAGCTGTTAAATTTGGTGTACTAACTGTTGTAAATGGTTCTGTATTAGTTCGTTTTTTGCATTTATTATTTTTTGTTCACCTTTTTAGTCTTGACAAAGCTGGACAGCAGGCTAGCGAAACTAGTAAGCGTTCTTGTACATATTTTTATTAAACAGATGGTCTTATATAAGAATAAGTTTTGTGCTTATTAAAAGTAATATAAAATACAAGCATGATAATACATGAAATAAAGAAAAAGTTCCGAAATCAAAGCATTTAATCAAATGTTTATTGAAATATTTAGCTCAGAAAAGTAGTAAAGCAAGAAAGGATATAGAAACAAAGAATTTCCAAATGGAAAAAAGAAGTGTCCTATTCAAATTCCTGAAATGTGTCCTAAGAGATGTATGTACGGTATCCCAGTGGTGTAGCTAGGGTTTTTGTCGCTCGGGGCGATCCCTGATTTTTGCGGCCCCTCTCAATACACACCAAAAGTACTACAAAAAGTCAAAACGACGTATAGGAAAATAAAATTTGAAGTAAAACATTAATTTCAACATTCTAAAATGTTGTTTTTTTTGCTTTTCTCTTAGCAAAATCGTCGGTGACATTGGCAAAGTCTATTTCATAGTAATATAGGTAATTCTTAATCAATTTTATTTAGAAAAACTCCTCTCACAATTAGCAACATGTACAGAAATTGGGAGGAAAATTCGCAGTAGTATTACAATACTTGTAAATGTGTTCTCGAGACTGTATTTTAGAATTAACTGCAAAAGTTCAAAAAGGGTTCAACATGCTGCCCAGGCGGACCGCCACCCTTCTCCCTGGCTACGCCTCTTCGATATCCTAGCATCACATAAATAGTTAGACCAGCTAACTTACCATCAACTAGACAAATTATTCACTTTGAAATATGAAACCCTAAACTAAAATTAAACTAAATTGAAAAAAAAAAAAAAACCATAGAGAACACAGTTCCTTAGTTTGAATTTGATTTGCTTCAGATTACTGCAGAAGAAACTGTATTGTGTTTTGTGACTAAAAATTGTGTTTGCTCTTTCCAATTTGCCTGTTTTCATGGATGACAAACGTATGAAGACCTGTCTCCTTATGAAACCAGGTAATTTACCCTCAACAGTCGTCCAGACACACTGATCATATCGAATTTAAAATATTCAGTAATTTTTAATCTTAATGCGAAAGGAATAATATATGGGAAAAACGTGGATGGGAATAAACACCAAAATAGTCTTTGACTTAGGAAGTTATATACAAAATGCCCAGGTAGTACGTTGCAGAAATAGATGAAATCTGGAAATAAATCTAGGCCAGAGGATGATTTTAAACTATACCTAAATATCCTCCCCTTCAAAGAAACATACTGTTATAATCTTCTCTTCATCTTATTATTATTATTATTCGGTGACCTCTCCAGGAAGTCCAAAGATTCATCGAGGGAGGGCACCTACTCACACCTGTCTTCATCACTTAATCCACCAACTATAACGAATCGCAACTATCATCATGTACATAAATGCCATCTACCGCCCACCACCACCAGTATTTTCACAGACATCCATGCCCACGGTAGGATTCGAACCAATAGCATTTTGGCTGGAGAGCAGATATGCTAACCAATTAGCAATCAACCCTTCTGACCTGTAGGATGGGCAGATTCCCTCTATTAGGTATCATGGCCTATTATCCGCCTTATCGTCCACATGGATAAAATCAAAAATATAAATTTTGTATTGATTTGCAAAAACAAACAAAGAAAATGCACTAACATCTTTTATATCCCGCAGGAAGTAGGTGGGAAAATTTTATTTCTATTTAACTGTTGGAGACAGAGCAGAGTGGGGAATTTTTTGATCTCCACTATAGCCAAATAGCGATCGCTGACCTAAAACTACCACTAATTATATGCTGCACCTGGTAAAGAGAGAGAAGGTTGACAAGAGCTACCATCTCATGGTCCCTAATCCAAACAGTATATTATTTATTGGAAATACAGTAGTGGGGATTCTATGGTCGATTTTCTTGAGTCAGTGATTAGATTTGAAAGACCGGCTTTCTTCGGGCGGCCTAGTGCTAAGTATGCACACACTGCTTCCACTGAGCTATATAGGCTCCTCTTGTATTCATATTATTCCTATAGGTTATATTAACTTCAATGGCCTTTCGAATCTACATAATTATTGACTTGGAAATATGTCGAGGCCCATTCAACGGTTAATACCACGTTATGCGAACCCTCTGCTGCATCCCATAACGGCAAATTATTTATACCTGTGGATGTTTGTGGAGCTTTTGCCTGTTTTTAGAGATGAAAGACCCGAATTTTCAGATAAACGGCCTTCAGTCCCAGAGGAGGTTGGCAAACTCAATATTTGTTCAGAAAGATCTAATAAAGGTTCTTCATCTCATACACTCCTGAGATTTGAAAGCTAGGCTTTTCAACCACATATACGGTATACAAATCAATGTTTGGGTATCCCTGTGAAAACGGCGTTTGCATCCCCTAGGTCACTCAAAGTGACGGCAGCGTTGGATAAAAGAAATGGCTACACCATGATAGTGCCGCATTTTACAAAGGCATTTGTTAGCAGGATGGCTGACAGACATATATGTGGAGTGGAATCTAGCAGAATGATTAATGGTATAGCTGGATATTCTGTACTAGAGCCACCACTCTTTAATTTGTATACCAAATATATAGGGAAATATTTAAGGGAAGTATTCAATTGTTTGCCAATGATGCAAAACTGGTGAGAGCAATAGTTGATAAAGGTAGTGTAGATGTCCTGCATAGGGTTGCCATAAGTCCAAAGAGGGACAGACTTATTGAATATGAAAGTCTTCCTCTCCTCTAAATGTATAAAATGAAAAAGCTAAATTTGAATATGTAATTCAAACCTTACAAAAAATTAAAAGATTGAATACATTGGTACCAGTATTAGTGATTTAATAATATTTGTATTTTAAATATATAAGTTGTCCTGCTTAGGTGTAATTCGGGAAGATGAACATTTTCTTAAAATTAGGGATGTCCCACCTAATTCGGGACATGTGGCAACCCTAGTCCTGCAGTGTGATTTCAGTAAATTGACATCATGGACAAAGGATAATGTTACAAAATGTAAAGTTATGGAATTTGGGTAGAAAAGATTACATATGGCATATCATATTGATGGCACCAGATAGCAGGAAATTGATGAGGCTAGGAACTTGGGAATGGTGGACACAAAATTTAATTTCAGATGACACATTGCAAAATTTGAAAAATGGCTCAAATGATTATTTGCATATTGAAAAAGTAAAGATAAGGAAGTTATCATTTTCATAAGGATATGATTCGCCCATATCTTGACTACTGTGCACAGATTTGGTCACCTGAGTTTCTTGGGGACTGCGTGGTGGTTCAGAAGTTTCAGAGATGAGAGATTAAGCTTGAGACAGGTGTGTGAAATGCTCCCAATGAGAATAGGTTGAAGGTTTTTGGGTTACAAAGATTACTTGTTAGGTGGAAAAGAGGGCACATGGTAGATATTATTATAAAATAAAAAATGATACACTAACACCTTTTATTCCCTTACAGGGAGTAGGCAAGGCATTTAAACCATATCTAGCTTTTGGTCACTGAGTGTGCAGTTCAATCTCCACTGGTAGCTAATCAGAGATAGCTTCCTTGTGTATATCACTAATTATGGGCAGCCACCGATGAAGAGACTGGCAAACAAATGATGCCCATCTCTTGGTACCTAACCCTAATACGACATGCTATGGTGTGAAATGTCGGTTCTATGGTCAACTTTCTTGAGTTGAAAACAGATGAATAAACTCGCGTTTCCAAAAGAAAAAACCCTCTTGCCCATGCCCAAGATTGACTAACTCAGGAACTGGTCAAAGAAAGGCTTATAAAAAGTTCCTCCAGTTGCTGACTAGACTTGAACTATAAGTCTATCTTCTTGCAGCCTAGCACAGAGGATGCAAGCACCACTTTTGCTGACTATACATGCCTTAAGATATTAATATTATACAGGTATCTCCATGAAGTCTGAAGACTCATTGCAGGAACACAATCTATCATACCTCTCTTTGAATCCATTAACAGACAAAGCACTCACAAGTGACTCTGGCAACCCATTCCAATCATTCATAACTCTTCAAGCAAAAAAAATCTATTCCTCACACCTCTACTAACCACATCTTTATTCAACTTCCAGAGATGATCCCTTGTTCTGGTTCCTCTAGACAATTGCTGAAAAATTTCTCCTGCATCTGTCCTATAAATTCCTTTAAGCAACTTTAATGTTTCTATCATATATATCCTCTTTTTCTCTTATCAACCAACTTCTACTCATTCAATTCAAACCTCATAGGGAACATTCCACAGGTGACTCACCTCTGAATCCTCTCCACATCCCCAAGAAACTCAGGGGCCCGGACTTGAGCAGAGTAGTCCAAATGTGGGCATATCAAGATCTTATAAAGAGGAATAACAACTCTTCATCTCTACTTGTGTTCTTCAATAGCCAAATAATGTTATGGGATACTTTACAAAACTGAGCAATATGTCCTCTAAACTTTAACTCTGTCTACCACCACACCTAAATCTCTACTTTATCGATTTTCTGTAGTACAGTGCCATCAATGTGACACATGGCTTGTAATCTATTTATCCTAAAATGCAGAACTTTATATTTCTCAACAATAAGTTGACACCCATTTAACTTTAGCCCATAATGACAGCCTATTTAAATTCTCTACAAGCTCTCCACATCACCTGATTAGCTATTACTCTACCTAATTTCTCATCATCAGCAAACAGCAATGGTCCCAGCACTGAACCTTGAGGCACACACAAGTCAACTGCTTTTGCATCAATTCTTCCCCTCCATATACCACTTATTGATATCTGTCCAGCAGCCACCCTCTTATCCACATAGCCAGTGTCATATTATTATTATTCAGGCCTCCATGGATTCAAAGGATTCATCATGGGAGGTCCCTACTAGGAAACACAGTCTATCATACAACTCCATGAACTCATTGATCATTCATACTCTCACCACTATCAGATGCATTCCACAGTTCAACCACCCTCCATGCAAAGAAAGCACTCCTCACCTTCTTGGTCACAGCTTCCTTTCATTACTTCCAGGGATGGCCCCTTGTCATTGCTCCTTCCCACTATTCCACCAAACAAAAGAACTCCCCAGTGTCAAGACTGTAACTGCTTCTTGACAGTTTAAAAGTCTCAATTATATCACCTCATCTTCTATTTACCAAACTTTGCAGTCCATCCACATACCCTCAGCCGATCCTCAAAACTAACATTGTACAGTCCTGAAACAATCTTTGCTATCTGCCTCTGTACCCTTTACACAGTTAATTTATCCCCTTAAAATCCAGGGGACCAAATTTGAGAACAAGTCTAAGTGTGGTCTGATCAGGGTCTTATACAATGGAACGATAACTCTTTTATCTCTGTAAGTCAGAATCCATCTCAGTATTGCAGCAATCCTCTGGGTTACCTTCATCACCTTTGTAATATGTTCCTTGAATTTCAGTTTTCTATCAGTCACCACCCCCAGATCTCGTCTCCCCTACTTCCTCTAGCACAACTGCTCCAATCGGGTATGCAGCCTCCTATCAATGATTCCTGAACTTCAAGACTTCACTGCATTGAACTGAAACCCACATTCATTTGCCCATTTGTCTAGTTTATTCAAATCCTTTTCCAGGGCTGACACATCTGCAGTTACTAATAGCCCTTCCTAGCTTTACATCATCTGCACGCAACTGAATATCGCCTTGCAATTTATTGACAATGTCACTGATTATCCACATTACCATACAGGTCCCAGAACTGAGCCCTGTGGGATCCCACCTTCTGCCTCCTTGACATTGTCCCACCAATCCTGAATCCAGTTGACTAACCTGATATCTAAACTAATGTACTGCAACTTAAATATCAGCTTATCATGGTGCACCCTGTCAAATGCCTTTGCAAAATCCAGAAAATGGCTCATCCTGCTAAACCATCTTTGTAGACTTCAAAAGAAACATTCTTGCATTTCAAAGATAACCATTTTTAAGTGTGAAGTTAATATTCATTGTGTTATGATTTCCTTTGTGTTGTGTTATAATAGGATTTGTGAAGGGGCGCTCTTGTTTTAGCAATATGCTAGCCTTTTATAATAAAGTTATAAAGCATTAGATGAGGGAAAGGCACGTACTGCCATGTTCCTAGACTTAGCAAAGGCATTTGACAGGGTGCCACATGATAAGCTGATATTCAAGTTGCAGCACATTGGTCTGGATGTCAGATTGATCAACTGGATCCAGGATTGGCTGTCCAATGTTAGATCTTGAATGATGGCTCTATCAAGAATAGAACCACTCCATTCAAGATTTAACAAGAGAACAATAACAAGCAAAAGCGCACTTGTACTCTTGGCAAAACAGACATAATATGTGAAGATGCAGATATTAACTTTGTTTAAAAAGGAATTAAAATATAAAAGAAGAGGTTGAATCTTAAATTAAAATGAAATCGAAGGAGGAAATAAATATTAAATTGTACTATGTTTAAGGTTATTGTCTAAAATAGATGGAATCTTAATTTGTCAAAAACATCAATGTTAAAATATGCCATGTAAAAGTCCTGTATCATCGTGCGAAAGAAAGTTCAAAGGTTGCAGTTTGACCACCAAAGCGATGAGTATGCATTCGTGGAAGGCGCAAGAAATTCGCTTTCCCCGAAAAAAGCGATGCGCGTACAGCAAGGAGGTGACGTCACTGGGTGACAGCAAATGGGATTCGTAGACAAGTTTGGAGCGCGGAAAGAGGGCACTATAATGAGGTTTAAAACGGATTCACATCATTGAGAGGAATCTTTTTTTTTTTGCTTTCTTTTACGTTTTTCTCCTGGTTCCTGTGGTGTTCCCCGGTCGCGTGTGCCCTTCCTGTGGGTCTCCTGCTCTAAGTTCGAGAGTGGATCAGCATGCCTGATATCCGACAAGATGTGTGAAGACGGCAAAAGCGGCAGTGTGTTTCCCGTTGCTGAGCGACACGAATCAAAGAAAATATAACAAAGAATAGACGGAAGGATCGAGAAAACATCTAACAAGGTGGTAATGCACATATATCTTCCCTTTTTATGTGTTATCTATTGGTGACGAAGGTGTAAAATGGACAGAGTTTTAGAAAGGAAGTGAGAGATTTTTGAGACAGTTTCCTGTGTTATGAAAAAATCGAATTGGACTGGTAGTCTACGTTCATAAGTTGCCTAGACCAAGTTTAATGTGTATGGGTTGTTAGTAGCAGTAATCTAGTCTAATACCGACATCCATGTTTGTGATATAGATGAACATAAGATTCTCATGAGTGTATTTGAATAGTCTGTTCGATTATTATTACCCTGCTTCTTGTATTTTAGTATTAACCTTGATTTGCTTGATTATATGTGTTGTTTAAATTGTAATGTTCTTAGATAAATAATAAATATGTTTTCCCATGTATACCTGAGTTTGTCTGAGTAAGAGATTGAGTTTTACCACTCACGAAAATATCGAACCTATGTTTAGAAGAAAAAAGGGGAATTTAAGATTGTCAAGGCCATGACTGTATACTGAGAACTCAATCTACCTAACTACTTAATCTATATAAGGTATTACTTGAATTCTGGGAAAGCCTCTTCAGATAAGAATTTCTATCCTAGAGTTCTGACTGGCGCAGCATAAATAAATAAATTTCGTCTGAGCTCGAAGAGAGAAACGGCCCCAGAAAGTCAGTTTAGAAGCCAGATCTCAGTAGGCACAAGGAGAACAATAGTTGTAAAATATTTAAGAAAACAACGACGTAACACCAATAGGCATCAGAGAGTTGTGTATGGTGGAGCAATATCAAAGAGGCAGAAGGTTACAAGTGGGGTTCCACAGGGCTCAGTACTAGGACCTATATTGTTTAACCTTTATATCAATGACATTGCCAGTGGATTGCAAGGGGATATTCAGTTGTTTGCAGATGATGCGAAGCTGGGAAGGGTTATTAGTAATAGTGCAGATGTGGTAGTCCTGCAAGAGGATTTGAATAAGCTAGATAGATGGGCAAATGAATGGGGGTATCAGTTTAATGCAGCAAAATGTAAGGTCTTGAGGTTTGGGATACTGCATACTCTATGGGAGGAGTTAAGGAGGAAGTGGAGGAAGTAGAGGAGACAAGAGATCTGGGGTTGATAATTAAAAGAAACCTGAAATTTAGGGGACATATTACAAAGGTAGTGAAAGTAACACAGAGGATTGCTGCAATAATGAAAAGGACACTGACCTGCAGAGATAAAAAGGGTTATCATTCCATTTTATAAAACTCTGATCAGACCATACTTTGACTATTGTTCTCAGATCTGGTCCCCAGGATTTGAAGGGGATAAATTACCTGTGGAAAGGGTACCGAGGAGGATAACAAAGATTGTTTCAGGACTGTACAATGTTAGTTATGAGGATCGGCTGAGGGAGTGTGGACTGCAGAGTTTGGTGGATGGAAGAAGGAGAGGTGATATGATTGAGACTTTTAAACTGTTGAGAGGTGGTTACAGGGTTGACACTGGCGAGTTCTTTCATACAGTTGAACAGCAGGAAGGAGTGATGACAAGAGGCCATCTCTGGAAGTTACATAAGGAAACTGTGAGAAAGAGGGTGAGGAGTGGTTTGGAATGGAATGCACTGCCTAATGGAGTGGTGGGAGCGAGAACGGTCAATGCGTTTAAGGAGTGGTATGATAGACTTGTGTTTCTTAGAAAGGACCTCCTACGATGAGTCTTTTGACTCCATGGAGGCCTGAATAATAATAATAATAATAAAGGCAGTAAAACACATACAATTAACATTTACAGACTGGTACTCTACATTTTATACTATTCTACACAATTATTGACACTGTCTTGGGATACTACAAATGAAGTTATTTGGTACCATTTAATTTAATTTCAACTGAAGGCAAGTTAGTCAATCTCATATGGTGGTAGCAAGGTTCTTCATCCTGGAGACAGGCAAACTGGCCAGTGAATGCACACAATTAACAAAATATATTTGTGTGTAGCAGTGTGAACATGGAGGATTAAGTATTATAGATGGTGGATAGTGCCCCTGCCCATGATGAGTCCTTAGAGGTGTTGCATAATAAACTAGTTTCCGTTAAACATTAGAGTTTTTCATCATGATTATGCTTCTTTCTTTATGGAAAATCCACATATCTCACTACATACTAGGATTTCTCAAGTATAATATACTGTTCAGCAGAAATGACAACATTTTATGCAAACTACCCTCTGAATTTTATTTTAAGTAAAGAAAATAAATAAATCAGGCTACCTCTAAGACAAATTTTATTTCTGTAATTTCATAAATACATTGTATACAATCAATTTTTTTTTTTTTTTTTTTTTTGAATATTTGTTTTTCACCGAAGTAATTCTGGAAGATTTTTGCAGACCTTCTTCCACTATTTTCTTATTATATATATATATTGTACAAGTGAGAGAAAATTATCATACATTTCTTATATAAATAAATTACAACATCTAGTTTCATGTATGATAAATATTTCCTCTACTAAAGATCAGCTTAGAGGCAATTATTGCATATTTATCTGGTTGGCCAGAGAAGAGGAGAACAGCATTGAAATCCATTTCTTTAAAATACCTTTTTTTTTTTTTAAAATGATATTTAAAATAAAAAATAAACATCAAAAGTATGTATAACATATTTTTATTGTTGATGAGTGGGGATTATAACATCCAAATCTATAACAGAATACAAAACCACATAAAATTGTCACAACTTAATTCACTTTAGTTCATCTAGAACTGATAGTAACCTGATTCTATCACAAGAAGGAAAAAAAAAAAAGAAGAAATCTGGCAGCATAAGTTATTCTAGTAAAAAGAAGTATTTGGCACAAAATACTACACAGATTATCATATACACAATAATGCGAAATGCATACATACATGACAAATAGTGGACTCAATGTTTTTTAGGATCCCGATCCATAGTCTGTGGATCCTTACCTAGTAAGCATCAAGTTATTTGACAACTAAGATCTATAAATATCACAATATGTAGTGGACGCCAAGGAAAAAGGTTTCCAAAACTGAAGTTTGGAGCCTATACTTTAAAACTTGAACTTTCAACTTTTAGTGTAGTTATGACACTCAGCAAGTATAAAGGTATATTTATTATTAAGCCACATTTTTCCAGGCATTTCAGGTTAGAAAAATTAGAAAACAGTATTTTTAACATATTATATAGAAAAAATAACTATTAAGGGGTGGGAAACCAAAACAAGCACTATGTTCTGCTATAACTAAGGCATCAGCTATCAGTATACTGATCATTACCAAAGATAAAATGAAAATATCTTTTCATTTTGCTTCTCCAAGAAATGATACCCTATTTCTCTTCCCTGATGCTTTAGTTTTTCAGACAAAATATTGAAAGTTTTTTTTTTCCCTTTCATACTTATCATTATAGTGTAATACCATAAGCCTTGGGTTTACGATTTAATATTAGACAAAAATTATCTTAAATTTTTTAAGATAATTTTTGGGAATATTTTAAATTTCCTTAAGGTGGTCTGAAATGTGCTAAGGATTTGGCAAGAAAATGAAGGAAAACTATTAAAGCAACAATTTTGTAATTATAAATAATTTTATACATATATATTGAAATAATATCTTTAATCAAATTAGGCAAACACAGCAAATGTGAATAAACTAAAAATGTTATATTGTAGTTTTAGGAACATATGAGATATTAGGATGTGTTTTAAGAAATGTGTAAAGGAAAAACTGTTTAGTTGTGCAGAAGAATCTTGAAAACAGAATGGTTCCAAAAGAGAATATAGTTCCACTGAATAAAGGTATTGCAAAAACAGAGCTGTCAAATTATATAAATGGTTCATGTTTCAGGAGTGGAGGGGAAGAGAGAGATTAGAGTTGGGACTGGAATATGAGACCAAGTTGATAAGAAAATCTCTATGGAGGACATCCAAATTTGTTAAGGAGCGGTTGTTCTGCAGGTTGTTTCACAGTAAGGTGACAATTATGAATGAGAAGACTGTGTGTGTGTGTGTGTGTGCGTGCGTATTAATGTTTACAGAGAGATGCTACACGACAATATTTAGCATTTCTCTGTAAACTGTTACAAACATGAGCTCAAAGTTCTGGACAAGCATCCTTGCCTTTATTGCATTCCCTTTCTAACTGGACCTGAGTAATAGATCTTCATTATCTGATAAAGCACCACTGCCATTACTTGTAGGTCTTGTTTGGTCTCTGGAGATTTTCTGACTTACCTTTATGTTTTCTTCTTTCATGGCATGAATGATGCTTCAAAAACACCCTGGCACCCTCTTCATTTCAAGGGTACAGAAGAAGTAAAGCAGTTTTGCAGACTCGCTGTCAAATAGTAAAACGAGAGCTAATAAACTGAACCAGGTAAGGCATATTCTCTTTGCCAATTACTCTGTAAGACCAAGCCTAGGAGTATGAGTAGGGTATAGAAAGGGAGTACTGTAAATGTTATTGTGGTCAAGAAGATTGGGGTGCTCAAGTATGCTGCCTTCATGTCCCTTCCATCCAACCTTTTTCAGATATCACAGAAAATAATGTAAGCAATTATGACTGAAGATAGATTAGGAAAAAATCTTCTACAAACACCAAAAAGACAACCAAAAAATTCTTCAGATTTACACAAATTCTTCACAAATATAGCTTAAAAAAGAAATAACATAAATGACAATCTACCCATAAAAGGTTGTAAACCTACACACATTATAGCACTATATGTGTATGAGCTAAGGTAAGATAATCTAAACTCCTGCCCTACAGACTAAACAAAAAACAGTACTCTCATACCATTTCACAGCTGCTGTATGAAGGATGCTGGTCAAAATTATCTGCTACCTATGGATATTCACAGAAACAGTAGTTTTTTTGTTTTTTTTAGCAAAGAAATAGGAAAATTAAAGAAACTGCATTTCTAAAATTGAAGTTTTAACTTTCATTAAAAATTCTGCAAGCTTGTTATAATATCCTTAAAACCTAATTTACTCTAAAAAACACACAACCCAAATTTTTCATTATGGTAATGTTTTTGCGTGTGCACACACAAACACATTATTATTATTATAAATTAAAGATGCCAAGAAATTATATTCTCGGTTCAATCCTTTATCCAAGCATAAGCAAATAAAAATTTGCACATGAAGTAACATCTACTTGTGTATGGAAATATGACCTCTGCATTACTTCAACCTTGGCATCACTTTTGGTCTGGCTTTCACTGATGAGAAATAGGCTTCAATAAAGGTTGAAGCCAGTCTGGATAGTAGCCTTTCCCATAATGCATGGCATTAAACATGTCCGTAATAATATGTGCATTGCATTATAGGATATTAAGGCAATTAATGTGAAATTATTAGCCTCTATATACAAGTAGCCCAGTCGTGATGTTACTTCATGTGCAAATTTTTATTTGCTTACACTTGGATAAAGGATTAAACCAAGAATACAATTTCTTGGCATCTTTAATTTATAGTATAACCAAGCGGAAAAACCTTCAATAATATTTTTGTTATTATACAGGTATCTCCATGGGGTAAGAAGACTCATTTTGGGAGATCTGTTATTCACATGATACCTATCATACCTCTCCTTAAACTCATTCATTGATGAAGCAACCACAACCACTTTAATAACTTAAATGCTTCTATTATGCCTCCTCTTTTTTGAGGAGGCATAATAGAAGCTAATTTTTGAAGCCTACAAACCATCAGTCTATTCTCATAGGGAGTATTCTACAGACCTGCCACAATCTTGCCTGTGGATCTTATCCACAACTTCTTCATCTGAACACAGATTTGTACTCATGGAATCCAGAATATGTAGAATGTTTTGTACACAGTAATCCAGATGTGGCCTTATTAAAGCCATATATAGGGAAACCTCTCTATCCCTGTTTGTTACTGTGTTCTTCAAAACATCAAAACAAGTAATCTGATGTGCTGTTTTGGTTACCTTCATAATATGTCCTCTAAATTTCAACTCCCTGTCCACAATTACACCGAACTCCCTGGCCTCATCATTTTTCTGCAGTTCAATACCATCAATATAGTACACAACTTCTGATCTCTTCCCAAAGTACATCACATTAAACTGGCAGCCATTTACCTTTGCCCATACTGCTAGTCTATTTAAGTCTTCCTGCAAGATTTCTGCATCAGCTTCATTCACCATTGCTCTTCCCAGTTTAGCATAATTTCTTACATCTTCATTGATCTCCTCATGCCTAAGGACTAGTGACCTTGGCAACAATGTTTTTCTATTTACTTCTATCTCTTGACATGACAGTTGCTTCTTCCAAGGAAAGTCTTGAGATCCTTTGGATTTGATCTATCCATCTTGCTCTTCCTTTCCTGCGTTTAACTCCTACTTTTCCTTGCATTATTTCCTTCTCGATGTTATCACCATCTCATCGTGATATATGACCAAAATACTGAAGTATCTTCTTGTTGACTATGTCATTCAATCTCTTTTTGATGTTTAACTGATTGAGAATACTGACATTGGTTCTTTTATCCATCCATGAGACATTCAATATGCTTCTCCAGCACCACATTTCAAAGCTGTCAAGTGTCTCTTTTTCTCTCTCTCTCTCTCTCTTATTAAGTGTCCACGATTCTGCACCACAGACAACAATTGAGAAACAGAGTATTCACTAGTTTATATTTGGTAGTGTTAGAAATATTTCTATCTTTCCATATCTTTTTTAGTTGTATCATGGCATTCCTTCCCATTGCAATTCTTTTTATTTCCATATGACAACTACCTTTATTATCTATCAGGGCTCCAAGATATATGAACTGTTCAACTTTTTCTAAGTTGATGTTACGAGTAGATGTTTCTTCTTTTCCTATCATCATATATGTAGTCTTATTTCTGTTAATTTTCCGGCTTGGTTGGCCAAGTGGTTAGTGTATCTGCTCTCCAGCCAAAAGGCTGCGGGTGAATCCTGCCGTGGGCATGGATGTTTGTGACTGTCTGTCACAAACATCCATGTGTTTGTGACAGACACATGGATGTCACAAACACATGGTACCTAGACTACCACCACTAGTGGTAGTCTACCGCCGACTACCACTAGTAGTGGTAGTCGGCGGTAGATGGCATTGGTGTTAGATGACGAAGGTCGGTGGAGTAGTGAGACGAAGAGCTGTAGAGTTGATGCCCTCCCTCAATGAGTCTTTGGGCTCCCTGGAGGTGTGATATAATAATAATAATAATGCACTCCCAATAAGTGACATCAGTTCTCTTTCATTACTGGCTATAAGCACCATATCATCTGCATATCTAAGGTTGTTTATCCTTGTATCTGCAATTGAGATACCACCTTTCCATCCATCAAGAGCTTTTCTCATTTTGAATTCACTATAGAAGTTGAACAGGTTGGGAGATAGGATACATTCCTGCCTAACCCCCTTTTTCTATCTTAAACCATTCTGAGTTCTTGTCATATAGTTGTTTTATTAGGTATATTGGAATTCCCATTTTGTTCAGACATTTCCAGAGTATTCCCCAATTGACACAGTCAAATGCCTTGGTATAGTCCACAAAGAGTGATACATTGGGATATTGAACTCATGGGTTTTTTTCTATTAGCTGCCTTATGTTTGCAATTTGGTCTCTGGCACCTCTACCAGACCTGAAACCAACCTGTTCATTTGGGATTTGTAGTTCAATGTAATTTTTCAGTGTTTCTTTAATCACATATAGCAGAATTCTGCTTGCATATGAAATCAATGCAATGGTCCTATAGTTGTTGCAATTATTAATATTTCTTTTCTTGTGTAATGGTATGAATATAGATCTCATCCAATCTTCTGGTTAGATGCCTGCTTCCCAAATTTTGTTCTATAGTCTAAAGATAATTTCAGTTCCATTAGGCCCCTGGGTTGTAAGTAGTTCACTTGGTATTTGATCGAACCCAATAAAATAAACAGTCTATGGATCTCAAATGAAACACTAGTTCAAATTGAAAAAAGAAGAAAAATCAAGGCAACTGGACTTTCTTGAGTTTTTTTCAAAGCCCATCAAATTTTGTCCTTTAAAATATTTGGCTCTTTTAGTATGAGTTTCTCTTGTCTTTCTTCAAATGAGATAGTAGTAGTATCTTTATAAAGATTTTCACAGTAGCTTTTCCATCTCTTGAGTACTTGAGTTTTAACTGATACATCATTCGTATCAGTTAAAATTCAGTTGTTTGAATCAGTATGCTAGAAGTATTTGGTTTAAAGTTTCTAGTGATGAGTTTGATTTTCTTGAATAGATCTTTGGTTTGATTTTTATTAGAATGTTCAATTTCTTCACACTGTTTTTGTAAAAACTTGTCTTTCTTGCAGAGTTTTTTGATACATTTTCATAATTCAGAATACTTTTGTCTGTTTCATTAGAAAGTCCAGTTGCCTTGATTTTTCTTCTTTTTTCAATTTGAAACCAGTGTTTCATTTGAGATCCAGGGATTGTTTATTTTTGTTCTTTTGGGAATTGTATATTCTTTGCTTTTGTTTTTCACCAAGTTCTTCTGGTATCGTTTCCTCTATACAGTTTCTTAATTCTGAAAGTCCATTTTCCACTGCAATATTATAATTACTATTAACTCTTGAGACCTCTATTCCTGAAGGATAGGTTAATTTATTCATAATGGACTTCCATCATTCATTGATTAGAATAAAGTCGATTTGGTTTCTGGTTCCATCACCAGGTGATCTCCAGGTATATAGTCTATGATTATGGTGTTTGAAGCATGTATTTGTTATATTCATCTCTCTTTCTAAACAGAAATTAATCAGCCTTTCTCACCTGCTATTTTGGTTGCCCAAGCCAAATCTCCAAGTACTTTTCTGTTATGATTGTCTATCCTCTTGTCAACTTTTGCATCGAAATCCCATTATGATTATATGTCTTTTTTAGGTATTGTTTCAATGCTTGCATTCAGTTCTCTGTAGAAGTTCTTCATCTGTATCAGCAGTTGGTGCATAAATTTGAAAAAATGTGATTGCTAATGGTTTACAGTCAATTCTTATTGAGATTATTCTGTCACTAATGGGGTTGTATTTAGTTATAGATCTGTGTAATGCCTTGCTAATAATTATTGCAACCTCATTCTTGCTGACTGAATCAGGGGCCCGGGAAGCAGATATGATTACCTATCTGTGAGTTAAAGTGACCTTTGCCTCTCCAAGGTTTCTGTGATACCCAGTAAATCAATGTTCCTTTCTTTCATTTCTTATATCATTGATATACAAATTAAACAACAGAGGACCAACTTCTGAGTCCTGTTGTGCACCACTGGTTACTTGCCTTCTCTTGGATCAATTCCTCTATAAACTACTCTATGATAACTGTCCATCAGCCACCTTCAAATCCAAATCATCATTTGGATTAGAGGGTAGCTATTTCCCTTATCCAATTCCATTCTCATTTGATTATAAAAAGTAAACAAATTACTAGGCAAGACCCACTCTTCACAAAACCATGTTGTCCCTTACAGAGTATCATAATCCAATCCAGCAGTCCTAAATTCTGTCCTTCATCAATTTCTCTAATACTTTAACCACCACTCCTGAGATGCTGATTGACTTAAAATTTGCTACATCTGTCTTGGCGCCTCCTTTATGCAATGGGACTATTTTGCTTCCTTTCCGCTTCTGAGGTTTAAATTAAACAGCTCGGTCAGAGGAGCTGATAATTCCCTTGCACATTCTCATAATATGAGATTAGATGGGCCGATATGCCATCTAATCTCATGGCTGTGTTTGTATTGAGGTTCTGCAATATTTTAAGTACCACTTCTTAAACCTCTATTCTCCTATCAGTCAATGTCACATTTGGCATTGCAATGTCACCATCCAGATGATACATCCCTGCAAAATGTGCACTCAGTAATTCAACTATTTGATTTTGTTCTGTTACTTCCCCACCATCAGTACTTTTTGAAGTCATCCTTCCATAGGCATTCCTCCTTTTACTTGCCACATAGCAAAATAACTCTGTAGGGTTTCTTTTTAGCCTCATCAGCTAGCTTTCTCTCATAATTATCCTTGGCCATTCTTATAATACCAGTCACCCTTCTTGCCTGTGCCTTATACTGCTCATGAGCATGTTGATCAACTTTTTCTGTATAATCCTGCCACAACCTTTTCTTTGTGTGGAATTCCTGCTTAATGAAGCTATTCATTCATCTAACTTCTACCTGATTTATCCTTCTGCCTCTAGATTATACAATCAGCTACTGCTTTCTTCAAACACCCCCCCCCCTGACCACCTCCCATGCACTATCAACATGTCTTCCCTCCAAATTCTTAAGCTATGGCTCTGCTGAAAACTGATTTCTCAGCTAGTCATAATCAACTGCTTTGTAATTCCACATATATCCCTTCTTAATAGAAAATTCTGCATGGCTGGCAATCGCTCAGGTCAAGACTACATGATCACCTTCTCCAAGAATAGGCAGTGTAGTTAGATTGGTTAGTGTTAAGTTCTCCAATGCAGTGATCAGTCCAGTACTCTTGAACCATGTTTATCTTCCATTACATGTTGCCTCAAGGAATTATCTCTCAGCAGCTGTATAAATTCCATTTCCTTCCCTGCCAGTGACCATTCCTCCTCTCAATCTATGTCCCCATAGTTGAAATCTTACATAATAATTAGTCAACCTGTACTCATCATGCTAATTTGCAAATGCATGTCATCTACATTCTCCCTTATACCCCCTGTATTATAGCAACAACCAATTACATATTTAGTTCTGTTGGCCTCCTGTTAGCTTCAAATGAACCACACTCTGAAACCCTGTCCTTGTGATGTTCTACTACTCTTTTTGGCTGTAATTCCTCTGCTATCATTAGCAAAACCCTTGCGACTATCCTGCTCCTTCTGTCCACTCTGAAGACACTATATCCCTTGTATTCTATTCATATGACCATATCATCCTCAGTCAACCAGGTTTCGCTAATGCCTATAACTTTTGGTCAAGTTGTGTTAACAAATGCATGCACCAAACTCCTCCAACTTATTTCGAATATATCTGACATTAGTATGCATAAACTGCGCTACCCCTTAATCCCCCCCCCACCCTTACACCTTGTGTTACTTAGCCCACTAAAGTTAACCTTAGGTTCTACATTTTGCATCATGTGATCACTCTCCACTTACTAACCTCTAGGATGCTTGGACCTACATCCTCCCCCTAAGCATTCTAGTTTTCTTGACTTTGTACTTCTGAAATTTCACTGAACATTGCATACTTAATTGGCATATTGGCAAACTTTCACTGAAGCCATGGCATATAGGCTTTGTGAAGGGTCAGTCATGCTTTAGTAATTTACTAACTTTTTATAATAGAGTAATAGATAAGTTGAATAAAGGAAATGGCTAAACAGTGACTCTGCTGGATTTTACAAAGGGATTTTAGAGTCTCTGTTACACAGATTAGGACAAATGGGGATGGATAAGAGAGTGGCTGCTGGACCGATATCACAAAGTGGTATATGCAGGGGCAGAATCAAGACAAAAACAGGTGACTAGTGGTGTATCACAGGTTAAGTGCTGGGACAACTACTATTTAATTTGTACATAAATGATATAGGAAATAACATGAAAGGAAATATTCAATTGCTTACTGATGATGCAAAATTAGATAGTTTTTAAATTATGTAGGTAGAAATAGCCTAGTTAATCAAGGTGATGTCAAAAGCTTCCAAGACAATTTAAATAGGGCTGTCAGTATGGGCAAAAGGTGGAGAAATGTAAAGTATGCACTTTGGGATAAATAGATTACAAACTGTGTACCACATTGATGGAACTGTACTCCAGGAAAAAGATGAAGCTAGAGATTAAGGGGGTGATAATAGATAGACAGTTAAAGTTTAGAGGACATATTGCTAAGGTTGCTAAAGTAACTCAAAAGATTACTTGAACACACCAAGCAGAGGCAGAAAGTTGTTATTCCACTTTATAAGGTTTCGATACATCCACATTGGATTGCTGTGTTCAGATCTGGGTTTCTTGGGGATGAGGAAGTGGTGAAGAAGATTCAGAGGCAAGTGACTAAGATGGTGAGTGGCCCATGGAATGTTAGTAACTTCAGTTATTCACGTCTAATGTGGGCTGCAGAAGTTGTTGATAGGAGAAAAAGAGGAGAGATATGATAGAAACATTTAAGTTGCTTAAAGGTTTTGTAGGATTGTTGTAGGGAAAATGTTTCAGCACTTTGCTAGGGGAGACAGATGTCATCCTTGGAAGTTGAATAAAGGTGTGGTTAATAGGAGAGTGAGGACAATATTTTTTGTTTGGCGAGATCTGAATGAGTGGAATAGGTTGAGAATGCTTTGTCTGTTAAGAAGTTCAAGGAGAGGTAAGATGGATTGTGTGGATAGTTTGGGTCTCCTGCAATGAGTCTTTCAGATTCTATCGAGGTACCCAAATAATAATAATAATAATAATAATAATAAAATAATACCACACTTGTGATTTGCTAAATCATTTGCACCAGCCATAATACACATCTCTTTCACCATAACTCTCTGCATCCTTAAAGCATAACTGACATGGAAGGAGTTAATAGCTTTTTCTTCCATCTTAAACCAAAATTCTGGTATCACTATATTGATGATATTTTCCCCATCTGGGAAGATGGTGTCAACAACCTCAATTTATTTTTAGGCCACCTAAACAAGTGCCATGAAAAAATCTCTCTTACCTTCGAACTGGAATCAGATGACTGCCTCCCTTTTTAGACCTGAAACTTACCAGATGAGCTGAGAGTATTAAAATCTCAATTTTTAGAAAGCCTACTCATACTGATATGATATCTTCTTGCTTCCTCCCATCACTATCCCCACAAAAATTTGGTATTATTTCCACCTTAGCTTACCGAGCCAAATTGTTACTTACAGAAGAAACAGAAATTGAAAATGAACTCCTTTTCTTAAAAAAACTTTTATTAATAATGGTTTCTCTCCTAAGAAAATTGACAAATCTCCCACCCCAGTCACTCAACTACTTCTGAAGATCCCTCTTCCCCAAGTGCCTTCATCTCTTTGCCTTACATCAGCTCTATTTCACCAAAACTGGCAAAGTTTCTCAAGAAGTTTAACTTCAAAACTTGCTTCACTACGCTTCCAAAACTTCATTCAATACTTAGCAAACCTAAAGAGAAACATCTTCCAACTCAGTTTACAGGAGTGTACAAGATTTTATGTGATTGTGGAAAGCCATACTATGGCCAGACTGCTCAATCCATCCTTCTACGTTTGGAAGAACACTGTAGAGATATCTCCTATAACAGGACTAGAGCCAGCGCTCTCTCTAGCCACGTTCTCTTTTCAGCTAACTCAGACGAAGGCTGCCAAAACATTGTGAACCGGACTCAAACTTCTAACATCCATGTGTGCTATGATGAACTCGAGAGAAAGATTGTCGAATCCAGGGAAATTTCTCTAAATTCCTCTCATATCAACAACAACCTGAGTTTCAATCTCTCTGATGCACACGTTGCCTCTGTTCAGTACTGGCGCACTCGTGACAGCGCGTAGTATACGTTTGTTTGGAACTCAAGCTCGCATTTTGTTTTCAAACACGCTACTGTCTTTTTGTACTTGTTCTGTTATTACAATTTTAAGTCTCTGTAATTCTTTATATACATCTTTGATTGTGATACCTGAAGATGTTGATCAATTCAACGAAACTAGTGTACTGGTAGTATCTTTTCAAATATATCATGTCATCTTTTTATCTCTCGGTATCAGTCATTAAAGCTTTTTCATATATATATATATATATATAAATATATAAACACATGCACACACAGATACATTCCCACTAAATATACACATGCGGGCACACACACACACATACATTCCTATTAAAAAAAACAACAACTAAGCATGTCATAATAGTAAAAGAATAAAAAGTTCTTTAAGGTACATAATTTAATATTATATAAAAATTTTAATAGTCACATCCACCAAAAAACTCATTACTTGCATATGTTAGATCATATTTTTTTATAAAAAATTGCACTGTAGAATTTCTTAATTATCATGTTTCTGTATCACAAATTCCAAAATTATTCAGGTACTTGTCGTTTATTTCATGATAATGAGAATGCAGTTCAGTAAATAACATTAAAAAAAAATATGCACTTGTTCAACATGGCAATTAACCTAATATTATTATTAGATCAGGTCATGCATCCGTGTTTTTTATTTTTTTTAAAGATAACCTTTCCGAACTCAAGGAGCTGCATCAACTCAATTGGAGTATATTTTATTATTCACCCCCCCCCTTCTTTCGTGGATTTTGGACCAAGTGGCCTCTTCCGGCTTCATGCCATTGTTTTCTTGGTCTTTCAATTTTTCTTCTTCTTTTTCCATTTATTTTATATTTGTATAGTATTTTTGGCAGTCTGCTATTGTCCACTCGAGTTAGATGTTCTAACCATTTTTGTTTATATTTATTTATATAGTAGCTAATTGGTTTAATATTCAGGGATTGTAAAATTACAACAAATGCATAATCTAGAATCCTCTCTCCCACTCTCACTTAAATAATTTTGTCAATTCTATGATTTATTTGCTATCTCTGTCACTCTACTGTGATTTTTCTGCCCATCTCTGAATTAAATTTTTTGCAACTAAACAACTCAAAAATAATGAGACTATTTGGTGTCTTCATAGTTTCAAGTAACCAGTTCTACCAACTATGATGAAGGATATATACATGTATTTAAGCAATTAATTAATCCATATTTCCATTTATCAACAAAAATATCAGAAATCCTTCCCAGATTCCCAAATTCTTGACCTTTTCTTCATTAAGTTCTAGAGGGTCATGCTATGATCCTACAAATGCCAGCTCCTCTAGAAATAACTTATCAAGTCCTTGGCACAAAAATGATATACACACAGCAATATGATCTTCATAATTGCCAGCCTGGTTGGCCGAGTGGTTAGCGTAACTGCTCTCCAGCCAAAAGGTTGCGGGTTTGAATCCTGCCGTGGGCATGGATGTTTGTGATTATATGTGAAAATGCTAGTGGTGGTGGGCTGTAGATGGCTTCGGTGTAGATGATGATGGCGGTGGTAGTTGCGGTTCGTTGTAGTTGGTTGATATGGAGAGTAGGTGCTCTCCCTCGATGAGTCTTTGGACTCCCTGGAGATGTCATGTAATAATAATAATAATAATTTCTACTCACTGTTTCCATTCTCTGGATATTTTTGTGTGTGTGTGTGTGTCTCTCTCTCTCTCACACCCAAAAGGTTGTAAACCTATACTGATCATGAGCAGGCTAAAATTTTTTAAATTTATTATAATTTTTTATATAAATATAAATAAAAAAAATAAAATAATTCCTCTCGGAGCATGTGAGGCCATTTAACCCTAACTTTTTGGAAACTAGTAGGGAAGCAATTTCCACCTTTAGCCAATCACAGACAACTGGCTAAAAACTAACAGTGATTTTAAATGGCATCATTCTATGGTTAAGTATTGAGTTGTAGGATTAAAAACTATATGTGCCTGTACGTGTGTAGAGGCTTAAGTGCTGTGAGGACATCATGTTGGAGGCTTAATGGATTTTTTACAACACTCAAAAAGAATTAAATTAGAATTTAATACTTCCTATATTTCGTCCTAGTCACTAGGACATCTACGGGGATTACAAAAACAATTAATGTAACATATACACAAATAACAAACAATACTAAGCCCAACCACGTGGGTGACACTAAAGTCCTATCTAAGTAGAGCGCCCTCTAAGGCAGTAGTAGGTGGCCTGGAATGTAAGGTGGGAACTCTGGTGATGAGTGTTTCCCAAATCTTCGGAAGCTTAATGCAACCGTATTTATTGAGATTTGGTTGGTTTTTGAGAGCTGCTGCTGCTTCTAAGAAAAGTCTCTCTTTCTTGAATTTGCTGTGGTGGAGCATGGTGGTTTTCTTCCATGATACCCTGTGGGTGGTGTCCAAAACATGGTCAGCCAAGCCTGAATGGCCATAGTTGTGTTTGAAGATGTAAGACTTGTGTTCCTCTAGACGGATGGATGCTGATCTGCCTGCCTGTCCAAAGTACGCCAGCTTACAGGAACAGGGTACTTTGTAAACTCCAGGCAGAGAGAGAGGAGGGAGCTGATC
The DNA here is from genome assembly GCF_054136105.1 of Typopeltis vanoorti. Lineage (NCBI taxonomy): Eukaryota > Metazoa > Arthropoda > Arachnida > Uropygi > Thelyphonidae > Typopeltis > Typopeltis vanoorti. Next base: position 45,877,552 of record NC_143568.1, read on the forward strand.
TTTCGTAGAACGGATAAGGGTAGCAAGTTTGTGGTGGGGCTTATATGCTGTGTGTAGGTTGTACTGTTTTAGTATCTTGGCTATTTTTTCGGATGTGCCACGGATGTAGGGTATGGTGATGGCATTTTTAAAATCTTGTTGACGAGAAGGACAGGGAATGGGGGAGGAGTTGATTATTTTTTTGATACTGTGATCGCTGTAGCCATTGGAGAGGAAAGTGCTGTGTATGTGGTTAAGCTCAGTAGTGAGGGCGGTTCCACCGGAACAAAGATCGTGGGCTCTCTTGGTAAGAGTTTTAATAATGCCATATTGTTGAGAGGGGTGGTGGTGGGAGAGTTTGTGAATGTATCTGCCTGTGTGTGTGGGTTTTCTGTATACGGTGAAGGTAAGTGTATCATTAGGCAGGCGTGTGACTAAGGTGTCTAGGAAGGGTAAATAATTGTTCTTTTCCTTTTCCATAGTGAACTGGATTCTTGGATGTAGACTATTGAGATGATGAGGAAGGAGTCTAACGTGTCTGGGCCATGAGGCCAAATAGAGAACACATCATCTACATATCTTAGCCAGATAGAAGGTTTGAGTGGGGCTGAGTCCATGGCTCGTTTTTCGAAATCTTCCATATAGAAATTGGCAAGGGAGGAACCCATGGCAGTTCCCTCTATCTGCTTGTAGATTTTGTTGTTCCAAGAGAAATACCCAGAGTTAATGGCAAAGGAAAAGAGATCTAAGATGTCAGAGGGAAAAACGTTTTCTAAGAGAGATAAGGTGTCAATTAAGGGAATATTGGTAAACAAAGAGGAGATATCAAAGCTTACCAATATGTCTGTCTTATTCAAGGTTAAATTTTCTGTGAGGGCTTTAAAGTGGGTCGAGTTTTTTATATAGGAAGGGGACCTTCCGGTGAGGGGAATCAGAGAGTTGGCCAGCTGTTTAGATAGTCTATAGCAAGGTGCATTGGTGGCATCTACTATAGGCCTGAGTGGGGAATTGAGTAAAAAAAAAAAATAGAGAACACATCATCTACATATCTTAGCCAGATATATGTGCCTGTGTCAGAAACTAACTTGGGAAGTGGTTGAAGAATGGCTTAGAAAATAGTTCTAGTCAGCAACTATAATTGAACTTAAAATGATCTTTCTTCAGGTGGTTATTGTTATGGATGCAAATGGGATTTCTGCAGGGCTATTTAGTCCTACTATTTTATATTTTTTACATCATTCAGAAACCCTTCTCTAGAGACAAAACATGGAATAGCGAGTCATTTCAGGCTTCCAATAAGCAGGGCACATTACCACCTGGCAAACAGTTTCTCTAATGTAGTTTACCTAAATAATTTTTGCTGGATGTTTTTGCATCCCTTATTCCACTCAAAATTCTGCACAGATTGCAAAGAATTTTTCTGTTGTCATACACTACTTCTGATATGTGCATAAACTTTAATACATTTCCTTTTTGACTGCTCGTATTTCTTTGGAATTTTGAGAATTTCTTCGATAAGCCTGTTCTTATTATATAATTGTCATACTATGATAATGACAAGGATGAAAGAAGCAGCACTGGGAACTAAGCTGTTTGCAAACATGAAGCCCTCTGCTGGGGGGGGGGGAGAAGAAAAGAAGTAAACTAGAAAATTCGAGGAAAAGCACTAAAAGATAAAGTTAAAATCTCCTGATCTTGACCTCTGGCTCAAAGTCTCTTTGATTCATTCTATCAAATTTATCTGCCATTTCTATCACTTTCCCAATGCCAACAACCATTCTCATCATCATCATCATTTTTTTTTTTTTTTATGATTTCTTTTCTGATTGTCTTCAATCCAACTTTTTTTAACAGCAAGTTCACCTCTTCTTTGTGCATATAGATTTTAATGTGCACAAACTTATGGATTTTTCTCTCCCAAATGCACAGATTGAGCAAGTAAAGATGCTGAGACATTTACTATCAATGTTAGTTTCTCTGTAGCTCAGTTGGTATAGATGAAGCCCTTTGGTTGGAAAGATCTGGGTTTAATTCCTGTCCATGATGCAAGGAAAGACCTCTGTTTAGTTGGAAAGACTTTTATCAGGTCTTTCCGACTAAAGGTGATTTAGCCAGTCTCATATGGAGGTAGAAGGTTTTTGGTCCAGAAACTTGGGTTTTTTCATTATTCAAAAACAGGCAAACCGGCCCCCATGAACACACACATATCTACAGTCACAAAATACTTAGTGGGCAAGGAAGGCAATGGGAAGCCACCTTGTTCCATAATCACTTTTCTGGTCAAGTAGCATACTGCTACCCTACCAACCAATAGGTTGAAAAGGACTACACACCACCAATATAAGTTTATTTTAACAGTATCGATTACAACACAGAATGATAAGAAAATAATTAATATTTATTAACTTATAATCCCCACAGGATAGAAGAAATAACTAAATGCTCCCCAAAAATCCCTCCATTGCTTATCACACAAAACTGTTACCATCCCATATATTCAAGGCACATCTGAAAAGATATCTGGAGTGCTTAATAAATATCAGCTATGCAGTTTGTGTTCCTAGGGAATTTAAAAGGACAAAAATCATTGCTGTGTTAAAACCTGGTAAGCCAGCAGACAGAAGTGAAAGCTATTGCCCCATAGCCCTTTTAAGTGCACCTACAAACTACTGGAAAGACTGATTTTGAATAGGATCAGTGGGAAATGGAATGCGTTCCAATAGAACAAGCGGGTTCAGAAGAGATCATAGCTGCACAGATCAGGTCTTTAGCTTAACAACTTACATTGAAGCAGGGTTTAAAAGGTGTCTGAAGACTACTGCAGTCTTTGTTGACTTGACAGTGGCCTACGATACTGTCTGGAGGGAGGCACTCATATACAAATTCCTTAAGGTCATCCCATGTAAAACACTGGGGCACTTCATAAACAAATTATTATAAGATCGATATTTCAGGGTAGCAAATGGGGGAAGTATCAGTAAACAGAAAGTGCTTAAAAATGGGCTACCACAGGGCTCAGTACTAACACCACTGCTTTTTAGTCTTTGCATCGCAGACATCACTGAAACAGTTAGCAGAAAGTTTGCTTATGCAGATGATTTAGCTTTGGTGATCAGTGACAAATCCATAGAAAGAACTGAAGAAATACTGATGAATGATATGTTGGCTTTATGGCAGTTCTATAAAAAATGGAGATTAACTCCAAATCCTGGTAAAACTGAATGTTCTTGTTTTCACCTTAATAATAGACTTGCAAATCAAAAACCAGAGATATATGTTGATGGGACATTAATCTCGTTTAATACTTGGGGATAACCTTGAATAGAATTCTGTCATATAAACAACATATGATTAATATCACTGCTAAAGTATGTACTAGAAATAATATAGTCCAGAAGCTCTGCGGTACTACATGGGGCTCAAGCTCCACAATCCTACGCTGCACCGTTTTGGGAATGGTTTACAGTGCAGCAGAGTATGGTGACCCTGTTTGGCTTAATAACCACCATGTCAACAAATTAGATGTTCAACTTAATTTCACTATGCGTTTAATAACAGGTTGTATCAGAAGCATACACTTACAATGGCTCCCCATTCTGAGCCATATTTCTTCTCCAGAATTGCAACAACAGGAAGCTTTGCATCATGAATATAAAAAAATCTTAAATAACCAAAACCTCCCAATGCATGAATTTATTCCAGATGCTTTATCTGATAGATTAAAATCCAGAAGACCTGCCATTGAGACCGCCTGTAATCTTCTCAGTCAGAATGTCAGCTTGATGAATATGTGTGATGCACTGCAGACTCAAGCAGTATCACCTGAAGTCTGTAGCTACATAAATATTCTTCAAAAACTATCTGGATTTGACCTGCCCAGGAATATATAGCAAACTGCTAATAGGATCAACAGGTCACGGTGTATGCGGAAACTTACTATCAAAGTGAGAAAAGATACCGAATCCCCACTATCTTTGTGGAGCCGAGACCCAAACCATCTGTCATATAGTTCAGGAATGTGAATTAACGGCATATCCAGGTGAACTAAAGGACATTTTTGACCTATCCCCAAAGGCAATCAATTGGATTAAAAATCTAAATGTAAAAATATGACTAAATTTTTGTTTGATGCTTGTCATATATTTAATGCCTGTATTTTATCTGTTTGTCTATGTTTTACTTTATATTTATAATTTTATATATTTGTATCTTATCCATATTCATATGTATTTCATGTTATTCCCTTTTAACCATGTGTATATGCCATACAATAAATAAATAAATCAGCTATGCGCTATATTTAAACCATATGTTTAAATCGACAACTCTCATCCATTCACCTAAGGATAAACTTTCTTCTTTATCACATCCAGGAGTTTATGAAGTGCCCTGTTCTTGTGACCTGACTTACTATGGACAGACAGGAAGAAGTGTTGAAGTCTGCCTTGGTGAACATAAAAAATACATTTGGCACTATTGTTATGATAAGTCAAGGTCTAACAGATCATGACTTGGATACCCCTTCACACAGGATCAAATGGAAAAAAACTAACATCATCAATCAGCTCAAACAATTTGCTCACATGCTAATCAAATACCTGATAACAATAACTACTCTCCAAACACCCTGGATCTCTTCCTTACTAGTGACCTTTCTAAGTACACTATGAATGTTATTTGTCCTCTATGTAATTCTAAATATAACCTAGTGATGTCTCTTCTCCCATGGAGCAATATACAAACAGCCACTCCTACCCACATGTTGTATGGCATAATAAAAATGGCTAGTGGCATTGGTATGGAAATATTTATTCTCCATCTCACTCTACATTCCCAGTCCCTATCTAAGCTTGATTCTCCAAAAGGTGAACAAACTGGTTCTCATCCAGAATGCCATCTTCCTTTTTTGCTCATACTAAAGTGTAGAACAGCTCAATAAAATGCATTAACTCATCTAAAACAGATTTTGAAAGAGCAAAATGCAAGAAACTTGCATCCTGTCCAAATGGCAGTAATGCCTTTTGGTTTCTTGCAAAAGATAGCTGAAACTTCTGGCCAACAGCACACTCTCACCCCTGTTACACTTGCCTAGTTCAATTGCATCATCAACAACAAAAAATGTCAACATACTGGCTTCTTATTTATCTTCTAATTTCTGTATAGCTGGCCTTGGCAAATATGCCCCCAACCACTTCATCCACTCAACACACTTTTCACCAGAAAGAGATTAAAAGAATCTTGTTCAAATTGAATACCAAAAAAGTCTCCTGCACTTTATTTCCTCTATTGTTTTAAAGGTGTGTGTGTGCATGCATTCAAGAGTTAAGTCCCTTTCTATGTCAACTTTTTATGCTTTCATATTTTACTGGTATCTATCCTGCAGACTGAAAACTACAACCTATTTCTAAGATTGATAAATCCATACCGATGCTAATAAAACATGGTTCTGGTCTGTGTTTCCAGAATAAGACTGGAAGACAAACATTTTCTTCCAGTCTTATTCTCCCCAATTTCTCTTACCTCAGGTACAGTAAGAGAAGAACCATTAATACTCAACTCCTATGCTACCTTAAAGGCACTCAACTAATAAATGACCAATATGGATTTCACCACTGTCAACCAACAGAGGATCTGATTACTTCCATCTCTGGACAAATATCATAGAAAAGTTGGGTGAGTCTTATGTGGTTGCTCCTAATATTTCCCAGATTTTTAACCAGGTCTGGCACATGGATCTTGTAAGCTCCCATCATGGCCTGTCAGATGACTTCTACAACTGGGTTGTCAGCATCATGAACAAACACATGATATGAGTGATGGTGGAGGGCTATTTATCATCTTACTATGCAACTAATGCTGTGGTTCCACAGAGCTCTATTCTCTTATCTGCTCTTCTTTCTGTATATCAACAAGCTAATCCAGCTGAATGCCACTGTCACCATCATCTGGAATGTGTTTGTGATGTTGCAGAAAGCATAACTGATGATAAAATACTTATAATTATCACAACAAAGCCTAAAGATTGAATTTGGCAGGCTGAATTCTAATGACCTTCTCTGTTTTCTTCTTCACATTTCCTTTACTTCTTTCTTCTTGGTAAGATATTTCTTCTCAAATATCTATTATATAGGAGTTACTGCACATGCAAGTCTGGTTGGACAAGTATATAGTATTTCTACTCTCCAACAACAGGCTGTGAATTCAATCTCACTATAGTCATGAATGTTTGTGAATGTCTTTAGGTAGACAATGATTTTCACCTTCTGATGTGAGACCATCACCTTTCTTAGTAGAGGCCTAAAGTGACATGAAAAAGTTCCATGTTTGGTCTCTAGAGCAAGATTTCTGAATTATGTAGTCCATTTATGATACTAAAGTAGAGGTTTACAACTTTTCATGAGTAGAATACCTTTAAAAAAACTGTTTTAATCTGTTATTTTCTTTTGTTTTTGTGTGTCAGGACAATAAGAAATTCGCTTATGTATTCAACAGAATATCTCTTAAAACAATTATTACTGATAGATTCCTCAGAAGGTAAATTTTTCCTGCATTTGTCTTTTGGTAATTTGTAATACTTCTTTCTAAATTTTCATCATAATCAACGTTTTATTCTGGTGTTGTGTAAATATCTCATTTACTTCTATCAGAAGTGGGATGATTGCATTTTGCATTATACCATTTGTAGTTTTTCAGTATTCATCATGATCTTTATTTTTTTAAAAATATAAGATGTGTGGAATGTGAATAATTTCTAATTAAAATACTCATTTTCATGAGAATGCCTCATGTTCATCTGAATTTCTCAACTTTCTCACTGATATGAAGAAATGTGAAATAACTTGGTACCATCCATCTCAGTTTTCTGTTACTATTTCCAGTATTTCATTAAGAAGACATGTCTAGTTATTCTGCAAAATCAAAAGCATCAGGAATGAGTGGATGAAGTCCACATACTTTAAACTACTTAACTAATGTTTCTAGTTTAGAGGTAAACTTGATTATTTCTTTCAAAAGAGAATGAAAATTATTCAAAACTTCTGAATGCTTTTGTGTACCAATTCCTTACAATTTCTCAAGATGCATTTTAATTGGTTAAAAGACTGACATAACTGTAAGATAGAACATTTTTGTGGCATTTGGACAGACTTCAGTTTTTAAGTAATTTATTGCATAAAGTACTTTGTATGTAAGATACCCATCAACAAACAGAATAAGAAATTTTCACACCCTCATTACAAAGATGCAGGTTGAAAAACCTAAGTGATGCTATTAGAAAAACAAAACAAAAAAACCTTTAGCTATTACTCATCTAGTATCATGTCCAAGTCGTTTCTTGCCAGCACATTTTCCCTTGGGGTCATTTTGTAAATATTGTCGGAAACATGATTTTCTGTCTGCTAAAAACAAAACCATTAACAATGATGGTCTCATTAGATCTCTGTTTTACAGAGCAGTGTCTGTTAGAACTGCTGGGCACATCTGAAATCCATTTCAGATGTGCCCAGCACATTTCCTTCTACATAGGTCATTCACTATTTCTTCTAGTATTTTATTCCTTAATATTCTCTTGCAGTTCATCAAACTCTTCCCAGTAACTAGCTTGATGAGTTCATTGACCTTTTTTACTATTGCAGAGTGATCCCCTCCTCCCAAAATAACATTTGCATAATTTATACACTGTTTCTACACCAAATATGATTATAATGTTGTAAAAGGGTCTTCTCCAATTACTTTTAAACATATTCTCCAGGATGGCTGTCTTTTATTTTTTGTAATAATACTTATGAAAAGTTGGTAACTAGCATTTGCCTGCTTGGTAAATTTACATGGTACTTTTTAACCTAGCTTTAGGCTTCCAATAAATGGGGTAGAGCTTTCATACTGAGTGATGAAACTGTCTGAATTGGATGAGCCTTGGTTTTGCTAATGAAAATTCTTCTCATCTCATATTTCCATTTAATGCATTGGGCTCAATGTCCTGTCAGGGTCAAGTAACTTTCTTGTATATAAACTTAACTGATGTCATGATAAGGAGATTGATCCTATCTACAGGCTGCAGTATTTCACAAAGTGTGTATACTCTGGCCAGTTTGACATGAGACCAGTTAACTTAACTTTAGTTGAATAGATCAGAAATATTCTTATATTTCTGATCTATTCAATCACAGATGGGATCTGAACCGAAGTCTTTCTAACGAAAGGACATTTGTCAATACTGAATGGTTCTATAGATGCTGTCACAGATACTGGAAATATTTTTTTTCTTCACTTTTTCTTTCAGGAAGCACTTTTCCTCGCAAGCTATCCATGCTAAAATGAAAATAATAAACATAATTTGGAAATGCCTTAAAATACATTAAAACTGAAAGTAATAAGTACTTTTTTTTTGTCATTTGAGAGAACCGTAATGGATCAAAAGTTTCCATATATTCCAGGTTTTTTAGTTTAATCTTTAGGTATGACTGTGATATACCAATATAACTTAGCTATGGCTCAAAGCAAAATCTCACCAGTTTGCATTTCTTGTAATTATAATTTCATTACCTTCGAGTGATAATTAGCAAGTTATGGAATCCTAAGTGGATCTAGGAAAAACTCCAAAAGTAACTGGTCACTCATATTACAGTTTAGTCATGTGACCTTTAAATGCACAGTTGGTTCAGAAAAATAAATTTAGGAAAAGTATATAAAAAACCCTAGTGATAAATATTTCAAACCTAACACATTCAATTTTAGACAATGCTCAAAATGCAATAACTGGTAATGGTGGACAATTACTGAATTTAGAGTTTAATTTACTGACCACCCTTTGTGTGGAACTGATGCAATAAAAGATGTAAATTACAATTAAATCATTAATCAGGTATTTTACCAATCTATCAAACATTCAGTGATGTTGGACTGCAAGAAAATAGCAGCTATAATGCCTTCAGGCAAGTTTCAAACTAAAAAAAAATTAACAAATGCCACTGCAAGGAAACACTCACAAGAAAGCAGAAACAAAAATTCTTGGTAGCAACTGTTAGTAACTTGAAGTACAGAACTGCAAATAGGAAATATATTATTATTATTATTTGACACCTCCAGGGAGTCCATAGACTCATCGAGGGAGGGCACTTGCTCTACAACTCTGTCTCGACCAACCTACTGCAACTACATCAACGCTATCTGCCGCCGATCACCACCACTAGTATTTCCACAGACAATCACAAATATCCATGCCCACGGCGGGATTCGAACCTGCAGCCTTTTGGCGGGCGAGCAGATACGCTAACCACTCAGCCATCCATGCTGGCTAAATACTTTCCACCTTTGTAATAGGTGAAGCGGGCTCTAAAAATAAGACGATCCCGAAAGATCGCCCAACTCAGCGTTGTTCCGCTCAGTGACAGGCTCACCCCATCACCGAGACGAATTTCTCAGCATTGGCTCTACCCAGTGACAGGCTCACCCCATCACCGAGACGAATTTCTCAGCATTGGCTCTACCCAGTGACAGGCTCACCCCACCACCAAGCAGACCCATAATCTCAGCTGGTAATTGCAATTTAAATACGCTAACCGATCCAACTAAATGTATAGTGCTTATAAGGACTGGCTTAAAGGGTCGAAGCGAGAATGCTTTTCATCTTTCCCATTATCTGTAGAGGACAGTGCAGGGATAAGGTGTTATTGAGCTATTAAAGCTCTGATCATGGCAGGAGGGTAACAGCAATAGCCGAGCCTCAGTTAGAACTTCATTGGCTACAGCATTGCTATCCATTACCCTCCCTGGGAACCCATTTTAGTCCACTGATATAGTTGTTATTCTTGCATTTACTTTATTATATAATAAGAGATTATATATTTATTATATAATAAGAGATAACCGCTTAATTAGCGATAGCCTTGGGCCATCTATCTCTGATTGGTACCAGTGGAGATTGAACTGCCCACTCAGTCTCCAAAAGTTAGACAGGGCTAAATGGCCTCGCCTACTCCCCGTATACGGGAATAAAAAGGCTTCAGCTGGGTTTTTTTTTTTTTTATAATAAGAGAATAAGAAATTAAATGCAAACAGGGGCCTTAGCATACTATTTGTATTCTCCATTGGCTAATCACCATAAGATAGTTAATTATTATATGGTTTATCCTTAAACATCAAGAGAAATTGCACAAGTTTCTTCAGACTTTCCATGGTGCATATTAAGGAGTTGGTGATACAGGAGTTTTGTTGTGGATCAAGAGCAGGAAAGTGTATAATGGTGATCGCTGGTTATTTGATGGGCTTGTAGCTTTGTGATACAAATATTTTATAGTGAGCACAGTATATAATTCAAAAAGGCTTGATAAAAAAATCAAGTTCTGATGAATGGAGTAAAGATCTTAATTTACTGAATGAGAAATAAAAGTAAATGCAGGAATTTCTCTGCTGAGTGTTCCAGGAAAGATTTATGCATTAATACTTGAGAAGAGCCTTAGTAAAAATTATTAAAGGTAAAATCTGGAAGAACAAGTGGCAGCCAAATGGGATTTGTCAGGCCCATATTTTTACTTTCGAACAAACAGTCCTGTATCCAAGTCCAGTCCTCTCAAAAATGCCTGAAATCCAGCATAAAAACTCGGCATATATTCAACAGCTCAACTTAAATCTCCAGCTTCTAATTCAGACTATACTACAGCCCTAAACAAGCGCAAAAAATTATCAACAAATCCAAAGCAGACTTCATAAGACCAAATGCAATAACTCTGTCTCCTACTTAACTGGCAGTCAAGCCTCCTAGTCCCTTGATAAGAATGCTGGGTGTAACTTTTGTTATTCCTTGTTTCCACTTCTCACACATTCTGATTGTACTATGGTGATTCATCCAAACATAAGGTATACCTCTTGGCATCAGTCTTTTTCTTCAACTCTTGTAGATATAAACAACTAAAGCAAATCAATGCTTAATATACCATGAACTGTGTTCAAAGCATATGTCTCCTGTATTTTCACCAGAAGACATCAGAAAAATTCCCTTTAGTCATGGTACTAATAATCTGGTCCAGATGGTATCCCTCCAATTATGTTAAAAACTTGTGTTCGAAATTTAACATCCATCCAGTATCACCTATACAAGCTGTCACATTCTTCTCACAATCTACCTAAAGAATGGAAGCAAGTCTTTATTCAGCCTGTCCCTAAATAGGGAAATAAAAGTCAGCTATCAAGCTCTTGTCCCAATGCCCTCACCTTCATACTCTCAAAAGTGATGAAGGTAATTGACAACCAGCTTCTTTACTACCTGGATGCTCATCAGTTAAATAGTGTTCACCAAGAAAGCTCTTCTTGCTAATCTTAACCAACTTTGAACACAGGCCATGGAAAGATTCTGAGATTCTCATGTGGTTGCACTTGATATTTCAAAGGCAATAGTATCTGTATCAAGATCTTCTTACCAAGCTACGGTCTTGTGGTTCCTCCCTCCTGCTCTTTGTAAGGGAACCGCTAGCATCTTCTCATTAGATTTCTTTATTCATGCTGGAATACCCCAGGGTTCTGTGCTCTCATCCACACTCCTACACATTAATGATCCTCTCTCTCTCTCTCTCTCTCACACACCACAAATCCTATCCACTGTTATGATGATTACAATACTTTTCATTCTTCTCCTCATTTAAGAAATCATGCAGTACTCACATGATTTGTGGTTTCAGATCTTTCATAACCAATATCTTAAACACTTATCTCTTCACCATTCTCTCTCTCTCTCTCTTTCTTATCTCTCTCTCCCAATAAGTTGATGTCCTTCAATCCAACTTTACTAGCAGTGAGGTTATCTTCCTCTACAATTTCAATGATCTTCTCTCTCTCTCTCTCTCTCTTCACAATACTAACTGGCTTTCCTTTTCCAACTGTACAGACCAAGCAGGTGCAAATTATTCATATGCCCACCAGAGTACCAGATAATCCCAATCTCTCCAAACACCCTGAACCTCTTCTTTAGCAGTGATCCCTCTAAATATACTTTGAAGGTTGTAACACCCTTAAGTAATTCAGACCACAATCTTGTGCCTATCTCTTCCCCCACCAAGCAACACCCACACAGCCATTCTCATCCAAGAGATATCTGGCAGTATAAGACTGCCAAGTAGGATGACCACTGAGATTTCTATGTCTCATTCTCCTGGTTGGATTATTGCTTTTGACCTTCCAACCCAAGCATATGCAATGAAGGCATCACTGAAGTAATCCTTCCCAGAATGGAAGAAAATATTCCCCAGTCAGCAAAGGTTGGTCGATTGGTAAAGCCTCTGCTACTAATAGCTCATGCAAAAAAGTTAAGCAAGTTTGAGCAAGGTTAGTATTTGGAAGGGGTCGTTCAATGCTGTTGGCACACTCTCCCTCGCTGAGTCTTTGGACTCCCTGGAGGTGTCACATAATAATAATAATAATAATAATAATAATAATAATAATAATAAATGGCCATCCCCTAAATAAGCCCTGGTTCTCCACTATATGTGTGCTTCTTCATTGATTCTTCATTTGTGCAGCCTTGGCTGCACAAATGAAGAACCAAGCATACTGTAACTGGTTGTCATCAAGAACTTTGCCTACTCTCACTGATTACACCAAAGCCTGAAATAGCTGCAAGAAAAATCAACAGCCAACTCCTATGCTATCTTGAAAGTATTTAACTAATAAACAATCACCAATATAGATTCTGCTGATGCTGTTTGATAGAAGATCTGCCCACCTATGTCACAACAGCTACAAATAAGCATCATGGAAAAGTTTGCAAATCCCAAATGGTTGCACTAGATATCTCCAAGGCTTGACCAAGTCTGGCACAAGGGTCTATTAAGCAAGCTTCCATCATCACTTGGTCTGTCAAGTGATTTCTATAACTGAGTCACAAGTTTTCTCACTGGACGCACAATGCATGTGATGGTTGATGGTTCTCTATCTTCTAACTATGCAGCTAATGATGGGGTCCCAGAAGGTTCTGGGATCTCACCCACCATTTCTGCTATTCATCAATGACCTGCTCCAGTTGACCACCATTCCAATACACAGTTTTTGCTAACAACAGTACACTGCATTCCTTCTCACTTGACAAACCTTGCATCAAACAAACCACCATAATTCACAGAGCAACAACCTCTGCAAGCCTAAATTCTGATCTCCAAACCATTCTTCTATGAGGATCGGATAACCTTGTCAATTTCAATGCCTGCAAAATACAGTTCTGCCTTTTTTCTATAAAAAAGAATCATATTATTCCACCCTTAACTTTGACAACAGCCAAATTTCTAAGCAAGATGAGATCTTTATTTGTGGGATTACCTTGACATCAAGACTCAGCATCCAAAAAAAAATTAGGATTCCTCTTTCATTCAAAGCATTACTTTATCCTTGAACAGCTATTAACCCTGTATAAATCACAAATCTGCCCATCTCCCTCTTCCTTCATTCCTACTGCTGCTGTATTTTGGAACAGTCATCTGTCTCGTGTGTTTCCTAAAGAATACAGTGCACAGGCCTTCACATCCAATGTGAACAAGTTCTTCATTTCCTAATTCTCTTCCCATACATGGTACTAACATACTACAGGTTGAACAGCTAATCTCTTGTGCATGAGTCGAACATAAAAAGTGGAGTGAAGATAAGCTGCTAGTGAATTTCAGTGATACCAAAACATGATTCTATCTTATTACTCAGGAACAAGATCTCATGCTTTGCAGAAGTCCAATCCCACATCCAAGGCATTTGTGCCCATGTGCAAGGCGGAAGTGGCAAGAAGTAGGGGTTTGAAGCGCCAATGCGTTAGCATGAATATATATATATATATATATATATATATGTATATTATATATATATATGTAAATGTATACTACATACATTTTTTTTTTTTTTTTTTTTTAAAGAGTTGGATGGTTACATCAAGCCCAGAAAACTTTCTAGTATCTTACCAAAGTTTTCTTTTGTCTAATCCTGCTACCACTTTTTTTTTTTTTTTTTTGCTTGGATTGTTACATCAAACCCTGCAGAGAGCCCTGAATATTGCTGGCTAACAGGTCTCTGGCAAACCCATTTCCATGAAGAGCGCCTGCTCTGATCACAAACTTACTATCGTGTCCAGGGTAGCTGATGTGTCGAGAACTGCAGTCCAGGATCTCAACAAGAAATATGCTACGAGGACTCTCAACATACTTCAGCTAAACATCGATGGCACTCAAAAAAAGATGGAAGAACTTAAGAACATTTTATACAAAAATAACATCCACATTGCATGCTTACAAGAAACGAAACTAAATGAAACCAAAATCTGAAGCTTCAAATCAAAGGCTATTCAACATTAAGGAAAGACAGACCGGATCGTTCTGACAGAGATCTAGCTATACTCCTATGGATCAAACACATCAAATATAAAGAAATTGTATCAACTACATACAGCAGTATATATAGTAAACACAGAGGCTCAAGCAGTCAAGATATTTCTACCAAATGCATTATTACAATAGTCAATGCATATCACCTAGATAACACAGATGTAAATACAGAATTACTTCAACAACTAAGTCAAACAACATCAGACACAAAGTTCCTTTTAGGAGATCTAAATGCCAAAAGCCTAACTTGGGGATCCCAAAAACTAGATCACAAAGGAGCACAAATAGAAGACATAATTGATGATCTAAACCTTGAGATCATAAACAACAGGCAAAATACATATCTGTCAAAAACAACAGGCACAGAATCAGCATTAGACATCACAGCAGTAGATTATGAAACTGCAAGTCTTACCCAGTGAAAAATACTAAAGTGCCATCAGTGATCACAAACTTATTATCACAACCATTAATTTGCAGCTAGACCAAAAACCATAGATAAAGAGAATCTTGGAACTTCAGAAAAGCAAATTGGCCTAAACACACACAACTATTAGGAACATACTGCACTGGCACACCCACTAATAAAGAACTTGAGAACTTGATCAGCAACTACTAGAACTAACAACATACAGAAAGCTGCAAAAAATTCAATTCCCAGAGGTTGCAGGAAAAACAACTGGGTTCCATTTTGAAAAGATTACAATATCAGTGCTATGATTACTGAAAGAGATATTATCAATGAACAGTTAAAAAAAAATAATACAGAACACAACAGAAAGAAGTTAATAGAATTAACTCAAAACATAGAAGATGAAATTTCTAACTGCAAACAAAAAAAAAGTGGGAAGAATTCTGCAATAGACTAGATGCAAGAAAAGACTCACAACACTGGAACATCATCAGATTATTAAACAACGCAACACTTCTGGATACTGATCACTCTTCAAACACAGTCTCCTCAGGAACCAATACAGCAACAACAAACAAACAGATGGCAAATTTATTAGCCAAACATTACTCTAATGCAAGCAAGCTGCAATACAACAAAGAAAACAAAAAGAGCAGGAAAATTGCAAAACAGCTGCTAATACAATCCAGAACCTATCCTTCTGAAGACATCTTTACTCAGGACCTCACAATCACAGAATTAGAAACAGCAATTAGTCAAATTGACCTTGACAAATCACCTGGAATTGATCTTATCTTTGGACATATGATTAAAACATGAGAAAAATAGCCAAAAACAGCCTTCTGAAGATATTTAACACCTCTTGGAATGGGGGTAAACCACCAAAAATCTGGAAAACATTAGTCATTATACCCTTACTAAAAACCCTAGTGACTGTAACAGTTACAGACCAATAGCTTTGACTAGCACTCTCTGTAAACTAAACGAAAATACATACCAGACTTATGAATTGGCTCTTAGAAAATAACAAGATCAACTTCTACCAAACTGCATACAGATCTCAACACAGCACAGAAGATCCATTATTTTATCTTTGCCAATCAGTCATAGATGGCTTTCAAGAAAAACCATCAAAGAAGACAACAGCAATATTCTTGGATCTCACAGCTGCCCATGATTGCATCTGGAGACAAAAGTTAATAAAAATTGCATACGATACTGGAATAAGGGGAAATGCATTAATTTGGATTTCAGATTTCATGAAAGGAAAAAAAATGAAAGTAAAAGTTAATGGAATATATTCCAACATGCATCGAACTTGGGGTGGAGTCCCACAAAGTTCTGTTTTAAGCCCACTCCTATTTCTCATCTATATGAACAATATCCATCCTCACATAATAAATGACACAAAAATAGCATGCTATGCAGATGATATAACAATCTGGCACACACAAGCAGTAATCCTGAACAATCTGAAAAAAATCCTAAATAATTCAATAAAAGGCTTAGAAAGATGGGCAAAGGAACTTCAACTACAGATAAACCCAGAAAAAACAAAACTGAGCATCTTCTCCACTGATAGAAAAAATAGACACAATTACAACTCTCAAATCAAAATATATAATACCAAAATAGAAAAAACAGTCTCCAAAACACTTAGGTCTAACCCTAGACACTAAACTGAGATTTACAACTCATATTACAAATATATCTAATAAGCTCTTAAAAAGCTTAACATCATCAAAAGGCTTTGTGGAACAAAACCGAAGACACTCAAAACTACATATACGGCACTCATACAACCCACTATGGAATATTCCTCATCAATCTGGGCTCCAACTTCTACTAGCTCAAAAGAAAAACTTGACAGAGTACAATCAAGAGCAGCAAAAATTATCATAGGTGCAGTCTCATCCACAAATAATTTAAAAGCTCAACAAGAGTATGGGCTTCACATACTAGAAGACAGAAGAAAACTCTCCACAGTTAAATTCACTAACAGAATCAGGAACCACCAACAGGATCACATCTCAACTCAGAATTTTCAATGCCTGGACAAGAAAATCTAGACTAAAGAGATCATCTATGTTACAATATGATCAAGAAATTAGAAAACAGATTAACTTAGAGCATCTATCCATTGAAATAAGCAAAGAGCCATTCTTTTCCACTATTCTACCAAAAAACACAATGATAAACTTAAATCTCCTCGAACCTTGTTTAAAAAAGGAATCACATCAAGAAAATAAAAGAAAAGGACTTGACACTATATATCACTTAAATAATCCAAACCATGTCATTGCCTACACTGATGGATCATCTGATAAAGCACCCAACCAAGGAGGTTCAGTTTTTTTTTTTTTTTTTTTTTAACTCTACCTGGAGGCGATGAAGTGCAAATCAAAACCACAACTGGAAAAATAGCTTCAAACTTCACTTGTGAATTAATAGCCATACAAATAGCTCTCAAATCCAGTAATAAACATTACAGAAGGAATAACCATCTACAGCAACTCAAAATCTGCACTTGAGGCATTAAAAAATGGAAAAATAAAACTCATACAGGAAATTCATGAACTATTAACCTTAAATTTGAAAAATAAGAACTGCACACTGTTACATCCTGAATGAAGCACTTTATTAAAGAAACAATTCATTCAGGATTTAACAAGTCAGAAAAATCAGCTGAGAGAAAAAACTTGTACTCGAACAGAAGAAATAAAGTACTAACTGTAAATAGAAATAGAATTACCTCCTTTTAGTAGAATTGTAATACCATGTAAAGAACTTCGTGTAATAAATTAGTATTATATGAAATGCATCATGTATACAATGAATGGGTAAATTAGATGTAAACATTAGTCCAAAGGTCACGGGCGGGCCTGAGGCATTAGCAATCTCAGAAAGCGATGCACATTCGTTTCCCGGAAGACGCTGCTATGATCTCGTGATGTGCTGAAGTTGCCACAGACAAAGAAAGTAGCGGGCGGGAAAAGATCGCAGAAAGTAGTAAGAGGACACTATCGCAGCTAGTAAAAGGGTGCTAAAAAGGGGAAAGTGAAGAGAGAATAAAAAGGGTTTGCACCCCTTTCTCAAGGCTTTTTTCGCCTGTTTTGCTGTATGATGATTTGATTTCCCTCAGTGGACCGGTGGTTCCTGATGGTGTTCCTTGGTGATAGTTCGATATCGGAGGGTGCGCCTTTCCCTTCGATGTCTGAATTTCTGCCGGTACTGAAGCGTGAGATGTTGGCACATGCTGCCTTCGCTAAAAATTCCGACAGAATACTATCGCGGACGTATATTATGAACCGGCAGCTAGAAACGAGGATGGCCCGAAACAGATCGAGAATAGACGAGGAAAAAAAACGCCAGGTGTAGAGCATAGCTTAATCTGATGACCATAGTGATCCACCACATGGGCACAGGCTTATGGAAGTACCGAAAGAGAATTCAAACAAAGAAGGACAGTTCAGACGGACCTGGAGATCCTGCCCCAAGAAATGGTAAAGTACAGATTTTGTTGAATAATTACCCAGTTGGAAAAAGGGAAAGATCATTGTAGTGTATTAATCGAGTATGGACAGTATTTGAGAACTTTAAGTGATTATTTAGCAGTGGCTGATATCCATAAGACAAATTGTTAGGAATGATTATAGATGAGTGTGACTAGCTTAATATGCAAGACTAAAATAGTAGGTAGAAAACTGAGTAGAAGTGTATAATGTGTATATTATGTGTGTTAAGTTTCTAACTCAAAAGATGGATTTATTGTTCATGTATTAGAGTATTAATCAGTTTGAAAAGGTTTGATTTAGCATGTCCTTCAGCTGATTGAAAGTGAGATTGGTCTAAGAGTATATTATGTCTTTAGATTCCAATAAATATGTTTTTCTTTTATACCTGAGTATTGCCTGTGATATGAACCAAAACTACCACTCATTAATCTGAACCATAGCAGGGGGGGGGGGGGTTTGAAAGAAAGGCATAACATGTTATAGAGGTTACGACTGCAAACCAGAATTTACTTAGCCACAGTAAAGCGTTTGATTTATGAATTTAAACACTAAATTTATTCACCTATGTGCACCAAAGGTCTGGAAAAGTCTCCCTGAATAAGAGTCCCCTCTATTCTAAGATATTGGCTGGCACAGCTTTAAAAAATAAATTTGTTAATATCTGAAGAGGAGACTGCCCCAGAAAGAAATTAGAGGATTCATTTCTTTTAGCAAGGAATAACCTTTAACAGTCAGGGTAAGCACATGAGTAAAATTAGGAATCGACTAGAGATAAAGAATTTGCTTTCCTTATAGAATGAACACGTAAGAAGTGATACAGATATTAGAGTCAGGGAAATTTTATGTCTTGTAGTTATAGAGAGGAATCAAAATTCATAAAAATAAAGGAAGAAATTAATTTAAGGAAGAGCAAATATTTAACAACACTGCATTGGAAACCAGCCCATGTAAATATTGAAGGCAACGAAAGAGCAGACAGACTAGCCAAAGAAGCAAGATACTTACCTCAAAAATTACGCCCACTATCACTAATTGATGCTAACTGTTGCAAAAATAAGATTGGTAAAACAAACTATCAAGAAGAAGAATGAAACCAGCAAAATTAATGAAAATAGAGAAATAACCACAATCATCACCAGACTAAGGACGGAACATTTTAAAGGCATGAAAATTGCCCATATTCATTCTTGTCCAGCAATTGCAGCTGCTCTACATAAAATTGACAATAACCCTAGAGAAAAGCTCTACCCCATCAAAGTTCAACAGATTGCCAAAGCAGTTCTACAGATCCACGGCCATATCTAGAAGCTCTTCAGTGGACTTGACAACAACAAGAAGATCTCATTTCATTCCCTGTTACTTCTGAAAACGTTCCAATTCCCAATAAAGATCAGTTTTCTCTTCTAAAACTGATATGACTTCCACATCTAGCTTATCTTGGCATAAACATATCATATGGACAGATTTTTGCCTTCAAAAAACTTGGCATTCTTTTTCATTCAAAATGCTACTTCTCTCCTGCTCAACTCCTAACTCTTTATAAATCTCAAATCTAAGCAACCTTAAGATATTGTTCCCACATTTGGAGTGATGGACCAAAACCATCATAAGAATTCTTGATTGTATACAGAAGAGAGCAATTTTCCTAACAAGTAACTCCTCTCTCAGAGATTCCCCTCTGCATTATGCCATTTATATATATAGTCACTTTCATGGGTGCTGCTCTATCAAATTGACCACTATCATTCTTCTGCTTTCTTCTAATCATCTAAGAATATGAGCAACCACTGGTCAGCATCTACACACAGTTCAACTCAAAACATATCAAACCAAGTTCTCATTATCTTTGTTCATCTCATCTATCCCTGTTCTTTGAAACAGCAACAACCTTCTGTCTACTGTTTTTCCCAATGAATACAATCTTCTAGCCTTTCAAGAAACTTTTTTTTTGACCTCTTGATGTTAAATTGGTAAAAGACTGGGTTGTATACTGTTATATAAATAATAATTATATGAATAAAATGATCTACATGGATTATATTATAAAGGAGCATGATATCAAACTCAATATCAAAATAGGTAATTAAGCTCAATTTTTGTGCTCTATGCAGATGATGATATCCTCTTAAATCTTCTAGAAGCCTTTAAAACTTCTCAAAGATTTTACCCAGGTTAGGAGCTAGAAAACATTAACTGCATTCACAATAGGAACCTAAAGAATGTGTAAAATATTGCCACTGAAACACAATTTCTAGTGAATACAGGAAATTCAACATGGAACTAGATAAGTTGGAAGTTTATTTTCCACTTAGTTAGACTATAATAAATTGAGTTTAATCCTTTATCCAAGTGTAAGCAAACAAAGTTTGCACCTGAAAATATCTTCAGGACTGAGGTAAGGTGGTGCAACACCAGGAAACTCCAAGCAAAGGTGGACCAAGCTCTTGTATGAATAGTGGCCCCCTCCCTTAATGCATAGCAGTATACCAGTCCGCAAGGAGATGTGCTTTGCATTATGGGAGATACTGAGACTAGGAGTGATGAGAGCTTGGTCCACCTTTGCTTGGTCCACCTCTGCCAAAAGCAAGGCAGAGTATGGGCAGTGTTAATGAGAAAATTAATACAGAACAGAAGAAATCAGTTGATGCATCATGTTAGAAATATATACAACAATATTTAAATCAATTTTAACTTATGGTTTAAGTTATTTTTTTTTTAAGTTTAAGCATATTAAAAATGAAGATAATTAGTAAAGTGCTTTACATTATTAATATTCAAGAACACATAAGCAGAACTACTCCAAGATAATATAGTCTCTTAAACTGAATAAATTATAAACAGGTTTTGAAGCAAAATATGGCTAAGAGAGCAAGAGGAAAAGCAAAATGGATGAATGAAGCTGGGACTTCAGTAGAGAATTAAAAAAAGTGAGGACTTATCAACTTAGATACCCAAGAATAAGAGACCAGTTTAAGTCTGAGATTTCTGTAGTTTTGAAAATGTGCATCTAACTTCTGTTAGATGCACATTAAGGATCACAATATGTGAGGAGTTAAAAACTACACTTTATTTAATGGAAATTCTACTAGTTTCATGAGTTGACTGGCTCATATGATCAGAAGATTATTAATCCATTATATTACTTTGGTTTCCAATGTTTTGTGTTTACATTCTCTAGTTTTTTTAAACTTCTAGTGTAGCATCTTTAATCTCTTGATGATGTGAGCCTATTGATTCACAAAACTAGTAGCTTTCATTAAATATAGTTTTTTATTTCTCACATAATGTGGTCCTTATGCTGCAAGTTAGATGTAAATAAGAGATGAATTTGGAAGACAACTGACACTAGGTTGTATACAAGATCACAGTATATTGTATATATCTTACAGGTACATGCCAGAAAAAAAACAGGCAATTTTTTTAAGCCATGACAAAAGTTGAACTAATCAAAGTACAAGATAAAGTTACCTACTTTGGCCAGTCTGGATGACTGAGTGAATAGCATCTCCATTCACCAACCAAATCCAATTGTGGGCATGGATGTTTGTGAATGTTTTTAGGTTGTAGATAAGTTTCATTACCTGGTAGAGACAGCTAGCCTGCTCCTTGAACAAGTTCAATATTTAGTCCTCTAGAATAAGTTTTCCAGATTATCTAAAACCCTTCCTGAGTAAGATTTACATAAAAAAATAGGAAACACTGCCTTATTTCTCTCTATATCATCAATGCTACAAGTCTAGAAAAAATTCTCCATAATTGGTTATGCCTTTTGGCATACCAGTTATAGAGAAGATGTATCCAGGGAGGCTACTAAAGAATTACCACTCATTCACAATTCTGCTTTTCAAAGATGCTTTACATGTAGTTTGATGCAGATCACAAAAAAAGAACACACACACACACACACACACACACACACACACACACACACACACACACACACACACACACACACACACACACACACACACACACACACACAGGAAAGACGTTTACTAATAATAAATCATCTCATATTTCAAACAGAAACTAACTCTCTACCATCACTGATACAATAAGCAAATTCAAAGCATACAATGTCTTTCATATTCATAGCAAGAACTAAGAGCTAGAAGGATTACATCCAACGACTATAAACATGAATAATGGAATATCATTATTTAAAAAAAAAAAAATACAGCTACTAAAATTAAAATATTAGAATTAAAATCTCCCACATTTTTTGGGTAAGGAGTGACATGGCAGTCATACCTTAATGCATCTTCTCAATTTAAATCAGGAATTAAATCTGCAAATGTAACTTGTAATAAGAATTTTGTAAAATTGAATTCATTCTGAAATTAAATGAGTTTAATCCACAGAAGTTAATTAGAGAGACAGGATTGTAGGTATATATGAAAATATGCTAAATCTTCTTGAGGATTAAAATCCCTATATTTTTGGTATATCCAAACTAATCACCAGAATTTAGAAAAAAGTATTATTTTAAACTTATGTTTATTTGTCAACAACTCTCTAATTTCTTACCAACCACTAAAGATAACTTGCACTGTGGCCTATCACTGGCCAGTAAAGTTAACTCAGTAAAGTTTACTGAGTTAACTAATTACTACAATTCAAAGGAAGTATAATCTTATGCTAGCATTCCCCCCATATCAACAAATGGTGTAAATCAGTAACGATAAAATCTCACTGTTATCTCCAAAGGTGTGTGTGTGTGTGTGTGTTTATCAAGTTCCTTGTAAATATCATTTTGGACAACCTAGATGTTCAATAGAGAAGAGACTTTAAGAACATTAATACCATATCTGCTGCAGAAAATATGATGTCTAGTTTCACTCAACATGGAAAAACAGGATAATTATGGTCTAACAAATGCAATACGCAGAAACCATTATAAATATGAATATTTATTTGAAAAAAAGCTCTGAGGCATTATTGAATTAATGAAGTTTAAATTGGATAAAGTTTTTATGTGATTCCCACCCACAAAAGTTTTAAATTAAAGCAACATTCAAGTACATTAGTACTTTAATGTTGTTTAGTACTTTCATGAACTATTTAATGTCTTTTTTTTATATTACTATTATTATTTTAAAAAATCCAGAAACCTTGTTATAGAGAACAAACATGGAACATTTTCAAGCCACTTCAAACCTCCAATAAGCATAGTGGTGGTAGTAATCTCATACTGGGTAATGAAATTCAATTTAAACAAAATTGGGAGAGATTTTATTTTTATTTTAAAGCATTATATCATCTTTCTAGCTTGTAATTCTTGCTGCGAATGTAAAATCCATTATTGTATGCAAATTCTAACCTTTGAATTTGCCTGTTGTATTAATCATAATGGACTGTTTCTGCCCCAAAAGTTTGATGAAACATGTGATGATTTGATATCATAAACTTCTTTCTTGTGTATACATGTTCTATTTCATTTCAAAGGTAAAAAATAACAAAAGATATATGTTCTTTCTAGATAATAGTGTTTTTCTAGAAGCAGAAAATCTACAGTGGAAAAAACATCAAATTAAGTCACTTGATTGTTAAGATATAGAAGTAATGAAAGTATGCTGCAGCCAGGGTTGTCCTTGCACTTTTTCTAAGGTAATAGAGTGTTTTGGGGGACCTTAAATTGGCCCTAATTTTTCAGGGCCCCCAGCTAGAGCTTTGTGCACCTGTGCATAAGTAAGACCCTGGCTGCAGCTGCATTTTAATTAAATACCTGTAAATTATGCATTTTGAAATGGAAGCGTGAAGAGATAATAATCATTAGGCTTTGAAGCCAATTTGATGAGTAGTTGAATCAAATAGCAGAAAAAAAAGAAAGCATAATCAACCGAGTGACTAAATTTTACTAAATGAGAAAACATGAAAACCAGCTTGTGAACACTCTCTTGAAATAGATGACTACAGCAGACTACAAACACAGAATTAAGCAGCCCACAAATCTCAGATAGGTCCTGAAGAAGACAACCATTGAAATGGAAATGCTTTGGAACCATGCTAATTATTGTGGATTAAAAGGAATTTTAGAGCAATAGTGAGAACAAAGCTCCAGAATCAGTTGCTGGTATCAACTCTATTCCCCCACCTCTCCCATTTTGCATAGCTAATAATTTGTGCAACTCTTTGCCATAAAATGAATCATCTGCTCTTTCTGCCACTATTTTAAATTCAGCTTTGCATCATCAAGGGAGAAGGGATTTATGCATCCTGCATAACAACATTGTTTTTACTAATGTAGAAATTTATGTGAATATAATAAATGCAAGTTATAGGATCTTTGCTTTTTACAGTTTATTTCAATTTCAACACAGCTTTACATGGAAACTGCCATCTGTTGAATTCAAAGGCAGAGCTATAGATAGGTCAACTAGTGTTTCTTTCCATGTATACAATACAAAATCAGATAAAAAGAATATCTCAAGT
Organism: Typopeltis vanoorti; assembly: GCF_054136105.1. Lineage (NCBI taxonomy): Eukaryota > Metazoa > Arthropoda > Arachnida > Uropygi > Thelyphonidae > Typopeltis > Typopeltis vanoorti. The sequence goes on from NC_143568.1 coordinate 45,902,241, forward strand.
TCACATGATATGATCCTGAGATATAAAAAAAGTATTCTTATTTGTACTCTTATCTTGTGATAAGCCTTTGAAACTTCTTAAGTCAAATGAATACTCATATGATTGCTTTATAAGAACATATACAAAAATGTAAAGACGTTATAGGCTGTAACAGTTACAGCTTATCATTAAGATTATAACATTATTATCTTTAAACTTATAACGTGTAACAAGCTTACAGATAATAATCATTGATTAAAAATAGATTAAGTAAAAATGAACAACATGCAACATGTAATTCCACTACTTGATATGGCTGTACATCTCCTTCTTGTGTAACTGGGGGGGGGGGGGGGTCCGAAATGACTAGAAAAAAGCAACATTCTTGGACTGTCCAACCCTTATAGTATTAATGTACTAGGTGGATTCACATAAAGAAAAATGTGTATAATAAGAATCTCAACATTATTGGTAACATACCTGAATAGTTATGAATACTGAACCCTTTCATTCAGAAAACCCAAAACAAAATCTACTCAGCATTTGCTGACAGCAACAATCACACAAAATGCAATTACTAATAAATATATTGTTCACAGTTATTGTTACACATCCAGTAATTCACAGAGATAAAATTCTTCTTGCATGTACAAGGCCTAGATAAATGACAACCTCTTGTACCACATAATTGAATACATTATAGAGATTGCTACAGGTATAAAAGAATTCACACAGAAACAACTCTTGAACGCGTTACAAACAGCATGGGATATTCATGTTATATTAGTGCTTGAATCTCTTGGACTCTCATAATGATTTACATAGGTGTGAGCAAACACTGTCTAAGTATCATTTCTTGGAAATGACAAGGATAAACTTAATGTAAAAATTCTTGAATGAGGGACCATCCACATCTTAAGTGAATCATCCTCTGCAAATGGATAACTTAAAGGGCGAATGAAAGATTTGAAGATAGATTTTATATATCAATTTCAACAAGAGAGTGCAATGAGAACTTCAAGATATTTGCTGCATATATGTGCCTGTTCAGAATCTCTAGTCTTCATTTTTGTATTAACATCATACAGAGTCTACTGTAGTCAGAAAGAAGATTTTGCAATACTGACCAATAGCAGAATGATGGGTGATGATTCAGGAGAGCCTTATGATCATATGAGAATGTATATGAAACATACAGTATATGGTACAAATTGGTGGAATATTTGTCATGATGTGGTGTGTGTATGGGGAGTACTGGAGAGAACATCCTGAAGTGGCACTTGATGACTTACTCATGCACGCCTGTACCTCCATGTGATCACAAGTAGTCTATGATGGTAGTGACACTATCTCACAGGTGATGGAGTATTTGAGGAGAAGACCACAGAACTATCTCTCAAGGAAAAAAGATCCAGAATGGTTTACAGAGATGGTGAGTATACCAACACATATCATGACAAGTGCAATCCACTGCATGAATTATACTCTAGAGGTGTATAACACAACAGGAGTAATTGTCTACTATTTATCACTGGTCTGGGTGACCATGTGGTTAGTATACCTGCTCTCCACCCAAAAGGCTGCGAGTGTAAATTATGATAAGTACACAGAAGTTTGTGATTGTCTTTAGGAGAAGGATGAATTTCATCACCTGGTGTCAGACCATTTCTCTACTTACTGGGGTCTGAAGTGGTTTGAAAAAGTTTCATGTTTTGTTACTAAATCAGTATTTCTGGATTATGTAAAAAAATATACGTATAAAAATAAATAAAATCTCCCCCCCCCCACACACCTTAGCCTACTTATGTTCTACAGTACTAAGATTACGACTTTTATAGGCAGGAGTCACATAAAAAAACTCTTGCTTGAGAGATATATTGTGGGAAGCATAGTCCAGAATCAATTTGAATGAACTGTGATCTACTCTTTATCTATGGTATGCAGTGTAGAGGCTATTTTAAAGGCAGAGGTAGATCCAACTTGTTACTGACTACCATTATACATTTACACATGCATTTATATTTTTGGTGTCTAATAGCTGCAGCAGCAGTTCTACATGTGTGTCCTGAATTATACTAGACAAGAAATTATATTCTTGCTTTATACCTTTACACAAGTTTGTGCATTAAGTATCCTCATGACTAGGCTACTTGTAGAAGCTGTTTGACTTACCATCATATTGTCTTCATATCACATTCAAACAGCATGTCAATTTAGCAACTCTGATCTGCTCTTCTGTGAACAAACTATATTCTCCAGCCCATCCTGGAGTGTATGAAGTTCCCCATGACTGTGATTTGGCCTAGTGTGGACAGACAGGAGTATCTGTTAGCATCTGCCTTGGAGAACATAAGAAATACATTCACTATCATTATTATTGCAAGTCAGTTCTGACAGATCATGCGTTGGACACCACTTCATAAAGGAGTAGATGGAAGAAAACCAATATGCTATACAGAAGTTGTTTCTGATCAGATAGACTAAAGTCAGCAATGGTTACAAGGCATTTTCCTAACCTTAACAACTATGGCTGCATCAGGAGACAGTCATCTTAAGATCAACTTCTACACAATTGAAATAACTTCTTTTATACAACAATAGTAACCAAATTAGGACTTTAGATCTTTTGTCCATTACAATTTGAATTACTTCACTTGCTCATTGTTGCATGTAAACAAACAAAATACAAACCAGTTAATAACATTATTTTATAATTTAGTATTTTGTTTGGTATTGTAATATCGGAGATATTGAAAGCTAAATCAATGCAAAAGCTATATTTTCCATATGAGTATCAAAATGGTATATACACACCATATGATTCAAATACTCTGAAGTAGCAATAGTTCTAGAAAGGTTTTTCACTTGATTATGAAGTAAATGATAATAGACTAAAAATTATATTCTTGTTTCAATTCTTTACCCTAGTGTAAGCAAACAAAGTTTGCACATGAAGTAACTTCATGACTGTTTCATGAAAAATATGACTTGCATTAATTTATTAGCTCTCAGTATCTTAAAGGTCTAGCTCCCACTGATGTGACTTCTGTAGTGGTTGAAATCGGTCTGTGTAGTGACCTTCCCATAATGCACAGTAGTATACTCATTTAAAAAGGAAGTGTGCTGTGTAATATGGGTTACTAGAACAATTAGATGTGAAGTCATCTGCTTCTATATAGTAGTTTAGCTGTTAAAATACTTCATGCACAATGTTTGTTTGCTAACACTTGAGTAAAGAATTAAAACAAGAATATAATTTGTCAACTATTTACTTTGTCAGCAAGTGAAAAAAAAAACTTTCTATAACTATCTCTAATCTACAGTATTTCATTTTGCCATTTCTAAAATAGTAAAATGCAAAATTGATAGTGTTAATCTTTCCCTTCTCTCCCCCCAATTCATGGGGATATAATCCTTCATGAGAGAAGAGATTCGTTTTTCTCATGAGATATGATTCAATTTTATTGGCATTGACGTTAAAAAGTTATCAAATCTCCACTTGTAGTTTTGGAGAGCAGTTTTAACATTGTAGAGGTAGATATACTACAATTTTTTTTTCAAAGGTGCAGTGCAAAGTTTGTCAAATAAAAAAGAAGAGACCACAGTGCTACCATCAGAAGATGATCAATAAAGGTGATTTAATTACCATACCATGTACCCCAGCAATCTGAGAACTCAGACTTCAAGATGTATCTACTAAAAGTGGTAATGATTATTATTATTATTATCCAAGACCCCATGGAGTCAAAGACTCATCTGAGAAGTCCTTTTATCATACACACAGCTCATCATACCATGCTTTAAACACACTCAAATTCTCTGCAGACACCACACTCTCAGGCAAGGCATTCCAATCATTCACAACTCTGCATAAAAAAAAAACTGCTTCTCACTTCCCTACTCACATCCTCTTTATACAGTTTCCAGGAATGACCTCTGATTCTACCATTATCTCCACAATTTTTTGTAGAACCTCTCCAGCATTGATCCTATAACAACCCCTTACCAACTTGTAGGTCTCTATCATATCTCCCCTCTTCCTCCTGTCCATCAGACTCTGCAAGTTGCATCTTCTTAATCTTTCTTCATACTCTACATTCCAGAGGTTAGAAACTACCTCAGTTGCCTCTGGATCTTTTCCAACATCTCTTTGTCCTTCTGAAAACCAGGTGAGCAAATCTGGGCACAATAGTCCATGTGTGGCCTAATCAAAGCCTTATAAGATGGAACAAAAATCTCCCAACTTCTACAAGTCAGTGTCCTCTGCATCATTCCCAAAAGCCTTTGTGTTTTCTTCACAATTTTGGCTATGTGTCCCCTAAATTTCAGATCCTTACCACTATCACCCCAGATTGCTTATTTCCTCCACCTCCAACAATATATCCTCACCAAGCATAAATTCTGTATCCTATCTTTGTTTTCTAAAGTTTAAAACCTTACATTCTGCAACATTGAACTCACATCCAGATTCCGGTGCCCAATTACTCAATTTATTCAAGTCTTCTTGTAAGGCCACAACATCTTCTCTACTCTTCATGGTTCATCCCAACTTTGCATCATCTGCAAACAATTGAATATCTCCATCCAAATCTTCACCAATATCATTAATATACAAGTTAAACAGTAATGGCCCTAAAACAGACCCCCTGAGGCACACCACTAGTAACTTTCCTTTCCTGGATATCGCCCACCCCATACACAACTTGTTGATACCCATCAGATAGCCAGTCTCCAATCCAATGCGCCAATCTAATATCCAACCCCATCTGCTCTAGTTTGACTATCAACTTATCATGTGGTAATCTATCAAAAGCCTTTGTGAAATCTAAGTATATTACTGTGTACCTTCTCTTCTGTCCAAGGAAGCAGTCACCTTATTGTAATAAGTAAATAGATTACTAAAACATGACCTCCCTCTAGCAAATCCATGCTGTCCATTAAAGATAATACAATTGTTGTCAACCCAATTTTGGATCCTAGTTCTCACAAGCTTCTCCAACAACTTAACTACAACACCTGACACACAGATAGGCCTATAGTTTGATGCTCGAGTTCTATCACTTCCTTTATGAAGTGGCACAATCTTTCCCTCCTTAGAAACTTGACCCAGTGCAAGACTCATTAAAAAAAAAATGTCAAGGCCCAAGGAGCTTTTATCCATGAAAACCATGATACAAGGCCAATATGACAAATGACAAAACATAGGAAATGTACTCATCACAGATGGATTTTTTTTTTTATTATATTCAAATTTTCATAAAATAGAAAATTCAATAAAGTGAAAATTCTGAAATTTGGAACCATAAAAGTGTGTTGCAGTTTTACTACTCAGAGCTGATGCACTGTTTTGCATGTGGGTCCATGTGATGTAATGTTTAAGTGATCTTTGTCTGGATGCATCTTCCTAAAAACAACGATTCAATTGCATTTTACTGTGGACTTGTTGTAAGAGTACATGATTCCTTCAAATAATTTTAATGCAGGTGTATGATTTATGAAGAATGAACCAACTGAGGCCAAATTGGTTGCCAAAGGCAAATTTTTCTGGAAATGATACCTATTTAATTGCATTTTGCTGTGAACTTGTTGTATGTGATTCCTTCAAATAATTGTAATGCAATTATTTAATTTATGAAGAATGAACCAACTTAGGCCAAACTGGTTGCCAAAGGTAAATTTTTACTTTATGACAACCAGCTGAGAAGTCATGGGAATATGATACTGGTCTATGAAAATAAATATCCTTAAAATGCAAATTAGCAGTTAGAATGGAAGGATGTATAGGACAATTATTTTATGTTAAATCAGATGTAAGGCAGGATTGTATGTTATCTCCACTCTCATTTATAATATATATGGATCACATTATTAAGAAAAGCAATATTAAACATAATATTCAAACAGGAAATAGTAAACTTAATTCTTTGCAGATGAAATCATCTTGTATAATAAATTAAATTAAGATAAAAAATTAAATATGAAATTAGATAACAGAATAACTAAGAATGGTGGGATGCCAGATGAATAAATTTACAGAGAAATTTAAAGGACAAAAAAAAAAAAAAAATCACAAAAAGACCAAGCAGTATACAATGTTCAAACCAAATTTAACATATGAATCTGAGAGCTAGGTTAGAAATAACATAATTAATCAAATACTATGATTAATGACCAGAGATATAAAGTTCTGAAGGAAATCAGAGGAGTGAACAAATGGTGTTAACTACAGGTTATTATTAAAACTGAAGTCATCAGAAAAGAACTTGACATTATTAATGTGAAGTAAGAGAAGACTAATTTGGAAGAAAGTTGATTTCATTTTTATGAATAATGAAAATCTAATAATAAAATATTTAAAATGATTAATAATGAAAAATTAACTGAATACAATTTTCATAATATTTGGTACATCCCTTGAGGATATAAAATGGAAAATGATATTTTTTTGTTTGACTTATTTGAACAGATTATCATCATAATCTCTTATAAAAGAGGTATATCACTTTTATATTATTTTATAAATAAAACTATTATTAAATTTTAGGACCAGTCCTTATGTGCATACTAAAAGAAAAAAGCAAAAACAGTAAGTAGTACCACCATAGCATTCTACAATCACTGTAAAAATTACATAAATAAGACACCTACAACAGCAGCAGAACCAAGAAACAGTTGAATCATGGTCCCAGAATGCCTAGAACAGTTTTGCTCTTATATTAATAGCAGCATATCAATCATACAGTTTCTGGATAAATGCTATCAAGCTAATTAAGTTATTTCAGCTTTTCATCAGGAAACATCAGTCCATCTAATGGCAATGGTATGAATTCTATAAATTACCCAATTCCTGTTATGTCATAAGGAAAATGCAATGCTACAGAAGTGTTTAGGCAGATTATTATATATTTTAAGAAAGGGGGGAGGGGGGGAGACCAAGTACTTACTCAGAGAAAAACCAATCTGCAAACTACAGCCCAAGTACTTCGGTGCTGGAGATATTTACAAAAGCAAGCCATACTAATACATAATATGAAATTACTATCTCTACTTTGTATAGGTTGGCTTGTGTAATAATTGCATTCTCTATTAATTAATTCAATTTTATTATTTTTTTTTTAAAGAAGGGATGCATTTTATAGTTGCTAATTAAAATGCACTTGCTTTCCTCTCATTCTCAAAATAGACATGTCCAGAACACATTAAAAGAAAGGAATCACAGCCTGCATTATTGCTCCTATCATATATATCATTTTCTTTTTTGAAAATATGCTAATGATTTGTAATATTTTATGATTTAAAAAATCTGAATGAAAGTGAATGGTTAAGATAAAATAATTATAATAAAATTGACTGATAATGATTTCCTACACCAATGCTCAACTACTGCACATTACTAATATGTAAGCATCACAATAAGTCCACTAAAAAGTCTTCAAGACCTTTTAACTAAATTAAATAACCGTTAAAAAAAATGGAAACATCAGTTCATCTAATATTATATATATATATATATATATATAAAATAAGAGAGAAATTAGTCAAAACACTAACCTGCCAATAGATTTGTCAGTTAAATGTTTTGGCAATGTTCAAACCATATTATATTTTAATATGAAGCTATCATAAAATAACCTGAGATTATTATTATTATTATTCAAGAATGTGTGCAGTGAAGCTTGCACCTTCAATCAAAACAAAATATATAATGAAATCAATATAACAAAGCATGCTTATTTTGCTAATGAGCATCCCCGTGTTTGAATGCACTGGTTTTGACCTGTGATTTAACAAACAAAGTACTATTATGGCATAGATAATACATTTTAAAACACATACTGGGGGTGGACCTGGAATACTTCATGTTTCTATCTTCACAAACTTGAAACGTAACTGAGATAATACTATTACTGATAAATTGTTTAAAAGCATAAAAACTGAATGACCATAAAAGAATTAAAATATGAAGGTTAAAAATATATGGGCAGTGATTAAAACACCAGAAAAAGATAAATAATGTGGGGAGATGATTAAACCTCAAAAAGGATGAATGAAATAAAATGATGTTGCATAGAGGTCACTGAACCAGTCGATATAGTGGAGTTACTGAGCGTGCACTTTGCAAAAGTATATCATCCAGGTGGTGACATTGAAAAAATGAAGGAACCATTAGTTTATACAGGAATTGTGATGAATGAAGTGGAGGTGAATAGTCTATTACAGAACCTTAATGTGAATACATCTGTGGGATTGGATGGTATACTGGCACGGGTCTTGCGTGAAGCGGCTAAGGAATTATCAGTGCCCTTAACCATATTGTTTAATCTGAGTCTCGGGTCTGGTTTAGTCCCGAAGGCGTGGAAAGAGGGAAAAATAGTTTCACTGCATAAAGGAGGATCCAAGACTATGGCAAATTACCGACCGATCAGCATATCAGGAGTCGTTGTCAAGGTCTTGGAGAAAGTAGTCAAGGGAAAAATACAGGAATGGACAGATGAAAATGAGATACTGTACAGGGGACAGCATGGCTTTGTGAAGGGTAGATTATGCCTCAGTAACTTGCTCAAGTTTTATAACAAGGTGACGGCAGAACTGGATAAGGGAAATGGGTTTACAGTGATACTGCTGGACCTGGCAAAAGCGTTTGACAGGATACCACATGGAATTCTAATCCATAAACTACAACATGTGGGAATGGATATAGGTTTGGCGAGATGGATAGGTGGGTGGTTGACGGAGAGATATCAAAGAGTAGTTTATTCAGGAGTAGAGTCCAAAAGACGGCCTGTGACTAGTGGTGTGCTGCAGGGTTCTGTTCTTGGACCACTGCTGTTTAATTTGTTCATTAACGATATAGGGAAGGATCTAAGTGGAACAGTTCATTTGTTCGCTGATGATGCAAAGTTGGGGGGGGGCGATAGTGAATGCAGAAGATGTCAAAGTCTTGCAGGATGACTTAAGATTGGAGTTCTGGGCTAAGGAGAATGGATGTCAATTTAATGTGACAAAATGTAAGGTTATGCATTTTGGGGTGAAAAGATTAGCAGCAGTATACCACATTGGTGGAACTGTACTCCAAGAGATTGATGAGGCCAGGGACTTGGGAGTGTTGGTGGATATGGAGATGAAGTTTAGGGGGCACATTGCAAAATAGCTAAATCAGCTCATCAACTCACTTGGTTGTTGAAAAATACCTTGACGAGCAGAGGCAAGCAAGTTATTGTACCTCTGTACCGAGCCCTGATAAGACCTCATCTCGACTACTGTGCCCAGATTTGGTCACTTCGGTTCCTTCTTGATGGGGAGTAGGTGGAGAGGATCCAGAGGCGAGTGACTAAGATGATAGCAGGTCTATGGAATAAACCATATGAGAACAGGTTGAAAATTTGTGGGTTGCAGAAACTAGTTGATAGGCAGAAAAGGGGAGATATGATTGAGACATTCAAATTGCTAAAAGGATTCTACAGGATTAATTCAGAGGATATTTTTGAGATCAGGACTGGTGGTGGTGGGAGAACTAGGGGACACCTATGGAAGCTGGGCAAGAGTGTGGTTAGCAGGAGTATTAGAGCTGGGTTCTTTACTTTTAGAGTGGTAAATGAGTGGAATAAGCTGCCAGAGTCTGTTGTGGGTGAGAATGTCGAATAGTTGTGTGGGCATGATGTTTAGGGCCTCCCTCGATGAGTCTAAGGACTCCCTGGAGTAGCCCGAAAAAAAAAAAAAAATAATAATAATAATAATTATGGTGTATGAGCCATTTTGACATGGCATGATCTTCAGAAGTGCAAAGATGGGCAGTTGATGGAAAGAATGATAGATAAACAATTTTTTATTCCATCTATCATCCCTCATTCTTTCCTTTGGTTAGAGTGCTCTTCACCTTCTGAAGATGATGCTATGTTGAAATGGTTCATACACTGTAATTATGCAACATCATTTTATTTCATTCATCCTTTTTGAGATTTTATCATCTGTCCACATTATTCATCATTTTCTGGTATTTTAATCATTGCCCATGCATTTTTAATCTTCAGATTTTAATTCTTTACAGTCATCATGTTTAATTCTTTTGTAACCTATCCTTTTATGGTTGTTCAGTTTTTATGCTTTTAAACGATTTATTAATAATAGTATTATCTCAGTTAAGTAAGTTTATAAAGATGGAAACATAAAGAACTTAAAGTCCACCCCAAGGTATGTGTTTCAAAATGCATTATCTATGTCATAAAAGTTTTAATCACTAAACCAAAGGTCAAAGCCAGTATGTTCAAATGGGGGGGGGTACTTCTTAGCAAAATAAGGATGATATATTATACTGATTTGAAATTAGAGGAGCTACATGAAAAAATTTCAGAAATAATATAGTATATAATGAAAGATTAGTAAAGCAGATGTTCAAAACAATAATAGCTGGTAAAAGACCTAGAGGAAACTAGTAGTTGGACTGATATAGTTTAGGAATGCCTCAGAAGATAGAAATAATAGCTGATCACAATGAAGACTAACTCAGGAAGGAAACTGCTGATACAAAACTAATAAAGAAATGTTCACTGTGTTAACTATGGTATCCTTTATACTTGGTTAAGGGAATATGCTAGGAAATGATAATCATATTTCATTTTAGTGAATGATCAGTAAAACAAATGAAGTAATTCCATAATACCATATTAATCTAGTAAAATGTAAAATTATTATTTTAATGAAATAGTGAAACCTACTCTTAAACAAAATAAAATTATTATTATTATATTATTTTAATAATCATATATATGCTCTTTACTTAGCTAGGAAAATTTACCTCTGAAAGATAAGAAAGCTATAACTATCAATGTCTGTTTTGGCATTGATACCCTCTCAAATTCCTAAAGTTCTTTAAAAGAACTTTAGAAATTTTAGAGTGTTGTTTAAGTGAATCTAATATTAAAACTGCTTAAAAAATATAACAAATGTCTATCATAAGCCATAATAAATCAATGTTTGAAACATGATGATTTGAAAGGATATTTATTATCTTTAACAGTTTTCAGCCAAGATGACATGTTTTCATTAACATATATATATATATATATATATACCTCTTATGTAACTTGCAAATTTTTGGGATAAAATTTTTGTTGCTGAAATTTTGAGGAAAAATTTCAGCAATATAAATCATTAATAATCATACTGATAAATTAACTAATTTTGCCACATGTGATGGCAAAACAGAAAGCCAAATTATTAAGGTAATACATATATGTATGTAAGTATTACCATAATCTCTCTTGTTCTTTCTATCTATCTATATATATATATATATATATATATATATATATTGAATAATAAAAATCACCACAAACAGAGATAAAATATTGTACAGAATCAACATATTATGTTATGCAGTATTACTTTAAGATTAGAGAAGCATGATTGTCTTCATACTTAGATATGAGCAAAAAACTAAAAACTATTATGGAGTTTGAAATTTCCTGTACCTTTACATATTACAGTTGACTCTCGCTATAGCAAACTTGTAGGAACTACTGAAATAGTTTGTTATAGCAGATGGTTTGCTATAGCAAATTTTCTTTAGGATAGCATTTTGCCTAGCTTCAAGGTCTATGGGACTTTTTCCATAATTTGTTATAGTGAGTGAGTTTATTTTAATAGTATTTGATATAAATGAAAGCTGACCATATTTAAATTACATAATAAATAAACACTGGATTTACCATGAGAAGAAAAACACTGATCAACTTGAAGGCGTGTTATTATGTGAGAGTGATGTGAATGAAGGAATGTGACCAAAAGTATCCATTCAATTTCAGAGAAGATATTTTTAATCAAGCATAAAAACCAAGCCTGCTAACATTAATAGTATTCATATAAGTGGTCTTCTATTCTTTATGAGGTACCTGTTGATTATTGTGGACTGCTGATATTTTATCCATATTACAATATTCAAGAATAAGACTACTTTAGTATAAGAATGCCAACAGAAAAGTAGAGTTCTGATATTATTATGGTTTCTATTTTGAAGCAATTACAGAACAGAGATAGTTCATTTAGAATACTTGTAGAACAAAGACTGCACATTAATTAGGAATTCAGAAGCCTATACTGCAAAGGACAGCATAATTTACATTAAGGAAATTTACCACATTCTAGTTTCTGTAAAAAAAAAAAATTTTTAACACATTCTTATAATTTTTTTTAAATTTATAAGTACAGTCAAGTTAACTCTCGCTAAATCAAACACCAATCTAGAGAATACACTCACCATAACAAATTACCGAAAATTCTCAGCCAAAACCTTATAACAACAATGCTATTTTAACAGAATTTCACTATTCCTCTAGAACAAACTGTTCCTTTTGGTCTCTATATGTATGCTATGAAGAAAGTTCAACAAAATTCAAATGAATTAAATTACATAGCAAGAGGATTCATTGGTTCTGTTTTTATGAAATTAGATCGTTTTAAAAGAATATCTAAGGATCAAAGAAACCATACTTTGCTATGTAACATGCTAATAAATCCAAAGTAATAAGAGATAAGATTTTTTATATATTATAAATATACAATATAATACAGAAATAAAATATTAATATATTCTTCATAAAACAGAAAATGTAAGCTGCTCCAGACAAAAAATGAAAATGTCATCTGTGGGTACCGATGCCTTATATTCCTCAAAGTCTACAACACGGTGTTGGTGCAAGTTAAAAAAAAAATTAACTTAAAGTTGTTCCTTTGAAAGTCGGATAGGATAAATGGTAGATTATTGTGTGTGTGTATTAGAATGCCCATTTGTCCTGTGTTTAACAGGACAGTCTTATATTCACAAAATTTGTTCCAGCATCCTCACATGTTTCAGAACCTCGGTATGTCCCATTTTTCAATATTTAATTGAAAATCAACATATCAAGAACAACAAATCGACATTTTCATATTTTAACATGAAATGTTTTCATGTAACATTCATAAAACAAACAACTAGTAAGTCATATATGGATTTATTTCTGTTATCAAATTGTTAAGCTTTTTCTTTTTTTCTGATAGTTTTCCAACATCTTGGTAATGAAAGTATTCCTTTTGAGAAAACCATTGTTGAATTTATTTGAGACTGGTTCCATTGCTTCAGTAGAAAGAGTTTTTTTTCTTTAGTAAATTTACTATGGAGCAAAGAAAAAATTCGGCATATTGACATAGCAAAATTAACGATAATTATAAAAACACATTTCAAAGGAATAAAGTGACGATTTTCATGAATATAGGCATAAGGAAACACAATATTAAAAAAAAAAATCTAATACTGGTTTGAGTATTTTTTGGATTTTTTTGGGGTTATAGCCATTGGCTAAGAAAGTGTTGTGGATGTGGTTTAGTTCAGTAGTTAGGGCCTTGTCACCTGAGGAGACTAAACCACATCCACAACACTTTCTTAGCCAATGGCTATAACCCCCAAAAAATCCAAAAAATACTCAAACCAGTAAACCACAACCCCCCCCCCTCCACAATAAAGATTACACCAAATCTATCACCATCCCCTACATCCAGGGCACCTCTGAGAAAATAACCAATATCCTCAGAAAATATGACCTTATTTCCTGTTACAGACCATATAAAAAGTTGGCCTCCCTTAACCGCTCTACCAAAGACCAACCACTTCCCCTAGACCTACCTGGTGTATACCAGGTCCCTTGCAGCTGCAAAGTGTCCTATTTTGGCCAAACAGGCAGAACAACAAATATCAGGATTTCAGAACATAAAGACTACATCCGGTTTCACCAGTACAGCCGCTCTGGGCTGGCAGACCATGCCTTAGATACCCACCATAGAATTCGTTGGAAGAAAACAAAAATAATACACCGCAGCAAGTTTAAATACGAGAGATTATTCAAGGAATCTTCAGCAGCTCTAAAAAACGTTCCTAACCTCAACAAATTTGGGTGCATGAAACTACCCCAAATTTATGAGACTTACATTTTGTGAACTTCAGACCAACTGCCAAGCCAACCAAATTAGCCCACCAGAGGGCACCATTAGGACTTTAGGAACAATATTAGTTTCTTGCTTTCTTCCTCATTTGCTTTTGTTAGTGCCTGCATGCACATATCATATCTTTATGTTCCTGAAGATGGCATAATATAGAAGTTATTTATTAAAGTTATCTTTAATTACTATACTTTATATGCGTTGTTAATTCCGTAAACTAATTACCAGTTATGTATGACCAACGTATAAGCCTTGCTACTAGAATATACATACATAGGAAGTACTATCAAAAGAAACTGCCGGATACTCAGTGACAGATCGAACAATAGAGATCTGAATGTAAACTTTGGAGTAAAAATATGCGATTGAAATTTGGAGCAGCATGTTAACATCAAATTTGGTGTGAAAATCGGCAAAACTGCTACTGAAACATTGGAGCTGTTGAAAGTGGCATATGGTGTGGATGCTCTGAAAAAGGCAAGTGTCTTTGAGTGACATAAGAGATTCAAAGGTGGGCAAGATGTGAACAACAACTCCAAGTGGGCAGCCAAAAATGAAGGACGTAAATGTGAACAGAGTGCAAGATTTGGTACATTAAATGCACACTTAATCATCTGACAGATGATTAAGTGTGCATTTAATGGCTGATGAATTGGGTATGTGAAAGATTTCAGCGAAGTTTGTGCCTCGGATCTTGTCAGACAAACAGAAGCAGCAATGGTTTCAAGTTGCGACTGATATTTCTGCAAATGAGCATGTAATTATGGGTGATGAAACCTGGTGTTTCCGGTACGATCCCGAAACGAAACATCAGAGCATGCAGTGGAAAACCCCAAGTTCGCTACATCTGAAAAATTCAAGCATGTTACATTTGCTGTTCAAGACCATGCTAGTGTGTTTCTTTGATCACAAGGGGGGATAGTCCATTATAAATTCATTGAACAGGGTCAAACGGTCAACCAACAATGCTATTTAAAGCTGCTGAAAAGATTATGAGATTCTGTTCGGAGAAAAAGACTCAGAGACAGTGTTGAGTCAGCCTGCCATGTAGTGTTCAGTAGTGTGCACAAGAACTCACGTAACGCATGTTGTTCTTATCATGTGTTTGTGCCTTTTTGCATAAAACTGGAGAAATCTGCCACAGAGACCCTTGAATTACTTCGTAAGGCATATAAAAATGAAGCCATGAGCTGAACTCAGTGTTTTGAGGGGCACTTGCATTTTAAGAAGGGCAGAACTACCTTGGAGGACGAACATCCACCAGCACAACCCATGAAAATGTCAAAAATTCGACAGATCAACACATCACCATCAAGGAAGTTGCTGGCAGTTGGGATTTTGTATGGCACAGCTCAAGTGATCATCACAAAAGATTTGAACATGGATCACATCACTGCTAAGTTCATTCCCCATCTGTTGACTTCTGACCAGAAGGAGCACTGTGTGAACATCTGTCAAGACTTTTTGATAAAAGGCCACTGATGACCCAACATTCATCTTAAGGGTCATCACAGGGAACAAACTTGGGTTTACAGCTAAGACCCAGAGATAAAATAGCAATCATCACAGTGGAAGAGTCCACATTTCCCAAGACCAAAGAAGACAAGGCAAGTCAGGAGTGTGACAAAGAGCATATTGATCATCTTTTTCGACATTAAGGGGATTGTGCACCGAGAATTTGTCCCACCAAGTCAGATGGTCAATGAGAATTTTACTGCAATGGTATAAGGTGGTTGAGAGAAAGATGTTTGTTGCAAAAGATCAGAATTATGGAGAAACCATAACTGGTTCCTCCACCATGATAATGCTCCCTCCCACAATGCCCTTAATAACATAAGAGATTTTGGCAGCCAACAGCATGGTGGTCATCTCACATCCTCCTTACTCACCAGATTTAGCCCTTCGTGACTTCTTTTTGTTTCCAAAAGTGAAACTGAAGCTGAATGGGCAGTGGTTCTAAACTGTTAAGGAGATCCAAGACAAATCACAAGCAGTGCTTGTTGTGCTTCAACAAAAAAATTTCCAGGAAGTATTTGGAGTATGGCAAAAGCAGCAGGGTCGCTACATGAATTCGGAAGGGGACTACTTTGAAGGGTATTGAGTCCAAATTTAAATCGGGTAATTTGTAAAGATTTTATAAGTCTAGTCCAGTTTCTTTTTGATAGCATCTTGTGTGTGTGTGTGTGTGTGTGTAAGTTCCACTAGTGCATCAATTTCAACCATTTTTATTAATTAGTGGTTATTATAAAGTAGAAATGCACTCATTTGGCACAACAAAGTAAAGACAAATCAGATACTGCAAACTGAAATGCAACCAACTGTTATTTGAAACAGCTATTGTATCACTGTGTATTATTTATTATTATTCATATTAATAATTTTCCCCCATTATTTTTGCAACTAGATTTGTGGACAGGAGTAAAAAATCAGAACGATATCGCAATGAATAAATCAAAATAAATTTTAAACATGAAATTTCTTTAATAAGTTAACATTATTTGGCCAACTTCAATTCTGAAATTCTATCATATAAATGATGTAATGAGATTGATAAGCAAGTTGATTTTAACTTGTTTGGATAATAAAATGTGAAGCTTATTTAGATGGTTTGTAACACATGATTCAAATCACATTTATTTTAGTTATCAGACATTTTGCAGTCAGGTGGTTATTATTATTATTATTATGTGACACTTCCAGGGAGTCCAAAGACTCATCCAGGTAGAGTGTGCCAACAGCATCGAACAATTTACCCCTTCCAACTACTAACCACGCTCAAATTTTTCTGCGAGCCATTAGTAGTAGAGGCTCTACCAATCGACCAACCTTTGCTGGCTATTATGGTTTATATGGACTAAGAAAATTAACCATGCTTCTTAACATTTTGTCTCCTATTGCAAATCTCAATTATTTTTGGAAAGCAGCATGGAAATAATTACTTTTATCACTATAACGAATAAATTAAGAACATAAATCTCAAACTGAATGATTTTCAAAAATTTTACCCAATTTTCAACAATTTTCCTGATAAATTGAATCAATTTCTGTACATACCAAATATAGAGATGAAAAACGTGTTGACAGAAATGGCATTTTTATTATTATGCACCAGGTGGTTTGCACAATAATGACATGCAGTGTACATATTTAAAAGTAGTACAGAATTGACAATTATAGTTAATTGATAATTATAGTTCCAAGGTTACAACTCTTTTTCATATGTGGACAGCATTTTTAAAAACTTTGTCTAATTAAAACAAGTAAAAAATTAATACTTTACTAATAACAAGAAAAGCCTTACAGCAGTTCACGAAGTGGAAGGGGGTTGGAAAGTTTCAAAAGGTTGCAAATGTTTATTAATATGTGCAATAAATTTTAAAGAACACAATCTATTTATGCACATATGCTAGTTAGCTGGATATACTCCAATCATCATCTATATAGCCTGGAATGTATCTGTTCCAGAATATTTAGGCCAGGTAGATCTGTAGGTTATAGATACATAAGGATTGTGTGCATGCATACAATTCAACATGAAATGAGCCAACAGTGATTGACAGCCCATTATCATGTTGGCAACAGGATATACATTAAGAAATCCAGTTGACTTTCACTGCAGTAAACTCTTAGGAATCACCTGAATAATTGGTATAGTGGATAATGATCGTTTGCAATAATAATTTTTCGAATTTTACCACAGCATTCTACATATAGTGCCTTGGTTGGGACTCTCTGGTAGTTTGATATAGTGAGCAAGTTTATTACAATGGGGGTTTGCTACAATGAGATTCAGCTAAACTAAAGAAAATTTACTATAGCAAATGATTTCTTTCATTAATCTCTCTCTCTCTGAGTTTTTTTGAGAGTTAACTCTAAAGAGATCTTTTACTATTTTACACATGTTCGCTATGTCCCCTCATAAGTTCAGAGCAGCAAGTGAAGAGAATTATGACTCATTGCCCTTTTCAGCTAGTAATGTATAAAAAAAAAAGGGCTGGAGTCACTTTCTAGAGAAAGTGAATCCTGTGTCATGTGTACATTCAAACACATTCCTCATACACTGTAAATGCTGTTTTCATTGGCTTTGATTTTGATTTATTATTAATAATTCTTATTAAGAAATCAATAGAAGTAATTGCTGAATATTCATCTCTCAATCTGGTATGTATACAGAAATTTATCATCTCGTTTCATCAGTTTTTCTGAAATGTTCTGCTTCAGATATAAAAATAAATAAATACATAAAATTCGCATGCACACACACATTCTAATGATTCAATGCAGAAAGAACCTGCAAGCTTTCTGTTCTGATGTTAACTTTGCCTTTACCATTTAATTCATTCTTCGGGATTTCTGTCATATTTTGAAAAGGTGCTACATTTACAATACCTATTAGAAGTGATAACTCAGCTATTCACAAATGAACAGAATCAATGAAAGCAATTTTTTTGCATGCTTTGAGGCACTCCACATATTTTGAGGATACAATTTAACATGTAACTATTTTGTTACATACTGTGATGATGATGATGCAGATTTACTTAAGTGATTCTGCTGTTCCTTTCTAATTGTATCAAGTTCTTTCAGTGGCTTACATACAGTGGTAGTTGCATGAAGAGATGATGAAAAATAACCCAATCTATTAATCTCGCAATAACATGCATGGTCAATACAATCTGCTTCGTCACATTTCATTTCACTTTCATAATTTCTTTTAACAGAAGTGCCTACTTCTGTAAATGAGTCATCAGAACATGATTCTGTAGAACTACTACTGGAGTCAACAGGAGATAAATGCAAGATTGCATCATTTCCCTCATCTTCTAGTTCATCTTCTTTTCTAATATCACTAAAGCTCATCCTAACCTGGTCTTTGTTAACAGTTGTAGAGCATAACTTTTGCTGCACTGAAACTGAAGGAGGTATATCCAGTTCACTCTTTGATGGATGTGCAGCAACTCTCCTGGCACTATTTTCTCTTCCAGTTAAAGAGAATGTTATGGCAGATGCATTTTTGTTTTTTCTAACAAGTGGTCTTTTACCAGCCAAGAGATGATTCATTACTAAAGGAGACTGGTTTTTGCTTCCCAGATGGCTGGTAAATGCTCCTGAAAATAAAACATTCTAAAATTAAATGATGATAATAACATTAAAATAAATATCTACATAGAAAAGAAATAAAGTATAAAATAATTTGATTGAAACAGTAAGGTTTGTTAAAAAAAAAAAACTTGGTTTCATTATCTAATGATTATTGGGCCAAATTCTTGCAGCTTAAAAAAAAAAAAACTTAATTATAAATTATTATTATTATTATTATGGGCAACTCCAAGGAGTCCATAGACTCATCGAGGGAGGCCCTAACATCATGTCAAGAACAACTATTCGACATTCACACAGTATGTATCATACTTTTCCTTGAACTCATTCACAGTCATGGCACCCACAACAGACTCTGGCAACTTATTCCACTCATTCACCACTCTCCAAGTAAAAAACCTAGCTCTAACACCCTTGCTAACCACACTCTTGCCCAGCTTCCATGTATGGCCCCTGGTCCTCCCACCGCCAGTCCTGTTCTCAAAAATATCTTCTGAATTAATTTTATAGAAACCCTTCAGTAATTTGAATGTCTCAATCATATCACCCCTTTTCTGCCTGTCAACCAATTTCTGCAACCCACAAATCTGCAACCTGTTCATTCCATAGACCTGCTATCATCTTGGTCACTCATCTCTGGATCCTCTCCACCTCCTCTCCATCAAGAAGAAACCCTGGCACCCATATCTAGGCACAGTAGTCTAGATGGGGTCTCATCAAGGCTCTATACAGAGGAACAATAACCTGTTTGTCTTTGTTGTTAAAGTATTTTTCAGCAACCAAGTGATTTGATGAGCTGATTTAGCCACTTTTGAGATATGCCCCTTAAACTTCATCTCCCTATCCACCAACACTCCCAAGTCCCTGGCCTCATCAATCTTTTGGAGTACAGTTCCACCAATGTGGTATATTGCTGCTAATCTTTTCACCCCAAACTGCATAACCTTACATTTTGTCACATTAAATTGACATCCAAGTTACTGAGGCATGGTCTACCCTTCACAAAACTACACTGTTCCCCCCCCACCACACACACACACTATCCCATTTTCATTTATCCAATCCTGTATTTTCCTCTTGACTATTTTCTCCAAGACCTTGACAACAATTCCTGATATGCTGATCGGTCGGTAATTTACAACAGCAGTCTTGGAGCCTCCTTTATGCAGTGGAACTATTTTCCCCTCTTTCCATCCCGTTGGGACTAACCCAGACCTGAGACTCAAATTAAACAAAATGTTCAAAAAATGCTATATCTGGCTAATTCTATTCCTATCAGTACATTATTGTCTGTCAACCATGTCGAATTAAAGCAAACTTTAATAACAATTTATAGATTATAGATGAATTAATTATTTTTATTATTATTGACCATCATCCATTTAATAAAAAAAAAAACCATCATGTAAGGCCTATTTCATCCAAAATACTGCAGTACTGAACATTAAATTTATTAACTGTTTGGGAACTTCCTGCTCTTACTAAATGGATTTCATGAATCACAAATCTGTCACTCTCCATGCAGAACATCCAATCCTTACTCTTTTATTTATTTATAATGGTTTTATACACTTTTCAGCGACAGCCTCTTGTTCTTGTACTCTTCCTTCTCCACCCTAACATGCACCCCAGTCATTTGAAAAATCTTTCTGATATATGGAAAGCATATCTCAATATCTTATGTCACAATCATATCGTTCCTTTCCACCTATTCTCTAGGCTCTGCATAAATCGTCAATGTATCTTAATCTATTTGCATAGCTGATATTTCAGAGTTCTGTGGAATGTCAGGTATAGGACAGATATCATGATCAATTTCTTTCGGTCTATTCAGATTCTCTTGAAGGGCCAGTGCATCAGCATTTTGCCTTTCAGTCTTCCTAACTTAACTTTACAAGTGCTCTGATCAAAACTTAACTTTATTGTCCCTACTCATCAATGCCTTTCTTGCCAGTGCAGTCATCTTTGGCATCTTCACCAAAATATGTCTGCTGAATTTCAACTGTCCCAGGATCCTTTGCCACCTACAGGATCAATCAACCAATATAGCACACAGCCTCTCATTTCTGAATTTCAAAGTGCAAAACTTTGCAATTAGCTATACTGAGTTGGCACCCCCCATTCATCTGCATATTTCATCAGTCTAATCAGGTTCTCCTGAAGTATACTTGGGCATCTTTTATGAAAAATCTGCTAACTAAATCACCTCTTCTCACCGCCCATTAACTATTCATGATATCATTAACATATAAAGAGGAAACATTTCCAATGAAAGAATTGCATAGCTTTGTTGCTGAACCACTTTTCTTTCATATACAACTGTTTGATATCTATTAGATAGTCAATATCCTTTGCATTCCACTAACTAGTTATTCAAATTCATCTGATGCAAATTAAATACTCTTTATATGCAACAATCTGTTAATTGCCATTTCAAAATTCAGAAATACTGCTATACAAATATACTGTGATATACAAAATATACTGTCTACCCTAACCACAGCAATTTCTCTTATATCACACTGCAGAAATGCAAGTATTTGTTCTGGCAAACACTTTTATATGGCATGATCTTACTCTCTTTCCATTTCTTCACAACATTTCTGGGTGCAAGACCCTTCCATAAAACAACCATATCAGAGTGACCATTAATTCCTCAGTATAGTCTCTTATAATAAATTTTATTAAACTCATTGCTATACTAACATATAAATTATTCAATAAACAGTTCTATTATACCTTCTGCACTAGCCACTTTATCACCTCCACCTACCAGTCATTTTGTCATGATCATCATAACTGGTTTGATTTGATTATATTATGGCCAAAGCAATAAGACTATGAGACTGTTTTGGCTTGTATAGTTAGTTTCTTATCCTATTTGACTCCCCTCCCAAGCTATTTTTGTTGATATCTATTTCCTAATCTATATATCATTCATTTGTTCCATATTTTCCTATTTATACTTTGCTAATAATCTCTTCTTTTTTCACAGTTCTTACTTATTTTCCCTGGTCAATATTCCCTTTCAACCTGCTTATTCTTCCTTACTCCATGTAGAAAAATGTGCCACTGTTTTCTTCAGAATTTTCTTCATATCTCCCAAACACTACCGACCTCTTTCTACCTCCAAGTTTCCTTTTCAGAGTATTTCTCCAAGTTGGTCCCTAAGTTTAGCATAATCTCTTTTTCTGTAATGCAACACATCCCTTTTTGAAACATTTTATAACATTGATATAGTTTTAAGCTATATGAGTGTTATGAAAGGATATTCAGTAGCTATAACCTTAAAATAGTTATAAGGAGCAGGCCACATAAATTTCTTTATTATAATAAATCAGGAATAGTTGATCATGCGATGCAAATATTCCATGCTGTTGACTAGAAAAGTATACCATGACTCATAAATCCATATATTGACATTAAATAAGATTTAAGGAAGTTATACCTAATAAAACTAAATATCAATAGGGCTGTCTCAGGAATACAGGTGCCCCCATAGCTTGGTAGGCAAAGTTTTCACCTTTTGAAACTTTTTAATTTGTTTAATTAACTTTAGCAGAGATCCTGTAAATTCACCTTTTATGTGATTTTCATTAAAGGTTCTAATGGAAGTTGTTTTGAACTGTTGATTCACATCAGAGACCAGGAAGAAGCACCGGTAAAAACTGTTTCATTATCAGAGAACCTGAGGTTTAAAAATATGTGCTTTTCAAGTGAAACCTCAACTGGTATATAAATCATAACTATGAAGAAATAAAACTGAAAGGCTTCATGGTGGCATTAAAAACAATTAAAATATGGATTAATAAATAATACATTTTTGCTTATTATTCCTTTTAATACAATTCTGCCCAGAAAAAGAAGTCGGTAACTTACAGCACATTAAGTACTAAGAATAATGGGTTAAATAATCTGGGAATCTAACTCCAGATACCAAACAATTAAGCTATTATAAGCTTTCAATAAGTAGGAGAGTATTCATACATATTCAGTTACTTATGAAACACTTAAGTGTCTCATAAGTAACTGAAAGCTTACAAGAATACAACCTTCAGCATGGGT
The DNA here is from genome assembly GCF_054136105.1 of Typopeltis vanoorti. Lineage (NCBI taxonomy): Eukaryota > Metazoa > Arthropoda > Arachnida > Uropygi > Thelyphonidae > Typopeltis > Typopeltis vanoorti. The sequence continues at coordinate 45,925,359 of NC_143568.1, forward strand.
TGTCTTGATACTGCATTAATTAGAAGACAGGACAAAACCTTCACATCCATACAACAACAACAACAACAAAAAAAAAAAATATCCATCAATATCCAACTGGTCTCAACAAGCACATATAGTTAACTAATGAAAAGTAGCCTATTATTTTTGTAAATTGAATAATGCATTATTAAAGTCTGTCAAATAAAGAAATCAACATAATTCATTTTGGTAACATATAATGCTGATTTTTGGAGCCTGACTGTTGATGTGTAGATTCTTATTTGAATTGTCTCTGATTTGTTTAATAATATTTCTATACCTACACAATTCACAAGTATGTGTAAAAATTAATCAAACTATATTAAGAAAATTTCCTACAGAAAAATAATATTCCAACCTGTTAAGATGAGATGAGCTTGTTTTTGTCTTTCTTTTAGTTTGGCATACTGCTTCTTCAGGGCTGAAATATCTAGTGCCATCCGATCCATGTTAAAGTTAGAAGAGCAGGGAGAGGGCAGGTTCTTAGTTCCATTAGTACCAAATGAGCTAAATAAGAATCCAGGTGATGTAGGAGAAACAGCTGCACTGCTACCTAGAAAAAAATGTAGAAAGAAAAAAATAGTAAAATAGTTAATATTCACCAAAAGCAATACTAACAAAATTGATGAGCCTCTACATAGTCTTGCCATAAATACTGTTACAACTTTTGCACTGGTTCAGTTAGTGGCATTGTACACAGCCATCATTCGTGTGTTTATCAGTAGAGAGAGAGACATCTAGCTGTACAGGTTAACATGTAGCTGTAATAGCACTTCACAAGGTTGGAACACAGCCACCTGATATTTTCAACATGCTATGTGACTGCCAAACAACAGATCGACCATGCAGTGTTAGGATGCAACAGCTTGTGAGGGCTATGAAAGCATGCCTCTGTCATAATCCTGTGAGAACACAGAAAGTCATGTTGCAAGAGATGAATGTTTCAAAGAGAACAAGGTCACGTGTGCTAACTGATGACATAGGGGTGAAGACTATCATCGTTCTACTGGACATTTCCTAATACCATAAATTATGTGACAGAGGGTATAAAATCAAAGTCACTTCTCTGGCGATAGGTAAACACCAGAGAGATATCATCTTCACAGATGAGAAGATTTTCACCTTTGAAGAGTTGTTTAATTGCCAAAACAATTAGTTATATGCCTTGAAAGGTCACACAGCATGTGCCATAGTACCACCAAGGATTCAGAGGAGTCATCATTCCCATGTCAGTGAATGGCTTGGTGTGTGTGTGGGGGGGGGGTGTATACAGAGTCCCTATACAGTATACACTACACTTCTTTTCATCTTTCCTTTGCAATCATTTATTTTTGATTCATCTGCCACTGGAACCTTCCTTCTTACAAGTTCCTCGGGAGGGGGTATCCAAGTGGCATTTATGTGAGAAAGGGGACAAAACCTGTGACAAAGTGTCTCAAGACACTGTGCTGGAACCTGCGGTACAGCCCTTGAACTTGAACAACATCTTGTTTCACAGTAGAGTGTGGGCCTTCCAACAGGACTTAACTCCTGCATACAAAGCGAGAACCACACAACAGTGGTTAGGGTGAATGCACCCAACCACATATCACCATCTGATTGGCCTTTTGGGAGTCACGATCTGAATCTGTTGGACTTCGAATTGTGATGATCGGAGCTTGAGAGAGAGACAGAGTGCCTACAAGAAATGACACCTCAGCATTGCCAGCCTGAAGGTGGATTTGGAGTGAGCAGTGGCAGAGTTTCACACATATACACACATTATATGTGTGTATGAGGGTTTGAAAAGTTTGGTAAAAAAAATAAACACATTTTTTTTTTAAAAAAATTACCTTTATTTCTCAACATAGTCTCCATTGAGATCTACACATTTGGTCCAGCGAGGTTCCAATTTTTTCATTCCATCTAAAAAGTAGGATTTGTCAAATTGTGCAAAATAGTCATTGATGGCCTTGATGACATCCTCATTCAAAGAAAATTTTTTCCCACCGAGTCAAGTCTGGAGAATATGACGGATGTGGAACCAATTTAAACCTCAATTCATGCAATTTTGCCAATTGTGATGTCCGATGTGTGGGAGACGGTGCATTGTTTTGATGAAAGAGCACTTTTTTTTTGGTCAATCTTGGCTGTTTTTTCTTCAGTTCTTCTTTTAAACGGTCCAACAATGACGCATAATAGACTCCTGTTATTGACTTACCCTTTTACAAATAGTCTATCATGATAATTCCTTGAGAATCCCAAAAAACAATGGCCATCGTTTTGTCAGCTGGAAAAATGGTCTTCGCTTTTTTCGGTGCTCTCTCACCAAGCATTGTCCACTGTTTTGACTCTGCTTGGACTCAGGTGTGTAGTGGTGGACCTAAGTTTTGTCTACAGTCACGAATTGATGCAAAAAATCCTGCGAAATGCAACTAAACATCACCAAACACTGCGTTGAAATGTCTTTTCACATGCGGTTTTAAACGACAGTCAACAAATGCGGCACCCATCGCGCACACATCTTTTTCATGCAGGATATTATACGCCCATTCAGTTGAGATGCCTACAATCTCACGCACTTTCACTCAGTGGTCTTCCATAATGATACCATGGATTTTGTCAATCATTTCCTTCATAGTGATCTCTGTCGAACGTCCAGAATGCACTTCATCTTCGATGGACTTAAAAACACATTTAAACTCATTTATCCAAAAATAAATAGCCTTTAATGCTGGTGCAGAGTCCCCCATGTACTGCATCTAACTCAGCTTTGATCTGCATGGCTGTCCACTTTTTCAAATAAAAGTGTTTTATCACTGCATGAAACTTGTTTTTCTCCATTTTTATGAAAAATGCGAACACGGACATTTTAAATGTTTGCCAAATGAAAACTATGCGTCGCACATGGCTAAAATTTTGCCAGGGGTCATGAAAAAGATGATACGTGCTGACAGTGGTATGAACTGTGTATTGGAAATTTACCAAACGTTTCAAACAACCCTCATATGTGTGAATGTTTATGTGATGTTTAAGTTGTAATAGTATTTATGGCTAGAATAGGTATATAAGCAATATAAAATAGCTAACTTATATTTTTCAGTTGCTGATGTTATTTAAAATTCATGTAGAAGCAGCTAAGGCTATAAGGGGGAGAGAAAGGGTAAGTATATAGACACCCTGTCCCCTCTGTTAGCAGATGATCAGCTAATCCATCTTCAGCTGAAAATTCTTCCTCATAGTTTCTCATATCATAGTAAAGAAACTTGTCCTTATAATTATATGGAATACTTTTTCTTCTGACCACACTAAAGAGGTGCTAAAATGAACAAACCTTTGTGAGAACTAGAGACAGATATCTGCTCAGTTACTGATGTCAATATTGCTTAATTGCATTTAATCAAACTAAACTGAGTCCTCTTATTTAAAGTTATTTGTCCACTCCTGTTCACAAAATCATCATAAAATATGGTAACCTTACTTTCTCTCCCATTTCACCACTTTCTTCTTACTCTTCTATGACATACCACTTGATAGATACTTTTTAAATGTTGATTTTACATCAATTACCTTACTATCCCACACCGTTTCCAATTCAAGCTTCATTCACAATCCCAATTCAAAAGTTTCAATTCAAGCTCCATATACATGTTGCTATTCTAAAGGAAATTCACCACAGCAAACTATTCCTGCAGTCCACATGAGTTTGCAATAGTAAGAGTCTGCTGTATGTGGAACCACAGAGCAAATAATTATGAAAAACTTAGGAGACAGCTAGGGAAGCACCATAGTATAAGAAACTGCAAGGGAAGGATATTAGCAGTTAATGAGAATTGGACAAGGGGTATTTTAGTGAAGCATTATCAGACTGCACATCTACAGGCAGGAGGAATTAAATGGATGCAAAGACCATTAAGCAGGAGCAAAAAATGTTGTGGAGAGAATATGCAGGAAAAGATTATCACAATTCATGAGCAGTACAAAGCATATGCAAGATGGGTTACTAGCATGATAAGGAAGATAAACAATAAGATTATGAGACGAAATCAGCCAAGCAGGTGAAATAAAATCCCCCCCCCCCCAAAAAAAAGAATTCTTTACCATATAGGTGCATAAAAGAAGAATGAAGATGGTAGGATAACTTTAATAAAGCTGATAGTAAGGGAAATGACAGAAGCAGAAGGAACAGATGAATTACTGAGTGATCACTTTAGTGTGTGTGTTGTGTGTGTGGGCGGATAGATCATCCAAGTGGAGACACTGCAGTAACTACTGATGAGAACAAAGGGTGAGGAACTGAAGATATATAGGATATTACAAAATCTCAATGTGAATACTTTCGCGAGAATTGATGAGATATTGGCCTGTATTATGAGGCAGCACAAGAAAAATAGCAGTCTCTCTGATGAGGCTGTTTAAGTCTCAGCTCAGGCAGGTTCCCATGGGAGTGGAAGGAGGATAAAACATTCAATAATAAAGGAAGCTCCAAGATACATAGAAACTTATTAATACATATAAACATATATAGAACTCATACGTCTCAATCAAATCATCCCTCCCATCTCCTTCACCTCCTATCCATCAAGCTCCAGAGACCACATTCTCTCAACCTATCCTCATACTCAATATTCCAGAGTCCTGAGACAGTCTTATTTATTCATCTCTGCACTCCTTCCAATGTTTTCTTATCACCAATATGGCTGGGAGACCAGATCTGTACACAGAAATCCAAATGCACTAATTATAGGTCCAATTAGTGCCTTATACAGTAGAACTATTGTCTTCCTATCATTATATGCCAGCATTCTTCACATTACAGAAGCAGTTTTCTGGGTAACCCTTACTAGGTAATCCAGAAGCAAAGAGTCTCCATTAAGGAAACCTCATAATGATATTATTTATGGAAGTTACGGCATATACCATCTATTAACTAGAATAACTTTAGAATTTAGAAGCAGGCACCACATAAAGGTAGGTATGAATAAAGTTGAATGACAAAGGCAAATCTAAAGTCCTAAACAGTGCCCCTAGTGGTCTGGGATGGGTGTTCTTGGCTGTTGGGCTGAAGTTCTAAGGGCAAGCACTTCCCAGATTTGGGACAGTTTCTTAATACCAAGGCAGATTTTAGGAAGTCTTCCATATTTAAATTTGTTCTTGTGGAGTAAGGTGGCCTTTTTCCATGGTATCTTATGTTGGGTTTCCAAGGCATGACAGCAAACCCTGAGTGGCTGGCTGTAGCGGTGGAATCAGATGAAATGGTAAACCTCATCCATCTTCTTTGGCCAAACCACATAACTTTACAATTAGCAACATTGAAACGACATCCCTATTCTTCAGCCCAAAGCACCAAACTATTCAAATTTTCCTGTAACAATAACATCAGAATTCCTGACACTGCTCTTCCTAATTTATAATCATCAGTAAACAACTGAATATCTCCTTTGACATCCTTTGACTTCAGGACACTGCACATCATACACATTGTTGGCTCCTATCAGTCAACTGTCCTTATAAGCAAGGTACCAAATGACTATCCATCCCTATGCTGCTTTATTTCAACAGTAGTTTATCATGAAGTACTTGATCAAATGCTTTAGCAAATTCCAGATAAAAATCATAGTATAAGCATCTTCCTCTGTCCAATGCACTAGTCACTCTATTATAAAATGCAACCAAGTTACTAAAGATTTCCATTCTCATCAATCCAGGTTTGTATTATGTCTCTAACCAGTCTCTCTCTCTCTAACACTTTCACCACTACACTTGATATACACACTGGCCTATAGTTTGACACTATATTGACCCAGATTTTCCCTGTTGCCAAACTTCTGATGAACAACCAAGTCAAGGCACTGTCATCTCTTTCTCACATTCTTCTTCTTTTCTTCAAGGATTATGCATTTGCCTGTTCTGGCTTCACTGGTTTTATGGCATAAAATACATAAACTAAAGGAAATGCTAAATTGATGAAGTAAGATTATTAGATAATGATAATATTATTAATACTAAGTAAAGTGATGATAAGGCAATGTAATCCCACTGACTTCAAGTTCTGGAGTTAGCTTTTTGAATAAGGTAGTATTAACATAACCTATTTGTTTTTTGTGTGTAGTCAAAATGTTGGCGTTTGTTATTGTGGTTTTTATGCTTTATATGGTATGGATGTCATGCTCTGATGTACAAATTGTGTTGATACAACTTCAACAGTTCATGTTTTAGTGTTCTATAACTGCATGGAATGTTTTAGATTGTTTGGAAGTTTCTGTTAAGTAGTGTGGGTATGAGATGCTCTCTCATAACTGCACCATACGAGTTGTAGAGGGTTGTTATCTGTCATGTTATGAGATACATGTTTCTGTTGTTGTGCTATTGAAATGATTTCTTTAATATAGTGATTTAAATTTTTTTAGTCTCATGAGTGTGTGTTTTGCCATAAGGAATTCAGTTACTGACACGTGGATTAAGCCTCCAAAGCACCGTTGAACCAATTCTCCAGTGTATATTTTTGAAATTTGATAGGCGACTCTTTGCTGTATTTTGTCACTGGTCTGTCTTCTTCTGTCTCTCTTTCCCTTTGGTCTATATCTATCCACCTCTTTTGATAGCCAATAATCTTTCCATCCTAGATATCATTGAAATTTGATATTCTTTCCATTTTCCAAAGATGTTCTTTCCATTTCTCTCTATATTCCTTGATCTTTTCATTTATGTTAGAAATATCTAGTTTGAAATTCGGCCTGAAATGCTAAAAGCCTTAAATCGACATGGTGTTCTCTGGCTGACTCAAGTGTGTCAGGCTGCTTGGATATCTGGACAAGCACCAAAGCAGTGGCAGACAGGCATAATAACACCAGTCTTCAAGAAGGGAGACCAAAGAGATTGCAGCAACTATCATGGCATCTCTCTGCTAAGCCTGCTGGAGAAAGTATATGCTAGGTGCTTAGAAAGAAGGTGCAGGAGCATAGTTGAGTCAAAGTTCCAAGAAGAACAATGTGGCTTTCATCCTGGTAGAAGCACAACTGACTAAATCTTCACTTTAAGGCAAGTCTTTGAGAAATCTTGGGAATATGCCAAAAATGTCTACACATGTTTTGTGGACTTGGAGAAGGCATATAACTGGGTTCCTCAGGATAAGCTTTGGAAAGTAGTGTATGGAGTAGATGGCCAACTATTAGCTGCCATCAAGTCCCTGTATGAATGCCTGGAGTTTTCTGTCGGCGTAAACAGCACAAAGCCTGAACTTTTCACAGTCTCTGTTGGTCTCTGCCAAGGGTGTGTTCTGTCACCCCCTCCTTTTCATAATGTTTATAGACTGAATTGATAGGCACAGCCCAAGCAGTGAGTGTGTCAGAATTGGAAGATATAGCATTGGACGCCTACTTTTTGCAGATGACTTAGTTCTGCTTAGCTCTTCCACAGATGACTTCCAGAGGACTCTGAATAGGTTTGTAGCTGTTTGTGCAGAAGCCAGGATGAAAATCAGTGTGGCCAAAATGAAAACATTTGTGGTCTCGAGACAACCATTCCAGTGCACTCTACATGTGAGTAGAGTCCCACTGAGGCAAGTGGAGAAGTTTAAATACCTTGGCGCCATATTCACGAGTGATGGAAAGTGGGATGTAGAGCTAGATACTCAAATAGGCTCAGCAAGCAAAATATTGCGGGAGCTTGGCCGTTCAGTGGTATTGAAGCAGGAGTTAAACCAGAAGGCAAAGCTGGATGTCTTCAATAGTTTGTCCCCATCCTCACTTATGGTCATAAGAGCTGGGTAATGACCGAAAGAATGCAGACATGAATCCAAGCGGCTGAAATGAGGTTCCTTTAAGGGGTTGCAGGGCTGACAAGACTCGGCAGAGTCAGAAACTCTGCAATTTGGAAACCCTCAACCACTGCTTCTCCGTGTTGAGAGATCGCAGTTATGTTGGTACAGGCACCTGGTCAGAATGCCACAAGAGAGGCTCCCAAGCAGGCCCACTTTGCCCAGCCAGAGGGTGGGAGGCCAAGGACTCGCTGGATAGATTATATCCAAAATCTTGGGCGGACATGTCTGGGAGTCCCACAGAACACCTGAGCTTGGTGGTGGAGGATCGTGACCATTGGAAGTCCCTCTTGCAGTTACTACCCCCCACAACCCAATTAGGAAAGGTGGGCCTTGACGATGGATGGATGGATATCTAGTTTTTTTCTGATGTCTTCATTCTTATATGGTCCAATTTTGTGCATCCTTTAATTGTTCTTAAAAATATCATCTCTGCACAGCTTGTATTTTACTTTCATCCTTCTCTTTAGCTGTCTATGTTTCTGAACAATATAACAGTGATCATTACTTTATAAAATTTTAGCTGAGTTTCTCGTCTTGATTTTTTATTCAGTATAAAAATTAATTGTTCCACAGATTTTCTGAAATTTCTTTATTTTTTAATCTATATCTTTATCTTTTAGATATATTATTATACAGCCTAAATTATTATTTCTTTCTTCGTTGTTTAATTACCTTAATATTTTGTAGGTATTCTTAATATTCATACATAGAAGATAAGAATATTAAGAATACCTATATATATTGTCTTCCATGTATGTCGTGATCTAGATTCCTCTACTTTGAAATCCAAAGTCTGGCTTAGATACGTCGACAATGTTTTTGCAATCTGGTCCCATAGTTGCCAGACATTAGATACTTTCTTTGGCCATCCACCTAAACAAACAACACAAACAAAGTCTAGATACACTTGTCACATGTCTTCCTTCTGGCAGTCTTTCATTCACTGTTTACCAAAAGCTACACATATTGGCCAATACATACACATGAACACCTACCACCAGCCAACACAAAAACTAGGTGTCATTAACATACTAAACAACAGGACTTTGAAGATTTGCTTCAATAAACAAGCACTTAAAGATGAATTAAAAGTTATGAGCAATACCTTCCTGAAAAATGGCTACAGGCAAAAAATTCTTCACAAGACCTCAATTAAAAACAAAAATAAACGAGATTACAATAAAACTGTAACCATTCCATACATTAAAGGGATATTGAATAAAAATAAACAGAATACTACAGAAACACAACCTTAATATCACCTTTAAACCTCCTGCAAAATTAAAGAACTTACTCAACTTATCCAAGGATTCACTTCCTCTGCTGGCCCACCCTGGAGTATACCGTATTCATCGCACCTGTAATTTGCCCTATATAGGTGAAACAGTATGCACAATTCTGATCCAAAAAAAGGAACATAAATGGCACATTAAATTTAATAACTATTGTAAATCCGGTCTTTCTGATCATGCCCTGAACACTCTACATAGAATTGATTGAAAAAGCATCTGTTGTTTACATCACACCAAAACATGGTATGAACTTAAAATTAAGGAGGCCTGTGAAATTTTTATCAACAACCTTAATTTTAACAATAATCATGGTCTAAAAATCCCAAGAATATGGAAGGCACATATTCTACCCACATAACCTTTTTTTGTCTGAGTTAATTATAAATAGGACTGAAAGCACAAATAAATAATTAAACATACATTTAATCAATCCTGTATTTTGTCATCATCAGGGAAACAATATTAAAACTGTAAACACACAAACATGCACAAAACAATAAGTGGAAAAGATTAGACTGAAAGCCTATGGGGGTGAGAGGCTCTATGAGCACTGTTTGCTAGCCAAACATCTCTTCCTCCTTTTGAAAATCAGGTGACCAAATCATTACACAGCAATCTATATGTGGTCTGATCAAAGCCTTAGGATGCAATGGAATGATAACATCCTTACTACTATGTCACTGTTGTCCAAATCATTTGCCATATTCTGTTCTGCTACCATCACAATTTTAGCAAAATATCCCCAAAATTTCAGCTCCCTATCCACCACCATCCCTAAAATCTTTCATCTCCTACACATCCTCTTTAATGGTAGCTCTTGTTAGGAATTCCTTCTTTTACTGTTGTTTTTCATATTTTAATCATTTTAACTATATATATATATATACACAAACATACAGAGATACATATACAGCTGTTGCTGATAATAAAAAAATTATAAATACTGTGAAATAATAAAAAAATATACAAACTACATCCCTGTCTTATATCATCATCATCATTATTATTATTTAGGCCTCCTAGGAGTCAAACTCATCATGGGAGGTTCCTTCCTAGGAAAGACTCATCGAGGGACCTCCCACGATGAGTCTATCAAGACTCATCGTGGGAGGTCCCTCCTAGGAAACACAAAGCTTATCATACCACTCCTTAAACTCATTGCCCATTCTCGCTCTCACCACTCTATCAGGTAATGTATTCCGCAGTTCAACCACCCTCCATGCAAAGAAACCACTCCTCACCCTCTTGCTCACAGTTTCCTTTTGTAACTTCCAGGGATGGCCCCTTGTCATCACTCCTTCCCCGCTGTTCAAGCGAAAGAACCCCCAGTGTCAATCCTGTAACCACCTCTCAACAGTTTAAAAGTCTCAATCATATCGCCTGTCCTTCTTCTATCCACCAAACTCTGCAGTCCACATTCCCTCAGCTGCTCCTAATAACTGATATTGTACAGTCCTGAAACCATCTTTGTTATCCACCTTTGTACCCTTTCCACAGTTAATTTATCCCCTTCCAATCCTGGGGACTGAATCTGAGAACAATAGTCTAAGTGTGGTCTGATCAGGGTCTTATACAACGGAATGATAACTCTTTTATCACTGCAGGTTAGTGTCCTTCTCATTATTGCAGTAATCCTCTGTGTTAACTTCACCACTTTTGCAATATGTCTCCTGAATTTCAGGTTTCTATCAATCAACAACCCCAGATCTCTTGTCTCCCTTACTTCATCCAGTATAGCTCCTCCAATAAAGTATGCAGCATCCCATCGATGTGTCCCAAACCTCAAGACCTTACACTTTGCTGCATTAAACTGACACCCCCATTCATTTGCCCATCTGTCTAGCTTACTCAAATCCTCTTGCAGGACTACCACATCTGCACCATTACTAATAACCCTTCCCAGCTTCACATCATCCGCAAACAACTGAATATCCCCCTGCAATCCACTGACAATGTCATTGATATAAAGGTTAAACAATATAGGTCGCAGTACTGAGCCCTGTGGGACCCCACTTGTAACCCTCTGCCTCCTTGAAACTGCCCCACCATACACAACTTTCTGATACTTATCAGACAGCCAATCCTGAATCCCGTTGACCAACCTGACATCCAAACCTATGTGCTGCAACTTAAATATCAGCTTATCATGTGGCACCCTGTCATATGCCTTTGCTAAATCCAAGAAAATGACTGTATATGTCTTTCCCTCATCTACTGCTCTTGTAACTTTATTAAAAAGGCTAGCAAATTACTAAAACAAGAGTGCCCCTTCACAAATCCAAGTTGACTCTCGCAGATAACATTATCCTCATCTGTCCAATATTGTATACAGTCCCTAACTAATTTCTCCAAGATCTTAACAACTACTGATGACACACAAACTGGCCTATAATTAGACACTTCCAATCTGCTACCACCCTTATTCAATGGCAGTATCTTACCTTCCTTCCATTCCCTAGGCACCTTTCATTGAAAAGCCAGGTCAAACAAGCTGTCAGTTCTTTAGTACATTCTCACAAAACTTGTGGTGAAATACCACCTAATGCCACAGCTTTACTGACATCCAGAGTACTCAGTATTTGGAACATGCTCTCCTACTGCACCTCTAAACCTCGAACCTGTCCTATTCCTCTAGTATTCAAATTTACTCCTCTAGGATGAAATACACCAATAAAGTGTTCATTGAACAATTCCACTATGTCCTCTGCATCAGTCACTCTATTCCCATTTTTATTCCATAATCATTTCTCCTCCTACTGGCCACATAGCTAAAAAATTCCCTAGGATTTTCTTTGGATCTTAGGACCAATCTCTTCTGATATTCCAGTTTCGCCTTCCTCACCATACTAGTCACTCTACTGGCCTGTGTCTTATATTCTTCATGCATCTGCTCTTCACCTGTCTCTTTATATCTCCTCCATAGCCTCTTTTTCACATGCAGTTTCTGTTTAATATTATTTGTCATCCACTTTACACCAAATTGTGTCCTCTTCTTCACTCGTAGATACAGCTTACTATTGCTGCTAGCAAATATTCCTTCACAATTTCCCAAGCACTAATGATATCCCATCCTTCCAATTCCTCCCTCCATAAAACTTCCCCAAGTTGACGTCTTTGATATTATAATCACCTGCCTTATAATTCCCCGTACATTCCCTTTTCTTTGATACTCCTGCATGTCTATTCATCTTCCAAGTCAAAACCATATGGTCACTCTCTCCAACTGGTGGGAGAGATGTCATCTCAGTTATTATCAACTCTTTTGATGCTATGACCAAATCCAAAAAATCTTGAACCTCTTGTTCCCTCTATTACGTGTTGCCCAATATATTTGTCCCTCAAGAATTCTAGAAATTCCATTTCCTTATTGCTACATGCATCTTCCTCTCCCCAATTTATACTGCTGTAGTTAAAATCTCCCATAACAATAATTCTTCTTGCACTTGCCAAGCTCAGCTGTCTACACATCTCCTGGTCCCCACCCTCTATGCTCCTTGGTTTGTAGCAACCCCCAAAATCAGTTTCTGTTTCTTCTGTTAAATTAAATTATTTATAACTTTATATCTTTATGTAAACTTTTAACTAAATGTATACGTATCACTTGCACTAAATTTGATATTCTGGTTGTTTCATATATGCTATAATTTTTCTTTGTATATTATATATTAAGAAAAGCTTTTCATAATCTACAAATGTCAAATGTGCCTCCAAATTAAATTTTCTTCTTTTTTCAGTAATTTGTTTTAACACAAATATTATCTATACATGATCATGCTTATCTGAAAACCTCTGTTGTTCTGATAGTAAAATGTTTGCTCTATTTCTAACTTTTATTCAGAATTTTCCTACATATATTTTGTAACTTGTATTTAAAAAACCCTATTCCTCAATGGTTCCCACAGTCATTCCTATCTCTTTTCTTAAATATAAGAAATTTAAGAAAAGAGAGAGATCTCTTCTTTGTAATCTTTTGATGGAAATATTATCATTATACAGAAACCTCCATGGAGTCTTCTGATGCTGCATTAGGAGATCTGAACAATTATTGTAGGGGTCCGAAGCACAGTACGAACAATTATTCAGGTATTCATTATAAGGTTGAATGTAATAAAAACAGCACAAATAAATAATTAAATACACATTTAATCAACCCTATATTTCATCTCAGTCACTGAGACATCATCAGGGAAACAATATTAACATTTGAAAAACACACAAAAATACACAAAACAATAAGTAAAAAAGATTAGATAAAGCCTCAAGTCCTATGAGGAACATCCTTTATGGGCCTGAGAATTAAAGTTTTCCAAATCTTGGGAAGTTTAATACAACCATATTTATTAAGATTATGTTCGATTTTTTTAAATCTACTGCTGATTCTAAAAAAAAGTATTTGTATTTGTTGTGGTGAAGCACTTTTCTTCCATTTGATTCTGTGCAAGGTATCCAAGGCACGGTTAGCTAAATCTGACTGAATACTTATGGGGTGGCAGAGATGTTTACAAATCTTCCAGTTTGACCATCATATGATAAGTTGCAAGAACAAGGAACCTTATAAACACCTGGAATAGAGAGAGGAAGTAGAGGATCCTTGGTAGAGCAAATGAGGGCAGCATCAGATGAGGTTGGAATGAAGTGCAGAGATTGTACTTTTTTTAAAGTTCTAGCTATTTTTTCGGAAGTGTCCCAAATATATGGAACAATGATGACATTACTATATATATCCTTTATCTGAAGGGCACCTTGAAAAAATAGCTAGAACACTAAAAATGCACAATCTCTGTACTGCATTCAAATGTCATCTGAAGCTGGTTGCACTCATCTGCTCACCCAAGGATCTTCTACCTCTTCTCTCTGTTCACTGTGTTTATATGGTTCCTCATTCTTGCAACTTAACATATTATTTTATTATTATTATATGGGCACTTCCATGGAGTCCAAAGACTCATCACAGGGGTCCCAAACTATCCATATAATCTATCATACCTCTCCTTGAACCCATTAACAGGCAAAGGGCTCACAACTGACTCTTGCAACCCATTCCATTCATTCACAACTTTCCAAGCAAAAAAATCTAGTCCTCACACCCCTACTAACCACACCTTTACTCAACTTCCAGGAATGAGCTCTTATTCAGCTAAGTGCTGAAACATTTCCCTTGCATCAATCCCATAAAACCCTTTAAGTAACTTAAAAGTTTCTATCATATCCCATCTTTTATTTTTTTTTGCCTGAATTAACACCCATCCTGTATCACCATGTAAGTTGTCCTACTTCTCTGACATCCACCCAAAAAGATGGAAGCTAGCTTTTATCCAGCTAGTCCCTAAAATGGAAGATAAAAGTCAGCCATCAAACTATAGTCCCACTGCCCTCACTTCAGTACTCTGAAAGTGATGAAGACATCCACAACCAGTTTCTTCACTATTTGGAGACTCACCAATTAATTAGTAAATGCCTATACAGATTCCGTCATTCTACAGTAGACATCCTAGCCAACTTTACCCACCTCGGAACACAAGCCATGGAAACGTTTGGAGAAACTTATGATTGCTCTACACATTTCCAAGACATCTGACTGGGTCTGGTATAGAGATCTTCTTACCAAGCTACCATCTTATGGTTTCCATCCTACACTTTGTGACTGGAATTGTTTTTTTCCTCTCTAATAGTTTACTGTGCATCAAAATAAATGGTTTTCTCATCACATTTTTCTGTCAATGCTAGGGTATCCCAACGTTCTGTATTCTTGACATATTCTTCCTACTATATATATCAATGACCTTCTGTCTATAACTCCAAATCCTATCTACAGTTGTGCTAATGACATTACTCTCCTTCTTCATTTGATAAACATTGTAGTACTATGATTTTAAGAGTCGAGATCGTCCATAACCAATGTCTTAATACTGATCTCTCAGCATTCTGAAGTGGAACGAAATAGCATTGAAATTCTAGTGAATTTTGATACCATCAAAACACAGTTCTATCTTATTACACAACAAAGATTTTACTTTATTCCCTCATGCTTTTGATAGTGCGATCCTTTTGAATGCTGAGGTAAAAATAACTTACCTCATAAATCAGACAACTCAAATTTATTTAACTCAATGTTGACAATTTTCAGTCCTTTGAGTCTTCAATCTCTTTTCTGTGAGCACCTATTCTTATTCTAAAAATCAAATTTATTAAGTTACAAAATTAGTGGATTAACAAATTTAATGATGAAATATCAAGAACCCTCATCAGGGACAGTATGTTTTGGTAGGAAAAAAGTAGAAACAATGTATTAACCTGTTCTATATCAACCTGGATGCAAATTTTGCTTCTAACTAGGTCTTGGCCTTTAAATGCCATGACTTTGGTTTTGGAAGTGGATATTTTCATATTGTATATTTTTGCTATTGCATTTAATGAAAATTCTGCTCACTTACTTGAAGTAAATCTTTGTTATCTTCAATTAGGACCTAATCATTGGCAAATAAAATTGTGTCGATGTTAGTGCAATCATTTATTTGAATGTCAAAATTGGTTGTTTCCCTCCATACTCTTATATTATTCTTAAAATAGATAGAGGAGCAATGGTAGACTATATCCTTGTCAGACACCTGCATTTATGTTCTGCGATTCAGATTTTTATGAGGCTATCTTTATTTTAATTTGGTTGTTGTTATATATATATATATTGAAAATTGATTTAATTAACTGTTTAGGAATGTTGTAATCTCTTAAAATTTCCAGTAGTTTATTATGACTGACTTTATCAAAGGTCTTTTTATAATCAATGAATAACACATGGGTCTCTAAACTGAATTCTCTTCTTTTTTTTCTATCAAAAGCTTGAGAGTGAAAAAGGCATCAGTACAGGATCTGCCTTTATTGAAACCATTTTGTTCCTCTCCAAAAATATTTTCATAATATTTGTTTAATTTAGTCTTTATGAGGCTTGAGCATATTTTATATCCAGTATTTAAAAAGCTAATGCCTCTGTAGTTTTGACATTCATTAATATTGCCTTTTTTTCAAGATGGGGATGATCACAGCATTTTGCCAGTTTTCTGGTAATTGGCCATTTAGGATCTTATTCCTGAATTCTAAGTAGTTTGTATCTGAAGTTGTCTCCAGAACATTTGAAAAGTTTTAAAAAGTTAATACATTGAAATATCTAGGCTACCACTTATCGCATGAAAGACATGCAACATAAAATAACTGGTTGGCCGAGTGGTTAGCGTATCTGCTCTCCAGCCAAAAGGCTGCGGGGTTCAAATCCTGCCATTGGCATGGATGTTCGTGATTGTCTGTGAAAATATTAGTTGTGGTGGGTAGTAGATGGTGTTGGTGTAGTTGCGGTTTGTTATAGTTGGTGGATTGAGTGGCGGAGACAGAGATGTAGAGTGGGTGCCCTCCCTCGATGAGTCTTTGGACTCTCTAAAGGTGTCACGTAATAATAATTATATAGGAATAACAAAAACTATTAATCAGATATTCAATCCAAATTTAATAAACAAGAAAACAAGAATAATAATTCATAACTCAATAGCAAGATCTATCCTAACATATGTTCAGAAGCCAGGACTATAACTCAAGCAGATAGAAAAAGACTGATAAGCTCTGAAATGAGATTCATGCACAAAACAGCTGGATACAATAGACTTGACTTCAAAAGAAATAACGATATCTTAAAGAAACTTGAGCTGATACCTGTCTTAGCCTATAGAAAGAATGAGTAAAGGAAGACTCCCTAGAGAGAGACAGAGATATTGAAAAGATGGGAAGAGACCATAACAGGCCACTAGGCCTATTACTGGAAAGGAAGAAGTAGAAACAATAGTGAATCAATGTTTTCAAAGATAAAGTATTTTACTAATTTTAATACCACAGAAAATACAGCAAAAAAAACAAAACAACATCATGTTGACATTTTTTAGCAATACATAATCCTCGGTGGCGGAGGATTGTGACCATTGGAAGTTCCTCTTGCAGCTACTTCCCCCACAACCCAATTAGGAAAGGTGGACCTTGAAGATGAATGAATGATAATGCTAAAGAAGAGAATGTTCTACAGAAAAACTTGTAGTGTCAAAATATTAAAAGAATATTTGTTACAAATTAAAAGAATAGGAAGTAAGTTTAAATTACAATTCAATATTCTGCAGGTATTTTAACAGCTAAATTATTTATACAAAAATTAAGTGCATTTCCAAGTGCATGTTTCTGAAGGACAAAGAATTTGCAGTGGAGTTATGTAACATTTTTCTATTAATTTGGCAAAAAACTCTTAAAACTGTAGTAGTTTTATTTAAAAGGATGAGGTCATCTGCATAAAGAAAGCTTAATATCTCCTATCTGGACACCATTTCCATTAATAATCTGGTCCTAATAGATTATAAATAATAGCAATGACAGCATAAAACTTTTTCCAATAAAACTTCAATTCTCAAATGACAATAACTTATGTATGAGCTCAAGTTGGCAACCCTATCCTTAATTTCACAATAAACTGTTTATGAACCCAAACAATACCTCTGAAAATTATGAAAGGTGAACTTTTATCTCAAACTTTAATCTTTTTATGCAGTATCATTTTAGATATAATATTAGGGCATACTACCATACGTATAGAAGTATGCTCTAATAGAGGTACACAATTAAACAAATGAATTTTACCTTTTGAATGAGGCCTTGCATTTGAAATACACCAAGCTGCAACAACCAAGTCATCTGTTTCATCTTCATTTCCTCCTGAAAATATACTGAAACCAGTTTTCTTGGATGTGAGGGATGATCTGAAAGGTTGTATATTATAGGTATATCGGTCACGGAGTTCAGTCAGCTGAGGGAAGGGAAAAGGTGCTAAAGTGTAAATTTTCTGGCAAAAAAGAAAACAGATAAACATGTATTAAAAAAAAAAAATATATATTCTAGTCTTCGATTTCTACCACCATATACTCTTATTGTTATTTAATTCTTACACAAGTATCAGTACTTATGACAAAATATATGATTACATACACATCTATCTGTTTAAAAACATGCAGAATATTATATCATTGCCGGCCTGGTTGGCCGAGTGGTTAGCATATCAGCTCTCCAGCAAAAAGGCCTGAAGGTTCGAATCCTGTCATGGATATGATTGTTTGTGATTGTGGAAATACCGGTGGTGGTCAGTGGTAGATGGTGTTGGTGCAGTTGCAGTCAGTTGGCGATTGAATGGCAGAGACAGAGTTGTAGAGCAGGTGCCCTCCCTCGATGAGTCCTTGGACTCCTTGGAGGTGTCAAATAATAATAATAATAAAAATGTGGCAAGTCACTTTGGTAATGAGAAGTTTCAGCATGTAAAAAAAAAAAAAAAGCAAGTTTTTTGGGGGCTCTTAGTAAAAATTCTCAGATGATGAATTTCGATATTAATAAACTCAATTTTTTTTTGTTATTATATTGTCAGACCTGATTATAACTATTATTTTCAGGAAATTACAAATGTGTACTGGAAATTAATTACAATAACTTTAATTAAAACTTCCGATATTTCATCAATGTTACATTGCTCATAGTGACGAATTCATGGAGACACAACATGTCTTAGAATAATTACTTTACTTATCATTAGGAAAGTAACATTTGACGTTTCAACCTCTGTACTGAGATCATCATCAGGAAAAATACATATGTATATGATACAAGCTATATGACACTGCACTATACAAAAGTAAAATGAATCTAAATGCTTGTTAATCTTTTAACCTAGCCTGACCTCTTGTGGGGAAAAAAAAAAAAAAGTAAAATAAAAAATTAAAATACAAATAAATTAAAAACGGAGCTGCATTAAAATTTCTAAATTCCTCTCGCATTGTGATTTTCTTCTGGGCTTGTTCTGGTTGCTATAAGAGTTGCAGATGGGTCCTCCACATTCTTGGAATGATTAATCTATAATTTTTTTTCAGGTTTAGATAATGTTTTAGTATTTCACAAGCTTCTTTGAATTTTTTCTTAAACGAGGTTTTGGTGCAGTGTAAGGACTTGGTGCTTCTCCAGTCAATTCTGTGGCAGGTTTGGAGTGCATGGTCTGATAGGCCTGTTTTACCATAGTGGAGGGATTTAATGTGTCATCTGTGTTCATCTTTTCTGATTGGGATAGTGCGTCCTGTTTCCCCCATGTAAGGTAGGTTACAGGTACATTGGATTTTGTATACCACTTGGTTGGCCAGGTATGGAAGAGGATCTTTGGAAGAGCTAAGTAAATTTCTTAATTCTGTCAGGGTTTGAAGGTAGTTTTAATGTTGTTTTTATGTAATGTTCTGTCTATTTTTCCTGAAATGCCTCTGATATAGAGAATGGCTATGACATTCTTGTAATTTTCTTTTCTTTCTTTTTTTTTTTTTTTTTTTTGTTTTTAGTGGGGTTTTTATGGAGGATTTTGTGAATGTTTTTTTTATTGTAGTCATTTTTTACAAATGTTTGGTTAATGATTTCGAATTCTTGGTTCAGAGCTTGTTCATTAGAGCAAACTGTTAGGGATCTGTGTTTGAGGGTGCTTATGACTCCTAGTTTTTGTGTTGGATGGTGGTATAAATTTTTTTATGTGTGTATTGGCCAGTGTGTGTGTGTGTGTATGTGTGTAGGTTTGTGGTAGACTGTGAAAGAGAGACAGCCGAGGGAAGAAGTGTGATGAGCTAGTCTAGAAAAGAAAGAGAGTTGTTGTTTTTGATTTCAATGGTGAATTGGATATGTTTTGGAACCAAACTGGAACCAACAATACAAGGAGCAGCCAATCACTTATGAGCAAAGTCAGGAGCACCAACCACCAATGGACCATGGCCAAGTTATTAACAAATCTGGCTACAACCTTAATGTAGGAGAACTCGCACTTCTGGAAAAAGTCTCGAACTACGCCATTGCACCAAGGTCAGTTAACAAATTAGATTTCATTTATCATATTGAAAGAGATCAAAGAACCCTCCCCTCCAATTTAGCATACAAAATACAAATAGAAACATCATACATATTAAACTGTAGTAAACAACTAAGTTGCAACCTAACCAAAACAGAAAAATTGGTCATTAAATCCTTAAAAAATAACAAAGACATCATGATTACAAAAGCACATAAAGGTAATGCTACCGTTGTCCTCGATTGGACAGCATACCTAGAAAAAATGAACCATTTAGTATCCAACCACAACACGTACCAAATGGTGAATTATAACCCTACAAAGTGCATCAAAAAGAAAACTACAGAATTAATCATATCGGTGATCACGTGGCAAAAAGAAACAACCAAAAAAGTAATACCACATTATGCCTGCACTCCCAGAATTTATGGCCTGCCAAAAATATGCAAAACAAACAGACCACTACAACCGATAGGGATCAACAGTTCTAATTATCACTTAGCCAAGAAATTAGTGGCCACACCTAAGGAGTTGGTAGGTCACTCCCTCTCCTACATAAAAATTACATAACACTTTATAAACAAAATTAGAAACATCACACTCAACGACAAAGATTTATTAGTCAGCATTGATATAACTGCCCTTTTCACCAATGTCCCGATCAATGATACTATTATGCTCTTACAAAACATATTTTTGCCTGACATCACGGCCCTCTCTGCCCATGTACTCTGCTCTGGGTATTTCGTGTGGCAAAATAATTTTTACCTACAAAAAGAAGGTATGGCCATGGGTTCACCACTCCCCCCCCCCCCTTGCTAACTTTTACATGGAGGACTTTGAGCACTGGGTTCAGCCAGCCTAAAGTTTGGCTCAGATATGTTGATGACATATTCGCCATTTGGCTCCATGGTCATGAAACTTTAAATACATTCCTAAGCCACCTGAACAAACAACACAAAAGCATCCAATTCACCATCAAAATCGAAAACAAACAACTCTCTTCCTTTTCTAGATACACTCGTCACACGTCTTCCATCAGGCTATCTCTCCTTCACAGTCTATCGCAAACCTATACACACGGGCCAATACATACATAAAAATTCATACCACCATCCAACACAAAAACTAGGAGGCATAAGCACCCTCAAACACAGAGCCCTAACAATTTTCTCTAATGAACAAGCTCTGAACCAAGAATTCGAGATCATTAACCAAACATTTGTAAAAAATAGCTGCAATAAAAAAAAGATTTACAAAATCCTCCATAAAAATGCCACTAAAACCAAAAAAGATTACAAGAATGCCATACCATACCCTATATCAGAGGCATTTCAGAAAAAATAAACAGAACACTACATAAATACAACATTAAGACTGCCTTCAAACTCCTGACAAACTTAAGAAATTTACTTAGCTCTTCCAAAGATCCTCTTCCATACCTGGCACACCCAAGGGTATACAAAATCCAATGTACCTGTAACCTACCTTACATAGGGGAAACAGGATGCACTATCCCAATCAGAAAAGATGAACACAAACGACACATTAAATATCTCCACTATGGTAAAACGGGGCCTATTAGATTACGCAGTCCAAACATGCTTGAGAATTGACTGGAAAAGCTCCAAGTCCCTACACCGCACCAAAACCTGGTGAGGTGTAGGCTTGGAGCTTTTCCAAGAGAAAATTCAAAGAAGCTTGTGAAATGCTAAAACATTATCCAAACCTGAACAAAAATGATGGATTAATCATTCCAAGAATGTGGAGGACTCATCTGCAACTTTGTATAGCAACTAGAACAAGCCCAGAAGAAAATCACATTACGAGAGGAATTTAGAAATGTTTAATGTAGCTCCGTTTTTAATTTTTTCTTATTTTATTTATTTATTTTAATTTAATTTATTATTATTTTTTTTAATTTAATTAATTTATTCCCCCCCCCACACACACACAAGAGGTTAGGCTATGTTAAAAGATTAACAAGCATTTAGATTCATTTTACTTTTGTATAGTGCAGTGTCATATAGCTTGTATCTTATACATATGCATTTTTCCTGATGATGACCTTAATACAGAGGTTGAAATGTCGAATGTTTCTTTCCTAATGTTAAGTAAAGTAATTATTCTAACATGTGTGTTGTGTCTCCATAAATTCATCACTATGAAAACATATCTGTGTACTCTCATGTGATGAACAGAACAAGTGATACATATTCAAGCAGGGGAAGATATTAATGACACTGAACACAAACATGTTTGTTTGTTTGTGCACATGCTATGCTTTAATGAAAGTTCAAGAAATAGATTGGAATAATTAAAAAAAATTTTTTTTGTTTTTGTTTTTATACCAACGCCACACAAGAGGACTCAAAATCTATAACATGACAATATGCAGGAAATGATGTGTGAGAGAGAGAGGAATCTATTAATGCATTTCTTGAAGAGTTAGAGGTTTTATTCTCTTTGGGGAAGACTATTCCAAAGGACAGAGATATATGAATAAAGAAAGAGGATGAGAAGTTGGTTCAGTGAGTCTGGAGCTGAATAATAGCAGATGGATACACCAGCAGCTGCCCATGTTTGCACATCATTAGAGAGAAGCAGAGGAATAGTGCCAGCCATGGAGAAGTATCCATGGAAAAGTGACTGTAGGAAGTCACCAAGAGAAAGATCATCTCTTAAGCAAATAGCTTCTGGATAAAATTTAGTACTCTGAGGGATGTTTTTGGAACACTATCTCAAATTAGAGCAATATTCTAAGGTTGGGTGGATTTGGGATTTATAAAGTGTTATAAGTTTGGTAGAAGGGACAATGTTTAGGCAAAAAAAAAAAAAATATATATATATATATATATATATATATATTTAGAGGGTGAAGAAGCTATGGATGTGATATGTTTATGCAAGGATAGATGTGAAAGTTACATCTATCCCAAGAAGAGGAAACCGATCTTGGTTGGTGAGTGGAGTGTTATCAAAAGTTAAAGAGAGCAAGTCAATTGTCAGCAGTTTTAGAAGAAATAAAGCAGGATTGTGTTTTCATAGTATTAAAATTTCTTCATCTTACTTGAGAATGGCTAAAAGATTGGTGATTAAGGCACTAGCCATAGAAGCTCTTGAAACTTGAGTACTACAAGGTTTTTGTAAACGAGAAAGAGGAAATAAGGAGAGGAGGAGAGCCTTGGGTTACCTCAGAATTGTAAAAATCAAATGAGAGGGAACTTTCTATCATGACATGCAACACATGACCAGAGAAGAAGCTGGCAATCTACTCACACAAAGGGTAGCAGGGAGACCATATGATGTTAGCTTGGTTAGGAAGCCACAATACCAGACTTGATCAGATGGCTTGGAATTATCAATAGCAACATGCAAGATTCTCCAAATCTCTCCATGGCTTGTGTCCAAAGATTGATAAGGTTAGCAAGGAGGTCTAGTATAAATTAAAGATGCCAATAAATTATATTGTTGGTTTAATCCTTTATCCAAACGTAAGCAAACAAAGTTTGCACGTGAAGTAACTTCACAACTGAGTAACCCGTATATAGAGGCTAAATTTAGCCTCTATCTATGAGTATATAGGTTATACTATATAGTATAACCAAGTAGAAAAACTTTCAACCTTGTTGTTCATCTAACAGATTAATTTCCTTTGTTATTTTATTCTTTAGGATTCTTGTTAGTACTTTTAATGAGATATTTAATAAATTTATCCCTCTATAATTTTCTGGGTTTTTTTTATCTCCTTTTTTAAATATTGGCATCGTTATACTTTTTTTCCATTCTACAGGAATCTTTTTTGTATTTATTATTTGGTTGTATAGTATATTTAAACTTTGAATTATAATTTCCTTACAATTTTTTAATAATTCATTATTGATATTATCTAGACCCGGTGATTTCCTATTTTTCAATTTTTTAATTGAATTTTCAATTTCTGTTATTTCAATTTTTGTTTCTGTTGTATTTATTTCTTCTTCTTGATTTGTTTATTTACCTTGTTCTACTTTTATTTCAACTGTTTGGTTACAAAGGTTTTTAAAATAATTTTCTAATTCCTCTAATTTCTAATTCTGCTTCTTCCTTCTTTTGAGTATTAATAAATCTCCACATTTGTTTCTGTATACCATAGAAATCATGTTCAGGTTCTTTTGTACATGATTCCCAAAATTGATTTTTCCTTTCTATTTTCTTTTGATTAACTTTATTTCTTTATATTCGTTCCAATTATCTGTTGTTTTCATTTGTAGATATTTTTGATATTTTTCTTTCTTTATTAAACAATGGAGTCCATCTTCTTGATTCTGTTATTCTTTTTTTCCCCCTAATATTTCTGTTGTTATTTCAGTTAAATTTGTTTCAAAAATCTTCCAATTATTTTCTACATGTTTTTCGCTGCTTAATGGGTTATCTTGAAACTTTTGTTTTAATCTATTTTAATCTATCTGAGAAGGGCATATAATAAAAATTATGGAAAAGTAACTTGGAGAAGAGAACAACAGAAAAGCTATTCAAAATGCTACATTTATGTGGTGTAAATGGGACATTATACAGAGCAATACACAGTCTACAGTAAAGTTGTATACTGGCAGTTTGAAGTGAAGGAGTTATAGGAAGATGGTTTGATGTAAATCAAGTGTAAGACAAGGGGTGCACCTTATCTCCAATGTTATTCATCATGAATATGGATCACATTATAAAAGAAAGTGCACTAAACTTGATATGAAAATTGGAGACACTGATCTCAACTTTTTACTTCACACAGATAATGTTATACTCTTAAATTCAGTACAAGTCTGCAGGATTTCTTAACTAAACTGGATAACTCCTGTAATTAATTTACCATGAAAATCAGCAATAAAATGATACAGTATAAAAATAGGCAGGACACTTCTGAAAACATCAGCTACATTCTGAGCCAAAAACCTATAAAACAAGTAAAATTTTTCAACAATTTAAGCACAATTTTTAGTGAAGATGGAAAAGTGAATATGAAAAAGACAACAGAATAAAAAAGCTGGCATGATAAGGAGAGCTATGTATCTGAGAGCTATGTTAGAAATAAAACAGTTAATGAAAATAGAGACCAGAGATATGAGAGTTTAGAGAAAAATTAAGGGGTGGGGGAGAATGAACAGATAGTATCAGTGGCAGAATCATTATGATATCAGGAAGGGATCTGACATTGTTAGCATTCATGAATGTGTAACAAGTGCTAATCTCAGGTAGCATGGTTACTTAACAGAGAGGAAACATCAGATGTTTCTGATGTCAGGATGGCAAGAAAAACCTAGAAGAAGACCAAGATCTAGGTATTGAGAACTATTTTAGAAGATCAAAATATAATATTTGGCAATATCGAGAGAAATTTATTGATAGAAGTTATTAATGCAATCTCTTCAACAAGTACTATCATAGTATCCGCACTCCAGTTGAAGGTACATATCAGAAATTCGATGATGATATTCTGATATATGGATTATGCAGTACAATTGAAATTTGCCTTTAAATAAAAGTAGGTGATTTTAACATTTCTATATGCAATAACTAAGAAAATGCCATTTGTTCAGTAGAATGCAATAGCTGCGTTAAATCATTTCTAGGGTTTGAGCTCTAGAGGGCATGAGTGAGTGTGTGTGTGTGTGAGAGAGAGAGACAATTACATCATTTAAATCAAAGTTGCATATCCATGTGGCACTGTCATTGTCCAGAGAGATAGCACTGTACTGTAAACGAACTACCATGGAATTAAGAGCATAAAAAGATGTATAGTTACTACTCTGAAGACATATCTGGTTTTGCACAACCTTGTGATTTAGCATATGTTTTCTCTTAATGGGTGGTGTGCATTTAAAGTGACTTTGTTGAGGGTATTTTGGTGTACCTGCTCATTTGTTGTTGCATAAAGTTACAGCATATGTATACAGTCATACAATTTTTTATAAGTGTAGACTTATAAGAAATTGTACTCTTATAGAATTATACTCAATTTGGATTGTATGTGTTTTGGGCAAAGTAACATGAAAATGTGCAAAACAATCATTCATACTACTCAATAAACACATGGGCTGTATTTGATATAAAGCAAAATCAGGAGCAGACCTGGATCCCTATATATGCTGCAATAAGTGTGTGTCTTATTAAGAGGCTATTTAATTAAAGAGTCAACATTCATTAGTGCTGTTCAAATAGTAAGGAGAGAGCCCAGAGACTAAACAAGTACCAGTTCTATTTAATAATCACCTCATCATTTTCAATGAAACTTTAGAACAATAATTATTAAAAACGACACTTTTTGTGGTTATGAGACCATAAGTACTTTATTAATATAATCCCACCTACAAGTTTCGCTAGCGACTGTCTAGCTTTGTCAAGGCTGAACAGTACACAGAAAAAATATGAGAGAATACAGAAACGTTGCTAACTGTATTCTGTATTCTCTCATATTTTTGGTGTGTACTGTTCAGCCTTGACAAAGCTAGACACTTGCTAGTGAAACTAGTAGGCGGGATTATATTAATAAAGTACCGATGGTCTCATAACCACAAAAAGTCTAATTTTTAAGTATTTTATGACCAAATATGTATAATTTAAATAAAAAATAATTATTATTAGAAAAACTGAGTTTTTAATGTTGTTAAGTACAAATATTGAAATAACTGACAAGTTATGATGCTTAATATCGGTAAATTTCTAAGGATTCACCTACTGGTTTACACATCATGTTCACTAACCACAACATGAGATGATATACATCCACAGTGTTACACATAAAGGAAAATTTCTCTCAACTTTTAAAGCGTTATTCATTCACAGGATTCCTTTAACAGAAACCAGGGACTGATCCTGAAAGAATTCACAGAAATTTCTGATCAATCTTTTAATATTTCTGACTTTTGTGGGTGCTTAAGGGTCAAAGCTGTATAACTGAGAGGAGACCTCCACATAGCCTTTAAAGGAATGCAGAGAACCAGGGCTTCTGACCTAATGTCTAATCCTCACATTCTTGTGGTGTACCCTGATGGGTATCTACCTGGATACTGACCTAACAAGGATGGGCTGGCAATTTGGGATTTAGCTGACCAAATTGTATTCTTATTGGTTTAAACCAATATACAAAATGATGGTACAACAAAAATTTCATGCAGGATGGGGCGTCGCCCGGTTAAACAAGGCCCCCGTTGTTTTCGCCAGGGAACCAGGGCGAACAGGCGAAAAGTCAGCTACTGGAGCAAATCTGAAAATACACCTCAACTCAACTTCACCAGATCGGTAATATCAACATAAGAAGCCTGTATGGCAAAGAAATGGAGCTAGCTAAGGAATTAGATAAACACCAGATCGACATAATAGGAGTGACTGAAACAAAAAAGACAAAAACTGGTGAGATCTTTCTGAGCAATAAATACAAAATGTTATATTCAGGCAATGACAATCAAGGAAAAGAAGGAGTAGCCATAATATTCAACACAAAATATGAGGCTAATCTTCTTGAATGGCAGGCAGTCTCGAGTAGAGTGATGTGGGCAAATATGAGAATGGGGAACTGGACAATGAGACTTATTTGTGCCTATGGTCCCACAGAAGGTTCTACTAAGGTAGAAGTGGAGGAATATTTTTAGACTTTAGAGAAAGCAACTGACACAATGAAAAATGAAAAGTTGGTCCTTGTTGAGGATCTGAATAGCAGAGTAGGAAATGATTGTCAGACATACAAAAATATTTTGGAAAAATTTGGAGAAATGAGCAAAGGTAATAATAATGTCAAATACCTTTTGGATTTCTGCTCAGGACATGGAGTGGTTATTACTAACACCATGGTCCAACATAAAAATGTGCACAAATTCACATGGAGAGAAGAGGCAAGGAATAAGACAAGTCTCATTGACTATGTTATTGTTGATAGTGATATTTTCTCCCTGGTGCAGGACACCAGAGTGTACAGAGGATTTGAAATTGGAAGTGATCACTATTTAGTCTTGAGCAGGATAAAATTATTTATTATTATTATTATTATTACTTCAGGCTACTCCAGGGAGTCCTTAGACTCATCGAGGGAGGCCCTAAACATCATGTTCACACAACTGTTCAACATTCTCACAGTATCTATCATACCTTGCCTTGAACTCGCTCACTGTTATAGCACCCACAACAGACTCTGGCAGCTTATTCCACTCATTTACCAGTATAAAAGTAAAGAACCCAGCTCTAACACCCCTGCTAACCACGCTCTTGCCCAGCTTCCATGGGTGTCCCCTAGTTCTCCCACCACCAGTCCTGATCTCAAAAATATCTTCTGAATTAATCCTATAGAATCCTTTTAGCAATTTGAATGTCTCAATCATATCTCCCCTTTTCCGCTTATCAACTAGTTTCTGCAACCCACAAATCTTCAACCTGTTCTCATATGGTTCATTCCATAGACCTGCTATCATCTTAGTCACTCACCTCTGGATCCTCTACACCTCCTCCCCATCAAGAAGGAACCGAGGTGACCAAATCTGGGCACAGTAGTCAAGATGAGGTCTTATCAGGGCTCGGTACAGAAGTACAATAATTTGCTTGTCTCTGCTCGTCAAGGTATTTTTCAACAACCAAGTGAGTTGATGAGCTGATTTAGCTACTTTCGCCATGTGCCCCCTAAACTTCATCTCCCTATCCACCAACACTCCCAAGTCCCTGGCCTCATCAATCTCTTGGAGTACAGTTCCACCAATGTGGTATACTGCTGCTAATCTTTGCACTCCGAAATGCATAACCTTACATTTTGTCACATTAAATTGACATCCATTCTCCTTAGTCCAGAACTCCAATCTATCTAAGACATCTTGCAAGACTTTGACATCTTCTGCGTTCACTATCGCCCTACCCAACTTTGCATCATCAGCGAACAAATGAACTGTCCCACTTAGACCCTTCCCTATATTGTTAATGAACAGATTAAACAGCAGTGGTCCAAGAACAGAACCCTGTGGCTCACCACTAGTCACAGGCCGTCTTTTGGACTCTACTCCTGAATAAACTACTCTTTGATATCTCTCCATCAACCACCCAGCTATCCATCTCACCAACCCTATATCCATTCCCATATGTTGTAGTTTACGGATTAGAATTCCATGTGGTATCCTGTCAAACGCTTTTGCCAGGTCCAGCAGTATCACTGTAAACCCATTTCCCTTATCCAGTTCAGCTGTCACCTTGTTATAAAACTTGAGCAAGTTACTGAGGCATGATCTACCCTTCACAAAGCCATGCTGTCCTCTGTACAGTATCTCATTTTCATCAATCCATTCCTGTATTTTTCCCTTGGCTACTTTCTCCAAGACCTTGACAACGACTCCTGATATGCTGATCGGTCGGTAATTTGCAACCACAGTCTTGGATCCTCCTTTATGCAGTGAAACTATTTTCCCCTCTTTCCACGCCTTCGGGACTAAGCCAGACCCGATGATTCAGATTAAACAACATCGTCAAGGGCACTGATAATTCCTTAGCTGCTTCATGCAAGACCCGTGCCGGTATACCATCCAATCCCACAGATGTATTCACATTAAGGTTCTGTAATAGACTATTCACCTCCACTTCATTCATCACAATTCCCGTATAAACTAATGGTTCCTTCATTTTTTCAACGTCACCACCTGGATGATATACTTTTGCAAAGTGAGCGCTCAGTAACTCAACTATATCGACTGGTTCAGTGAACTCTTTACCATCATCATTCCTTAAAATCATTTTGCCATGTACAGTTTTTTTCTTGCTTGCAGCATATTGAAAGAACTGTTTGGGATTCTCTTTTGCTTGCATAGCTAGTTTCCTTTCATAATCGGCTTTTGCTGTTTTTACCACACTCGTTACCCTTCTGGCCTGCACTTTATACCGTTCGTGTGCCTGAAATTCCCTCCATAGTTGTTTCTTTTTTGCAGCTCAAGCTTAATGGTGTTATTCATCCATTTAACCCCTACTTGTTTCACTATTCGGACCTTAAGTATACAATCAGCCATAACCTCCTGTAAATGCTCATTGACCACTTCCCATGCTCTATCGACGTCCAGCCCTTGCAGTTGTACATGCCATGGCACTGATCCAAGCAATCTCCTAAGCTTGTCATACTTGCCACCATGGTAATTCCACATATACCCTGTCTTAATCGAAAATTCCACATATTTAGCACTTCCCAGACCAAGACCTTATGATCACTCTCACCAATAGGTGGCAACATGGTCATATTCATTACAGTCAAATTTTGAGATGCAATTACCAGGTCAAGCACTCTCACACCCCTAGTATTTTCAATTACATGCTGTTTCAGATAGTTATCCCTTAATAGTTGAATAAAATCCATTTCCTTCCTCACATGTGTCCTCTCCTCCTTCCAATCAATGTTACCATAGTTGAAATCCCCCATAATAATTACCCTCCTTCCACTCATTTCATCAATTTGTTTATGCATACCATCTCCACCATCTATTCTATCACCTGGTCTATAGCAGCACCCAACTGTATATTTTATTCTGCCAGTGTCAATCTCACACCAAATAGCCTCAAATGAGCTCCTTTCACTATCCTGCAATACTTCAATTCTCCTTGGCTGCAGTTCATCAGCTATCATCAATAACACCCCTCCCCCCATTTTATTCTCTCTGTCCCTCCTAAACATACTATAACCTACACATTCTATCCCACTAACTATATCATCTTCCGTCAGCCATGTTTCACTAATGCCAATAACCTGTGGCCAGGAAGAGCCAATCAAGGCCAAAAATTCTTCCTTCTTGTTCCTAATACTCCTGGCATTAGTATACATGAATTGCAGTGATCCCTTTGTCCCACCCCTATCTTGATGCGTTATTCTAAATGTCCCATTCCCATTTTTTGTCCTTAGTGCTGGCTCAGGTACATTATATACATTTTTAAACTCAACTGTATCACTGATGTCTGGATATCCACTCCCCTACCCCCTCCTTGGTAGTTCTAGTTTCCCTGGTTCTGCACATCCATTTTCACTTCATTCAGCAACACTTTTTCCAGTCTCCGCACACCAAGTCCATTCAAATGTAGCCATCCATCTTGTATAAGTCCTTTCGCCCATCAAACTCATTCCACACGTCCACGAATTCCACACCACACTGTCCGCATAACCTGCGCATAATGTCATTTGCGATTATGGCCCTCCTTCTAAACTCCTCTCTGTCATACCGCGGTAACAGACTCACCATTCTAACTCTGTCACTCTTTTCTTTCGCTACCTTTAACAATACTTTCAAGTCCTCTCTCATAAAAAATTTATCACCTTTCAATTCATTCGTACCCGCCACAATTATTAATTCTTTAACCCTCTGTTTTTGCACTCTAATACTCTTACTTACATCCTTAAATTTCGCACCCAGTAAGTACGATTTAGTTACACTCCCATCAAATTGAATTTCATTTTGAAAAGAATGACATGTAAGAAAGTTTTAAAGTGAATAAAAGTTGAGCAGCTCTCAGATGTGAACTGTAGACTAAAATACACAAAGATTATTGAAGAAAAAATAAAAGAGTTTGAGAATAGAAACAAAACTTTGGAGATTCAGTGGCAAGCCTTTAAGAAAACACTGATTAATTCAGGCAGAGTGGCAAGTGGTGAGGTTGTCTGCAAGGATAGAAAAACCAGAACTTTATGGTGGACACAGGAAGTTAAAGAGGCAGTGAAAGAAAAGAAGAAAGCATATCAAAAGTTCCTGGCAAATAGGTCAGCTCACAAACTGACTTATTTGGAGTTTGGTAACAACATAGAAAATAAATATCAAAAAGGTGGCAAAATATTATGGAGGTTGTTGAAGAAGCTTAAAAATGGAGGAAAGAGTGCTGTAAAAGGAATTAAAGATGATAAAGGTGACACGAAAACAGAAGAAAAGATATCCTTGTGATGACAGCACAGTGGTAAAAAACACTGACCAGGCATGCAGTCAGGAATACATATCCATACTTGAAGTAGAAAAAGCCATCAAAGGCTTGAAATGTGGAAAGGCAGCAGGAGTAGATGATATTCAACCAGAAATGCTGAAGTATGGTGGTATAAAAGTCTTACAGTGGCTGCACTACATAGTTCAGAAGGCCTGGACAGAGGGACAAATTCCCGATGATTGGAGTAGAGATTTATAGTATCCATATATAAAAAGAGAAATAAAATGAATGTGAGATTTATAGAGGTATTTCCCTGCTGAGTGTTCCTGGTAAGATTTTTGCAAGTATACTCGAGAAACGTTTGAGAAGGATTGTGAAAGAAAAGCTTGTTGAAGAACAAGCTGGATTCAGGCCAAATAGAGGCTCTCAGGATCAGATCTTCACTTTACGACAAATAGTTGAGAAAGCATGGGAATATAACAAAGATCTGTATTTAAGTTTTGTTGCCCTGGAAAAGGCATATGACAAGGTGCTAAGAGAGCTATTCAATATGTTACAGTTATATGGTGTCGATGGGGCATTATATCCAGCAATACTTAGTCTTTATTTGAGTTGTAAGTCAGCAGTTAGAATTGAAGGAAGTACAGGAAGGTGGTTTAATGTTAAATCTGGTGTGAGACAGGGATGTGCATTATCCACTCTGTTATTCATTATCTATATGGACCACATTATGAAGGAAAGTGATATTAAACCTGATATCAAAATTGGAGATGTTAATGTCAGCTCTTTGCTTTATGTGGACGATGTTATACTTCTAAATATATCCACTACAAGTCTGCAAGATTCCCTGACTAAATTGAATAACTGTTGTAATAGATATGGCATGAAGGTTAGCAATAAAAAGACAAAGACAATGAAAATAGGCAGAATCGTTGAAAATGTCAACTGCATTGTGAACGGAGAACCTGTGGAACAACTAAAACATTTCAGCTACTTAGGCATAATTTTTAGTGAAGATGGGAAATTAAATATGGAAATAGACAACAGAATCAACAAATCTGGTATGGTAGGAAGTCAATTGAATAAATTCATATGGAATAAGAGAGAAATTAGTCGGAACACTAAATTAGCTCTATACAAGATGGTGTTCAAACCAGTTTTAACTTATGGATCTGAGAGCTGGGTCAGAAGTGAAACACTTGTCCAAAGACTAGTGCCCGCAGATATGAAGTCTCGAGAAAGATTAGAGGCGTTAACAGATGGCATCAATCGCAATATCATATTAAAAATGAGGATGTTAGGAAAGAACTTGACATTGTCAGTATCCCGGAATGCATTAGCAGAGCTAATCTCAGGTGGTCACTTAAACAGAATGGGTGAGAAAAGATTAGCAAAACAAGTGTTCTCTGCCAGGTTGGCAGGAAAATGACCCAGAGGAAGACCAAGATATAGGTGGATTGATACGGTACAAAGTGCTTTAGACAATAGAAATATAAGATCTGATAATGTTGGAGTCTTGACAAGTAACAGACTGATTTGGAGGAAAATTGTAGATAGGAAGTTAGTAATGATGTAATTTTTTCATGTAGTACTACATATCCTGTACACCCCTTGAGGGTACATGTCAGGAATTTGATGATGATGATGATAGAAGATAAATCTAATAATCACTCGAAATCATTATGAGAGAACTAATAGCAAATGAAAAATTTGTAACAAAAAATTTGTTTTTCTATAATTATTGTTAATTTTTTTTTGTTGTTATTATTTTTTTGATATCTTTCTTACATTATGTAAACAATTATTTTAATATTTGTATTTTATTTAATGACATGAAAACCAAGTTTTCCCAATAAACACCTTTTCTGCAAAGCAATTTTTTTTTTTTTTTTTTTTTTTTTTTTTGGATATGGAAGACTGTAATACAAGAGTACATTATTATTAGTACTGTAGGCAGGGTAAGGGTTAGATAACTTGGAAACCCTGCTCTAGAGAATAAATAGTGAATTTTTCAAGCTCATTTAGACTTTGAATAAGCAGGGTTGGTGGTTTCACACCAGGAAATGAAAATCATTTACCATCTAAAGATGTCCAAACAAACATCTATGCTAATTATGGGATTCAAACCTGCAGTCCATTTGCTGGAAAGAGGATGCTATTCACTTGGCAAACCTGGTTTCCTGTGTAACAAAATACCCAAACTTGCCATCAGTCATGAAACCAATAGAACTAATACCTCATACTAGTATCCTATCAATTCTTAAATCAACAGTTCCTAAACCACCTGAAACATGAATTCAAATATAGTCTACGGTCTTCCACTATTCTATTCCCTCAACCATACAGCTGGTGGGGGTAGCTATATGCAACCATACTATACTATGGAGACGATTATGAGAAAGGTGGTTTCCCATTGCCTTCCTTGCCGTAGCATATTTTATGATAAAATATACTAAAATATACCAGGATAAAAAACCCTCCACCTCTGGATGAGAACAGTTAACCCACCTTTAGTCAAAAGAGACCAGATAAAGGTTCCTCACGTCACTGACGAGAATTGAACCCAGGTCTTTCTGACCAAAGGGATTCTTCTATACTGACTGAGCTATGGAGGCTCCATAGTCTTCCACTAGTCAGGTCATGCAAAATTTGGTGGTAATACACACAGTGATAGAGATCTGCAGGGGACAAACAAACACTGACACATAAACACACACATTATTATTAAATTGCAGATAAATCACATTTTTTAATAACAAGATTAGTTAATTATTCACATTTCACATCACTTGATGCTCTAAGATCACTCCTGAACCTCATGGGGTTTTGAGAGTGAAAGCCTTCTGCTAGAAGAAGTGGCAGGGGTGAAATTTCCCTCTCCACATAGAGTTAGTAGGACAATCATAAACATCAATGCCCACAGTGGGATTCAAACCTGCAATCTCTTAGCTGGAGAGCAGATATGCTAACCACTCAACCAACCAGGCCAGCAGTAACAACAATTAGGAAGGATTAATATTATTTATGGCATCTCCATGGAGTCCAGAGACTAATCTCAGGAGACACAAATCAACCATCATACCGCTCTTAGAATCAATTCACTGTCAGGGAACTAGCAACCAATTCTGGCAATCCATTTCACTCACCACTCTTGACGCAAAAATCTGGTCTGCATACCCCTACTAACCCTCTTACACAATTCCACAAATGATCCCTAGTTCTCTATTTGTCATATGTTGAAAAATTTCACTTCGATCAATTTTATAAAACCCTTTTAATACTTAAAAGTTTCTATCATTTCCCCTCTTTTCTGCCTACCAACTAAATTTTGTAACCCACAAACATTCAACCTATCCTCGTAGGAAGTATTCCAGACCTGTCACCATCTTGGTCACTTGTCTCTGAATCTTTTTGATCACCTCCTGGTCCCCAAGAAATCCAGGTGACCAAATTTGTGCGCAGTAGTCAAGATGTGGCCCAATCATAATCTTATAAAGAGGGATAATAACTTCCTTATCTTCACTCATTAAGTGTGTTTTTTTAACATTTAAGTAATTCACTGAGCTATTTTACCAACTTTTGCAATATGCCTTCTGAACTCTGTCCATCATTATCCGCTAGCCTCATTAATGTCCTGCAAACCAATACCATCAATATGATACATCATATGCAACCTTTTCAACCCAAATTGCATGACTTTACATTTTGCAACATTAAATTGACAATCATTATTCTTTGCTCACCATGCCAATTTATTTAAATCATCCTGCAGGATAGCTACATCACCTTAATCAACTATTGCTCTCCCCAGTTTTACATCATCAGCAAACAACCGAATATCCACTCTTAAAACTTTCCCTATGTCATTGATATACACATTAAGAGTAGTGTTCTTAGGCCACTAGTACTGAACCTTAGGGTTCAGTACTAGTGGCCCTAGTACTGAACTCTAAGGTATTCCACTAGTCACATTCTTTCTCCTAGACTCTACTCCACCATATACTACTCTTTGGTGTCTGTCCATCAGCCATCCCCCTATCTATACCTATCCACTCCAGTTTTTGTAATAGTTTTCCATGTGGTATTCTGTCAAATGCCTTGGCAAAGTCGAGCGGTATCATGGTATAGCTATTACCTTTATCCAATTCTACTGTCACTTTATTACAAAATGTGAATAAGTTACTAAGACAAGACCTACCCTTTACAAAAGCCATGATGCTCAGTTTAGAATATCACATCCCTATCCACCAACTGTTGTATTTTACCTTTCACCAACTTTTTCAATACTTTAACAATCACTCCTGATATATTATTATTGTTACGGGCAACTCCAGGGAGTCCTTAGACTCATCAAGGGAGGCCCCAAATCATCATCACAACTATTCGACATTCATACAGTATCTATCATACCTCGCCTTAAATTCATTCACTGTTACAGCATCCACCACAGACTCTGTCAGCCCATTCCACTCATTCACCACTCTAAAAGTAAAGAATCCAGCTCTAACACCCTTACTAACCACACTTTTGCCCAGTTCCCGTGGATGTCCCCTAGTCTTCCCACAACCAGCCCTGTTCTCAAAAATATCTTCTGAATTAATTTTATAGAAACCCTTCAGTAATTTGAATATCTCAATCATATCTCCCCTCCTTTGCCTATCAACCAATTTTTGCAACCCACAAATCCTCAACCTGTTCTCATAAGGTTCATTCCACAGACCTGCTATCATCTTGGTCACTCGCCTCTGGATCCTCTCAACCTCCTACCCATCAAGAAGAAACCTAGGTGACCAAATCTGGACACAGTAATCGAGATGGGGTATTATCAAGGATCGATACAGAGGAACAATAACCTGCTTGTCAACATATTCTTCAGCAACCAAGTGAATTGATGAGCTGATTTGGCCACTTTTGCAATGTGCCCCCTAAACTTCAACTCCTTATCCACCAACACTCCTAAATCTCGTGCCTCATCAATTTCCTGGAGTACAGTTCCACCAATGTAGTAAACTGCTGCTAATCTTTTCACCCCAAAATGTATAACTTTACATTTTGCCACATTAAATTGACATCCATTCTCCTTAGCCCAAACCTCCAATCTATCCAAATCATCCTGCAAAATTTTGACATCATCTGCATTCACTATTGCCCTACCCAACTTTGCATCATCCGCAAACAAATGAACTGTTCCTCTCAGATCCTTTCCTATATCATTAATGAAAAAATTAAACAGCAGTGGTCCAAGAACAGATCCTTGTGGCACTCCACTAGTCACAGGCCGTCTTGTGGACTCTACTCCTGAATAAACCACTCTCTGATATCTCTCCGTCAACCAACCTCCTATCCATCTCACCAACCCTATATCCATCCCCATATGCTGCAATTTACTGATTAGAATTCCATGTGGTATCCTGTCAAAGGCCTTAGCAAGGTCCAGTAGAATCACTGTAAACCCATTACCCTTATCCAGTTCAGCCGTCACTGTGTTATAATATGTGAGCAAGTTACTGAGGCATGACCTACCCTTCACAAAACCATGCTGTCCCCAATACAGT
The DNA here is from genome assembly GCF_054136105.1 of Typopeltis vanoorti. NCBI lineage: Eukaryota > Metazoa > Arthropoda > Arachnida > Uropygi > Thelyphonidae > Typopeltis > Typopeltis vanoorti. Next base: position 45,962,808 of record NC_143568.1, read on the forward strand.
ATCCCATTTTCATCTATCCAATCTTGTATTTTCCTCTTGACTATTTTCTCCAAGACCTTGATAACGATTCCTGTTATGCTGATTGGCCGGTAATTTTCAACAGCAGCCTTGGAACCAGGTTTATGCAGCGGAACTATTTTCTCCTCTTTCCACCCCCTTGGGACTGATCCAGACCCAAGGCTCAAATTAAACAAAATGGTCAGGGCATTGACAATTCTTTAGCCGCTTCACGTATGATATGAGCTGGTATACCATCCAATCCCACAGATGTATTGACTTTGAGGTTCTGTAATAGACTATTTACCTCTACTTCATTCATCTCAATTCCAGTATATGCTGTTGGTTCTTTCATTCCTGCAATGTCACCACCTGGATGATACACTCTTGCAAAGTGCTCGCTCAGTAATTCCACTATATCGACTGATTCGGTTACCTTCCTACCCTCAGCATTTTTTAAAATCATTCTGCCATGAATATTTTCCTTTTACTTGCAACATATTGAAAAAATTGTTTGGGATTCTCTTTAGCCTGCATAGCCAATTTTCTTTCGCAGTCTGCTTTTGCTTTTCTTACCACCCTTGTTACCATCCTGGCCTGAGCTTTATACTGTTCCTGCACCTGCTGGTGACCTTTCTCCTTAAATTCCCTCCACAATTGTTTCTTTCTTTGCAGCTCAAGCTTAATAGTGTTATTCATCCATTTAACCCCTACTTGATTTATTATTCAGACTTTTGGTATACAGTCAACCACTGCCTCCTGCAAACACTTCTTAACCACCTCCCATACACTATCAACATCCAGCCCTTGCAGTTTTACATGCCATGGCTCTGAGCCAAGCACACTCCTAAGCTTGTCATACTTAACAGCCCGGTAATTCCACATGTACCCTGTTTTAATTGTAAATTCCACTCCTTTAGCCACCTCCCAAGTCATGACCTTATGATCACTCTCACCAATTGGTGGCAACATGGTCATGTTCGTTACAGCCACATTCTCAGATGCAATTACTAGGTCACGCACTCTCTTCCCCCTAGTATTTTCCACTACATGCTGTCGCAGATAGATGTCCCTTAATAACCGCATAAAATCCAATTCCTTCCTCCCATGTGCCCTCTCCTCTTTCCAGTCAAATGTTACCATAATTGAAATCACCCATAATAATTACTCTCCTTCCACTCATTTCTTCTATTTGCCAATGCATACTATCCCCACCATCTATTCCATCACCTGGTCTATAGCAGCACCCAATTGTATATTTTGTTCTGCTAGACTCTATCTCACACCAAATAGCCTCAAATGTGCTCTTTTCTCTATCCTGCAGTTCAACTTCTATACTCCTTGGCTGCAACTCATCAGCTATCATCAATAACACTCCTCCCCCCTTTTTATTCTCCCTGTCACTCCTGAACACGCTATACCCGTCGTATTCAATCCCACTAGCTTTATCATCTTCTGTCAGCCATGTTTCACTAATACCAACAACCTGTGGCCTGGAAGTACCAACCAAGGCCAAACACTCTTCCTTCTTGTTCCTAATACTCCTGGCATTAGTGTACATGAATTGCAGAAGCCCATTAGTCCCATCCCTACTATATATATACTAGGGAGGATGAGCCCCCCCCCCCCCCCAGTATGTATGTATATATATATATATATATGATTTTTCTTATTATGCTCATTATAATCATTTCTGAGTAGCTCATTATATTAGTATAACCACAATTATTCACTGGAAAAGATTTATGGAATCCAGAAGTCTTTTACATTGATTGCTTTACACTTTCCATCATTTCAGAAGATTATTTTGTTATTTTTTCCATTATTATAGAAAAATGCTGTTTATGAATGTATGCTTGAAAGTGAAAGGGTGGGGGAAAATAGAAGTGAGATGAATTATCTCTTCAGTGAAGCTAAATCATTCCTCCTCCTCAATCATCACCTAAGAAGTGAGCTACCATCCAATTCATTTCAAGCCTTAATAAAGAAAACAGAAAATGCAATTTGAGAAAGCGGTAATGAAAGTAAGATTATCTGAACAGATAAAGAGAAAGTCTGAATGGCTGAAAAATTCATGTTACTCAGTCAATAAATAGTGCTGAAAACATCATATGATATGATTAAGAAAACAGAGCCAAGTGCAATAAAATGGATTGCAAGAATGGACCTCCTATGTTAAGTTTTAGATCTGCATATGGGTCCTAATTAATGACGATAAAAAGTATTCAAAATCAGTATTACTCACGAATGTGATTACAGAGATGTTAATAAATAATATATATATATATACCTTCAAAAGTTCATTAGCATCCATAAGCCCAAATTCAAGCATTTCTCTTGTTAGGACACCCATAATGCTGTAAAATTCATCTGCACTTTCCACTGTCATTACGCGGCTAAAAGTAAAGGCAAACATATAACTATAATTATGTACACAAACAAATTACTATAATAAATTAGGCTATCAAATAAGTTAGGTGAATTATTCATGTTCCATAAAAATGCAAAATTTAAATGTAATATGAGGAGTTTCCAAGAAAGTAAGGTAACATGTTTTTCCTTTGATAATTGTGAAAGGGAATGAGATAAAACACGGTGGACAGATAGACCTGTTAATAACATTCAAAAAAGACTGCTATTGTAGTGTGATGCTATTGTTGCCTCACAGCTAATTCCATTTGCAAGATGGTGACTACCATAATTCACTGTAAAAGTCACCATGCAAGTGTGGTCCAAACTGATGTCTGTGAAGCTATTCATTTTTCGCAAGCAAAACTAAGTGACATTCACCATGAACTGGTTGCTGTGTATGGCGAAAAGATGATGTCAAAGAAGCATTTTTTTTTTTTTTTTGTGCAATGAATTTAAAGCAGGCCATGGTGACAATGAAGATTGACATTGAGCGGGCAGGCTTTCCTCGAGCAAGACAGAAGCTAACATTTTGCACATTAAGGATATTGTTCTTGAAGACTGACGAGTGAAACTGCATAAAATTGCACAAGTGGTGAACATGAGTTCAATGTTTATGAAATTGTTCAGAATGTCTTTCTGAACAATTGACTTTCAAAAAGGTATGCTCCCACTAGGTGCATAAAATTGTCAGAGGAGCACAAGGCAACAAGCACAGGGATGTGTCTGGAGAATTTGTTGCAATACAGTGACAACTGCAAGGATTTTCTCGCTCTCCTAGTCACAGAGAGCAAACAAGACTCCATGATCTGGAAACATCCACAATTTCCTGTGTGCAAAAAATTCAAAACTGTTCCCAGTGTCTGAAAAGTAATGGCCACAGTGTTCTGGGATCACCAAGGCATTATGTTGGTGGACTTCTTGCCAAAGGGAGGAACATTCAATGCAGGTCTTTACTGTGCAACATTGGACAATTTGAAAGCCAACATTTGATGCAAAAAGACTATTCCACATACCACTCAGTGGTTGTGATGAAATCATGAATCATGAACACCCATTCCCCCCATCCAAGAAAAACCTTTCTAGAAAGCATTTCATTACGGATGAGGTGCGATGTTGGTTACTGGATGTGGATATGGACTTCTTTAGTAATGGTATTGATAAACTGATCAATCATTGGGACAAGTGCATCAATAAATTTGGAGACTGTGAAGAAGTAGTGTATGTTCACTTATTTCAAAATGTATAATTTCAATTTATTATTATTAAACATCCTCGATTAAAAAAAAAGGTGTTACCTTACTTTTCAGAAATTATTCATAATTCAAATGATAATAGAAATGAAGAATTTTCATTATTAATCACTGTCATTCTTTTTAATTTTTCCCAAAATTTAATGAAGAAACGCATAATGCAACATAACATATTCCAAATTTTACAAAGAACATAGTTAAAAAAAAATTATCCTTATCATCCATTCTATTGATGCAAATTTTATGAGTATATGACTACAATGACAAAAATATTGCCTTATATACATGTTGAACTTATTATATGATTAAAAAAAAAGACAATGTTAGATGTTTCTTTTATTTTATAACAGAAAGAAAAAAAATTATTAAAATATTAAAATCTAAAATTCTGGAAAACAGTGTCTGGATGCCTGAAGGATGGACCTTTGAATGTTGCTCTTTTTAGATAATTCTGTGCAGTTCTGAATGAAAAAATTGGACAAATCTAGTATTGACTGATACCTTGTTTAGTATTCTTTTCAGTAGTGAGTAATTCACTCTCCATTTTCAGAATTATAAAATCGTATGTGATATTTATGCTACTCTCTTTCCTGAAATGCAACTTTGCAAGATTGTATTTATTGTTTAGCTCTCCATAAGCATCTTTATCAGTAGTGGATTAGCAACAATAGCAATGGTTAAGTAATCAAGCCCCCCCCCCCCTTACTCTCCAGTTGTTGCTGCTGAGAGTGGACAAAAATCACAAGCAACCCTTAGCCTGAATGTCAAGGTCAATGGAAGTGTCACTCTCAGAGGGAGCAGCAAAACTGTTAACATACACAAAATGTCTTAAACTTTGCTCTTTAAAGACACTTTCTAGCAAACTTTCTCGGCTCATATACAACTTTCAGAACACAAACAATATAGGCAAAAATCGGAAAGAGTTTTGGGCTTCCAATTCTCTACACATATTAAATGAAAATGCTAATAATCCACACTTTGCAAACATCAGAGGAAGCAGTTTCATTGACTTAACAATAGCAAATAATGGTATTTTATTCCAGATCTCTGAGATAGGCCAGGAAACATGAAGTGTGGTGATGATTACGTGTATAGGCAACTTGGGTTAGTGAACAAGGGATAGGTGACATTATGTGTGATTTTAATTACATCACTACACATGCTTCTTTGGTGATAGGACACTTTAGGAATATGTTTTCTGGTATTTATCCACAAAAAAGATATCAAATAGAAACTATTTTTTATTTTCTTGCCTAGTTTCGTGAAAATTCTTTTATTTCACTTCATTGGGATAATTACATGAATAAACTAGGACACAAATAATAACAGTTAACAACTCTAGTGATATCTAAAAATATTTGAACATGATTAAACAATGGAAAGCATGCATTTGCAATTACACTGGCTGTTGGTTCATGGTTGATGTATATTACTGGCAGATACGAGTGTTGCGATGAATTAATGAAGACCAAATTTGATTTAAAATCATCCCTTGTGTTTTCTTGCACTGTAGAGGATATTTCATCATTTCAGCTGATTCTTTGAACTGTCTTGAGAAAAAACAACAATCCATGTGGAGCATTTGTTTGTTGCCATGCTAGCAAAGGTTGGTCGATTGGTAGAGTCTCTGCTACTAATGGCTCACACAAAAAGTTAAGCAAGTTTGAGCATGGTGAGTAGTTGGAAGGAAATCGATCATTCGATGCTGTTGGCACACTCTCCCTCGATGAGTCTTTGGACTTCCTGGAGGTCAAATAAAAATAATTACTTGATGTTTTGTTTCTGTTGTATGTACTGCCAGCACTGATTTATGTTTTCTTTCATTCTCAACATCTCTGAAGTGTTCTGATTGGCATACTTCTCCAGATCTGCCTGTCTGTCTTGTGTAATGTAAATCACAACTGCAACTGATCTTGTAGACACCTGGTTTTTTTTTGAGTGGTACATGTGGAGGTTGAGGTTTCGGGTGATTAGAAATCTTTTGTCATTTAATTTCTGATGAAAAAGGACAGTTGCCAGCTCTGGAACACAATGTCTGAGTAGAACTGGAAAGATGTCATTAGGACCAGAAGAATATTTTTAGTGACCAAGTTGTTTAGTACTTTTCTGATGTCTTTTTGCTGAAAAACCATAGCAGGTATATGGTGTTCAGCTTCTGGTATGGTAGGAGATAATTTGCCTTGGTCATTTATGCAGGAGTTAGAGGAGGAGAAGAGTAATGACATCCGGATGAGATTTCTCTTATCCAGATGGCACCACTGTTATTATTTCACCTTTTGGTAGAGGTACAGAAGAGCAGAAGTTGCATCTGATGGCCTTTGGAAGGAACCAAAAGGCACGGCTTCCATTTAGAAAGGAAGTGAGTTTTCTGCTATTGGCCTTTTATAAAGTCAGATTTGAATTGATGAATGGGCATTTTGCATCTAATGTGTGCTTCAGCATAGGCTAAGTATGAAGATGGGATTATTGTTGCAAGTTACCTGCTGTAAAACAGTTTTTTTTTTTTTTTTTTGTTGTTGTTTTTTCTTCTTCAAATGCTTTGATATGCTTTCTACTGAACTTGGGCTTGGAAAGGGATGAGAATCTTGGGTAGAATGAGAAATGAAGGTCTTCATACCAGCAAGGATAATTTTTGTGACATGCTCTGATTAGCTGTTTGGATCAGAAGAGCAGAAACAATAGTCAGGATAGTAGGAGTACTAGAGGTCATCCCATTTGGTACTTGTGTAGTACCTTACTGCCAGTCTAACACCAATCTGCTGGAAAATTCTGCATCATATATGAAGTTACTTCTGGAAAATACAATGGTAAAGGCAACACTGAAGATCCAAACCTGTATGAACTTTTACTTTGTTACAGTAAATGGTCTCACCCACTAAGAAAATATACATTAAGGAGAAGAAAAGAAACTAAGAATATAGCATATACACTGGTTGTTCTTTTATAGTCTATTACAACCTATTTTAATGAATGTTGTTTCAAATTACATTCCCTCTCTTCAAATAATTGAGAACGCCTTGACATAACCTATTCACTGTCATATTTTCAGGAATTACAACTCAACACCTCTCATCAAAAGACTACAGCAATTTATAGTGGTGGAAGGATAATCATAGATGACATAAAAAAATCAAAATGACCAACTAGCATTAAGAGAACAAACAAGAAATCTTATTCTAGATGGATGAGAAATTTGTTCGCTAAGAAAGCTCTATGAACGAACAGTCAGAAATAAGTATTTTTAAAGTCAACTATAAAAGCACTTAGAGAAGAACTAAACTTAACTTTGTGAGAAGAAGAATTGAGAAATGTCTTAAAAAAAAAAAAAAAAAAAAAAAAAAAAAAAAAAAAAAAAAAACCATCAACAACAAAGTTCTTACCAACTGTCAAAAGTAGATTCCAGGTGAAAGATGTTGTTTAATTTTGATGGTATATATCAGAAAACAGAATTATAAGAATAATTATTTATCGACTTATTGCTGATATTTCACTGGTGTTATAACCAGCATCTTCAGAGCACAGGAACACAGTTTGTCGCAGTACACGAGACTACAACAACATGGTATAACAAAGGGACTAGTTTAACAAAATTGTAGCAATAACACAAAGACTAAAGTCCTAATTAGGCGTATCTAAAAAAAAAAAAAAATTGTAGCAACAACACAAAGACTAAAGTCGTAAAAAAACAGTCAGAGAAAGCAGGTACTAATTATGTCTTAAGATGACTGTCTCCCAAATCTTATTCAAATTTATACAGCCTCGGAGCTGTATAAATTGTTGAGATTCGGAGTATGTTTTAAGGCTTCTTTTGCTTCTAAGAACAATCTTTCTGACTTGTAAAAGCTTCTGTGCAGTACTTTTGTTTTCTTCCAGTTGAATCATTGATCCTGAGATAACCATGCACACAGGATCAAATGGAAAAAAACAAAATCTCCCGAAGAGGGGAGACATCATCGAGAAGTATAAGTTGATAAAGAGTAATTACCAGATTAGCATGGATGAAATTTTTTCATAGAATATCTGGAAATGGGGAGAACGAGAGGCAATCCCTGGAAGCTGTATAAGGTGGGTGCGAGCAAGGGGGTGAGGAGTAGATTTTTTGCATGGAGAGTAGTGGGCGATTGGAATGCACTGCCTGAGAATGTGGTGAGTGCAGAGACAACGAATGCATTTAAGTCGAGGTACGATGAGCTGTGCATATGAGAGTGGGACCTCCCACGATGAGTCTTTTGACTTCATGGAGGTCTGTTGATAATAATAATAAAATACACACACCTTACAGATACTACACTTCATTTCATACACTTCATTGATTTAGTATGTTCTAAAACATGAACTTAACTAATGATACTTGTGACAAAAGGGCAGCATATGAAAATATCATGGCTTCTATTATTTTGAAATAATGTAAATCCAGAGTAAGATTCATTTAGCATATACATACATATATACACAGTGTATAGAGAACTTGTAGGGATTACAGGAATAGTTTAAACAGTGAATTTTTTAAAAGTACTAACTAGCTTCAGTAAGTACTTTCTGGTAGTTTGTTATAGTGAGTGAATATTTTTTATAATAGTGTTTGCTATATATAGATAGATAGAGAGAGACTGAATGAAATCAGGCATCAGTTGTGTATATACAGTTAAGTTTTCCTCTTTTTTATAGCTAAGCTATCATTTTTTTTTTTTAAATTTTTTAATCACAGTTATTACACATTTATCTGACTAAAGTTAATTATAATACAGATATTTTGGTAGATGTATTGTGAACCTTCTTTAGCCCGTGCGGTTAGCCTAGTGGCTTTGCGCTTTGCAACCATATGCCTGGGGAAGGAGTGTCCAGGTTTGATTCCTGTCAAAAATGTGAGGAACTTGAGGATCTTCCTCAGGCATAGCCAAGTTAGCTGGTCTTGGGCACAGGCAATAGGTTTTTTTCCGCAAGTTTATTTGGCATTTTTCATCCCGCAACCAGGTAAACTGGCCCCGTGAACATAAGCTTCTACAGCCAAAAATATACCCCCCCCCCACACACACATACAGCAGCAGACTAGGCGACAGGTCGGTTGGGAGTGGTACTAACAAGTAGTCACATCTAAGTAACATGCGGACCCTGCAAGGAAGTGGGAATAACACATAGTGAAAGAAGAATTGTGAACCTTCTTTAGTGTAGAATATTATATGAAAATTAATTAACATTCTACAAGAATATCTGAAGATCAAACACAATAATACATATCAAGGGAGCTTGATCCCTTTGTACAGGAATAGCCTTGAAGTTATTTCCATACAGCAGATGAATAACATTTTGTTTTGTGAATTTGAACTGTGAATAAGTTGCATATGGTCAGAAGACATTTTAACAAATTTAAAGAGAGCGACTGCACACGTGTGTGTGTGGGGGGGGGGAGAATTATGAAGAATAGGGTCCATGGTAATATCTCTAGAAAATTAGATGTTAAACAATAACAGGCTTTCAAAGTGGCTTTAGCACAATGGACTATACTGAAGTTGGTTGTACCACAGATCACAAACATCCATGCCCACGGTGGGATTCGAACACGCAGCCTTTTTTATTTTTGGTTACAAAAAAAAAAAAAAAGTGGAAGAGTCATATGTCAGGACCATCAAATCAGCATACACCAATACAACAGCAGTGATTCATTTCAACAGAAACTTTTTTTTTCTTCTTTTTTTTTTATACCATATTATTATTCGTGACACCTCCAAGGAGTCCGAAGACTCATCGCAGGAGGATACCTACAACTGTCTCAACCAGTACACCGAACCTCTACTACGAATCATCTCCATCAATGCCATCTACCGCCCGCCACAACTAGTATTTTTTGTCTGTAAATTGTGTGTGTTCTGAAGGGCCAATTTGTCCGTATGCGGGATGAAAAACCCGAGTTTCCGGGAGAAAAAACCCTACTACCCCCATATGAGATCAGCTAACTCACCTTCGATTGAAATTGTCCAGATAAAGATTTCTCCCGTTGCGACGAGAATCGAACTTAGGCCTATTCCAATCAAAGGGCGCAATGTACCATTGTTCTTCCAATTGTGCTATGGAGGCATATATAATGATATAATGGCCATCAAGCCCCTTTAATGGGGGAGTATGGCACCATCTCAATCCCCCCAAAAGTTATCCGAGCTCGGGACCGGCATAGCTGACAAATCAGGCCTATGGCTGGGACTCAAGTATTCCTGAATGTAATCCATGTGTGTTCACAGGGCTGGTTTGCCTGCTTGCAGGGGAAAAACCCCAGATAAACTGGGGAGAAAAACCCTGCTGTCCACACCCAAGACTTGGCTATGTCTGAGAAAGATCCTTAAGCTCCTCACGTCGGCAACGAGAATCAAATCCAGGACACTTCTTTCCCAGGCATATGTTCAAGAAGTGCATAGCCACTCGGCTAACTGCACGGACAGAAACATCTCTACTGTGGAAATACAAGACAATAGTGACACAATATCTCCAAAACTATTCACAGAGTGCCTAGAAGAAATATTCAAACTTCTTGATTGGGAAGAAAAAGGGCTGAAGATAAATAGAAGATATTTAAGTCATATATGTTTTGCAGATGAGATAGTTATCTTTAATTCAACTGCATATGAATTACAGACTTGTATCGATGAACTCCAAACAGCTAGCAAAACAGTAGGCCTAAAGATAATCCTAAAGAAAACTCAAGTTATATTCAATAGCTATGTTCAACCAGAAATAATAAAAATTGATAATGATGAAATTGAACAAGTAGATCATTACACATACTTAGGACATCAAGGATATCAATGGAACAAAATATCACGGATGAAATTAAAATATATATACAATGATTGGGTGGAAAGCATTTGGAAAATTACAGTCAATATTTAAAAGCCAATTACCATTATGCCTGAAAATAAAAGGTTTTTAACCAATGTATTCTTCCTATATTGATATATGACTGTGAAACATAGACACTAAATGCACAGGAAATTCAAAAATTAAGAACAACACAATTCAGCATGGAAGTATACTTGGTATCACAAGAGTAATACGTCAATAAGAAATCAAACCAAAGTCTCCAACATCATAGGAAGAGTGAAACATCTGAAGTACCAATGAGCTGGGCACATTTCTTGAAGATAAGATCAATGATGGACAAAAGAAATACTGGATTGAATTCCATGACAGGAAAAATGACTACGATGCTGACCCAAATTTATATTAAACTAAAGTTTTACTCTAACACGGTAGTTGTTTCCATAATTTTTCATAATGCAGTCAAATCACAGTGGATTGATGATATCATCAGAATTGCAGGAGAACATGGGGAAGGAAAGCCAATGAAGACAGTTTTGGAGTAATCTTGGAAAGGCCTTCGACCAGCAGTGGACTGACAATGGCTGCTGCAGATGATGATAGTCTATACATTAGTTGTAAGTCAGCAGTTAGAACTGAACAATGCACAAAAAGATAAAAAGATGGCTTGATGCAAAATCAGGTATATGGCAAGGATATATGCCATTCTCATTCATCATCCATATAGATATATCATGAAGGAAAGCAACATTAAACATGATATCAAAACTGGAGATATAAACTCAACAATTTATGCAGAAGCTATACCTTAAAATACATCTGTTCAAATCTTCAGTCCTGTTTCATAACTTTCTTGCCTGTTTTTACCTTTGTCTATTATTGCATTTTCTTGGAAAATATGTTACAGTAACTATTGCTTTGGTTAAGAGTTTTTATATAAAGGGAATACACAGGTGGTGTTAGATTGTGTCCATAATTCTCAGTCATTAGGAATTATGAACACAGTGAAGGATATAAGGCCAGTGCAATATGTCTGTTAATTACATATAGGTTTCTAGTCAGCTTGCCTGTTTTGTGGGATGCAAAATCAGAGTTTTTGTGAGGGAAAGAACCTTGCTCTTAAAAGCTCTTGTAAAGGTTTAATGCATTGAATATTTAGGCTTAGGTATTGGTTAAGTTCATCTTTAGGTTTAATGGACTTCTTTTTGGAATCAGCAGCAGCAGATTTAAAAAAGAAACCAAATCTGAATACATATAGTTGCATGTGAAACTTTTCAAGATACAGGAAACAAATTCTTTGAAACTACTTTTTCCTTTTAATTTGCTCTAAGTAGACCATAGTCAAGTCATAGCTTACAGGAATGATGTAGTTGTGAGAAGGTTGGATTGACATACATGTCAATTTCCCAAGTGACACTCTTTACAGCTGCCTTCTTGGTGTACAAGGGTTTAGCAGATGCTAGTACTATTGTGGTATATAGCCTCTTTGCCTCCTGATAAGTGACACATTGATCTCTTTTTCTTATTTATTTTATTAAAAAAAAAAATTTTCCCCTTCCACATTTGGCATGCTTGGAAGTATATTGAATTGGTTCACTCACATTTAGAGAATTTCAGTATTTTGCTCTTTAACAGCCTTTATTTTCATGATCTTTACTGCCACATCAGGTACACATGGCAGAGCCACAAAAGGTAGTTTGAGAATATCCATATTTCTGAATATTTGAGAACAACAATATAACCAAATTTCAAAGATGGCAGGTTCTTCTACTATACTGACATGCATAAAATTACACTGAAGTGAAAAATAGGCAAAATAGCCATAAAAATCGACATTTATGCAGCACAAAGGGTTCAGGATATAGAGCATTACTGGACAGATGAGATATCCTGCTTTGATGGATGTCCTTCTTAGGACTTTAGACATCTAGTCTAACATCTTTCACTTGTTTGTGCATTTTTGTGTGCATTAGTACAATTTTTATATTGTATCCTAAATGATGTCTCCATGACTGACAAAATATTGGAACTAGTAAAGTTGTGTTTAATTATTTCATTATGCATGCTATTTTCATTCCATTATGCCTAAAGATGAAGCTCCTTGAATCCTAAACAGGATTCTAATATAAACCTTTTTTGACTGAAGGCCAAATCTCATGACATCAATGGCAGAATCATATTAAAAATGAAAAATTAGAAACTTGGAATTATCAACATTCAAGAATATGTGTGCAGGTAATATGGTAACTTGAAACATCGCCATACTTGACCAAGAGGGCAAGAAAAGGGCCAGAAGAAGACAACAATCTAGGTGGAGTTATGCAATCGGGAGACTGAACTGTGCAACTCCTTGAGAGTTCATTATCAGGAAATGATGATAAGAAACACCTAATTTCAAACATGGCAGGTGCTTCTACTATACTGATATACATAAAATTACACTGAAGTTTAATTCTTTCACATCTTATTTACAAGCAGGCAAATATGTGTGAGCAATGTGTGAGTAAGTGCTTAAGGAGAAAGAAGTAATCTATTGATGTTTCTTAAAGTTTGGAGAGTTTGAGAGTCAGTGAATGTTTGGAAGTGCAAAACCAGTGAAACTAGAGATATTAGGGATAAAGCAATCAAGAATGTCTGGCAACTCCTGGGATGGAGTTACTAGACATTACTGCACACTAAGTATGAGTGCAGTAATAATGATCATGAAGACAACGAGTGCAGTTTCCCAGGTTTTGAATCTGAATGGGCAGGTATGACATTATGTAAGGGTAAGTGTGGGCTCAAGAGGATGTTGAAATGCATGTACACGAATGCTCAAAGTATCAGAAACAAAGGAAACGAGTTTTTAGTGCTGGTCAGCTCAACTTGGCAAAAAATTATTGGAATCAGCAAGCCTGGTTTTCAGAGAATGATGTAGTTACAGGGATAGAATGTAATGGATACTGAATTTTCAGAGAAGATAGAAGATATAGAAAAAACAGGAAGACCATAGATCTAATGGAAATGGTCGTCTGAGACTGTCTAGAGTGAAATAGAGGCCGATAGGACAAAATACATTGTTATAGACCTGAGCGGTCCAGAAGAAAATGGGAACAACATGCATCAGCAGATCAGCACAATGCATGAAGGCCAAGCAATTATCATGGGAGACTTCAACTATGGTGATATAGATTGGAAGGATGAAGGGACACATGGCAAGAAATGGAATTTATACAGTTACTAAGGGATAATTAGCTGAAACATCATGTGATGGAAGGGACCATCGGTTTGGGTGCTGGATCTGGTAATAGCATCAGAAAATCTATCTATAACTGCAGAAGTAACTCTACCTCCAATCAGGGAAACTGACTATGCAGTCCTGTCCTGGGAGATTGCTCAACATGTGGAAATTTCAGTCAAGAAAGGGTTTATGGCAATTATGATACACTTAGGAGGCAACATGGAGCAGTGCCATGGCATAAGAAACTATATGGAATGAATGTCATTAGTGCATGGGAAGTGGTCAAGGATTGTTTGAACAAGGTAGTATCAGAGCGCATACCCAGAGTCAGGAGGATAGACTGAGTAGGGAATAAGTGGATGACTAACAATATAAATCAGGAGCTGCAAAAAAAGAAGCAATATGGAAGGAATATAAACAATGAGGTGATCAGCATGCTCATGATCAGTATATAAAGCACAAGCAAGAAGGGTAACTTGTATGGTAAGGAAGGCTAAATCAGATTTCACAAGAAAATCAACTAAGCAGGCCAAAATAAATCCAAAAGTTTTTTCATTACGTAGCAAGTAAGAGAAAGAAAGATTATGGAAAGATAACTTTACTCGTTGTTGATGGTAGGAAAGTGACAGAAACGGAAGAAATAGTTCAGTTACTAAGTGATCACTTTGCAAGGATATATCATCAGGTGGTGACTTTGCAGTTACTGAGGATAGAGAATGATGTGAGAATTGAGGTAGATGAATTGGAGGTACTCAGTATATTGAAAAATATCAATGTGAATACAGCAATGGAACTGGGTGGTATGTCTGCTCATGTGCTACAAGAATGTGCAAGTGAACTGGTAGTGTCCCTGATGAAGTTATTTAATCTAAGTCTCAGCTCTGGCAAGGTCCCAAGGGAGTGGAAAGAGGTTAAGATAGTTCCATTACATAAAGGTGGCTCCAAGAGAAAAGTAGCAAATTACAGACCAATAAATTAAATAATAAAGAAACACGTAAAAACCACAGTGATACTTTCAATTAGTAAAAGAACAAATATTTCGTACTAAAATTAATAGTACATCTTCGGTGTCTGTTACAGTAACAGAAATGGAATACAAGCAAAATGTTTGGTGGATCACCTATTAAAATACAATTGTTACCACGTGCTAGGAAATAATAGAAAATAACAAATTTAATCTATTAAGATAAATGTTTTTTTACATAAGATAAAAGTCTCCCAGATCTGTGAGAGAGAAAGACAGTTAGTGTAAGATAGTTTCACAACTTTCTTTGAATAAGCGTTCATATTTGAATCTGCATCTATGGAGGAGAACTGCTTTATCCCAATGGACACTATAAGCAGAGTCAATACTGTGCTGCGCCAGACCAGACTTCAGAGGTTTGTTATAATCAATATAATATTGATGTTCTCTTATTCTTTTTTCCAAAGAACGGCCAGTTTGTCCAAAATAAGAGACATCGCATTCGCAAGGTATTTGGTAAACGCCAGCCAAAGATAGAGAAGACAGTTTATCCTTTGTAGAAGGTAATAAAGAAGAAATTTTGTTGATAGGAATATATGTTGGAATCAATTGATACTTTTTCAGAATTCTACCTATAGGTTCTGAGATTCCTGGAATGTACGGAATAGGAACTCTGCAGACTGCTGAAGAAACTGTGGATATTGGAACATAAGAGTCAAGTATCTGTTGGATTTGATTGAAGTTGTAATCATTTGATTCCATTAACTTTTTAACGATGGAAAGTTCTTGTTGTAAGATTATTGGGGAAGAGCAAACTTTATGTGCTTTATGAATTAGAGATTTAAGAATGCCAAATTTTTGAGACGTGTGGTGCACAGACTTTTTGTGAATGTATCTGCCAGTAAATGTGGGTTTTTGAAAGACGATAAGTACAGATCAATAAGTATCTCTAAAGTGGTGGGTAAAGTATTGGAAGAGATGATTAAAATCAAAATTGTGCTAGAATGGGTGCATAGGAATATGATACTCTACGGGGGGGGGAGCATGGCTTTGTCAAAGAGTGGTCCTGCATCAGTAATTTATTCATATTTTATAATAAGGTGACAGCAGAACTGGATAAAGGAAATGGCTACAATATAATATTATGATATGATGCTGTAGCCTGCCAAATGCAAAGGCATTTGACAGAATACAGCATGGAAAACTATTACATAAGTTAGAGGAATTGGAATGGATAGGGGTGGCTGATAGACAGAGGTTGGTATATGGTGGAGTGGAATCTAGGCAAATGAGGGTGACTAGTGGAGTGCCCCAGGGCTCTGTACTAGGACCACTACTCTTTAATTTGTATATTAATGATATAGCAGAAGATTTGAAGGGGACATTCAGTTGTTTGCCGATGATGCAAAACTAAGGAGAGCAATAATTGATACCTTACAAGATAATTTAAATAAATGGCAGTGTGGGCAAAGGAAAATAGTTGTCAATTCAATGTTGTAAAATGTAAAGTAATGTACTTTGGGATGAAAACATTACACACATCATATCACATTGATGGTACCAGTTTACAGGAAATTGATGACACTAGAAATCTGGATATTATGGTGAACAGAGATTTGAAATTCACAGGATATATTCCAAGAGTTAGCAAAATAGCTCAGAGGATCACTTGGATGCTGAAGAGCATGTTGACAATAAGGCTATAATTCGGCCACACGTTGACTACTGTGTACAGATTTGGTCACCTGCATTTCTTAGGGATTGGGAGGTTGTGGAGAGGATTCAGAGACGACTGTCCAAGCTGGTCTGTGGAATGTTCCCTATGAGGATAGACTGAGGATGTGTATGTATGTGGGTGGGTGGCAGAGTTTAGCTAATAGGCAGAGGAGAGGGGGATATGATAGAAAGTTACTAAAGGGATAATATAAGATTGACACAGAAGAAATTTTTCAATATATGGGGAAAACAAGGAGTCACACTTGGAAGTTGTCTGAAAATATGATCAGTAAAAGTGTTTGGACTAGTTTCGTTTCTTGGAGAACGGTTAATGAGTGGAATGGGTTGCCAGAGGTGATTGTTAGTGCTCCAACAATGAATAAGTTTGAGATGTATGATAGATATTCTGTTAATGAATAGTAGTCTCCTGTGATGACTCGTGTGACTCTATGGGGTGCCTATATGAATAATAATAACAATAAAAAATTGGAGATTGTAATCAGTGGGAAAAACAGCATAGCGATGACTCTTTCAAAGAACAAGGATGCAATGAAGGAAGATGACGAGAATATGCCTTGAATTGGACAGGGTGTAAGTATTAGACAGCGACTGCTCTATTTCTTAGATGATCAGAGGAAAGTAGGAGGAATAACAGCAGCCAGTTCAGCAGAGCAGTGCCCATGAAAGTACATATACAAAGGTGGTCTGAAATGTTCTCGGCCTAGACAATAGATGGCAACACTATCGGCACGATTTATTTTTTCTATGTTGGTACATCTGTCATATGCATGTGTGAAATTGCAAGTCATTCTATCAAGTAGTTTGCTTTATATAGCTGTCTAAAGCAAAAAGTGTTGTCTGTATCCCTTAAAATGGATAAAATTGAGTATTGTGTAGTTATAAAATTCTTTGCAAAAAGAAGATTTAACACCAAAAGAAATTCATTCAAAGTTCATAAAAGTTTATGGGCACTCTTCTTCTTCATTTTCAACAATTAAGAAATGGGCTGCCAAGTTGAAACATGGCCGTACCACCCTTGAAGATGATCCACGTGTAGGACGTCCAAAAAGTGTAACAACACCAGAAATCGTTGATCAAGTGCACAACATGGTATTGGATGACTGGTGAGTCAAAGTGCATGAAATTGCTGATACTATAGGCATTTCAAAAGAACATGTAAGATATATTTTGCATGAAGAATTGCATATGAAAAAGCTTTGCACTAAATGGGTAGTGTGCTTGCTCACAGCAGATCAAAAATGCACTCTCATGAAAACCTCTGAACAGTACTTGGAGCATTTTAACAAAAATAAAACTGATTTTGTGTATTGATTTATTGCTACGGATGAGACTTGGATTCACCATTACACACCAGAATCCAAACAGCAGTCAAAACAGTGGACAGAAGTCGATTGTTCAGCACCAAAGAAGACAAAGTCAGTTCCATCAGCAGGAAAGGTCATGGCATTAGTGTTTTGGGATGTTAAAGGCATTTTGTTTATTAATTATCTTGAAAAGGGTAAAACAATAACCGGGGAATATTATTCCGATCTCTGACTTCTATCTCTTCCTTGCTGGTCAGCGTTTTTCTTTGAATAAGGAGGTGATTGCAGCTGTAGAGGGGTATTTTGCAGATCTTACTGAGAACCACTACAGGGAGATGGGTTAATGGTGCTGGAGCATCACTAGAATAAATGTATTAGTCTTAAGGGAGATTATGTTGAAAAATAAAAATAATTTTGAAATTATAAATTCGTTTTTTCATTGTTAGGCCGAGAACTTTTGTAGATAGGTGCTTTCATTGGGAGGTGGGGCATTTTGAGTAGAGAAATTAGTGTGCATTCAATATATAACAGAAATGAAACAGAGATTACTAGGAAACAGCAACGTGTATATTCAACCATACAGCTTACACACCAAAAATACTCAACTTTCAGATAGTGACTCACATAATAAACAGAAGTCCCAACATACACAAACTTGAGCCTTACTATTCATTTCCTCACCACCATCCCCCAATCCTTGAGATGCATAATTTTAACATTCTCAGTGATACTAAACTGTGATAACTGTGATACCAAAATGATGGCATTGACTGAATAACTTATAAATGGAAAAGAACTTTTGCTCATTAGTGGCAGCACATCACAAATCAAAAAATTCCTACCACTTCAAAACTATCATATAATTATTATTATTATTATTATGTGACACCTTCAGGGAGTCCAAAGACTCATCGAGGGAGTGTGCCAACAGCATCGAACGATTGAACCCCTAACCATGCTCAAACATGCTTAACTTTTTGCGTGAGCCATTAGTAGCAGAGGCTCTACCAATCGACCAACCTTTGCTAGCTAATACGTAATTTCTACGTAATAATACGTAGAAATTTTTCTACTTGGTTATTTACTTCTTAACAGAAGTAAATTATGCAGCACAAGAAGTTCTATATTGTTTGACTTTGGTATCGTTCTGGGTCTGATGCTCATTGATGAGATCTCAATAAAGATCAAACTGATCTTAGTAGGGCCATTCCCAAAAATGCATAGTAATATACATAACTAAATGATGTGAGTTGTGCATTATAGGATTTACACATGGGTAAAGCACTAAAACAAGGATATAGTTTCTTGTGCAGTATACAAGGGGGGGGGGGGGTGTCTGAAAAGTTCTCGGCCTAACAATGAAAAAACAAATTCATAATTTCAAAATTATTTTTATTTTTCAACATAATCTCCCTTAAGACTAATATTTATTCCAGCAGTGCTCCAGCACCATTTTCCTGTCCCTGTAGTGGTTCTCAGTAAGATCTGCAAAATACCTCTCTACAACTGCAATCACTTGATTTGAAGAAAAACACTGACCAGTGAGGAAGAGTTTTAGCTTTGGGAAGAGATAGAAGTCAGAGGGAGCCAAAACTGGGGAATAGGGTGGATGTTCCAACAATTCATAGTGTAGATTCCTTAATTTTCCCATTGCCAAAACACTTTTGTGGGCAGGTGCATTGTCCTGATGAAAGATGATTTTTTTCTTTTGCAAACCAGGTCTTTATTATTTTTATTATATAACACCTCCAGGAGTCCAAAGACTCATCGAGGGAGGGCACCTGCTCTAGAACTCTCCATCACTTCACTACCTTCATAATCTACACCAGCACCATCTACCGCCGACCACCACCACTATTTTCACGGACAATCACAAACATCCATGCCCACGGTGGGATTCGAACCTGCAGCCTTTTGGCTAGAGAGCAAATATGCTAACCACTCGGCCAATCAGGCCGGCTAATTGATGCACAAAATTTTTACTCTTGTTAAAATGCTCCAAGCACTGTTCAGAGATTTTCATCTGAGCGTGTTGTTGATCTACTGTGAGCAAGCGCGGCACCTATCTTGAGAAAAGCTTTTTAATATGCAATTCTTTTCTCACGAATTTTTTCGTCTAGTCTGGTTAAAAGATCGGAATAATATTCCCCGGTTATTGTTTTACCCTTTTCAAGATAATTAATAAACAAAATGCCTTTAGCATCCCAAAACACCGATGCCATGACCTTTCCTACTGATGAAATCGACTTTGTCTACTTTTGACACTGAACAACCGGCTTCTGTCCACTGTTTTGACTGCGGTTTGGATTCTGGTCTGTAATAGTGAATCCAAGTCTCATCCATAGTAATAAATTGATGCAAAAAATCGGTTTTACTCTTGTTAAAATGCT
The DNA here is from genome assembly GCF_054136105.1 of Typopeltis vanoorti. Classification (NCBI taxonomy): domain Eukaryota; kingdom Metazoa; phylum Arthropoda; class Arachnida; order Uropygi; family Thelyphonidae; genus Typopeltis; species Typopeltis vanoorti. The sequence goes on from NC_143568.1 coordinate 45,982,892, forward strand.
CCAAGCACTGTTCAGAGATTTTCATCCGAGTGTGTTTTTGAACTGCTGTGAGCAAGCACGGCACCCATCTTGCACAAAGCTTTTTCATATGGAATTCTTCATGCAAAATATATCCTACAGATTCTTTTGAAATGCCTATATCAGTGGTGGGGAACGTCTGGCCCGTGGGCCGTATAAGGCCCGCGAAATCATTTGGCCTGGCCCTGCCAAGGCAACAACAGGTGAGACTTGAAATTCAATAAATCTAGGAGCTTTTTTCATAGCAACATAAATTTATATCAAGTGAATCATAATAATGACGTAAATTTTGAGGAAGAAGCAAGGAACATCCATTACGGAATAGGCAGGACACATATGAGTACATGACGGGACAGACACGTGAACGTTGGATATGTTCCAAATCCAAGATGCAGGATTAGAACAGCGATCAAAGCAAAATAATCACATTGCTTGCAACACACACACACTGGATAGTTATTAAAACTTAAGTGGTGTGACATCCTATAAATGGCGACTACAAAGAAAAGAAAAGTTAATGCAGAGTGTCGATCTTTCCAAGAGGGATAAATGATTATTTTTTTGTTGAAGTCAAAGGCAAACCTGTGTGCCTAGTTTGTGGCGATGTGTTAGCAGTAATAAAAAAAGCCAATCTGGAGCATCATTACAGCTCAAAACATGCTAAACGCAATGAATTGGGAGGCCAAATGCATCTGGATAAAATCAATGCTCTTCAGCAGAGTTTGAAATCACAACAAGCTGCTTTCACTAGGTCTCGTTGTGACAGAGACAACATTATTCAGACAAGTTATGTAGTGAGCGAGCTAATCGCAAAGAAGGTGAGGCCTTATGTAGAGGGATAGTTTGTGAAAGGGTGGATGGTGGCTGGTGCAGAGTTGTTAGCACCAGACAAAGTAAAATTGTTTCAGAGATTTAGTTTGTCTTGGAGAACCATCTCAGATCAGATTACTGACTTAGCACAAGATATTGAAAAAACATTGAAGGATTCTGCAAGAGATTTCCAATTTTTCTCTGTGGCTTGTGACGAGACAATGGACACAACAAATACTGCTCAAACTGGCTCATTCGTGGGATAACTGCAGAGTTTGACATGCGAGAGGAACTGCTGTCACTGGAAGCCATGCATGAAACTACAAGAGGTGAGGACTTGTTTTATCAATGAGAAAACTTGAGCTAACCTTTGAATATTTAAGTGGCGTTACTACACATGGAACTCCAGCCATGGTTGGTTCGCAAAAAGGATTAATTGCATTTGTCAAAAAAGAACTGAATCGTCTCAGTCTTGATTCAAGTGATTTAATTATATGCCAAGAAAGTCTCTGTGCACAGTCGTTGTGGCTCAACAATGTGATGTCAACAGTAGTGTCATCCATAAATTTTGTCAAAAGCAGAGGGTTTAACAGCTGCCAGTTTAAGGAGTTACTGAATGATCTTTAGTCTGAGTACGGTGAGCTTGTTTATCACTGTGAAGTGCAGTGGCTGAATTGCGTGAACATGCTCATGAGGTTTTACGAACTGCGGAATGAAGTCAAGCAGTTCATGGAGATGAAGGGGAAAACCTGTCAGGGAACTCAATGATAGCAAGTAGCTGTGTGAGCTAGCATTCATGGTGCACATTACCAAGTACCTCTCAGAGCTGAACGTCAAGCTGCAGGGGGGCCCTAACCAGCTTCTCCGCTCCCTGTTTTTAAACATGAAATCATTTGAAGCTAAATTAAGGCTGTAGAAAGTGCAACTCGAAAGGAATAACACGATGCATTTCCCCAATCTGGAAGGACAAAAGCCTTCTACAACACTTGAATATGCTGGTGAATGTGTGAAACTAATTGAGGCATTTAATGAAAGATTCAAGGACGTGAAAAGTAAACAAATGGAATTGAACATCTTTGCTACACTGATGTGAAATCGACTGATGTGCCTGATAACCTACAACACGAAATCATTCAGCTGCAAAGCGATGATGAGCTGAAAGCTAGGTACAGAAACCTCCCATTGCTTGAGTTCTATAAACGTTACATAAGCAATGATGAATTTCCCCTTTGCATGCATTGAAATATGCATCTGTGTTCAGAACAACTTACTGCTGCGAGCAGTTCTTTTCAAAACTTACCATTGCAAAGAGTCGACTGCACTCCAGACTGACTGATGCAAACCTGGAAAAGCAGTTGCGAGTAACAACATCATCAATACCAGCTAACAATACATGGCTCACCAAAGAGAAGCAGTTACAGCTATCACATTAGAGGTGAGTTAATTAACTGTTTGACCAAATATAGCAGGATAATTTTTAAGTTGATAATTTTGTATGGCATGTGAATGATGTTATAAATATCCAAATGGCCCTTGGCAGAAAAAAGGTTTACACCCCTGGGCTATGGTCTCAGCAATTTCATGCACTTTGACTCGCCAGTCATCCAATACCATATCGTGCACTTGATCAACAATTTCTGGTCTTGTTACACTTTTTGGACATCCTTCACGTGGATCATCTTAAAGGCTGGTACGGCCACGTTTAAACTCGGCAGCCCATTTCTTGGTTGTCGAAAATGGAGAAGAGTGCCCATAAACTTTTATGAACTTTAAATGAATTTCTTTTGGTGTTAAACTTTCTTTTACAACTGCATGATACTCCATTTTATCCATTTCAAGGGATACAGACAACACTTTTGCTTCAGATAGCTGTATAAAAGAAACTGCTTGATAGAATGACTTGCAATTTCACATGGATGCTTATGACAGATGTACCAACTTAGAAAAAAAAAATCTCTTGCTGATAGTGTTGCCATCTATGGTCGAGGCTGAGAACTTTCCAGACCACACAGCAAATTAATCTACTTCAACACAGTAACTTAATCTACTTTCTATTTCTAAATGAAAGATCTAGAAACCAAACATGTAAAGACATGCTTAAGTGTTAGCAGTTATTCATCTTAGTTTTGTCAGTATTAAATGCAATAATACAAAAAATAAATTAAATAACACATTTATTTTATTTTTTGCAGTCTATTATTTTGCTGGATTTGAAAATCAAGAAGTATGCTGTGCATCATGGGACCGGCTGGTTTAATGGTGCAAGGACAGCATAAGTCATACTGCACCACAGCAAAGAATACAGCAGTATATAGGACATATTTCTGTATGTATATATATATATATATATATATATATATATATATATATATATATATATATATATATATTATTTACTAAACAGTGAAAGATAAATTAGTAAATAATATGTACGTACAAAAAATTAAGTTAAACAGTGCAGTATCTACATATAAATAAAACTTATAATCAAATGTGTTTGTATAAATTAATTCTTTGTAAAATGTTAAAAATGTCATGAAATTTGTATGAGTCTGATAATATCTGCCTGAATGTATATGGACCGGCTAGATAGGTAAAAATTTCACTCCTCTCTCTCTCTCTCTCTCTCCCTTGTGTGAAGTGCTGGCACTCCACCAGAATATGATGAATGGTAAAATGTGTTGCATTTTTCACACATAGGAGAGTCATCAGGATCAGGACTTATATGGAACCTAGAAAGAACAATTACCTCTCTTCTGTTTCTACATGGACTAGACTGCCAATGCTTAATTTCAGGATTAATTTAATATCATGTAATTTGTTTTTAGTACTTCCTGCCATGATGATTGCCACTGGTCAATTAGCATTGATCTTATAAATTGTGTGTAGTCTATAATGGTACTGTCAAGCAGTACGTCAAAAATGTATAAGCAGATCTAGCAGCTGCAGCTGCAGTCTTATTTCCATATTTATTTGTACAACAGGTGTAACACCTCACAGAGCACAAGATGCAGATTATACACAGAGGAGGAGATAGTCTGTAAAGAATTCAATGAGCTGTATAAATTACACGCATTTTTTAGCAGTTTTCTTTTATATGCACAAGTGCAAGATGAATGGCATGTAATTCTGCTGCATAATTATTACAACAGAGATTTCTAATCTTGAACCATCAGTATAAATGGGCAAGAAATTAGAGTGTACTGTACATTAAACAATTGCATGTAGACAGATGGAGTATGAAACTTCTGTAGCTGATAAAGTGAGAAGTTGCAGGATGGAGTGCCATAAGGGGATGCTGTTATGCTTGGTGTAGACAATGTTGTCAATATTCATAACAAAACTTGCATAGCCTCTTTAACATGCATACGAAAAAGGACATATTGCAGTCTAACATATGATATTGAGCTTCTCAATGCAGAGAAAAGAGACTAGTCCATGTAGGATGCGCTGGAAGAGACTTTATTTTTAAGACATAATCAAGAGACAACTCTTTCTATCTAAGTGATAGAGCTGGTTCATTTGATTCCACATAAAGACTTAGGATAAGTAATGTGTGAAAAGTACCAGTAGCTATCCGTATACTCTTATGATGGACAAAATCCAACTATCGCATTATTCTGTCTTACAGAACCATACACTTTAGACCCATAATCCAACTTTGAACCTATAAGCACACGATAAAGACAAAGATAAAAATCAATTTGCATCCCATTCAGTAGAGCAGTGGTCTCCAAACTGTTTTGATCGCGAATCCCCAAGACAGAAAAAATAAATAGCGCATACCTCCAATTAATTGAGCAAAAAATCTATTGTAATAAGTATTATAAAGAGGAAATATGCCTTGTATCATCATATAATAATTAAAAACGCTAGATATTTTTACACATAATTTTTATTATTAACAGCTTACAAACATATTTATTACAATATTTAATGAACAATGGCCTTGCATTTCTTTCATAATTTCTTGAACTTCTGGTTTGATGGCTTCTGATACTGTGATACGAAGGTCTGGTTCCAAGTTTAATTTATTTCGATATTTGGTTTTAATACCTGTCATTGCAGAAAATGATACCTCACATAAATAAGTAGAACCAAACGGTAGGTGTGCATCATTTGCTGTGTTTACTAAATTGCTATACTCAGACTTCAGTCCTATCCACCAATTATGAAGAGATTTCTGTTGAAATTCATTTTTCAAAGTTGTGTTGTATCTAATGTCAATTAATTGCTCTTGAAAAATAATCGGAAGGTGGTCAATTTTTACATTTTCTGCAATTGAGTATAAAATCAATTGAAATTCTTTGGCAGGAAGATCTGTGAATAAGTTATTATTATTATTTTCGGGCTACTCCAGGGAGTCCTTAGACTCATCGGGGGAGGCCCTAAACATCATGTCCACACAACTATACGACATTCTCACAGTATCTATCATACCTTGCCTTGAACTCGCTCACTGTCATAGTAAAGTAAAGTTACAAAAATATGTCTCTAAACTTTTTAAATGTGCAGATATTAGACTTTTTGTGTGTTTTACATTTACATTATTTACTGTAACGAAATCAGATAAAGATGGAAACATTTCTAAACATCCCTTTTCAAATTTCTCTCTCTACAGCACCATTTTCTTTCGAAATGCAGTTATTTTCTCATTCATTGTTAAAATGTTACCTTTTCCTTGAAGAGACAAATTAAGCATGTTTACTTTTTCAAAAATATCAGCTACATACCATCATCATCATCAAATTCCTGCCATGTACCCTCAAGGGGTGTACAGGATATGACAGTACTACATGAAAAATTTACATCATTACTAACTTCCTATCTACAATTTTCCTCCAAATCAGTCTGTTACTTGTCAAGACTCCAACATTATCAGATCTTATATTTCTATCGTCTAAGGCACTTTGTACCGTATCAATCCACCTATATCTTGGTCTTCCTCTGGGTCGTTTTCCTGCCAACCTGGCAGAGAACACTTGTTTTGCTAATCTTTCCTCTCCCATTCTATTTAAGTGACCATACCACCTGAGATTAGCTCTGCTAATGCATTCCTGGATGCTGACAATGACAAGTTCTTTCCTAATATCCTCATTTTTAATATGATATTGCCATTGATGCCATCTCTTCACGCCTCTAATCTTTCTCAGGACTCTCATATCTGCGGTCTCTAGTCTTTGGTCAAGTGTTTTACTTCTGACCCACCTCTCGGATCCATAAGTTAAAACGGGTTTGAACACTGTCTTGTATACAGCTAATTTAGTGTTCCGACTAATTTCTCTCTTATTCCATATGAATTTATTCAATTGACTTCCCACCATACCAGCTTTGCTGATTCTGTTGTCGATTTCTATATTTAATTTACCATCTTCAGTAAAAATCATGCCTAAGTAACTGAAATGTTTTACTTGTTCCACAGGTTCTCCATTCACAACACAGTTGACATTTTCAATGATTCTGCCTATTTTCATTGTCTTTGTCTTTTTATTGCTGACCTTCATACCATATCTATTACAACAGCTATTCAATTTAGTCACAGAATTTTGCAGACTTGTAGCGGATTTATATAGAAGTATAACATCATCCGCATAAAGCAAAGGGCTGACATTAAAATCTCCAATTTTGATATCAGGTTTAATGCCACTTTCCTTCATAATGTGATCCATATAGATAATGAATAACAGAGGGGATAATGTACATCCTTGTCTCACACCAGATTTAACATTAAACCATCTTCCTGTACTTCCTTCAATTCTAACTGCTGACTTACAACTCAAATAAAGACTAAGTATTGCTTGATATAATGCCCCATCGACACCATATAACTGCAGCGTATTGAATAGCTTCTCTCTTGGCACCTTGTCATATGCCTTTTCCAAATCGACAAAACTTAAATACAGATCTTTGTTATATTCCCATGCTTTCTCGACTATTTGTCGTAAAGTGAAGATCTGATCCTGAGAGCCTCTATTTGGCCTGAATCCAGCTTGTTCTTCAAACTTTTCTTCCACAATTCTTCTCAACCGTTTCTCAAGTATACTTGCATAGATCTTGCTAGGAACACTCAATAGGGAAATACCTCTGTAATTCTCACATGCAGTTTTATTTCCGTTTTTATATATGGGTACTATGAGAGCTCAACTCCAATCATCGGGAATTCATCCCTCAGTCCAGGCTTTCTGAACTATGCAGTGCAGCCACTGTAAGACTTTTATACCACCATACTTCAGCATTTCTGGTCGAATATCATCTACTCCTGCTGCCTTTCCACATTTCAAGCCTTTGATGGCTTTTTCTACTTCAAGTATGGATATGTATTCCTGACTGCATGCCTGGTCAGTGTTTTTTATCACTGTGCTGTCATCACTGCTTGTTTCATTTAGCAGTTTTTCAAAGTAATTACTCCATACTTCAAGGATATCTTTTTCTCCTGTTTTCATGTCACCTTTATCATCTCTAACTCCTTTTACAGCACTCTTTCCTCCATTCCTAAGCTTCTTCAACAACCTCAAGAATATTTTGCCACCTTCTTGATATTTATTTTCTATATTCTTGCCAAAGTCCTCCCATGACTTTTGTTTAGCTAGTTTTACACATTGTTTAGCTTTCTTACATTTGTCTCTGTATTCTGTAAGAGTAAAAGCTGACTTATTTGCCAGGAACTTTTGATATGCTTTCTTCTTTTCCTTCACTGCCTCTTTAACTTCCTGTGTCCACCAGGGAGTTCTGATTTTTTTATCTTTGCACACAACCTCACCACATGCTTCTCTGGTAGAATCAATCAATGTTTTCTTCAGAGTTTGCCACTGAATCTCCAAGGTTTGATTCCTGTTCTCAAACTCTTTCATTTTCTTTTCAATAATCTTTCTGTATTTTAGTCTACAGTTCACATCTGAGAGCTGCTCAACTTTTATTCGCTTTAAAACTTTCTTACATGTTATTCTTTTCAATATGAAATTCAATTTTATCCTGCTTAAGACTAAATAGTGATCACTTCCAATTTCAAATCCTCTGTACACTCTGGTGTCCTGTACCAGGGAGAAAACATCACTATCAACAATAACATAGTCAATGAGACTTTTCTTATTCCTAGCCTCTTCTCTCCATGTGAATTTGTGCACATTTTTATGTTGGAACATGGTGTTAGTAATAACCAGTCCATGTCCTGAGCAGAAATCCAACAGGTATTTGCCATTATTATTAGCTTTGCTCTTTTCTCGAAATTTTCCCAAAATATTTTTATATGTCTAACAATCATTTCCTACTCTGCTATTTAGATCCCCAACAAGGACCAACTTTTCCTTTTTCATTGTGTCAGTTGCTTTTTCTAAAGCATCAAAAAATTCCTCCACTTCTACCTTAGTAGAACCTTCTGTGGGACCATAGGCACAAATAAGTCTCATTGTCCAGTTCCCCATTCTCATATTTGCCCACATTACTCTACTTGAGACTGACTGCCATTCAAGAAGATTAGCCTCATATTTTGTGTTGAATACTATGGCTACTCCTTCTTTTCCTTGATTGTCATTGCCTGAATATAACATTTTGTATTTATTGCTCAGAAAGATCTCACCAGTTTTGGTCTTTTTTGTTTCAGTCACCCCTATTATGTCGATCTGGTACTTATCTAATTCCTCAGCTAGCTCCATTTCTTTGCCATTCAGGCTTCTTACATTGATAGTACCGATCTTTAACACTGGTGATGTTGAGTTGGGGTTTGTTTTCAGATTTGTTCCAGTAGCTGACTTTTTGCTGTTCGCCCTGGTTCCCTGGCGAAAACAACGGGGGCCTTGTTTAACCGGGCGATGCCCCAGCCAGCATGAAATTTTGTCATGTTGTACCATCATTTTTTATTTTGGTTTAACCAATAAGAATACAATTTGGCCGGCTAAATCCCAAATTGCCAGCCCATCCTCGTTCGTTCAGTATCAAAGTAGATACCCAACAGGGTGCACCACGAGAAGGTGAGGATTGGACATTAGGTCAGAAGCCCTGGTCGGTTCTCCGCATTCCTTTAAAGGTTATGTGGAGGTCTCCTCTCAGTTATACAGCTTTGACCCTTAAGCACCCCAGCTACATACCATAGTATTAATAACCACTTATCGTCATTGAAAAGATCTGCAAATTTCTTATCTTTATCCAGTAGGAAAATGCGTAACTCATCTTTTAGTTCTATACCTCTCTTAAGCACTTTTCCTCGAGATAACCAACGAACCTCCGTGTGGTATAGAAGATTTTCGTGGATACTGCCCATCTCTTGACACACCGTAAATATTTTACTATTCAAAGGCCTCGTTTTTATAAAATTAACTATATTGATAACATCTTGCAGTATTCTGTGTATATCAGGCTGCATTTTTTTTGCCGCAATAGCTTGCCTGTGGATAATACAATGAATGAATTTGACATGTGGTGCTATTTCGGTTACTTTTCCTTTGAATCCTTTCTTTGTACCAATTAAAGCAGCTGTTCCATCGCTAGTTATGCTTAAACAGTTTTTTCACAAAATATTGTTTTTAACAAAGAAGTTATTTACTGTTGAGAAGATATCTTCCCCTGTACATCTTTCCTGAAGTGCCTCACAAAAAAGTAGTTCTTTGTGTAATTCATTATTAAATTAATATCTAGTAAATACCAATAACTGAGACATGTTGGCAACATCTGTGCTTTCATCAAGCTGTATAGTAAATTTCCCACATTGAGTCATTTGTTTTAATAGTTGCTTCTTTAAATTATCTGCAATGATTTCTATACATCTACCAATAGCATTTGCTGATAAGGGAATACATTTTAGTTTATCTGCATATTCTTTTCCATGGATTATTTCTACCATTTTTATGGCAGTTGATAGTACAAGTGTTTCCCCAATGGTGTGTGGCTTTTGGTCTTTTGCAATTAAGAATGCAACCTCAAGGGATGCCTCCAAATATTTATCGTTAATTTCAGTGAATTTTTTTAAGTTGTTGGATTGAGAATTACATGCCTTCAAACATCGTTCAAAGAATTGTAAAGATTTATGTTCATGTTCAGGATGTTCAGTTTTTAAGTGTCTTACTAATAATGATGGTTTCATACTTTCATTTCATAGCGTCTCATGACACAATACACAAGTAGGACGAGGTTCATTGTTGACTATCGTCGATGTAAATCCCCATTTCAAGTAGTCTTCTTGATAATTTCGCACTTTTTTGGGCAAGGTTTTGTTAAGTTTCAGATTAATGTTTTTATCACTTAATTTGACTGATAACGAACTTGTTTGAATAGAAGAATCAATCCTATCTTTTCCTTGTTGTTCGTCTGATGTAGAAGTACTATCATAGTTATCTTCAATTCGCGGTTTCTTTGGAGGAAATTTTTTTTAACCATTTATCCATTTCATGAGGGTTAATTTGTAAAATTTAAATAAAATTCATTTACTATTGATAATATCAAACACTTTTAAAAAATATAAGCAATTTTGATAATATTAATTCACTATTTCTAGTGTAAACATAAAATAAGCACAAAAAGACGTTGGAATTGCACAGAAACAATATATACTAAAAAATCGCTAAACTTACTACTAATAGTCAAATAATTAATACAACTGTGATGTCATCTGTAGATAGCAGGATAACTAAGCAATTTTCCTTCTCTAGTTGGGCTTGTCAACAGTAGGATGCTCTACAAACAATGGCAATGATAAGAAGTAAGAGATTTACTCCCTAGTTTTTAAAAACATGACAGATTTGCCATGGACGATTATGTGTGCCAAGTCGCCCAATGTGCGCTACTCGCAAATATAAGTTTACAGGATCTTTATAACCTCTTTGTCTATATTAGATATATGTTTAATTGATGAAAGAAAGTAATATTCTTTATCTTTAATTAATTACTTCATTTTTTCCTATCAATATAAAACTTTTTTTTGACGTACCCCCACATATCGACTCCCCCCCCGGGGATACGCATACCACACTTTGGAGACCACTGCAGTAAAGGACAGAGTGCAAAAGAGATTCAACGCTCTCTTGCACTTTTCTCCTAGTTGATAAATGTGCAAGGAATGCAAGTTTTCTGTAATAGATGAGATCCAATAATTTGGCTTCTGTTGCTACTGGAATAACAGTGGGTCCATTCTTAATTCAGGATCTTGGAAAAGAATGCATTTTCGACAGAAGTGTACTTAGACACTTTTACTGACTGAAAACCTAAACCCATCACTAAGAGCCAATCGAGAGACACGATCAATCGCTTGCTGAAGCTGCCTTTCAATTATCCTCATGTTACGAAAGTGACAGTAAACCATAAGTCATCAACATATAGAACAGTTTCCTCCCACTAAACAGTGGGAGGAAACTGTTCAGTGATTGAGAGCAAAAGTTTCACACTTAAAACAGTGCGCCTTGGGGGAAAATCCTTTTCTTGATGATGTGGACAAGACCGCGTATTTCCCACTTTGACTTGGAAAGCTTGACTGGAAAGGAAGCTTTTAATAAATGTGGGAAGGTGTCCTCTGAGATATAGGTTGTAGAGGTCTTTCAATATGCTGTAACTTCAGGCTATGTCATAAGCTTTTTCCATGTCAAAGAACACTGAATCCAGATGTTCTTGATTCAGGAATATGCAAGTTTCTCTTATAAAAGTTTCTAAACAGACGAAATGGTCTAAAGTTAAAAGTTAAAATGTCTAAGAACGTCACATTAGGTATTGGAGAGAAGATCATTGCTTTCTAAATACGAGAAGTCTGATATTAACCATTTTCTCTAACATCTTACAAAATGTACAAATGCAGCTTGCCTGTGTTGGATCCTTTCCTGATTTTGGGATAGCAATGACAACTGACTTATGTAAAGAATCTGGAAACTTTTCATCTGCAAGTATTCTCTTGTATATTAAGAGAAGGAGATCCATAGAAGATGCTGGAAGATATTTTATCATTTCATAATGGATTTCATCAGACCCTAATGCAATAGGGTGAGACAGTAAAAAGAGCTCTTTTTAGTTCCTTCTTGCCAAATGGTAGGTTGTATGGCTGAAGCCAATTAGTAAAAATTTAGCTGCTGTTTCTCTTGTTGCTCTTTCCAGTGGTGCACTCAGGATTTGATCTTGGAGGGGGGGCCAAGTACTCAAGATTTAATCCTTTTTTTGGGGGGGGGGGGGAGTTGAGTAGACGCTTTTGAGAATACACACTACGCATTGCATACGACCTATGACTGAGCATCTGCAGTGATCGCCAATACATGATACCCACGATCACTGGCCGGCTCGGTCAAACAAAACATATTGCCCAAGCAATACTTTGTTCACCTTGCGTTCACAACGGCCGTGATTCCTGAGAGTATCTCTCCTTATGTGACCGCTAATTCATAAGTAGTATAGAAATAGAAGACACGACACAACATAAATAAAAAAAATGTAAAAAAATAATTTTATTTTTTTATTTTTTCCTTTTTCTTTTTTTTTTTTGGGGGGGGGGGGGGGGGGGGGGCAGGGCCCCTTGGCCCCCTCCATATTAAAAATTCAGGAGGATATAAAGCTGTTGCTGAGATTCTGGCAAAATTTCCTCTCAAAACATCTGTAATAGCTTTGTGATTAGCAACAACCCATCCATTATGGTGTAAGGTACACAAACAGCGTATTCTGCATCCCTTTAATTTTCCAGATTTTATCCCATACAATTTTTGCACTGGTTGTTTGATTAATTTATAAGGTAAGTCAGATCCAAGATTGTTTAGGATTATGACGAGTCACATAACATGCTTGGCCCAAATACATTAAATAGCTATTAGGTTCGATGTGATAGAGTATCTACGAAATATATTCCATGTGTTGATCTTTTTTTTTGGTTGCTTGGCACTTAGGGTTCCACTAAGGATGGAGTGGAAATTGAGATGATGTTTTTGAATTGAGGCTGTTACTGCCGGGACAAAGCAGTCTGTTACATACTTTACTGCTTCACTGATAGGTGTTTTCACTGACTAAATCAGCATTAAATTTTGGAAGATGGGAAAAAGTATTCCAGTCAGCCTAGTGACATTTCCATATGAGCATCCAAGTAGGAGAACATGGTTCGTATGAAGACATTGTGTAAATAACGGGAAAATGATCACTTCTGTAGATGTGTTCTTCGACATCCCTTGTGAGTATTGGAAAAATGGAAGGGGAGCAGATCATAAGATCAATTGCAATGGGTAGGCATACGGAAGAAAGTAGTGAGTCCATTATTCAAAAGGGAAAGGTCATTATTATCACAGATTCATTCAATGGTACAACCTTGTCCATTTGTGTTGGCATTACTCCACAGAGTATTGTGCCCATTAAAGTCACCCATAAGAAGCATGGGCTCAGGCAGTTACAACATAAGGTTATCAAGATCGATTTCATTTAACTTAGCACCAGTGGTAAATAAACTGAACAGACTGTAATACGAAATCCCATGGATAGGCAAGTCACTACTGCTTCCAGAGCAGTATTAAGATAGACATGATGGAAAGGGGTATGACTGCCTACTAGGATAGCTACACCACCATGAGCAGGACCATGTCCAGTTTTCCTTAAAAATAACAATGAAATTCCTTAAGACTCACTTCATTTTAAATGTTTCCTGCAGAAACAGAAGGGCTTGTGTTTCTGCAGCAAAATCTTGATACCACTGATATTCTTGAAAAACCTATAACAGTTCCATCGCAAAAATTTTCCTATTGTTTTGGCTTTGTAGAATTATTATTTATTATTATTATTATTATTATTATTCAACACCTCCAGGGAGTCCAAGGACTCATCGAGAGGAGGGCACCTGCTCTACAACTCTGTCGCCACCATTCAACCACCAACTGACCACAACTACACCGATGCCATCTATCACCGACCACCACTGGTATTTCCACAGACAATCACAAACATCCATGCTCACAGTAGGATTCAAACCTGCAGCCTTTTGGCTGGAGAGCAGATACGTTATCCACTCGGACAACCAGGCCAGCACTTGCCAGTTTTTGAGAGGTTGATGGCTTACCTTTGGCAAGTTTATATTTATCAATTCATTTTGGGAGGTATGGATGGCCAGTGTCCATCTCTTCCTCTAGAAAAATATTCAATACTTCATTGGGTGTGTGAGGATCATTTTGTTTAATTTACTTTCAGTGGATACTGAAGTATCCATTTTTTCTGTGGGTGTCTGGTTTTTTTTTATCTTTAAGAGATATCCTTGGCATAATTTTATTGACAAGTGGATTCATATTGAATGGAACCATTTTTGGAGTTGTTTCTGGAATGAGACAATAGGTCATGCAATCAATGTGCTCAACAGAGAAGCATTTACGATCATAAAGTTCGAGTAGGTGAAATGATCAGGTGGTGGAATAAATATACGTGTTTGAGATGCTGTTGACATTTTCTTGGCTGCCACCTTCTCAGCATAAGAGAATCTCAGAACAAGTGTAGTGGTGGCTAACTTCCTTTTTGCATCCTGATATGAGATATTTTGTTCTGTTTTAATTTTTTGTATTTCTTTTTTTATTTTTCCACTTCTGACATGCACAAGAGTAAGCTGGGTGATCTTCCTGACACTTGACACATTTATCTTTCTTTGCAGACCAAGATTTGTTATCATGCTCTTTACTACCACATTGGACACAGGTGGTAGAGCTATAGCAGGCAGTTTGGGCATGCCCATATTTCTGACATTTAAAGCATCTTAGTGGATTAGGGATGTACAGTCTAATAGGACAGATGACATACTCTGCTCTTACAGAATGATGGAGGCTTAGGTGTATCAAAAGTAAGGATGTTCCTGGTCAGAACCGGTATGTTTACATAAGGTAGGGCAGAATTACTACTGGTAAGGAGGAAAAAGTGAGAGCACTGCATAAGATCTCTTCAGTGGCACTCAGGATTTAATCTTGGAGGAGGGCCGAGCACTCAAGATTTAATCTGGGGGGGGGGGGGGGAGCGAGTTGAGTAGACGATTTGAGAATACACACTACGCATTGCATACGAGCTATGACTGAGCATCTACAGTGATCGCCAATACATGATACCCGTGATTTCCTCTGGCTCGGCTCGGGCAAGGGAAGTAGCGCCCGAGCACTATTTCGTTCGCCTTGCATTCACAGCGGCCAGGATTCCCGACAGCTATAGGGTATTAGGGTATTCTCACCTTATGTGACAGCTAATTCATAAGTAGCATAGAAATGGAAGACATGACACAACATAAATTAAAAAAATAAATAAAAGAATTTTAATTAGGAAAAGATTTTTGGAAATTTTTCTAGTGTTTTTTTTTTCCCCTTTTTCTTTTTTTTTGGGGGGGGGGCAGGGCTCCTTTCCCCCCTCGCTGGGTGCACCAATGCATCTCTTAGTAACATAAGCCACAGTAACATAGAGAACAAGCTGTTGGGGATCAGAGACTCAGTGTCTTCAGCATTATTTGAGAAGTAGGGAAACAAGGTTGAATGGAAATGAAATGAGGCGAATGTTACCAGCAATGGAATCCTGATTTTTGCAGCAAGTCATCTGCAAAATCAGGATTCCATTTCTCAGTCAAGTGAGCATCATATTATAACTCGAAATAGTTCCATATATGTAGAATATGGTGACAGCTAATGGAATACTATTGTGTGAAAATGCTGAATTTAAGATGTTGCTACCTCCAGTAACAGACATACTACTTCCCGTATTTCATGAAGGCTGAGGTCATTGTCCTATGTTGGCTCCAGTCACCAGTTGCTTAACTTTTCCTACTAATGTTGGATTATTCAACACTCAGTCTTTCCTCAGAGTATCAGGATCTAGTGAAGATACACAAGCATTAGTTCCTTGTTCTATGTCATCTAAGTCATCTGCATTATTGTCATATTACACAGGACATAACCAACATCAAACTTGGTGACCTGTCATTTGGAGAGCCTCCCATATCATCTGTTGCTTGTTCTTCATATGATAATTGTAGTTCCATGATAAAGGATGAGAATACATTAGGAGTGCTTGCTGTACCTGGTTCAGGAAATCATCAGTTAGATACATGAGACCCTCAGTCACAGGTGCCACTAAAGGGCATCTGAAAGGAGCTTGATGTTGGCACAGAAAAGAAAGAATCACTGGCACTTGATTGCAAGTCAATTCTCATGTCTGCTATCTAAGTTGAGGAGGAACAATGCATCAGTTAACTGTCCATCAAATACTGATAATGATGCTTCTGATGCTCATAGTGGTGCTCAGAAAGGAGGTAGAGGGAATGCAGACTGAGCTCAGTGCATTGGACAGTAACCTTGAGATTACTTTAGCTGATGTAACCAGAACAGAATTAGGTGGGAGAATTTAGTGAATGAGAGAGAGCAATTGAGAGCACAAAAGTGACAAGAAATTGAGAGAATAAAAGAACAAGGGAGCAAGAGGAAATGAGAAGATACTGTGAGAGTGAGGGAGTAAGGAAAAGAGAGATGATGGAAATATGAAACTGGGAGCGTGACATAGAATAGTATAGAAAGGAATGACTGAGACATGCTAGTGTGGCTGGGAATGAAGCTATGAATGGTATAATATGTGGCAAGCCAATGATTAAGGGTATGGCAAACAGAATGCCTGAAGAGTGCTTGCCTGGTGAAACAACATAGAGGATGACTTTGGCAATAAAGAGAGCATAATGTGAAGGAGATGACAGTGATTTGGAACAAATGACTCAAGAAGTAGTGTTAATCGGGTGGCAAAGGATTTAAGAACAATGTCAGAGATCGTGAAGCAGAAAAATTTCAAAGAAAAAACGGTAGTGTACTTTCTTGTCTTTTGACAACTATGAGTTGAGAAGAAGAGCAGTAATAATGAGTGATATGACTGAATCTGAATCTGAGAAAAAGATATGATTATCTTTTTCTGTCAGCTTACAAGTATGGTTATGTTCTCCATGTCAGGGGACTAGCCTGACGATGGAATAGTTCAGTGGTAGGGCTGCTACCTTAAGGCTTCTGAACTCGCCTTCTTCCGAATTTAAACCCATAGGAGGAATAGGGTATATTGAAGGGGAAAGGGTAGTTTATAGAGAGGGAATAGTTGTAAGGCCAGAAATGAATAGACCCCATGGCCCTCGAGTACTCTAGCACAAGGGTCATAAAGTAAGAAGAGTTGGCTGATAAGGCCTTTTAGGAAAGATTAAAGTAAGTGGGTCTTCCTCAAAGTAGAAGAAGGAGAGGATATATCCAGCTAGGGGTTCATGGGAGTGCCGCTTCCCTTACAATCAAGATGATTGCCCCTTATGGCCCTGTTGGTCCACGAGTCCTTATTCAGTATATTCGGACCACCCCACCATATATATATATACACACACACGCACGCGCATGTACACACACACACACACACTTGGTGGGCTCCCCCATCCGCCACCCAGGGGACGCGCTCTCTAGGGGTTACAGGGTCCCCTGAGAGGAAAATTAATAGTATATTCCAAAAAAGGAATCGTGGAACTATTAAGTTTTAATGTGGAATAAGTATTGATAAATAAAAGGGATATATATTGCTATAAATCGTTTTAAAAGGAATATTGAAGGAAACACTAATTGAAAGATTTATAGTAGATTCCAAAAAAGGAATCATAGAACTGTAAGTTTTTTTTTTATTTGAATAGTTAAGACTGTCAATAAGCATTTTACGAATAAAAGAAGAATTTGCTATTTAAGTTCTAAAGGAATGTTCGAGAAATCTCTGATTAGGAAGTTTCATCTGTATTAAGAATGCCGGATCCGACTATTATTCTACTGAAGAAAAGAGACAGAATTAAGTTTGGAACAATTAATGTGTGCTACATGAGTGATGAAAAAGGATCCTGTGAAAATGAAGAATAGAGTCATATATCTTCGGAAAAGGGCCTTGATTGACAGAGAAAGAAACTGGCTATGAACATTTTGTAATTGTGCAAACAAAGTGTTTAGTCTAGTCTTAAGTGTAAGTTTATTTTTAAAAGGCCTTGGATCCAATTAATTTTGTAATTAGTTATGTAATATTTGTTTGAAGTGTATATATATTGTTTATATTAAATGTGTTTATTTTGTATTTTGGTCTTGAGTCAGTGATTATTTGGATTCTGAAAGAGTTAAGGTCATTGCACCAATTGGAGTGAACCCTTGTGCATATAATAATATATAGGTACACTCGGTAATAAATTAAAAATAATTGTTAGAAACAGAGATCATCTCTATGGTAGGATTAAATATTAAGATATAATATCTATGAATAATCTCCTCAATATAAAAATCCACCAATCATTAACAATGGCACAGTCGATGACAGGATTGGTTATGACTTAACTTTAATTTAGAATCCAGAAAGTAAATCTTGACTCAAGTAAATTGGCTACAGGAGATAGCAATATTAGTAGTGAAGTTTCTTCAGTTAAAGATGAGGAATTTTTTAGGTTAATTAATCCAACTTTAGTAATACCTTCTTTCTCAGGAGATAGTAGTGAAAGCGTAGAAACATTTTTTGGATATGCAGAAAAAATTAGAGATTTAGGAAAATGGTCAGATTTTCATTTGTTGATTATACTTCGGAATAAATTGTTGGGCAAAGCCAAAACATTCTTAAACACATCTCTTTTATTAAGAGACACTGACAGTTATGCAACTTTTAAAAGAGTGCCAATATCAGAATTTTCAAGTGTAAGAGAATTAGGGCCTAACATTTGGAAAATTCATCAGTGCATCCAAGGTAGTAGGGAGTCTGTTTCAGAATACTATCATAGACTTTGGAACATTGCTCATGAATTTAATGTTTCATCTGAAGAGAAATCCTCTTCGGAATGGTTGCTGTTTAATCAATTTAGACATGGCCTTAGAGATAATTTAAAAGAAACAGCATACAAGAAAAAGGTTAAAAATCTTGAACAGTGTTTTGAACTTGTTAAAGAAAAGGAAGAGAGATTTAGAGATATATTTCATTCCTCAAACAATAATCAGGTGAACTTTTCTCAGTATAATGAAACTCATTCTCTTAACACAAAAGTTATTCAAAAATTTAAAGGTACTAATAAAAAGAAACAGTCTAAGGAAACTTCTGTGAATTTCACTAAAGATATTCCAGAATCTGAGTCCAAGGTACAATTATATGATTTGGGAAAATTAGAGGAACTGAAAACATTTCATAGTGAAGAAATAGAAGGACAACAGAGACCAATAGTGCAAGGACAGGAACTTCTGTTTAAAATGATATCTGATTTAACAATATCCAAGAGTCTTACAGATAATCAATCTTTATCTTGTAAATCTAATGCTATTGACAGGAATAAAGCATCTCATAGGAGATATGTTCCAAAATGCTTTAGATGCAATAACCCCGGGTCATTTTGCTAAAGACTGTTATGTTAGAGATAAATCTTGTTTTCAAAATAAGAAATCAGAAAATAAAGAAAAATCTGGAAATAGTTATTACTCCAATATCATACTGGCAAGGACAGAAATGTCAAACTATTCACTAGACATGGGTAATGCTAAAGACAGCTCCAACCCTAAAAAAGAGTTTGATGTATCATTAGCTCCTTATGCTAATGGAGGTAATCCTTTGACAATTTTACAAGGATTTATTGAAGATGTGCCTTGTGAAATCTTACTTGACACAGGTGCACATATCTCACTCATTTCTTATAGCTTGTTTAACAAAACTAAATCTCTAATTCCAAATGATATTTCAGTTTTAAGTTATCCAATTAAATTAAAGGGAATATTTGAATCAGAAATTTCAGCTGATAAGCAAATAAATATTTTTATTTCAATTCCTTGTTTTCCATTGAAAGTTTATCATCCATTAATAGTTCTTCCAGAATCCTCAAATCCAAATGTACAAGTAATATTTCGAATTGATTTTCTGAAATGTCACGGTTTTGCATGTAATTTTGTTGATAATAAAGTGTCATTGTGTGGACTAGAATGCCCATTGTCACCTGATTTCCGTTTAGACAGGAAATTAGGTGACAATGGAAAATTAGAGCAGTCTCCTGAAGTTTTCCAAGATACTAATGATAATGATCAAGTGTTCAATATTGAGACTCTAAAGAATAAGGAACCTAGTTCACAAATTTGGGAAAAGGATAAGATTGTCCAAGCTCAGAAAGATGATCCCATACTCAAAACTATCTATAAAGCAGTATTGAAGGGTGAAACTCAGCTAGATACATTTTTGAACCTGGAAAACTTATATTTTGATAAAGATGGGTTACTCTTATCTAGACAAATGGAAGACTGAAAGTGAAAATATTGGCACCAACTCAAATGATTCCTTGGATCATGTACACTTTCCATGATTCAGACTTGGCAGGACACCAAGGATTTTCTAGAACTTGGGAAAGAATAAAGGATCGTTACATCTGGAAAGGTATGAAGAGTGATAGACACACATATGTCAAATCATGCCATAAGTGCCAAATAAGATCCCCTTTCAGAGGAAAAGCTCCATTACAACCATTTCCAATTCCAACTAGACCTTTTCAGGCTGTTGCTATTGATGTAGTAGGTCCACTACCAATTACTAAAAAAGGCAATAGGTATATTCTAGTAGTCATAGACATGCTAACTAGATTTCCTGAAGCAGTGTCAATGAAGGATCAAACTGCAAAGACTATTGCAAGAAAGTTTTTGAATATGATAATTTGTAGATATGGAACTCCTCAGACCTTACTTTCAGATCAAGGAGCAAATTTCACATTTGAACTGTTGTTATTATGTAAATTACTCAACGTTAGGAAGATTTTTACAACACCTTACCACCTACAGTGTAATGGTATGTGTGAAAGGATGAATAGAAATATAAAGCAAATACTTTCCAATCTGGCAAACACTAAAATGAATGATTGGGACACATATATTTCTCAAGCATTATTTGCATGTAGATCTGCTTTTCATTCTGCTATCAAAGAAAAACCATCTTTTGCTTTATATGGCTTTGATCCAATTTTTCCTAATGAACTTGTTTCAGTCATTCCTAATACAGGATATAATGACATAAATAAGTATCTGGAAACAGTAGTAGATAAATTTTCCACTACTCACAGATTAGTAGGTGAAATAAGTAGATTAAGTTCTCAGAAAACTAGGCAGTATATAAATCGTTTTAGAAAGTATAAGTCATTTGCACCAGGTGATTTAGTATTGTTAGATGATAAATCTAGTTTAATAAAATCTAGATGATAAATCTAGATAAATAAAAAAAAGAGTTGGGAAATTAGGAAGGAAAGCTTTAGGTCCATATAGAATTTTAGACAAATTTTCTCCTGTGAATTTTAGGATTCAAGATGTCAAAAATCCTAGTAAAATTTTAAATGTACACTCTGATAGGTTAAAAAGGTACTTTTTAGAGAGTAGAAATTTAGTTACATTAGGAGACAATATGAATAAAATATTGAAAAATGAGCATAGTTTTCCTAGTACTAATTGTAAAAAAGTAAAAAAGGGAATAGTTTTAAAGCTCATAATTCAAATATGCAGCAAAGGAGCAAATTTAATTTGGGTAAAACAAAATCTAATGCAGGAAATTTTCGAAATATCAGGGTACATAATTCAGATAATGTACAATGTAAGAGTGATGATGATCAATCTGACTCTAACATTGATGAAATAGTAGCAGAATATCATAGGTTAGTTAATATAGAGTTAAATAAGCCAGAGGAATATGAAAATATCTCTAATTTAGTTAATAAGGATAAAGAATCTCAACTTGTAGAATCTCAGACACCTGTAGAATTTGATTCTGATAGTGATGATTCTGTAGATTTAGGGCATAATTCAAATAATTTAAATGAAATATTTGAAAGGTATAGAAATGAAATTTGTAAGTATAGTAAATTAGAAGATGTAAATTCTGAATCATCTCTAGCATCAGATGATTCTGAAACTAGTGATTCCAAAAGTGTAAATAATGAAGAGCAAGAATCATGTTATTTTTTAAGATCTAGGAATAAGCATTAAAAGTTTTGTTTAGATATAGGTTAAATATTTAAAAAAAATTTTTTTTACAAAAAAAAAAAATTTTTTTTCAGTGAAAGATGAAACTGATGTAAAAATAATCAAAATTAAAATTCTGAATATTTTTACGTATTGTTTATGTTAGTATGTTTATTAGTTTTGTTTTCATAACACGCATTGTCGGCACTTGCGATGTGCCTGTTATGGAAATTGTTTTGTTAAAAGTGATATGTAAAGCAGTTAAAAATTTATGTACTTACCAGATTTGAATAATTGTGTTACTTCAAACAAATTTTATTGTAATTTAAAATTATCAAAAGTTGTGTTTTATGAGGACATTCTCTTATCGCTAACGGAGACAAAATGTCAGCCATTACACAGTACTTAGTTTCTCACTTGCCACGGAGTGCGCATGCTCGCCGAGAAGTTTGATGAGTGATTGACAGCTGACAAGAAAGCGTTCGGTATCTGAGTAACGGCTGTAAACAAGAGAGCGTTCGGAAGGAATTTAGAACACTGGCCGGCAGATATGTAGATTCTGAGGAACTTGAATTTTTTTTTTATGTGACAGTCGGGGGAAAATTAATAGTATATTCCGAAAAAGGAATCGTGGAACTATTAAGTTTTAATGTGGAATAAGTATTGATAAATGAAAGGGATATATTGCTATAAATCGTTTTAAAAGGAATATTGAAGGAAACACTAATTGAAAGATTTATAGTAGATTCCAAAAAAGGAATCGTAGAACTGTAAGTTTTTTTTTTTTTATTTGAATAGTTAAGACTGTCAATAAGCATTTAGCGAATAAAAGAAGAATTTGCTATTTACGTTCTAAAGGAATGTTCGAGAAAACTCTGATCAGGAAGTTTCACCTGTATTAAGGACGCCGGAACCGACTATTATTTCTACTGAAGAAAAGAGACAGAATTAAGTTTGGAACAATTAATGTGTGCTACATGAGTGATGAAAAAGGATCCTGTGAAAATGAAGAATAGAGTCATATATCTTCGGAAAAGGGCCTTGATTGACAGAGAAAGAAACTGGCTATGAACATTTTGTGATTGTGCAAACAAAGTGTTTAGTCTAGTCTTAAGCGTAAGTTTATTTTTAAAAGGCCGTGGATTATTTTTAAAAGGCCTTGGATTCAATTAATTTTGTAATTAGTTATGTAATATTTGTTTGAAGTGTATACATATTGTTTTTGTTATATTAAATGTATTTATTTTGTATTTTGGTCTTGAGTCAGTGATTATTTGGATTCTGAAAGAGTTAAGGTCATTGCCAATTGAAGCGAACCCTTGTGCATATAATAATATATAGGTACACTCGGTAATATATTAAAAATAATTGTTAGAAACAGAGATCATCTCATTGGTAGGATTAAATATTAAGATATAATATCTATGAATAATCTCCTCAATATAAAAATCCACCAATTATTAACACTACCAAACACTCCTATCTCAGTATCTCCCATAATGCAAAACACATCTCCTTGCGGATATGTATGTTATGCATTAAGGGAAGGGCCACTACCCAGACTAGTTTTGATCTTTACTGAGGTTTCTTCAGTGGGAGCCAGGCCCAAGTGGAGATACCAAGGCAGAAGCATTAGCAAGGTCATCTCCTCCTATAGGAGCTGCCAAACGGTGTGCCACCTTTTTATTAAATTACTCTGGATTTAGAGAAAGATGTTGAAAGTTTATTTTTCACTTGGTCAGACTAAAAGGTGGCACACCGTTTGGCAGCTCCTATAGGAGGAGATGACCTTGTTAATGCTTCTGCCTTGGTAGCTCCACTTGGGCCTGGCTCCCACTGAAGAGACCTCAATAAAAGTCTAAACTAGTCTGGGTAGTGGTCCTTCCCTTATTGCATAACATTATACATATCTGCAAGGAGATGTGTTTTGCTTTATGGGAGTTACCGAGATAGGAGTGTTGGTATCTTGCTCCACCTTTGCAAGGAGTTGCCTGGTGTTGTACCACTTTACCCCAGTCCTGAAGATACTTTCAGGCGCAAACTTTGTTTGCACACGCTTGGATAAAGGATTAAACTAAATTTATTATAGTCTGACCAAGTGAAAAATAAACTTCCAACATCTTTCTCTAAATCCAGAGTAATTTAATAAAAAGGTGGCACACCGTTTGGCAGCTCCTATAGGAGGAGATGACCTTGCTAATGCTTCTGCCTTGGTATCTCCACTTGGGCCCGGCTCCCACTGAAGAGACCTCAATAAAGGTCGAAACTAGTCTGGGTAGTGGCCCTTCCCTTAATGCATACCATTATACATATCTGCAAGGAGATGTGTTTTGTATTATGGGAGATTCTGAGATAGGAGTGTTGATAGCTTGCTCCACCTTTGCAAGGAGTTGCCCGGTGTTGTACCACTTTACTCCAGTCCTGAAGATACTTTCAGACGCAAACTTTGTTTGCACACACTTGGATAAAGGAATAAACTAAATTTATTATACGATAATTGAGGTTAATGAATCAGAGGTACTCAGGATATTGCAGAATCTCAATGCACATCATGGATATGGATGGGATATCAGCTAGTGTATTACGAGAATGTGCAAAAGGAATTGTCACTGCATCTTACTAAGTTGTTTAACTCAAATCTCAGCAATGGTAAGGTCCGAAGGGAGTGGAAGGACAGCAAAACAGTTCCTTTGAATAATGGTGGTTCTAAGACTGCGACAGAAAATTACACGGCAATGACTGTCTTAGGAGTCATGGTAAAAGTAAGCCAGAATTCAGGAATGGGTGGATAAGGTGGATAAGATAATGATATTAGTGGGGCAGCGTGGAATAAATTACTAAGGCATGACTAACCTTTAACAAGGATTTCTCATCTTAGTAATTTAACATTTTTATAACAGTGACAGCTGAGTTGCATAAAGGGAAAATGGATATGCAATGCTGCTGCTGTATTTTGCAAAGGAATTTGACAGGATACCTCGTGGAATATTGTTAATAGAACAAATGGGGATGGATAGGAAACTGTTAATATGGATACGAGAGTGGCTGATGTACAAATACCAAAAAAAAAAAACAGTACAGTATATGACAGAGAAGCAGAATTCATTAGAAATCAGGTGACTAGCGGTGTACTGCAAGGCCCTATGCTTGGATCACTGCTGTTTATTTTATACATGATGTAGAAAATAATTTGAAGGGAAATATTCAGTTGTTTTCTGATGATGCAAAATTGAATAGGGCAATAGTCAATGATGTAGAGAGGATCATTACAGGATGATTTAAATAAGCTGGCAGTATGGGCAAAAGATAATGGATATCAATTTAATGTGGAAATGTGTAAAGTTATGCATTTTAGGATTAAAAGATTACAAGCCGTGTACTACATTGATGGAAGTGTACTCCAGGAAACTGATGAAACCAGGGACTTGGAGGTTCTAGTAGATACAGAACTGAAGTTCAAAAGGCATACCCCTAAGGTATCCAAGGTGGTCTATATGATAACTTAGTTACTGAAAAACATGCTAACATGCAGAGATAAAGAAGTTATCATTCCTCTTTATACGGCTACATTGGATTACTCTGCTCAACTAGTGACCTGAATTTCTTGGGGATGAAAAATGGTGGAGAGGATTCAGGTGGAGTGACTCAGATGGTGAGTGGTCTGTAGAATGTCTCCTATGATGATACATTGAGTTTGTGGGTTACAAATGCTGGTTTATAAGCATATAAGAGGGGATATGATAAAAACATTTAAGTTATTTAAAGGATTTTATAGGATTAATGCAGGAGAAATAGTTCAGAAAATTGACTAACGATGGCAGAACACAAGGTCAGACATTATTGGAAATTGAATAAGAATGCGATTACAGGGTTGCGAGGGCTAGATTTTTTGGTTGGGATGTGGTGAGTGAGTTGAATGCATTGCAAGACTCAGTTGTGAGTGCTTCATCTCTCAATGAGTTCAAGGAGAGATGCGATAGGTATTGTGTGAATAGTTTGGACCTCCCAAGATGAGTCATTGGACTCCATGGAGGTACCTGTATAATAGTAATACATAAACATTGCTTGAAAAATTCACTCATCTGCATGTCTATGAAGAGTGAGAATTCTTAGTTGACAAGTAAAAAAAAATCAGAAGAGGATTTGATTGTCTGTTTTATTTACTTAATGTTGATTCTACTTGTTTCCTTGATTATCACTGATTATGTCATAATGGAATACAATCAGTGAAAAGATAGGATGGTGAATGCATTTAAGACATGGTATGATGAGCTATATATGGGTAACATGAGTGAGTTACATATATGTAACAGTCTTTTGACTCCATGTATGTCTGATAATGATGTAATGTTATATAATTTCCACAGTCTTACATTACATACATACAAGCAGCCTTAATCAGTTAAAATTTAACATTGTTCATAAGGACAACTGGCCAGCATCTAGCAAGAAGTTGAATTTCATGGATGGTGGAAAACTGGGAAACATTTAACCAAAGATTTACTGTCTGTCTCTCTCTCTCTTTGTGTGTGTGCGTGCGTGCATGTAAGAGGTCAGGCTGAGAATAAAGACAGAATTAAACCCAGCAGAAAGTCATAATTTATGAAGATAAACTTTTTGAAGCCAGTCTGGTTGGCGATGTGATTAGTGTATTCACTCTCTGGCCCAAAGGCTGTTTGAATCATGCCTAGGGCACTGATGTTTGTGACTGTCGTTCACCTTCATACATTCATTTCTATAAATATATATATCAGTGGCGTCACGTGTCCATTTCGGTCGGGTGTGATGTCATGTGGGGCACTACAAAATTCATGTGAATTTGACCGTGTTATTGCATTTTTATTGATATACGAAAGTTTTAAGAGTGCATTGCGCATCAGCGCTCATCCTAATTGGTTCAATGCAATTAATTGCAGGATAACTTTGAATACTTTAATTTATCAATTAATTGTAACCAAATCTGACTAGAGTGGAGGAACAATCTGTTTGTTTTAGGATTTATTAGAAAACAACAATGAAGGAGAAAGCTCCATTTGATTGTTATATTTGAATTACTCAAAGGCGAAAATATGTGAACCATCATTTATAAGACATGTGAGTATGGGAAATGAAAGAAAAGAATAGGTGAAAGAATAGAAATACTTTCATTAATGACAAACGAATTATTAACAATTAACATTTGTGATATGTGTGTCCTATAACTGTGCTTATCAAACTGTGGGCTGTGGACCCCGTGGGGGGCATTAGTTTTGTTGAGGGAGCCAGGAAATAATGAAAACAAATTTAAAATGTTTTAACACTAAATAGATTTTTTTTTATCTTAAAAGAAGCATATTTAATATTTATTATTGTATTTTTGTTGATTTTTATAATTTAACGGAATAGATCACACATTCGTGTTGGTTCACAAATTTTACTTTTTGCGTATTTTGGTGCTTAAGGGTCAAAGCTGTATAACTGAGAGGAGACCATCACATAGCCTTTAAAGGAATGCGGAGAACCGACCAGGGCATCTGACTTAATGTCCAATCCTCACCTTCTCATGGTGCACCCTGTTGGGTATCTACCTAGATACTGAACAAATGAGGATGGGCTGACAATTTGGGATTTAGCCGACCAAATTGTATTCATATTGGTTAAAACAAAATAAAAAATGATGGTACAACATGACAAAATTTCATGCAGGATGGGGCGTCGCCTGGTTAAACAAGGCCCCCGTTGTTTTCGCCAGGGAACCACGGCGAACAGCGAAAAGTCAGCTACTGGAACAAATCAGAAAACACACCCCAACTCAATATCACCAGAGTTAAAGATCGGTACTATCAACATAAGAAGCCTGAATGGCAAAGAAATGGAGCTAGCTGAGAAATTAGATAAATATCAGATCAACATAATAGGGGTGACTGAAACAAAAAAGACAAAAACTGCTGAAATCTTTCTGAGCAATAAATACAAAATGTTATATTCAGGCAATGACAATCAAGGAAAAGAAGGAGTAGCCATAGTATTCAACACAAAATACAAAGATAATCTTCTTGAATGGCAGTCAGTCTCAAGTAGAGTGATGTGGGCAAATATGAGAATGGGGAACTGGACAATGAGACTTATTTGTGCCCATGGTCCCACAGAAGGTTCTGCTAAGGTAGAAGTGGAGGAATTTTTTGAGGCTTTAGAAAAAGCAACTGACACAATGAAAAAGGAAAAGTTGGTCCTTGTTGAGGATCTGAATAGCAGAGTAGGAAATGATTGTCAGACATACAAAAATATTTTGGGAAAATTTGGAGAAAATAGCAAAGCTAATAATAATGGCAAATACCTGTTGGATTTCTGCTCAGGACATGGACTGGTTATTACTAACACCATGTTCCAACATAAACATGTGCACAAATTCTCATGGAGAGAAGAGGCAAGGAATAAGACAAGTCTCATTGACTATGTTATTGTTGATAGTCATGTTTTCCCCCTGGTGCAGGACACCAGAGTGTACAGAGGATTTGAAATTGGAAGCGATCACTATTTAGTCGTGAGCAGGATAAAATTGAATTTCATATTGAAAAGAATAACATGTAAGAAAGTTTTAAAGCGAATAAAAGATGAGCAGCTCTCAGATGTGAACTGTAGACTAACATATACAAAGATTATTGAAGAAAAAATGAAAGCATTTGAGAACAGGAACCAAACCTTGGAGATTCAGTGGCAAGCCTTGAAGAAAACCCTGATTGATTCAACCAGAGAGGCATGTGGTGAGGTTGTCTGCAAGGATAAAAAAATCAGGAATCCATGGTGGACCCAGGAAGTTAAAGAGGCAGTGAAGGAAAAGAAGAAATCATATCAAAAGTTCTTGGCAAATAAGTCAACTTTTGCTCTTAGAGAATACAAAGACAAATGTAAGAAAGCTAAACAGTGTGTAAAACTAGCTAAACAAAAGTCATGGGAGGACTTTGGCAAGAATATAGAAAATAAATATCAAGAAGGTGGCAAAATATTCTTGAGGTTGTTGAAGAAGCTTAGGAATGGAGGAAAGAGTGCTGTAAAAGGAGTTAGAGATGATAAAGGTGACATGAAAACAGGAGAAAAAGATATCCTTGAAGTATGGAGTAATTACTTCGAAAAATTGCTAAATTAAACAAGCAGTGATAGCACAATGGTAAAAAACATTCAACAGGCATAGTCAGGAATACATATCCATACTTGAAGTAGAAAAAGCCATCAAAGGTTTGAAATGTGGAAAGGCAGCAGGAGTAGATGATAGTCGACCAGAAATGCTGAAGTATGTTGGTATAAAAGTCTTATAGTGGCTGCACTGCATAGTTCAGAAAGCCTGAACAGAGAGACAAATTCCTGATGATTGGAGTAGAGCTCTAATAGTGCCCATGTATAAAAAGGGAAATAAAACTGAATGTGACAATTACAGAGGTGTTTCCCTGCTGAGTGTTCCTGGCAAGATCTATGCAAGTATACTTGAGAAACGGTTGAGAAGAATTGTGGAAGAAAAGCTTGGTGAAGAACAAGCTGGATTCAGGCCAAACAGAGGCTGTCAGGATCAGATCTTCACTTTACGACAAATAGTCGAGAAAGCATGGGAATATAACAAAGATCTGTATTTAAGTTTTATTGCCCTGGAAAGGGCATATGACAAGGTGCCAAGAGAGCTATTCAAAATGTTACAGTTATATGGTGTCAATGGGGCATTATATCAAACAATACTTAGTCTTTATTTGAGTTGCAAGTTAGCAGTTAGAATTGAAGGAAGTACAGGAAGATGGTTTAATGTTAAATCTGGTGTGAGACAAGGATGTACATTATCCCCTCTGTTATTCATTATCTATATGATCACATTATGAAGGAAAGTGGTATTAAACATGATATTAGAATTGGAGATGTTAATGTATGCTCTTTGCTTTATGCGGATGATGTTATACTTCTAAATAAATTCGCTACAAGTTTGCAAGATTCCCTGACTAAATTGAATAACTGTTGTAATAGATATGGTATGAAGGTCAGCAATAAAAAGACAAAGACAATGAAAATAGGTAGAATTGAAATCGTTGAAAATATCAACTGTGTTGTGAATGGAGAACCTGTGGAACAAGTAAAACATTTCAGCTATTTAGGCATGATTTTTAGTGAAGATGGTAAATTAAATATGGAAATAGACAACAGAATCAACAAAGCTGGTATGGTAGGAAGTCAATTGAATAAATTCATATGGAATAAGAGAGAGATTAGTCAGAACACTAAATTAGCTGTATACAAGACAGTGTTCAAACCAGTTTTAACTTATACAAATGGATTTGAGAGCTAGGTCAGAAGTAAAACACTTGACCAAAGACTCAAGACCGCAGATATGAGCGTCCTGAGAAAGATTAGAGGCATGAACAGATGGCATCAATGGCAAGATCATATTAAAAACAAGGATATTAGGAAAAAACTAGACATTGTCAGCATCCAGGAAAATGCGTTTGCAGAGCCAATCTCAGGTGGTATGGTCACTTAAACAGAATGGCGAGGAAAGATTAGCAAAACAAGTGTGTCTGCCAGGTTGGCAGGAAAACGACCCAGAGGAAGACCAAGATACAGGTAGATTGATATGGTACAAAGTGGCTTAGATGACAGAAATATAAGATCTGATAATGTTGGAGTCTTGACAAGTAACAGACTGATTTGGAGGAAAATTTTAGATAGGGAGTTGGTAATGATGTAAATTTTTCATGTAGTACTATCATATCCTGTACACCTCTTGAAGGATACATGTCAGGAATTTGATGATGATGATGATGATGATGAGTGTCATTTCAAAGGTATTGATAAGAAGCACAAAAAAGCTTACAAGTGCAAAATCTTGGGCTCATTTAAAATGGCCAAGTTTTTCGCAGTTTAAATTAATGTTTCATTGCTAGTGTACACAGGTGCGGGGATGCTCGGGTGATGGGGGCCGTGAAATATTTTAATTTTTTTAAAGGGACCTTTACATCCCTAAGTTTGGGAAGCACTGTCCTATAATTTGCTGAGTAGAATGAATAGGATGTGATTCTATGAAGTCTAAACATGATTAAGTGAAAAATGAATTAAAATAATTTTAAAAAGTTACGAGGAGAGGGAAAGAGATTTGCTTGCAAAGTATAAATACCTAATCAATAATAAACAGCTGCTAAATACATTTAGTAGTTTAGTTAAAAACTGTAGGGAGAAGCTAATCCAATGAAGTAATAATGTTGATCAGGTGATTCATTTAGGCTTGGCAGGAATACATGTGGTTTGATGGAGCAGTAAATCATCTAGTAAAATTTGTTGTGCATGTTACGTGTATTTCTCTGGTTTATGTATATTTCACTCCGTTTTCTAAGAATTTTCTTTTGTTTACTGAGACACAGTATAAATTTTATGCAATAATAGGATACATAATATCTGATCATTATCCACACTTTCGGGAATCCTACATTCATTAGGTATTTTTTTTAGTGTCAGCGGTTCTTCAGTCTTATCAAACTCACATATGCTGGTATTTTGTTATAGATCAACAACCTCTATAATACACAGAAGTGTATTCTTTCTCTTTTTTTTTTTCCATTTTTATTCAGGAACAGATAAATTTTTACTGTCTGCTTTCAAAGACTAGAATAAAAATATCCCTATATCATTAAAAAACTTTACAACCTCAACAAGTGCTATACTGCACAAGCAAGAAAAACATTAGCTTCGTTTATTACTAAATACAGTAAAACAGATATTTAACATCTGTGTATTATATTTAAGAACAATTAGTGTAAGACAACTCCAAGGACCCTTTAATGGAAAGCCACTCAGCTCCAGCAAGCTATGTTGCGTGCATGCGAACAGTACAGATATATTGTAGCCCTAAACATAACACCTAACTTGTCCTAACATCTGCTTTCAAATTTTCAGTTCCAGAAATATGTGTAGCAGCTGTTTGTAATACAGCCATTGAATAGAGAAAGCACTAGATTTATGAAAAGCAAAATGAATATATATATATATATATATATATATATATAAAACTTGAAATCAGCATGAATTGCATTTGAGATATTCGATATCATCCAGACACTTAACAAATGTTAATTTTAGAAATAAAACCACGGAAGTTGGACTAACATGTTATATAAACTTTGTGAAAGTGACCGCTAGATGCAGAAACGGCATACATAAGCTAAAAGCTAGTACCTCCCTGGGAATAAAGGAACGACAGACACCTAGGTGCAAACATGACAACCTGTTAATATAATTTTAAATATGGAAAGCATAAAGGTCAAATGAACAATATGCTTCACGCACGCCGTTTTCTGTGACAAAAATTCATTGGCAAATACTAGAGTGAGACATGGATAATTTGAATTTTGATACATTTTTTAAATACAGCCATATATAATGCACATAGAAATCGGAAAAAGTAATCACTGGGGAAATTATTATTTTTCCGGACTAAATCAAAGAAAGGTGAAATAACTCTTTTACTTACTTTATTTATACACAAGTTCCAATCTTCTGTTTTTCTTTAGGAATTGCGTTAGCACATCATAATAAAATGAAAGTTTTTCCTTCAGTTCCATCATCAATGTCTTTTCAATAGCGATTAAGCTTAGACCACACAGCCTTTCCTGTGTTTGTGTTCCTCTATAACACATATGTACTCTCTTCATAGCCGAAAAAGAACGCTCGACTGTAGCAGTAGAGATCGGAATTGACATGATAAGTTCTGCTAACTTATAAATTTCCTTGAATGCAACCTGAAGATGATTTTCTTGCATGAATTTTAACAGGTGATGCACTGGTTTCCTGGCAAATTCTTCAGAAGAAAATAGTACTTCCAGTTCATTTTTCAAGCGAATATAGTCAAAAACTGGGCCATAGAAATCCTTTAAGTTTTCTAAAATACTATCAGGAAATGTCTTCGCACACTGACCATATCTTTCACTACAAAGGAGTTGAAAAAATTCAAGTTTCGAAAGAGAAGAGTATCTTTTTTCCATCTCCAGGTACATGCTCTTCTCCGTCTCTTCCGGTCCTTTTCGTCTCTTAGGTCTCAACTCATCAACTGCATGCTTCTCCTTTGATACAGAAACCCAAATATCATCAAATGCATGTTTCCTGTCATTCCTAAGCTGCTTCATAGTGTCATGCACTTTTTTACAACAGTACAATATATCATAGGATGAAGTTTGCGGTATATTATTCAAGACATCAGTGTAGCCAAATAAAACAGAAAAAATTTCTAGCAACAAAATTGTTTGAAAATCTTGCAAGAAATCAAAAAAATCATGAGCTTTGATTACAGCATCCACGTCCCATTCTTCAAAAAATTCAATAAGTTGATTTCTGTGACATTTTACTGTGCTCATTAAACAGGAAGTAATGATCCATTTGGTTCGATGATTTAGAAAAATATGCCGCCAATGCACTGATAGTATGGAAAAACAATCTACATTCCTTGATCTTCGAGAGGCTTTGCTTCAGAACTAAATTTAAAACGTGAGCATAGCAATGTATAAATATTGCTAAAGGATATGCCTCAATAACTTTCCTCTGTAACCCATCAATATGGCCACTCATTACACCTGTGTAATGAGTGGCCATAAGTTTGCCCAACTAACTTGCCCTTGATATTAAATTCTTCAACTATATTTACATGTTTAAAAAGACCACTAGACATTCTATCATCACTTACGTCTGTAAATCCGATGAACCTTTCATGTATTTGCTCATTATGGACAAAATGGAAAACAATTGATAGTTGCGATTTTGACATGACATCAGATGTTTCATCCAAAATAATGGCCACAAACGTAGCAGTAGCAATTTCTTTTTTTATAGCATCTTTAATCACATCAGATATAGTGCTAATAATATCATTTTGTACTGTGGAAGAAGTTTCTTGAAATACAGTCGAATCCTTTAAATGACTGTCCACAAAAGGATCATATTCACGGAGCACATTTAAAAATTCTATATAATTTCCTCAATTAGATGAATCTTCAGATTCATCATGACCTCTGAAAGGAAGCCCTTGCTTAGCCATATAGCATACAGTATCAATTAATCTTTTTAAAATGTCTCTATTTTTTTTACCTGTTCATTATGACGGGTAACTTCAATCTTTCTTTGTTTGTTGATGACAGTGTCAATTCTTTGTTTTCCAAACATCTTGAGATTTAGACATGATTGAACATGTGATTGGGAGTGCTCATGTTTTTGCACTACTACTGTTAAATGGTTAAGGTCAGAATATCCATGCTTATTCCAAATGCCTCTCTCTCTGGAAAATAATAAACATGGCCAACAAAAAAAAAGAAGTCTTGACTGCACTTCACATCCAGTTAACCATTCTACTGTACTATATTATGAAACAGAGAAGTGCCTCATATACTCAGTTTTTGCATTTTGCATCATGTAAATTTGGAAGAGGAGGACGAGGTTTACCTCCTTCAACTACAGTCATACAATCCGCAAACGTTCTGGCAGAAAACAGGACATTCAATAGATTGTCAACACTGTTTTCCATTGCAAATATGGAGAAAAATTATAAATTAAAAACTTGTCTATACTATTATATATAAAAACTTACCTACCGTGTCAATTCACAATTCACACATGCCAAACAGAATGAAACTCAGTAAATAAAAACAGAAACTCATGACAAATGACAACGTTGAATTAGATTGGTTGACACAATAACCAATCACAGCCAGTGCTGAGTGAGCTAAAAATTTTAGCTCACCCAGTCCTGCCTTCTTAGCGGTTTTAAAATACTAGAACTCTAAGAATTTGACCTGCTGTGCCCTCTTTACATCTTTTCAAAGGGCTCAAAGGTGTATGTGTTTTGAAAGCGCGCGCGCACGCACACACGCACACACACACACACACACACACACACACAAACACGCAGGCTATTAACGCGAATGTGACACAGTGTTTACATTATGAAGCATTAATGCTTTATTACCCTCCTGAAGAGGGAAATAAAGCATTAGTATATTGTGTTTAATTTTAGGAATCACACGAAGTCTGCAAATAGGGGAATCTTTAACAGGAATAAATGCAAAAATATAATATCGGTGATACTGATATTTCATGGATGAGCACCACACACCTAGCACACCCGGAATATTCTCCCTGATATGTATGTATGTATTTTAAACAGATTAAATGACCATAAGCCGAGAGATAAAAAATAGAAACACTATTTTAATTTAAATAAACTGAACAACTGGTTTAATCATCTTAGAAGACTTCTTTGGGTATATAACATGAGGAAACTACCAACAAACATTGCAAGAGGAAAAAATCTATACATTAAAGCATTAACATATTAATGTTTGAAACTGTTCTGTGTATCTCTTCATTGTTGGTTGTGTGCACGCATTCAAGGTTTCGTGAACGGCAGTGTTGGATAGCAGTGCAATGACAGTCTGAGAGATTATAACTGAGGTTGGTGTTGAGATGTACTGGATGGAGGACAATTTCTTTAGATTCTACAATTCTTCTTTCCAGTTAATCATAGCATTGAAGGATATTTTCTTTCATGTTATGCACCAATCTTCTAAGATGAAACTGATGTGCAGTTTATCTAAATTAAAATAGTGTTTCTATTTTTTATCTCTCGGCTTATAGTCATTTAATCCGTTTCAAAAATATGTCTCTCAGCTGAGTAAATAAATTATCTGACACACACACTCTCTCCCCCCACCTCCCCCAATATGAAGTAAGTCGCCATTTGAGAAGTAGACCCAACTCTCCTGCAATGGCCTTCACCCAGCAGTAAGGTGAAGTTTCATCATCATTAAATTTCTTGAATGGCAGACAATTTCAAATGGAGTAAAGTGGGGAAATTTTAAAAGGGACCATATGCACAAATTGGAAAATTTACCTATGGCCACACAGAAGGTTCTAGAAGAGATAGAGCAGAGGGAATTTTGGAGTCATCAGAGAGATCACATAACTAAAAAGGCTAGATGAGGGGCTCATAATTAAAAGAAAAGGCTGGATCTTGTTAGAGATCTACACAGCAGAGTAGGAATAGAATACCAGATATGCAGAAATGTTTTATGAAAATTTTAAAAAAAAAAGAGCCAAGCTAATAATAATGACAACATTTACTGATTCTGTTCAGAACATGGGCTAGTAATTAGTAATAGCATGTTTCAGCATGAAGATGAATATAAATTCATGTCAAGAGAACACACAAGAAATAAGTATGCAATAGTTCAACAAAGATATGCAGGGAATTTGAAACATGTAATAATCACTATACAGTTTGGAACAAAATATTTTATATCCTGTTGAAAAAACAAACAGGTACAAAAATTTTAGAAAAGTAAATCAGTTTCAAAGGTAAACTGTAGCTTAAATATGCAAACATTATTAGAAATGAGTACATAAATAAAAGTTTGAACTTGTGTTTCTGTCAAATCAGACACTCGTTGCCAAAGACTATCAAATCAGGAATTTTGACTTACTCCAGCTCATGATTTCCATACCTCACTTTATAGCTTTCATTTGTTGACTTTATTGCTCTCCTAGTTAGGTCAAACCATGCTTTTTTTCTGCTGATTATCTCTCCAAAAGTTGATTTCATTCAATTTAACTACCCAAACTGGTTTCCCTTTTGTAACGTCACAGATCAAGCTGGAAGGGAAGCTACATCATTTCCAATCAGTCATGAACTAACAAACAGTTAAGCTACCAACAGAATAAAAGACAATTCTCATTATTCTACTAAATTCTGGACCTCATCTTATCCAGCTTTTCTTTCAAATATGGAATGCAAACATCTTACTCTGTTCTTGGCAACTCTGACCATAATCTTACTTGGATCTCCCTTTTAACTGTTGACAAGCAGGATGACCTCTATGCCTCTTTTCCATGGTCAGATCACTGTTTGCTCTCCAATCAATCTGCTATAAACTAATAACTAAAATAATCATTACTGAAATGAGGATCTTCAACTGCCACTCCAATGCAAACCCACAACTCTATCATAACCCTGGTTTTCTAAAAATTGTACTTCTGTGTTTCAGTGGTTCAATTCAAAATTACAACTTCTCAAGCTTACTATATAGTCAAAACAAGCATATATATAAAAAATAAAAATAATAATTTAAAAAAAATCCAAAACAGACTTCAACTGGCAGATGAGCATTCCAGTCCCTTCCTATGGTTGTTAAGAACTTCTGTCCTCCCTTGTTTCCATCTCTCTTACATCCTGGTGGTACCATGATAATATCACCCAAAGATAAGGCAGACCTCTTGCTATCAGATTTTCTCTCTAACTTTTGTACACACAATCAAGGCAAATCAACTCTTACAAACACCATGAGCTGTTCACAACATGCCCCCTCTATTCCTTCACCAGAAGGATATCAGAAAAATCCTGACTAGTGAAGGCATTAATAAATTTCTTGGTCCAGATGATATCTCTCCAGTTGTGCTCTAAGATTAACATCTATCTTGTACCTATATAAGGTGTCATATTGTTCATTTGGAATCTATCCAACAGCATGGAAGCAAGCCTTTATCCAGCCTGCACCTAAAAGAAGGGAGATAAAAGTCAGCCATCAAGCATCTGTCCCATTGCTCTTATCTCAATACTCTCAAAAGTAATGGAGAGGGTCATCAACATCTAACTTCTTCGCTATCTGGATACCAATCAGTTAATCACTATTTATCAATATGGATTCTACTATTCTTGTTCTATGGCAAACTTCCTCACTAACCTTACCCATCTTTGGACACTGGTCATGGAAAGATATGGAGAAACACATGTAATTACTCTTGATATCTCAAAGGCATTTGATTGTGTCTAGCACTGAGGCTTCTCAACAAGTCATTATCTTAAGGTCTGCCTCCTGCTCTTTGTGAATGGATTGCAAAATTCCTCTCTTTGCATCATGATGGAACACTTCCTCTCATGAGAATTCTTTATTATTATTATGTGACACCTCCAGGGAGTCCAAAGACTCATCAAGGGAAAGTGTGCCAACAGAATTGAATGATTGGACCCTTCTAACTACTAACTTAACTTTTTGCATGTGCCATTAGTAGCAGAGACTCTACCAATCGACCATAATTTCCTGATCAATAATTTCTCCAGAAATCTGGAGAAATTATTACAGAGTTGGTTTAAAACTTGGCCAAAGCATATTGAATTAAACTATAAATGTATATTTTTTTCTTCAGAACATTTTTTTATAAAATTTAATTCAGAACTGTTAAACTTTGATTCAGCATGCTTTTGTCGAATTTCAGAATGAAGAAATATTGAAAAATATGTGTAATGATACTGCACAATATCAGAATGTGTCCCAATGTGTTCCTATTCAGAGAATAAACAGGGTAGGGATGAAATGGATATGCAAGATATTAAGCAAGATATTCTTATGGAAAAAACCGATGTGGAAGGAATACAATGCACATAAGGATGGTTTCAAGATGATTATGAAAATTATAAGGTGCAGGTCTGAAGAGTTACATATAATGCACAGAAAGCAATGTCTCACTATGAAAAGAAACCGGATGCAAGCAGACAACCAAAAAATTCTATTGTTATGCAACAAGCAAAGAAAAAAAAATGCACAAGGAGGAATAATGCTGATGAATATGGATGGTATGCAGGGCTGCCACTCACATTTTTCGAAATTCCCCAGATTAGACCTCAAAAATTCCCCAGGAAGTAATAACTATGGCTCGGATTTTTAGGTCGTAAAAAAGTGCAAAATATGCATCCAAGTATACACTAAAAACATTTAAAACATCCGAAATATGCTCTTAAATATGCACTTAAATATGTTTATTAATTTATAATTCTACATGGTTTAATTAAAACATTACACAAATTAAAAACATAATATAAAATACAAAAAATTGACATTTAAATAGTTACCTACTAACTGACCAGAAATATGGCTTAAAAATTTGCTCATTTTTTTTTATTAATTCCCTCTTTCTCTTTTCCTGTAACAAAGTATACTTTCATTTTAAAAAAAAAAAAACGTATAAGTTTATATTATAATTGTATAATTTAATAATTAGACTTAATTCATTTTACCTTTTACCTCTTTAAATTTTACAATTTCTCCTCTTTTTTTTTATTAATTCTCTCTCTCTTTCTCTTTCCCTGTAACAAAGTATACTTTCATTTAAAAAAAATTATAAGTTCATATTAAGAATACATGCTTAACTTACTTTAATTGAGATTTCCTCCCTATTCTTTGCCAATATCTTATAGTAATTGATCACATTCCCTTTGCTGCTTTGCGGTATTAAGTCGAATTTTATATCTATTATGAACTGAGTGACTTTCCAACTCCTTGATTAATGTTTTCGGTGGCTCCCAAGAAGTACACGTTGCAATTTGTCTCGCTAAGCACTGCTTTGCTAGGATTCTGTCTCTCACAGTTTCTGTTTTTAATGAATTAGCTAATTTTGTTTTTATACAATTCACTTGTGAGAAAATTCGCTCAACGCATGCAGATGAATGCAGCAGAATAGTCAGATTTGTCATAAAATATGACAGTAAACCATATTTATTATTATTCATGCCATCTTTTATGTCAGTCAATGAATGCCAATATCTTTAGGAATTGGTAGATCTGATGCTATGAGACGATAACTTCTCCACTCATCATCTATTTGATTTAACCTAATATCATCAACAAGTGAGGCTAATTGAGCAACAAGAGGAATAATGGTAGATGGTGACTGGCTAGGGTCACTAGAAACTTTTGGGTCCAAGATTCGTAATTTTGCAACAATGCTGTCTTCTTCGAAGACAAATCTTTTCTTTATTAGCAAACTAAGTTAAGAACCTTTAAACAATCATTTTTAAATCTCAACAAAATAGAGTTATCTTCGAAAGGGTTTCTAATTAAGTGCGCCATTGCTTTACCACCGAAGTAAATATCATTGACATTTTTATAGTTGTTTTGGTTTCTTGGATCAATTTCCGATAATTTAGCTGTTCTTAAAATCTCATCTTTAATGAAGCAACTAAGTAAATTGAGATATTCTTTTGATACATTTAGGAATAGTTGGTGTAACTTAAAACGCTCTGATTGAAAATCTATATTAAGTGTATTGACTTTCTCAAGAATATACTGAAGGAAAAAAAGCATTGGTCTGGTTCCAAGGTCAGTAAGTGTATCATAATTTTTTTTCGGCATTGTCAATTTTATCTGTCTTTGATTCATTTTGAAAGTATAGAACTAATGCATCATACTGCTCTAAAATAGTTAATACCACTTTTTCCCTCGACAGCCACCTGGTTTGAGAAAGTTTGGGAATTTTATGTATAGCTATATCAGCAGCTTCTTGAATGAGTACAAAATCTCTTTGCCGCTTAGCACTGCAGGAGAAGTAGGAGGTTAAATCCTCTAGAAAAGCTTCTAAGTATGAGGGTAAAACACTGACTGCATGACTAGCACATAGAGCAAATGAATGACAAATGCAACCCATCACAAAAACAGATGGGACGTCATCTTTCAACAGTTTCTGAAATCCACTGTTAACATCCATAATGGAGGAACAGTTATTACCACCAAACCCAATGATATTGCTAAGGGGAATGCCATGATCCAGCAGAAGAGTTTTGACAGTACTGTAAAGACTTTTAGCACTTCCGTTCTCGACACATACTATGTCTAGTAACGCATCAGCTACATCTTTTTTATCTGTATCAAAATACCGTACAACAACAGCCAAGATTTGAGTGATGGAGATATC
This sequence comes from Typopeltis vanoorti, assembly GCF_054136105.1. Lineage (NCBI taxonomy): Eukaryota > Metazoa > Arthropoda > Arachnida > Uropygi > Thelyphonidae > Typopeltis > Typopeltis vanoorti. The sequence continues at coordinate 46,023,361 of NC_143568.1, forward strand.
TGTACTCTCATCTATTATAATTGAAAATTTTTGATTCTTGCATATTTCGGTAAATAGAGACTTTTCATGGAATGATATTCCATCCTGAATACCATAAGAAAGTTTAGTTTTCTACATTGCCAACTTTCCAGCAATTTGGCTATCTGGAAATACGCGTTTAGACATCGTTACAAAATGATCAATATGAGAAAATGGGACGTTATGCTCAGAAAAGAAGCTAGCAATTATTAACTCACTCCTAGCTAATTGTTTATCCTCTGTTGACGCTTTCTTATTAAGAAATTAAGTAATAACAGCTGTCGACTTAGCAGACTGATAATTACTTTTATGTTTGACTGAATCTTTATGCTTCATTAGTACAGATTTGTTTGCGTTTTTAAGTGTAATATTACAACACTTACAGTACTGGTATCTTTGCTGTTCACTTCTTGCTGCAGCCAATCTTTTAATTCAGGATATTTTAAACCAATCTTCTTTAAATGCTTGATAATACCACTTCTGTTTTTTCTTTGATGGCTCCATATGGTTGGATTGGAAGTACCATAAATATGAAAATAAGTAAAAACATTGATAATTTAAACAATTTGTCAAACACTGTACAAGCACAAGGATCTATACGATAACACTGCAAAAGGTTGCGCTATATGTACACTAGATGTAAATGATGTAAATGATGTAAAACCTGTGTGATAAGAAAAGGAAAACAAAACCAGAACAGAGCAAACACAGTTTATTTATCAGATTTATCAAAAAAAATAAATTCGTGAATATAATAGTAAAATATGACAAAAATATTAAAATTCAAACTTTTCTTCAAATTTCCCAATATTTTAAGAGTTTTTTATTAAAAATTCCTAGATCCCTCGGTAGCGGCTAAATTCCCTAGATCTTGGGAAAAATCCCAAGGAGTGGCAGCCCTGATGGTATGTTGGTGAGAGATTAAGAGAATTTTTCAATCAATGAGTACCCGTTTTGCTAAGAGTTATCAAGCTGGTGTATGCAACATGGAGCTCAATACTATCCCTACACCAAATAGACACTCAGGTGTATGAGTGTCTATTATCTAGTATCTCCTTCTCATACACTCAGGTGTATGAGAAGGAGATACTAGAGCTGTTTCCTAGTTCTGATAGGATATCAGTATAGATGATAAAAGATTATTCAGCTGAAATGGCTATGCTTTTCACCTGGCTGTATGAGTTGCAGTGAAGGGAAGATTCCACAGGAGTAGAAAGAATGTATGATAATTCCATTGCACAAGGGTAGTGTAAAGACTGATGTGTCTAACTACTGACCTATCAGTATCTTTGGAGTAGTACTGGTATGAGATTTTGGAAATATTAAGAGCTCATGTACGAGGTGATACCCAGAAGTTAGGGGTATTTGAGAATAAAAAAAAAAAAAAAACTTATCCTAACTCCTATTGTTTTCACTGTCTCCTTCAAATAGTCATGTATACAGCATTAGGCACGTATACAGCAATATATACAGCATTAGGCACGTATACAGCAATTTTTCCATAATTTCATGCATCCTTGGAAGTCCTCAAGTGTGACTGTGTTGAGCAACTCATGTGATTCTGCCTGGATCACCTCAAACATCAAATGATGCCCTTTCCAGCTGGAATTTCATCTTGGGGAAGAGGAAAAAGTCGCAAGGGTGAGGTCAAGCAATTGGGGATGGGAGGAATGGCTGACGTGTTTTTGAACCCAGAAACTATCGGACAATGAGTGCTGTGTGGGTGGGCATGGTGAAGAACCCAGATGTTGCTTTTCCACTTATCTGGATGTTTGAGCTGAATGATTTCCCCTAGCCACTTCAAAACCTCACAGTAAAACTGGTCATTGATAGTTTGACCAGGAGAAAAGAATTCCTTGTGGACAATGTACCTTGGATGAAAAAAAAAAAAAACACTGACCTTGACATGCTTTCTTTTGGGGTACGATGAATTTGGCAACTTCCATTGTAACAATTGCTGCTTTGTCTGAAACAAAATTTGATGCCACTTTCTCATCACCCTTATTTAGCACACAGTGCTAAATAAGGGTGCTGAGAAAGAATTCTATGGAAAAAGAAGACAAGAATCTTATATCTTCGGAAAGAGGCCTTAACAAAGAAACTAACTATTTTTTTTGCCTTAACAAAGAAACTAACTATGAACATTTTGTCATTGTGTAAACAAGGTGTTTAGTCTAGTAAATGTGATTAAGTATGTGTTAAACAAACCAGTAATAGAATGAGTCAGAGAATTAATTTTGTAGTTAGTTGTGTAATTTTATTTGAAGTGTATATATTGTTTTTGTTTCATTAAATGTGTGTATTTTGTATTTGGTCTTGAATCAGTGATTTTTTGGATTCTGAAAGAAACAGTTAAAAGTCATTGCACCAATCAGAATTGAACCCTTGTGCATATAAATAAAAACACTCGGAAATTAGAAATAATCATTATAGAGAAAATCTCATAACAAATGAAGATTGATAATAAATAAATTAATAAATAATCCCCCTCTTTATAACAATTGGTAACAGAGATCAAAAATCTCTTTATAACAAAATGTAAAAACAGTCATAATTTAAAATTATGAATATTTTTACAAATTCTTTATGTTAGTACACTATTAGTTTTGGTTTCATAATATGTATTGTCGGCACTTGTGATGCCTATTTTTGTCTAACTCTTTAAAACGTTCCATTGGGTTTTACAATGGCTGTTTATTATCCCTTGAATAGATTAGTAGCTCATCCTGAAAATAGATGACTCCATTTGTCAACATATCTGATGAGACAGAATTCATTAAAGACTGGAATGACATGGCAAAATTTCTTGCACCTTGTGGTAATCTACATAGCTGATATTTTTGCCATCTAGTAGTAAATGCAAAGTATTTTCTATCTTCTTTCTTCAAAGGGATCTGAACGTATCCAGAATTTAAATCCCGTTTTGTAGAATATTGTGCTCCTTCCAAACATATCAATAATTCCTCAATTTTACACAGAGGGGGGGGGGGGGGAATCAATAGGCTTTGTAACTTTATTGATGGCTCTCAAGTCTAAAACAAACCTCAGGCTTCCATTTGGGTTTCCAGTTAAGATGAATGGACTATTCCACTGAGAATTTGAGTTCTCAATTATTCCTGCAATAGTTTCTGAAAATGTTCCATATATTTCAGTGGAGTCTGATATTGCCTAATGTAAATAGGAGATTGAGTACAAATCTGCACTGAGTGTTCTACTGCATTAGTGCAAGACATTGAAACAATATCCTCTGTGAAAACACCAGAGAAAAATTCAAATGCAGATTTAAAGAATTTCAGAATTCTATTCCTTTCTTCACTAGTTTTCATTAAATTCTGTACTAAGTTCTCTTTTATTTCCTCAATGTTTTCCCTCTCATCTTTCTTTAGAGTCTCAATATTAAACACGTGATCATTATCATCAGCATGTTTAAAAACTTCAGGAGACTGCTCTAATTTTCCTTTGTCATCTGATGTCCTGTCCAAACAGTATTCTAGTCCACACAAAGACACTGTACCATCAACAAAATTACATGCAAAAGCATGAAGTTTCAGAAAATCAATTCCAAATATTATTTGTACATTTGGATTAGAGGATTCTGGAAGAACTATTAATGGATGACAAACTTTCAAAGGAAAACAAGGAATTGAGATAAAAACATTTATTTGCTTATCAGCTGAAATTTCTGATTCAAAATTTTGATTCCCTTCAGTTTAACTGGAGGACTTAAAATTAAAATATCATTTGGAATTAGAGTTTTAATCTTATTAAACTATAAGAAATGAGTGAAATATGTGCACCAGTGTCAAGTAAGATTTCACATCTTCAATAAATCCTTGTAAACTGTCAAACGATTATCTCCATTAGCATAAGGAGCTAATGATACATCAAACCCTCTTTTAGGGTTGGAGCTGTCTTTAGCTTTACCCATGTCTAATGAGTAATTTGAAATTTCTGTCCTTGCCAGTATGATATTGGAATAATAATTATTTCCAGATTTTCTTTATTCTCAAATTTCTTATGTTGAAAACAAGATTTATCCCTAACATAACAGTCTTTAGCAAAATAACCAGGTTTATTACACCTAAAACATTTTGGAACATATCTCCGTTGAGATGTTTTATTCCTGTCAATACCATTAGATTTACAAAAGAAAGATCGATTATCTACAGGATTCTTGGATATTATTTAAATTAAGGAAATATTAAATCCCACATTATTTCAAAGTCGAATAAGAAACTCAAAGATAGGAATCAAAGAGTTTCATGCCGAATATAGTAAACTATAAAAGTTTCGGCAGATTGTAGCGTAAGCTAAAGCACGTAGTTTAACACTAGCGCAACTCGTTGCAAAGGTGGGTAAAGTTCTGATCACTATTCTTAGTATTACTCATAATGTAAAATATCTCCTAGGAGATGTATGATGTTATAAATTATGGTGGAAGGTCACTATGCAGACCGGTTTCAACCTTTATTGAGGTCTCATCAGTGAGTAGGTAGACCAGGTAATACTGATGTTATAGCGAAAAGAACTTATGTACTTGGCTACACGAGTTGTCAAAAAGGTGCACCCATAAATTACTTAAATAAAAGAGCCAATAGGATAGGCTCTTTTATTTAAGTAATTATTGTTTAATAATTATTTAAGTAATTACAGAAGTTCCTGTCCTTTTACTATTGGTCTCTGTTGTCTTTCTATTTCTTAACTAAGAAATGTTTTCAGTTCCTCTAATTTTCCCAAATCATGTGATTGTACCTCGGACTCAGATTCTGGAACATCATCAGTGAAATTCACAGAAATTTCTTTAGACTGTTTCTTTTTCTTAGCATCTTTTAATTTTTGAAACTTTCCTTCTCTCTCTTTATCTGTAGCCACAATGTTAGGAGAATGAGTTTCATTATACTGAAAAGAGTTCACCTGTTTATTATTTGTGGAATGAAATATGTCTCTAAGTCTCTCTTCCTTTTCCCTAATGAGTTGAAAACACTATTCAAGATTTTTAACCTTTTTCTTGTATATTGAAACTCATTCTCCTAACATTGTGGCTACAGATAAAGTGAGAGAAAGAAAGTTTCAAAAATTAAAAGGTGCTTAGGAAAAGAAACAGTCTAAAGAAATTTCTGTGAATTTCACTGATGATGTTCCAGAATCTGAGTTCAAGGTATAATCACATGATTTGGGAAAATTAGAGGAACTGAAAATATTTCTTAGTGAAGAAATAGAAAGACAACAAAGACCAATAGTAAAAGGACAGGAACTTCTGTTTAAGATTATAACTGATTTAACAATATCCAAGAATCCTACAGATAATCAATTCCAAAATGTTCATAGTCAGTTTCTTTGTAAAGGCCTCTTTCCGAAGATATAAGATTCTCTTCTTTTTTTTTCATAGAATCCTTTCTCATCACCCTTATTTAGCACACATTATTGCTCCTGACTCTGGAGTAAGATATTTTGAATTTACCGAAGTATAATAACTCTTACCTCATGCAGTTCAATTTTTGTTAATTTTTGTACCAGCAAAAAAAAAGTTTCTTCTACAGCTTTATCTAAGTTGCTAAATTCTGTCTCCTTTTCCAGTAGAAATGACAGATAGATACGGCGCCCATAAAACAGATGAAATTTTCAATCAGCGTTTCCTTGAACATTCCTATAGAATGTCAATCACAATATTTTCTAATATTTACCAATACTTATTTAGAGTCATAACTCCTCCACTTTAAAGGTTCACAATTCTACGATTCCTTTTTCGGAATCTTCTATTAATATTCCTCCCACTGTTATTACATGCAACTAAATAAACTTCATAGAAACAAAATTCCTCTGTCTGCGTTCTTAAACTTTCATTAGCTCTCTCTTGTTTATTCTCCATTACTTCAATACTGAACGCTCTCCTCTCTCTGTCAGCTGTCAATCCCCATCAAACTCCTCGGTGAGCATGCGCACTCCATTAAACTGGCAAGCAAGAAGTTATGTATAATGGCTGAAGTGTCATCTCCATTAGTGTTACGAGAATATCTTTACAAAACACAGCACTTAATAATTTTAAACCGCAATAAAATTTTTGAAAGTAACACAACTATCCAAATCCAGTAAGTACATAAATTTTTTTAAATGCTTCACATTTCATTTTGACAAAATAACATCAATAATGTGCACATCGCAAGTACTAACAATACGTATTATGAAGCCAAAACTAATAATGTACTAACATAAACAATTTGTAAAAATATTCGTAATTTTAAATTATGACTGTTTTTACAAAGCAATCTTATCATTGGTTGCCACCAAACGATCCAGTACTGCATGCTACAAAGCCACCGCTCCATCCCCAGAAGACTAAACTTTGTGTGTGTGTGTGTGTGTGTGTGTTGGACTGGAGCTGGTATTGTCCACTATGAGTTTCTCATTGCAGGCCAAACAATTATGGCTTAAATGTACTCGGTGTAACTCGACAATGTGCAGAATGCATTACTTCAGAAATAGCCAGGACTAGTTAATTGATAGAAAGTGCTACTCTTACAGCACAATGAAAAACCTCATACTGCAAAACTTACCTGTGAAAAGATTTGTGCTTTAGGATGGGATATACTCCCTCATCCTTCATATTCTACTGACATTTCTCCAAGTGATTATCATCTTTTTTTTAGCACTAGACAATCACATGCAAAATAGACAGTTCCAGAATAAAACAGAGATTGAAGCAGAGGATGCTAGGTTTATTACTTCTAAAGGCAAAATGTTTTATAAAAGTGAAACTTACAAACTTGTATCTTGTTGGGAAGGAGTTGTAAATTGTGAAGGTGCTTATTTTAATGAATAAAACATTTTATGAAAATTTCAGGAGTTGTTTTTTTTTTATTATGAAAAACTGTCCAAACTTTTTTTGATTACCTGATACAACCAGTTCATGTATACTATTCAAATTCCCTAAACTTTAGGAGAACACCTTGTGCGGAAATGGGTTGACAGAGAATCTATACTTTGCAATGAACAACATGGGTTTACTAAGGGAAGGTCATGCTTGAGTAACTTGCTAATATAAATGCTTATAATATTATGGGTGAATTAGACAAAGAGGAATGCATATGACATGATACATTTGGGCTTTACTAAGGCATTTGATATGATATCACATGAAATGGTATTGCATACATTGCAGGATATGGACTGAATTATAAACTATTAGCTGGGATAAGAGAATGGCTAGCTGACAGAAATAAAAGTGGTATACAGGGATCGACAAGATTTAAGTTCTAGTAGGCAGAACATGCCTAAGTGTCTCCTGGTTCGCAAAAAATTAGAAATTTTTTGTGGACTAGAACATGGTGAAAAAATATTGAAGTGTGTAAAACGTTTTCTTTGTCCTATTCAGTTTATTGACATTGTGAAAGAATAAAGATGTTTCATGTTAGCATGGGGAAACAACATAACTGAAACAAAAAAATTTAAAAAGCTTACAAACATCAGTGAAGGTTCACTACACAAAGTGCTGGATTCCCAATAGAAGATATGGTCTTGAAGGCTCAAGCAGAAAAATTTGCTGAACAATTTGGACATGATGATTTTGTATTTAACAATGGTTGGCTGGATAATTTGAATCATGTTTATTATTAATTAGAATTGTTTTTAATTATGTAAGAAGAAACTATGCTTAGTATTAAGTGTACAGTTTTACAATTATGGGCAAATAAATTGTGTTTATTATTAAGTGTATTGTAGTTTATACAAGCATATTCACAGAAATAATATCTAGGTAAGTAGCCGGCCTGGTTGGCTGAGTGGTTAGCGTATTAGCTCTCAATCCAAGAGGCTGCAGGTTCGAATCCTACCAAGGCATGGATGTTTGTGAATGTCCTACTAACCAATTACCATATGTAATTCTGTGTCTTGGTATAGTATGACCTTTGATGTCTTTATGCCACAAAAAATAAATAAATAAAAAATCTAGGTATGTAATCATATTTTTTTCTTTCTAATACTTGTTTTGTTTTTTTTAATCCGATTTTTTTTATCAAGTTATTGAGAATTTAAAAAAAATAGGAGGTTATTTTAACTCATCACTGATATAGTGAGAAACTTTTGTTGGACCCCTGATGCTCATTATAATCAAGTTCAACTGTAATTCAGCTTATGCACAAGTTTTAGCGAAGAAAGCAAATTTGGAAATAGACAAAATTAATAAACAAGGGTATTCATTATTTATTTATTTATATCAAACTACTTACTCTGCTAATCTGTCCCAAATAGCTAAAGCTGTTCTTAAGAGAATCTCATTACCTTCCAAAAATATAAGATCCCAGACTCTTAGCACAGTAGATTTAGGTAAGCAGTTGGAGAATAAAGTGAGGAACCACTGCATTGTGAATACATTAACAACTGGAGGCTCATAACTTGCACCTACCAAAAAGGAAACAAACTAATTATATTTAAGATATTTATATCTATTTTTGAATGAAAAATCACACAAGGAAGAAAAAAAAAAATGCTATTATCATGGTTTGCTTTATTTGGGGGAGAAGAGGGGTATTCTCATACAAAGGCTTTCATTTAAAAGATAACATATATCTGAAAATCACATCACGAAGTAAATAAGACAAAAAAAAAATAAATAAAATAAAATATTAAGAACTATAGTTGAATGGGTTATGTAAAGGAGATAGTGAGTTGTAGTGTAGAAGTGTGCCCTCTCAAGATGAGTTTTTAGACTCTCTGGAAGTGTCATGTAATAATAATAATAACTATAACCTCCAGCAGTTCAAGAAGAATATCAACAGATTACTCTGCTGCTAACCTCTGCTCACACACTGCATTTATTTGCTAATAAGCACTTCTGCCTTTTGTGTGTTAGTAAAAAAACAAACAAACATATATATCTATATATATCATCAGATAACGCCTTTCTGTTCCCGTATAGGGAGTAGGCGAGGCTGTTTTAGCCCTATCTAGCTTTTGGAGACTGAGTGGGCAGTTCAATCTCCACTGGTAGCCAATCAGAGATAGCTGGCCCAAGGCTATCACTAATTAATCAGAGAGCAGTGAGGAAGGCAGCTAGCAAGTGCCGCCATCTCGTGGTCCCTAACACAATATTTTTAATGTCTGAAAATAGTGTGGGTTTGATGGCCGATTTTCTGGAGTTTTTCAGGATAAAAAACCCGAGTTTCCAGGAGAAAAAACCCACTAGCCTGTGCCAGAGATCGACTAACTCAGAATCGGTCGAGAAAAGGCTTAGAAAAAGTTCCTCTAGTCGGCGACTAGATTCAAACGCCTTACGTCGTGTGGTCAAGTGTCATCAAGTGCAAACACCACTTCTACTGAGCTACACAGGCTCGTGTATGTATATACAGGGTGTTCGGGATAAATTTGACATATTTATAATTAATTATATTTTTCCGTAAGTTACATGTATTAACACACACTTCTCTTCATTTAAAAGTTTGGACCCTTCTTCATTCATATACAAGATGTCAGAAAGGATGGATAGCTGGAACCCACCTGAATCATGGAAGAGAATAACTTGTATCATGATGATTCGTGCCCGCCATCAAAATAAGGATATTACGACTGCTGCCCAATGCTCCCTGAATACAGTAAAAACAATCAGGCATGAACTAGAGACTTGCAATGGTGACTAAGAGGATGTAGCAAGAAGAAAGATCCCTAGCAGACGATCTGATTGCGTTCGTACAGCAGAATTCCTCGCAAATCTGCAGGAACAGGTGTTGAAGAACCCTGGCATTGGAATTCGGGCTTTGTTCGTGGAGTTGCTAACTGTAGTCAAGCCCTGGATAACAAGGGTAGCCAATGGTAGGCCGTATGTATGGCAGCAGGATTCGGCCCCTTGCCACACCTCTGGGAAAAGTCAAAAATGGTTGTCTGAAAATTTCTACGACTTCACCAGTCCAAATGTTTGGCCTCCAAACTCCCCAGACCTTAACCCCATGGATTATTTTGTATGGGGCGCAGTTGAAAAAGACACCAATCGCACTTCCAGTAATACAAAAGCCCAGTTAATGGATAAAATTAAAACAGTTTTTGCGGCCCTTCCCAGGGAGACTGTAGCATCAGCTTGTTCGAGGTTCCGAAGCAGAATTGAAGCTGTGATCGATGCTAATGGTGGTTATTTTGAGTAAATCTTGTTGATAGTATTGTAATTAACTCTGCCTGTAATGTTTTTTTTGTCAATTCATTAAATTTAATAGATACAAAGAAGATTTTCTTTTTCCTTACGAAACTGTCAAATTTATCCCGAACACCCTGTATATATATATATAAATATATATATATATATTTTTTTTTTTTTGAAGCAGATTAAATGACCAGAAGCTGAGAGAGAAAAATTGAAACTGTTTTATTTTAAATAAACCACACAACTAGTTTCATCTTTTTTAGAAGACTTCATCAGGTGCATAACATGAGCGAAATACCAACAAACATTGCGAGAGAATATACATCAAAACACTAACATATTAACATTTGTAGGCGTTCTCTGTGTCTCTTTATTGTTGGGCATGTGCATTATTTCAAGATCTTGTGATTGCCAAAGTTGGATAGCAGTGCAATGACAAGTCGAGCAATTATAACTGAAGTTAGTGTTCAGATGTATTGGATTCAAAAATTTGTCAGAAATTCTTGAAGTTCTGACAAATTCTTGAAAATTCAGCATTCAGGAATGTGTCAGAAAGCTAATCTAAGATGATATGGCCACTTAAATAGAATGGGTCAAGAAAGATTAATAAAACAGGCATTTGATGTGCCAAGATGGCAGGAAAGAGACTTAGAGGAAAACCGAGGTGTAAGTGAGTCGATTTAGTCAGAAGTGCCTTAGAAGCATGAAGTGTTAGATATGACAATATTAATAATAATACTGTAAACTTAATCGTGTAGTGCTGTCATAAGGAACCTGAAAGCTCCTTAGGGATACATATCAGGAAATTGATGATGATGATGATGGACCGATCTGGTTGGCCGAGTGGTTTGCATATCCGCTCTCTAGCCAAAAGGCTTCGGGTTTGAATTCCACCGTGGGCATGGATGTTTGTAATTGTCTCTGAAAATACTAGTGGTTGTGATGGGCAATAGATGGTGTTCGTGTAGTTGCGGTTCATTAATTGATGGATTGAGTGGCAGAGATAGAGTTGTAGAGTAGGTGCCCTCCACGAATGAGTCTTTGGACTCCTTAGAGGTGTCACATAATAATAATAATAAATGATGACCTCCCTTGAAAATTCCATAAAAAACTTCAAAAAATCATTTCAAAAATTACAGAAAAAAAGTAGGTATATGTAGGCAAAGATCTGTGAAATTTATACTGTAGGTGAAGAACTGTGTCTTTTATTGGGACATTAGTGAAACAGGGCCTTCAGAATACATCAAACATGACTAATAAATCTTCGTTGTTAAGTATGATGTTTTTTATTTTGTTTATGAAGTGTTGTGTATTTTTATTGAGGCTGGGGGAAGGATGACCCTTTAAGTCCTTGTGTTACTGCTACTTTCTTGGCTAAATGATGATTCCATCACTACGATCAATAGTTGAAGGAATCAACAGCCCTAATTATCATATACCTGGTTATAAGGACTACCTGTATTATATATATATATGTATTCGTTTTTTTTTTAAACTGACTAAAAATCTGAGAATTATAACAAATTGAGATTTATTTGATACGCAACATGTTTAGTTGGGATCGACTTCATCAGGCGTTAAGAACATAGAAAGCTATTAAAAGACACTGAAAAAAACATTGAGACACTCTAAAGCTATAAAATTATAAATCTATTAATTCAACTGTAAATTACAGTTATTATGAACTTGAGCTATAGTCCGTGTTAAAGTTCTATTGTTGTACACCAGTGCGTGTGTGGTTCTGCGAGATCTCCATTATCTGATAGTAGAGCTGAAAGAGTCAGGCAAATTATAGCTGAGACTATTGTTCATATGAAGAGGGTCCAAGGTAATTTCTTTTCACTCGACAATGCAGCATTCTCCTCATCGTGGCAAATGTGCAGGTTTGAAGTTGTTATCCAATTTACTTCATGTTGGCGGCTTTTGTTATTTGTGTTTATTGAAAACAGGACATGGCCTGATAGGGCAGTAGCCCTGGTTCTCTTGTAAGCAATGTCTCTCTAGTGTTCCTCGAGATGTAGGAGGAGAGATTTCTCCGTTTGGCTATAGTAAGGTTTTCCGCACTCACATGTGATTTTGTATACACCTGGGAATTGTAGAAGGTTGTGAGTCTGTTTGTAATTGCTGAAACTTGTCGAGTCAAAAGAAATTACCTTGGACCCTCTTCATATGAACAATAATCTCAGATATAATTTGCCTGACTCTTTCAGCTGTACTATCAGATAATGGAGATCTTGCGGAACCACACACGGACAGGTGTACAACAATAGAACTTTAACACAGACTATAGCTCAAGTTCATAATAACTGTAATTTACAGTCAAATTTATAGCTTTAGAGTGTCTCAATGTTTTTTTCAGTGTCTTTTAATAGCTTTCTATGTTCTTAACGCCTGATGAAGTCGATCCCGACGAAACATGTTGCGTATCAAATAAATCTCAATTTGTTATAATTCTCGGATTTTTAGTCAGTTTATATAAAAAATGAACATATCCCAACTCCGAGTTAATATTAGTAGTCATATATATATAAATATATATATATATATATGATATAACTGATTGACTCGGCTGAGAGATATATTTTTGAAACAGATTAAATGACCAAAAGCCAAGAGATAAAAATAGAAACACTATTTTATTTTAAATAAACTGCACGATTAGTTTTGTCTTCTTAGAAGACTTCATCGGGTGCACAACATGAGAGAAATACGAACAAACAATGCAAGAGCAAATTTATATCTATACATCAAAACATTAACGTATTAACATTTGAAAGTGTTCTGTGCATTCTTTTTATTGTTGGGTGTGTGAACGTATTTGAGATCTTGTGAATGCCAAAGTTGGATAGTTGCACAATGACCGTCTGAGAGATTATAACTGAGGTTAGTTTTGAGATGTACTGGATTGAGGATGATTTCTTTAGATTCTACAATTTTTCTTTCCAGTTTGTCATAGCATCGACAGATGTTTTCCAATTTGTTTCACATCACTCGGTGAGTGATAGAGTTTTTGTCATTAGTGGCAGCAGAACTGAGGATGTGGTTAGAGAACCATCTCTAGTTCAGCCATATGTGATGCCTCTTTTATGGGCTCAACAGTACCCTCTGCACACTAATACAAAAGCTCCCTCTAAGCACAACCTGGCAGTGTAGATGGCAGCGAGATTATGTGCCAGCTGATCAGAAGCCATTTAAAATGCATTATCATCCAGTTTGGTCCTATACACTAACTGGCAGCCAGCCTGCAGAACTGCTCTATTGCTATATTCACAAAGATGGAGGAGGTTCTGGATCTCTGTGGTATTTGGCATGCCCTTGATAGTATCACTTACACTGCTGCATGTTGACAGATTGGAGGGAGAGAAACTGGAATCCTTGCTCCAACAGCCACTTTAAATGCCCAATAAGTAAGGTAGTGACATTTCACGGGATGATGAAAGTCATCTACTGTCTGCCTAGCAATATTTAACTAGAACAATAAATTACAGATCATTTTGATAAATTGCACTCTAGGATCATATTTACTCTAGAAAAATGGAGAAAAATAACAAGCACCCTTCCTTCTCCCATCTTAATAATCTTAAACTAGGTGGCGAACTAATTTTCCTGTGCACAAGGAACTAAATTATACTGAATTTGAGTTTAGATAATTTTCAAACTGAGAATGATCTAAACTCAAATTCACAATGAGCTATCTGTTCTTTAGATATTCTCCTAGAAGGACTATCAACCATTATAAGTTCTGCAGAAAATGGGTACAACATGTTATTCCCCCACCCCGTACGTGAATTACAGCGATAATCTAAAAACCATGTTCTATAGAGCAAACATGGAACTTTTTCAAGACATTCCAGCAGGATGGAAGTCTCATTTTAGGAAATGAAATTCATCTACCACCTTACCTACATAATGTTGTTGCTTTCTTGATCCACAGAATCCTAATACCTAATATTAAGGGAACTAATGAATTATTGGCAATATTCTCAAAAAAATAAAATAAAATAATAACAATACAATTTTCATAAACTGAATACAGAACTGGCAAAAAAAATCTACAAAAAGAGAATAAAGTTTTCCATATTACTCATGCTTCATGCAGCAAACAATGTAAGCTACCATATAGAAATGCATAATCCTTTTCTTAAGCTACTGCTACTATGGTATCACACTACTTAAGAGTAATAAATGTGCCTCTTTAAGGAAAGGACAAGACAATCAGTCAAGACAACCGGTCATCAGATAACTAGACAAAGGATCATATGGAGAACCAGGGGGGGGGGGAAGCCAAAATTTTGCACAAAACAAAGTATTGTTGAAAGATCATTAATGAACTGATTCGAATGGGTGATGATGCGCAGAAGAAACTCGTCATGTCTCCATACAAGGATAGGACATAACTTGGTTATTAAATAGTGATACTGTGTTGATTTATTATTATTATTATTCAGGCCTCCATGGAGTCAAAAGACTCATCGTGGGAGGACGTTCTTAGGAAACACAAAGTCTATCATACCACTCCTTGACCATTCTTGCTCTTGCCACTCTCTCAGGCAATGCATTCCAAGGTTCAACCACTCCTCACAGCTTCCAGGGATGGTCTCTTGTCATCACTCCTTCTCGCTGTTCCGCCAAGTGAAAGAACTCCCCAATGTTCACCCTGTAATTGTCTCTCAACAGTTTAAAAGTCTCAATCATATCACCTCTCCTTCTTCTATCCACCAAACTCTGCAGTCCACATTCCCTCAGCTGATCCTCATTGTACAGTCCTGAAGCCATCTTTGTTATCTGCCTTTGTATCCTTTCCACAGTTAATTTATCCCCTTCAAATACTGGGGACCAAATCTGAGAACAATAGTCCAAGTGTGGTCTGATCAAGGTATTAAACAACGGAATGATAACTCTTTTATCTCTGCAGGTCAGCATCCTTCTCAGTATTGCAGCAATCCTCTGGGTTACCTTCACCACCTTTGCAATATGCTCCCTGAATTTCAGTTTTCTATCAATCATCACTCCCAGATCTCGTCTCCCCTACTTCCTCCAGTGCAGCTCCTCCAATGGAGTATGCAGCCTCCCATCGATGGATCCCAAACTTTAAGACTTTACATTTTGCTGCATTAAACCGACACCCCTATTCATTTGTCCATCTGTCTAGTTTTTTCAAATCCTTTTGCAGAGCTGCCACCACATATGCACTATTACTGATAACCTTTCCCAGTTTCACATCATCAGCAAACAATTGAATATCCCCTTGCAATCCCATTGACAATGTCATTAATATAAAAGTTGAACAATACAGGTCTCAGTACTGAGCCCTGTGGAACCCATCTTGTAACCTTCTGCTTACTTGATATTGCCCCATCATACACAACTCTCTGATACCTATCAGACAGCAAATCCTGAATCCAGTTGACTAACCCAACATTTAAACCCATGTACTGCAACTTAAATATCAACTTATCATGTGGCACCTTGTCAAATGCCTTTGCAAAATCTAAAAAAATAGCAGTATATGCCTTTCCCTCATCAACTGCTCTTGTCACTTTTTATAAAAGGTAATCACATTACTAAAGCAAGAGCACTCCTTAACAAACCCATGTTGATTCTCACAGATAACATTACCCTCATCTGCCCAACGCTGTATATAGTCCCTCACTAACTTTTCCAAGACCTTAACAACTGCTGATGACACACACAGACACTTCCAGCCTGCTACTGCCCTTATGCAATGCCACTATCTTATCTTCCTTCCATTCCTTGGGTACCTTTCCCACAGCCAGACTTTTATGAAGAGCTAGGTCAAACGGAGCTGTCAGTTCTTTAGCACATACTCTCAAAACCCCATGGTGAAATACCATCCAGTCCCACAGCTTTACTGACATCCAGAGTACTTCCAGAGTACTCAGTTCCAAATACTGAGTACTCTGGATGTCAGTAATCTGGGTGTCTCCTCTTGCACCTCTAAACCTGCCCAATCCCTCGTGTATTAAAACCTTCTTCTCCAGGATGGCATACTCCAATAAAGTGCTCATTGAACAACTCCACTATGTCCTCTGCATCATTCATCTATTACCATTTTTATCCCACAATGTTATTCTTCCACAATCATTTCTCCTCCTAGTGGCCACATAGCTAAAAAATTCCCTAGGATTTTCTTTGGATCTTAGTACCAATCTCTTCTCATATTCCAGTTTTGCCTTCCTCATCATACTAGTGACTCTCCTAGCCCGTCTTATATTCTTTGTGCATTTGCTCTCCACCCCTCTCCTTATATCTCTTCCATAATCTCTTTTTCACCTGCAGTTCCTGTTTGATATTGTTTGTCATCCACTTTACACCAAATTGTGTCCTCTTCTTCACTTGTGGAATTACAGCTTATTATTGCTAACAAATATTCCTTTACAATTTCCCAAGCACTAATGATATTCTAGCCTTCTAATTCCACCCCCCATGGAACTGCACCAAGTTGATATATAAGACTATTATAATCACCTGCCTTATGATTCCACATATGTTCCCTTTTCTTTGATGCTCCTGCATGTCTATTCATCTTCCAAGTCAAAATCACATGGCCACTCTCTCTAACTGGTGGGAGAGATGTCATCTCAGTTATTATCAGCTCTTCTGATGCTATTTATTAATTTATAATACAGTTTGAATTCCATGTGGAGTATTTGTTTGAGGTATGTGTGTTGCTATGACACCATTATCTGCATAATAACTATTATTATTATTCTTATTAAACAAGTCCATCAAAAAAGGTTTTGCAAACAGAATTCTCTCAATCTGTATTCATATCCCACATTCCAAACACAAGTTATCAACTTAGTCAGTCTTCTCTGCCTTCACCACAATGTCAGGCAATGCATTCCCTCACCAACCACTCTCCATGCAAAGAAGCTATTCCTTATGCACTCACTCACACCCTCCTTATACAGCTTCCTTGGATGTCCCCTTGCTCTACCTCTTTCTCCCATTCTGTGAAAAATTTCTTCGACATTAACTCTTTACCAACTTAAATGTCTCGATTGTATTCCCTCTCCTCCTCCTCCTCCTCCTATTCACAAGCATTTGCAAACTATATTCCCTCAATCTACCTTATTATCCCACATCATAAACACAAGTCCGTCTTCTCTGGATCCCGTTATTATCACAGAAACTAGGGAGACCAAATCTGTGCACAGAAATTCATATGAAGCCCAATCAAAGCCTTATATAATGGAACCAGAACGTCTTTATTTATGCATTTAAAGGACCTCTGCATTACTAACATAATCTGATGTGATGTCTTCACAACTTGTGCAATGCAACCTCTGAACTGCAGATCCTTGTCTACCACCACAACAAGGTCTCTTGTCTCCCCAACTTACTCCAAAATTTACCCACAAAGTATATATTTATACTTTGCATCCTATTGTTGCCTATCAAATTTCAGAACCTTTCATCTTGCAACACTGAACTGACAGTTCCATAATGTTGCCCACTTATACAATCTATTTAAGTTGTAAGGCCACAATATCGGCTTGATTCCTCATCTCCCCCCCCCCAGGTTGGCATAATCTGTATATATTAATTATATCTTCAAGATCATAAATATACAAATTAAATAAGAATGGTCCCAAAACAGACCCTGTGGTACACCACCAGTGACTTTACTCTTTCGAAATAGTGCTGCTCCTATTCATACACAACTTGCTGATACCTATTTGATAGCAATCACCTATCCAACCCACTAGTCTCCTATCCAATCCCATCTACTTTAAATGACCAACATGTGGTGTGGCAATCTAATTCAAAAGCCTTTGCAAAATCTAAGTATACCACTGTATATGTATCACCCTTGTTCAATACGTTCGTTACCTTGTTATAATACATGAGCAAGTTGGTAAAGCATGATCTTCCTTTAGCAAACCCATTCTGTCCATTAAAGAGAATTCTGCTGCTCTCAACTCCATCCTTCTGTATCCTATCTCACACCAACCTCTATAGCTCCAGATATACAGATCGGCCTATAATTGGTTGCCTTAGTCTTATCACCTTTGTGAAGTGGGACAATTTTACCTTCATTCCACTCCTTTGGGACTTGGATGTTGCAGGCTCCTGGAACATTCTCTTAAAACACATAGTGATATGTTATCAAATCCTATTATTACTTTATTGATATTTAACTTAACTAACTCCTCGCATACATGTTGCTTGCTTAACATTGTCTTCTTTCATTTCATTCTCTACACTTGAGCTTCTGATAAAATTGATGAATTCTGCTCACTGAATACCTTGACAATGTTCTCTGCAGCAGTTATCAATTTCCCACTTTCATTCATTAACATCATCTTACCATAATTATTTTTCATTCTACTTGCTGCATAACAGAAAAACTCACGAGGGTTTTTCTTAGCCTGATTTGCTAATTTCTGCTCTTTACCAACTGAGTCACTCTTCTCACCTGATTTTATAAAACTCTTTGTGCAACTGATTATTACCATTAATCATCTTGTGCTGCCTCCAAAGTGCCTTCTTCTTCTTCCCCATTTCATACTTAATCCACTCATTCATCCATCTTACACATTATTCAGCCTTTTGACCTTCAGAAAGATTCACACATTGCATTGATGCATTTCTATCAGTTCCTAAGCAACATTTATTTCCTTGCTTCTCAAATCCTCATTCTATGCTATAGCTTCCAAGCTGTCTTCTAAGCTTGTTATAATCACCAGCCTCATATTTCCACATATATCTTTTCCTTAAAGAAGTCATCATATGGCTAGCCACAATCCAGGTGATCACTTCATGATTACTCTCACCAACTGGAAGAAAGTGCAAAACCCCACTCATAATTACATCCTCTTATGAAATGATAAGATCTAAAACTCTCAATCCTCGCGTGCCCTCCTTTAAATACTGCCTGAGATAGTTGTCTCTCAAGAATTTGAAAAATTAATTTTCCTTATTCCAATCTATACCACCATATTTAAAACCATCCATAGTAATCACCCTTCCCTGGTACACTAAACCAAGTTGCTTATACATTTCTTTATCACCTCACTCCACATTCCCTGGCCTATAGCAATATCCAACTAAATATCTCTTACTGTCAACCTCTATCTCACACCACACTACCTCAAAACCACTGCCACCATTTCCATCTCTATCTTAAGTGGTCATAATTCCCCTGCTATCATCAGCAGCACTTCCCCTCCCTTGCACCGTACAATTCTGTACCATTCCATTTCTATACACATTAGGGCAGTATTTCTCAACCTACTTTCATGTGTGCCCATTTTTTAATATTAGTTTTTGTGCTCCCCCTCCCCATGCCTGCAATTCTTGTGTTGAGAGACTGACAAACCCATAAAAGTTATCAAAACAAAATAAAACAAAAAAAAACTAGGAATTAATTAAAATGTTTAAATACGTCATCAAATCTTTCGAAAAGTTGCATAGATCTGCCATCACTGCACACACTGTTAAATCGTATTGGTCTTTCGGAAACATTCGCAATTTCATAATGGGAAGTCTCAAATGCTCTGGAAATGTTTCTGCGAGTATAAGGCTTCAAATGGCAAAGCGGCAGTAACACTGCAAAGTGAGAATCGATGGTCAGCATGATTTTACTCTTATTCGCAATAACTGTGATACACGGTATTCAAAACAATCTTTTCTAGTGTAGAAAAATGCCTGCTTATGTCCAATTAAATTTTTAATTGGAAGCAAGCAGGCATCTGACGACTGTGGAGTGTCAACATCAACAAATTCGGGTTCACAGAATATCATCACTCAAAAAGTAAAATCAAGAAAGTATGCAACAGAATATTTAGATTTTGGTTTTACAAAAACTGAAGTAAATGAAGAAAGACCACTATGTATTACTTGTTTGAAAATTTTGGTGGCTGATAGCATGAAACCAAATAAACTTAAAAGACATTTGGAAACACTTCATAAGGATTATGCTAACAAACCTCGAGAGATCTTTGCTGCCAAACTGAAATGTTTCGTAGAGCAAAAATCTAGCATTAAAAAACTTTGTAAATGAAAAAGCTTTACTAGCTTCTTACAAAAGTTGCATATAAAATAGCTAGGCACAAAAAAGTTCCACACCAACAGAGAAGGCCTAATTCTACCAGCTGTGATTGATATTGTGGAAATATGCTTGGAGAAAGTGTTACTAAACAACTACAGTGCATACCTCTGTTTCTCGGCGAAGTGGTGATACATGTGAAGATATGCAGCAACAATTTTGTCAAAGCTTTGTGACCAATTATTCTCAATTCAGCTTGACGAGGCAACAGATACCAACAAGGATTGTCATTTAATTGCTTATATTCGATTTTGCAGTGGATTATCAGCAGTTGAAGAGTTATTGTTTTGTAAACCAATAGAAAAAAGAGCCAGCCACAGCACCTGAATTGTTCAAAATATTGGATGATTTTATATGCAAAGCAAACATACAGTGGAAAAATTGTGAAATTTGCACTGATGGTGCTCGAGTTATGTCTGGAAGATTTAAAAGTTTATAAACCCACATGAGGGAAATATCCCCGCAATGTATTTGAACACACTGCATTATTCATAGAGAAGCTCTTACAGCAAGGAAATGAGTCCAGGTCTAAACATTGTGTTAACAACAGTTATAACCGTGGTGACTTATATAAAAATGAGACCTTTAAAATCAAGACTGTTTTCTGTACTTCGCAAAGACGTGGCTGGAGTAGAACATTCGCGTTACAAGATGGTTATCACAGGGAAAATGTTTATGAATTAAAGAGACAAAATAGCAATCTTCTTGGAAAAGGAAAATCACGAAGAAGTAGAGAAGTTTACAGACCACTTATTTGTGATGAAATTGAGCTACTTGGTGCAGGTTTTTAAATATATTAAAAACCTGCAACTCCAAAGAAAAAATACACATATCTTAGAGATGATAAAGTCAAGAGCTTTTTTGTGCACTTTTGCCATTTACAACATCTTATCTTTGTGAAATCGGGTTTTCTGCGGTGGCTGCCTTAAAAACAAAATATAGATCTCAGCTAATATAGAAAGAGAACTAAGAGTGTATTACCATCATATGAAAAGCTTTATTCTGCAACACAGGCCCAAGGAAGCCATTAATTTTTAGATTCATTCTTACGAGGGTGGTCTGAAAAGTTCTCAGCCTAACAATGAAAATTTATAATTTCAAAATTATTTTTATTTTTCAACATAATTTCAACAAAAGCCGGCCTGGTTGGCCGAGTGGTTAGCATATCCGCTCTCTAGCCAAAAGGCTGTGGGTTCGAATCCCACCGTGGGCATGGATGTTCGTGATTGTCTGTGAAAGCACTAGTGGTGGTAGTAGTTAGCATTAGATGGCGTTGGTGTTAGATGGTGAAGTAGTGAGACGAAGAGTTGTAGAGTTGATGCCCTCCCTTAATGAGTCTTTGGACTCCCTGGAGGTGTGATATATTTTTTTTTTTTAACATTTTATTATTTCTCAGATACATTACATACATTATATGAAAACAATTATGCATAACAAATACTTTCTCGTACATAAAGTTTTTTTAAATAATAATAATAACTGTTTACAACATATATTATTATAATATTCATAATGATGATTATTACAGGTGTTTCTTTGCAATTTTACTCTCTACAATATCAATGGATATAATCACTCTATATTGCATACTTTTGTTACAGTTATTACATACATTTGATTACATATGATACTTACATTACATACATTTGTTTACATATAATACATACATACACTGGTTTACATGTGATACGTACATTACATGCATTTGGTTACATATGATACATCTTGGATGAGAACTAATTTCTCTGCTTTCATCCTCAAAGCTTATATGTGCACTTATCTGAGGATGAGACCAGTTGGTTATTATTTATTGTTTTTTTTTACCGTGTTGGGAAGCTACAAAATCTATGATTGAGAAATTTGTGTGCACGCGCACACACACAATAATTTGGAATGTATTGATGTGTCACTGAACTGGAGGCCTGAACGAACATGTTGTGTTTCATTAAAGTTTGTATGGTATTTTGGGTGCGTGTTTCTTGTTCATAGTATGTCCTTAGAGCTCTTTTCAGGCTATTGTAGTTTGTAAGGTTTCTGTATTCAAAAGGTAATTTATCATGTCTGGGATGTAGAAGTTTCGCGTTGTCTGAGGTCTTGTTATACGGTATGTATTTCTGATTGTCCTGTAGTTGGCATCGAAATAATGTTTTAGCAAAGCTGCGTAGTGAAATAAATGTTTTGCTGTCAGTATTTTGTTCTGACATTGCAATGTATATAAGGTCATTATTTTCTCTTTGTTCCCAAAAGATCAGTTTTATCATTTTGTACTGTAGCGACATTAATCTATTTAATTTGTAGGGGTGCACAGAAAGCATATGTTGTTATAGCGTATCTTAGTATATTTTGGCATAGTGCTTTGTATATTAGTGTTTTTAGGCATGTGGGAACTATATCTTTTAACCTGTAGAGTTTGCCACTTGTTGTTCGGAGTTTGTTGTATAGATGGTTTATGTGGCTATTCCAGTTCATATCTGCATCGAAGTAAATTTCGTATTGTTTCAACCTTAGTGATTGTAGTGGTTTTGCTGTTCTGTGTGTTTTTATGTTGGAAAGTGGATGTTGGATGGTTATATATTTGTTATCAACTGGTCAAGTCAGTGGATTTCTGAATATCGTTAATTTTGTCTTTTCTGAGTTTAGGTGTATGGAGTTTTTCGTGAGCCAGTCTATGATCAGATTTATGTCATGTTGCATATTTGTTTGGGCTATGCTTGCGTCATTATGGATGGATATTATTGCTGTATCGTCCGTGTATTGGAATATCTTACCTTTGAGTGGTAGCTGATTAATATCGTGCGTGTAAATGTTAAACAGAGTTGGGGAGAGTACAGCTCCCTGTGGTACTCCACAGGTTACTGGTAGCTCTCTGCTTCGGTTTGACCCGATACGAGTGATATGCTTTCTATTTTGAAGGTAGTTTGTAAACCACCTGTGAAGAGGCTCGTCTATTCCAACATGCCTCAGCTTTTCTAACAAGGTTTGATGTTAGAAATTTACGTCTGTAAAGTCTTCCAAGAGCAATGTTGTTCCCTTATTTTTCTGAAAACCATATTGTGTTTTGGGGATAATATGAAAGGTCTCTGTGTATGCTGTGAGTTTCTTCAGTATGATCCGCTCCATAATTTGATTGATAATTGGTAATGTTGCTATGGGTCTGTAATTGCTGATTAAATTTCTTTTTCCATCTTTGTATATGGGTGTGATTATGGCGATCTTTAGCATACTTGGTATCTGTCCTGTTTAAAATATTTTATTTATTCATTTTAGTAGGATAGGACTTAACCTAGTTGCATGTTGCTTTATATCTTTAGGTCTTATACCATCAATTCCTGAGCCTTTGTTTGGTTTGATTTGATGTATTGCAGAGAGAAGTTCTGCTTCTTTCATGGTTGGGAACTATAATGTCTGTTTTGATTGTGGTCCAAGTGAAGGGTCACGTTTTGTGATTGGGGGAATATTTCTGTGCACTACTTGGATGGAGTTTGCAAAGTATTGGTTAAAGTCATTTGCTAGTTGTTGGATAGGTTTTGCATCTTTCATGAAGCTGTGTTTTATGGTTTCGGAGGCAGTGGTGTTGAGAACACAATCTAGCTTCTCATTGATCAGATGCCAGGTTTGTTTCATGTTGTTTTGTGCAGAGGTTAATTTGTCTCTGTAGTAGCTTCTTTTTGCATTTCTGATTTATGTTGTAAGGTGATTCCTTGTTATCTTATATTCAGTTCTTAAAGCTGTGTTATTTGGATATCGCTTTAATTCTTTCCATAAAGTGTCCATTCTGTGTATTTCTAGGATTAAGTTTTGTGTTATCCATATAATAATAATAATCTCCCTTAAGACTAATATATTTATTCCAGCGATGCTCCAGCAGTATTATCCAGTCCCTGTAGTGATTTTCAGTAAGATCTGCAAAATACCCCTCTACAGCTGCAAATCACCTCTTGATTCAAAGAAAAACACTGACCAGCAAAGAAGAGTTTTAGTTTTGAGAGGAGACAGAAGTCAGAGAGAGCCAAATCTGGTGGATGTTCCAACAATTCATAGTGCAGATCCCTTAATTTTCCCATTGCCAAAACACTTTTGTGGGCAGGTGCTTTGTCCTGATGAAAGATGATTTTCTTCTTCTGCAGACTGGGTCTTTTCTCACAAATTTTTTCGTCTAGTCTGGTTAAAAAATCAGAATAATATTCCCTGGTTACTGTTTTACCCTTTTCAAGATAATTAATAAACAAAATGCCTTTAGCATCCCAAAACACTGATGCCATGACCTTTCCTGCTGATGGAACTGGCTTTTGTCTTCTTTGGCACAGAACAACCAGCTTCTGTCCACTGTTTTGACTTCTGTTTGGATTCTGGTATGTAATGGTGAATCCAAGTCCCATCCATAGTAATAAATCGACACACAAAATCAGTTTTATTATTGTTAAAAAGCTCTGAACACTGCTCAGGGATTTTCATGCAAGTGCATTTTGGATCTGCTGTGAGCAAGCCTGGCACCTATCTTGTGGAAAGCTTTTTCATGTGCAATTCTTCATGCAAAAGATATCCTACACGCTCTTGTGAAATGCCTATAGTCTCAGAAATTTCATGCACTTTGACTCGCCAATCATCCAATAATATATCGTGCACTTCATCAATGATTTCTGGTGTTGTTACACTTTTTGGATGTTCTTCACATGGATCATCTTCAAGGCTGGTACGGCCACGTTTAAACTCGGCAGTCCATTTCTTAATTGTCGAAAATGAAGGAGAAGAGTGCCCATAAACTTTTATGAACTTCAAATGAATTTCTTTTCAAAGAATTTTATAACCGCATGATACTCAATTTTATCCATTTCAAGGGATACAGGCAATACTTTTGCTTCAGACTGCTGCATAAAACACACTACTTGATAGAATGACTTGTAATTTCACATAGCTGCTGTTCAGATGTACCAACTTAAAAAAAAAAAAATAAAAAATAAAAATCTTGTCGATAGTGTCACCATGTATGGTGTCAAGCACAAGAACTTTTCAGACCAATCTCGTATTATTTAGTTTTAATTAGTTGCTCGGTATATTTTGCAATATTGATATGTTCCCGTAAGCGTAACTAGTTTATTCAATACAGTATTTTATACATTTTATTTTATTTTCAGAGTGTATTTTATGTTTTTGTCTCAATAAATAATTTCATTAAATGCTTTTGTTTCAATAAAGTAGTTTTTCTGTTTTTCCTTTGATTTCCACTTTCTTTGCACCACATTAGGTATTTTGTGCCCCCAAAAGGTGGGTCCCATAGGTTGAGAATCACTGCATCAGGGTATAGAAATGGAATGTACCATTCCTGTACACTGTACCATTCCATTTCTATACCCATTAAGATATCATTTTCATTCAGTCATGTATCACTTATTCCACCGATTTTGAGGCAAATCGGTGAAACAATTTCAAATCCCTTATTTCTGATACGCCTGTCAATGTAAATAAACACAGGAGTTCACTTTTAGGTCTATACCCAATCCTACTTAAGCCACTTGTTGGTTGTGATTTCCCCACTGCACCTTCCCTTGCTCAATCACCTGTATTAATGTTTAGTGATAATTAATCCATTCACATCCCAATCCATTCCATTTCTATACTGATCATCTCCATATACACATTCACTACTACTTCCAACGTCCACTCTCCCTGTGCCATGTTTCACTGTTCACCCAGGCTCCTCCTGTTCCTCTTGCATTCCCATTTTCTCTATATCTTTCACTTCTGATCTCTTGCTTGCATCACTCTCACACACACACACACACACACACACTGCACTTCCAACTAGCAGAAGTTTCTTCAGTCGACTCACTCAAAAACTAGTCAAATGCAATCCATCATGTCTGTATAATTCCATTCTTTTCTCAAATACATGCCATACATCCACAAACAGTACTTTCTTCGCTTCACACAGCTCTGCCAGCATACCATTAATCATTCTGGCTCTCCAATTCATCACACTGACAACTTTTCCCACTATACTAGTATCTTTCACTCTCCTCAATAACCTCCCGATATCTGCCATTACATTCTTCTTATGTCTACTTAAATCATTTGTTCCCACAACCACCACTAATTCTCTTGCTTGTTTCCTCTTTATATCCAAAGAATGAATTATTTTGTTCTTTCTCCATCCTGGATAGCAGACCTTATGAAATCTCTCATTAACCCATCCTCTAACAATGGAATTTCCATACATTGCTATTCTCAAATCATTCATCACCTCTGTTTTCTTTCATTCTATTCTTTTACACTTTTGCAATTGTTTCCACTAAATGCCTAAAATCACTCCGCATATTCCTCGTTTCATTTTGAATAACTCTTCAAATCTTACATTCTGGCAATTTCACGCTCTGACCTTCTTCCCATAGCCTTGCTAACTCGTTTTTTTTCTTTCTTCTTTCTTCCATTTCCTCATTCCTGCTTCTTTTGTATTCCATATCGCTTACTTTTGTTTCCTCACTCTAATGCTCTTATTATAAAATTATATTATTCTATTATACAAACAGAAAGTTTGCAAAAATACTACAGGGAAATTTTTGCCAATACACCACTGCTGTAATCAATTTTGAAATTTTTAAGATCCAAAACATTTGACTATGAAAGAATGATAGATTTTTGATATTCTTCCATTCTTTTTTTTTTAACCTTGTCTATCTCCTTGTAATATGACAAGGGTTAACTACACAGAAGTAAATTGACACTGAATTTTGACGTAAGCATTTTATTCTAATAAAATTATGTATGCAGTGTAGACACTTCTTATTCCATTCAAGGACAGCTAATTTACTAATAATTTATTAGTTGCAGTATGTTTAAGATTTATTCTTTTTTCTGATAAAGATAACAAGTTACTCACTTTATTAATAGAGAAGTAAGACTAGCTTCAAATGCTGATATTTTTCTTAAAATGGCATTTCTGAAGTTATAAATTTTCTTGTTGTATTCTCTTGAATTTAAATTGCTTTATCTGGGCTATCTTTTGAAGCCTATGGGAAGCATATATCAGAACAGATCTAATTATGGAAATATTCTGCTATTTTCAAGATCTTTGCCCGAAATCTTCTTCAATACTTTAACTTTTCTCTTCAAGAGTGATATTTTCATGGAGCAGGTTCTTTGCATGGAGAGTATTTGTGAGTGGAATGCATTGCCTGAGAGTGTTGTGAATGTAGACACACACTGACTGAGTTTGATGAGCTTAGTGTCTACGTGTGATCGTATGGATCTCCAGTGATGAGTCTTCTGACTCCATGGAGATACTCGCATAATAATATAATTATTATTATTATACAATATATTATTATATTATCCAAGCAAAAAATCTAGTTTGCACACCCTTATACAACTTCCAGGGGTGATTGACTCCTAGTTCTCTCTCTACTCCATTCCACATGCAATGAAAAATTTCTTTTGTGTCAATCTTATAGAACACTTTAATAACTTATAAGTTTCTATGATGCCCCTCCCCCCCCCTTCAACTAAACTTTGCAGTCTGCATCCACACCGCTTCAATCTATCCTCAAAGGGAGCATTCTACATATCTGTCAAAAGCTTGGTCACTAGTCTCTGGATCCTCTCCGCCACCTGATCCTCAAGAAACCTAGGTGACCAAATCTGCGAAAAGTAATCAACTTGTGCTTCTTGTGTAGAGGCTTAAGTGCTGTGAGGACATTATGTTGGACGTTTAATGGATTTTTTACAACACCCAAAAAGAATTAAAATAGAATTTAATACTTCCTATATTTCGTCCTAGTCACTAGGACATCTACGGGGATTACAAAAACAATTAATGTAACATGCACACAAAAACTTACAATACTAAGCCCAACCACGTGGGTGACACTAAAGTCCTATCTAGGTGGAGCGCCCTCTAAGGGCGGTAGTAGGTGGCCTGGAATGTAAGGTGGGACCACTGGTGATGAGTGTTTTCCAAATCTTCGGAAGCTTAATGCAACCGTATTTATTAAGATTTGGTTGGTTTCTGAGAGCTGCTGCTGCTGCTGCTGCTTCTAAGAAAAGTCTCTCTTTCTTGAATTTGCTGTGGTGGAGCATGGTGGTTTTCTTCCATGATACTCTGTGGGTGGTGTCCAAAACATGGTCAGCCAAGCTTGAATGGCCATAGTTGTGTTTAACGATGTACGACTTGTGTTCCTCCAGGCGGATGGATGCTGATCTGCCTGTCTGTCCAAAGTACGCAAGCTTACAAGAACAGGGTACTTTGTAAACTCCAGGCAGAGAGAGAGGAGGGAGCTGATCTTTCGTAGAACGGATAAGGGAAGCAAGTTTGCGGTAGGGCTTATATGCTGTGTGTAGGTTATACTTTTTTAGTATCTTGGCTATTTTTTCCGAAGTACCACGGATGTAGGGTATGGTGATGGCATTTTTAAAATCTTGTTGACGAGAGGGACGGGGAATGGAGGAGGAATTGATTATTTTTTTGATACTGTGTTTGCTGCAGCCATTGGAGAGGAAAGTTCTGTGTATGTGGTTAAGCTCAGTAATGAGGGCGATTCCACTGGAACAAAGATTGTGGGCTCTCTTGGTAAGAGTTTTAATGATGCCATATTGTTGCGAGGGGTGGCGATGGGAGAGTTTGTGAATGTATCTGCCTGTGCATGTGGGTTTTCTGTATACAGTGAAAGCAAGTGTATCATTAGGCAGGCGTGTGACTAAGGTGTCTAGGAAGGGTAAACAATTGTTCTTTTCCTTTTTCCATAGTAAACTGGATTCTTGGATGTAGGCTATTGAGATGACTGAGGAAGGAGTCTAACGTGTCTGGGCCATGAGGCCAAATAGAGAGCACATCATCTACATATCTTAGCCAGATAGAAGGTTTGAGTGGGGCTGAGTCTATGGCTCGTTTTTTGAAATCTTCCATATAGAAATTGGCAAGGGGGGGGGGGGGGGAACCCATGGCAGTTTCCTCTATCTGTTTGTAGATTTTGTTCTTCCAAGAGAAATACCCAGAGTTCATGGCAAAGGAAAAGAGATCTAAGATGTCAGAGGGAAAAACGTTTTCTAAGAGAGATAAAGTGTCAGTTAAGGGAATATTGGTAAACAAAGAGGCTGGCACGTTTATATATACGGAGTGCTTTTTTGGAATGGAAATTGATATTCATTTTTCACACCACCCACAGAGTATCATGGAAGAAAACCATCATGCTCCACCACAGCAAATTCAAGAAAGAGAGACTTTTCTTAGAAGCAGCAGCAGCTCTCAGAAACCAACCAAATCTTAATAAATACGGTTGCATTAAGCTTCCGAAGATTTGGGAAACACTCATCACCAGAGGTCCCACCTTACATTCCAGGCCACCTACTACCGCCCTTAGAGGGCGCTCCACCTAGATAGGACTTTAGTGTCACCCATGTGGTTGGGCTTAGTATTGTAAGTTTTTGTGTGCATGTTACATTAATTGTTTTTGTAATCCCCGTAGATGTCCTAGTGACTAGGACGAAATATAGGAAGTATTAAATTCTATTTTAATTCTTTTTGAGTGTTGTAAAAAATCCATTAAACCTCCAACATAATAATCAACTTGTGGCCAAATCACAGCCTTATAAAGAGGGATAATAAATTTTATTATCTTTACTTGTCAGTGTTTTTCAACATTCAAAATAATCCTTATGCCTTTTGAACATCAACTCAGTCCATCATTACCACCAAATCCTTACACTGCAATCCTACAATCCAGTACCATCAATGTGATACATGGTATGTAATCTTTTTAACCCAGAGTGCAAAAGTGCATAACCATATATTTTGCTACATTAAATTGACGACCTTTATTTTTGTCCATATCCCAATTTATTTAAATCATCCTGCAGGACATCAACATCACTTTTATCAACTTTGCCCTTCCCAGTTTTCCATCATCAGCAAACAACTGAGTAACCGCACCCCCTACATCATTAATATACAAATTAAAGAGGCCCTGGTACAGAGCCTTGCAGTGCTCCACTAGTAACCCTCATTCCTCTAAATTCCACCTACATCATATACTACTTTTTGGTGCTTGTCAGTACCCCCCCCTCCATCCATGCCACCAGCTTCATATCTGTTCCCATTAGCTCCAATGTGTGCAGAAGTCTTCTGTGTGGCATTTTGTCAAATGCCTTTGCAAAGTCCAGCAGTATCACAGTATACAGCTTTCTCTTATCTAATTTGGCTGTTACTATTATAAAATGTGAGATTATTACAAAGGCAGGATCCACATTTCACAAAGCTGAGCTGTCCACTGCAAAGTATCATATTCCTGGATTTTATCTTAACGAGCTTTTACAAATCTTTAATCAACACTCCTGAGATACTAACTGGTCTGTAATTAGACATTCTTTCTTGGGGACACCTTTATGTAACGGAATTATTTTATCCTTCTTCCACTCTCTTGGAACCTTGCCAGATTAAACAACTTCACAGAGGCACTGTCAATTTTCCTGCACATTCTCGTAGCACACGGGCCAACATATCATCCAGTCCTACTGCAATATTCCCATTGACAGTTTTAAATATGCTGAGCACCTCCAGTTCGTCTATCTCAATTCTCACATCGGCAACTGCAAAATCTTGAATTTGATGATACAATCTTGTAAAGTGATTGATCACTTAGTAACTCGACTATTTTTTCTGTTTCTGTTACCTTCCTATCATCATCAATCATTCAAGTTATCCTTCCATAATCATTCTTTCTCTTACTTGTTACATAGCAAAAAATCTCTTTTGGATTTATTTTGGCCTGCTTAACTAATTATTGCTTGTAATCTGATTTAGCCTTTCTAACCATACTAGTCACCACTCTTTGCCTGCAGTCTGTACTCATAATCAGCATACTCGTGAGCATGTTGATTATCTTTTTCTTTATATTCATTCCACAATGTTTTCTTTAAACATATATATACTCATCCTCTTAACCCAACTTAGTTTATCCTCCTGACCATGGGTATGCAGTGTGATACTGCTTCTTTTAAACAATCCCTGACTAACTTCCCACGCAATACTAACACTCTTTCTATATCTTAAGCTATGCCACTGATCCAAGCTGCCTCCTAAATCTATCATAATTACTAGCTTTGTCATTCAACATAAACTCTTTCCTGCCAGAGAATTCCACATGTTTTAGCAATCTCCAAGAACAAGACTGCATGGCCACTTCTGATCAGAGGTTAGAGTGTCTACCGAGGTTATGGATACATTTTCTGATTCTATTACCAGATCCAGCACTCTAAAACCCTTCTCTCTTCCATGATATGCTGTTTCGGGTAATTATCTCTTAGTAACTGTATAAATTCCATTTCAATCTTGCTATGCACTCTTTCCTCCATTCAATCAATGTCCTTATTATTGAAATATTCCCACAATAATTGTTTGGCACTCATTGGCATAATTTGCCAATGTATGGGATCCACATCTTTCTGTGGATTCTTGGTCTATAACAGCAACCAACACAATAGCCTCAAATGAACCATTTCCCCTCAGACCTAAAATCCTATTTAACTTATATTTTTGTTTGTTTATTTAGTTCTTCAGCTGTCACCCACAATATTCCACCTCCTGTCTCATTCCCTCTATCCTCCCTGAAGTTACAATCCTTCTTACATTCTATCCCTGTAACATTTTCTATCAATCAACTAAGTTTTGCCATTGTTGATAATTTTGGCCAAGTCAAGCTGACAAATGTCAAAAACTCTTCTCCTTTATTTCTGACACTTGTAACATTCATATACATGCATTTCAACAGTACTCCCCCCCCCCAACTGATCCTACAGTTACCCCGGCATAATGTCATTACAACCTATTCAATATTTGAATTCTGTGAAACTGCATTTAATATTGCATAACTGTTTCCAAATATGCACACTCATTTGTCCCAGCAGTGGATAAACCAACCACACTTAACTTCCCCCACCCCTTAATAATTCTACTTTCCTTGATTTTGCACTTCTAACTTTTCAATGAACAACGTACTCTCCAAACATCTAACTGCAACACCATTCAAATACATCCCACCAGGCATAAACATGTCCTTTCATCCATTAAATTCACTCTACACATCTATAAACTGTACACTGTTTCTCCTGAACAACCTTCTCAGCAATCATGGCCCTTCTTCTCAATTCATTTCTGTCATAACAAGGAAGCAGATTCACAATCTTTACTTTCCCACTCTTCTTTTGCACTTCTATCAACTACTCTCTCATATCTTCTCTGACTGCAGATTTCTCACCTTTCAAATCATCTGTGCCTGCCAAAACAATCACTTCTTTTCCTTCTCCACTCTGCAAATTAACAGTTTCACTCACATTCTCGATCTCTGCACCTGGAAAACATGCTTACATCATATTCTCATTAAATACACCTCTTATCATCAAATCTTCATACAATACTTTCTCCTTCCAGTTTTTCTTGTTCTTTCATACTCCTCCAATTTCCTTTTTCTTTCATTCTCCCACTTCCTGTGCTACATACTAATAATTTCTCAAGTCACTTGAACTCATGTTTTATTCTGTGAAGAACTCAAGAATGCACTGTTTCTTTCCCCAATGTCACCTCATCATCCTTTTTCATACTTTCATGGCTTCTTTCATACTCTCATTCATATTTCATCACTATCGTTCATTCCTTTGATTACATTCTCTACAACACTTTCACTATCCCATCCTACATCGTTCATATTAATATAAATATTATTTTCAGAAAATATTCCATGAACTCACTTGAAAAATAGGCAAAATAGCTATAAAAATTAATGTTAACATTAATTTTTATAGCTCACTTTTGACACAACTCACATTTTATGCACTCACTGACAAAACATGTGTGTTCGTTAGAGATCAGTGATAGGTCCAGTATGATTCCTAGTACTCAGGCTACTAGTTAAATTTCAATGCATAAACTGTAAACAAAAGATTTTTAAGTTTGAACTCCAAGATCTCTTGAGATGATTACTAATAGCAAATATATAAGTTTTTGATTTTTATGGGTTAATTTTGGCATTACTTGAATATGTTATTAATTTCTTCAATATCTCCTCATGCTGTGGTAAAATTATTGTGCAATGTCTATAAGCACCAAATCACTTACAATCCTTGGATGCTTTTTAGGATTTTTTATAAATCATCCAGATTAGTCACAAAAAGGTATAACTTGAAGTTCTTGATTAGTCTTCAGTTTTTTTTAAATGAATAGGAAAATGCATATGTAGATAATACTTTTCCATTTATTATAATTCTATATATCTTTTTGAAAAGTTCTTATCTCCAGATATTATCAAAGGTATTAATCAGGTCATTAAATGTAGATATGGAAGATTTTGTAAGCTTGGCTTGAAATACCACTTAAACATTTTAATTTAAGTATAATAATTGGTCAAACTGTTGAGTAATTTTTGCCTGAGAACAGATTAATAATTTGGCAAAATATTTTCTTTATTCAAACAGAACTTTTTTTTTGCGGTATTATTGTTTCTAGTACCTTTGCTGGAAATTATGTTAATGAGATCAGTCAACAAAATCCAAAAGAGTTGAACTTTATTAAGCTTTAGAACTGATATGATAGCAGTAGTTTTCTAGTTTTCAGGTAATCTACTTTATTAAAACTAGTATTCCTTATGTCATCATCATGTTTTGCAATGATTTAGGCATAGAGTGGCCTGTTCCAGCCTTAGAAGTCATCATTAAATCTCTTTAGAGGACATCCTGGTTTTCTTTTTCTTAATAGTTGGTAATTTAAGGCTTGTTTAGGTAATATTTCTGTTTTCATTCTTCCAACATGTTCCATCCATTTAGGTTTTCTTCCTTTCTTCATGGAGTTTCCTCAGTGAGAGGGTGCAGCACCATGTCCTTTCAGTTTTCTCTGTTAGTGGTTTTCCTTTTTTGTTTCTGCATAGCCATGTGATCCTGATCCTGTCCATGATCTTATATCTTCAAACCATGGCCTTTGTTTTTTACCTCTTGATCCTTTTCCCATAATTTTTCCTTCTAAAACTGTTGGTATCCTCTGTCCTGCTGAACCTCTCAGTACATGTCCTGCCAATTTCATCTTTCTCTGGATCATTTCCTGTCATAAAGATCTCTGTGTTCTCATTCTTTGTAGGACATCTGTATTTGTTGTGTAATCTGTCCATGAGATTTTCAGAGCTCTCCTATAGCACACATTTCAAAGGCCATTATCTGTTGTCTTACTCTCTTCTTGAATACCCAGGTCTCACTTCCATATGTGAAAACTGGCCACACTAATGTTGTTATCATTCTTTTGTCTCAAAACCTACAGAACTTCTGAGTAGATTTTTATTTTTCCAGAAGACATTTTTAGTTATGGCTGTTCTTATTTTTATTACTTTATTTTGCTTTCCATCTGCAGTAAAGTAGGTGCCTAAATATTTGTATTCTGTTGTATGTTCAATTTTCACATTGTTTATGAATATTTCTGGCTAGGATCTGTTTTCTTTTGAGATTTTCATAAATTTGTTCTTTTTCACATTTATATCTAATCAAAACTCTTTACCTTCTTCAATTAGCAGCTAGAGTAATTTGATTAATTTGTTTCTGTTTTCTGCTATTAGAATGGTATCATCAGCATATCTAAAATTGTTGCCTTTTATACCATTGATACTAATTCCTATTTTTTGTTTTTCAATCTTTTTCATCACTGTCTAACTATAGATATTAAATAAATTAAGTGAAAGGATACAACCTTGTCTGACTCCTCTTTTTATTTTCACTGCAAAAGACTCAGAGTTAAACAGCTGCATTTTCTTTGGCATAAATCATTTTTATAATCTTAAGTACATGATCTTCTATGTCTAATTTATCTAATACATTAAAATTCTATTATGTTTTTTTAGGTTGAAGGCCTTCTGAAAGTCTATGAAGCATATGTATATGTTCCTATTTCTTTCAAGCGATCTTTCTATTAGTATTTTTAGTTACAGGATAGCATTAATGGTTCTCATTTCTTCTTCTTTCTGAAGCCCTTCTGTTGTTCACTCAATTCACCGATTAAGGCTCTTTCAATTTTTTTGTTAACAATAGTTAAAATAATTTTAGATGCATGGGATATTAGGCTCATAGTTCTGTAATCCTCAAACTTTTGTGCATTATTTTTCTTTGAAATTGGTATGCAGATAGATGTTGTAAAAACTTCAGGTAATTGTACTGTTTTATAGATGTCCTGAATGGATTCCATCCACTAAATAGTTATTATATTATTATTATTATGTGACACCTCCAGGGAGTCCAAAGACTCATCGAGGGAGAGTATGCCAACACATTCAAACCCCTTCCAACTACTAACCGTGCTCAAACTTGCTTAACTTTTTGAATGAGCATTAGTAGTAGAGGCTCTACCAACTGACCAACCTTTGCTGGCCAGTCAAAGCTTTCAGCAGCTCAGCTGGGAAATTATCACGCCCAGGGGATTTATTACTAGGAAGATTCTTAATTATGTGTTGTATTTCCTTTCTTATCAGTAGAGTGGTATCTGTTACTACGTTTAACTTACAAGGATGGTCTGAAAAGTTCTCGGCCTACCATAAATGGCAACACTATCGGCAGGATGTTTTTTTTTCTTCTAAGTTGGTACATCTGTCACATAAACATCCATGTGAAAATGCGAGTCATTCTATCAAGTAGTTTGTTTTATACAGCTGTCTGAAGCAAAAGTGTTGCCCGTATCCCATGAAATGGTTAAAATTGAGTATCGTGCGGTTATAAAATTCTTTGTAAAAGAAGGTTTAATGCCAAAAGAAATTCATTCGAAGTTCATAAAAGTTTATGGACACTCTTCTCCTTCATTTTCGACAATTAAGAAATGAGCTACCGAGTATAAACATGGGCGTATGAGCCCTGAAGATGATCCACATGAAGGACGTCCAAAAAGTGTAACACCACCAGAAATCATTGATCAAGTGCACGATATGGTATTGGATGACTGACATGTCAAAGTGCTTGAAATTACTGAGACTATATGCATTTCAAAAGAACGAATAGGATATATTTAGCATGAAGAATTGCATATGAAAAAGCTTTGCACAAGATGGGTGCCATGCTTGCTCATAGCAGATCAAAAACGCACTTGCATGAAAATCTCTGAGCAATGCTCGGAGCATTTTAACAAGAATAAAACTGATTTTGTGCGTAGATTTATTACTATGGATGAGACTTTGATTCACCATTACACATCAGAATCCAAAGCAGTCAAAACAGTGGACAGAAGCTGGTTGTTCAGCACCAAAGAAGATAAAGTCAGTTCCATCAACAGGAAAGGTCATGGCATCAGTGTTTTGGGATGCTAAAGGCATTTTGTTTGTTTATTATTTTGTTAAAACAATAACCGGGGAATATTATCTCATGAGAAAAGACCAGGTTTGCAGAAGAAAAAAAAATCATCTTTCATCAGGACAATGCACCTGCTGACAAAAGTGTTTTGGCAATGGGAAAATTAGGGGATCTGCACTATGAATTGTTGGAACATCCACCATATTCCCCAGATTTGGCTCTCTCTGACTTCTATCTCTTCCCAAAACTAAAACTCTTTCTCGCTGGTCAGCATTTTTATTTGAATCAAGAGGTGATTGCAGCTGTAGAGGGGTATTTTGCAGATCTTACTGAGAACCACTACAGGGACTAGATAATAGTGCTGTTGCATTGCTGGAATAAGTGTATTAGTCTTAAGGGAGATCATGTTGAAAAATAAAATTAATTTCAAAATTATAAATTCATTTTTTCATCGTTAGACTGAGAACTTTTCAGACCACCCTCGTAAGGCACCATGAATCATCTATCATGTTACCATTATCATTATCATAGAGATCTGATAAGTATTCCACCCATCTTCCATTTATCTTTTCGTTATCAATGATTTTCAACGTGTCAACATTTCAAAGGCGTGTTTTGTTTCAACGTTTTCCTACACAGAATGAGAACACAGAGATGTTTATTACAGGAAATGATCCAGAGAAAGATGAGATTGGCAGGACATGTACTACGAGGTATAGCAGGCAAGAGAATACTAACAGTTTTAGAAGGAAAATTATGTGAAAAGGATCAAGAGGTAAAAAACAACGGACATGGTTTCAAGATCATGGACAGGATCACATGGCTATGCAGAAACAAAAAGGAAAACCACTAACAGAGAGAAATGCAAGGACATGGTGCTGTACCCTCTCACTGAGGAAGCTACATGAAGAAAGAAAGAAAACATAAATGGATGGAACATGTTGAAAATCCAAAACGATTTTCCTTATCAATGATTATTATGAAATGATTATTTATGTTTATATTTTTTTAATTTTTTCTATTACTGATTTCTGGTTTAATTATTTCATAATTTCTTTTGTGATCAAATATAGTATATTTTGCTGTTTTTCTCATAAACTTCATTTCAGCTGTTATTAATCTTCATTTGTCATTTTGTTTTATTGTCCAGATTTCATATCCGGTATTCCTTATGGGAAGTTGTTAATCTAGCCAGAAGATTTTTAATGAGATATCAGTGCAGTGTGTGGAAAAGTAGGAAGGTAAGGAGGTAAAAAAAAATGAAACCTGCAGATATGTTTCTTAAAAAGTTTGTAGTCTTTGAGGGAAAACCATGTGAGGAAGAATGTTCCAAAGAACAGAAGAAAACAGAATGAATGGAAGAGGATGACCAGAAGTTGGTTTGGTAGGACTGTAATGAGATGCTGACCAGCAACTGCTCAAATTCTTATAGACTTAAAGGAAAGTAAAGGAATGATGGCAGGCAGTTTACTGAAACAATGAAATGAAAAATATCTAGAAGCATAAGACAGTAACAAAAACATTATGGAAAGCTGAGTGAAGTTGGGGGAGAATCATTAATTAATCAGACTACCCTCTGCTGAATAATATCAAACATGTTTATGATGGTTTTTGTATGAGCCATAACCATATTTCTTGAAGGGTCAAGAAGCTAAAGATGTTATGCGTTTATGACAGAAAGGCACAAAAGTACAAGTGAGTCCAAGAAACATCCGCTTTTGCCTGGAGATCTGGATATTATTAGAGGTAAAGGGGAAAAGTGAAATAAAATGTTTCTTGGGAAAAAAAGGTTGTGGTAGCATTACAGCTCACAGAGTTGTCCTGGCCACACTGAAGTAAGGAGGATAGCCACAGCAAGGATATCCGTGCTTAAGACACTGGTTATGAAAGATGTCAAAAGCTTGGAATGTTCAGCATGACTAGATTCGTTAAATGATAAAAATAAGGAATGATGACATCAACAAAAATAAGGATAGGATTTGTTGGTTAGAGTAGGTCAATTATGTATAGGAGGAAGAGTGTGAAAAGTACACAGTCCC
This sequence comes from Typopeltis vanoorti, assembly GCF_054136105.1. NCBI lineage: Eukaryota > Metazoa > Arthropoda > Arachnida > Uropygi > Thelyphonidae > Typopeltis > Typopeltis vanoorti. The sequence continues at coordinate 46,061,915 of NC_143568.1, forward strand.
AGGATACTCTATTTGTTGGAAAACCTGTGGCAAAAGATATCATTTATGACAAAGCGAAAGCTGACAGAGAAAACTGCTGAACCATCTGCAAAGGGTGAAAGTTTGATTGTACTCTGATAAGTACAAGGAGTATCTTCTTCTTCTTCTTCTTGCTTTAAGCTGAAGCTTGAAGTTGTATCTACAATACTTCGATGCAGGCAGTCTGTCCATTGCTTTCTCTGTCTATCAACTGGTCTTTTTGTATTTGGTTTCCAGTCTCTTGAAAGTTTAATGATTCTTTTTGGGTACATCCTATTAACATGTTGGGCCGCGTGGTTAGCCTAGTGGCTTTATGCTTCGCAACCATATGCCTGGGGAAGGAGTGTCCTAGGTTCGATTCCCGTCGGAGACACGAGGAGCTGAAGGATCTTCCTCAGCCATAGCCAAGTTAGCCGGTCTTGGGCATGGACAGCAGGGTTTTTTCCGCCAGTTTATCTGGAGTTTTTCATCCCACAAGCAGGCAAACCGGCCCCGTGAACACACAGGGATACAGCCAAGAATGCTTCGAGGCATAGGAGTGACCACTGTATCCTCGTATTTCGGTTACGAAATCCAAGCATGCTTGGAAGGTTGTGGGCCTTCAAGGCCTGTTAAAGCCATTGGGATAGACAGATATTAACATGTTGTGTCCATTCTAATCTTCTCTTTTTTATCCATGCATTTATGGGTTGCAGTTAACATTCTTCATAAATCGTTTCATTTTTACTCTATCAAATTTTGTTTTTTTAACTATTTTTCTTAATATTTCCATTTCATGTGTTGTTTTTATCTGATATATTTTTGATGTTTCTATTGTTGTTTCACATGCATATGTCAATTACTGATTGGACTACTAATTTATATATTCTTACTTTTGCTTCTTTTGTTAATTTTTATTTTTCCATATAGATGAATTTAGACATCCTGATATTTTATTAGACTTTAGGGATTGTTCTTTTACTTCATCGTGTGTTATATTTTCACTGTTCACAGTTATTCCTAGGTATTTAAATTTCATTACTTGTTCCAGTATTTCTCCATTTAGTTCTAATTTACATCTGATTGGTACTTTTGCAATTATCATTTATTTCTCTGTTGATATTTGCATGTTAAAACTGCTGCAGAACTTTTGGGGTTTGAATAATTGCTTTTAAAGCTCATCTTCATTTTCTGCAAAGTAATGCTATGTCATTCACATATCCAACCAAATTTAAATTTTCTTTTTAAATTTTTTTTCCATTTAATTTCTGTTTCTTAAATCTGTTATTAGTTTGATAGGTAAGAGTATGCACTGGATGCAATTAAATGTCCTGGAAATTCAAGTACAATCATACAATTGTCAGCTTGGTTGGATGAGTAGATAGTGTATTTAGTCTCCAAACAACAAACTGTGACTTTGAATTCCACCCACAGTGATGAAATTCATCTTCTGCCTTTGTGAATGCCTTTTCAGCTAAAGACAGTCACAAAACATTGATGACCAGTGCATATCTTTAGGTGGTAGATGAATTTCATCACTGTGAGAGACCACTCTCTTGTTTAATGGAGGCCTGAAATGTTTGAATAAGTTCCATGTCTGGCACTGCAAGGTTTCTGGAGTATATAACACTTAGCCCACTGATGTTATTGCTATGTTATTACAGGCTAAGTCTTTCATGGGAGGGATTCATATAAAAATAAAAATACAAGTTTCTCCAAATCCTTCCATCGCTTGTGTCCAAAGGTGATTGATAATAGTTAGATCAGCTGTGTATCAAGGGCAATCTTCACATTTGCAGCAAAAAAGTATTCATAGAAATATGGAAAATTATAAACACAATATAAGATGAATGTTAATTGTGGATGTCATCCAGCCATACCACAGGATTTATTTATATAAGTTCTATCCAAAACCACTACATAATGAAATAACAGCAAACTAATATGAAACCATGATACTAAATTTTTAAAATTAAAGTTTCCTATGTAGTTCCGAAGTCCTGTCTATGTCAAGTGTCATCTCCATCCAGGAGGTTGGCTATTATGGATCTCAAATAAAGATCCATAATGTGGGGTAGAAAAATAAGATGATGAGGCTCTAATCTCTTCCATCTCACAGTTAGTATCCTATGTCTTAGATATGTGTGTTTACAGGGTCAGTTTACCTGTTTTAAGGGGTGAAAAACCCTCCATCTCTGTATGACACCAGCTAACTCACCATTTGATCGAAAACATCTGATAAAGGTTCCTCAAGTCATAGACAGGATTGAAACCACAGTGTTTTCAATCAAAGGGTTTGTTTTAAAGTAACTGAGCTACAGAGGCTCTATGAAGTGAGTAGAGATGTTTAATGAAGGGTGGACTCTAGTTGTATGGTAATTTATACATTCACATGCTCATGACAGGCACTAGAAAAACTGCATCATTGCCTACTTGCCCATGAGGTATGAGGAAACAAAATCATTACATATGATTTTGTTTCCTCATTCTTCACAGAGAACCAAAACTAGAATGGAAAATACCTTTTTTTGCTTACAGGTTATATAAGTAACTGATAATTAAGAGAAATTCTATTTTTGTTTGTATTTTTAAAAGGTACAAGTAATTATATTCCAATACACATTAATCAGATATGAACCATTTGCAAATGATTGGCATGTCTAAGAGAAAGAATAGACATGTTATAGTGACAAATAAGCATCCAATAATTTAAAGTTGTGATAGATGGTGCAATAAATCACTATCGTAATGAATGAACTGCATGTAATCCTATAAACTCTAGTTATGAATGTGTACATTTATGAAGGATTCGTTTGAGGGAAAAAAGGGGGGGAATTCACTTTTTAAAAAAAAATCTAACCAATAATAAATAGTTTTTGTAAATATCATTAGCTTAGTAATGACAGTAATAACTATAGAGACAAGCATATCCAACAAATTATAAAGTAGAATCATATAATTTGTCTGGGAATAGCATCAATGACATGAATGCTGATTGAGTATTTAAGGAGCAAATCAACACACATAATATGCTATTTTTGTTATGTGTGTATTTCATTTCTTATTTCTATTATTTCCCCTCCCCCTCAGATTAACATTCTTTTATTCAGTAACAGTGTTGTAATCAGCATACACTTTTCCACTGCAATATATACATAATGAATAATAAAAGAATATTACATATCTATAATTTTACAAGCTAGAAATATGCAGAAGGGGAATTTCTTTTATATTCACAATTATTACTTTTCAGAACACCAGTACATTATACGTTATTTTACAATGTTATTACTGCTTAGGAATAACTTAAGAATAGCATGTGAATAGATCCCCAATCTCAAAATGCACACAATACCACTACTTCACTGTACAGGTTGAAGCAAAACAAAGTAAGTTTTACTGTAGCAGGATATATAGTAAAATATCTTAAAAACTTATTTCAAAATGACAAACAAGTGGAATCTTTTTTAAGAATTTTTGCTGATCTCATGTTCATTCCTTCTACTCTTTAACTACAAGAAAGAAAAGACTTCAGTTTTAGGAGTTTATTTCAAGAAATCCAAGAAATAGCCTGGCCAGAGACTATTTGAAACTGAAATATACGAGAAATGCAATTTTACAAGAATCTGATTTTTTTTTTTAAATGATATTAAAAAAAAGTATCTGATTATTTTATGACAAGAACAATGACTACGGTTTTCTATACATTTATTTTGGATGCCTGTGCTACTCAAGTGAAACAAGAATGGAAATTGTATTTAATTAAACAGTAATATTCAGCACAGTATATAAAATAATTACAAGTTTGATGAACTGATTGACAATTCAGATATACCTGAAACCCCCCCCCCCCCAAAAAAAATAAAATCTGTATACATCCTTCTTTCCCTTTATGTAAGTAATGTTTCATTAATTAAAAAAAAAAAAATTGTAGAAAATATAAATCAAGCAGGTCACCATATTATAATAATGTTATTGTTAATTTCAAGCTAAGAAGCGGTTCTACATCTATAATGCAGTTCTCTTCTTTGTCTTAATATCTACAAGGTCCGAAAATTCATCTTCGCACAGATATGAACTTGTAAATGGAAAATTGAACATTAGAGCTTTATCTGTTAATTCAGGAAATTCATTTTGTATTTTGTAGCCAAAATGATGATAATGTATTCTGGTTGTATTTATTTTTTAGGAACTCCATCAGAAGCTAGTTTTAAAAGTTGTTGTTCTTCTATTGGCGACAGACCCTTTGGCATAGATTTGTTGATATTGTCCAATTCAGGGAAATACTTTTCTAGATTCATTTGTAAGCTTTGTAAATGCTCCATGTACATGCTTTTGCCATAAATTCCTACTATACTTGACTTCCTACCATAGCTTTGTTGATTCTGTTGTCCATTTCCATATTTATTTTACCATCTTCACTAAAAATCGTGCCTAAGAAGCCGAAATGTTTTGCTTGTTCTATAGGTTCTCCATTCACAATGCAGTTGACATTTTCAATGTTTCTGCCTATTTTCATTATCTTTGTCTTGTTATTGCTTGATCTGCATACCATATCTATTACAACAGCTATTCAATTTAGTCAGGGAATCTTGAAGACTTATAGCCAATTTATTTAGAAGTATAACATCGTCTGCATAAAGCAAAGAGCTGACATTAACATCTCCAATTTTGATATCACGCTTAATACCACTTTCCTTCATAATGTGATCCAGATAGATAATGAATAACAGAGGGGATAATGTACATCCTTGTCTCACACCAGATTTAACATTAAACCATCTTCGAGTACTTCCTTCAATTCTAACTGCTGACTTACAACTCAAATAAAGACTAAGAATTGCTTGATATAATGCCCCATTGACAACATATAACTGTAGCGTATTGCATAGCTTCTCTCTTGGTACCTTGTCATATGCCTTTTCCAGATCTACAAAACTTAAATACAGATCTTTGTTATATTCCCATGATTTCTCATCTATTTGTCGTAAAATGAAGATCTGATCCTGACAGTCCCTATTTGGCCTGAATCCAGCTTGTTCTTCACCAATCTTTTCTTCCACAATTTTTCTCAACTGTTTCTCAAGTATACTTGCATAAATCTTACTAGGAAACACTCAGCCAGGAAATACCTCTGTAATTCTCGCATTTAGTTTTATTTCCCATTTTTATATATGGGTACTATGAAAGCTCCACTCCAATCATCTGGAATTCGTCCGTCTGTCCAGGCCTTCTGAACTATGCAGTGCAGCCACTGTAAGACTTTTATACCTCCATACTTCAGCATTTCTGGTTTAATATCATCTATTCCTGCTGCCTTTCCACATTTCAAGCCATTGACGGCTACTTCAAGTATGGATATGTATTCTGGAATGTATGCCTGTTTATACATTCCAGAATACATATCCTGTGGATATGTATTCTGGAATGTATGCCTCTGGAATGTATGAGTGTTTTTTTTACCACAGTGTTATCACTGCTTGTTTCATTTAGCAATTTTTTGAAGTAATTAGTCCATATTTCAAGGATATCTTTTTCTCCAGTTTTCATTTCACCTTTATCATCTCTAATTCCTTGTACAACACTCTTTCCTTCATTTCTGAGCTTCTTCAACAACTTCCAGAATATCTTGCCACCCTCTTGATATTTATTTTCTATGTTCTTACCAAAGTCTTCCCATGACTTTTATTTAGCTAGTTTTACACAGTGTTTAGCTTTCTGACATTTGTCTCTGTATTCTCTAAGAGCACAAGCTGACTTATTTGCAGGAACTTTTGATATGCTTTCTTCTTTTTCTTCACTGCCTCTTTAACTTCCTATGTCCACCATGAACTTCTGATTTTTCTATCCTTGCAGACAACCTCACCACATGCCTCTATGGCTTAATCAATCAGGGTTTTCTTCAAGGCTTGCCACTGAATCTCCAAGGTTTGGTTCCTGTTCTCAAACGCTTTCATTTTTTCTTCAATAATCTTTGTGTATTTTAGTCTACAGTTCACATCTGAGAGCTGCTCAACTTTTATTCACTTTAAAACTTTCTTAAATGTTCTGCTTTTCAAAATGAAATTCAATTTTATCCTATTTGAAATTGGAAGTGATCACTATAAATAGTGATCACTTCCAATTTTAAATCCTCTGTACACTCTAGAGTCCTGCACCAGGGACCGACAATAACATAGTCAATGAGGCTTTTCTTATTCCTTGCCTCTTCTCTCCATGTGAATTTGTGCACATTTTTATGTTGGAACATTGTGTTAGTAATAACCAGTCCATGTCCTGAGCAGAAATCCAACAGGTATTTGCCATTATTATTAGCTTTGCTCTTTTCCCAAAATATTTTTGTATGGCTGACAATCATTTCCTACTCTGCTATTTAGATCCCCAACAAGGGCCAACTTTTCCTTTTTCATTGTGTCAGTTGCTTTGTCTAAAGTCTCAAAAAATTCCTTCACTTCTACCTTAGTGGAACCTTCTGTGATACCACAGGCACAATCAAGTCTCATTGTCCAGTTCCCCATTCTGATATCTGTCGACATCACTCTATTTGAGATTGCCTGCTATTCAAGAAGATTAGCCTCGTATACTATAGCTACTCCATTTCCTTGATTGTCATTGCCTGAATATAACATTTTGTATTTATTGCTCAGAAAGATCTCACCAGTTTTTCTTTTTTTGTTTCAGTCACCCCTATTATGTCAATCTGATACTTATCTAATTCCTCAGCTAGCTCCATTTCTTTGCCATTCAGGCTTCTTATGTTGATGGTACCGATCTTTAACTTTGGTGATGTTGAGTTAGGGTGTGTTTTCAGATTTGTTCCAGTAGCTGACTTTGCTGTTCGCACTGGTTCCCTGGCAAAAACAACGGGTGCCTTGTTTAATCGGGCAATGCCCCAGCCGGCAAGGAATTCTGTCATGTTGTACCATCATTTTGTATTTTGGTTTCAGCCAATAAGAATATAATTTGATCGGATAAATCCCAAATTGCCAGCCCATCCTCATTCGTTCAGTATCCAAGTAGATACCTAACAGGGTGCACCATGAGAAGGTGAGGAATGGATATTAGGTCAGAAGCCCTGGTCGGTTCTCTGCATTCCTTTAAAGGCTATGTAGAGGTCTCCTCTCAGTTATACAGCTTTGACCCTTAAGCATCCCCAAATTATTATTATTATTATATACTAAGTATATCTTCCAGGTATGCTAATTGACTGAACCATTTCTAATTATGTAAACATTTTTTATAATTCAAAAGTTTCATCAAGAAAAACTTGTAGTTCATTCCAAAGTTCAAATAAATGAGCAAGGACATTTACATGAGAAAACCAGTGAACATCGGTATGCAAAAGAAGTAATGTATGATTACTTCCCATTTCTTCGGAAAGTTGAGAGAAAAGTCTGGCATTTAGCGGATGGCCTTTAATATAATTTATGATTTTTTACAGCTTCATCCAGAACTTTTCTTAGGTCTGTAGACATCCTATGTGTGGCCAAAGCCTCCCTGTGTATGCAGCAGTGTGTCGACTTTGCATCTGGTGCAAGAGCTTGAATCCTCGAAACAAGCTCTTTTTTTTTTTAAGATCTGACCATGGATTTTGCTCCATTGGTGCTTATTTCAACACAATTTTCCCCATCAGCTTGTTTTGATGCATAAATGTATTTATATTGTTGAATATTTCTTCTCCTGTTATATGTTCTGGCAAGGGTTGGCAAAATAAAAGGCCATCATGGAGTTTTTGATTTTTTTCGTACCTAACGAATACTAGAAGATTTGCAAAATTTGTAATGTCGGTGTATTCATTGACCTGCAAGACATAATAATGACTCTTGCATATTGGATAACAATGTTTATTTTATATTTTCAGCCATTTCAGTGATTTTTCGATGAACAGTACTATTTGAAAGCAAATCCGATCAAAAGACCTTATTGCATTATTTCTAATCATAATTTCTGCTATTATTTTTGCTGCAGGCTTGACCGAAGTTTCACCAATAGTGTAACTTGGTGAAACTACTGACACGATTGACATCATTTTTTGAGATTCTTCTAAATTTTTCAGTTTATTTTGAAAAAATTCTACAGATTTGTCCTTGTATTCATCATGTTTCAATTCAAAATGGCAATTTAAATTAGATGGTTTCATGCTTTCATTTTTTTAGTTTCCCCACAAATGACACATAATAGAATAGGTTCCACTTCATTTCCCATCCATGAAAATCCACATTTCAAGTAATTCATATCGTACTGATGAAGTTTTTTCATCTTCTTCCTAGTTGGTTCTTTAGAGATGTCAGATGACACACCCTTATCAATTTCATTTGATCCAGATACAATATCTTGTTGCTTACAACTACTTGTACCTGCTATATTGCACTCTTTTGTGCATTTCATAAATCCAGTCTTTAACAAATGATCCATACTTAATAATTTGAAAGCTAAAAAAATTATATTTATTAAAGCATCATAACTTCCGTACATTATTAAAATAATTATATCACTGTAAAAGTAGTTACAAACCTATTAATCATTATTTTAACTAACAACAAATTTGTAATATGATCAAATAATGAAGCACATTGATTAATATCTGCTTAATTGTCTTAATTACATCTAATGATTCATATAATTACTTTTTTTATGTCACTATCATACACTCTTTGCGTTCTTGCAGGCTTGCATTGTACGTTCATATACGAAGCTGAACGAAGATTCAAGAGTGATTGCCAGTGAATTTGCAAACTATTCAAATGAAGCAGTTATCACAATTTGAGTAGGAGAATTCATACATAATATATAATTTACTAAGAAATATATATGTTTAAAAGAATTCTGTTTTCTTAATAATGATTCCATGCGTTAATGATGCATAGCCGAAAATTGCCATGTACTCGCTGAAGACCTTTCATGTACCCCCGGGGTACGTGCACCACACTTTCAGAAACACTGCTCTAAACCATTAAGAGATTTCATAAATATTAATTTCGCATGAAAATTCTACTGAAAAAACTTGAAACTGACATGCCATATATGTTCATTAATATTTAAAAATATGCCTGTTCAATGTATAAACATAAAACACAATAAAATTCCAAACAAAAAAACAAACAAAATTCCAACTATGCCATCCATGATTTCTGGATGGTGTAGTTGGCCAAGTGATTAGCATATCCACTCTCCAACTAATAGGCTGTGGGATCAAATCACTGTGGGCAGGGTTGTTTGTAATTATCTTTAGGTGGGAAATGAAATTCATCATCCAGCATGAGGCCAACACCCACTTATTGGAGACGTGAGTTGGTTTGAAAAAAATTCCATGTTGTCTCTAGAGTGGGAGTAGGATTTATGAACTATGTAAATAAATAAATAAATATATATATATATATATAAGTAAATACAGCTGATAATCATATATATATATATATATATATATATATATATATGATTATCAGCTGTATTTACTCAGTATGTAGATATGTTCATATTATTTACTGAATGAATTCCGAGAATTAGAAAAATAAATTAATTTAACACACAACATGTTTCGTCAGAATGCCGACTTCTTCAGGCATGAGAGCATTAAAGTAAATATAAAAAACACTGTAAAGAAACATTGTACCACTACAAAAACAGATCACCGTAACAAAATCTTAGCGTTATTAGAGTCAGATACATACTCAGAGTTAGAGAGAGACCCAACGAGAGAGAGAGAGAGAGAGAGAGAGATACATAACAGAACCAACAACCTTCTAAAAAAAAACCATGGAATTTCCAAGAAACATACACCTTTCTCTTCATTCTCTACATCCATTCATCCTCAGATTATACAGCCTTCCAAAGGTACATAAAGAAAATTGTCCACTAAGGCCAACTGTTGATAGTATTGACTCACCTACATGGTTATCAAAATATCTAGCATCCTCCTTAAAAGGTTTAGCAGGAAAATCTCCTTCTTACATTAAAAATTCAAAGGACTTCATCTCTAAAATTAAAAATATAAAGCTCAAGAATTCAGATATTATGGCAAGCTTTGATGTGGTGGCACTCTTTACAAATGTTCAAACTGAAGAGGTTCTCAATATTTTAAGTAACAAGATCTCAAAAAAGATGTTTGCTCTGCTGTCACATTATGTTAATTCAGGCTTAAGTGAAGAAAAAATTTATAAACAAAATAAGTGATTAGCAATGGGCAGTCCCCTGTCTCCAATACTAGCCAACATTTTTTTTGAGGATGTCAAAGAAAAAAGTCATCTCTACTGCTACACTTAAACCTAAAATCTGGCTTCCTTATTCCAAATAAGGAATGACATATTCCTTATTTGGGTATATGGTATAAATAACCTTCACATATTTTTAAATCACTTCAACAACTTCCACCAAGACATCAAGTTTACCATCGAAATTGAAGAAAATGGAACTCTGCCGTTTTTAGATATCAAACTTACCAAGATATCTGACTCCTTAAAAATCTCGATCTTCAGAAAACAACACATATGGATAGATACCTGCATGCACCCTCACACCACTATCCGCACAGAAGTTAGATATCATCTGCACTCTGGCTCATCGTACCAGGTCTGTATTGTCAGATGAGGAGGAGCTGAAAAATGAACTACAACATCTCAAAAGAACCATCACAAATAATGGCTACTCTTCAAAAACTATCAATAAACAACTATACCACAGTCCTTAAAACAACACAGAGACACAGGACAACCCCAAGGGTTATATTTCTTTTCTGTACATCAGCTCACTCTCCCAGAAACTAAGAAGAATTTTAAAAAATTTAATATAAAAACGTGCTTTTCCGCTCTTCCTAAACTCAGATCAATTCTAAGCCAACCAAAACATCTCACAACCATTTTCAGTTTCTAGGAGTATATAAAATCATGTGACTGTGGAAAGCCATATTATGGCCAAACTCAGAAGTCCATTCTCCTGCATCTCGAAGAACATCAGAGAGACATCGCTTATAGTAGAACCACAGCAAGCGCCCTCTCAAGCCATGTCCTGTTCTCGGTGAACACAAATAATGAAGGCCACCAACACAAAATAGACTGGAATACAACATCAAACATTCATATATGACACGATGAAGTAGAACGCCACATAGCTGAATCCAAAGAAATTATCCTAGACTCTTCTCACATAAACAGTAACCTTAGTTATAGTTTGCCAGACTTACATAGCTCTGCTATCAGATACTGGTGTACTCTTGAAGTCACATGCTTACAGATGCCTAACAATAGAACTTTAGTCCAGACTGTAGCTTCAATTCAAACTTAATTCCAGTTTATAGTCTGTGTTTGTAGTGGTACAATGTTTTTTTACAGTGTTTTTTATGTTTGCTTTTAATGTTCACATGCCTGAAGAAGTCGGCATTCTGACGAAACATGTTGTGTGTTAAATTAAATTAATTTGTTTTTCTAATTCTCAGAATTCAGTCAGTAAATAATATGAACGTGTATATATATATATATATATATATATATATACTGAAAAAAGAGAGCCAAAAGGCTTCACTTCGGTGATGCAAAATTATTCAAATTAAGTGGTGGATATTGAATCCAACATTATTTCAAAGCTGAATAGAGAAACTATAAAAGTTTCGGTGGATCCAAGCGTAAGCAAATCTTTCACGACAGGGGCAACTCGTAGTAAAGGCGGAGTAAGCTCTGATCAGTATCCTTAGTATTTCCCATAATGTAAAACATCTCCTGGCAGACAGGCATAATGTTATATATTATGGGGGGAGGGGGTCACTACCCAGACCGGTTTCGACCTTTGTTGAATGTTCAAGTACAGGTCAAATTCCAAAAACTCAGAATTGTTCCCCTCAGTAACAGGTTCACCCCGCCAGTGAGAAGAACTCTCAGAACCGGTTGGCTCTACACCGTGCCAGGCTCATCCTACCACTGAGCAGAGCTGCTCATTTGCTCATATCTCATCCGAGGGGTAACAGCAACAGCCGTGCCTCAGTTAACTTCATGGGCTAAAGCATTGCCATTCATTACCCCCCCCCCCACACACACACACATCCAGGACCTGGGTGACAGCAACAGGCCAAGCCTCGGCTCAAATGGGCTACAGCATTGCCATTCATCACCCAAGCTTACAACCGGTTTCGACCTTTGTTGAGGTCTCGTCAGTGGGAGCCAGACCCAGATGTAAATACTCAGGTTGAAGTGATGCAGAACTTATACCAAAAAAGGTGTCACACTACAAAAGGCACCTAAAAGGCTTCAATTCGGCGATGCAAAATTATTCAAATTAAGTGGATACTGAATCCAACATTATTTCAAAGCCGAATAGAGAAACTACAAGAATTTCGTGCCGAATATAGAAACTATAAAAGTTTGGAGGATCCAAGCATAAGCAAACCTTTCAGGACAGGGGCAACTCGTAGTATAGGTGGAGTAATCTGGGTCTGGCTCCCACTGACGAGACCTCAACAAGGGTCAAAGTGACCCCCCTCCCTCCCCATAATGTATAACATTATACATGTCTGCTAGGAGATGTGTTTTACATTATGGGAAATACTAAGGATAGTGATCAGAGCTTACTCTACCTTTACTATGAATTGTCCCTGTCATGAAAGGTTTGCTTACGCTTGGATCCACCGAAACGTTTATAGTTTCTATATTCAGCACGAAACACTTGTAGTTTCTCTATTCAGCTTTGAAATGATAGGAAAAAATCACTAGCACACCCATGGTACAAATGTAACATAGGTTTACAAAAACCTTTTATGGGTGGATGCCATATTAATTTTTTTTTTTTTTAAATAATCTAAATCATTCTAAATAATGACTTTGAGAATCATGATTTCTAAATTAGGGCATAGCCTCAAGGGGCTTACATAAAAAACATTTAAGGATAAGGTCCATCTTTTGTGTTTTATTTGTTTATTTTTTGATGACTCCCATCCAGCAAAGGTTTGTAAACCTATAGTACATTCATATCATGGGTAGGCTAAGGATTAATATTTATTAATTTTATGTTTTTTTTCACCATCAAATTCCTGATATATATATATATATATATATACCCTCTGGGGGTGGGGGGGGGGTGTACAGGATAATTAAAATAGCACTACATGAAAAAGTTACATCTTTACTAACTTCTAATCAACAATTTTCCTCCAAATTAATCTGTTAAATGTGAAGACTCCAACATTATCAGATCCATCTATATCTTGGTCTTCCTCTTTGGTTCTTTTTCCTGCCAACCTGGGAAAGAACTTGTTTTGTTAATCTTTCCTCTTCAATTCTGTAGTAACCACTAGTAACAAATAAATTCAGTATTCTGAGGGGGGAGGAATAATTAGGATAATTACCAGAACTAGTTCATTTTCTTCAGGTACCAGATAAATGTTTTCACTGCTTATCTGGTTGTGATGTTTACATGTGGAAAGCAATTGAATATGTGATTTAAAGTTGCTAGATTTAAATCAAACAAAATATGGATGCATCAGCAGACTTAATAAATTAAGTCATTTTATTTAAAATAAAGAGCCAATAGGCTTCATTTCGGCAATGTAAAACATTATTTAAATTAAAGGGATATCAAATCCCACATTTTTTAAAACCGAATAAGAAACTCAAAGATCGGAATCAAAGAGTTTCATGCTGAATATAGTGACTATAAATGTATCGGCGACTACTAGCGTAAGCTAAAGCACGTAGCACAAACTAGGGCAACTCATTGCAAAGGTGGAGAAAGTTCTGATTGCTATTCTTAGTATTTTCCATAATGTAAAACCCATCTCCTAGGAGATGGGTGATGTTATACATTAGGGTGGGAGGTTACTACCCAGACCGGTTTCGATCTTTATTGAGATCTCATCAGTGAGTAGCTAAATAAGTATTTTATTATTTTAAAATTTTAATTATTACCTGTAGTATTGTTAATAATATCCTGAAACTTTCTCTCCATTTTGTTATAATATCACCACAACTGTTATGCACTGCATAATTTTAGACATGAATTTTAACTTCATTGTGTTTCGTTATACTTTTTTTTTTCATAACTATTCTTAAACATAAAAGACCTTTTGCTTAACTGATATCATTTAAGAAATATCACCAAGGTGCAAAAGTAGTTTGTTTGCATGTACATACTGTGAAATCAATCACTGTTGCTGAATAATTCCAACCTTAACGGAAAAGTATTAAAAAGCCACGAACTACTATTTTTCTTTTTAGATACATTTTGCTAACTTCCTTTTTTTACTACTTATGATTCACTTGGTTGGTAAAAAGAAGGCTGCTAATATTGCTAGATCAATAACTGCTAACTCTGAGGTTCTTATGGTGTTTGTAGTAAGATAAGAGCAAATATTGTGAGTTGCTTTCTTCACCTTATGTCTCAGTCAAATAATAGGATGTTCCATTTTTAGTAAATCATCATTATGAAATTTCTGATATATATATATATATATATATACACACACCCTTGGTGGGGGGTAAAGGATATTATGATAGTACTACATGAACAGTTACACCATTACTAATTTCTAATTGACAATTTTCCTCCAAATTAATCTGTTATCTGTCAAGACTCCAACTTTATCAGATCTTATATCTCTTTCTGTGGGTACTTAAGGGTCAAGGCTGTATAAATGAGAGGACACTTCCACAATGCATTTACAGGAATGCAGAAAACCAACCAGGGCTTCTGACCCAATGTCCAATCCTCACCTTCTCGTGGTGCACCCTGTTAAGCAATTTGGGATTTAGCTGAACAAATTGTATTCTTTATTGAATGTATTTATGTATGTAGTGAAAAGGTAGGTTGTAAAATTTCCTATTAATTCAAAGACATTTACAAGGTTTTTTTAAATTGTATATTATTACTTAAATCAACATGATTTCTTCTTGTTAATTTAATTTAATTTTATTTTTACTGTCAGCAAAGCTGTCTACATAAATTACTGTATACCAAATATCTTTATTAATAAATTAAGAACAGCTGAATGATAAGAGAAACTGTGATGGGAGAACTTCTTGTTGGTGATGGTAGTAGTAGTGTTGTGGTTGGAGAATTGAGTAGTGGTGGAGAGGATGAGTTTAGAGAAGTAGAGTGGTGTGCCTTCCAAAGATGAGTCCTTGGACTCGTCCTTAATACTCCCTGGAGGTATCACGTAATAGTCATAATCCATAATTGAAAATTTCATTAGGAGTGGAAAACCAATAATTTTCCACTCCTAATTAATACTATTAATTATTTTATATAATAGAAGTATTAAAAAGACAACTATAAGATTATTAACAAATGATATTAATTTCTTAAAACAATTAATTTTGCAACTATTATAAGTTTTATAGATGATATTATGCGTCCTATAATTCTAAAATCAATAATGAACACAGTAGTCTAATTTTTTTTTTCATACAAATGGCTTTATCTCCATAGTGCTAAGAAATTGAAACGAATCTTGTTTATTTATTTTCATTTTTGCTTATAATCACTAAATGAATGAGCCCCTAAATACTGATAGATGTTTCTAGGGTTATATATTAATTAACAAAAGAAATTAATGATTCATTTATAAACATTTATAACATACTGATATCTTTAGAATCTGCCTGCAGACTATCCAAGTGACGAGACAAATTTCCAAGTCTCATTCTAAGCAGGTCTCGAAATACAGCCATATCAACTGATAAACCATGAAGATGATTAGCAAAATAGCTTTCTGGAAGGATGCCTTCTATAAGCAAAATCATCACCTAAAAAAAGTATCAACCATTAATGGAAAAAGAAAGGCATTTTTTCCAAATAACATCATGAATCCAAAAATTTTCATAAGATTTGTTTTAATCTACCAATTTATTAACAAAAACATATAAGAAGCATAATGTTTACATTTCTGATATATAAACTTACATTACTCATATTCAACAATTATCAGTGTAAAAACTTTTCTTACCAACGCATTTTGAAAATTATGGAGACAACTACCGTGTTTGAATAAAAACTTTAGTTTAATATAACTAAAATCTACAATTTGACGTTTCGACCTTTATGTCAAGGTCATCTTCTGGAGCATACAAATATACACAGGAACAAGCTATACTACAATCAAACTGGTTCGTTAAAGACATTGACCAACCGTTACGACAATTGTTGGCCTGACCTCTGGTGAAAAAAAAAAAAAATTGTACATCAACGCTAGAGTCCTATTATTTGTGTTGTCTACTATATACATATATTAACATCATTCCAGCCAGTTGGAGTGGAATGGTTTCTAATACTAGCGGATTGGCTAGAGTCCTGACTTATGTTGAATCTTTCATATTAGGTAGGCTGAATGTGTGCCATCCAGATCCTTGGAATTTTCATGCCATCTTTGTTATCGATATTTGGGTGGTTTATCAGGATTTCGCAGGATTCCTTAAATTTTCTTTCGTACCAGGTTTTTGTGCGGTGTAAGGAGGGTGCTTTTTCCAGTTGATTTGGTGTAAGGTGTTAAGTGCGTGGTCTGAGAGGCCTGCTTCACCATAATAGTTATATTTAATGTGTCTAATGTGTTCTTTCTTGCATATAGGGATTGTCCGTCTTGTTTCACCAATGTACGGTAAGTTACAGGTGCAGCAGATGCAATAGACTCCAGGATGTGCTAATGGGAGGAGAGGATCCTTAGAGGAGCTGAATATGGTTTTAAGTTTAGTGGGTGGTTTAAAGGTGGCATTGAGGTTATAATGTTGTAGGATTCTGTTGATTTTTTCATCCCATACATTAAAGGGTATGGGATGGCTATGGTTTTACTGTAATCTAGATTCGTTTTTGTTGTAGTTTTATAGAGTATTTTATTGACAGTATTTTTGTTATAGCCATTATTTATGAATGTGTCATTAATGATTTTTAGTTCTTGTTTCAGGGCTTGCTGAAACAAGAACTAAAAATCAGGTAAACAAATTGGATTTTATCTACCACATTGAAAGAGGCATCAGATCCCTACCTAACAATATAGCAGATAAAATACGACTAGAAACCAGTAATGTCCTAAATACCAAGAAAACCATACAGAACAACCTAACAAAAACAGAATTAGCAGCAATCAAATCATTAAAAGCCAAACAAAACATAATAATAACGAAAGCGGATAAAGGCAGTGCCACTGTTGTCCTTGACAGGTCAACATACATACTTCAAATGAACCAAATAGTAGCCGATAACAACACATATACAATGGTAAATTATAACCCAACAAAAAGTATAAAGGATAAAACAGAAAAACTACTAAAGTCCGTCACTTCTTGGCCACCAGACACCGTTAAAAAACTCAAACCCCACTACGCCTGTCCCCCCAGATTATATGGGGTTCCGAAAATACACAAACAAAATGTGCCCCTTCGACCAATCGTGGAAAGAATAGAAAGTCCCAATTACCACCTAGCCAAGAAATTAGCGGCAACACTCAAGGAGTTGGTAGGTCATTCCCCCTCCTACATAAAAAACACACAACACTTTATAAACAAAATCAAAAACATAACACTCGACAAAGACGACTTATTAGTCAGTTTTGAAGTTTCTGCCCTTTTCACTAATGTCCCCATCAATGACACAATTCTCCTACTACAGAACAAATTTCCGCACGACATTACGACCCTCTTTGCCCACGTACTAAAGTCCGGTTACTTCGTGTGGCAAAACAAATTCTACCTACAAAAAAAAAGTACAGCCATGGGCTCACCACTATCCCCCCCAATCGCTAACTTCTACATGGAAACCTTTGAACAAAGGGCTCTTGATTCCACCACGCTACGACCGACAGTCTGGCTCAGATACGTTGACGACGTGTTCGCGATCTGGCTGCACGGGCGACAAACGCTAAACACATTCCTCAGCCACCTAAACAAACAACACGGACGCATACAATTTACCATCGAAATCGAAAACCAAAATTCGCTCCCGTTCCTAGACACACTAGTTACACGTCTTCCTTCAGGCAGTCTATCCTTCACGGTCTACCGAAAACCGACACACACTAGCCAATACATACATGCGAATTCATACCACCACCACCCATCACAAAAATATGGAGTCATTAACACCCTTAAAAACAGAGCCACAACTATTTGCTCTAACCAGCAAGCCCTGAAACAAGAACTAAAAATCATTAGTGACACATTCATAAATAATGGCTATAACAAAAATACTGTCAATAAAATACTCTATAAAACTACAACAAAAATGAATCTAGATTACAGTAAAACCATAGCCATCCCATACATTAAAGGGTTATCAGAAAAAATCAACAGAATCCTACAAATTATAACCTCAATGCCACCTTTAAAACACCCACTAAACTTAAAACCATATTCAGCTCCTCTAAGGATCCTCTCCTCCCATTAGCACATCCTAGAGTCTATTGCATCTGCTGCACCTGTAACTTACTGTACATTGGTGAAACAGGACGGACAATCCCTATACGCAAGAAAGAACACATTAGACACATTAAATATAACCATTATGGTGAAGCAGGCCTCTCAGACCACGCACTTAACACCTTACACCAAATCAACTGGAAAAGCACCTGCTCCTTACACCACACAAAAACCTGGTACGAAAGAAAATTTAAGGAATCCTGCGAAATCCTGATAAACCACCCAAATATCGATAACAAAGATGGCATGAAAATTCCAAGGATCTGGATGGCACACATTCAGCCTACCTAATATGAAAGATTCAACATAAGTCAGGACTCTAGCCAATCCGCTAGTATTAGAAACCATTCCACTCCAACTGGCTGGAATGATGTTAATATATGTATATAGTAGACAACACAAATAATAGGACTCTAGCGTTGATGTACAATTTTTTTTTTTTTTTCACCAGAGGTCAAGCCAACAATTGTCGTAGCGGTTGGTCAATGTCTTTAACGAACCAGTTTGATTGTAGTATAGCTTGTTCCTGTGTATATTTGTATGCTCCAGAAGATGACCTTGACATAAAGGTCGAAACGTCTAATTGTAGATTTAAGTTATATTAAACTAAAGGTTTTATTCAAACACGGTAGTTGTCTCTATAATTTTCAAAATGCATTCGGATCACCGTGCAAGCCTAAAAGAAAGGAAAAGTTTTCTTACCAACAACTGGAAGTCATGTTGGAGGCTTAATGGATTTTTTACAACACTCAAAAAGAATTAAAATAGAATTTAATACTTCCTATATTTCGTCCTAGTCACTAGGACATCTACAGGGATTACAAAAACAATTAATGTAACATGCACACAAATATCATACAATACTAAGCCCAACCACATGGGTGACACTAAAGTCCTATCTAGGTCGAGCGCCCTCTAAGGGCGGTAGTAGGAGGCCTGGAATGTAAGGTGGGACCTCTAGTGATGAGTGTTTCTCAAATCTTCGGAAGCTTAATGCAACCGTATTTATTAAGATTTGGTTGGTTTCTGAGAGCTGCTGCTGCTTCTAAGAAAAGTCTCTCTTTCTTGAATTTGCTGTGGTGGAGCATGGTGGTTTTCTTCCATGATACCCTGTGGGTGGTGTCCAAAACATGGTCAGCCAAGCCTGAATGGCCATAGTTGTGTTTACAGATGTAAGGCTTGTGTTCCTCCAGGCAGATGGATGCTGATCTGCCTGTCTGTCCAAAGTATGCCAGCTTACAGGAATAGGGTACTTTGTAAACTCCAGGCAGAGAGAAAGAGGAGAGAGCTGATCTTTCGTAGAATGGATAAGGGTAGCAAGTTTGCGGAGGGGCTTATATGCTGTGTGTAGGTTGTACTTTTTTAGTATCTTCGCTATTTTTTCGGATGTGCCACGGATGTAGGGTATGGTGATGGCATTTTTAAAATCTTGTTGACGAGAAGGATGGGGAATGGGGGGAGGAACTGATTATTTTTTTGATACTGTGTTCGCTGTAGCCATTGGAGAGGAAAGTGCTGTGTATGTGGTTAAGCTCAGTAGTGAGGGTGGTTCCACTGGAACAAAGATTATTATCAGCATCCATATCAGAATATCAGCATCCATCAGAATATATCAGCATCCATCCACCTGGAGGAACACAAGTCTTACATCTGTAAACACAACTATGGCCATTCAGGCTTGGCTGACCATGTTTTGGACACCACCCACAGGGTATCATGGAAGAAAACCACCATGCTCCACCACAGCAAATTCAAGAAAGAGAGACTTTTCTTAGAAGCAGCAGCACCAGCTCTCAGAAACCAACCAAATCTTAATAAATACGGTTGCATTAAGCTTCCGAAAATTTGGGAAACACTCATCACCAGAGGTCCCACCTTACATTCCAGGCCACCTACTACCAACCTTAGAGGGCGCTCCCTCTAAGGGCGGTATAGAACTTTAGTCTTAGATAGGACTTTAGTGTCACCCATGTTGGGCTTAGTATTGTATGATATTTGTGTGCATGTTACATTAATTGTTTTTGTAATCCCCGTAGATGTCCTAGTGACTAGGACGAAATATAGGAAGTATTAAAGTCTATTTTAATTCTTTTTGAGTATTGTAAAAAATCCATTAAGCCTCGAACATGATGTCCTCACAGCACTTAAGCTTCTACACACGAACAACAACTGGAAGACTGCCATACATGCAGAATTTTCGGTTAAAAAAAAGGATATATGTGGAATTACAAAGCAGGTGCATAGAATTCAGTCAAGGGGGTGCTTGAAGAAAGCAGTATCAGAAGGTTAAATCAGGTAGAAATTACATGGACAAACAGCATCATTAAGCAGGAGTTGCAGAAAGAGAAAAGGCTGTTGATGGAGTATAAAGAAAAAAGTGATCAGCATACTCATGAGTAGAACAAGGTTCAGGCAAGAACAGTGAAATGTATGCTAACAAAGACAAAATTTAATTATGAGAGAAAGCTAGCTGATGAATCCAAAAGAATTCCTAAAGTGGTCTTTTGCTGTGGCAAGTAAAAGATGGAATAACTATGGAAAGATGACTTTAAGAAGTACTGATAGTAGGAGGGTAACAGAAGCAAACCAAATAGATGAGATACTGAGTAATCATTTTGCACGGTGTATTATCATCTACACTGTGATGCTACAATACCAGATGTGACATTAACTGATGGTTGAACAATTAGAGGTGCTTAGGATATTCCAGAACCTTAATGCAAACATGGTTATGGGATTAGAGGATCAGTTGGCCCATGTATTATGAGAATGTGCAAGGCAATTATTAGCTCCTCTGATCTAGCTGTTTAATTTAAGCCTCAGTACTTGGAAAGTGAAAATGGAGTGAAGAGCACAAAATAGTCCCACTGTGTAAAGGAGATAACAAATTATAGGCTAATAAGCAGCTCAGGAATGGTGGCTAAAGTATTTGAGAAAATGGAAAGAGACAGAATTCAGAACTAAGTGGAGAGGAATATGATACTTTATGAGCTACAACATGATTTTGTGAAGGGCATTAGTAATCTGCTTACTTTTTTTACAACAAAGTGATAATGCAGTTGGATAAAGGAAATAGCCACTCAGTGATACTGCTAGACTTTGTAAAGGCATCTAACAGGATTCCACATAAATCTGTTTCATAAATTGAAGAAAATGCGAATGCATGTGAATCTGGTGATTTGGATTAGAGGGTGGCTGATATACAGATATCAAAGAGTGGTTTATGGAGGAGTTGAGTACATGAGAAGACAGGTGACTAGTGGTGTACCACAGGGCTCAATACTTGGTCCTCTTGTTTACTTGGTACATCAGTGATATAGGAAATGATCTGATGGGAAATATTCAGTTGTTCGCTGATGATGCAAAACTGGGAAATAAATAAAGGTGATGTAGAGACAGGATGTCATAAATAGACTGGCAGTATGGGGAAAAGTAAATCTTTGCCAGTTTAAAGTGATGAAATGTAAGGTGATGCATTTTGGGAAGAAAAGATCACATGCTGTGTTCTATACTGATGGAAATGAACTGAAAGAAATCTGATGCTAGGGACTTGGGGATATGGACAGAAAGTTGAGAGGGCAAATGTGGTTGAAACAGCATATTAGAGTATGTGGTTGTTGAAAAAACAACCACATACTCACACATTGACAAGCAGGGATAGGGAAGTTATTATTCCCTTTTATAAGGCTTTAATAAGGACCACATCTCTGGTCACCTGGATTTCGTGGGGATGAAGGAATGGTGGAGAGGATCTAGAGGTGAGTGACAAAGATTGTGGCAGGTCTATGGAATGTTCCTTATGAGAAGAGATTGAGAGTCAGTGAGCATCAAAAACTAGCTGGTAGGCAAAAAAGAGAAGACCTGATAGTCACATATAAGTTATTAAAGGAGTAAAGGACTGACTGAAGACCTTTTTCTGTACATGGCAGGAAGGGAAAGAACAAAGGGTCACACACATGGTAACTGTGTAAAAGTGCAGTCAGCAAAGGTGTGTGTGTGTGTGTATTAGGACTAGATTTTTTGCTTGGAAGGTGGCAAATGAGTTGAATGGGTTGCCAGAGGTGGTTGCAAGTACTCTGTCAGTGAATGAGCTTAAGGTGAGGTATGACAGCATTGTGGGAATAGTGGGTATCCTGCAATGAGTCTTCTGCCTCCGTGCAGATATCTGTATAATGATAATAATAGTCTACTAATAAGTTTATTTATACATACAATATAAACAGATGTTGTTTTTGTTAAAAATTTTGGCCGAAGCAACTTTCCACAATTAACACATTGCACTAGCCACGATGACAGTGTGTTGTGTTAATTTGTGTGCATCTTGACTTTGTATGTTTTGTGGGATGAACAATGGGACAGAAAGAAAGAAAGAAGCTGGCCTGATTGGCCAAGTGATTAGCATATCCACTCTCCAGCCAAGAGGCTGCAGGTTCTAATCCTGCTTAGGGCATGAATGTTTGTGATTGCTCTACTAATCAATTACCATATGTACTGCTGTGATCTTTGTCCTGGTATAGTATGACCTTTGATGTCTTTGCACCATAAAAAATCAAATAAAAAAAACAGAAAGAAAGAAACTAAAAGATTTATTTTCACATTTAATAAAATTAAAAAAAAAATGAAATAAAGAATAATAAACACCTAATATTGTGTTTTATAACCAGGTAACAATTATTGATCTGCCTTTGAAACTTTAAAAGTTTCCATTTATGTTAATATAACCTTTAGCATGAGAGTTGCCTCATGATTGCACTACTTAAAAGAAAACAAATTTTGTGCAGAGTACCATATATTTGCTTTTTTATTAGCCCTTTTAAGTTTCAAACTCTTGGTTATTCACACAGAAATGTTATGAAGACAAAAGAACTTCTCAGTACCATGGAATTCATGTATGAATGTTGAATTTTTCCATAAGTAAACTTTCTGCTGATGCATAAACTATAATAAATATTAAAAGAAAAGATAAATAAATGTCCATTATTGCTTTATATCCAAATGGTGTTTGACTTTGAAATAATATATATAAATACAATATTTTTAATCAATTCATAATCATAATAGATTCCATTTTTATGTAAAGATATATAAAAATGTAAAAATATATGTAAAATTAATAAGATATAGAAAAAAAAAATTCCCTAGCCCAACCATGGTATTAATGTTTAGAACCTATAGTGAAAAAAAAAATATCATGTGAAAATAATAAAAAAAAAGGAACAATTTATGATGATGATGAACAGCCTACTTTTCTACCCACCACAGGGTGAAGGCCTCTCCCATTGCAGGAGGTTTGGGTCTACTACTCCCATGGTGACCCAGTCCACATTGGGAGAGTGTATTTATACTTGAGTGAATGAATGTATGAAGGTGGAAGACAATCACAAACATCCAACCTACGCAGAATTCGAACACGTAGCCTCTTTGGCTGGAGAGTAGATACTGTTAGAGAAGTGTTACTGTCATTTGATTTTTACCAATATCACATGCCACATGACAGTCTGTTTGTGTGTGTGTGGGTTCACGTGTGTGCTTACAGCAATGAACTACTTTTTTTTTGAGATACAAAGATGACATGAATAAGTGATTACTTTAACATAATTTTCTTTGATGCCTAGTTTGCATGAAATATTTGAAGCAAATTTCTTTGATGCCGATGGCATGAAATAAATCCCACAATGGTCTAAAGGTGGCACAAAATTATTCTCGCAATTTGTTCCATTGCCACGTCACCACCACTAAGGCAAAAGAAGACATTATTAACGTACTCATTACTCACCATACCTTCTTTTTAAATGCTGCGAACCAAATTCCTGAAATCAGTCTTCTTATGCATCTTTAGCTAGTTGAATCTTAGAGGTTCAAAAATATCAAAAAGATGTTATTCAATAACTAATGATTGGTCTTCGCAATGCAGAACAATTTATGCCTATAAGTAAATACTTCTTGATGAATGAACAGGCATAAAAATTAAATTTGCTAGTATACTAAAATATATGGTCTAAAACAGAATGAATTTTATTTATATGTTTAAAGGGTGGTGTTTTTTTTGCAAACAAAAATAAATTATGAAGTAAATTACACATCAAGTAATTCATGTTACTCTTTGACAGTATAATTGCAAACATCATATTAGGATTTCATAATCATTCATAAATTATGAATTTTAAATATTTTCATATTTAAAATTATGAAATTATAAATTTGTTAAGCCTATTGAAATTTTGCTGATTTAAACCACCATTCCTTGAAACCCAAAATGACTTTTTAGAAAGGTAGCCAACAATCAATGAGCTGAAGGTGGTCTTAAAATTATAGCTAACCATATCAGAGGAGTTTTCATTGCTGCTGCTGCTGTGTAAATTGAATTTCAGATTTGTAATGCCTTCATGTAGTATCACTATTTTCTTCCTTTGATCCTGTGTGAAGGGGTGGGAGAGGAGTGCCCAAAAATGGTCTACTGATTCAACTTGATATACCAATGGAAGAGTGTGTGTGTGTGTGTGGGCATACACGTGCGTGTGCACACACACACACTTATGTTCTGGTGGTTGACAGTTTTTCCTGTCTGTCCAATGGATGCTGGCTGTTTAAATGTGCTAACCTTTAGCCCACTCATAGCACTAAGATATTATACAACCTTTCAAGGATGGAATTCACACAAAAACATAACATTTTACGCACTTCTGAATGAACCAAATGACAGTTTTGTCCTTAGGTAATTTGATGTGTGGTGTGAAGATTATATTTATGCAGTACTTTGGCCAACTTTCCAGAAGTACTCAGGATATGCACTGCTTGGAAAGAAATCACCAGATGCAAGTGTCAGGAATAAACAGTCATGGTGCCCATCTTAATAAGATGCAAGACCTCCTTTTGCTGCAAGGACTGCAGCAACTCTACAAGGCATATTTTTCATGCATATGACAGTGAACAATGGAAATTTTGGACCATACATCCTGTAGGCAGGTAATATCCTGGACTGTTGCAGGACAGATGTCCCTTGAAATCACCAGACGCTGTCCAGTACAGAACAGATGTTCAATAGGATTGAGATCAGGACTCTGTGGAGGCCGGTCAAATGTAGTGATGTTCATGTTAACAAACCACGCAGTTACAGCAGCAGCCTTATGACGTGGTGCATTGTCTTGAAGAACAATGAAAGAGATGATAGTCAGTTCTGTAGAAATGCCACAAAGTAGAAAGAATTACATTGTCCAGAAGGTTCAGATACCATTTTAACTTCAGTATGCATGGGACCACAAACAGAGGTCCGAGGCTAAACCAAAAAGAAACAGGACTATACCATCACACCACCACATCCGAATTTCTCAGTTGGTGTTACACACACAGACACACTGGTAAGATATGTTCACTGGGCATCTGCCACACCCACCCATTTAGTGATGCATTTGTAAAATTCAAAGTAATGGCAAAACAACTTATGGTGTCTGAATTTTAAAGGATTAGACTTTCTAAATTAGTTTTGATATCAATTATGATTAATGCAGAAATTGTTGCATCTGTCAGGAGGATGAGGAGGCAATATAACTAACTACATGAAAAGTTCATAAGTGATGCTCTACTGAACTTACAGATGTAATGTGCATCTTAATTTTGGACATTCCAATACATCCAAGACAGTTTTGCATTGTAAGATTTTGGTATGCTAGTGATCTCTTTGGCCAAGAGGTAATCAATTCCTCCTCTTCTGAGATTTTTTGATGATAACTAATTTTTCTGGTATATTCTGATTTGTCCCCTTAGTAAATTTGTAAAACTATACATAAAAGGATGAAACATGAACTTAGATCATATAATACTAGGAAAATTAAAGAAACAATATAAAACAATAGTAATATGAAGGTCCTAAAATGAACATTATCAGTTGGAACAAAGGAAATAGCTGCTGTAAGAGGAAAAAATGGTGAACTTATAAAAAATAGAGATGCAATAATCAAAAGAATTCAGGAATTTTATACTGAACTCTATGAAGACAAAGACCGTGACATCCAAGAATCATCTATGGATAACTCGAGTGAGGAAGAACATGATGTCCTTGAGATCTTACAAGGCGAAGTGGAAATGGCACTGCGAGAAATGAAGAATGGAAAGGCCCCAGGAGAAGATGGAATTATGGCAGACTTCTTAAAACTGGGAGGAAGCCCTGTCATCAAATAGCTGACTAAACTCTTTAATAAATGCCTAAAACAGAGAAAAATTCCAAAAAATTGGAACAATTCACTTCTAATATTAATTTTTAAAAAGGACAATAAGGAAGAAATTAAAAACTACAGACCTATAAGCCTACTCCCCACCATATATAAAGTTTTCACAAAAATTATAAATAATAGAATAAAATCTAAACTAGAGGGAATGCAATCCTGTGAACAAGCTGGATTTAGAAAGAATTACAATACTTTGGACCATATTCACACATTAAGACAGCTCATTGAAAAATCAATTGAATACAATAAACCCTTATGTCTGGCTTATATAGACTATGAAAAAGCACTTGATTCAATTAAAACATCTGCAACACTAAAAGTACTTGAAACCCAGGGAACTGAGAAACCACATATTGAAACACTAAAACATATTTACAATAATGCAACTTCTGTAATTAAATTATATAAAAATAGTGAAAAGTTCCCAATACAAAAAGGCATCCGTCAAGGCGACACCATATCTCCCAAATTATTTACAGCTGCACTAAAAAGTCTTTAGAAGCCTTGATTGGGAAACAAAAGGAATAAACATAAATGGAGAAAGGCTGCATCATCTGAAATTTGCAGATGATATTGTCCTAATAGCAGATAATCTTGAAGATCTGGAAGAAAGGCTAAATCAGCTAAATGAAGCCTCCAGAGTAATTGAATTAAAAATAAATAGAGAAAAAACAAAAATAATGAATAAATATATTAACCATAGAACTGTTAAAGTTGAAAACCATGAAATAGAACAAGTTACTTCATATGTATATTTGGGACAATTGTTATCCATTGAGGAGTGCCAAAGAAAAGAGATTGAACGAAGAATTCACCTTGGATGGATGGCATATGGGAAAATGAGAGACATATTCAGAAGTGACATCCCTATGAGTCTAAAAAGGAAAGCTTTTGACCAATGCATACTTCCTGTCCTAACATATGGAGGAGAAACATGGACTTTAACAGAAGCCCTAACAAAAAGCTGAGAACAACAACATCGCATGGAAAGAAGTATGCTAAAAATAACATTAAGAGATAGGAAGACAAATACCTGGATAAGATCTCAAACAGGAGTGATGGATATTGTAAAATACATTAAACAGGCTAAGTGGAGATGTGTTGGCCATATTGCCAGATGCAGTGACAGGAGATGGACTAGAAAAACAACAGAGTAGAGACCAATGGATGGAGCAAGACAAAGAGGAAGACCGAGAAGAAGTTAGAGGGGTGAGATGGATGGGAGAGGCAGAAAACCGAGTGATCTAGAAAATCATGGGGTAGACCTTCGTCCAGCCGTGGACAGAACCAAAAGGTTGAAGAAGAAGAAGTAAATTTGTATGGTTGTATATGCATGGATGTTTTTGATGATCTAAACTTTTGTTTTATTTTCATAAATATGAGAATAAGACAAGAGTGTTGGCAACTTTAGAGGAAAAGACTTGGTCAACTTAATGTGAAGCCAATTCCTTCTATAAGTAGCTTAGTCATGAAGATATTATAAGTGCAAACTTTTGTTTGCTCATGCTGGAGTACAAAGAAGGATAACAACAAGAATATAATTTTTTTTTCAAGTATAATTTATGCACAAGGCTTAACTGTTGATTATCATTCCTGTTACTTTTTGATGATATTAACCACCATATTTATTTGTCTTAATAAACTGAATTTATTAAGTCTGCTGATATTTTGCTGGATTCAAAAAAACATCTAATTTATTTGAATCTAGTGGATTTGTGTCTCCATTCTCCAACGGACACATAGTGAAGTCAACTTCACTATGTGTCCTTGCCTGAAGTAGTTTGAAGAAAAAATAAATAAACCACATTTGCCCTCAAAATCATGGTTACTGAATTGGCTAATCTCAGATCACCCTTGGTCAACTTTTGTTACATATATATGCATAATTGTAACTCACTAAGCATCTAAGGCAATGCCAGGAGCAGCAAAAACCAGCAAAATTGTTCTCAACCATAAAAACACTTTTTTAAAGCATATTTTCTTGAATTTATGGGTGGCAAAATAGTGCTTGCCTAGGAGCAGCATATATAACCTAACAATAGTCCTGTGGATGGATTCACAATAAAAAAATATATCCCCAGATACACAAAAGCAGCTGTTAGAAAGAGAAACACAAAACACTATAACCAAGTACACAGTGGAAAGAATTCAGAACAGTAATGAAAACAAAAGAAAAAAAAAGTGAGAACTAAAGTTTTATTGAATGCCTTCCATCTGGGTTTGATAAATGAATGCAGCCACCATACATTGAGATTAAGGGAGCAGTTCATTAATTCCAAAAATAACCTTTCAGATTTGTAATTACTTTTATGTATAGTTCGCCCACCATTTATAGATCCCTTCTTGGCTTGGTGCCAAGAAGTCGATTCATGCTGAAGGGAAGAAAGAAATGAAGGATGTACGAATTGGTCGCCAACATGCGAAATCACATGCTTTCTTGTCTGTCGCTGTACTAGTATTAGCTTGATTTTTGTTGTTCCTTTTTTGCATTTTTTTTTTATTATTAATTTGTATGATGGATCCAGTACAGTCAACAAGTTCTATTGTTACACGTTTCAGTAGCTCTTGCAAAAGAATATTGAATAACGTGCTGACATTCTGCGAAAAAGAATCGTCAGAAGGCCGTCTTCTTGTTCCCCTTTCTCAAGTCATAAAATGTGCAAGTGCAATTGCGGGCGTATCGGGGTCAACTGTTAAAAGAATTCGTAGGGAATCAAAGGTGAAGGTAAGCCAAAATTTAAATCTCCTAAAAAAAGCGCCAGAGAAAGAAAACCATCGAAACCGTAGCTTTGAATGATTTTGATGTAGACGTTATAAGAACTATTTGCGATTTTTACGTGGTCGAGAAAAGAGTGCCAACTGTTCCGAAATTGATTCCTGTGCTTAAAGAAAAAATTAATTTTCTTTGGAAAAGAGAAACTTTAAGGAAAATACTTCATAAAATCGGATTTTGTTTTAAAAAGTCCCAGAATAAAAGGAAACTTATCATGGAAACTTATCAAGTGACATTGTTTTATGTAGAACGTAGTATTTGAGAGCAATAAGACATTTCAGGGAGGAGAAAAGACCGATTGTGTATCTAGATGAAACTTGGATTGATAGTAATTTAACTTATGGAAAATGTTGGCAGTCTAAAGAAGAATGTGGAGTGCTACAAACCGGAAATGCCTCGCGGCGCATAATAATTTTGTGTGCGGGTGGAGAAATGGGTTTTTTAGCGAATTCAAACTTACTATACAAAGCCAATTCAACTATTGGAGATTACCACGGGCAAATGAATTCTACGATCTTCGAAAAGTGGGCAGAAGAAAAACTGATTCCAAACCTTCCTAAAAATGCTGTTGTTATAATTGATAACGTTTCATATCACTCTATTCGATTAAACAAAGTTCCAAATTGGCCTAATAAGAAGCAAGTTCTTATGGATTGGCTCTCTGCGAATAACATTTCTCATTCCCCAGATATGCAAAAAATCGAATTGCTTAATTTGGTCAAAAGAAACTTGCCCACAACTAAACTATTTAAATTCGACACAATGCTCAAAGAGCATGGATTTCTAACTTTGAGGCTACCACCATATCATTGCGATATTAATGCTATTGAGTATGTTTGGGAAGAAGTGAAAAGTTTCATTCGCCATCGCAATGTAACTGGGGATATTGACATGTCGAAACTTTTTAAGCTTTCAGAACAGGCGATTAAAAGTATTACAGTTCAAAAGTGGAGAAAATATTGCTCTCATGTCACCTCATTGGAAAATATATATTGGGATAGAGACGGAATTATCGAAGAATTGTGCGAACCTTTGGTGATCAGTTTAAGTGAAAGTGATGGCGATTCGGACACCAATTCAGATGACTCTGAAGATTAAAAGAATTTGACAATGGTATTTTTTCCAACATTTTTTTTGCATGCTATTGAGAGTCACAACAAGTCATAAATAATTAATCAGTTTAGGACATTCAAGTGTCTCAGTTCTCTCGACTGTAAATTTAGAATATCTAAGTTCATTTGAAATAATTTCTGTTTTTCTGTATAATTATTTTTATTTTATAGAAAACTTTCTTAAAAATAAACTTAGTTACATTTTTGTTTTATGCTATACCTTTTTTAATTTTATTAACGCTCTACGTACATTTTTCCAACTGTTATACAAGCAAATTAGTTACACTTTAAAAACAGCAATGTTCATAAAAGAAAAGCTAAATTTTCCGACCTGTAATAATAAACAAACTCAGTTTGTTTATTATTACATCCCAGAAGACAGACTGATTACCCTATTATCAGAATGGATTCTCCTTTTTCTGACATGCGCAGAAGTGTCGAGGGACCTCTAATCAGTGGGCGAACTATAGTGTTGTTTTCTTCCATCCAACTCTGTACAATGTGTCTAATGCACAATGACAGTGCAGGTACTTCTAACCTTACTCTAGGCAGATGTTAATAGTTCTTTGTAACTCACCAAAACAGGCTAACTAACTGTATGCACTCTAGGATATGTAAAAGGAGAGAGCATTTATCCTTAGGAGAATGGATTATAATTAATTTTGACAATTATAGCTGCATTAATTTATCCAAAATTTGGGAGACTATAAGGACATTTTCAGTCAAAGGCTGCCTTTATCATTGCTTTTGGGGGGGGGGGGCTACCAGTCTAAACTATTTCTTCCACAATATACATTGTAGTTCATATTCTCATGAGTGATTTTGTGTTATGAGGGTGCTGATATGAATCTGTTGAAATAATAGCAGACAATAAATTTTTATTTGATACTCATATGCTGTTTTGAGAGTTAATACCATCAAAAAGTAACACGAATAAAAACCAACAATGAAAGTCTCATTAAGCATGTCTACAGATCAAGTGAATGTTAGTCCTCAG
Organism: Typopeltis vanoorti; assembly: GCF_054136105.1. Taxonomy (NCBI): domain Eukaryota; kingdom Metazoa; phylum Arthropoda; class Arachnida; order Uropygi; family Thelyphonidae; genus Typopeltis; species Typopeltis vanoorti. Next base: position 46,093,405 of record NC_143568.1, read on the forward strand.
AGTCTAAAGTATGGCTATGATAACTGATTTATCATAGCTCTAAAGGAAAACACTGCAGCACAGGCTTCTAATCACATATTGACTGTGAAGCAATATTTATCTTGTTCCAAAAGTCTACTTTCAACTGTCACTTTTCAAAAGCTTATTTTTTCTTTCATAATAGTATTTTGAAATACCATTACGAAATTGTATGAAATACTATTATAATGATACAATATGAACTGTTGACAAATAACACAATTATCATGCCCAATCCTCACCTTGTTGTGGTGCACCCTATTAGGGATCTAACTGGATACTGAATGAACAAGAATGGGCTCGCAATTTGGGATTTAAACAACCAAATTGTATTCTTATTGGCTTAAACCACAATGTCAAATGATGGTACAACATGACAGAATTTCATGTCAGCTGGGGCTGTCACCCAGTTAAACAAGGTCCCATTGTTTTCATCAGGGAACCAGGGCGAACAGCAAAAAGTCAGCAACTGGAATAAATCCCAGAACATGTCCCAACACAACATCAATCTTATGTTGATAGTACCAATCTTGATTGGTACTATCAACATAAGAAGAATCAATGGAAAGGAAATGAAGTAGAAGAATTGGATAAATACCAGATCAATATAACAGGCACAACTGAAAGGGGTATGTTGAAGGAATAGGTATTACACCATGACCTGCCTGCAAACCTTGATGAACTAAGGGATAAAATTACACAATATGTCCCAGCCTTTGTCTCCAAGATGACAGAAAACCTTAGCATGTGCTAAGAAACATGTCTTGAAAAACAGAGTGCTCATTTTGAGCACGTAATCTACTGTTGTTAATCGACTAAGATTCCACCAATAGCTGTGGATATACATATCGGGTGTAAACATATATTTCTGTGCTAATAATCCATTTACTCCATTTATTTATCGTATGGGTTGTACACATGGTTAAAAGACAATAAGATATAATACACAAGTATAGATAAGATACACATATATGATTAAAAAAAAAGTCTACATTCAGGCAAATACAAATATGAAATTTATGACAAGCATCAGATAGAAGATTAGTCATATTTTAACATTTAGGTTTCTGATCCAGATGACTGCCTCTGGGGATAGGTCAAAGATATCCTTAAAGACACCTGGATATGCTGTCAGCTCGCATTCCTGTACTATATGGTAAATGGTTTAGGTCTCAGCTCCACAGGGACAGTGGGGATTTGGTATCTTACCCCACTTTGAAAGTAAGTCTCCACATACACCATGGCCTGTATGAATCCTGTTATGAATCCATATATTCCTGGGCAGGACAAATCCAGATGGTTTTTGGAAGATGTTTATGTGATTGCAAACTTCAGGTGATACTGCTTGGGACCACAGTACATCCCACCTACTCACCATACTGTCATTCTGGCTAAGAAGATTACGGACGATTTTTATGGCAGGTCTTCTGGATTTTAGTCTATTGGATAAAGCATCTGGAATAAATTCATGTATTGGGAGATTTTGGTTATTTAAAATTCTTTTATATTCACGAAGCAAGGCTTCCTGTCGTCGCAGTTCCGGAGGAGCAATATGGCTCAAAGTGGGCAGCCATTGTAAAGGTGTACTCCTAATGCAACCTGTTATTAAATGCAAAGTGGAGTTAAGTTGAGTATCTAGTTTATTGACATGGTAACTATTGAGCCAGACAGGAGCACCATACTCTGCTGCACTGTTAACTAGACCATAGCAGTGCACTGCAGAGTTGTGGCACTTGAGCCCCATATAGTACCACAAAGCTTCTGAACTATGTTATTTCTGGTGCGGACTTTAGCAGCAATATTAATCATATGCTGTTTATATGTCAGAGTTCTATCCAGAGTTATTCCCAGATATTTAGTTGTCGGATTAAACAAAATTAATGTTCCATCAGCATATATCTCTGGTTTTTGATTTACAAGACTATTGGTTCAGGTGAAAGCAAGAACATTCAGATTTACCAGAATTTGGTGTTAATCTCCATTTTTTATAGAACTGCCATAAAGCTGACAGATCATTTGTCCATATTTCTTCAGTTCTTTTGATAGACTCGTCGCTGATCGCCAAAGCTAGATCATCTGCATAAGCAAACTTCCTGCTGGCTGTTTCAGGAATATCTGCGATGTAAAGGCTAAAATGCAGTGGTGCGAGCACTGAGCCCTGAGGTAATCCATTCTTAAGCACTCTCTGTTTACTGATGCTTCCTCTGGTGACTACACTGAAATATCAATCACACAGTAAGTTGTTTAGGAGATGACCCAATATTTAACATGGGATGACCTTAAGAAATTTATATATGAGTCCCTCCCTCCAAACAAAATTTACTCCATAATATATATCGTTGTTGTTATTCAGTCCTGTTTTTTTTTTCTTTTTTGTGTCATACCATATTATATTAATACACACATTGAGTTTGAGACTGGAAACTTGCACAAAATGCTTTTCATGTGCACATGGTCCAGAAAAAGTGAAAGTGAGCAACTGATGGTAATCTAAAAATCCCAAGAATATGGATGGTACACACATTTGGCCAACATAGCTTGTTTCAAGTTCTCCAGCAAACCCTCACTTTAGGACTAAGTAATAATTTCAGCTCTTATTTCATATATATAGGCCACCATTACACTTTTTTTGGTCTAATTTATCTGTGGGTAATATCTAGCCTAACTTCTGTTAATTTATCTATTAGCAAATTCTAGTCAAACAGATAACTGGACTCTATCTTGGATGCAGTAGATTTATTTTATTCTTCTTTCACCTAAGGTCAGGCCAGTAGTGTTAATGGTTGACCAAATTAGTGTGACAAGCTAACCTAGCAAACTATGCATATCATAGTATAGCATGTTTTTTTGTATATATGTGAATACTCCAGATGATGACCTTGATGTGATGGTAAAAAAGTCAAGTGATTATTTTGGTTTGGATTAAACTGAAATTATCACTATAACATGGTAATTGTCTCTATAATTTATTAAAATGAATGCTGATCACCGTGTAACTACAAAAGAAAGCATTTGGTTAATTGCTTTGGTTGTATGTGGTAATGGGATAGTGTTTCTTGTTTAAAAAATTCCATGTACAGGTAGAATTTTACCTCCTAAAATGAGGTAAAATGAGTGGAAATTACAGTCATGCCTTTCTTCTGTTTATAGTTTATATATAAGATATAACTAATATTGCATGATGAAAAAACAGAATATTTGCTCTGGAACCCAAACATGATTTTTCTACTTCAAAATTTCAAGTTTTACATTATATAAGTGTTAGTCCACAATTCTGCATCAAGGAGAAATGCATGTTCATTCTGTTAACCGTATTTTTTCTTATTTTATTAAGTTCTATCTGTATACATGTGTAGAGGCTTAAGTGCTGTGAGGACATCATGTTGGAGGCTTAATGGATTTTTTACAACACTCAAAAAGAATTAAAATAGACTTTAATACTTCCTATATTTCGTCCTAATCACTAGGACATCTACGGGGATTACAAAAACAATTAATGTAACATATACACAAATAACAAACAATACTAAGCCCGACCACGTGGGTGACACTAAAGTCCTATCTAGGTAGAGCGCCCTCTAAGGGCAGTAGTAGGTGGCCTGGAATGTAAGGTGGGAACTCTGGTGATGAGTATTCCAGGCCACCTACTACTGCCCTTAGAGGGTGCTCTACCTAGATAGGACTTTAGTGTCACCCACGTGGTTGGGCTTAGTATTGTTTGTTATTTGTGTATATGTTACATTAATTGTTTTTGTAATCCCCGTAGATGTCCTAGTGACTAGGACGAAATATAGGAAGTATTAAAGTCTATTTTAATTCTTTTTGAGTGTTGTAAAAAATCCATTAAGCCTCCAACATGAAGATCTATCTGTATATCTCCTATCAATAAACAGAATATGGCTTGGTAAGTTCTTTAATCTATTCTGCCACCAATGATTCTGCTGAATGAGATTTCGCAGAAATTATATTTCAGGAAAGCAAGTCTGTTTTCAAAAATTGCAGAAAAATAGTTTTTTTCACTTACAGAATTCAAGGCAGTAATCAAAGTGAAGGTACTGGTCATGTTAGTGCTTTCTCAATGGAATATACTGAATTTAAATAGAAAATAATTCAAACATTTTGATGTATTTGTTTGTCTGTATGTCTGCAATTTTGTCAAAGCAACTATGACTTCTAGGATAGTGTACTATACCTACAACTGTGTTCTTTTGATCAGTTTTCTTATCTTGTGGAATGAAAACTTGAGTGTCTATTAGTAAAATTCCTGCTACCTATTCATGAAACTAGCAATGTAGCTTGAACTTCAATTAAAAAGTGTTTATATTGTTTTTTTGTTTTACTGGTGCAAGGACGTCTATGGTCAGTCTGTGTCAGAATACATGTAATAAATAAGCAGCATATATAGGTCGAAAATCTATATATAAAAACAAATGAAACATTTCTTAGAAGCATACAAGGTAATAAATAAGTAAAATAGCATAAACAGATAAACAATGTAAAAAACCAGATGTAAAAAATATAAAAATGTCTTAAAATTTATAAAACATTCATAAAAATGAGGTTTTCAAAAGCACATACACAAATTAAACTAACAAAAACTAATACATATAAAATTTATATGAGGTGGTAAACAATGATACTCTGTAAAAATTTAAAAAGGGGTGACACTTGAGTCTGATAAAATTTGCCTGAGTATTAGGGCTCAGACAGGATTATGAAAAAGACTAAAATAATCACTGTGCTCAGCAAAACAAGGGAAGTTGATTAAATGTGAATAATGAATAGTCTGGTACCACAGAACTCCTATGTACGCATGTCATCACCCCTCAATAGGAAGGAGTGTGAAAGATGATTATGATCTATGCAGAGTCAAGCAAGAACAACTTCCTCTTTTGGTCCCTACACAGACTAGACTGTCATAATTTAATTTCAGCTTAATTCAATGGCAGTTATCATGGTCTCTCTATTCCATGATAACTGCCATTGAGATAACATTTGTGTCTGATAATCTGCTAGTAGTTGGCATAGAATATGCTGGAATAGTGAAAGCTCAAGGAACAAGCTAACCTAGCTGCAGCATCTGCAGCCTTGTTTCCCTTAATCCCAATATAAGAATTGGCATCAAACAGAAGCATACATCCAAGTGTAGCTTCCCTAACTGAAAAAGAACAAGTTGGATTCAAGAGAGTACTAGATGTTTCTGTAGCTCGAACTTTCTTATTGCTTGTAAAGAATTCCGTGAATCTATACATATTATACATCTTTAGTAATGATGAAATCTTATGTATTTTAAAGAAAGCTCTATAAGCATATAGCTCAGCTGTGAAGTTGTTGTATTCAGTCAGACTGAGCAGATATTATGCTATCTAGGAAGACAGCAGAAGATCCAAGATCCATGTAGACAGGTACAAAATAAGAGTATTCAATTCTATGAGCTTTGAAGAGTTGCTGGTAGACAAAAGGGGAGTGTGGAAAATTTTGGTAGCCTGCAGAAAAAAAAAGCTACATCGTAGCATGTATGAATTGTTTGTGGAAGTGTGTTTAGTGGCTGATGATGTTCTTATTACTGTAAACAATATGAAAGATTTAAAAGAAATGATAGAAGATCTAACAACTAAATCACTAAAAAGTGGATTAGATATTAATTCTAAGAAAACCAAAATAATAACAAACCGAAAAGGATAGATGGAAGACACAACATTATTAAGATAAACAACAAAGAAATTGAAATAGTAGATGAGTATGTATACCTGGGAAAATTGTTAACAATGAAGAAACAAAGAGTCATGGAAGAAGTGAAAAGAGGAATAGGAATGGGATGGGCAGCTTTTGGAAAAATGAAGAGATTTTTAAACAGCAAAATAAAACTTGAGAACAGAGCAAGACTGGTCAACCAATGTGTATTACCTGTTATGACATACGGAGCAGAAATCTGGCCAATCAAAAAGGAAATAACAGATAAAATGCAAAAAAACAAAAAAGAAGAATGAAAAAATGTCTGCTAAATATAAGACTTGGAGATAAAATCAGAAATGAAGAAATAAGAGAAAAAACAAAATTTTTAGATATTGGAGAAAAAATATCTTTGAAAGAAACGGAAATGGGTGCGACACAACACAAGACTCAAGGACAATAGATGGACAAAAGTTTTACTGGAGTACTGGCCATATGAAGGTAAAAGATCAGCTGCAAGAGCTGAAAGATTGTCAGATGATATCAGAAAAACAATTGGAACTCTTTGGCATCAACAAGCTCAGGATAGAAACAGATGGAGAGAATTGGGAAAAACCTATATATATATATATATATATATATATATATATATATATATATATATATATATCTTTTAACCCTTTTTATAGCCACTTCTGGCTATAAAAAGGGTTAAAAGAAGAAGTGTTTAGTGGTATCTGGGCTATGTTGTCAAAACCCAATTATCTAGAGCCTTTATTTATAAACCAAAGGGTTGTATGGCAGTCTGATAAGTGCTGCAAAAATTCGTCCACCATGAGAAGAAAAAAAATAGTTGCCCACATGAGATGGTATAACAAGGATTTAATTTTTGTAGCATATAATACAGACAACTGTTGACATTGAAGCAACAAAGATGTTCTGTTCACCCAAAAATTGTTGGAATAAGTGAGACATGGTTAGATGAGGACGACATCCTGACAGAAATAGAGATGAAAGGGTACAAGGTGTTTCGTGAGGATAGAAGGGGTAAAAAGGGAGGGGAGAGTGCTATTGATGATAGAGAAAGAGTTATGTCCATACACAGTAGAGATGCAAGACGGAAATAGTTCTAGTGGTTTTGAGGCAGCACGGTGTGAGATAGAGGTGAATGGAATGAAATACTTGGTTGGATGTTGTTATAGACCAGGTAATGTGGATGGTAATGACTATGAAATGTATAATCAAATTAGCCAAGCAAATAAGAAAAGAGTGATCATTATGGGTGGTTTTAATTATGGCAACATAGACTGGAATGATGAGATAACAACTGGAAGTAAAGAAAATGAGTTTCTTGAATTTTTTTTGAAGGAATTATAAATGAGGTGTCAAATCACCCACCAATTGGTGAGAGTGACCATAAGGTGATTAACTGGGTGGTTGCCAGCAGTGTGAGGACCTCTGTAAGAAAAGGGTATATGTGGAACTACAAGGGGGGGGGGGTGACTATGAAGAGCTCAGGAGACAGCTTGCGGGTGTAGCATGGAATGAGGAGTAAGCTGGAAAAGAGATCAATGCAGCTTGGGGAATTTTCAAAAACTATCTAGTAGATGTAATGTCTAAATGTATTCCAAGGGTGAGAAGTTAAATAAGGTAGGTGTGAAATGGATGAATAAAGAGAAAAAGGGCATTATGGAGGCAGCATAAGAGAAGTGGAAATAACCAATCCCATGAGGACTACAAATACTAGGCAAGGTGGGCGACTTGGTTGGTGAGGGTAGTTAAAGTGAGGTATGAACAGTAGTTAACTAATGAAGCCAAAAAGAATCCTAAGGAGTTCTTTTAATATGTAGCCAGCAAAAGAAAGAAAGAAAGAATGATTATGGAAGGATGACAGTGACTGGAGAAAATGGTATAAAGACAGCAGTTGCAGAAGGTGTGGCGGAGATACTGAATGAGCAGTTCATAAAGGTCTTTCAATCTTGTTAATGTGACTTCATGAAGAGATTGAGAGCAGTTGATGATTGAGAGGAGAGACTGACTGTAAGTGAGCAAGTGGTGCATGGGAGTTGAGCAAACTAGATGTAAATCAGGCTGTGGGACTTGATTATCACCACATATTCTGAAGGAATGTGCCAGGGAGATGACACCAGCCTTGACATAGTTTTTTAATATGAGTCTTGCACTGGGTCAAGTTCCTAAGGAATGGAAGGAGGGCAAGATTGTGCCACTTCATAAAGGAAGTGATAGAACTCAAGAATCAAACTACAGGTCTATCTGTGTGTCATGTGTTGTAGTTAAATTGTTGGAGAAGCTTGTGAGAACTAGGATCCAGAATTGGGTTGACAACAATGGTATTATCTTTGATGGACAACATGGATTTGCTAGAGGGAGGTCATGTTTTAGTAATCTACTTACTTATTACGATAAGGTGACTGTTTCCTTGGACAGATAAGAAAGATACACAGTAATATACTTAGATTTCGCAAAGGCTTTTAATAGATTGCTGCATGATAAGTTAATAGTCAAACTAGAGCAGATGGGGGTTGGATATTACATTGGAGACTGGCTATCTGATAGGTATCAACAAGTTGTGTATGGGGGAAGCGATATCCAGGAAAAGGAAAGTCACTAGTGGTGTGCCTCATGGGTCTGTTTTAGGGACATTACTGTTTAACTTGTATATTAATAATATTGGTGAAGATTTGGATGGAGATATTCAGTTGTTTGCAGATGACGCAAAGTTGGGACGAACTGTGAAGAGTAGAGAAGATGTTGTGGCCTTACAAGAAGACTTGAATAAATTGAGTGATTGGGCAGGGGAATGGGGATGCGAGGTCAATGTTTCAAAATGTAAGGTGATAAAATTTGGAAAATAAAGATGGGATGCAGAATTTATGCTTGGTGAGGATATATTGTCGGAGGTAGAGGAAATAAGAGATGTGTGGGTGATGGTGGATAAGGATCTGAAATTTAGGGGACACATAGCCAAAATTGTGAAGACAACACAAAGGCTTCTGGGAATGATGCGGAGGACACTGACTTGTAGAAGTAGGGAGATTCTTGTTCCACTGTATAAGGCTTCGATTAGGCCACACATGAACTATTGTGCCCAGATTTGGTCACTGGCTTTCAGAAGAAAGGATAGATGTTGGAAAGGATCCAGAGGCAACTGACTAAGGTAGTTTCTAACTTCTGGAATGTCGAGTATGGGGAAAGATTGAGAAGATGCAACTTGCAGAGTCTGGTGGACAGGAGGAAGAGGGGAGATATGATAGAGACCTATAAGTTAGTAAGGGGTTGTTATAGGATCAATGCTGGAGAGGTTCTACAGAAAATAGTGGCAGATCAGGGGAGAACTAGAGGTCATCCCTGGAAATTGTATAAAGGTGTGAGTAGGGGAGTAAGAAGCAGGTTTTTTTCATGCAGAGTTATGAATGATTGGAATGCCTTGCCTGAGAGTTTGGTGTCTGCAGAGAATTTGAGTGCGTTTAAAGAATGGTATGATGAGCTGTGTATGATAAAAGGACCTCCCAGGTGAGTCTTTGACTCCATGGAGTCTTAGGTAACAATAATATGGTTCATTTGCCTTGACAGACAGACAAAGAATTGGTGAAGGACGAAACACACTGGTTGCAATTTTTATGGTTTGATAATGAACAGATTCTAGCCATCATAAAGTACTTTATGATAGCTAGAATCTCTGGGATGCACTTAAAACTGAATCGTGTGGTCGGGGGAGGGGACATATCAGTTCCCATTCAGACTTGGGAGATTCAGTAGAACAGAAAGTTCTTGATAAAAAGAGGGAGATTCCCTCTGAGACCAAAACTGTGTAGGTCTTTCAATATTCTAAATCTTCAAGCAGTAGCGTATGCTTTTCCATTATATCAAAGAAAACAAAACTAGATGCTTACATTTTAGGAATGCATGTGTGATGCATTCCTAAAATGTAAGCATAAACTAGTTAGCTTCAGATAAACTTGTTGATCAGTAGTTGAATATTTTCAGAAGACAGAGAATGTTCTGGAAAAAGGTTGTTTCTCTCCAGAAACCATAAAAGATAACAGTCAAACATTTTTTCCAGAATCTTGCTCAAGCAGCTATAATCACAGAAAAGAATGGAGCTATTTGAGGACTTTGGATCCTTCGTGGCTTAGGAAAGGCAATAATAATTGATTTTGCCTTTTATAATTTTTGATTAAAAGGTATCTGAAAATATATTCTCATAGAAAATTCTGTTCTAAAGGTGCAACAGTTGATCGATGTGACAGATGTTTTATCATAATAACGGATATTATCTAGCCCAAAAAGCAGTTGGATGGCACTTAAGAATCATAATGCAAAATGACGGTAGAACATGACAGAATTTCATGCCGGCTGGGGAATGCCTGGTTAAACAAGGCCCCATTGTTTTCTTCAGGGAACCAGGATGAAAAGAGGAAAGTCAGCTAATGGAACAAATCCTGAAACACATCCCAACTCATCATTAGCAGAGTTCAAGATTGGTACTATCAACATAAAAAGCATCAATGGAAAAGAAATAAAAAGCCAGCAGAAGAATTGAATAACTACCAGAACAACATAATTCATGTGATCAAAACAAAGAAGACAAAAACAGGTGAGACCTTTCTAAGAAAGAAATACAAAAATATAAAATTTTTGCTCAAGACATACTGAATTTCATATTCTTTTCAGAAGGGTGTGTAAGAAGTTTTGAAACAAATTAAAGTTGAGCAACTATTAGAGGCAAACTCAAATATACAACTGTTATTCAAGAAAAAATGAAAGAGTTTGAAAACAAGAACAAACCTTGGAGATTCAGCAAACCCTGAAGAAAACATGGACTGATTTAGCCAGAGAGGCATGTGGTGAGGTAATATGCAAGGACAGAAAAATCAGAGCTATTGAAAGTTCATGGCAAGTAAGCATGCTTGTGCTCTTAGAGAATATAGAGAAAAAAGTAAGAAAGTTAAAGATTGAATAAAACTGGCTAAACAAGTCTCATGAAGACTTTGGTAAGAACACTGAAGATAGATATTAGGAAGGTGACAAAATATTTTGGAGACTATTAAAAAAGCTTAGAAATAGAGGAAAGAGTACTCTAAAAGGAATTAGAGATGATAAATGTGACATGAAAACTGAAGATAAAGATATTTGGGAAGGATATGACATGCAACATACAGCTGTCTGCTGATGATATAAAGATAGGCAGGGTAATCAGGAATGTAGTTCATGTACATTACGTGCAAAATGATTTAAATAGGCTGAAATTGTCGTATGTGAAAATGGCTGTTAGTTCAGTTTTAGTCAAAACTCTGATGTAATTACCCATACTAATGTACTATAGGTTGATCAACCAACCTTTCGTGTATAGGATCAACATAAATAAAAAAAAAAAAATTTTAATAAAATTAAAAAAATTAGATATCCAATGTCATATTATATTGATGGATTATGCTTGAAGAAACTGATTGGGTTAGGAATATTGGAGTTTTAATAGACAGTAGAAACTGAAGCACAAGGACCATATAGCAAAGATTGCAAATACAACTAAGAGAATAATTGCATTGATATAATGAACCTTGACATGTCAAGGTTCATTTCATCTTTGATAAGACCTCACTCTTGAACTACTGTATGTTGGTCTGGTCTCCTGGGTTGGGATTATGGAATACTGATTATGACAGATTGAGAATTTGAGAACTGCAGACACTAGCAAACAGGGGAAAATGGTGACTGAAAGGTTCATACATTACTTCAGAAGATAGAATTTTCCATTTTATGGAAGGTGAGGAAAGAAAGTGAAGGCATCCTTGGAAGTTGAGAATGAATGCCATCAAGAAAGGAATAAGGACTAGATTTTTTCTCTAAGAGCAGTGCGTGATTGATTGCCATTGGATAGATTGCCATTGGATGTGATGTGTGCATGTAGGCATGATTGAATTCAAGAATAGGTATGACAGCTAGTGTGGATGGTATGGCCTCCCTTGATGAGTTTCTGACTCCATGGAGGTCTCCCTTAATAATAATAATTCTCAAGTTACCAAAATACCTGATGTTTTTCATTAGTGGCATGAAATGCTAAAGTTATTACAGACAATCTGACATTTGGAACATAAGCAAACAACAAAGACAGCCCAACATAACTTTATTTCTCTTTTTGTGTAACCATTTTATCTGGTCGCCAGCGTCCCTTGGCAATAATGAAGTGATGGAGAGGATTCAGAGGTGAGTGACAAAGATGTAACAGGTATGCAGAATGCTTCCTATGAGAACAGACTGAAGGTCTGTGGGTTCCAAATACTAGCTCATAGTGTAAGAGAGGAGATATGATAGAAGCATATAAGTTATTAAAGGGATTTTGTAGGCTTGTCACTTATGCTTTTTTTTTTTTGGTAGCGCAGGATGGGAGAGAATGAGGAGTCACCCCTAGAAACTGTGGAAGAATGTGGTTAACAAGGATGTTAGGAGAAAGTTTTTTGCTTGGACGGTAGTGAAAGAGTGGAATATATTGCCATAAGTAGTTGTAAGTGCTTTGTCTATATATGAGTTCACGGAGAGGTATGACAGGTATTGTGTGAATAATAGCCAGTGTATCAATATATGGTATCTCGTAATGAGTCTTCTGACACATGCATATATAATAATAATAATAATATGTCTGGAGCGATTACTTTGAAAGATTGCTAAATTAAACAACCAGTATCAGCATGGTGGTAGAAATCACTCAAACAGGAAAGCAGTTAGGAATACATATCCATACTTGAAGTAGAAAAAGCTATCAAAAACCTGAAATGTGGAAAGGCAGCTGGAGTAGATTGTCAATATTCAATCAAAAATGCTCAAATACAGAGATATTACACTTTTACGGTGGCCTTCTGAATTATGCAGTGCACTGCATAATTCAGAAGGCCTTCTCGATGATTGGAGTACAGCTCTGTATCCATCTATAAAAATGTAAATAAAACTGAATGTAAAAATTTGAGAAGAATTTCCCTCTTGAGTGTTCTTGGTAAGATTTATGCAAGCATAATTGAGAAGCAGCTAAGAAAAACTGTAGAAGTACTGCTATGGTATATGACAGACACAAGCTGAGATGAAAAGTTACAATTATGAATGATTCAATGCACAGGCTGTGCAGGAAGAATAGTGCAGAACTTGTGGATGTGTGGAGCAAGTTTTATAGACAGGAGCACTCATACTGGATAATAGGTTTATCATTATATATGCAAAAGAAAGACAATGTGGAAGAATAACTTTACTGAATGCAGATGGTACTCTAGTGTCAGAAGATAATCACATTATTCAATTAATGAGTGCTCACTCTCCTAAGATATATCAACCAAGTGTATGTAACATGGTGCACAGTGCTACTGCTACATTGGATGACGAGTTAGAAGAGGATGAAAATGAGGTTGAAGAGCTGTTGCATTACCTGAATAGGAATTTGTCAATAAGGACATATGTAATAGCAGCATGTTTACTAAAGGAACATTCAGTCAAATAGGCTAAGCCTTTCACATGTTTCACACTGTATAACTTGCGTCTCAACTCAGGAATTATGCCATGGAAGGAATGTATGATAGTTCCATTGTACAAGGGTGGTACAAAAAGTGATGTCTAACTACTGACCTATCAGTATCTGTGGTAGGGAAGATTTTAGAGAAGTTGGTAAGAACCTGCATAAAGAAATGGGTAGATAAACAAGTTATACTCTGCAATGAGCAGCATGGGTTTACTAAAGGAAGAACATATTTCATAACAATGTTATGGCCGAGTTAGATAAAGGGAATGGATACACTATGATAATGTTGGATTTTGCTAAGTCATTTCATAGGATATTACATGAAAGGCTGTTACATAAAATGGAGAATATGGGATTGGAATATAAACCCTTGACTTAATCTAGATTGGTGGATGGTTGACAGATAGACAGATATCAAAAAGTGTTATACAGTGGGTGTGAATCTGCCAGATTTAAAGTGCCGGTGGTGTACCTCAGGATTCATTCCTTGGGCCAATGCTGTTCAATCTATACGTTAATGACATTAGGAAGAGTCTAACAGGAGATGTGCAATTGTTTGCTGATGATGCAAAGATAGGCATGACAATCAGGGATGCTATTGATATCCAGCACTTACAAAATGATTTGAATAGGCTGGAAATTTGGGCAAATGAAAATGGCTCTCAGTTTAACGTTAGTAAGTGTAAAGTTATGCATTTTGGAGTGATGAAGTTTCCAGTGGCATATTATACTAGTGGGGTTATGCTACAAGAAACCGATGAGGCTGGGGATCTTAGCGGATAGGAATTTGAAGTTCAAAGGTCACACAGCAAAAGTTGCAAATACAACTCAGAGGATAACTGCAATGTTGAAAAGAACTTTGACATGTAAGGATAAGGAAGGCATTATGCCTCTTTATAAGGCCACACCTGGATTATTGTGTGCAGTTTTGATTTCCTGGGTTCCAAAGGGATAAAGAAGCTGTGGAAAGGGTGCAAAGAAGAGTTACAAAGATTAAACCTGGATTATGAGGACAGATTGTATGTTGATTACAGATTCTGGTTAACAGGAGAAAGAGGGGTGATATGATAGAGGTCTACCAACTTCTGAATGGGTATTATAGGATATCGTCTGATGAAATTTTTTGTTATATGGCAGGTGGGGAAGAGAACACAGAGCATCCATGGAAGTTAAGTTTGTTCGCAGCCAAGAAATGGATAAGAGTTAGGTTCTTCCTCTCACAGAGAAGTGAGCGAGTGGAATAGTTTGCCTTTAGGGATAGTGAGTAAATCTAATGTGAATGAATTTAAGAGAAGGTATGACAGTTGGTATGGGTGATTTACAACCTCCCTCAATGAGTCATTGACTCCCTGGAGGTCTCATATAATAATAGTAATAATAATAATAATAATAATAATAATAATATAAGATAGATGGTTTCCATTTAAATGGATTCCGAGGTAGGCATCTGGAGAAAGAATTGTTCAGTGAGAGTTCAGAAGTACACAATCAGGGAAATGAGAATGTTTGTGTGTGGGGGGGAGGGGTAAGTGTGGATCCAGGCAACCTAAATATGAATAAGTGGGAGAGGGATCATATGATGCTAAAGTATCCTCACCCAGATTCTTTATGCCAGTGGGATAATGAACACAAGATGTTAGGAAGGTTGTGGGATGAAGGGAGTACTGTGGTTTATATATACCAGGCCTGTACAACTTGACTGTCTTTGAGGGCCAAACCCAACTTGAACCACCTGACCAAGGGCCAGATCACTTTGGAAATCTTAGACTAGTCCACTGCAGCTAAACTTAAGTAAATTTGTTAGTAGGTCTAAGGTAAATACTAATTAATATGATTTTTAGTGGAACCTGTGGCATAGTAATTAAATAATAAAGTAACATGTAAAAACCACAGTGATATCTTTAATTAGTAAAAGGACAGATATTTCGTACAAAAATTAATAGTACATCTTCAGTGTCTGTAACAGTAATAGGAATGGAATACAAGCAAAACGTTCGGTGGATCACCTATTAAAATACAATTGTTACCGCGTGCTAGGAAATAATAGAAATAACAAATTTAATCTATTAAGATAAATTGTTTTTTACATAAGATAAGAGTCTCCCAGATCTTTGAGAGAGACATACAGTCATTTCTATTTAAATTCGGTCGGTGTAAGATAGTTTCACAACTTTCTTTGAATAAGTGTTCATATTTGAATCTGCATCTATGGAGGAGAACTGCTTTATCCCACTGGACACTATAAGCAGAGCAATACTGTGCTGCGCCAGACCAGACTTCAGAGGTTTGTCATAATCAATATAATATTGATGTTCTTTTATTCTTTTTTCCAAAGAACGGCCAGTTTGTCCAAAATAAGAGACATTGGATTCGCAAGGTATTTCGTAAACGCCAGACAAAGATAGAGAAGACAGTTTATCCTTTGTAGAAGGTAATAAAGAAGAAGTTTTGTTGATAGGAATATATGTTGGAATCAATTGATACTTTTTCAGAATTCTACCTATAGGTTCTGAGATTCCTGGAATGTACGGAATAGGAACTCTGAGGACTGTTGAAGAAACTGTAGGTGTTGGAACATAAGAGTCAAGTATCTGTTGGATTTGATTGGAGTTGCACTCATTTGATTCCATTAACTTTTTAATGATGGAAAGTTCTTGTAAGATTATTGGGGAAGAGCAACCTTTATGTGCTCTATGAATTAGAGATTTAAGAATGCCAAATTTTTGAGACGTGGTGCGCACACTTTTTGTTAATGTACCTGCCAGTAAATGTGGGTTTTCGAAAGACGCCTGGATAAGGTGCCAGAAGACGTTCTAGTAAGAAGGATGTCCAAAAATGGTAAAGCACCAGAGTTTTCTTTTTCCATAGTGAATTCGATGCGTGTGTAAAGGTTATTTATCCGTTGTAGAAAAGTGGAAAGTTCATCTTCAGTGTGTGGCCAAGCAGCAAAAACATCATCGACGTAATGGTACCAAAGAGATGGTTGAGGATGAATGGATGAGAACATAGTATCTTCGAATTGTTTCAAACAGTAGTTTGCCAAAGGTGGAGACAGAGGACTACCCATGGCAGTACCTTCAATTTGTTTTTCCTAAAATAACTTGAGTGGATGACATATTCGAATATCCTTACGATATCTGGAGGGTGATCTTCACATAAAGAATTGACTGTATCAGTTAATGGGATATTGGTGAACAGAGAAATGATGTCAAAACTGACTAATATTTCAGAATCTGTAACTTTTATATCCTTCATTTTTTCAAGAAAATCTGTTGAGTTTTTTATATAGGATCTGGAATGACCAGTGAGAGCATTGGTCAATTCTTTATATGAAGATTACCCTCCAGATATTGCAAGAATATTCGAATATGTCATTCACTCAGGTTATTTCAGTTGGAAAAACAAAATCTACAAACAAATTGAAGGTACTGCCATGGGTAGCCCTCTGTCTCCATCTTTGGCAAACTACTATTTGAAACAATTTGAAGATATTATGTTCTCATCCATTCATCCACAACCATCTCTTTGGTACCATTACATCGATGATGTTTTTGCTGTTTGGCCACACACCGAAGATGAACTTTCCACTTTTCTACAATGGATAAATAACCTTCACCCACACATCCAATTCACTATGGAAAAAGAAAACTCTGGTACTTTACCATTTTTGGACATCCTCCTTACCAGAACGTCTTCTGGTACCTTATCTAAAGGTGTCTTTCGAAAACCCACATTTAATGGTAGATAAATTCACAAAAAGT
This sequence comes from Typopeltis vanoorti, assembly GCF_054136105.1. Lineage (NCBI taxonomy): Eukaryota > Metazoa > Arthropoda > Arachnida > Uropygi > Thelyphonidae > Typopeltis > Typopeltis vanoorti. Next base: position 46,110,382 of record NC_143568.1, read on the forward strand.
GTACGCACCACATGTCTCAAAAATCTGGCATTCTTAAATCTCTAATTCATAGAGCACATAAAGTTTAATCTTTCCCAATAATATTACAACAAGAACTTTCCATCATTAAAAAGTCATGGAATCAAATGAGTACAACTCCAATCAAATCCAACAGATACTTGACTCTTATGTTCCAACACCTGCAGTTTCTTCAACAGTCCGCTGTTGGATCGTGAATGAAGCCTGCCGTTACTAGACAGACTTTCATTCAGGATCCAACAAAAACAGTGACTAAATCAAAAGATACCTGTACTGCTGGTGCAAACTGTACTATAAATAAAAAGAAGGGGGGGGGGGGGGTAAAGTGTATCATGTAAATATTAAATGAGTGCATATCTGTTTATCCAAAGAGGGAAAAATACTGTAGGTTATGTTGTATGTCATATGTCAAGGAAAAAGGATATATGAATTTGTAGTGAGGCGACATATTTGACGACCAACCCAAGAATAGGCTGTGTGAAACAGTGCACTTCAGGGTGACTAAGGGCCCTGAGGTCATGACCTTGGCAAACTCATTAGTAATCCTTAAAGATGGTTCACGAAAAGAGACAAATGTGGACAATTCTCTGGGAGGAGCTTTCTCACGCATTCAAGTGCAACGTCATCAAAACGACCGTGATTGAAAGCTGCAGTATAATAGGAGTTGGTGGTTGGAAAAAAAAAAGGAAGAGAATAGAGGGAAGAATGTGAAGCAAGAAGGAGGAAAAAATAAAGGGGATGTGATTGAAGCACAGAGGGCAGGAAGCATCACCCATAGAACAAAGGGGGTGCCAGTGCGGACGGTCGGATGAAGTCCGAAGAAAACCTCTAAGTGCAGACCGACGAACCTCAACCATGATGTCCTTCTCGAAGGGTTCATAAGTCCTGGAGATGGATGGCGAAAAATTTCCACCGACAGCAAAGTTCCAGTGTGCCTTGATCCAAAAGGGAGAGTGCTCCACAAAGCGAGTAAAGTCCAACCAGGGTTTGCACGTGACTCACACGTGGTGAAGAAGTGTGACTATATGCTGAATCTGTATATCTGCAATGCTAATGTAAAACTTTGCTATATCTGAAATATGTTAAATGTTGAAGGGGGAAGCAGCTAGGACCTTTCATTAGCAAAGGAAGCTGAGACTATTTGTGGGTATTGGAACTTATAGAGACCTTGGACTGGTAGTCCGAAGATCCATGTCATGTGATCTTCACATTGTGCATATATGTGTCACTTTAGCGATCTATCCAGAGATCCATGTTCAGATAATTAATAGTATATGCTTATATCTATAACATTCTAAGAAAACAGCAATCTTGTCCTGTTTGAAATTGTTATGTATTAGCATGTAGAGCATTTAAAGTTTGAAATAACAATTAACTGATTGAATGATTTATGTTCTATGTGTCCTAATCTTGCTAAAATTAAACTTTGTGTTTCTTGTTAAATCCTGGTCAATGAATTGTGCTTGAGAACGACATTGCCACTCACCAACACACGAACTGTGATAAAAGGGGAAGAGTATCTAAATAAATTTAGTAAGGCTAGGAGAGGGTACGACTGCAAAATCCCTGAATCTGTATACCGTCCTACCTGACTTGGGTAAAGTAAGATAAACGTCGGATTCAGGAAGGGCCTGCGACATTCAAAGGGTGACGCTAACTGGCGCAGAACAAACAAATTTGTTAGAGTCCGTGATCCGAGGGAGCTTTAGATCCCAGGTCACAGGAAAGCACGGTAACAGGCCATATACAAGGCTCATAACAAATATTCCACGAAGTGGCGATGTAACACTACAGAGTTCCTATTCCGTACATTCCAGGAATCTCAGAACCTATAGGTAGAATTCTGAAAAAGTATCAATTGATTCCAACATATATTCCTATCAACAAAATTTCTTCTTTATTACCTTCTACAAAGGATAAACTGTCTTCTCTATCTTTGGCTGGCGTTTACAAATACCTTGTGACTGTGATGTCTGTTATTTTGGACAAACTGGCAGTTCTTTGGAATAAAGAATAAAAGAACATCAATATTATATTGATTATGACAAACCTCTGAAGTCTGGTCTGGCGCAGCACAGTATTGCTCTGCTTATAGTGTCCAGTGGGATAAAGCAGTTCTCCTCCATAGATGCAGATTCAAATATGAACACTTATTCAAAGAAAGTTGTGAAACTATCTTACACCGACCGAATTTAAATAGAAATGACTGTATGTCTCTCTCAAAGATCTGGGAGACTTTTATCTTATGTAAACAACCATTTATTTTAATAGATTAAATTTGTTATTTCTATTATTTCCTAGCACGCGGGTAACAATTGTATTTTAATAGGTGATCCACCGAACGTTTTGCTTGTATTCCATTCCTATTACTGTTACAGACACTGAAGATGTACTATTAATTTTAGTACGAAATATCTGTCCTTTTACTAATTAAAGATATCACTGGTTTTAACATGTTACTTTATTATTTACTAATTAATATGCATATTTAAATTTTTTAGACAGTTACAATTAAAATTATAATCAAAATTATTTACAAACATATATAGCTGCAAAATTTCTCAATAAAACCACTTAAACATAAACACAAAGTTTACTAATAATTTCACTGAGAATATCACACTTATCTCAGTGAAATATCAGTGACTGAATGTCACATCGTGACATTCAGAAATTCACAATATGACAAATTCACAATGACACATTGCATTGCTTTTTTGCCACTATTTTATTAAAGTTTGGTGTCATGTTTGAAGTGGCCGTTCTTAATATGGCCTCTAAATTGATATCACTTAAAAATGAACCCTGTTTGGTTTTGTTCACATTCATGATCGAAAATGTTTGTTCACAAGTATACGTGCTCTCAAATTATCCATCAAACTTAAATTTATCCTGATCCAGAATAGAATAAAACTCTTGTAAAGTACTCTCCCTATGCTTGACCCGATAGTTTTCAGAACACTGGAGATCAATAACTTCCATCTGGAGTTCAACAGGTAGATTTCCTGCTTTAACAGAAAATGGATCTCTTTTATGCGAACTTTGTCTTTATTACTCAATGGCATTCTTTTCTGAAACTCCTCACTTTTATCCTCACAATGATATGTGCTTATATTTTCCACCCACCTTTGAATGATATTCTCATGGAATATTCTGTGGACAAGTTAAAAAATGTGACATTTGCAAGTTGATTTTCAAACAAACTTAATTTCATTTTGAATGCCTTTATAAGAGACATTAACTGAAAAACAAACTTATTTTTTCCTTGAAGCTGTAAATTAAGGTATTCAAGTGATCCAAAATGTCACACAAAAAAAATAAATCTTGATTCTATTCTTCATTCATTATTTCTGGGAATTTTTCGTATCTTCTTGAGATTCCAAAAATTCAACTAATTCATTTTTTAGAGCGACAAAGCATGACAAAACTTTCCGTGGTTCAACCAACGTACATCGGTGTGGTATGGTAGATCCCCGTACTCGGCATCATTTCTTCTAGAAACGCCCGAAACATTCTTTGTTTCAAACCCCGAGTTCAAATATAGTTGACCAGAGCAAATACTGCTTTAATCAACTGCAAAACCTTTGAACATAACACCTGCTGATGAATTAGGCAGTGAAATGTTGTCAATGGTTTACCTGCATACTGTGCAATAAATGTTACAGCACCAACATTTTTTCCACAAAGAGATGGGCCCCATTAGTGCAAACTGCTACTAAGTTCTTGAAATTTAAGAATAATTTTTGGCTTACACACATCTTTACATTTTCTGCAATCTCCTTTCCTGTTGTTCTTCCTTTCATTGAACACAAATCAGCAAGCTCCTCTGTCACCTCAAAATTCTTATTAACGCCTCTTACATATATTAAAAGCGGTGCAGTATCTTTAACGTCAGTACTTTCATCCATAGCAAGCGAATAATAGACAAATTCACTAGCCGATTTTTTGCAAGTTATCTTTAAGATCCTCGGTAATATCAGCCACCCTGCGCTGAACAGTCATATGGGACAAACTGATATTTTCAAAATTATTTTCCTTATCAGGACACAATTCGGAAACGGCAATCATCAGACACTTTTTTTTATCAACTCTCCCTCAGTAAATGATTTGCCAGCACAAACTATTTCTTGTGATTTTTTAAGCTTAACTTTATGGCAACTTCATTTGCAGATATCACTTTGATAAAGGCTTGTTGCTCATTGCTAAGGACTTTCAATAACCTTGCTGCTTTTATTTGCTTTTCAGTTGCATCCAAACTTGCCAAGGTTAGGATGTTTCGATTCAAAATGACGTCTCAGATTGTACTCTTTTGGCACAGCGATAGATTTCCGGCAAACAATGCACAATATTTTGTCCTTAAACAACATAAAAAAATATTTATCTGCTCAGGGTTAAATGCTCGATGTTCCAAATCTATTTTATGCTTTTTACTTAAGCTCATTATGTTGAGATTGATAATATTAATTACAAAAAAACTAATGATGAAAAACTTGCAATAATGCAGGTTATGAATAACAGTTATGTAATGTATTGCTCCAGCTACAAACAACCACTACACTGCCAAAGCCAGTCAAGGTACGGCCAACTTTGTGTAATACGATTCGTTCTCATTCGTAGACATCAAGTAGTTATCACTGAGATGTAACTTTGAATTTCCCCACAGCGACACTAGTGCTAACAAAACTTCGAAGCAATTGTAATAATTTGTTGTTAAATATGACAGTAGGAATAACTCCAAATGCAATTTATTGTCGAGTTGAAAGAAACACAATTGTGATATTAATCACATGAAGTAAACATGCAGTCTTTGTAAAAATGAAAAAATTTAATTCAACGCTAGGAAAAAAAATTCTAATTTCATATTCCCCCATATGATTAAATAATTCAATCAGGCAGACGGGCCAAAATAAATAGCATTGTGGGCCGCATGTTGTGCAGGCCTGATATATACTAATGTCAGAAGTATTCGAAATAAGGGTGTAGAGTTTTTTGGCATTAGTGAGACTTGGTTGAGAGTGGATGATATAGTCATAGATGACATAGCATACAAGGTATAGTACTTTCAGAGAGAGAGAGAAGAGAGAGAACAGAATGGGAGGAGAGATTTTGCTAATGATAGCAGAATTGAAACAAAAAAAAAAAAGAGTAGAAGTACATCAGGAGGACAGGAAGAGGCTACCTGGTGTGAGATAAGCCAAAGGGATGAAATATACAGTTGATTGCTAGTATAGACCAAATGTATAAGGGAAAATGTTGATAAACAAGCACTGACAAATTATCATGAGTGAGGTCAAGAAATAAGTATAAGGACAACAATAAGAAGGAGAAATGTTCACAGGGAGGGAAGGAAACTGAATTAATATAACTACTAAGAGACAACATGTACTGAAGAGGACACAAATTTTGGGAGCACTAGATCTGGTTACAGCCTTGGAGAACTCAGCAGTTACCATTGTAGCAATTGCATCTGCATGAGGAGAGTGGTCTTGACCTGGTAGATTGACAGACATTAAGGATTTTCTGTTAAGTCATACATGTGGAATTACTAAACAGGTGATTATGACAAACTGAGGAGTCAGCTAAGAGCACTGTCAAGGCAGAAGAAATTGGAAAGGAGAGATATCAGCTGCACACAGGAGATGGTTAAGGGGTGTTTGAAGAAAGCAGTATGATCCAGGAGGATAAATTAGGAAGGAGTTATTAATAATACAGTTAATAACATTTCATAACAACATATATTAAGGTTTATTAACATATATTAACAATAATAACAATTCAGTTTTATGGTATAAACAACACGTTGGAGGTTTAATGGAATATTTTACAACACTAGGAAAGGATTTAAAACTAATTTTGAATGCTTCCAATATTTCATCTCAGTCACTGAGACACCTTCAGGGATTACAAATAACTCTTGTAACACACACAAAAAGACAACACAATACTAAATGAAACACATGGGTGACTCTGAAGTCCTATCTAGGTGGTGCGCCCTCTATGGGCATTTGTAAGTGGCCTAGGATGTAAAGTGGGAACTCTGACAATTATCGTTTCCCAAATTTTGGGAAGTTTTACGCATAAAATTTCCCAAATCCAGAGCATGGTCTGCCATACAGAGGAACGCGAATGTAATTTTTTGTGTTCTTTAAGGCATATGTTAACTAATCTACCAGTCTGTTCAAACTAGACTAAACTGCAAGCACAAGGAACTTTATACACTTCAGGAACTTAAATAAATTTCACCACAGAAAAAGAAAGTAACAATTGTCTCCTCTTTCCAGATACACTAGTGATGCAACTTTCTAATGGCTAATTATGCTTTTCCATTTGCAGAAACCCCGCTCACACAGGAAGGTATTTACACAAGTACACAAGCAATCATACCACCACTCTTCTCAACAGTAAGGCATCTTCAAAACATTTCAGGTCAGGGCTATTTCTTCAGATGACACAGCCCTTGAAACTGAGCTCAGGGACCTTTGCAACACCTTTTCAGACAATAGTTATTACCATCCATATAAAATAGATAAAATACTGCATACACTCTGTCCCATCCCTCCTGCAACCAATACACAGGATCACAACAAAACCATTCCCATCCCACATATTAAAGGTACATCAGAAAAAATAGTCAAAGTTCTCTGCAAATATTATCTCCATGCCACTTTCATTCTGCAAGCTACCTTCATCCATTTTCCTAAAAGGCAACTTCTTCTTGCATATACTAGTGTATAAAGTTCCTTGTGCTTGCAGTTTGGTCTACTTTGGACAGACTGAGAGATCTGTTGACATCTGCCTTGAAGAACACAAAAATTACATGTGCAATCATATGTATGGCAAGTCTGGATTAGCTGACCATACTCTGGATTCTCTCCTTCACATAGGATTAGATGGAGGAAAACATCAATACTACATAGAAGTCATTATACGTCTGCGAGACCATTCTCCCAACAACAACAAGTATGGTTCCATTAATCTGTCAAAGATAAGGAAAGCTGTCATATTGAGACCTGATAGCATGACTTCTCCAAATTAACTTATGGTTATCCAGTCCATAGAGCAGGGTGCTATGTAAGGACATTAGTTCAGCTTCAATTACAGCAATTTGAATTGTTTTCTACATTTATTTAGTTCAGTACTGTGTGCTTGTCACAGTTATAAATGTGCTCTGAAGATGCTGGGTAGAAAACCAGAGAATTACTAGTATTTTGAATAAATGTATTTTTTCCTCTTTTGGTGTTGTTTATACCATGAAACTCTATAATGAATAATCCATGGCACCTAAGCCTTTCCAAATGTACGAAGGAGTTAAATTAACAGCATCTTCAAGTGGGAGATGAAGAAAAAGGGTGATCAGCAAGTTCATGAGCAGTGCAAGGCACATACAAGAAGGATGACCAGTATGGTAAGGAATGCCAAAGCTAATGAGAGGAAGCTAGCTGATGAGACAAAAAAAAAAAAAAAAAAAATATATATATATATATATATATCCTAAAGAATTCTTTTGTTATAGCAGTAAAAGAAAGAGTAACTACAGAAGGGTTTCTTTAACAAGCATTGAGTTACTAACTGCTCATTTTGTAGGTGTGTGTACCATCAAGGTGGTGATATTCCAATACCACATGTAACATGTGATATTGATTGATGGGAGAACAGAGGTACTTAGTCAAGCTTACATGTTGGTTATGCACATTACTAAATCACTTAAGGAATTGACAATGTAGATAAGAATATAAATTAAATTACACTTTAATAAATATTTCCGATATTTCGGCAACGTCACGTTGCCATCTTCAAAAGGAACTTACAAAAAAGCACGTGCACGTACTTGACCTCCTGTTACACACCATACAGAAAATTAGCATACCTTATCTGCTCCACTAAAGACCAACCACTTCCCCTAGACCTACCTGGTGTATAACAGGTCCCTTGCAGCTGTAAACTGTCTTACTTTGGCCAAACAAGAAGGACAGCGAATATCAGAATTTCGGAACACAAGGACTACATCCGGTTTCACAAGTACAGCCACTCTGGTCTTGCAGACCATGCTCTGGATACATGCCACAGAATACGGTGGAAGAAAGCTACAGTAATACACCTTAGCAAATACAAATTCGAAAGACTCTTCATGGAATCAGCCTCAGCCCTAAGAAACTCTCCAAACCTCAACAAATTTGGTTGTATGAGACTTCCCCAAATTTGGGAGGCTTACATCAGCAGACCTTCAGCTCAATGGCCAAGAATACCTACTTAGCCTGCTAGGGGGCACCATCAGGACTTTTAGGAGAACAATAACTTCATTCTCAGTTACTGTGTTGTAGCACCTACGTGCATGTGCCTTTTTTTGTAAGTTCCTTTTGAAGATGGCAACGTGACAATGCCGAAATATCAGAAATATTTATTAAAGTGTAATTTAATTTATATTCTTATCTACGTTGTCAATTCCTTAAGTGACTTAGTAGAGTTACTTAGGATATTGCAGAACATTAATGCAAACACAGCCAGGGGATTAGGTGACGTATCAGTCCATATATTAGAAGAATATGAAAGGGAATCAGCACCTGCTGTGACTCAAAAGTTACAAATTACAGGCTTATCAGTATCTCAGAAATGGTGGTTAAGGTATTGGAGAAGTTGGTAAAAGAGAGAATTCAGGACTGTGCTCTGAAGCACAGGACAGGATTGGAAAGGAATATGACAATTTATAGGAAGAGAAAAACATGGTTTTGTGAAAGACAGGTCTTGCCTAAGCAATAAATAACCAGGTTTTAACTCATAGACATTTTCTTATTTATGCCAGATGTATTTCATTGACATGTTTTGCTGTCATATGTTTATATGTCTAACAGCATTTTCAGAAGGATGCTTAACATAAGTCAAAAAAGGCAATAAAATAAACATTTTCCAACAGCTGCTACATCAATAAAATGAAAATACTGGAATGATTGTTTAATCACGTGTATCATTAGGCATGTTACGTGCAGTTTCTATATTGTTGTGTAAGCTATGTTGGTTGGTTGGTTTGTAGTTTATTTGGCACAAAAACTACAAAGGTCATACTGTGCCATACTAAAGGTCACAACATTAGCATTTACAGAAAATTGTAAACAATATGTCTGTACAAGAATCTAGTTCCACAAAGCAGCATCTATAGATAAACAGAACTGCTGCAGAGGGCACAGCAACACACAAGGTCAGAGGTTATTACAGTAGTGCAAAAATAGTTAACAATATAAGTTAATACACAAAATACGAAACAATAAGCCAAGGAATGCAGTATCTACATATATGTAAAATTATAATAGATCCTTTATAGCAGTACAAAAATAAGCAAAATAGGATTATTATATAATATGCATGGATGAAAATTAAATTTAGCAATGTAGTATAAACTGAATTTAGCAATACATATAAACAGAATTACTAGAAGGTACACAAATAGACAAGGTGTCCTCCTACAGCACTACATGATTATTTGAAAAATATAGTAGTAAATAAGATGCATACACAAAATTTATGTTAAGCAATGCAGTATCTACATATAAACAAAATTACTGCAAAGATTTCAGCAGTACATAAATAGATAACTATAGGTTAACATATGTATATACAAAACAAGTCAAGGAAAGCGGTATGTACATCTAGTAAGATTACAACAAACATTATTATACTAATACTTAAAGAGTCAGAAAGGAATTATTATTATTATTATTATTATTATTATTATTATTAATACCTCCAAGGAGTCCGAAGACTCATCGCGGGAGGATACCTACAACTGTCTCAACCACTACACCGAACCTCTACTACGAATCATCTCCATCAACCGCCCACCACAACTAGTATTTTTTGTCTGTAAATTGCGTGTGTTCTGAAGGGCCGATTTGTCTGTATGCAGGATGAAAAACCCGAGTTTCCGGGAGAAAAAACCCTGCTACCTCCGTATGAGATCGGCTAACTCACCTTCGATTGAAATCGTCCAGATAAAGATCCCTCCCGTCGCGACGAGAATCGAACTTAGGCCTATTCCAATCAAAGGGCGCAATGTACCATCGTTCTTCCAATATTATACAGCATATATGCATAAAATTTAAGTTTGGCATTATTGTATTTACATATTAACAAAATTACAGCAGGGTGATACAAATATACAAGATCAAGGCCTACAGTAATACATAATTGGTCAGATTTAACCTAATGAATAATATGTATGTATAAAAATTAAGTTAAGCAAAAGAGTATTTACATATACACAAATTTATAGTCAAATGTGTTTGTACAAATTAATTCTTTCTAAAATTAAAAGCATCATGCAATTTGCCTGAATCTGCTAGCATTTCCCTGAGTGTATATGGCTTGGTTAGATAGGTGAAATTTTCATTCCTCTCTCGTGTAAATTTTTGACAATCTACCAGAATATGATGAATAGTGAGATGTGTGTTGCATTTTTCGCATATGGGAGGGTCATCAGCTCTCAGTAAATGAGAATGTGTAAGGTGACTGTGACCTATGTAGAGCCTAGCAAGAACAATCTCCTCCCTTCTCTTTGTACGTTGACTAGAATGCCAGTGTTTAATTTCAGGTTTAATGTTATATAATTTGTTTGTTGATGCTTCTTGCCATGTTAACTCCCACTGAGCAATTAGTTTTGATCTTATTAGCTGTCTGTAGCCTGTATATGGAACTGTCAAACAGTATGTGGAGAAGGTACGAGCTGATTTAGCAGCTGCATCTGCAGCTGCTAAATCAGCTCGTTTTTTGAGCTGTTTTAGTTTGAGCCTGAAGATATTTTCAGGCTCAAACTTTGTTTGCTCACAATTGGATAAAGGATTAAATTAAATTCATTATGGTTCCTGTGAAGACATTGTACAAGAACAGGAAAGTGATTACTTCCATATATGTTCTCTTCAACGTCCCACATGAGCAGTAGAAGAATGGAAGGGGAACAGATTGTAAGATCAATTGCCAAATATGAGCAGGTAGGCATAACTGAAGAAAGTATTGAGTTTATTATTTAGCAGGGAAAGGTTATTATTATCAAGAATTTTTTCAATGATTCGACCTCGTCTATTAGTGTTGGCACTACCCCATAGAGTATTGTAACCGTTAAAGTCACCCATCAAAAGTATGGGTTCAGGCAGTTGCGAGATAAGGTCATCAAGATCAATTTCATTTAACTCAGCATTTGGTGGTAAATAAATTAAATATATTGTAGTAAGAAATCCCACAGAGAAGCAAATCGCTACTGCTTCCAGAGAAGTATTAAGTTGGACCTGATGGAAAGGAATATGACTACCCACTAGGATAGCTACTCCTCCATGATCAGGACCATCTCCAGTTCTATGCTTATGTACAACAGTGAAATTCCTAAAGGTATGGGTCTTAAGTAAGTTTCCTGTAGACAGAAACAGAAAGGTTTGTGTTTCTGCAACAACATCTTGATATCATCAATATTCTGGCAGATCCCACGACAGTTCCATTGTCAAAATTTTTCTATTGTCTTGATTTTATTGACTTGTCTGGTTTTCGAGAGGTTGAGGGCTTACCTTTGTCAGATTTATATTTATTCATTGTTTTAGGGAAGAACGAATGGCCAGCGTCCCATCACTTCGTCTGGTAGAGTGTTCAAAACATCGAATGTGTTAGGGTCAGTTGGTATGCTTAGTTTGCTTTCAGTGGGTATCGAGGTATCCATTTTTTCTGTGCGAGTGTCTGGTGGTTTATCTTTGGGTGAGGTCTCCACCTTAATATTCTTGACAGGTGAGTTTTCATCGAAAATGATTTGTTGTCACTGGAGTAAAGCCATAGGTCTTGTGATTAATGCGATCAACAGAGAAGCACTTGCGATCGCAAAATTCAGGTATGGTGAAATTATCAAATGGTGGAATAGACATACATGTTTGAGTTGCTGTTGGCACTTTTTTATTTGTTACTTTTTTCAGTATAAGAGGATCGTAGAACAAGTGTAATGGTGGCCAGCTTTCTTTTTGCATCCTGATATGTTATGTTTTGTACTGTTTTAATTTTTCTATCTCTTTTTCATCTTTCCATTTCTGACATGCATGAGAGTATGCTGGATGATCTCCCTGACAGTTGACACATTTAGCTTTTTTTTTCACAGCAAGATTTATTATTATGTTCTTTACTACCACATCGGGCACACGTAGTAGAACCACAACAGGCAGTTTGGGCATGTCCGTATCTTTGACATATAAAGCATCTCGGTGGGTTAGGGATGAACATTCTAACAGGACAACTGAGATACCCTGCTTTTACAGATGTCGGAGGCTTAGGTGTATTAAAAGTAAGGATGATGTTCTTGGTTGAGACCAGGCGACCATCCCTGCGTATCAGGATGCGCCTCACACCCGTCACTCTTTGATCTTTAAGCCCTAAACATGTCTCCTCATCAGAAACATCAAGGAGATCCCATTCTGATATCACTCCTCTACTGCAATTGAGTGTTCTGTGAGGTGTTACTGCAATTTGTATTCCACCCATTGTCGTTGTTCTCAGTAATTTCTCAGAATGTTGTTTGCACATTGTTTCCACTAGGATCTCGCCACCAGAATGCAATTTCTTGACAGTTTTGGGAGTTCCTGCCAGTCCTTCTAAACCTTTTTGGATAAAGAAGGGTGACATTTTCCCAATTGGTTTTTCACCTGTTGCATGAATGATTAAAAAGGTTGGTATATTGATGTTAGTATCCAATATCTTTTGTTTCTTACTTCTGTTTCCATATGCTGTGTCTATATTATCCGTACTTGGTTGGGACTTTGTTAGGGTCCCTGAAACATTTGAGGATGAATAATTCATATTTAAGGAATTTTTAAGTCAGCACCAAAGCTCCCCACCATGGAGCCACACATGGACACTCACTACCTGGCAAGCAAAGACAGCGCTCAGTAGTGGAACGCCAGGGCTAACCTGGACGCTATACCGGCACTGCAGCAGGTCTAGGATCCCGTCCCCAGACCATGGGGTGAGAGACTTACTGCAACACCGTTGACCCTTGCAGGCAAGCCCACTAGCCGATTGATCCTGGTTGGGCCATCCAGGACCACCCATCTTGTCGAAGCAGGGGCCAAAGTAGTGCAAGACTACCAGGATCCCCCTTTCTGGATGTCCATGGGTTGCACCGCACGGCAAACATGGCAGCAGGGCATTGGATCCCAGTGATGGTGGTCTGGAAAAAGAATAGTGAAAAAGACTCAGGAGAAGTAGAGCAAAGAATACGGGAAGAAAAGCAAAGAAAAAGAGCAAGAATGAAAAGGGCCAGTACCATCACTGGGAGGTCCCCTCCACCATGAACAGGTGTCCCACATCAAGGGGTTTAAGCTATGTGATTGCCAGCATAGGAGGTCTTGAATGTTACATGTATTAATTAATGACTTCCAAATTTCACAAAGGATCATTCTTTAGTTTGTATTTAGTGTACTTTTTGAGCAAATGATATTGGAGGACTCCTTGAACAACCTGGTGAAGTAATTCTCTTCTAATTTACTGTGTACTGTTCTCTAAGGATGTCTCAAAGAACATTACATGCTTTTTTCTTCCCTTTTCTTTTCAATATCACTTATATTTTCTTTGTTGTAGATTTCAAAGCTTCTCTCAGTTTGACATATGTATATCTTTCCACAAGAACACAGAATCTGGAATACATCTCGATGTTTATAAAATTTAACCTTATCTTTAGGGGAACATAGAAAGCTTGATAAGGTGTTGAGTGGTCTGAAGGATGTTCTGATGTTGACTGTCTTTAATATTTGGGCTATTTTTCTTGATGAATTTTCAACGTATGGTATGGATACCATGCTTTATAATTAATTTCTGAGTTATCATGGGATGTTTCATCAGAAAAAGTTTCTTTAGTACCTTTTTTTTTTTTAGTAGTCATTTTGGAGGAACTGATTAAATAGGATTTGTAGTTCTTGTTTTCTCTTGATTTCGTATTTTCATCAAGCAGACTTGCAGAGCCCAACCTCAAAGAATATCACATGGTAAACCGGCAAGCATCCTCCATGCCCTACTTAGAAGAGAATTACTTCAACAGGTTGTTCAAGGAGTCCTCTGAGGTGATTCACTCAAAAAGCACACTAAATAGAAACTAAGAAATGATCTTTCATGGCATTTGTAAGTCATTAATTAATATGTGTAACATTCAAGACCTCTCCTATGGCAGCAATCACATACAGAGTTTACACAACAATGTAGAGACTGCATGTAACATGCCTAAAGATACTCATGATTAAACAATCATTCCAGTATTTTCAATTTACAGATATAGTGACTGTTGGAAAACTTTTTTTTTTACTTTCATTAAGCAAGCTCTAAAAGATACTGCTAGCCATATAGACAGTGAAACATGTCTATATGGCTAACAGCATGAGGAAATACATCTAGTATAAATAAAAAACATCTATGAGTTGAAACCTGGTTATTTATTATTCAAGCAAATCTATTCACAGTAATTCACATACAAACCTGCCTTAGTAATTTGCTTACTTTTTAATAATAAAGTGCCAACTAAGTTGGATAAAGGTAATGACAAATCACTGAAACCATTGGACTTTGTGAAGGCATCTGACAGGATTCCACATAGAAGTACACTGCATAAATTGAAGCAAATAAAGATGGATATGAAGGTAGTGATTTGATTAAGATGATAGTTAATGACAGATATGGGGAGGGGGGTAAGTTGAGTCAAAAAGAGATAGCAGGTGACTAGTAACTACTAAAGGGATCAGTGGTCCTCTGAGGTTTAATTTATACATCCATGATATAGGAAATGAGTTAAAGGGAAATACTGAGTTATTTCCTGATAATGCAAAAGCTCATCAATGAAGATGACAGAAAGATGATCCTACAGGATGACTTAAACAGACCTACAGTGTAGGCAATGGCTGCCAGTTTAGCATATCCAAGTGCAAGTTCATGCACTTTGAGAAGAGATCACAAGCTAGGTAATAAATTGACAGAAAAGCTGAACTGTAGGAAATCAATGAGGTCAGGGACTTGGGAGTTATTGTGAATAGGGATATGCATAACAGCTTGTTTTTGAATCTCAAAAACTAGCTGATATGCAAATAAGAAGGGACATGATAGAAACTTAAGTTATTAAAGGGGTATTATAGAGCTGGCACTGAAGACGTTTTTCAGTATGTGGCAGGAAAGGAGAGAAGAAGAGATTATCTCTCTCTGGAAATTGTATAAGAGTGCAATTAGCAAGGATGTCAGTAATATATTTTTGGTTTGGAAGACGATGAATGAGTGGGTTGCCAGAGAAAGCTTAAATTGATTAATTTCATCAGTTAATGAGTTCAAGGAGTGGTGTTGGATTCTGAATAAGGAGAATTGGAAATTATTAATACTTCATTCAGAGTCCAACATAATCTGCATTCCCTAAGCCAAATTTGCTCATCAGACTAATAATCTCTTATTAATAGTATGCTATTTATATGATTTCTTTCAAATTATGTTTATTAATATTAATTTGTTCAATTATTATTTTTATATGGAGTACAGTTGCAAAAATCATGTATTAAATGTCGCTTATTATTATGAGATTTATGTTACTGATACAGAGATAAAATTGGTAAAATGTGTAATCTTTTTATGTTATTAGTAAAATGTAATGTATCCAAGAAATTCTTCAAAATAAGACTTGATTGGTTGTTGTGAGAAATTATGTTATTTTTAGCGCGTGCCTTAACGTGAGTTACTGTACAGTATGCAAGAAACCAGTTCAGTATCAATAAAACCAGTTAGAACCAGATTTTGGTGGGAAAGGAGAGTAGAATGTCATAAGTAGTACATGAAAAAGAAGAAGAGAGTGGAAAGAAGAAAAAGAGAAATAACCTGGGGTTGAACGGAGTAGGAGGGACTGGGAACTGCTCTGTATTTTGACTTATCTTTCTTCGAGCTCTTATTCTTTTATGAATTCCTATCGCCTCGCAGAAGGATAGCATTGTATGAAAGGATAATAAGAATGAGTAAGAAATATTGAAAGTTAGGCAATTACAAGCAAGAAGATAAATTCTCCCGAGTTAATTAATCAGTTACTGAAACCCAGGATTCTATAATATTTGTGTGCTCTCAAAGTGAATGTATTTCAGAACCAAAGATTGTTTCTAGGATTCTCGATAATGAGGAAGCTATACTGTTTATACTGGTAAGGATATCTTTTCTATGCCTCATGTGAAGTAGCGAAGCTTGTTTCTGGAGAACATGATATAATTCAGTGAATAATTTTCACTATATTACACATTCAAGAATGAATGTGTAATATAGTGAAACATTTCCTCATAAACATAATATACGAAGTATCTCTGGATTAATAGTTCACATTTGAATGTGTGATATGGTGAAGCCTGTTACGTGAGAATGCTATGTAAAATTGAGAATGAACTTTCTGAGAACTATTGTGTTAGATTGATAAACTTTAAAGTTGCTGAAAGAATGTCTGATGACTTGTGCTTTATGGTTCTGAATAGTTAAACTGAGTCAATATTTAAAGTACATTGAATGATGGCTTTGTTTAGAATGAAATTGTGTTTGGAATCCTGATAATAAGAAGAGTGGAATTTATATGCATAAATTCTAATTGTAAATGATATACTCAACTGAGTAAATTACTAATGTCTTAATGAGAACTTGTTCATTTGTAATTGTATTATCCCTACTAGGAATCCTTGTTTTAATGTAAATTTATGTGTTAAAGCATTAAATATTTTTATTTGAGTTGAATCTTATGTTTGCCTGATTTCTTTCATTGCACCGCTCATTAAAATAGTTCGAATCTTAGCGGGAATCCTATATATAATAAAGAGAATTTCGGCCTGAATTAAGTTGATAACTATATGGTGCTAACTGATGG
Source organism: Typopeltis vanoorti (assembly GCF_054136105.1). Taxonomy (NCBI): domain Eukaryota; kingdom Metazoa; phylum Arthropoda; class Arachnida; order Uropygi; family Thelyphonidae; genus Typopeltis; species Typopeltis vanoorti. The sequence continues at coordinate 46,127,276 of NC_143568.1, forward strand.
TTGATTTCACAACGTTGCTTATGCAAATTAGAACATAGAGTGGCACAGTTAAAAATAAATTTTCTCTGTGTTTGAATGTGAAATCAATCAACAGCTAGAATATACAATGAAGTAGAAAGTAGGATCTAACAGTGGTATGGCAGGTATAGTGTGAAGGTACAATGGTTAAAATTCACGATTAGTTTTTGACTCCATGGAGAAATAATATGTTTCAGTAAAGAAATACCGTGAGTAGACATATTACTTAAAAGTTTAATAACAGAATTAACTCATGTAAAATATTATTTATTAGTAGAATTTTCACCTGAGTATCACAGGCATCTTCAGTACATGTAAAAAAGCTAATTAAACAATAACTGACAATTCCAAAAGGCACCACCTAAGTAGCTAGTGTAAGATAACTAAAAAAGGTTATTAAATTTCCTAACTTATTAAAAAAAAAAATTTGTAGATAAATAAATAAATAATATATATATATATATATTTATTTATTTATTTATGTTGTGCCCATATACGAGAGGTTTGCTGGTCAACCTATAGTACGTTTGTACTGTATATGGGTAGTGGGTTGGGAAAGGAGAAACTTGTTTACATTTGATTTAAAAGCCTGTATGTTGTATTCCTTGGGAAATACATCAGGGGAAAGACTATTCATAGTACCGCAGTAGCAGGGATGAAGGAGGAAAAGAAACTTGTTCTGTGGGTTTAAAGGTGTACTGTGAAAGGATGTTGGGCGGCAGCTGGACATGTTCCAATATCTTTCAAGTTCCAGAGTGAATTTAATAGAACAATGGAAGGAGTTGATCTTTTTGAGATAATCATATAGGTCATCTTTGTTATTGTTCCATACGATTGTTCCACAACTCAGAGAGTTACATTAAAAACTCTGGACATTTTGTGGAAAAGCTAAAAAACATCAATATATCGGATAATGATCTTCTAGCCAGCTTAGATGTCACCTCTCTCTTTACAAACGTTCCTGTAGTGGAGGTCATTGACATCTTAAGTACCTTGTTCCCACAAGATATAACCTCATTGTTTGCTCACTGCCTAAACTCTAACTACTTTTCTTGAAAAAATAAGATCTATCAACAATTAGCCCACTCTCACCTTCATGTGCTGACCTCTTTATGGAAGACTCAGAAAACAAAATCCTATCCCAAATTATTCCAAAACCTAAAATTTGGTTCAGATATGTGGACGATATCTTCATCGTATGGAACAATAACAAAGATGACCTATATGATTATCTCAAAAAGATCAACTCCTTCCATCGTTCTATTAAATTCACTCTGGAACTTGAAAGAAAAAACCAATTACCATTTTTAGACATCTTAATCAAAAAACAAATTGATGGCAGTATAAATCTATCGGTGTACAGAAAACCAACCAATACAGGTCGCTACCTACATTTCATCTCCTCTCACCACATCTCGCATAAACTCAGCATTGTACACATGTTAAAGAAAAGAGCGATTCACATCACAACGGACAACGAGACCCTTCAAGATGAGTTAAAATTTACTTCCAACAATCTGTATTTAAACGGCTATCCAAGAAGACTAGTCAATAAAGTCCTTTTCTCTGAACCACCACAAAGAGAACAAGAAGATATTCAATATATAAAAACGATTGCAATTCCGTTTGTAAGTGGCATCTCCAACAAGCTCGCCAGCCTCCTCAAACAACACAAAATAAGAGTAACATTTAACCAATAGAATCTATTTGTAAACTACTAAGATCTCCAAAAGACAACCATCCTTTCTATAAATATGCTGGAGTTTATAATATTCCATGCGCTTGTTGCTCTAGTTACATCGGACAGACTTTGAGAAGCCTCGAAATCAGGCAAAAGGAACACACTGGTTATGTCAAAAACAACAGACAGGATATTTCTGGCCTATCGTCTCATTTATCTACAACTAACCATGTCATCGACAAAAGCTGTTCTCTTTACATAGAGGAAGATTACCAATCAAGAATTTTCAAAGAAGCAGCCATAGTCACCCTTTCTACTATCGACCTTAACAGAAATCAAGGCCTAATACTCCCAGAGATATGGAAAACCCAAATCAGAACTTTAAAAACAGAAGAAATGAACTTTAATACAAACTACAGAAAGTTCCTTAGCAACAGCTAACTAACCTTGCACACGCGATACGTGTTTCACTCACGTTCAATACTATTCTATTTGTAATTATTCTAGTCAGTTTTTACAGTTATTTTTGTCAGTTTTGCAGTTACGCATAATTGTGAGATTGTTTAAACTTATAAGTACCCTGAAGATGCCAACAGTTAAAGTGTGGCAAAACTAGTTGGTTCAGTTTAATAATAAAATTGATCAACACTTGATCTGTAACCAAATATTATTATTATACTAATTTATGATCAAGAAAATACCTTCATGATGAAGAGGAAATAATATATTGCAATTCTTTCTGTAATAGTTCCTCTGAAGAACAAAAGGAGTGGACCCAATGAACCAGTGTTTTAATAGTTCACGCCTTTTGAATGGGATGGTGATGAGATTCAGTATGGATAATGGCCTGTATGAGTCTCCTTCCTATAGACTGAGAAATGTAGATTACCATCTGGTTGGCAAAGAATTAAAAGATCTAAAAAGGCTAACTGCTTATTTACTTCTACTGCTAGGGTGAACTGGATCCTTGGATGAAGTGCATTTAATTTAGAGAGAAACTGTTATATGATTAGATGACAACACAGTGGTAAAAAACACTCAACAGGCATGCAGTCAGGAATACATATCCATACTTGAAGTAGAAAAAGCCATCAAAGGCTTAAAATGTGGAAAGGCAGCAGGAGTAGACGATATTCGACCAGAAATGCTGAAGTATGGTGGAATAAGAGTCTTACAGTGGCTGCACTGCATAGTTCAGAAAGCCTGGACAGAGGGACGAATTCCCGATGATTGGAGTAGAGCTCTCATAGTACCCATATATAAAAAGGGAAATAAAACTGAATGTGAGAATTACAGAGGTATTTCCCTACTGAGTGTTCCTGGCAAGATCTATGCAAGTATACTTGAGAAACGGTTGAGAAGAATTGTGAAAGAAAAGCTTGGTGAAGAACAAGCTGGATTCAGGCCAAACAGAGGCTGCCAGGATCAGATCTTCACTTTACGACAAATAGTCGAGAAAGCATGGGAATATAACAAAGATCTATATTTAAGTTTTGTCGATTTGGAAAAGGCATATGATAAGGTGCCAAGAGAGAAGCTATTCAATACACTGCAGTTATATTGTGTCAATGGGACATTATATCAAGCAATACTTAGTCTTTATTTGAGTTGTAAGTCAGCAGTTAAAATTGAAGGAAGTACAGGAAGATGATTTAATGTTAAATCTGGTGTGAGACAAGGATGTACGTTATCCCCTCTGTTATTCATTATCTATATGGATCACATTATGAAGGAAAGTGATATTAAACATGATATCAAAATTGGAGATGTTAATGTCAGCTCTAATGTTGCTTTATGTGGACTATGTTATATTTCTAAATAAATCTGCTACAAGTCTTCAAGATTCTCTGACTAAATTGAATAGTTGTTGTAATAGATATGGTATGAAGGTCAGCAATAAAAAGACAAAGACAATGAAAATTGGCAGAATCATTAAAAATGTCAACTGTGTTGTGAATGGAGAACCTGTGGAACAAGTAAAACATTTCAGCTACTTAGGCACGATTTTTACTGAAGATGGTAAATTAAATACAGAAATAGACAACAGAATCAGCAAAGCTGGTATGGTGGGAAGTCAATTGAATAAATTCATATGGAATAAGAGAGAAATTAGTCGGAACACTAAATTAGCTGTATACAAGACAGTGTTCAAACCAGTTTTAACTTATGGATCTGAGAGCTGGGTCAGAAGTAAAACACTTGACCAAAGACTAGAGACCGCAGATATGAGAGTCCTGAGAAAGATTATAGGTGTGAACAGATGGCATAAATGGCAATATCATATTAAAAATGGGGATATTTGGAAAGAACTTGATATTGTCAGCATTCAGGAATGCATTAGCAGAGCTAATCTCAGGTGGTATGGTCACCTAAACAGAATGGGCGAGGAAAGATTAGCAAAACAAGTGTTCTCTGCCAGGTTGGCAGCAAAACGACCCAGAGGAAGACCAAGATATAGGTGGATTGATACGGTCGGTACAAAGTGCCTTAGACGATAGAAATATAAGATCTGATGATGTTGGAGTCTTGACAAGTAACAGACTGATTTGGAGGAAAATTGTAGATAGGAAGTTAGTAATGATATAATTTTTTCATGTACTACTATCATATCCTGTACACCCCTTGTGGGTACATGGCAGGAATTTGATGATGATGATGATGATGATGAGAAATTGTTATAATTCATCAGAAGAGCCATTCCAGATAGCAAAAATGTCATCTACATAGCCATTCCAGAAAGCAAAAATGTCATCTACATATCTGAACCAGGTCTAGGAGAAATGTTGTCAAAAATACATTGTTCAAAGTGCTCCATAAAGAACTTGGCAATAGCAGGAGAAATAGGATTGCCCATTGCTGTTCTTTCAATTTGTTAATATAACTTGTTTTTAAAGGAAAAATAACCGGAATGTATTACAAAATCAAATATTTTAACAATGTCTGAAGGAAATTCTTGTTGCAGTAATTCAATGGCATCAAATAAAGGAACATTAGTAAATAATGAAGCAACATCTAGACTAATCATCATATCCGAAGCGTCCAAATGAAGATCCGAAATTTTATTTTTGAAATCCAAAGAATTTTTTATATAAATAGCAGTTCTTCTAGTTGAAGAAGTGGTAAATTTGATAAAAATTTTGACATTTTATAAGTGGGACAACCTATATAGTCTACAACTGATCTTAATGGAATGCCTGGTTTATGAACTTTTGGAAGACCATACAATCTAGGTGGACGACCGAAGGAGGTTTTAAGTTTATTCTTTTGATCTTCATCCCATATAGATACATTATCTATAAGATAATTAAGTCTATTTAATTGACTACTGGTAGGATCTGATGTGAGGAGCCTGTAAGTTGAATAGTTGCAAAGCAATAGAGACATTTTTCTCTCATAGTCTCTTCTATCTTGAATAACTACAGCCTTCCCTTTGTCAGCTTTCATAATAATTAAATTTTGAATGTGCAAAAATTCTTTTTAATGCCAAGCCTCCTCGTTCCTAATCTATCTTACTCTGAATTAAAAGCACTGAAATCACTGAAGAATAATAATAATTTAATTTTTATTATCATCATCATCATCATCAAATTCCTGCCATGTACCCTCAAGGGGTGTACAGGATATGACAGTACTACATGAAAAAATTACATCATTACCAACTTCCTATCTACAATTTTCCTCCAAATCAGTCTGTTACTTGTCAAGACTCCAACATTATCAGATCTTATGTTTCTATCGTCTAAGGCACTTTGTACCGTATCAATCCACCTATATCTTGGTCTTCCTCTGGGTCGTTTTCCTGCCAACCTGGCAGAGAACACTTGTTTTGCTAATCTTTCCTCTCCCATTCTATTTAAGTGACCATACCATCTGAGATTAGCTCTGCTAACGCATTCCTGGATGCTGACAATGTCAAGTTCTTTCCTAATATCCTCATTTTTAATATGATATTGCCATTGATGCCATCTGTTCACGCCTCTAATCTTTCTCAGGACTCTCATATCTGCGGTCTCTAGTCTTTGGTCAAGTGTTTTACTTCTGACCCAGCTCTCAGATCCATAAGTTAAAATTGGTTTGAACACAGTCTTGTATACAGCTAATTTAGTGTTCCGACTAATTTCTTTCTTATTCCATATGAATTTATTCAACTGACTTCCCACGATACCAGCTTTGCTGATTCTGTTGTCTATTTCTATATTTAGTTTACCATCTTCAGTAAAAATTGTGCCTAAGTAGCTGAAATGTTTTACTTGTTCCACAGGTTCTCCATTCACAACACAGTTGACATTTTCAATGATTCTGCCTATTTTCATTGTCTTTGTCTTTTTATTGCTGACCTTCATACCATATCTATTACAACAGCTATTCAATTTAGTCAGAGAATCTTGCAGACTTGTAGCGGATTTATTTAGAAGTATAACATCATCCGCATAAAGCAAAGAGCTGACATTAACATCTCCAATTTTGATATCAGGTTTAATACCACATTCCTTCATAATGTGATCCATATAGATAATGAATAACAGAGGGGATAATGTACATCCTTGTCTCACACCAGATTTAACATTAAACCATCTTCCTGTACTTCCTTCAATTCTAACTGCTGACTCACAACTCAAATAAAGACTAAGTATTGCTTGATATAATGCCCCATTGACACCATATAACTGCAGCGTATTGAATAGCTTCTGTCTTGGCACCTTGTCATATGCCTTTTCAAGGTCTACAAAACTTAAATACAGATCTTTGTTATATTCCCATGCTTTCTCGACTATTTGTCGTAAAGTGAAGATCTGATCCTGACAGCCTCTATTTGGCCTGAATCCAGCTTGTTCTTCACCAAGCTTTTCTTCCACAATTCTTCTCAACCGTTTCTCAAGTATACTTGCATAGATCTTGCCAGGAACACTCAGTAGGGAAATACCTCTGTAATTCTCACATTCAGTTTTATTTCCCTTTTTATATATGGGTACTATGAGAGCTCTACTCCAATCATCGGGAATTCGTCCCTCTGTCCAGGCTTTCTGAACTATGCAGTGCAGCCACTGTAAGACTCTTATACCACCATACTTCAGCATTTCTGGTCGAATATCATCTACTCCTGCTGCCTTTCCATATTTCAAGCCTTTGATGGCTTTTTCTACTTCAAGTATGGATATGTATTCCTGACTGCATGCCTGGTCAGTGTTTTTTATCACTGTGCTGTCATCACTGCTTGTTTCATTTAGCAGTTTTTCAAAGTAATTACTCCATACTTCAAGGATATCTTTTTCTCCTGTTTTCATTTCACCTTTATCATCTCTAATTCCTTTTACAGCACTCTTTCCTCCATTCCTAAGCTTCTTCAACAACCTCCAGAATATTTTGCCACCTTCTTGATATTTATTTTCTATATTCTTGCCAAAGTCCTCCCATGACTTTTGTTTAGCTAGTTTTACACACTGTTTAGCTTTCTTACATTTGTCTCTGTATTCTGTAAGAGTAAAAGCTGACTTATTTGCCAGGAACTTTTGATATGCTTTCTTCTTTTCCTTCACTGCCTCTTTAACTTCCTGTGTCCACCAGGGAGTTCTGATTTTTTTATCTTTGCACACAACCTCACCACATGCCTCTCTGGCAGAATCAATCAATGTTTCCTTCAGAGTTTGCCACTGAATCTCCAAGGTTTGATTCCTGTTCTCAAACTCTTTCATTTTCTTTTCAATAATATTTCTGTATTTTAGTCTACAGTTTACATCAGAGATCTGCTCAACTTTTATTCGCTTTAAAACTTTCTTACATGTTATTCTTTTCAATATGAAATTCAATTTTATCCTGCTCAAGACTAAATAGTGATCACTTCCAATTTCAAATCCTCTGTACACTCTGGTGTCCTGCACCAGGGAGAAAACATCACTATCAACAATAACATAGTCAATGAGACTTTTCTTATTCCTAGCCTCTTCTCTCCATGTGAATTTGTGCACATTTTTATGTTGGAACATGGTGTTAGTAATAACCAGTCCATGTCCTGAGCAGAAATCCAACAGATATTTGCCATTATTATTAGCTTTGCTCTTTTCTCCAAATTTTCCCAAAATATTTTTGTATGTCTCACAATCATTTCCTACTCTACTATTTAGATCCCCAACAAGGACCAACTTTTCCTTTTTCATTGTGTCAGTTGCTTTTTCTAAAGCCTCAAAAAATTCCTCCACTTCTACCTTAGTAGAACCTTCTGTGGGACCATAGGCACAAATAAGTCTCATTGTCCAGTTCCCCATTCTCATATTTGCCCACATTACTCTACTTGAGACTGACTGCCATTCAAGAAGATTAGCCTCGTATTTTGTGTTGAATACTATGGCTACTCCTTCTTTTCCTTGATTGTTATTGCCTGAATATAACATTTTGTATTTATTGCTCAGAAAGATCTCACCAGTTTTGGTCTTTTTTGTTTCAGTCACCCCTATTATGTCGATCTGGTACTTATCTAATTCCTCAGCTAGCTCCATTTCTTTGCCATTCAGGCTTCTTACGTTGATAGTACCGATCTTTAACTCTGGTGATGTTGAGTTGGGGTTTGTTTTCAGATTTGTTCCAGTAGCTGACTTTTCGCTGTTCGCCCTGGTTCCCTGGCGAAAACAACGGGGGCCTTGTTTAACCGGGCGACGCCCCAGCCGGCATGAAATTTTGTCATGTTGTACCATCATTTTTTATTTTGGTTTAACCAATAAGAATACAATTTGGTCGGCTAAATCCCAAATTGCCAGCCCATCCTCGTTCGTTCAGTATCAAAGTAGATACCCAACAGGGTGCACCACGAGAAGGTGAGGATTGGACATTAGGTCAGAAGCCCTGGTCGGTTCTCCGCATTCCTTTAAAGGCTATGTGGAGGTCTCCTCTCAGTTATACAGCTTTGACCCTTAAGCACCCCCAATAAAATAATTTTTATTATTATAATATTAAGTAAGAGAAATAATAATAATAAAATAACAATCAATTTTTGATATGCATCCACAGGAGATATAGTTACAGTGATATTACAGTGATATTACTATGAACAATTTTCTTCTAGACTAATATGTTATTTATTGGGTTTCCAACATTTCAGATCTTAGATAAATTGCCTTTTAAGGCACAGCTAATTATACTTTGGCCTTCTTCTGGTTCCTTTCCTGCCATCCTGGTGGTCAAACATTTGTTCTGCTAATATCTCCACTCTCATTCTGTTTAAACGGACATTCTGGAATGCTAATAATATCAAATTATTATCTAATATTTTCATCTTTAATATGATTCTGCTACTGATGCCATCAGTTCACTCTTCTAATTTTCCTCAAAAGTCTCATCTGTGGTCTCTAGTTTTCAAACAGATCTTTTATTTCTAACCCAACTCTGAGCTCTATAAGTTACAATTGGTTTAAACAATGTTCTCTATACTCATGCCTTGTTGTATTTTTCCAAATTTTCCCATATTCCACATAAATTTATTCGACTTTTTCTAATATCAATTTTCATATTTAATTTACTATCATCACTAAGCATTGAACGCCTAAAGAAAAAAAATTATTTTATTTGTTCTCTATGTTGACTGCTGAGAAAACAGTTAAATGTTCATGTTCCAGGCTATTTTTATAGTTTTTCTGCTTTTACTGCTGATTTTCATACCAAATTTGTTATAGCAGTTATTCAATTTAGGTGAATTCAAGAGTCTTGAAGATTCATAGTGGATTTATTTAGCAATATAGCATGATTTAATTAAAGTAAAGGAACAAGTTTAATATTACTAATTTTGGAATCACTTAATCATATGTGTTTCTTACTGTGATCCATAGATGATATCATTTACACTTGCCTGACAACCTGATTTTGCATCAGACCATATTCATTTATGTGCTATACTGTATAATGCTCTGTATAAGGTCCCATTTATACCATTTATTAGTGTTTTGAACAGATTTTCTATTGGCATCTTATGTGCTCTTTCCAAATTGACAAAATTTAAATACAGGTCATTGTTATATTCCCATTTCTCGACTACCTGTCTTGAAGTAAGAATCTGATCTTGATGGATGTACATTTGGCATGAATCTAGCTTGTTCTTCTCCAAGTTTCACTTCTACAATTTTGCCTCTTCTCCAGCATGCATGAATAAATTTTCCCTCAGTTCGTTAATGTATCCATAATTCTCATATTCAGTTTCATTTTTCCCTTTTTCTTATTAGGATTAGTACTATAAGAACTATTTTAATTATTCAAAATCTGAACTGAATTATGTGGCATAGTTACTCTGAAACCATCACATTTGTGGTTTGAATACCATGTATTCCAGACGACTATCTTTCCACATTCCAGACAACTTTTTCTACTTCCAATACGCAAATATATTCATAACAGTATTCTCCTTGATATTTTTTTCCAGTATTCTATCACTGTTTATCTTATTTAACGGTTTTGCAAATTACTCCTACCATACAGAATATCCTTCAACGTGTGGACAGACTTATGTGTTCGTCGAACATGTTGTTATTTATTTTAACGGTATAATAGAACACAGAAACTAAGTAAATAATTAATTTATTAACTTGATGCTGATATTTCGCTGGTATTATAACCAGCATCTTCGGAGCACAAAAACACTGTTTGTCACAATACGCGAGACTAAAACAACATGGTGTACTTAAACAAAATTGTAGCAGCAACACAAAGACTAGAGTCCTGATTTTGGCGCCCTCTATCTGAAAAAAAAAAAAAAAAAAAAACGCTATCATATATTACTAGAGTCCTAGAAAAGTGCTAGTTTTTTCTTAATATGACTGTCTCCCAGATCTTCGGCAAGTTAATACAGCCATATTTGTTGAGATTTGGGGTGTGTTTTAGGGCTTCTGTCGCCTCTAAGAACAATCTCTCTGATTTATATGGGTTTCTGTGTAGTACTTTTGTGTTTTTCCAGTTGATCCTGTGTGCAGGGGTATCCAGAGCATGGTCTGCTAGGCCCGACTTCCCATAATGATAATTCCGGACGTATCGTTTATGTTCGCTGATGTGGATATTCACAGTTCTTCCTGTTTGACCGTAGTAGGCTTGATTGCATGAGCAGGGTACTTGGTAGACTCCTGGATGTGATAAAGGAGGAATGCTGTCCTTGGGTGAGTGGATGAGGGTGGCTAATTTGCTACATGGTCTGAATGTAGTGCGTAGTTTATGTTTATTGAGAATTCTTGAGATCTTTTCGGATGTGCCTTTAATGTAAGGGATGGTGACTGTTTTGTTGTAGTTCTCTGTGGTGGATGGTGGGAGGGGTTTCTAAGGAGTGTTTAGTATTTTGTTTATTTTTTGTGGATTGTAGCCGTTGGCCAAGAAGGTGTGGCGTAAGTGAGTCAGTTCAGCAGTAAGCGCCTTGTCATTTGAACAGATTGCTCTCGCTCTATGGGTTAGCGTTTTTAATATGCCATATTGTTGAGAAGGATGATGGTGTGATTGTTTGTGTAAGTATCTGCCTGTATGTGTGGGTTTTCTGAAAACTGAAAATGATAAGGAACCATCTGGGAGAAGTGTGATGAGTGTATCCAGGAAGGGCAGACAGTTGTTGGCTTCCAGTTCCATAGTAAAGTGGATTTTTGGATGTTGGCTATTTAAATGTGCTAAGAATGTTTTCAATGTCTCAGGGCCATGTGGCAAAATAGCAAGCACATCATCAACATAGCGTAGCCAAAGTGTTGGTTTGAGAGTGGCTGTATTGATTGCTTGTTTTTCCAGGTGTTCTATGTAAAAGTTGGCTGGGGGGGGGGAGCCCATGGCTGTCCCATCAATTTGTTTGTATATTTTCCCTTTCCATGTGAAATATCCTGCATGTATTGTGAATTTGAATAGTTCAAATATATAAGCACAGTATAAATAGTCCCACATACAAACTGGCTAGACATTTAGCGAAGCTACTAGCCACTCTCACTAACAATTCTCTCTCCTTTGTCAAAAATTCAGCACACCTAAAAAGCATCTTACAACACCTCACCCTAAAAAGCTCAGACTTAATAGTAAGCTTTGACATCACTTCACTATTCACAAATGTACCACTAATAGAAACCCTCAATCTACTGAAGTCACACTTCCCCCCTGATATATTTGAACTATTCAAATTCACAATACATGCAGGATATTTCACATGGAAAGGGAAAATATACAAACAAATTGATGGGACAGCCATGGGCTCCCCCCCGCCCCAGCCAACTTTTACATAGAACACCTGGAAAAACAAGCAATCAATACAGCCACTCTCAAACCAACACTTTGGCTACGCTATGTTGATGATGTGCTTGCTATTTGGCCACATGGCCCTGAGACATTGAAAACATTTAAATAGCCAACATCCAAAAATCCACTTTACTATGGAACTGGAAGCCAACAACTGTCTGCCCTTCCTGGATATACTCATCACACTTCTCCCAGATGGTTCCTTATCATTTTCAGTTTTCAGAAAACCCACACATACAGGCAGATACTTACACAAACAATCACACCATCATCCTTCTCAACAATATGGCATATTAAAAACGCTAACCCATAGAGCGAGAGCAATCTGTTCAAATGACAAGGCTCTTACTGCTGAACTGACTCACTTATGCCACACCTTCTTGGCCAACGGCTACAATCCACAAAAAATAAACAAAATACTAAACACTCCTAAGAAACCCCTCCCACCATCCACCACAGAGAACTACAACAAAACAGTCACCATCCCATACATTAAAGGCACATCCAAAAAGATCTCAAGAATTCTCAATAAACATAAACTACGCACTACATTCAGACCATGTAGCAAATTAGCCACCCTCATCCGCTCACCCAAGGACAGCATTCCTCCTTTATCACATCCAGGAGTCTACCAAGTACCCTGCTCATGCAATCAAGCCTACTACGGTCAAACAGGAAGAACTGTGAATATCCGCATCAGCGAACATAAACGATACGTCCGGAATTATCATTATGGGAAGTCGGGCCTAGCAGACCATGCTCTGGATACCCCTGCACACAGGATCAACTGGAAAAACACAAAAGTACTACACAGAAACCCATATAAATCAGAGAGATTGTTCTTAGAGGCGACAGAAGCCCTAAAACACACCCAAATCTCAACAAATATGGCTGTATTAACTTGCCGAAGATCTGGGAGACAGTCATATTAAGAAAAAACTAGCACTTTTCTAGGACTCTAGTAATATATGATAGCGTTTTTTTTTTTTTTTTTTTTTTTTTTTTTCCAGATAGAGGGTGCCAAAATCAGGACTCTAGTCTTTGTGTTGCTGCTACAATTTTGTTTAAGTATGCCATGTTATTTTAGTCTCGCGTATTGTGACAAACAGTGTTTTTGTGCTCTGAAGATGCTGGTTATAATACCAGCGAAATATCAGCATCAAGTTAATAAATTAATTATTTACTTAGTTTCTGTGTTCTATTATACCGTTAAAATAAATAACAACAGAATATCCTTCAGTTTGTGTTTTTATCATCTGTGATTTCTTTTGTGCACTTCTAATTTTTTAAGGAGTCCCCAGAACTTTCTGCTAAATTCATGATATTTAATATTAAGTATATTAAGTATAACATGCAAGAAGAAAAAAAAGACAGTTTGCCATAGAGGATAGTTTTCTATCCTCTATGACAAACTGTCTTTTTTTTTACTTCAGGACAGTTTTACCATGATAAAACTATCCTTCATGATACTTAATATTAAGTATAATGTTTAAGGATAAGATAGTAGTTTCTTATAAGGGACAGTTTTCTACACAGAATTTACTTTAGAAAAACACTGTGACTATGAACTCTAGTTGGGACTTTATGGTACATTTATATATTAATTTACAAGTCAGTTATTTGTTCAAATGTTCTATGGTAATAACAGCACTTGCTATAGCAAGAGAAAACTACATTCTGAACTTCAATCAATCACAGAAGCTCCTTGACTAGTTGATTAGGAGTGTATTGGTACAATGACAGCAAAGGTCATATTGTGCTGAACCAAAGGTTAGAGCAGTGCTCATGGTAATAATATACAGTAATAAAGATACAAATTAGTAATTATCTACATATAAATAGAATTTACAATCAAATGTATTTATATCAATTAATTATTTTTAAAAAGTTAAATACTTCATGCAGTTTGTCTGAGTCTGATAAGATCTGCCTGAGAGTATAAGGCTCAGCTAGTGTAGTATAAAATTCATTTCTTTCTTTCTTGAGTGAAGTGGTGACACTCCACCAGAATTAACAAATGATGATACACATGTTGCATTGTTCACACACAGTAGGTCATCAGCCCTCGGTAAATACAAATGTGCAAGAGGACTGGCCTATGCAGAGCCTAGCAAGAACAATTTCCTCTCTTTTGTTTCTATGTTGGCTAGACTGCCATGATTAATTTCAGTTTAATCTCGTGCAATTTATTTGTCAGAGCTTCTTGCCATGATGACTGCCATTGATTAATTAACTTTGATCTTATAAATTGTTTGTATATAAGACTGACAAACAGTACCTGTAAAATTTATGATCTGATCTAGCAGCTCCATCTGCAGTCTCATTTGTCTTAATTCCAATGTAGCTGTGAATCCTGTACAGCTGAATATCAAAATTAAGGACCATCAATTTGCACAACAGTTGTAAAATCTCGTAAATCACTTGATGTGGATTATACAAAGGAGACTAGATAGTCTGAAAGAACTCAATGAACCTGTATAAATTATAACTTTTGGTAGCAATTTTCTTTTATTTTATATGCACAAGCAGGATCTGATTGGCTCTAATAAAGTCAGGAAATATAGTGGGACAGCCAACAGAGGTACCAGATCTTGAACCATCAGCACAGATGAAAAAACATCAAAATGGTCTGCTCTGTGTGCATTAAACAACTGCATATAGATGGATGAAGGATTGTGAGACTTTCTTAGTTGGCACAGTAGGAGGTTGTAGGATGGAGTGCAAATCTGCCATGGAGGTATCTTGTTATGTTCGGTGCAGGTAATGTTGTCAACATTCATCCCAATAACTTCCATAATTTCTTTAACACACATACCAAAAGAACGTATGGAATGTGATGTGTGTGATATTGAGCATATTGATGCACAGAAAATATACCAGTCCATGTAGGATGCTCCTGAAAGAGACTTTATTTTTTAGGGCATAGTTAGGAAACACCTGTTTCCATCTAAATGCCAGAGCCAGTTTATTTCCTTTTAAAAAAAAAAAAACTCTGAATTGCCGATGTATGAAAAATATCAGTATCTGTATACCCTGATGTTAGATAGGATTCAACAATCGCAGGCTACTCGGCATTGCAGAACCATAAGCTTCATACCCATAATCCAGCTTTGAACGAATAAGTGCAAGATAAAGATGAAGCAATGAAGATCGATCTGCACCCCATTTAGCAGTGGATAGAGTGCAAAGGAGATTCAATGCTCTCTTGCAATTTGCTCTTAACTGATAAATGTGTGCAAGGAATGTGAGCTTTCTGTCAAAGATGATTTTTAAGAACTTAGCTATTGGAATAATACTTTGTTCAAATCTTAACTCATGATCTGAATGAAGAGTGTGTTTTGGCTCAAGTGTACACACTTTTTTTTTTCTGCTGAAAATCTGAACCCATTACTAAGAGCCAATGAAGAGACACAACCAATTGAATGTTGAAGTTGTCTTTCAATTACCCTCATGTTACAAAAGTAAATAAACATGAAGTCACCAACTTTTAAAAGAGCATTGCCTGCAATGAGAGGAAGCTGTTCAGAGATTCAGTTAACTTTGACAGCAAAGAGTGTCACACTTAAGACAGAGCCTAGGGGAATTCTTGATTATATGGCCTAGATAGAGTAATTCCCACTCGGACTTGAAAGACTTGGTTAGACAGAAAGTTTGAGATAAATACAGGAAGGTGCCCTCCGAAATCTAAGGTTATACAGGGTCTTTTAATATGCCATATCTCCAAGCTGTGTCATAAGCTTTTTCCATGTCTAAGAACATTGAAAGATGTTCTCCTTTCAGGAATGCATTTCTTATGCATGTTTCTAAATACACCAAATGGTTCAAATTTGAATGATGTCTACAAAAGTCACATTGTACTGCAGAGAAGATTGCTACTTTCTAAATACTAGACAAGTTTGATGTTAACCATTTTCTCTAATATCTTATACAGATGGCTGATCATGGCAATAGGCCAGTAATTGTTTGCTTGTGTTGATCCTTTCCTGATCAAGTATTGTTGTGTAATAAGAGAAGCAGATCCACAGAAGATGACAGGAGATGTTTTATCATCTTATAATGAACTTTGGGACCAACTGCACTGGCATGAAACAGTAAAAGAGCTCTTCTTAGTTCCTCTTCAAGGAATACTTGACTATATGGCTCTAGAAAAGTTTAGCTTCTGTTTCTCTTGATGCTATTTCATATTAAAAATTCAAAACATTATAACACTGTTTCTAAGATTCTAGTAAAATTTTCTCCAAAAGTGTTGCTAATCCCAAACAGCTTTCAGATTGGCAACAACATATCCATTATGTTCCAAGGTAGACAAACAGTGTATTCTATATCTACCTTTCATTTTCCATATTTTATCCCACACAATTTTTGCACTTGTTGGCTTTAATAATTAATGACGTAAATTGGATCCAAGTTTGTTTCTGACTCTGACATCTCACATAACATGTTTTGGTATAAGCACATTTAAAGCTAACAGGTTTGCCCCCAGCTAACTTCTAGGAATATTTTGAAAACCAAGCATTTAATGCAGCTGCACTTAAACCAATAGTTTAGCTGGCAATGTTGAAGATATGTTTGCTATTTTGCCTCCAGACATACTGGATACATTTTTAGCACATCTTAATAGCTAACACACTAAAACACACTTCACCAAAGAAAAGAAAGTAACAATTGTCTCCACTTTCTAGATACACTATGGACACAACTTGGGCTGACTCATTCAAGTCAGCCCAAGAGAAATATGATCCTGAACATCTGGAGGATCAAGGAATGGAAACTATATTAGTAATTGTGAAAAATTTCAAAGCTTAGCCCCATTTGAATACTATATTGTTTATCAAATGAAGAGGAGAAGAGTAACATTATCAGCAAACTATGGATAGCAGGGTTTTGCTGATACTGTTGGGTAGATGCTAGTCATTAATGTATATGAAGAAATAAGGAAGGGTCATTCATCATCATTCATCATCAAATTCCTGACATGTACCCTCAAGGGGTGTACAGGATATGATAGTACTACATGAAAAATTTACATCATTACTAACTTCCTATCTACAATTTTCCTCCAAAT
Source organism: Typopeltis vanoorti (assembly GCF_054136105.1). Classification (NCBI taxonomy): domain Eukaryota; kingdom Metazoa; phylum Arthropoda; class Arachnida; order Uropygi; family Thelyphonidae; genus Typopeltis; species Typopeltis vanoorti. The sequence continues at coordinate 46,144,276 of NC_143568.1, forward strand.
CAGTCTGTTACTTGTCAAGACTCCAATATTATCATTATCAGATTTTATATTTCTATCGTCTAAGGCATATTGTACCATATAAATCCACCTATATCTTGGTCTTCCTCTGGGTTGTTTTCCTGCCAACCTGGCAGAGAACACTTGTTTTGCTAATCTTTCCTCGCCCATTCTGTTTAAGTGACATACCACCTGAGATTAGCTCTGCTAATGCATTCCTGGATGCTGACAATGTCAAGTTCTTTCCTAATATCCTCATTTTTAATAAGATATTGGCATTGAAGCCATCTGTTCACGCCTCTAATCTTTCTCAGGACTCTCATATCTGCGGTCTCTAGTCTTTGGTCAAGTTTTACTTCTGGCCCAGTTCTCAGATCCATAAGTTAAAACTGGTTTGAACACTGTATACCGCTAATTTAGTATTTTGACTAATTTCTCATTTATTCCATATAAATTTATTCAGTTGACTTCCTACCATACCAGCTTTGCTGATTTTGTTGTCTATTTCCATATTTAATTTACCATCTTCACTAAAAATTGTGCCTAAGTAGCTGAAATGTTTTACTTGTTCCACAGGTTCTCCGTTCACAATGCAGTTGACATTTTCAAAGATTCTAACTATTTACATTGTCTTTGTCTTTTAATTGCTGACCTTCATACTATATCTATTACAACAGTTATTCAATTTAGTCAGGGAATCTTGCAAACTTGTAGTGGATTTATTTAGAAATATAACATCGTCCGCATAAAGCAAAGAGCTGACATTAACATCTCCAATTCTGATATCATGTTTAATATCACTTTCTTTCTTTCATAATGTGATCCATATAGATAATGAATAACAGAGGGGATAATGGACATCCTTGTCTCACACCAGATTTAACATTAAACCATCCTCCTGTACTTCCTTCAATTCTAACTGCTGACTTACAACTCAAATAAAGACTAAGTATTGCTTGATATAATTTTCCATCGACACCATATAACCGTAGCATATTGAATAGCTTCTCTCTTGGCACCTTCTCATAAGCCTTTTCCAGATCGACAAAACTTAAATACAGATCATTTTGTATATTGGTTTAAGCCAATAAGAATACAATTTGTTCGGCTAAATCCCAAATTGCCAGCCCATCCTCGTTCGTTCAGTTTCCAAATAGATACCCAACAGGGTGCACCACGAGAAGGTGAGGATTGGACACTAGGTCAGAAGTCCTGGTCGGTTCTCCGCATTCCTTTAAAGGCTACGTGGAGGTTTCCTCTCAGTTATACAGCTTTGACCCTTAAGCACCCCCAGGAAGTTAGTAATGATGTAAATTTTTCATGTAGTAGTATCATATCCTGTACACCCTCTTGAGGGTATGTCAGGAATTTGATGATTAATACTTGTCTAGTGCATGACCTTCCTGGTCTAAATCCTGCCTATTCTTTTATCAGCACTACTTCTAGACTTAGTCTGTTCAAGATTAACCTCTCATATAGCTTCAGCATTGTGCATAGGAGAGCTATGGGCCTGTAGCTCTTTGGATCCTCAGCAGGTTTACCCAGTTTCAGGATAGGTATTACTTTCGTTTGCTTCGAAATGCTGGGTATTTTAGTAAATTTCCAACAAAAGTTGAAAAATTCTAACAACCACTCTGTTGCATTTTCTCCCAGATTCTTTAATATCTCATTTTTGATATCATCTATACTGGCAGCTTTTGCTGGTTTTAAGGCTTTTAGGGCATTTTCTAAGTTCTCTTTAGTAAATTATGCTTTGAAGAGATCATTTTCTGAATCCCTAACTTTTTTAATGTAATCTTTAGGTTCCTTCAGTACTCAGTTTACCATTCAGAGATAGCTGAATTACAAATTGCTTTTAATTTTTCTGCCCACAGTCGACTTCTCTTTTCAGACAGTGCTGCTATAAGTTCCTCACCTGCATCAATTGTTTCTGATGAAAATGGATCTTTATCATATAGGTCACAATATCTTTCAAATATTTCCATGTTGTGTTCTGTAAAACCTGGAATGTAACATGTTCTACAACCTCTTGGGATGTGCCTGGTAGCAGACTGTCTAATAGCTTTGATGAACTTTCCATAATTATCTGGTCTGGGTGAAATGTTGGACAAGTTTATGTCTAATTCTCTTGAGAACTGTTTCCAGTTAGCTTTTTTAAAATTAAAGTGTCTCTAAGTGAGATTTCCTTAGGTTGGACTGGTGGGAAAACTTCCAGCATTGTTGGCCTATGTTGTGAACTTGGGGTTGGTGCAAGTACCTGTTTAGTGCACAGATTAGCTATTCTATTACTAACCAATCCAAGGGCTGGGTTATATCCTCTTTTCCATCTTCCACTGTTAAATGATGATGGCTGTTTAGGATCATGTATAAGACTCATTTCATTACTTTTAGCCCACTGTTCAACCATCCTGATTTGTTTCACTATAATCCCACTGCATGCAATGACTATTAAAGTTGCTTATAATAATAGCAGATTTCCTTTGTGTCAAATACTGGGACATTTCAAAAGCAAAGGTTATACTAGGCAGTTTATATACTGAGAAAATACTGATGTTACCCAGAACTATTCCAAGGATTTCTATGCTATTTTGGTTTGTAGTTAGGCATCCTGTAACCTGGAGCTCCTGCCAAGTGAAAATAGCACTTCCATATTTTTCATGTGGTATTTCTTTTATAAGCTTCAATCCAGAAATTTTAGGTCTGGCTTGTTGAGGTGTCCTGCTGAGATCCACAATGGTTACTGGACATAAGAACTGCTTAATTTCTAGCCTGAGCTTCTGTAAACCATCTTATGCTGATTTCTGTCAATAACTCATTTTTACTAGTTCATGCAATGACAGTCAGGCAAACTATGTGTTGTGAATTCTCAGTGCAAATGCATATCCATCATCACTTGGTTAAATAGGTTGGAGATTTTATGTGATTTGACTAAATATACATATTTCATATAACTTAATTAAAATATGTAAGCAATACAGAAAAGTACATTACACAAAAAGTAAAACACATCCACCATTATCAACTATCAATAACTACAATAAATCTTACCTTGAGGGCACCATCTTGTTTCCATTCCATTACTTCTAGAATTATAGCTGCAAGCATATTGAAACCTTGACAATAGCCAACATTTTTGTTCCACCGAGCATATGCAAGCAGCACTTGCTTTAAGAGTGCTTGGTTTTTCTCTGCATTATCACCACTAAACATGCTGCATCCTGTTCTGTGAAGATCCTTAAAGAAAATTACATATTGTAAATTTCATTTTTTTCTGAATCAATTTATGAAAATATATGAAAATTTCAGTAATAACAGTAAACAGGTACAATCTTATAAGGATTATTCAAATCATTGCTATTAACTTCTTTTGTTAAACCGAAATTTACATGCAAGTCCATCAGGTTGTAAACCATTAGACAAAACTTAACAGTTTAGTAAGATTAAGAAATTACACTGAATGGCAAAAAGATCAAAACAAATATACAAAAACAAGTACATTTGGTAGATTTTTCAACCAGAGATTGCAAATGATCTTAATGCTGAATAAATCAAAAATAATATTTGGACTAATTTAAAGACTTCATAACTGTATCATAATAATATCAATTTACTGAACTAACTGAAAATTTTTCTTATCATGTCCACTTGTATTTTGCCTCTGAAACATAACTTACCAATATCCAGCAGGAGATAGCCAGTATGCAAATTCTGGTTTCCCTGGTAATGCTTCTTCAAGTACGGGCATTTCTTGATGAAAACATTCCTATACTCATCATAAGCAGTGTCAGAAAAAAGGTGAGAAGCAAGTGTCCATAAAATGAAGACCTGACATTTTCACTCTATGACCAGGAAAGTATTACTTAATTCTTAAAAACTGGAAAAGTATCAAGAAGAATGTAACATTTTCAGATTTTAAGCCACTAGACTCATTGCAGTAAGTCCTTGCTCATCTGGCTGCCAAGTAGTTAGCATTTGGGGGTAGTTTTAGAGAATGTTCTGCATGCCATAAAACTATCCTACCTTGAACATGTTCAATGTAACGCATTCATACACACTCTACAACACATTCTCCATGCAAAAATTCCTTCCATTCCTTTGCTTGCAACAACATTTAATTTCCAGGCATGACCTTGTATTCATCCACTAGTTCTTTATTATCTTATACAACATCTCACCCCCCCCTCACATTTACAGATAAGCTCCTCTCAACTGACTTGCACATCTAAATCACATCACTTCTGTTGCTCACCTCTAACCTCTGAAAACTGCATTCATCAAAACTATCCCCATATTCAACATCCTGCAGTCCTAATACAACCTTAGTTATTCATCCCCGGATAGACATACAAGAGACCAGATCTACACACAGTAGTGTAGACACAGTCTGATCAACATCCTATACGGTGACACACCTATATATTTTTATCTTAAGTTGTCAGCATTCCTTTTCAGTATGACAGGATACTTCTAGGCATTTTCATAACTGTTGCAATGTATCTCATAAACTTAGCCCTTTGTTCACTACCTCCATATTCTTTGCCCCCTCTATCTACTATAGGGTGGTTCTGGTAATATAGTATCTATTTCTATTTTCAAAATGCTAAACTTTACACTTGCAAACAATAAACTGATATCTCCCATCTGCCACAATAACAGCCAATTCAAATCTTTCTGAAACCATCAAATCTTCTTCCAGATTTGTATAATATCTTTCCTTACTTTGGACTATATTTTCAACATATAATTAAAACAATAACTCTAGAATACAACAATGTATTACACAACTTTTTACCTTCCTCTTTTCAGACACTGCTCAATCTATGCTCAACAATAAAAAGAACCTTCTATCGGTTAACTATTCTCACAGCTTTGATCTACTATCCAATCACCTTCCATTTTAATTCCATTTATCAGATGGTATTAAGTATCAAATGCCTTTGCATAAACCAAAACAATTGGTGCATAACGCATTGCCTTCATCTATACAGCTGTCACCTTATTATACAATATGACCAAATTATTAAAACAAGCCCATCTTTTAACAAACCCACACTGGTCTATGTAAAGAATTCTATTTTCATCAATCCAATCTGCTACACCACCCATAACTAATCTTTCTCCAACACCTTAAGCACTCTACCTCCTTAACACACACACACACACACACACACACACACACACACACACACACACACACACACACACACACACACACAAAAACTGATAGCTTAATACCAATATTCTGAATTCTCCTTTATGCAGTGATGCTATTTTCCCTTCCCCTATTACACTCTCACTGAACTCAAGTAAAGTACGCTATTTGTTCTTTCAAATATTGTACTTCAAGTGGCAACATCTCATCCAGTCCCATAACCATATTAACATGTAGTTAATTAAAATTTCCAATACTTCATATTCATCGACTTTCAGTTTCCTATGTTCTTCCACTGTCATTGTTAATACTATTCCAATTCATCCAACATAAAGCACATCAACAAAATATTTATAGACTATTTCTGCCATATCTTCTGCTATCATTCTAATACCATCTCCAGCAATCAAGTTCATTCTTCCAAAAATCACTTTTCTTGCTTGTGCTTCATATTCTCCAGGCAACTGCAGACTGTTTTTCTGTTTATATACCTCCTGCACAATAACTTCGTCTGCAGTTTGTACTTAATCTCATTATTTATCCACTTTGCAACTGCTTCTTTGGAAAAAAATTCCATGTTTGGTATCTAGAAAGTTTTCCAATTATCTAAACTTAGTCCACCCACAGTACTACTACTACTAATAGCAATGCACTATAGGCTAAAATACATGACAAGGCCATTCCTGGGAGTATATGCACAATATAGAGAAAGCCAGAAACTTATAATGTGATGATCAGTAAACTGATAGGAATTCTTTGTTAATTAATCATTGAAATAGTGGATCTAGGATATATATTAAACAATAAGAAAAGATCATTACTGGCCTGTTAAAAAGTACACAATCAAATTAAAGTCATTCTGAATGGGAAAATGTTTAGTAATTTAAATACAATTGCTAGCAGATGCAGAATTAGGCTTGAAGTATACCTAATTCTATTTCTAAAACTAAGTAACTTGAGTTCTCACCTTATTTACCAACAGGTAACATTATCTAGTGATGAATTTTTAACAGGTAACAGGATGAGAAAAAAAAAACTGGTCTGTTAAAAAAATAATAGAAAGTTAGATGTCTTTTTTTTTTTTTTAAATTACAATGTTCAATTCTACTAGTGCAATTCTTACTAGAGTGTAGAATGGCCTTGAAGTTGCCTAAAGTCCTATATTATTTTCAATGACACAATGGGAAAAAAAAATATACTCCAACTTACGGATATTTTTGTATTACCACTTATCCTGAAGATGTGTTGCTTGCTTCAGAGTTATGGCTCTTTAGCACCATGATGCTTTGTATAAGAGGTGAAAGGTTATTGTAAGGAGAAGAACATCCCTTTCAAAATTTTACTCCTAGTAGACAATGCTCCCTGTAACCCTCAAATATTAGATGATCTGCACCCTAAAGTTTAAGTGATATTCCTACCACCCATACTACTTAAGAAGAACCTTCAGCAAGTGTATTACAGCAACAGACATCAAAAAAGGCACTGGGCAAAAAGTCATCAGGAAATTCTGGAAGGGCTTTACAATCTGAGATGCATCAAGGCTATACAAGATGCATGGAATGATGTAAGATCTGTACACCAAAAGGGGACTGAAAAAAAATTATGTCCACAGTTGCTAGATGATTTCAAAAACTTAGAAAATCCTGAATCTGAAGTAATTAATAATACTATAGAGATGGCAAGGCAGTTAGAGCTAGAAGTGTGGCCACAATGTAGCTGAACTTATGGAGTTCCATTCTCAGCCTCTCAGCATTGAAGATCTTCTGGCACTTGAAGAGCAGAGACAAGAAGAAGATATGTCTGAGGAAGTATCCATCATTGAGCCTAAAGGCCTAACTTCAAAAATTCTTTGGAATTCTTATTTCTCTCATTTTGAAGCTGGCATGGCTCTTTTGGAAAAGCATGATCCAGATTCTGAAAGTAAATGCTAACATTGTAAGGGATTATGCCTATCATACAGAAATCGACAGAGCAAAGAAAAGATAATTTAGTTCACATACAACCTTAGACAAGTACTTCCATAAAAACACCAGCACCATCAACATCTACTGAAAATCAATCTCCACCATTAACCCAATCTCATCAAATATGTAAGATACATACACATGACACAATGTTATGCCCCGACCAACAACAGATGGCAATGCAGCATGCGAACTCATTCAATAAACCAGTTTTCATACCATTAGGGTTTTTATTTCAGTCATAACCATACTGTCCTCAAACTTCAACAATGCTTCGACTTACGGCACCCCTCTGGAACCAAAGGTAACATAACATAACTCCAGGGTATGACTGTATATATAGTCCTGAATTTTCTGCTATTACACTGTAGATAGAAAATGATTTGATAGAAGAAAAAAAATGGTATTATCATTGAATCATTATGAGAGGTAACCTTTATTTGCTAGGTGAAAACTTGTGAAGGCCACTAGTCATTTAAAAGTAATTTATCCTGGTGGTGGTGAGAATCCTGATAACCATTTTTAAGTAGAGAATTATTTATATTGTTATTTTGGAAGCTTGAATCTTGTTGCTATAGAAAGTGATAGCAGCAGTTCAGAACAAATGCTGACAGATGAGATATACAAGATCCAGAAGTAATCTGTTTAGGTTACAGTTGTCCAGTGTAGAAGTTGGATAACCTACTAATCACTTCTATGGCAGGGTTCAATGGAGTGGTCAGAAATGCCAGATCTGCCATGGTGTATGTGATATGTCTCTTGTGCTCTTCTTGCCTGATAAGGATTGTTCTTTCTGTGTTGCTGGTAGGGATTGTGACCAGCATAACTCATTTCACAAACATGTGGGCTAAGGGAAAAAGAGCTGAAAAATGTTTTAAATTTTAGGTGGTGGTTTGACCCTGGAGAAGCAATGTGATCTATGCACAACATTAATGGTAAAAGTTTGTCAAAATTAGTAATGAAAAGATTTATATCAATATTCTGAAAATTCTCCATTTATTATTATTTTTTATTTAAATATCAGTCCTATATATGAGGTGTGGCTATTAAATAACGAGACAAGGTGTGCTGTGAATCGTGTACTCATAGCAGTAGGATGCACTTGTACCATGAATGACCTTCAGGGTTCTAGAAGCAGTTGAGATAAGCATTGTTCGCTGTCGCTCGTAGTTAGTCTGTAGGCAGTTATAAAAGAAACACGTGTGAAGTTACTTTGCCGAAATAATGTCTAATGTTAAACTCAAGCAGAGTATTAATCTCAAATTCCTTGATTATCACATGTGAGGAGACATGGATTTTCCAGTACAATCTAGAAACAAAGAGATAATCGATGCACTGGAAAACTCCGTCACCAAGAATGAAAAAAGCAAGAAACGGCAAGTCAAAACTGAAGGCAATGCTGATCGGGTTTTTTTTTTTTTTTTTTTTTTTTTTTTTTTTTTTTTTTATATCAATGGCATGGTAATGGTTGAATGGGTACAGAGAGTCAGACAGTTAACCAACATTATTACCTTGAGGTTCTGGCCGAGCTGAGAGAACGAGTGAGGAAGAAGAGACCTGATCTGTGGAAGAACAATGCTTGGATTCTCCATCAGGACAGCGGTGCACTGTGGGCTGGAGCATTCACCTTACTCACCAGACTTAGCTCCATGTGACTTTTACCTTTTTTCAAAGTTGAAATCTGCATTGAAGGGAACTCATTTTCAGTCAGTGGATGAAGTACAGGAGAAAACGGCAGCGCTACTGAAGCGGATAACACCTGATGACTTGCAGACCTGTTTCCAACAATGGAAAATTCATATGCAATGGTGTATTTTGTAAGACATTAAGGTAGTCTCATAAGAAGGGAAGGGAAAAAAAAAACTGTCTAAAGGTCCTAGGTGTTTCAACTAACATAAGTATGCCAAAGAATGTGAGTCACATGGTTTACATTGATGCCATTTTAATGAAGTATTCTCTTTCTAGTTTAAAGTACATTAAGATTACAATTATGATTTAGGATTAAAAGAAATCATTGATGATGATGAACCAAGCAACAGCTATCTCACATAATTAGACTCAACTAATTTTTTTTCTAAAAGTCCTTTAGCATCTGGGATAGTTGTTGCTTGATTATAATCAATAATTTCTATTAGATGTTCTTTCACAAAAAATAGGCTGAACAGAAGTAATACCTGTTCTTTATAAAATCCTAAATATTGCACTTAAGTGGTAGATGAATTTTGTTGTCTAATATGCGACCACCATCATGTTTTATGGAAACTTGAAATTACTTGAAAAAAAGTATCATGTTTGTTCTCTGAAGAAAGTTTCTGGATTATCTAAACTTTAATGGATATTTAGGGGTTTAGCCTCTTCTGGTACTACATATGGGACCATAGCATAGATCATGTAGCAGTGTTTTCAGTATGAAGTTAAAAAAAATGAAACAAAATTTCAATCTTTTACTAGTGGATTTGCATAAACATAAGATAACTTTAAACATTTTGATGCTATCAGCTAACCTTTTATTTCCTTAAGGGAGTAGGTTAAGGCTGTTTTAGCACTATCTAACCTTTGGAGTTCATGTAGAAACTCAGATTTTGCTCAATTACAGAGTCCAGTAATGTCAAGAAATTGCTCACAGTTAAAATTTTGGCTGTTGATATATGATAATATAAAAAAAAGAAATGTCAGTGTGAATTTTTGTTGTCAGCATGCTTTGATGCACCAGTTACCAGTTCTCTTCTCTGGTGCATCAATCCAAAGATTGGTTAGTTATAGCAGCACATCATAACATCATGTCTTGTGACCTCCTTTTTATCTCTTCATAACTCTTAGAGCTGGTTAGCATCATTATGTTATTTACATGTGAAATTCTTGGTCTGCCCCATGACCTCTTTCCTTCTACAGCCCCCTCCATTATTTCTGTAATCAGTCCAGATGGTGTCCAATTAAGCCTCTTCTTCTCTTATCGATGTGATTCATTAGTGACTGCTCTTCATAAACTATATTTAGAACTTCATTACTTTTTCTTTCTGTCCAACTAATTTTCATCATCTTTCTCCAGCACCAATGTTCAAATGTCTCCATCTTTTTGATGTCTTGTTTTGTTAGCATCCAGGCCTCACAATCATATAATGCAATGCTCCATATGTGTTTTTATCAGCCTTTTTTTGAGCTGGATGCTAAGTCCTTTACTGGTAAAAACGTTTCTTCTATTGTAGAATGCCTTTTTTGGCCAAGATTTGTGCTTTAATATCTGATTAGTTTCTTCCATCTTCCATGATAAGACTTTCAAGATATTTAAAGGAGGATACCTGTTGTATTGAGTTATTTATTTATTTCCAGGTATTTTCATTGGATTTGTTTTACTTGTAATTAATTGTTTGGTTTCTTATAATTAATTTTTAGGCTATACTATGTGAAAATTTCCTCCATCTTTGTCAGGGTGGATTTTGGTTTATCTTTGTTATCAGTTATAACTGCTATGTCATCTGCAAACCATAGCAGCCATATTGAAATGGAATTAATTTCAATTCCATTTATATTAATTCCTGTTTCTATTAGTTCTTTCAATTTATTTATTACATATTCAATATAGAGATTAAACAGTATGGGTGAAATAGAGCAACCCTTTTACACCTCTACATATTCTTGCTATTGCGGTTTCTGGTTTATTGCTGGCTGTTTCTATTAGGGCTTCTTGGTGCTTGTAAAGATTAAATATGATCCTTTATCTCTCCAATCTACCTTTATTGTTTTTAGGAGGTGAAACATTTGGTTCCAGTCAATACTATTGAAGGCTTTCTCCAAGTCAAGAAAGACTATCAGAGTATTTTGATTTTTCTCAAATCTTCTTTTGATAACTGTTCTTAGAGCTAGGACTGCTTCTCTTGTTCCCTGAATCCAAACTGATCATTGCCAATATACTCTTCAGTCTTCTTTGTTAGTCTTTTTTTGTATAATTTTTAGTATTTTTGAAGCATGTGATATTAAGATTAGTGTTCGATGATTTTCACACTTGTTTGCATTATTTACTTTAGGAATGGGTATGATAGAAATTGTGAAGTTTTTGGGAATGATCCCCGTTTCATACATAATCCTTTACGATCTTGAAGAGGTATGACTTAGTTATGTTTCCTGAATATTTTATTAATTCTGAGGGGATGTTAAGAACGCCTGGCACTTTGTTAGTCGACAATTCATTTAGTGTCCATTCAAATTCATCTTTTAATATAGCTGGACCAATTTCTTCCACATCAAGTCTTGTTTCATCTTCTATAGCCTTGGCATCTAGGTCTTTTTCACTATATAGATCTTCTAAATACTCCTTCCATCTTTCCAAAATTTCTTCCTTATCTGTAAGTATGTTCCCCTGTTTATTTTTGATAATTATGCTTCTTGTTTTGTTTTGCTGGCTTATTCCTTTTATAATGTTATAAGCCTTATCGATTCTCCTGGTCTTTGTTATATCTTCTATTTCTTTAGATTTCTCTATATACCATTGTTCTTTTGCTTCTTTACACTTTCCATTTATCATATTTTTTATATGTTTACATTTGTCTTTGCTTTCTTCATTTACAGAGATTTTATGTTTTCTTCTTTCATCTATTAGGTCTAGAATGTCCTGGGTAATTCATGGCTTTTTTTATTTACTTGTTTCTTAATCCTATACAGTCATTGGCAGCCTTGATAATAGTATCCTTCAAGTGAGTCCATTTTTTCTCTGTGTTTTTCTTTTCGAAAAGCTCTTTCCAGCTTTAATACTTTCAACAGTTTGCTGTTTATAGTTTTCCTCTGTTTTCAGGTTATCTATGTTCCATTTGGGCCCTTTCCTTGGTTGTAAACAGCTTTTTAAATTTCAGACTGCATTTCAATAAAACCAAATTGTGGTCACTGTCAACATTAGCTCCCAGGTAATTTTTGCATGATTTTACTGCATTTTTAAATCTATTTCTCGTCATAACATAATCTATTTGGTACCTTCCTATATCCCATAGCATTTTCCAAGTATACCTTCTTTTTTTGGTACCTCATACTAGATATTAGTAATGATCAGATTGAATTGGTGGCAGAACTCCAAAAACTATCTCCTCTTTCATTTCGTTTGCACCAGTTACAGGCTGCTATATTTTTACTAACAATGTAGAATATGGGGGGGGGGAGAAGAACTGAATGGCTTGAATAGACAGAGCAGGCGAGTAATAATCACACTACATATGAACTTGCTCTCTTTGTTACAATGTATTCAGTCTAATCACTCAAACATGATGGCAGAGTCTCCTTCAAAGCATACATGTGGAATTCTGCAAATGCTGACTCCCAGTACAAGTTTATGCTAAACATTGCAATATGAAAGCATCGAACTTTGTATCAGTTTGATAGTCATCATAACAATGCAAACTGTTTCACTAAAAACAATCACTTGCACAAATCAGTCAGATGTCCTTGAACATATCAATCAGGCAATCATTAATGACATTCAGTGAGGTTAATAAATAGGTTAATAAATTAAGGAGATTCTTAAGAAAAAGATGATGTGGAAGGAATACCGTATAAAATAAGGATGATCTCAGCTATGAAAATTATAAGGTGCAAGCAAGAAAGGTAACAACACTATTGTACAGAAAGCTAAGTATGACTTATGAAAAGAGATTGGCTCTGCAAGCTAAAGACAACCCAAAAAAATTCCATCATTATGTTGCAAGTAAAAGAAAGAAAAAAATGAATGAGGAAGAATGCAGATGGTATGTGGGTGACAAATGTAGAAGAGATCATTCAACTAGTGAGTGTCCATTATGCTAAAAGATATCAACTTAATGTATGCAACACTGAACTTAATACTACCTCTACACTGGCAGAAGAAACTCGGGTGTATGAGGAGGAGGTACTAGATATTAGACAAACTGAATATGGCAATAGGAACTGATGGAATCTCAGCATGGATGCTAAAAGAATGTTCAGCTGAATTATACAACCAGGTCATCTATTTGACCTGGCTGTATAATTTGAGCTAGAGATCAGATCATGGTGTTTAGTAGATAGGCAATTGAAGTTCAGGGGGTCAAAAAGCAAAAACTGTAAATACAACTCAAAGGATAATTGCAATGCTGAAATGACTGACATGTAAGAATAAGGAAATCATTTTGTCTCTTTACAAGGCTTTGATATGACCTCATCTACACTACTGTGCACAGATCTGGTCTCCTGGTTTCCAAGGTGAAGCAGATACAGTGGACAGTGAGCAAAGGAGAGTGTTCTCAATCTCCTCATTATCTACATTGGAATGTAGATAATGAGGAGATGGAATGTAGATTGTGAGGAGACTGAGAATTTGTGAACTGCAGACAGGAGAAAGAGAAGTGATATGACAATGAACTACAAATTTCTGAAAGGATACCAGATAATTTTTTTTTATTTTATGGAGAGTGAGAAGAGGATGAGAGAGCATCCATGAAAGTTGAGAATCAATGCAGTCAAGAAAAGGGATGATAGCTAGATTTTTCTTACATAGAGCAGTACATGACTGGAATAGCAAGCCTTTGGAGGCTGTAAGTGAGGATTATTATCATCACTCTCAACTTCCAAGGACGCCCTCTCATCCATTCCCCACCTGCTATAAAATGAAAAATTCCACCTATTAATATTATGTATAAATCTTCCAAATGTTTGTAAATCTTAATCTCATAATCTACATTCCATACACACCTCTTTCTCCTGTTTGCTAGTGTCTGCAGTTTATAAATTTTCAATGTCTTCATAATCAGTATTCCATAATCCTGATATCATTTTTAACATACTCTCCACTGTGTCAAAATCATCATAAAAACCAGGAGATCAAACCTATGCACAATAGTCCAAGTGGGATCTTATCAAGGCCTTGTAAAGAAACAAAATGACTTCCTTATCTTTACATGCAAAGGTTTGTTTCAGCAAAATAATGATCCTCTGAGTTGTATTTTTTTTTTATGTTGAGCCCATACACGATAGGTTGGTTAGTCAATCTTCAGTACTGTGTATGAGTTAGTGGGTTGGGAAAGGAGAAACTTCTTTACATTTGATTTAAAAGCCTGTACATCACTGTATTCCTTGGGAAAACACATAAGAAGGAAGACTGTTCCACAATACAGCAGTAGAAGGGATGAAGGAGGAAGAGGAAAAAGAAACTTGTTCTGTGGGTTTGAGGGTGTACTTGTGAAGGGGCGTCGGGTAGCAGCTGCATGTGTTCCAATGAACTTAGTACTGAGTGGGGAAATTACTGATGCTATTTCAGATGTACATTTGCTATGGAAATATTTATAGAATACACATGCCACAGAAACCAAATGCACGTGTGAAAGTGGGAAAAGCGAATTCGTAAGAGATGGGGTATTAATCAATCTAATTGCCCTCTTCTGTAATAAGTCAATCATTTCAAGGAGAGCTCTTAGGGCTCCACTGAAATATGAGATCAGTATTCATACCTGGGTGGACGTAATAGCTGTTCAGAGATGAAGTAACATCTTGGGCAAAAGAGAAATCCTAGTTTTTCAGAAGCTGAGGAGGTAATGGTTGTAATGTGTTTATGCAATTCTAAGAAGAGAAATCTCCTCTTGTCTGGATATTTGAGTATTGCCAAATATATTACTGGGAGAATATGGTTCTTTTTTGTGAGAAATAAGGAGAACTGGGTTTTGCTAGCATTGATATTGATGAGGTTATCTGAACACCATTGGAGGATGGCTTGGAGATCAGAAGGCAGTGGTGTTGATGTTCTGTATGCTGAGGTGATTTGTGTAGAGCAGGGTTTCCCAAACTGTGTTTCACAAGAAGTTCTCCTGGAATTTGTCATTTTAGTTTTCTAAGCATTTTTCATGAATAAATATTTTATAGTGGAAATATTCTGAGGAGAATAATATTCGTGAATATGTCGAAAAGCTCAGCCCCAGAACACCTAATAATATCTGTGAATCGTTAATTTTCACACATCGAAACCTTTAACATTTGGGAAAGGGAATACCACTGTTTATGATGGATCATAAAAATTGCCTGCAAGTGGATTATAAGAATGGGCGGTGTATCCTCTGTTCTCAAAACTGAAGGAAATGACATCTGTGTAGCAAATGTCAGTGACCAAGTGGTATATTTTTAAATATGGAAATATTCATGAAGTATCGTTAATTTTCACACATCGAAATCTTTCAACAATTGGGAAAGAGAATACCGCTGTTTATGACCGATCATAAAAATTGCCTGCAAGCCAATTACAACACTGGGCTGCTTATCCTCTGTTCTCAAAACTGAACGAAATAACATCAGTGTTGCAAATGTTAGTGACCAATCAGCAAAGAAGTATAAAGAAAATTTTTCCACTAAAATTGAAGATCAAGCTAGTCTGTATCCGTTTCTCAAATCTAGTAATATTGAATACTTTCTTTGCAAGTTCGTATTGTAGGGTGAAAGTTTCGAAACCATAGTGCCATGATTTTTTAAAAGTAATAGGCTTGCAGATTTAAATTTTAATATGAAAGAGACAAGGGACTTTGTTTAATTTTGGTATTAAGAAATCTCTTATTGAAGGTGTTTGTGACGCAACACATAGTGAGTCATCCACCACCAGCCTACAAAGCGATCTCCAGGATGTACAAAAGGAGGGGAAAACTGGCACACTGGAGAAAAAGTCTGCATTCACTTGTAAGTACTTATAATAATATTATAAATTTTTGGCAATCAGAATGAGATATGCCAATGAAAATCAGCACAAATTAATTTAATGACGTTTATGTTTACTTGATGTTTAATTATTAATTAATGATCAATTATTAATTAATAATAAAAAATCAGCTAAATTAACAATTAATCATTAATTAATACATTACAAAATAACCAATATGTTCCATGAAAATTTCAGGATTTGTGAAGTGTTCCGTCATAGGAAAAGTTTGGGAAACGCTGGTGTAGAGTAAAAAGTTTATCAAGTGAAAGGGGATGTGTTGTCATCTGCAAAACTGTATTGGGTTGAAATTCAAACTGAAATAGGTCATTGATATATAACAGGAAGAGGATTGGTGAGAGAACAGAACCATGTGTAAACCCGGCATTAGGTGAATGGTGAGAGAATAAAGAACCATCTGCCATCACACTTAGTGTGTGTCCACACAGAAAGCTGGCAATTCAATTACAGAAGTCCTGGGACAGACCAAATGATGGGAGTTTGTTTAGTAAACCTTTGTACCAGGATGTACAAAAGGAGGGGAAAATTTGGAGATATCAAGTACAACTACTTGAGATTCACCAAACTTCTCCATGGCATTTGTTCAGAGATAGGTGACATATGCGAGTAGATCTCCCGTGGATTGGCTGTGATGGAATCCATACTGGTGGTTGTTTATTAGCTGGTTACCTTCGAGGAAGTGTAGGAGTTGGGAATTAATAGTTCACTCCATTGCCTCTGTGTTGAGGCCATCTTCAGAAGTATTTTTATGTTTATCCTGCTGTGTATGCACATGATTAAAACATTATGACCAGTATTTATAAGAATTCTGTTAATTGCAGACTCAGCAACTAACAGGCTCAACTAACTAACAGCAGATTGATCCTGTCTTCTTGTGAGAGTAAAAAACACAAGAAAAATTTTGAGCTGAATTGACACTTAAAAAATATCGTTAAATTAAACAATGAGGCCTAAATTAGTTTAAAGAACTATAGAACTATGCCTCCAGTGGTCACAGTCCTGATTAATGGTGAAATCTAGAGTTCTAACTCAGAGAATTTGTGAATAGTTTTGTGGATTGGTTTTTACAGTTTAAATAAACACATCATACTGCTGCCAGAAAACTCACAAAATCTGTTTCTATAAAAATTATATCACGCATGAAATACCTCTCAAAGAGACTGTGCATGATTTTCTTCAAGAAGTCATTACAATGCAATCCTCTAGTGAAATGGAGAGGTCAATCTTCAGGTTTATTATTATGTCTCAACTGTGATGGCAAACTGTTCCATCCCAACTCCCATTTTGATAAACTTATTATTATTATTACATGACACCTACAAGGAGTCCAAAGACTCATCAAGAGAAGGCACCTACTCTACAACTCTCCATTTCTTATGAAGACTAATAACATGTTAAGAGCGATAACTTAAATTCCAACATTTTAACCTTTGCATTCAGGTTATCATTTGGAGTACACACATACAGAGAGAGAGAAAACAAGTTGCATTACAATTCATCCAAGTAACACTAATTTGGTCAACCATTAACATACTGTTGAAAGTTTTTTCACTTGGTTATACTATAAATTAAAGATGCCAAGAAATTATATTCCTGGTTTCATCCATTATCCAAGTGTAAGCAAACAAAGTTTGCATGTGAAGTAATTTCATGACTGGGCAACTCGTATACAGAGGCTAAATGACCACATTCCTTGCTTAGTATTATCCCATAATGCAACAAACATATCCTTACAGACATGTATAATGTTATGCATTACAAGAAGGGCCACTACTCAGACCGGTTTTGACCTCAGTTGGAGCCAAACCCAGAAGTGATACCAAGGTTGAAGTAATGCAGAAGTCATATTTTGTTATACAAGTTGCCAAAAGGTACCATACTTTATTACTAAAATACTCTGGATTAGAGATAGGTGTTGAAAGTTTTTTCACTTGGTTATACTATAAATTAAGGATGCCAAGAAATTATATTCTAGATTTCACCTCTTATCCAAGTGTAAGCAAACAAAGTTTGAGCATGAAGTCACTTAATGACCTGGGTTACATGTATATAGAGGCTAATGACTTCACATCAACTGCCTTAGTACATAAAGTAACACACATATCTTTGCAGGCATGTATAATGCTATACATTATGGGAACAGCACATACTTTGGAAATGAAAACTATTTACTTTCATTCTCAACTTTGGGGACATGAAAGAGGTGTGATTTTCATTTGGAAAGCAATGCTGACCAAGGGTTTCAACGCATGGAGAAATCCATATTAATATAGTATAATAAATTGCCTTCCTGTGGAGGAGAGGGAAATCACAAACGATCCCATGTTTAAACAGAAGTGCAGAGCTGATATTTCAAAAATAGCAATTACATACAATAACTAGGTATATTTATACAAAAAGAATTAAGTTTAATAAGTTGAATAGCACCCAAGCAGCAGTGATCTGCTTTCCACCCAACTTCTTATTTTATGCTCATTCCAAAGCTAGTGATTATGAAAAGCTCAGAGACGGCTTGCAGCTGCCTCCTGGGCTTTTCATAATCACCAGTAGTACAACACAGGGTTCCAGAAATTCAACTGGAACAGAAATTCAAATTCAAGTGGATTTATCCACTAGCCACAAAAAATTTACTTGACCAAGATATTGGTCTACTTTGTATAAATTTTGTTATAGGTGATATTTTTTTAAAAAAACTAAATGTTATGATGACAAAACAAAGTAATATATTCTTTAATTTTCACCATACATAACTTAATTATACAGAAATGTGCTTTCCTTCAATGTGGGTTTAAAAATACCACAACACAGCTCATCACAACTCAGTTTGTGTTTCCTTTTGTTTATTATCCATAATGAAGGGTGAATGTATATTAATTATCCATAAACAATAATTTAATAGGAAAAAACAAATAATAAAATTCATGAAAACAAGAAAGTAGGTGGCACTCAATGGCCAGACTCAATTTCCATGATATGCTCAGTCACATGATCCAGTCTTTGCAAGATAATTGTATTTAATAAATAACAATATTAAAAAGGATTTTCATTATGTAACATTTTGAAACATTTAATTACAGTAAGCTAATTCATGCTGAGCTGTGAAAATGAGATTAAGACAATACTATATTACAACTGATCACTTACTTAAGGAGTAAAAGTATTGGAAAAATAAGATGCATAGATATACTACAGTATTTAATTAGGCTATGCCAATTTTAATTTTTGTGTTTATAATTATCAGTTTATTTTCTTAATGAGATTATATTGAAAAATGCACAATATTTTTTTTTTAAATAATAGATTATCTATTACATATGTTGTGATTACTGTATATACGTGTAAGGTTCATATTGATGAATACACTGATTTGATTAAAAAATTATTTCTTGGAAGTGATAAGTGTATTTTAATTTAAATGTATTCATGATATAAAACATTTACTTATTTTCTCTCACACTTTAAGTGTGTGAGATTTACTGTTTTCAAGTAAAATGGTGTAACTATAACATGAAGCGGTGGCTCATTTTTCTCGCTTCATGACTGAAATGAAAACTGCAAGTGAGAGAGAAAGTGAGAAAGTGTAGTAGAGCATGAGTGGAGTAAAAAAAAATACTATACTGCTATGAGAGAAATGGGGAGATTTTTGGAACTTTATAGTGAATATTTATGAAGTTTTTCTTTTTATATGAAAGAACATTTAAAAGTTATCAATTCTTGTGTCAACAATGGCAACAGGACAACTGCTGGAGGAAGAAGATAGGTTGGTTAAAAACTCAATGGAAGGTTGAGTTTTTAATGTTCATTCTTTCTATACAAATTAGACTTTCATATAGAAAGAAAAATAAAGTTCTAAACATTAAAAGGACAGAAGAAAGTGATGATGACAGGTTTACATTACAACTTTTAGAGAAACTGACAACTAAAATTGTAGGTGTTTTTGTGAGTCATTAAAAGAGAATTCTTTTAAAAAAAAAAAAAAAGAGATGTCAATGAATTCTTTAAATTCATTAGTATCCACCTGTGATCAAATAATTTGAGAGTGAATGAAATGATGGTTTGTAAAAAAAAGTGTAAATTATGCAAAGAAAATAATATATACTGAATGTATTTAGAACGAAGCTGAAAATTCACTGGCCACTTGTCTCTGATAACTTGCCTGTGGCAAGTGGGTGAACAAATTTCTGGAGCCTTGGTTAAGTCCTCACATGGCTAGTAACCACCCAGGTAATCAAATCACTTCATGGTCACTCTCACCAACCAGAGGAAGATTTGACTCCTTATTTATAATAACATCCTTTGATGATCTGATCAAATCCAAGGCATTAAATCCTTACATGCTGTCAGGACAACTACCTGATAGTTGTCTCCTCTCCACTCAACTATTTCCGTCTGTCTTGCACACTCATTCTCGCATTCTCTACACTCATGCTACCCACGTATTCATATCCACATATTCATTGTTTATTCATAAGCACCACTTTAATCATCCTTCCTTACTCTTCAGCTCTTCCACATTACTTCTTACATGCTCAGATCCATTCTCTGCACTCATTACTCTCCCTTCCAGCAGCAGTCTCTCCAGATAAATATTAGATCAATGATTCACACCAAAACCATTCAAATGAAGTACATCACTCATACAGTTCAATTAATTTTTCAAACTCATCCCACACATTCACAAACTGCATTCCTTTTTCTTCATACTACATTCCTTTTTCTACATTTGCACTACATTCCTTTTTCTACTAACATTCATAATCTCTGCTCTCCATCTCAATTTATCACTGTCATATCTGGGCAATACACTAACTACCTCTCCTACCACACTTATTTTTTTTATAAAATATGAAAAACAAATGAAAAGTTGAGAAAAAAGTGAAAGGCTGTCTCTAAGTATGTGTGTGTGTGTGTGTGTGTGTGTGTGTGTGTGTGTGTGTGTGTGTGTGAGATTGTCCTTCACATTCATACATTCATCCATACAAATATATATATATATACACACACACACTCTCCCCATATGGAGTGGGACACCATGGGAGAAATAGATGTAGCCCTCCACAATGGAAGAGGACTTCACCCAGCAGTGGGATAAGATACAGGCTGAATATCAACTTATAGTTACAATCAAAGTAGCATGAAGTTTAAAGTCATGAATGAAGTTGTGGATGAGTCTTGAGCCACACAAAAAGAATCAGGATGGCATTCCAGTCTCACTTTAGGCACATTAATAATTAAATAATTACTAAATTAAGCAATCAGATGCATGAAGTATTTCAGGTATCAGAGTGAAATATAAACAATTAGTTCAAGGAAGCAGTTAATTTAGATAGCAGTAATATTTATGCTTTTCCATGCACTACGTATCTTTGGTTCTGGACTATCTCATGTGATACCATGAAGACTGAATGTTCTATGAATTCATTGATATATAGAAGGTAAGTGAGTTGAATATAGTATGGTAATAGCAAGGGCTATACAAGAGTTACCCTCCTACAAAATATAGTAAGAAACAAACTGGGTAAAAAAAAATGGAAATAACACACAAAAAATTTTTAACAGCACACATTTATTCTGAAGTGTGCAAACCTCAATTAACAGTCAGAAGAGTGGAGCAAATAATAAATCATACAACTAATAAATAACCTGATGTGAATAATTAGATGAGTATCACTCATGCTTTTGTTTAATGGAAGAAACAGATGAAAAGGGATAACAACTAATTAAGTATTATTAAGCTAATATTTTAGCTTAAGCCACCAAGGTATCTTCTGAGGCATAAAGATAAGAATACACACATTCACATTGACACCTAGAAGAAGAAGAATAACAGAACGAGTACTATTCACAATCCTAAGTGGGTGTCCTCTATACGTCTGGTAAGGAGATCTAGAATGTTGAACCAAAGATTTCATAATAACAGTTCTCAAAATTTTTGGTTGTGTGAGGCAGCCATATTTATTTAAGGTGAAATGATAAATTCACAAAACAGTCTCTCCAATTTAAATCTACATCTATATAATAAAAAGTGTTTTTCCATTGAACATAATGGGCAGAGCTGACTGCTACTGAGCACCTCCCCAAGTGGCATACAGGGGAATGACTCCCCCAAATATGAAGGATAGCTGAGAAATAAGCAAAAGCAATTCTGACAAATAATCATTCATGGAGCAACAGAGGTAACTGCTAGTAGGGAGGGGGGAGGGGATAGCAACTCGGTCTCAACCAAAACCTCATATTATCCTATGACAGCAGCATGGCATGGGAAGTTCAGTGCTGCCATTTACTAGTTCCAGCAAAGCTAGAGAATGCTCTCTATAGGGGCAGCAACTGTTGAGCACCCTTCATCAGTCAGAAGAACAAATGTGTTGTCAATAACAGAAGGATCTGGCAGGCAGATGATTTGGCATATCCTAGTCAAGGATTGGTTATTGCTGCAACTGTAACAGAGGAGTGACAAGCTAGTTACAGTATCTGCATACTATATCCACTGTTATTCATCATCTCTTTGGATCACATTATGAAGGAAAGCAGCATTAGACATGATATCAAAATTGGAGATTCATCCCTAGTTATTTACTTTCCTTCATAATGTGATCCAAAGTTATACTTTTAAATAAATCCAGTACAGATTTGTAGTATTCCTTAACTAAAATGAATAACTGCTGTAAACCTATGGAAAATGTAAAGCATTTCAACTATATAGATACAATTTTTAGTGAAGCTGGTAAATTAAATATGGAAACAGACAACAGAATTAACAAAGTTACTATTACAGAGTCAAATGAATAAATTTATATGGAATAGGAGAGAAATTAGTCAGAACACTAAACTAGCAGTATACAAGACAGTGTTAAAGTCAAGTTAGAAGTAAAACAGTTGATCAAAGGCTGGATACCACACATAAGAGAGTTCTGAGAAAATTTATAAGCATAAACATCTGGAAAAATCATATTAAAAATGATCTTAGGAAGGAAGCTGATATTGTAAACATTCAGGAATGTGTGAACAGAGCTAGCTAATCTCAGATCACTTAAACAGAATGGGAGAGGAAAAATTAGCAAAGCGGGTGTTTGATGTCTGGAAAAAGACCCAGAGGAAGAACAAGATCTGGGTGAAATGATGCAGCTGGAAGTGCTAAAAGACCAAAATATAAGCTCTGAGAATATTGAAGTCCTGCTTTATTATGAGATTTTATATCAGATATAATAATAGAATCTGCAAGAATAATATCAGATCTTAGCTTTGCTCATGCATTCCTGAATGTGTGGGCAAAGCTAATCTCAGGTCACTTAAACAGAATGGGAGAGGAACGATTAGCAAAGCAGGAGTTCAATGCTAGAATGGCAGGAAAAAGACCCTGAAGCAGATCAAGATCTAGGTGTAATAAAAAAAAATAAGTGAAGTCCTGGCAGATAACTAATTTGGAAGAAAACTGTCAGGAAGTTAGTAATAATGTAAACTGTTCATCATTTGAGGATAACATGAGACATTTGATGATGATATCAATACTCAGACTCCCAATAGCACAAATGGCAGAAAAGTGGCAGTAAGATTATTCTATACATAACCTTGAAGAATTCTCAAGTGTTGTTAAGATGGCTGACTCACCCCACCTACACTGGGATTCACAAAAACAAAGTCATATACTGTGAAATGCTGAGTACATGACTGAGGTGTAGATGATGTAAAGGAGTAGTGTAGAAAGAGTTTGAAGGATTTCAGTCATATGGCAATAGAAAGAACAGTGACAACTACAGCAGACATCAATGGGCATGAAAAGGAATGCTCACTAAATGTTACCACTGAATTGTTTTTTTGTGCACTGTGTGGAAGTTCACCTGAGTGCACACTGCACACTTGAAAGAGTGCATAGCATAGCTAATTATTGCAAATTTATCAACATCTGTAGGATGCCAGTTTATTTTATTTATTATTACTATTTGTGTAGAATTCATGTAAGACGTGTTTTGGCATAGCACACTGCCAAAATAAGCAGCATTTTATATCAAATATTTCAAGTACTTTATGTATCATTCGAGTATATACCGAAAATGCACATATTAAAGGCATATTCTATAGCAGTTTATAGAATATCCCTTTTAAACCCATTTCTATAAATTGTACCCCCTTGTTTTTAAAATAGCTGTTTTTAAATAGTGACAGTTATTGTTCCATAACTAACGTTTTGCATTTTGTTTACTTTACTTGTTTTTCCACCATCACTGATTATTTTTCATGTACCTCTGAATGGCTCAGCACATACCCCCGGGGGTACATGCATCACCGGTTGGGAACCAATGTTCTATAGAATAAAAAAAAATGTTTAAATATAAAGAAAAAAAATGCAAAAATATTAAAATTACATTAAATTTCAAGTTAGCATTTTATAAAATATGATTAATCAGAAATACTGCTTTCAGCAACTTTATAAATTGGTAATGGCAAACTATCATATATGAAATAGACAAAAAAAAAACATATATACATATATACTTTCATAATCTGAGAGCCAAGATCATCACCATCTTCGTCAACCTCATCATCTTCATCATCTATCCATTCTACAAAACACTGCTGCTGTGTTTTTTTCCAATCAATATGTTTTGATTGAAGGTACCGATCAGCCAAGGTCAACCATAACTAGGAAAGCAGTAAATGAAAAAAATTTTTTTTAAAAAAAGAAGAAATACTAATGAAGATATCACATTAATCACATGAACAAAATTATTTCTTCTGAATTAAGTGGTCTAGTAACATAACCAGTTTTGCTTCAATTGTTCTGTTTGTTAAGATATGAATTGATTGGTGTTTCATTTCGTGGTTCATAATATCAACATATGATTACATACAGAAATAAGATCAAATACAACCATTGATGGTTCCAAATAATCACTGAAAGTTTACAGCTTGATTAATACCCTTTATGTCTGTAATTATATTTATTCAAAATAAGACAAAAAGTATTCCTGAATGGAAATTACATTTTATATAAGCGCTTCCAATACTCAGGAGGGTGACTTCACTATTCATTGCCAAATTGTATTTTGCTATAGTTGAAGGCTTTTATCAGGAGGTATATAGATGTATGTATGCATAGGCATGCATGCATGCACACACAATATTTAATAGACTAAAATTTACACAGGCCTACATGTCAAAATGTTTTTTTTTATTATAGTAAATTTTCTCACGTTGATCTAAAAAATTTGCTTCTTTCAGTCAAGATACTTAAAGAAGCACTCACCAATCTCGTCTAAAGTATGCATTCTTGTATATAACGGACTAATTCTGGCAAGTGGGGGGGGTCAGTTAAATCAAAGTTTATTATATAATAAAGTAGATTTTCTGAATGCATAAGCTGGCACGCGTTAAAACTGCCATATCAAGTCATGCTGCACGACAAAAAAAAAAAAACAATTACAGCGCGATTGGCATGATCACATGCTAATCATTTGCTGAACATTTTACGAGCAGTGACTCGTTTATGTCAGCTAAATTACTACGGTGCTTTTCCAACATATGATGGCCTATTTGCCAAAATTTGTTAAAAATAACAGGAAATTAATAACAAAAAATAACTTGTTAATTTAATTATAAGCAAATCTTGGTTAAAAGCATTTTAAAATTAACAGGGAATTAATTTTCAAATGTGACATACAGACCGGAAATTTTGTCTGTCAAATTAAGATTTGAATCTTAATTTGACGGACATCGAGGGTTTACTGTACTTTTATATGGTTACTAGCATCAGATCTCTATGGAGTCAGACTCATCACAGGAGGTACATATTATCACCCAAAAAGCTCATCAGACTATGCCTTATTCAATGTGTCTACATTCACAACACTCATTAATGCATTCCACTCAATAACCAAACACTCCCCCCACTTCTACAGTTTTGGGGGATGGCCTGTTGTTCTACCCATCTCTCTCTCATTCTATGAAAAATTTCTTCTGTTAAGAACCCCTGACCAACTTATATTTCTCAATCACATCCTCTCTCCTCCTCCTATTCATGAGGCTTTGCAAATTACATTCCCTAAATCTGTTTTCATATCTCACATTCCAAAGGTCATTTACCAACTTTGTGAATCTTCTCTGAACCATTCTAACATATCCTATTTACTAAGAAAACCAGGTGATCAAATCTGTGCACAATAATTCATATTAAACGTGATCAAGTCTTTGTTCACGCGGTTAGCCTAGTGGCTTTGCACTTCGCAACCATATGCCTGGGGAAGGAGTGTCCCAGGTTTGATTCCCGTCGAAGACATGAGGAACCTGATGATCTTCCTCAGGCATAGCCAAGTTAGTCTGTCTTGGGCACGGGCAGTAGGGTTTTTTCTGCCAGTTTATCTGCCATTTTTCATCCCACAAGCAGGCAAACCGGCCCTGTGAACATAAGCTTCTACAGCCAAAAATATATCTTTCCCCCCCCCCCCCAGTGGCAGACTAGGCGACAGGTCGGTTGGGAGTGGTACTAACAAGTAGTCGCATCTAAGTAACATGTGGACCCTGCATAGGAAGTGGGAATAACGCATAGATCAAGTCTTTATAAATGGAACTACAACTTCTTTATTTCTGCATGTCAAAGTCCTCTGCATCATTGCCATTATCCAATAACTTGTGCAATGCAGCCTCTAAACTTCAGGTCCTTGTCCACCACCACTCCCATATCTCTCATCTCTTCTACCTCCTTCAAAATTTCTTCACCAAGCAAAGTGTATACTTTGCATCCCATCACTGTTTACCAAATTTCAGAACCTTACACTTTGCAACACTGAACTGACAGTTCCACTCACCTGCCCACTCATAAAATCTATTCAAGTCCTCCTGTAAGTCCACAATATCTGTTCGATGTCCCTTTGTTCTTCCAATTTTGCATTATCTGCAAACAGCTGCATATCACCAGTTAAACTCAATCTCAATATCATTAATACACAAGTTGAACAACAATGATCCCAATACAGATCCCTGCAGCAGCACATCACTAGTGACTTTCCTCTTTCAGGATACTGCACCTTCACAACTTTCTAATACCTATCTGACAGCCAGTCACTAATTCAACTCACTAGTGTGTTATTCAATTCAATCCATTTCAATTTATTTGACAGATTGTCATGCATAACAGTCTATCAAAAGCTTTTACAAAATCTAAGTATACCATTATATATGCATCTCTCCTGTCCAATGCAAAAGATATACAAAAAAAAGTTTGTAAAACATGACTTCCCTTTAACAAACTCATGCTGATAATTACAGAAAACACTGCTGTTATCAACCCATTTCTGTATCCTAGTTCTCACTAATCTCTCCAATACCTCAACCACAACTCCAGATGTACAGATTGGCTTATAATTTGTAGCCACAGCCTTATCACTACATTTATGCAGTGGAACAATTTTATAACACCGGCGAAATATCAGCAATAAGTTAATAAATTAATTATTTACTTAGTTTCTGAGTTCTAATATATACTGTAAAAAAATAAACAACATGTTCGACGAACACATAAGTCTGTCCACACGTTTAAGGATTCTTCACGGAGATGATATCGTACTTAAGACACGATAATATGGTAAGTGGAAGTTAAAATTGATGCAGCAACTGAACAGGTTAGCCTTCTTAAAGAGGTGCCGAGACACCAATTTAATACCGAACTGTTTTAAAATCAAAAACAAGTTCCACTCGGCCAAAGCCCAACGTATCTATAAACGAGCGAGTGCAGCGTTATTACGTGAACAGATTAACGCCACTCGTCTGGAACTAGCAAAATCAAATTCAACCATCAACACGCTACGTGAATCACTTTATAATATTCTAAATACGGAACTTTGGGAGATCCTAGATAACATCACCGACGCAACGGCTAAAAAAGAATTCGACAGAGTCAAAAACTAGCACCAAAATAAGTTTGAAAATCTCCAACAACGGAACACCAGACAGCGACCGCAATTACAACAAGACCTCGTCGTCGTGAATCTATCGTCGCTCACTTTAAGCAAAGAAGCCACTAGTGCTTTAAGTCGAGGGCACAATTTTGCCGTGACTCCAAAACAAGTTCCAAAAGCCGAAATAATGGCGTCCATCGAACGAGGAATATACGACCTGCCTCCAACAATAGCTAACAACATACGTTTAGATGTGGCCAACATCTTAATCAAGTCCAAGCCTCCCAAAAATAACATCCCACATAAAGAATTCATTGCTATAAAAGAGCTACAGAACAACAACAAGATTATCATAACAAAAGCAGACAAAGGAAATGCAACCGTAGTGATGGACACAACAGAATATGATAACAAAATGCACACACTATTACAAGATCAGTCAACATACAAAATTATAGATCGCAATCCCACCAACACACAAAAGAATAAGGCACGAAAATTATTGAAAAAAGTCACCTCCTGGCCCAAAGACACAGTAAACAAACTCAAGCCCTTCCATGTTCAAACACCTAGGATCTATGGAGCACCAAAAATTTACAAACAAGGCACACCCTTATGCCCAATTGTGGACAGTATAAATAGTCCCACATACAAATTGGCTAGACATTTAGCGAAGCTACTAGCCACTCTCAGAAACAATTCTCCCTCCTTTGTCAAAAATTCGGCCCACCTAAAAAGCATCTTACAACACCTGACCCTAAAAAGCTCAGACTTAATAGTAAGCTTTGATATCACCTCACTATACACAAATGTACCATTTACAGAAATCCTCAATCTACTGAAGTCCCACTTCCCCCCTGATATATTTGAACTATTCAAATTCACAATACATGCAGGATATTTCACATGGAAAGGGAAAATATACAAACAAATAGATGGGACAGCCATGGGCTCCCCCCTTCCCCCCCTTAACCAACTTTTACATAGAACACCTGGAAAAACTAGCAATCAATACAGCCACTCTCAAACCAACACTTTGGCTACACTATGTTGACGATGTACTGGCTATTTGGCCACATGGCCCAGAGACACTGGAAACATTTTTAGCGCATTTAAATAGCCAACATCCAAAAATCCACTTTACTATGGAACTGGAAGCTAATAACTGTCTGCCCTTCCTGGATACACTTATCACACGTGTACTCTTCCAGAGGGTTCCTTATCATTTTCAGTTTTTAGAAAACCCACACATACAGGGAGATACTTACACAAACAATCACACCATCATCCTTCTCAACAATATGGCATTTTAAAAACACTTACCCATAGAGCGAGAGCAATCTGTTCCAATCTGGCTCACTTACGCCACACCTTCTTGGCCAATGGCTATAATCAACACAAGATAAACAAAATACTAAACGCTCCTAAGAAACCCCTCCCACCATCCACCACAGAGAACTACAACAAAACAATCACCATCCCATACATCAAAGGCACATCCGAAAAGATTTCAAGAATTCTCAATAAACATAAACTATGCACTACATTCAGACCATGTAGCAAATTAGCTACCCTTATCCACTCACCCAAGGACAGCATTCCCCCTTTATCACATCCAGGAGTCTACCAAGTACCCTGCTCATGTAATCAAGCCTACTACGGTCAAACAGGAAGAACTGTGAACATCCGCATCAACGAACACAAAAGATACGTCTGGAATTATCATTATGGCAAGTCGGGCCTAGCAGACCATGCTCTGGATACCCCTGCACACAGGATCAACTGGAAAAACACAAAAGTACTACACAGAAACCCATATAAATCAGAGTGATTGTTCTTAGAGGCAACAGAAGCCCTGAAACACACTCCAAATCTCAACAAATATGGCTGTATTAACTTGCCTAAGATCTGGGAGACAGTCATCCTAAGAAAAAACTAGTATGCTTTTTTTTTTTTTTTTCAGATAGAGGGCCCCAAAATATCAAGACTCTAGTCTTTGTGTTGCTGCTGCAATTTTGTTTAACCAGTCTGCTGATTACACCATGTTGTCATAGTCTCGCATATTGTAACAATACTGTGTTTTTGTGCTCTGAAGATGCTGGTTATAACACCAGCGAAATATCAGCAATAAGTTAATAAATTAATTATTTACTTAGTTTCTGTGTTCTAATATATACCGTAAAAAAAATAAACAACAAGAAAACACTGCTGTTATCAACCCATTTCTGTATCCTAGTTCTCACTAATCTCTCCAATACCTTAACCACAACTCCAGATATACAGATTGGCTTATAATTTGTAGCCACAGCCTTATCAACCCAATGCAGTGGAACAATTTTACTTTCTTTCCACTGACCAACCAGCATGTCAACTTGCTATGAGTTATCATTTTTTGTTGTTTATTTAATAAATCTGGTCACTCTACCTATCTTAAAGTTGAACTGAATTTATACAGTATTAATATACTACTCAACAAATAAACTTTCTAGAATTCCATGAACAATAAACGTCTTTCTATATACTTATATAGAAGATAAATAAACTTAAAGCATTGACTTTTCAGTTATAAAAACTACTACTACGTTCAATCACAGAAGAAGAAAAATTATGCTAAATATAAATATTTTTTTCTTAGCTTTTAAAGTTGATACAGGATTTCTTAATACATTTAATCCCTCACAAATAAGTTTGTAAAGTTAGAACAAGTCAAAATAAAAACCAGCAAACAATGAAAATCATAAATGATAATAGAGTTTTGTGAAATTTAAATTATTATATAATCTGGTATGGATATTTAGACATTGATCACCAATGTTGTTGTTTAGAGGAGAAAACAAGTCTAGAAATAATAATTAACTACCTTTATATTATTAGTCCAGTATTTTGCCTTTATCAGACCAATATCTTCATGAGCACAAAGATATGTACTCAATGTGTGCACAAAGGCACACCAAGTAGGCAAGCAAACAAAAATTACGTGTAAGACAGGAAAGATCCTACAGTCACAAAGTGCATTCTATGGCTGCAGTGATGGCATCTTGTACATCCTGTTGAAGGTCTCAAGGTTAATGTTATCACCAGATTTTGGTAAGGATGAGGTAATCTATTCTCCATCTATTTGATGGAGAATACTGTAGTGCTGCTTTTAATGATCTCATATTAGAAGAAATATAAAGGCAAAATATTTGATCTAATTCTTTCATAACTAATAGTAAATTAACATGTCTAAATTAAAATATTTAAATTAACATGTTCAATTAAAATTTAAATTAACACTGATCTGAACATCTGGAAAAGAAAACGAAATCATCCAACAGAGATTTACTGTAGTCATGAGGCTATAATAGGCCTAAATCACTGAAATGCATGATGATGATGAAATTAATGTTTCTTTAAGAGTCTGTAACTCAGCATTTAAGAATGATACTCTTTGGCTGGAAAAGTATAGATTGAAATACCCAGTGAGCAAAAAAAATGGCCTTTATAAGTTGGCCTGGTTGACTGAGTGGTTAGCATATCTATTCTCCAGCCAAAAGGCTGCAAGTTCAAATCCCACTGTGGGCGTGGATGTTTGTGATTGTCTGTGAAAATACTAGTGGTGATGACGGGCAGTAGATGGCATTGGTATAGATGATGATGGTAGTTGTGGTTCGTTATAGTTGGTGAATTGTGAGTGGAAGAGATGGAGAGTTGTAGAGTAGGTGCCTTCCCTCGATGAGTCTTTGGACTCCTTGGAGGTGTCACGTAACAATAATAATAATAGTTTTACAACTAAAGGCACATTTAAATGGCATCATACAAGAGGTGAAAGGGTTTTTATTTTTATTTATTTTTTTTTTTTTATTGCCCAGAAACTTGGGTTTCTCATCCTGGTTTGCAGGAGGAGAAACACCCAGCTTGTCACTCAGTTTGCACAAATCGGAGAACGTGCAAAATTGACAGAAGAGCAGATTAAGCAGACAGGATTAAATGCCCAGTCATAGCTTTAGTAAGAGTTTTTATGAAACTTTGCTAAAGACTATTGAGATTAACATACTGAGGAGAAGATGAGATTTTCCTTGTGAAATTTGTAAGTTTTTCAACTTCTTGATATGTAAAATAAATGCTAGATTTCAAGCAAATAAACTTAAATTCTTCCCAAAAATCAGCATGTTTGATGACACCAGCTGGAATTCTGAGCGAGTATCATGGTAGTTAACCTGACATACCCATCTCTCTTTACTGTAAAAATGTTATAACATTGCTGCTGTTGCATGTGCAAGATTATAATATATTAAGTCTATCTCTCTCTCTCTCTCTCTCTCTCTGTGGATTTATCATTATTATAACAGGGCAAGATTTCAATGATATAATATTAATGGACTTATCAATATAATAATAATTATTATTATATTAACATCTGACCTTCATGGAGCCAAAGGATTCATCATGGGATGTTCATACTCTCTCATGCAAAAATATCATCACTCCCATTCATAGTTTCTGCACTCATCACGCTCTCAGGCAATGCATTCCACTAACCAATCACTCTTCATGAAAAGAACCTGCTCCTTACTCCCCAGTTCACACCCACCTTATACAGCTTAAAAGGATGGCATCCTGTTCTACCCTTGTCTCCCCTCTACTCTATGAAAAATTTTGTCTACATTAATCTGGTAACAGCCCCTCATTTATGTTTATGTCTCAATCATATCCCCTTCTCCTTCTATTCACAAGGCTCTGCAACTTACATTTCCTCACTCTCTCCTCATATCTGACATTCCATCAACCTGACACTGACTTAGTAAACCTTCTCTGGATCCTCTACTACATACTCATCCCCCTGAAAACCAGGGACCAAATCTATTCACAGTAGTCTATGTGTGGTCTGATCAAAGCCTTATACAGAGTGCCCCATAAGTCATGAAGGGTTTAAACATTTAATAAATTTTTTTATTTATTAATTATTTTTATTCTTTTTTTGTTATAATGAAATAATGCAGAACCTGGAGATTTTTTTAATAATCAAAAGTCATTCACAATTTAAACCCCTTTGTGACTTATGGGTAGGCTGCCCATACATACAGTTTTGAATAGGACAGTACCATTTTTTTCATATTTCCCGGCCGTCCCGTAGTTTTAATAAAAAAGTCAATTTTATCCCATTTTAATAAAAACTAAATAAATATACTTTAATATTGGTCAATCATAAATTATTATTCATAACCTATAATCAGATTTTAATAAAACAAAAAAAAGCATTACAGTCAGTTTAGATCAAACAAAAAATACATGAAACTTTTTCCTATTGTTGTGTGGTACTTTTTCCCAAATTGTGGTGTTCAAGACAAAATTATACTTTGTTTCCTTACCTGGTGAAACATCCGACCTACAGTGTGCTATGTTGAAGGAAGTAAGTGACAAATTTGCCTTACAAAACAAAATTGTTGCTTTGGGTGTAGATAACACAAACACCAATTTTGGTGGTTGCAAAAGACTTGGCAGAAATAATGTGTGGCAAAAACTTGAAGTTGAACTGATGAGGCAGATTATCAGTATTGGTTACGGGGCACAGATTATACACAATTGTCTCCAGTGTGCTGTCAACTGTTTATCAATTGATATTAAATGTTTTGCAGTGAAAGTATACAAATACTTCAATATATATACACGCAGTCAGAACTGAAAAACTTTTGTGACTTTGCAGGAAACAATTACACTAAATTCTTAGAGCATGGAAATACAAAATTTCAGTCCTTGGGTCCATCAATTGATAGAATTTTAAGCATGTTTGATGGGCTTCATTCTTATTTTCTTTCTTAAAAAAAAATGTCCTGTTGTGTTTCGAAAATTGTTTGAAGATCCCTGTTTGAAATTGTGGTTGTCATTTGCAAGAGATCAAGTGTCTAAGTTCCAAACATACATTAGCTTATTTGAAAAAGATAATATTTTGCTACAGAAGTAGCCATGAACACTGAAAATCTTGTAAACAATTTAGACTCCAGAAAAAGTGAAGTGTTTGTAACTACTGATGTCAAAAAACAACTGAAAATGTTAGTAGATTCAGGAGAAATTAATGAGGCTATGTTTTTAGAGGTAGTTGAGAATTTTTATAAAACCAGCTTAAAATATGTCAACAAGTGGAAGTGCAGTTTAGGAAACACTGAGAAGTTCATGTGGGTACTTCTAAGGAAGACACCTGAATGGAAAGAAATACAGGACAACCTGAACAAGGAACTCATTGCACCCACAGGAACAGAAGAAACTCGTGTATTCGATCAGTGGACCCTAATAAAATCTATAATTGTGAGGCAGTTGGATAATGGAATAAAGAAAACATTCCTGTATCTGATGGGTACAGATTTTTCTGAAATGGGCGAAAAACGCCTAGACTTTCAAGACTTCTATAATATTGTAGTTTATTCTTTGTCTTCCAGGAAGCACAGCACCAGTTGAGAGAATATTTTCTGTTATGAACAGCATGTGGTCACAGGCGAAATCTAGATTAGGTGTTGAGACAATGAGGACTATGTTAGTTGTATGACAAAATTGTGTCATGGAGTGTGAGAAGTTTTATGATAAGGTATTGAAAGACCAAAATTTGCTGCATAAGATCACTTCATCGGAGAAATATTCATGATATGATGGTGTGAAATACAGTCCCCCTCTACGTCTACCTAAATTTTTGTATGGGTTCTGTCACTGAAGAATAATAGTAAGTTCAATATGTCATCATCATCATCATCATCAAATTCCTGCCATGTACCCTCAAGGGGTGTACAGGATATGACAGTACTACATGAAAAAATTACATCATTACTAACTTCCTATCTACAATTTTCCTCCAAATCAGTCTGTTACTTGTCAAGACTCCAACATTATCAGATCTTATATTTCTATCGTCTAAGGCACTTTGTACCGTATCAATCCACCTATATCTTGGTCTTCCTCTGGGTCGTTTTCCTGCCAACCTGGCAGAGAACACTTGTTTTGCTAATCTTTCCTCTCCCATTCTATTTAAGTGACCATACCATCTGAGATTAGCTCTGCTAACGCATTCCTGGATGCTGACAATGTCAAGTTCTTTCCTAATATCCTCATTTTTAATATGATATTGCCATTGATTCCATCTGTTCACGCCTCTAATCTTTCTCAGGACTCTCATATCTGCGGTCTCTAGTCTTTGGTCAAGTGTTTTACTTCTGACCCAGCTCTCAGATCCATAAGTTAAAATTGGTTTGAACACAGTCTTGTATACAGCTAATTTAGTGTTCCGACTAATTTCTTTCTTATTCCATATGAATTTATTCAATTGACTTCCCACGATACCAGCCCTGCTGATTCTGCCGTCCATTTCCATATTTAGTTTACCATCTTCAGTAAAAATTGTGCCTAAGTAGCTGAAATGTTTTACTTGTTCCACAGGTTCTCCATTCACAACACAGTTGACATTTTCAATGATTCTGCCTATTTTCATTGTCTTTGTCTTTTTATTGCTGACCTTCATACCATATCTATTACAACAGCTATTCAATTTAGTCAGAGAATCTTGCAGACTTGTAGCGGATTTATTTAGAAGTATAACATCATCCGCATAAAGCAAAGAGCTGACATTAACATCTCCAATTTTGATGTCAGGTTTAATACCACATTCCTTCATAATGTGATCCATATAGATAATGAATAACAGGGGGGATAATGTACATCCTTGTCTCACACCAGATTTAACATTAAACCATCTTTCTGTACTTCCTTCAATTCTAACTGCTGACTGACAACTCAAATAAAGACTAAGTATTGCTTGATATAATGCCCCATTGACACCATATAACTGCAGCGTATTGAATAGCTTCTCTCTTGGCACCTTGTCATATGCCTTTTCCAAATCGACAAAACTTAAATACAGATCTTTGTTCTATTCCCATGCTTTCTCGACTATTTGTCGTAAAGTGAAGATCTGATCCTGACAGCCTCTATTTGGCCTGAATCCAGCTTGTTCTTCACCAAGCTTTTCTTCCACAATTCTTCTCAACCGTTTCTCAAGTATACTTGCATAGATCTTGCCAGGAACACTCAGTAGGGAAATACCTCTGTAATTCTCACATTCAGTTTTATTTCCCTTTTTATATATGGGTACTATGAGAGCTCTACTCCAATCATTGGGAATTCGTCCCTCTGTCCAGGCTTTCTGAACTATGCAGTGCAGCCACTGTAAGATTCTTATACCACCATACTTCAGCATTTCTGGTCGAATATCATCTACTCCTGCTGCCTTTCCACATTTCAAGCCTTTGATGGCTTTTTCTACTTCAAGTATGGATATGTATTCCTGACTGCATGCCTGGTCAGTGTTTTTTATCACTGTGCTGTCATCACTGCTTGTTTCATTTAGCAGTTTTTCAAAGTAATTACTCCATATTTCAAGGATATCTTTTTCTCCTGTTTTCATTTCACCTTTATCATCTCTAATTCCTTTTACAGCACTCTTTCCTCCATTCCTAAGCTTCTTCAACAACCTCCAGAATATTTTGCCACCTTCTTGATATTTATTTTCTATATTCTTGCCAAAGTCCTCCCATGACTTTTGTTTAGCTAGTTTTACACACTGTTTAGCTTTCTTACATTTGTCTCTGTATTCTGTAAGAGTAACAGCTGCCTTATTTGCCAGGAACTTTTGATATGCTTTCTTCTTTTCCTTCACTGCCTCTTTAACTTCCTGTGTCCACCAGGGAGTTCTGATTTTTTTTATCCTTGCACACAACCTCACCACATGCCTCTCTGGCAGAATCAATCAATGTTTCCTTCAGAGTTTGCCACTGAATCTCCAAGGTTTGATTCCTGTTCTCAAACTCTTTCATTTTCTTTTCAATAATATTTCTGTATTTTAGTCTACAGTTCACATCTGAGAGCTGCTCAACTTTTATTCGCTTTAAAACTTTCTTACATGTTATTCTTTTCAATATGAAATTCAATTTTATCCTGCTCAAGACTAAATAGTGATCACTTCCAATTTCAAATCCTCTGTACACTCTGGTGTCCTGCACCAGGGAGAAAACATCACTATCAACAATAACATAGTCAATGAGACTTTTCTTATTCCTAGCCTCTTCTCTCCATGTGAATTTGTGCACATTTTTATGTTGGAACATGGTGTTAGTAATAACCAGTCCATGTCCTGAGCAGAAATCCAACAGATATTTGCCATTATTATTAGCTTTGCTCTTTTCTCCAAATTTTCCCAAAATATTTTTGTATGTCTCACAATCATTTCCTACTCTACTATTTAGATCCCCAACAAGGACCAACTTTTCCTTTTTCATTGTGTCAGTTGCTTTTTCTAAAGCCTCAAAAAATTCCTCCACTTCTACCTTAGTAGAACCTTCTGTGGGACCATAGGCACAAATAAGTCTCATTGTCCAGTTCCCCATTCTCATATTTGCCCACATTACTCTACTTGAGACTGACTGCCATTCAAGAAGATTAGCCTCGTATTTTGTGTTGAATACTATGGCTACTCCTTCTTTTCCTTGATTGTCATTGCCTGAATATAACATTTTGTATTTATTGCTCAGAAAGATCTCACCAGTTTTGGTCTTTTTTGTTTCAGTCACCCCTATTATGTCGATCTGGTACTTATCTAATTCCTCAGCTAGCTCCATTTCTTTGCCATTCAGGCTTCTTACATTGATAGTACCGATCTTTAACTCTGGTGATGTTGAGTTGGGGTTTGTTTTCAGATTTGTTCCAGTAGCTGACTTTTCGCTGTTCGCCCTGGTTCCCTGGCGAAAACAACGGGGGCCTTGTTTAACCGGGCGACGCCCCAGCCGGCATGAAATTTTGTCATGTTGTGCCATCATTTTTTATTTTGGTTTAACCAATAAGAATACAATTTGGTCGGCTAAATCCCAAATTGCCAGCCCATCCTCGTTCGTTCAGTATCAAAGTAGATACCCAACAGGGTGCACCACGAGAAGGTGAGGATTGGACATTAGGTCAGAAGCCCTGGTCGGTTCTCCGCATTCCTTTAAAGGCTATGTGGAGGTCTCCTCTCAGTTATACAGCTTTGACCCTTAAGCACCCCAGTTCAATATGTTTATGTAATAAAACTTTTTATTATCGTCTTACCTTTTCATGAATACAGAATGAATACATAACCCCCCCCCCCCGTCCCATTTTTCTCTCAAGGAAATATGGTCAGCGTACTTATGGGCCATCCCGAAGTTTGTGTTAATGGCAGTGTAAAATAGGTGATCCATAAGTCACAAAAGGGTTTAAAATGTGAATGACTTTTCTGATTATTAAAAAAATCTCCAGGTTGTGTATTTCATTATAACAAAAAAAAAAAAAAGAATAAAAATAATTAATAAATAAATAAACTTATTAAATGTTTAAAACCCTTCATGACTATGGGCCACCCTACAAGGAAACCATAACCTTTTTGCTTTGGCAAGTCAATATCCTCCTCATTATTGCAATAATCCATTGTGATGTTCTTACAATTTGAGCAATATGACCTCTAAACTTCAAATCTCTGTCATTCCCAGATCTCTCATCTTTTTCACCTTCAAAATGCTTTCATCTTGCCTATCAAATTTCAAGATCTTGCCATTCACAACATTAAACTGACAAGTTCACTCACTAGTCTATTGAGATCTGCTTGCAAGGCCACATCTACTCCACTTCTCATAGTTCTTCCCAACTTTGCATCACTGGCAAACAGCAGCATATCTCCAGATAAGTCATTCCCAATGTCATTAATATACAAGTTAAACAATAATAGTCACAAAACATATCCCTGCAAAACTCCACTAGTGACCTTCCTCTTTTGGAATATCACTCCTTCATACACAACCTGCTGATAATTGACAGCCAATTAGTTCTCTAACTTACTACTTTGTTATCTAATCCCATCTGTTTCAATTTAGCTACCAGCTTATAATGTGGTAGTCTATCAAAGGCCTTTGAAAAAGTCAAGTATACCACTGTATATGCATCTCCTTTATCCAGTGAATATGTCACCTTGTTTTACTATGTAAGCAGATTGCTAAAGCAGGACCTCTCCCTAAGAAACATTTCCTGATCATCATAAAGCATACTACTATTGCTGGCCTGGTTGGCTGAGTGGTTAGCGTGTCAACTCTCCAGGAAAAAAGCTGTGGGTTCAAATTCCGCCATGGGCATGGATGTTTGTGACTGCCTGTGAAAATATTAGTGGTGGTGCTGGTGGGTGGAGGTAGATGGCATTGGTGTAGTTGCGATTCGTTGTAATTAGTGGATCGGGTGGTGGAGACAGAGAGCTGTAGAGCAGGAGCCCTTCCTCAATGAGTCCTTGGACTCCCTGGAGGCCATCATCATCATCAAATTCCTGATATAACCCTAAAGGGGGTGTACAGGATAAGATACTACTACATGAAAAATTATATCATTATTAACTTCTTATCTACAATTTTCCTCCAAATCAGTCTGTTACTCCAACATTATCAGATCTTATATTCTTAACTTAAATAAAAGAGCCAATAGGCTTCACTTAATCTTATAATCTTATATTTCTATCGTCTAAGGCACTTTTTACTGTATCAATCCACCTATATCTTGGCCTTCCTCTGGGCCTTTTTCCTGCCAACTTGGAAGAGAACACTTGTTTTGATAATCTTTCCTCTCGCATTCTGTTTAAGTGACCATACTACCTGAGATTAGCTCTGCTAATGCATTCCTGGATGCTGAGAATGTCAAGCACTTTCCTAATATCCTCGTTTTTAATGTGATATTGCCATTGATGCCATTCATGCCCCTAATCCTTCTCAGGACTCTTATATCTGCAGTCTCTAGTCTTTGGTCAAGTGTTTTATTTCTAACCCAGCTCTCAGATCCATAAGTTAAAATTGACTTGAATACTGTCTTGTACAGCTAATTTAGTGTTCTGACTAATTTCTCTCTTATTCCATATAAATTTATTCACTTGACTTCCCACCATACCAGCTTTGTTGATTCTGTTGTCAATTTCCATATTTAATTTACCATCTTCATTAAAAATCATACCTAAGTTGCTGAAATGCTTTACTTGTTCTATAGGTTCTCCATTCACAATGCAGTTGATATTTACAATACTTCTACTTATTTTCAAAGTCTTTGTCTTTTTAATGCTGACCTTCATACTATATCTATTACAACAGTTATTCACTTTAGTCAGGGAATCTTGCAGACTTGTAGAGGATTTATTTAGAAGTATAACATCACCCACATAAAGCAAAGAGCTGAGATTAACATCCCCAATTTTGATATCAGGTTTAATACCACTTCCCTTCATAATGTGATCCATATAGATAAAGAATAACAGAGGGATAATGTACATCCTTGTCTGACACCAGATTTCACTCTAAACCACCTTCCTGTACTTCTTTCAATTCTAACTGTTGACTTACAATTCAAATAAAGACTAAGTATTGGTTGATATAATGCCCCATTGACACCATATAACTGTAGCATTTAGAATAGCTTTTCTCTTGGCACCTTGTCATATGCCTTTTGCAGATCTAGAAAAACTTAAATACAGATCTTTGTTATATTCTCATGATTTCTCAACTATCTGTCATAAAGTGAAGATCTGATCCTGACAGCCTCTATTTGGCCTGAATCCAGCTTGTTCTTCACCATGCTTCTCTTCCACAATCCTTCTCAACAGTTTCTCAATTATACTTGCATATATCTTACCAGGAACACTCAGTAGAGAAATACCTCTGTAAATATCACATTCAGTTTTATTTCCCTTTTTTATATATGGGTACTATGAGAGCTCTACTGCAATCATCTGGAATTTGTCACTCTGTCCAAGCCTTCTGAACTATGCAGTGAAGCCACTGTAAGACATTTAGACTTCCATACTTGAGCATTTCTGGTCGAATATTATCTACTCCTTTCTACATTTCAACTTTTGATGGCTTTTTCTACTTCAAGTATGGATACGTACTCCTGACTGCATGCTTGGTCATGTTTTTTACCACTGCGCTGTCAACACTGCTTGTTTCATTTAGCAATTTTTCGAAGTAATTACTCCATACTTCAAGGATATCTTTTTCTTCTGTTTTCATGTCACCCTTATCATGTCTAATTCCTTTTACAGCATTTATCTTTCCTCCATTTCTGAGTTTCTTTAACAAGCACCAGAATATCTTGCCGCCACCTTGATATTTATTTTCTATGTTCTTGAATATACCATGACTTTTGTTTCGCTAGTTTTACACAGTGTTTAGCTTTCTTACATTTGTTTCTGTATTCTCTAAGAGCACAAGCTGACTTCTTTGCCAGGAACTTTTCCTATGCCTTCTTCTTTTCTTTCACTGCCTCTTTAACTTCCTGTGTCCACCATGGAGTTCTCATTTTTTTATCCTCACACACAACCTAACCACATGCCTCTCTGACTGAATCAATCACTGTTTTCTTCAGGCCTTGCCACTGAATCTTCAAGGTTTGATTCCTGTTCTCAAACTCTTTCATTTTTTTCTTGAATAATGTTTGTGTATTTCAGTCTACAGTTCACACCTGAGAGCTGCTCAACTTTTAATCGCTTTAAAACTTTCTTATATGTTCTTCTTTTCAATATGAAATTCAATTTTATCCTGCTCAAGACTAAATGGTGATCACTTCCAATTTCAAATCCTCTGTACACTCATGTTCTGCACCAGGGAGAAAATATCACTATCAACAATAACATAGTCAATGAGACTTTCTTATTCCTTGCCTCTTCTCTCCATGTGAATTTGTGCACATTTTTATGCCGGAACATTGTGTTAGTAATAACCAGTCCATGGCCTGGGCAGAAATCCAACAGGTATTTGTCATTATTATTAGCTTTGCTCTTTTCTCCAAATTTTCCCAAAATATTTTTATATGTCTGACAATCATTTCCTACTCTGCTATTTAGATCTCCAACAAGGACCACACTTTTCCTTTTTCATTGTGTCAGTTGCTTTCTGTAAAGCCTCAAAAAATTCCTCAACTTCTACCTTAGTAGAGTTGGAGGAATTTGTGCCTATGGTCCCTTCTGTGGGACCATAGGCACAAATAACTAACTGTCCAGTTTTCCTTTCTCATTTTTACCCACATCACTACTTGAGACTGCCTGTCATTCAAGAAGATTAGCCTCATATTCGGTGTTGAATACTATGGCTACTCC
Source organism: Typopeltis vanoorti (assembly GCF_054136105.1). Classification (NCBI taxonomy): domain Eukaryota; kingdom Metazoa; phylum Arthropoda; class Arachnida; order Uropygi; family Thelyphonidae; genus Typopeltis; species Typopeltis vanoorti. Next base: position 46,186,127 of record NC_143568.1, read on the forward strand.
TTCTTTTCCATGATTGTCATTGCCTTAATATAACCTTTTGTATTTATTGCTCAGAAAGATCTCACCAGTTTTTGCCTTTTTTTGTTTCAGTCAACCCTATCAGTCGATCTGGTACTTATCCAGTCCATCAGCTAGCTCCATTTCTTTGCCATTCAGGGTTCTTATGTTGATAGTACTGATCTTCGACTCTGGTGATGTTGAGTTGGGATGAGTTTTAGGATTTGTTCCAGTAGCTGACTTTTCAGTGTCACTGGCGAAAACAATGGGGGCCTTGTTTAACTGGGCGACGCCTCAGCTGGCATGAAATTCTGTCATGTTGTACCATCATTTTTTTTATTTTGGTTTAAGCCAATAAGAATACAATTATTTGGTCGGCTAAATCCCAAATTGCCAGCCCATCCTTGATCATTCAGTATCCGGCAGATACTTAACAGGGTGCACCAGGAGAAGGTGAGGATCGGACATTAGGTCAGAAGCCATGATCGGTTCTCCATGTTCCTTTAAAGGTTATGTGGAGGTCTCCTCTCAGTTATATAGCTTTAATCCTTAAGCATCCCCCCCTCCCCTCCCTGGAGGTGCCATGTAATAATGATAATTATTATTATCAACCCATTTCTGAATCCTAGTCCTCATCAACTTCTCTAACACCTTAACAATAACTCCAGGCACACAGATTAGCCTATAATTTGTAGCCTCAGCCTTATCCACCTGCTCTTATGAAGTGGAACAATTTTTCCAAACTTCCATTATTTTAGGATTCACCCTGTTGCAAAACTCATGTTAAGAAGGTGTGCCAAAGGTACCATTAATTCCCTAGTGCATAGATGGCAAACCTATGGCACGTTGGCAGAGGTGGCACGTCCGAGAATTTTGCTGGCATGTCAATGATTTACAGGTGATATCCTTTTATACGTTAAGGGGATAATAAATCCCTCATTATTTTCAAGCCGGATATGAAACTCGGAGATCGAAATCTAAGCATTTCGTGCCGAAGAATTATCGGCGAGTCCAAGCATAAGTCATCACTTGGGTAGTTCAACACTAGGGCAAACTCGTGTCAAAGGTGGAGCAAGCTTCGTCACTATCCTTAATATTTTTTAATATTTTAAAACGCAGCTCCTAAGAGATGTATTACTGTTTTACATTATGAGGAGAGGTCACTACCCAGACCAGTTTTGACCTTTATTGAGGTCTCATCAGTGAGTAGGTAGACCTGGAATACCAAGGTTTAAGTTAACTGAACTTACATATACCCCTACTAACGAATTGCCAGACCGGTGTACTCATATATTGTTATTACTACAATAAAGGGCCAAGAGGCTATTTTTCCGGCGGCGTAAATTAAGCTAAGAGGATAATAAATCCCTTGTTATTTTCAAGCCGGATACGAAACTCGGAGATCGAAATCTAAGAGTTTCATGCCGAAGAACTATCAGCGAGTCCAAGCGTAAGTCATCACTTGGGTAGTACAACACTAGGGCAACTCATGTCAAAGTACCATCTTTATCGTAATAATAGCAATATATGGGTACACCGGTCTGGTAATTCGTTAGTAGAGGTATACGTAAGTTTGGTTCACTTAAACCTTGGTATTCCAGGTCTACCTACTCACTGATGAGACCTCAATAAAGGTTGAAACCTGTCTGGGTAGTGAACTCTCCTCATAGTGTAAAACAGTAATACATCTCCTAGGAGCTGCGTTTTACATTATGAGAAAATATTAAGGATAGTGACGGAGCTTGCTCCACCTTTGACACGAGTTGCCCTAGTGTTGTACTACCCAAGTGATGACTTACGCTTGGACTCGCCGATAGTTCTTAGACATGAAACTCTTAGATTTCGATCTCCGAGTTTCGTATCCGGCTTGAAAATAATGAGGGATTTATTATCCCCTTAACTTAATTTATGCTGCCAGAAAAATAGTCTCTTGGCGCTTTATCATATCCTTTTATACGCTTATAAATTATTCATCCTTTTTTTAATTGTTACAATACGTACAAGTTAAATTTCGTTTTACACGAGACAGCAGCTATGAAGACAAGTGCATATGGTTGGTGAAATTGCAACCCAAAGACAAAGATCGTGCGAACCAAAGACGAAAGCAACTGACAATTCTTGAGTTGAAATGCTAATTCTCTTCAACTGAATTCCACAACATCTGAAACTGTCATAACAACATTCACTATATATTTCATAGTTTATTCACGAAGGGGTGTCGTTTATCGTTCCGATGGAACTTCTCATTACCAGCGGGCTCAACTTACACAAAGTTTCAACCCTTGGTTAAATTTTGTTGCTGGTTATTTGAGCTGGCAGACAAACTCACATGCATTATATGGCATGTTTCAATTCATGGTAGAATTTTATTTGAAGTCAGCCTTTATGATCTGTCATAATGACATTAAGAATTTTAAATGCAATAAAACAAACACTTATTTCATGTAATTGAAAAATTGGACAATAGTTTTTAGTTAGATACTGTGTTTCCGATGCAACATATGGTTTTTGCTTGAGTCTATATAGCATAGTTTCTGTGAGAGGGGACATGTGATTCATTAGTTAGCGCTGTTTTTATTCCAGCTGTCTGTAATTGCACTATTTGTGAGAAATATATTGCACAGACTGCAAAAGCCGCTGTACCTTATTCTGTACCAGGGATACAATAAAACTACTTGTTTTTCTTGCATCTGCAGTATAATGGCTGTTGGGGAGGGGTTGCTAACAGCGAGGAGTGAGTTACTATGGCTCGACATGACCATGTTCAAACATTAAATTATATATTTAGTTTAATCCTTTATCCAAGTGTAAGCAAACAAATTTTGCGCCTGACGTATCTTCATCACTGAGGCAACTCGTGGTAAAGGTGAACCAAGCTCTCATCACTCCTTGTCTTAGTATCTCCCATAATGCAAAGCACATCTCCTTGAGGAACTATATAATGCTATGCATTAAGGGAAGGGCCATTACCCAGACCGGTTTCGACATTTATTGAGATCTCTTCGATGGGAGCCAAACCCAGAGCTCATATCAAGGTTGAAGTAATGCAGAAGCCATATTTTCCTTTACTAGTTGCCAAAAGGTGTCACATTTCCAACATCTTTCTCTAATCCAGAGTTATTTAATAATAAGGCATGAAAATATGCCTTCTGCATTACTTCAACCTTGGTATCACCTCTGGGTCTAGCTCCCACTGAAGAGATCTCAATAAATGTCGAAACCGGTCTGGGTAGTGACCCCTAACATTATGCATAGCATTATACATGTCAGCAAGGAGATGTGCTTTGCATAATGGGATACTAAGGCAAGTGATGTGAAGTCAGTCTACCTTTGCCACGAGTTGTCTCAGTCCTGAAGATACTTCAGGCACAAACTTTGTTTGCTTACACTTGGATAAAGGATTAAATTAAATATGTGGGTGGTCTGAAAAGTTCTCGGCCTACCATAAATGGCAACACTATCGGCAGGATGTTTTTTTTTCTTCTAAGTTGGTACATCTGTCATATAAACATCCATGTGAAAATGAGAGTCATTCTATCAAGCAGTTTGTTTTATACAGCTGTCTGAAGCAAAAGTGTTGTCTGTATCCCTTGAAATGGATAAAATTGAGTATCGTACAGTTATAAAATTCTTTATAAAAGAAGGTTTAACGGCAAAAGAAATTCATTCGAAGTTCATAAAAGTTTATGGGCACTCTTCTTCTTCGTTTTCGACAATTAAGAAATGTGCTGCGGAGTTTAAACGTGGCCGTACTAGCCTTGAAGATAATCCACGTGAAGGACATCAAAAAGTGTAACAACACCAGAAATCATTGATCAAGTGCACAGTATGATATTAGATGACCCAGAGAGTCAAAGTGCATGAAATTACAGAGACTATAGGCATTTCAAAAGAACGCGTAGGATATATTTTGCATGAAGAATTGCAAATGAAAAAGCGTTGTGCAAGATGAGTGCCGTGTTTGCTCACAGCAGATCAAAAACGCAATCGCATTAAAATCTCTGAACAGTGCTTGGAGCGTTTTAACAAGAATAAAACTGATTTTGTGCTTCGATGTTTTATTATGGATGAGACTTGGATTCACCCTTACGCACCAGAATCCAAACAGCAGTCAAAACAGTGGACAGAAGCCGGTTGTTCAATGCCAAAGACAACAAAGTTGGTTCCATCAGCAGGAAAGGTCATGACATTGGTGTTTTGGGATGCTAAAGGCATTTTGTTTATTAATTATCTTGAAAAGGGTAACACAATAACAAAAACAAATTTCACATTTGACGTCCGTAGACGCCGTATGGTCAATGCCGTAACTCACATAGTTTTGACAATGATGTCTTCAGCAAGAATAAGTGGTAGGGTCGCAGATTCCCTTTCCATACAAAGTTTGTAAGACAATCACAAACATCTATGCCCACGGTGGGATTTGAACCCGCAGCCTCTTGGCTGAAGAGCGGACACACTAACCACTCAGCCAACGAGGCCAGCAAAATAACTGGAGAATATTAGTTCGATCTTTTAACCAGACTAGACGAAAAAAATTCGTGAGAAAAGACCGTGTTTGCAGAAGAAAAAAATCATCTTTCATCAGGACAAAACAAAGGTGTTTTGGCAATGGGAAAATTAAAGGATCTGCACTATGAATTGTTGGAGCATCCACCCTATTCCCCAGATCTGACTCCCTTTGATTTCTATCTCTTCTCAAAACTAAAACTCTTCCTCGCTAGTCAGTGGTTTTCTTTGATCAAGAGGTGATTGCAGCTGTAGAGGGGTATTTTGCAGATCTTACTGAGAACTACTACGGGATGGGATAATGGCGCTGGAGCATCGCTAGAATAAATGTATTAGTCTTCTGGAAGATTATGTTGAAAAATAAAAATAATTTCAAAATTATAAATTCGTTTTTTCATTGTTAGGCCGAGAGCTTTTCAGATGACATGTATATAATTTACAGTCTAACCAAGTGAATAAACTTCCAATATCTTTCTCTAATCCAGAGTAATTTAATAAAAAGTGTGACACCTTTTGGCAACTGGTATAGGAAAATATGACTTCTGCATTACTTCAATCTTAGTATCACCTCTGGCTCCCACTGAAGAGACCTGAAAAAACATCGAAACTGGTCTGGGTAGTGACCCTTCCCATTATGCATAGCATTATACATGTTCACAAGGAGATGTGTTTTGCATTATGGGATACTAAGGCAAGTGATGTGAAGTCAGTCCACCCTTGCAACGAGTTGCCACATTCCTAAAGATACTTCAGGCGCAAACTTTGTTTGCTTACACTCAGTGGCAACTCGTGGCTTGAAATCGTGGTGCTGCTGAAACTTTCGAAATATACATACACACTGTGAGTACAGTGTATACATGTTTGGATAAAATATCAAAATTATGGTAAAAATTTAAAAAAAAATTAAACATGAAACAATATTGTTTATTGTCGATAAAATTATACAGTTTGGTATAATTCAAAATTACTTAAAAATAAAATATATTCTTGTTTTGTTTCATGAAAAAATATTGTTTATTATCGATAAAATTATACAGTTTAGCATAATTCAAAATTAGTTAAAAATAGAATCCATTATCATAACTCCAATAATGTTCTAAAATAAAAACTATAACAAATGTTATGTCTTTAATTGTAATGTCCAAATATTTAAAGAGACAGAGTAAACACGATACGCACTCCGAACACTCAACTACTGGCGCAAACTGCATATAAACAACAGTGGAACTGCGCGACGGACAGTGCCGCATTACTCTAATAGCTCGCATCTCACTATGATGTGCATATGCTTGCGCGCATATCAATAACACTGTGGTAAATACAGTGCTGCTAGCGTCCTTCAACTTCCTAAGTGCTACAAGATGGATTTTTATTATTTTTTTATACAAAATAAGAGAATTGTATAGGATTGTTGATGATAAAATTAAATATTACAAGCAAATATAAATAAATTAATAAATATTATATATCGAAAAAAATTGAGGATGCTGCAGTTCTGCAGTGCCTATGCACGAGCCGCCCCTGCTTACACTTGAATAAAGAATTACACTAAATATAATTTATAGTTTAACCAAGTGAAAAAAGTTCCAATGTTCAAACATTTTTTGTGTGTGAGATATATGCAAAACATCATATTGGAGGCTTAATGGATTGTATACAGCACTCAGAAAGGATTAAAAAATTTTAGGAAGTTTAACGCTTCCTTAGATTTGGGAAACGCTTATCACCAGAGGTCCCGCTTTACATTCCAGGCCACCTACAACTGCCCTTAGAGGGCACTCCACCTAGATAGGACTTTGGTGTCACCCATGTGGTTGGGCTTAGTATTGTGTGTTATTTGTTTTTGATGTTACATTACATTAGTTTTTTTGTAATCCCTGAAGATGTCTCATTTACTGAGACGAAATATATCGGAAGTATTAAATTCTGTTTTAATCCTTTCTGAGTGCTGTATACAATCCATTAAGCCTCCAATATGATGTCCTCACAGCACTTAAGCCTCTACACACGGAACATATATGCAAAATGTTTTAATGTCTTTTTTCATGAAGTAAAATCAGGGGTGCGAGTTATATGCAAGGACAAGTTATATTCGAGTAAATACGGTAAGCATTTCGCCGGCAAGTTGACATCCTTCTGCTGCTTCCCCAGCTCAGCTGACTTCTACAGTGAGTTACAATGTATAAATAATTTTCTCAATACTTTTTTTTTTTCAAATCAACATCATTAAAATCAATTTAATAATAGAATAATCAATTATAAATAATTATTATAAAATATTATAAATAAATATGTATATTATAAATTTATAAATTAATTAAGTTAGATTAATTTTCTATTAATTTTCTCCTATTAAAAACTGCCTGGCATGTCAGTAACTCGATTTGTAAATATTTGGCACACACCGCCACGTCAGCAATTGGATTTGTAAAGTTTTAGCACATGCACATAAAAAGGTTTGCCACCACTGCCCTGGTGCATTCCTTCAAGACACACAGCAATATACTGTGAGTTCCTACTGCCTTATTAACATAAAGTTTACTTAATTCCTAATGTGCCTCCTGCTAATTCACCATCAGCCCTCCTCCACCATACCTTCTACACTTCCCACTTCTCATGTTGCCTTCAACAAGGATGAAATACACTGATAAACTGCTCACTAAATACTTCAACTATATCCACTGCATCAGTTACCAATCTGCCAGTGTCATCAACTAGCATCATTCTTCCATATTATTTTTTTTTCCCACTTGCCACATATTAAAAATAACTTGCTAGGATTTTTCTTAGGTTGACAGGCTAATTTCTTCCCATAGTGCAATTCTGCTGTCTTTACCAACACATTCCTGGCCTGCTCTTTGTAATCTTCATGTAACTGATTATTATCAACATTCATCTTGTGTTGCCTCTACAATGCTTTCTCCTTCTTCCTGATTTCAAGCTTCATTCATCCATTTTACTCCTATCTTATTTCACCTTTGGAATACACTCAGGTATTGCTGCTGTTAAATAGCTCTTGATGAATGCCCAAGCACCATCTGTCTCCTTTTCACTCAACTCATCTTTCATGCTATAGCTCCCAGCTGTCTCCTAAGCTTTTCATAATCATCAGCCTTGTAGTTCCACATATACCCTTTCTTCAAAGATCTCATATCACTGGCTACAACCCAGGTGATCACTTCGTTGTAACCCTCACCAAACAGGGGAAGATTAAACACTCCATTCACAATCACACCCTGTGATGATATAACCAGAAAACTCTTAACCATTGTGCATCCTCTGTTACATACTGCCTAAGACTATTGTCTCTTAAGAACTCAAGAAATTCATTCTCCTTATTCCATGAAGCTACTTCTCCATTCCACTCAATATTGCTGTAATTGAAATTACACATAATGATCACCCTTTGCTTGCTCACTAAGCCAAGTTATCTATACATTTCTTGGTCTCCATCCTCTACATTCCCTGGCCTGCAGCAGCACCTAACCAAATATCTCATTCTATCAATCTCCACCTTACACCCCACTGCTTCACAACCAATGCCACCCCCCCCCTCTTGTATGGACATAATTCCTCAGCTATCAACAGCAGCACTCCCCTTCCCTTCTTGCCATTACTATCCTCGTGTAAAACATCATATCTTTCCATTTCTATTCCTGTAGATATTCTTATCCAACCATGTTTCCCTTATTCCAACAATTTTCAGGCAAATAAACTCAATCAATGCAACAATTACATCTTCCTTATTTCTAATACTCCTGGCATTCACAAATAAGCCGTTAAATTGAATGATATAATCACGTAATCACAAGAAAGATATTTATTTAACCAAATATTTCGGTCTGGAAATAGCAGACCATCGTCGGTGGTATTACAAGAACAGTTTAAAAAATATACAAGCTAGAATACTAACAATAGATCGTTGAAATTAGAACATGCCGCGTGATGTTATATCACTAAGTATGAAACGAAATATTTTGAAGTAGAAACATGATTGAATTTGCTATTAAAAAAAAAAAAAAAAAAAAAAAAAAAAAAATTAATGAGTAATCTTGATTAGGCTTTCCCATATTTTTGATATAGATATGCAGTCATTACGATTCAGGTTGGGATGATGGAGCAAGGCCTCCACGCTTTCCTTGAACAAACGTTCGAACCTATAACGGGATCTATGTAAGAGGCGCGTTTTGGACCAAAGGATGCTGTGGTCAGTTTCAATCCTGTGTTGAGCCAAACCAGACTTTTCAGGTTTATTGTGAAGAATGGATGATTGATGTTCTTGGATTCTTTTTTCAAGAGAACGTCCAGTCTGTCCAAAGTAAGAGAGATCACAGTTGCAAGGAATTTGATAAACTCCAGGAAGAGATAAAGTTGAGCGTTTGTCTTTAGGAGAAGGAAAATGAGAAGACAATTTGTTAATTTCTCATTTTCCTTCTCCTAAAGACAAACGCTCAACTTTATCTCTTCCTGGAGTTTATCAAATTCCTTGCAACTGTGATCTCTCTTACTTTGGACAGACTGGACGTTCTCTTGAAAAAAGAATCCAAGAACATCAATCATCCATTCTTCACAATAAACCTGAAAAGTCTGGTTTGGCTCAACACGGGATTGAAACTGACCACAGCATCCTTTGGTCCAAAACGCGCCTCTTACATAGATCCCGTTATAGGTTCGAACGTTTGTTCAAGGAAAGCGTGGAGGCCTTGCTCCATCATCCCAACCTGAATCGTAATGACTGCATATCTATATCAAAAATCTGGGAAAGCCTAATCAAGATTACTCATTAATTTTTTTTTTTTTTTTTTTTTTTTTTTTTTTTTTTTTAATAGCAAATTCAATCATGTTTCTACTTCAAAATATTTCGTTTCATACTTAGTGATATAACATCACGCGGCATGTTCTAATTTCAACGATCTATTGTTAGTATTCTAGCTTGTATATTTTTTAAACTGTTCTTGTAATACCACCGACGATGGTCTGCTATTTCCAGACCGAAATATTTGATTAAATAAATATCTTTCTTGTGATTACGTGATTATATCATTCAGTCTTATGTCGCAAGTATCCTTAAAACAACAAGCCGTTAAATTGTGAATGAAGATATTTTATATATTATAATACTTCATTCATATTTAACTTATGACATGGTGGATTAAGCAAGACTTGTAAATATTATTTATTAGTCTCTTGCTTATAATATGTTATTCATATAATTGCTTTGAGTTTTGTTTGTTATTAATTAATTATATAATCTTAGGATATGTATTTGTAATAAAAAAGACTCTATATAAAAATTACATTCAATTTATTTATTTAATTCTGTAAAATTTGTTATAAGAAACTGTGTGTATATAAATTTAAATGTACCTTATGTGAACCGTGATATTTTTTTGTTATTTCTATAAGTAAAGGTAATTTTATGGAATTCTGCTGATGAGATTTGATTGGCTACTGACGGAGAAATGGAGTTTATTTTAGTTAGCTCGTGTGGAGAGCGTGAGCTACTGTGTATAAAGAGAAAAGCCAGTTGATATAAGCTGAACGGGTTATAACCGAATTTTGGCGGGAAAAGGAGAACGTAGTTGACTGGAAAGAAAAAGTAAAGAGAGAAGCCTTGGAGAGAGCATAGAGATCGGTAGCAAGTGGCAGAAGGGGAATTGATATATGCCGTAAATCGACTAGGAAAGGACCAGGAATTAATAGGCATTTTGAATTACTTCTATGGGAGTTCTGATACTGCGATAAATTCCAAATGTTTAGTGAAAGAATAGTGCAGAACTGAAGTTGATACATAGAAGAAAATAAGGCATTAGTAGATAACTTAAACCAAGTGCATTAAACAAGTGTGTATTTCTGTGTCTATAATTCAGTTATTATAATGGAAGATTTCTTTTGAATTGTGTTGCCATAAAGTAAAAGTCAACAAGAATTTCAAATAAATGTGCCTATGCGAATTCGATGTGTAGAAGCTGTAACCCGGTAAGAGTTGTCCTTTCTATAACCTGTGTGAAGCAATAACACTTAACTCCATTGGATATATTTTGACCTTAGCTGTGGTGTTATATTAATTAATGGTAGGATGTAAGATGTACTGAAGTACTTTTCCCTCGAAATGATAAGTGCTATGTTGTTCTATTAAGTGTTAGCTGACTGAGAGAGAATATAGAGAAGCCTGTCATAAGATTAGTTATTGTAACATTTGGAAAGTTAAACTTTTAAGAACTATTCTCAACTTGATTGACTGAGCATAAAGAACTGAAAAATGAATGATTGATAGTTAATGGATTGTAATTATTCTGAATACTTTAAATTGACCTAATATATTTATGATTTAATTCATCTAATTGGGTAGAGAGAACTATAAGAAAGAATTACTGATGCTTTAAGAATTAAGAAAATGTTGACACTTCTTAATTCTTAGGTTTGAGGATTATGGCTAATGTCAACATTAGCCATAATCCTCAAACCTAAATAAGAAGTTACTAATATCTGAATATGAATTTTTGTAATTATTCAATTTGATAACCTTTTGCAGATAGTTATACTTGAATGTATATGTTGTACTATTCCATATTAAATGTTTTCTTTTGTTGAGTTAAACTTGGTGTTTGCCCGATTTTCTTTCATTGTACCACTCATAAAATTAATCGGACCTTTGCAGAAGCCTTAAAAGCTATTAATAATCTCGGCCTGAAGATAAAGTGATAATATAAGTATAGTTGATGATTGATTCCTCTATATTATTTAGACTCTGAATATAGGGTGGCGCAGTATAATATAAATTTCTTTAATAAGTTTAATTTAATCCTTTATCCAAGTGTGAACAAACAAAGTTTGCGCCTGAAAGTATCTTCAGGACTGGGGTAAGGTAGTGCAACACCAGGCAACTCGTTGCAAAGGTGGAGGAAGCTCCCATCACTCCTATCTCAGTATCTCCCATAATGCAAGGCACATCTCCTTGCGGATATGTGTAATGCTATGCATTAAGGCAAGGACCACTACCCATACCGGTTTCGACCTTTATTGAGGTCTCGTCAGTGGGAGCCAGGCCCAGTAGTGGAGATACAAAGGCAGAAGCAATGAGAGGTCATCCTAACCTATAGAAGTTGCCAAAGGGTGTGCAATCTTATTATAAAATTACTCTGGATTCAGAGAAAGATGTTGAGAGTTTATTTTTCACTTGGTTAGACTATAATAAGTTTAGTTTAATCCTTTATCCAAGTGTGAGCAAACAAAGTTTGTGCCTGAAAGTATCTTCAGGACTGAGATAAGGTAGTGCAACACTAGGAAACTTGTTGCAAAGGTGGAGGAAGCTCCCATTACTCCTATCTCAGTATCTCCCATAATGCAAGGCACATCTCCTTGCGAATATGTGTAATGCCAGCCACCTTTGCAACGAGTTTCCTGGTGTTGCACTACCTTATCCCAGTCCTGAAGATACTTTCAGGTGCAAACTTTGTTTGCTCACACTTGGATAAAGGATTAAACTAAACTTATTATAGTCTAACCAAGTGAAAAATAAACTCTCAACATCTTTCTCTGAATCCGGAGTAATTTAATAATAAGATTGCACACCCTTTGGCAACTTCTATAGGTTAGGATGACCTCTCATTGCTTCTGCCTTTGTATCTCCACTACTGGGCCTGGCTCCCACTGACGAGACCTCAATAAAGGTCGAAACCGGTATGGGTAGTAGTCCTTGCCTTAATGCATAGCATTACACATATCCGCAAGGAGATGTGCCTTGCATTATGGGAGATACTGAGATAGGAGTGATGGGAGCTTCCTCCACCTTTGCAACGAGTTGCCTGGTGTTGCACTACCTTACCCCAGTCTTAAAGATACTTTCACGTGCAAACTTTGTTTGCTCACACTTGGATAAAGGATTAAACTAAACTTATTATAGTCTAACCAAGTGAAAAATAAACTCTCAACATAAATTTCTTTATATTCAGGTGAGCATCAATCAACAACTAACGAAGAAAAACAGAATTTAAAGAGGTAAAGATAAGACTAACAAACCAACAAAAATGGAACAGTCAGTTAGGTGGGATGTTCCAACAAAGCATAATAATTTATTTCTTGGTCTATAACCAGTCCTACCCATGCCGCCCCCTCACCTGTGACTTCTCCACACTTGTTATTTGCTCATCCTTACTCTTTTTCTCATGTGCCCCTCCCCAGACTCACTACCCCCCCCCCCGATGTATTCCAAGCTATTCCACTCTTATGCTGACCATCCCCATGAATGCATTCATTACTGCTTTCAGAATTCACTCTTCTTACACTGTCTTCCTGACCTCCCTGTTCAACTTGCATTTCTGTTCTCACAGTCTTGATTTCATTTACACTGGTCTCACCTAGTCCACTCTCCTGCTCATTTACATCATCTCTGACTTCCACTGATACCTTGTTTGCATCACTGATTGTATTTCCTTTTACCAGCGTCTTTCCCGTGACTTACTCCAAAACAATTAGATACTGTGCTCTTAAACAGTTTCATCTGTCCCTCAAATTCATCCCATACATTCACAACTGTACTCCTTTCTCTTCACACATTTCTGCTAACATTCCATTCAAGATCTGTACTCTCCACCACAACTCATCATTGTCATACCTGGGCAATATGCAAATTACTCTGCCAACTACACTGTTGTCTTTTATTCTCTTCAATAACCTCCTGATATCCATTCTTGCATTCTCGTTCCAACCACAATCACTAAATCCCTCACATGTTTACCTCTCATATCCAACACCTCAATCACCATTTCAGCAATCATTCCCAGTATTGTTCCATCAGACAGGCTCACTTCCACATTTATACTTTCTTTTCCTTCTTCAATCAGTCTGTATTCACAATCACATTTTCCACACTTATATTCTCAAGCTCACTCTTCTGGTCATCATTCTCACTCTTACACCCATCACTGCCTTTTGCTCTTCATCTGGTATTCTTCACTTCCTGTTCTAGACTTTCATTCAAATCACTGTAGTCCATTAATATATCACACTTTCTGCAGACCCTTATCCTTTCACTTCTTTTGCTATTTTCTCAACAAACATCTCATTGCACATACATACATATTACACTCCTAACAACAGTCCTGATAATAGGACAAGAATTGTAGTGAAATAATTAAGCTCTACATTTCATATAATGATATGTCATAAAAAATGTTTCAAAGAAAGTAACTAAAAAATTAAAACTGCTTTCAGTGCATATTAAAAAAACAAAAAAGGTAATTACCCGTTTTCGAAAATCAGAGGGAATTCCACCTTCAAGGCGTGCCACCATCTTCATAGCATCCTGCCATTGACTGAAAATAGCATCTCCACCAACAGGACCCATGCCAAATGAAAAGTCTGTTGAACTGCCTAAAAGAATTTACAAATTTTAACTTGATATAGTCTATTCAAATATTCTTTGAGAGTATAATAATAGACGGAGGCAAATTTTTTTACATGGGGCATATAAATTAACTTTTAAAGACTGTAAAGCAAAATCTGAATTACAGATAGTTGGGAATGCTAAGATTACATGTAATTGAAAAAACTATTACAGATATGTAAAATGCAGTAAGGATAATGGATATGAATTAAGAATAACCAACTCAGTTTTTAAATGATCCAACTATGGATGATGCATTCACACAGTACGGCATGTCTGTGTGAATGCTGGTTAGTTAGAAAAGAAACACTGCTTGAGAGGCAAGCTTTACCTAATGATGTAATACAAAAGAAGGAAACTGCTGATATCTTAAATCAGCTTGGAGGTAGGAATGATATCTCCTTTGGTGGCAAACAGGTGTATGTAAGGGTTAAACAATCCACTTGTGACCATCTTTAATGAAATACTGAAATTGGGAAATATATCTTCTAATTAGAAATTTAGAAGTTATTCTAATTCATAAGGGTGATTCATTACATAAAGTGAAGAATTAAACTTGTGTGTTATAGACAATGTACTTCAAAAATTAATTAGGAAGTGTATCTAGGACATTCTTGACAGGGATTATATATATTGATCAGGGCTGGTTTCATTTAGAGGAGATTAATTCGAATCTGTTTATTTTTATTTAGGCATGTGACCAAGGTAATGGCCATGATGTAATTTATTTGGATTATTATTATTATTATTATCATTATTATTACATGACAACTCCAAGGAGTCCAAAGATTCATCAAGGGTGGGCATCCACTCCACAACTCTCCATCTCCACCACTCAATCCACCAACTACAGCAAACAGCTGTAGTTGGTGGATTGCCCACCACCACTAGTATTTTCATACACAATCACAAACATCCATGCCCATGGCAGGATTCAAAACCTGTAGCCTTTTGGCTGGAGAGTGGATACGCTTGGCCAACCAGGCCGGCATCATCAAAGTCTTCAGATCATCCAAGTCTTTAATAGCATTCCATGTAAGAGCTACTGATTAAAATGTGACAAATACAACTATTGATAATTGCATAGTGATATGGGTAGGAAATTGATTATAAGATAAAAAGAAGTAATGAGAAGGGAGTCTTTTGCCTGGTGTTAGACCATTTCTCATTTAATAAATTCAGTAATGATTTTGTGCAAATATTAAGAGAAATTCTCTCTCTCTCTCTCTGCTGATAATGTGAAGCTGACAGGATAGGCAATTGTTCAGATGATCTAAGTTCTTTACAAGGTGAACTAAAAAGATGAGAAAAGCAGACAGGGAAGTAATGTTTAAATTTAATGCAAACAAATGCAAGTGTATGTGATTTGGTAAGAAAATCACATACACTGAATAGACAGGCTTTTTCTAAAATAATGTTAGATCTTTTAGAAAAAGCCTGTCTATTCAGTTCAAGATTTCATATTGGAAAGACAACTAGTAAAGGTCAGCAGATTTATGCTTAATTAAAAGAGCCTTCACTTGCATGAAAAAGGAAGTTATTATTGTCCCTTTATATAGGGTGTCTGGTCATGCCATTATTGGACTATGGCCCATATTAAAGTTTCTAAAGGATGTTACAAAAACAGAGTATTCAGAAAAGAATAATTAAGTGTGAAAGGATCGTATCAAGATAGTTATGAGAATTAGCTGGCCAGATGTAATTTGATTAATTTATATAACTGGAAATGGAGAGGAATCATAACTAAAGTTTATAAATTTATATATTAATTTATATTTAATTTTTAGAAAAATTTAGAAATATTAGAAATATTTCTAAACATTTCTAATTATCATTTCTAAATAATATTTAGAAATAAATTATACATAAAAGAAATACAGGTTTGTTGCATTTAGCTGAATCAGGCTTAAACTGGATGACATGATAAAAAGATAGTAAAGAGGATTAGAATAAATACACAAAGTTAATTTTTTACTGTCAGGGTAAAAAATTCATGAACTAGTCTTCTGCAATGGGTTATGGAAGCAGTGAATTTTAACTTTAAAAAAAAAAAAAAAATCAGTTATAGCTAAAGTATTAATTAAAATTTGTATATAAATATGATGAGAGAGAATAAAAGAGAGGGAGGATAAAAGTTAACGAGAGAATACAAAGCCAGTGTATATATATGTTAAAATACTAATAAATTTTATACCTGGTTTTAATCCTTTTCCCAAGTAAGCAAAACAAAGTTTTGCACATGAAATATATTCACATCAGAGCTACTTGTATATAGAGGCTAATACTAAGGCAAGTGATGTGAAGTCATTAGCTTCAATATATACAAGAAGCTCTGACATGAACATATTTCACACGCAAAACTTCATTTTGCTTACTTGGGAAAAGGATTAAAACCAAATATAAATTTCTTGGTATCTAACGTATATTACGTTAGATAGGGAGGATAAAAGTTAACGAGAGAATACAAAGCCAGTGTATATATATGTTAAAATACTAATAAATTTTATACCTGGTTTTAATCCTTTTCCCAAGTAAGCAAAACAAAGTTTTGCACATGAAATATATTCACATCAGAGCTACTTGTATATAGAGGCTAATACTAAGGCAAGTGATGTGAAGTCATTAGCTTCTATATACAAGAAGCTCTGACATGAACATATTTCACACGCAAAACTTCATTTTGCTTACTTGGGAAAAGGATTAAAACCAAATATAAATTTCTTGGTATCTAACGTATATTACGCCCAAGGTAAAAAACTTTCTACATATATATATATATATATATATATATATATATATATATATATAGGTGGTGAATTTCAAAGAACACGTTTGCTGTAATTAATCAACAGATGGTTTAATGCTGTTCTTTTCCCCAATCTCCACTTATCTCCTGGTGGAGAGCCAATGATGTTAATGAAGACAACAATAATTAAACTCATTGTTGAAAGTTTTTCCACTTGGTTATTCTATGAATTAAAGATACCAAGAAATTATATACTTGGTTTAATCCTTTATCCAAGTGTAAGCAAACAAAGTTTGTGCTTGAAGTATTTTCAGGACTGGGGCAACTCGTGGTAAAGGTGGTATGACTTCACATCACTTGCCTTAGTATCCCATAATGCAAAGCACATCTCCTTGCAGACAGGTATAATGCTATGCATTATGGGAAAGGTCACTACTCCAGGCCGGTTTCGACCTTTATTGAGGTCTCATCAGTGGGAGCCAGACCCAGAGGTGATACCAAGGTTGAAGTAATGCAGAAGACATATTTTCATATACGAGTTGCCAAAAGGTGTCACACCTTATTATTATAATATTCTGGATTAGAGATAGTTGCTGTTGAAAGTTTTTCCACTTCGTTATACTATGAGACCTCAATAAAGGTCGAAACTGGCCTGGAGTAATGACCTTTCCCATAATGCATAGCATTATACTTGTCTGCAAGGAGATGTGCTTTGCATTATGGGATACTAAGGCAAGTGATGTGAAGTCATACCACCTTTACCACGAGTTGCCTCAGTCCTGAAAATACTTCAGGCACAAACTTTGTTTGCTTACACTTTGATAAAGGATTAAACCAAGTATATAATTTCTTGGTATCTTTAATTTATAGTATAACCAAGTGAAAAAACTTTAAACAACTACTATCTCTAATCCAGAGTATTATAATAATAAGGTGTGACACCTTTTGGCAACTCATATATGAAAATATGACTTCTGCATTACTTCAACCTTGGTATCACCTCTGAGTCTAGCTCCCATAAGTTTTTGCCTTAGGGAGCTTTTGAGAAACTAGGGATTTGAATCTGTTGGGGTGGCCGGCATTAGGGCTCCCTTGGCTGATGCTTTTCCTGGAATATGAGCTATTCTACTTGGTGGTAGGGGAGCCTGTCACTGAATAGAGTCACCGCTGAGTTAAATGATCACTCAGGTTGCTCATTGTTGAGTGATCGCATGAGTTTTTGGAGAGGTAAACCGTTCTGGTAACAGGGAACTAGGTCTGGATAGTGACCCTTCCCATAATGCATAGTATTATATACATGTCTGCAAGAAGATGTGCTTTGCATTATGGGATACTAAGGCAAGTGATGTGAAGTCATATCACCTTTACCACGAGTTGTCCTAGTCCTAAAAATACTTCAGGGACAAACTTTGTTTACTTACACTTAGATAAAGGATTAAATCAAGTATATAATTTCTTGGTATCTTTAATTTATAATAATTAAACTCAATATAATTTTGTTTTAATAGATCAAAAGAATTTGAAACAAATGTAGGAGTGAGACAAGGCCTCAGCCCTCTTCTCTTCATCATAATAATGGATGAAATTTTAAAGCATGCCAAACAAAAAATTCCACTTAGGATACAGGAAACTGAAAGAAACCAGGATTTCACACATAGCTTATGCAGATGATGTAGTGATTCTAGCAAATACAGCCGAAGATCTGCAGTACAACATCAGCATTTGGTATGAAGAAACAAAGAAAAGGAATATGACCATAAATATAAATAAAACTAAAACAATGATCATATCTAGAAATCAACCAAAACACATAATAAAAATAGAGAACCATCAACTGGAACAAGTCCACACCTTCAAATACTTGGGATCATATATACAAGAAGATGGTAGAACTAGACACAGAAATTAACAGCAGGATAACTGGGGGAACAAAGCTATTCTATGCAATGAAAGGCCCACTCCTAGAAAGAAGTCACCCGAATACCAAAAATGGAAGTATACCGTTCAGTGTTTCTACCAACATTAACATACAGTTACGAGTCTTGGTGTTTAACAACAGGAAACATAAATAAACTACAAACAACTGAAATGAAATATCTTATGAAAGTGGCACAAAAAACAACACTAGAACGAATAAGAAATCAAACTATAAGAGACAGCCTTCAAGTTGCACCTCTGAACCAATTCATAACACAAACCCAAATGAGGTGGTTTGGGCATCTTAATCGAATGGAAGAAGGAAGAATAGCAAAAACTGTATACGAAAGTCAGAAAATAGGAAAAAGAAACATAGGCAGACCCAGGAAAGGTTGGCAAAAGGAAATTAAAAAAAAATTGGAAAAGAAGGGAATTAACTGGAAAGAAGCAAAACAACAAGCCTTGGACAAGACGACATGGAAATCTCTTTGGCAAAATCTCGACGCTTAAAAGCACAAGAGATCATAGACGAAGGGAAAAAAAACTGATTATAGTTATTTGGAAGTACATAATCCATGCCAACACATACATAAGAGTAAATAATGCCTTCTATTCTAGTTCAGTCCATAAGAGCATCACTTCCTAGTTTTGTTTTAACCCCCCTCCCAAAAAAAAGGTATCACAGTAGGCAACAGATCCTTGAAGATACCAAAAGTTATTATAATTAATTATTGCTATTATTTCAATTTCTCCACAACGCTGAGAACACGTCAAGGGAGATGTCTTGTAGGTCACACAATACCTAGCATATCTTTATTTAAAAACAAAGTCAGAAAATGCAAATAAGCCATTTTAATGATTAAAATGGCAGTTTAAAAAAAAAAAAAAAATCTGAAATTTGACAATCTGAAAATAAGCTATGATTGATGTTACAACCCTCCAACACTCAAAAATTCTGTACATCTACCAAATAAAAATGACTACCAAAATTAAAATAGGATGCCAGAAAAAAATCTTAATAAATATATTGTAGTTTTCCATTTAAAATAAAGAGTAACCAAATAACTCACTTTTCATCAACTGACATAATTGATGAAAGTGAGTTATTCGCAGAATACATAATTATCCAGCTAGAATTCAATTTGATGATTTCACATGGAATGATCCAATGGTCACATGCCATTCTTATTCCTGCAAAGTGATGGTGTTCTCTTCAACGATGCTATTATTCAATGTGACAAATTAACCAGCCACCTTAGTAATATGCACTTATAACTTTCTACTATTAATTAGCGATTCACATACTTCACTGATATTACAAATATAGTTAGTTAATTCGATAAATTACATACATACATACACATGCAGAGTGTTTCAAATTAATGTACCCATATTCAGAACAATCTTTAGAGAGAACCAGTAGATGAAATACCTTCAAACTTGGTAGAGATTTTTACAATAAAAAAAAAAAGTTGAAAGTGACTGATAGAGAAAATAAGGTGCTGTGAAAGAGTGAAAATTACATTAAGGTGAACCAGATTATTATTATTATTCCTGGCACCTCCAAGGAGTCCGAAGACATCGCGGGAGGACACCTACAACTGTCTCAACCACTACACCGAACCTCTACTACGAATCAACGCCACCTACCACCTACCTCCACCACAACTGGTATTCTATGTCTATAAATTGCGCGTGTTCTGATGATATGTGATTGCGAAATGATTCCAAGTCAATGACAAAAGAAGTCATATGATGATGTTTCGCTCATTTCATAAAATACTGTGATACAAAAAATATATCATACAGAGCTGACTCTACTGCAAGGAGATCAAGATGACTGATGGAGTTACGTTCAATGTGTTAGCTTTTATGCACTAGCAATAACTGATACTGCCACACAGCATCATCTACAGTGGAATGCAACTAATCTGTAGAAAGGTTTCACATGTCATATGAGATTTTGTCTTTCAAATCTGCCAGGCAAAGAACTTTGCCCCAATATATCATGCTCAAAAGCATAGTATATCAGGACAGCAATACTATTCTAATTGGTCTGCTCAACTGCAGTTGCAACATCTTCAGTCATTTGCAGAATTTCGGATTTATGCCCCCTTCCTGGTTGGAATTTCAAACCTGTCTCTTCAAATCAATGCATCGCACTCATCTGGTGTCAATGGACCTTTTTGTAAAGTCTTTAGGCGTCTGTACTCGCAAAGTACTGCTGCAGCATTTCACCCCCTCCGTTCCTATAGAAATAGGCAAAATGAGACCTATCACACAAAGTCAAATGACTATAGCGTCAGTCTCACTCCTTCTTTTATATCACCTTACACTCCCATGGTATACAAAATTCACTATATTTTCTCACTCACAGCAACATATTTGCCCTATTGGTCATTTTTTTTTCAAATTTTTATTTTTTAATGTCAAAATCTTCTTCCCCGTGATTTGGCTTTTGAAGGTATTTCATCTATTGGTTCTCTCTCTACAGATTGCTCTGATGGGTACTTTAATTTGAAATATTTTGTATGTGTGGTGGCCTGAAAAAACTGACACCAAGCTAGGTAAGGTACAAGTAATCAGTGAGACAACTGGGAGTAACCCCCCAGGTGTCCGGCTTCACTGATTACTTGCAGGCAATTAACCATTATTATAATCTCTCTGAGGAATATCAGTTCCAAGATGTACAACCTTGTACTTAACATTAAGCTGACAGTCACATTTATTTAACCAAAGAACCAGTTTGTTCAAAATGGAATGCAAAGATACTCACTTTCATCATCAGCAGCAAATAACTGTATATTACT
The DNA here is from genome assembly GCF_054136105.1 of Typopeltis vanoorti. NCBI lineage: Eukaryota > Metazoa > Arthropoda > Arachnida > Uropygi > Thelyphonidae > Typopeltis > Typopeltis vanoorti. Next base: position 46,207,491 of record NC_143568.1, read on the forward strand.
ATCAAGACCAACCCCCAACATTGTTAATATACATGTTAAACAATAATTGCCTAAGTACAGAACTCTGTGGTGCTTCACTCGTCATCTTCCTTCTTGGCACTGCCATACATTACTCTCTAATACCTGTCAGTCAGATACTCCACAGTACATGCCACAAGCCTATTCTTCTTAGTTTGTATTTTTCACTCATAAGTTTGTATAACCTGTCATGCGAAACACTGTCAAATTCCTTGGCAAAAGCCAAGAGTATTGTGATATAGCTATTCCCCTTATCCAACTCAGCAGCCTATCTAAAATGTGTGAACTGTTAAAGCAAGACCCATATTTCGCAAAGACAAGTAGTAGTTTAGAGCAACATTTCTCAAAATGTGAGCCTCGTGGTTTTCCTAGTAGCCAAGATAATTTTATTAATAAATACAGCATTTTCTTTTTATCTTAGTTTGTAAATTTTCAAAATACAGTTTAAAATATGTGTTAAAAATAATCTTAATTAAAAAAGTTCCATTACATAATGTTTTTTAACATCAATATAATAATCATAAAATTCCTAATATGTACCATCATAGCAGATGTATAGGATACTATATTGTTCTGTATTTCTATTATTTGCTTTGACTTTGTTTGCTCTTTACTTAAAACTTCTTGAACTATCATGAATGGTTGACTGCTTTAATTATCAACTGCTGCCATTTATTTATTACTACTATTCTTATGTTCTCAAGCTCTATAGTCTAAAAATTATTTTTGTTTTATGACTGCACCAGTTAGATTATGTATTGAGTGCGAGATTATAAGATTTTAAACTAAAGACAAAGCAGATATTGTTAGCATTCCCTGCTTATGTTAATCCTTACCATAAATTAGTCGTGGCTTAATTACTGATCACAAAAAATACTATCTTATGCAGGTTCGAAATTTTCAGGATAGTGCATTGACAAAATCAGTCCGATGTGTTGTTCACAAACCATTTAATTAAATTAAACAGGAATATTTACAGTTTGATTCACATTAACAAAAAGGCCAATGTAGCTCAGTGGAAGTGGCGCTTGCGTCCTCTGCGCTTGGTCACTCGAAATCAGACTTAAGTTCAAGTCTAGTAGCTGACTGGAGGAACTTTTTCTAAGCCTTTCTTCGACCGATTCCTGAGTTAGTCAATCTCTGGCACGGGCAAGCAGGTTTTTCCTCCCGGAAACTCAGTTTTTTATCCCGTAAACTCAAGAAAATCGACCGTAGTACCCACATTATTTCAGACAGTAACAGATCTTGTTAGGGTTAGGTACCAAGAGATGGCAGCACTTGTTTGCCAGCCTCTTCATCGGTGGCTGCTATAATTAGAGATAGACATGGGCCAGCTATCTCTGATTGGCTACCGGTGGAGATTGAACTGCCACTCAGTCTCCAAAAGCTAGACAGGATATAAAGACCTCGCCTACTTCCTATAAGGGGATAAAAGGCATTAGCTGATTTATTTTTATTTATTTTATTTCACATTAACATATATATACAATTGCATTACAATCTTTTGTTATTCTTCCTAATTCAAACTTAGTTCTAATTTTCTTCCTTTAAAACAAAATCACAATCTAGAATATCCTGCTAATCAAATATACATAAACTGACAATAAAGCATACCTTGAGTAAGCTTAATTCAATATCAATATACATTATCTTATTATACCCATAAACAGACACGCTGATATACATTCTTGTTCAGAATTATCACATATATAAGTACTTACAATTCTCATTCAGCATTGTCTTTTACATGAATCGTTTGTTCAGACGGAAGTGCTTCTTCTTGTCTTCATCTCCTTCTGCTGGCTTGTTCTTGATTTCCCACCAAATATTTTCTTTGTCCAAATCGTCGATTATTCTATGCCCTTCAGGACCATTAACATGGCAGCGATGTGCAGCTCTATCAATGATTGACAATACTTCTCATGGCAATGGACGCTTCTCTTTCGATTACCGACAATGGACTTCACGTGGTGGGAGACCCAGGTAAGAGAAGGTTTAGAACCCTAAGACAAAGTCCTTCCTCAACGTCTCGCCTTATATAGACCCAGACTTCCATTGCACGCATCTCTCGAAACTTCCATATATGGTCATCATGACATCATCATGCTTCGCACATCTTTTGAAAATGCTATATGACAATTCTTAGAATTCTTCACTATTCTTAGAATTAGACTTACTAATTAGACATGAGTTAACAGCGTTACATGATGAAGTCATGCACCACGTTATTTTAACAATGGCTCATGGTTAATTTATTACAAATATAAGATTATTACAGACAAAATTTGACATTTCTTTAAGTGCAATCTCTTTAGAAAAATATGTAAAAGTGAACATGATAAGTTACATATCATGAGAGATTTTACAATAGTATTATATGAAAAAGTTACATCATTACTACCTTCCCCTTCCTATCAACAATTTTCCTTCAAATTAATCTGTGATCTGTCAAGACTCCAATATTATCAGATCTTATATTTTTGCCTTCTAAGGCACTTTACTGTAGCAATCCACCTAGATCTTAGAAAAATGTAAAGAATTCAGACTCCATCTGGTAATGTGTTTCTTAGACTTCCCTAAAGTTTTTGATTGAGTTCAGCATGTGAAACTGTGGGAAGTAGTGAAAAGAATGTGTTTTTCTCAACACACTATCAGGTTGATAGCCAACTTCTACAGGGAGCAAGAAGCCATGGTAAGAACAGGTGTTGGATTAACTGATTGGCTTCAGGTTGGAGAGGAAGTTAGGTGAGGATGTTTGCTTATTCTTCACTTGTTTAGTATATATGCTGAAAACATCATGCATGAAGAATTGGATGAAAACTCAAGACAGGAATTAGGAGAGGTAGTAGATTGATCAGTAATCTGAGGTATGTGGATGATACCATACTCCTCTGTAATGACAAGGAAGAACTAGAACACTTGATAAAGTTAACAACATCAGTAATAACAGAGGACTTCAACTCAATCCTAGCAAGACAAAGATTATGGTTCTTTAAAGGAAATACAAACAGGGAAGCTACTGAGAAACAAGTGTACCTTAATGGAGAAAGAATTGAGGAAGTCCGAGTACCTGGCATCCATTATTACTGTGAAGAATTGCTGTTCAGAAGACGTCAGAAGAAGATCAGGAATGGCTAAAACAACAGTCAGGGATTTGTCTAAAATCTGGAAGGATGGATCTATCTCCATGGGAACAAAGTTGAGGATTTTGGATGCAGTTGTTTTTCCAATAGCGACTTATGGATGTGAGACTTGGAACCTAAAGAAGGCAGATAAGAAAAAGATAGCTACTTGTTACAGAAGGCTGCTAAGGATATCATATACAGTAGTTCCTTGACTTACGTTGGGGTTCCGTTCCATCTGGCAGGCCATAAGTTGGTTGGACGTAAGTTGATACATTAAATCAACAGAGTTATACGGGTTATGGACTTAACCGTAATAAGTATCCTGTCATTTTAATTTTTAAACCTTATTATAAAACTGTACTATGCATTACTATAAAACAGGAGAATAATCACCCAAATCTTTCTCCACAATCACATCCTCATTACCTTCCCTATGTGAAGGACCAGGCTGCGGCTCTTAGTGTAACCTTTGTTTTTTTTGATGAAAATGTCCAATGTGCTTTCTTATTCCTCTTCTTCTTTTCATCATAAATTTATTTATAGTAAGCAAATGTCATGTACTTTTGTTTCTACTAATAGGTAGCATTCAACATTAGGGTCAATGTCGTCAGCCATTTTGAGAACATCACTAACTTCAGAGAACATTTCTGCAAGACCCTTCACTGTAAATTGTTTAACTACCTCTTCTTGTTTCTCTCTTCTCTCTTCCTTTTCTTGTTCTTCCCCTTCTGCAACACATTGTTCCTCCAGTTCGACTAATTCTTCGTTGGTCAGCTCTTCAGGGGCACCTTCTACGAGTTGAACTATGTAGTCTTCATTCATTTCGAGATTCAGATTGTTTGCTAGGCCCACTATTTCTCACTCAATTTACAAAGCTCTTCATTTTTTTCAAATCATCCAAAATCATGCACAAACCTTTTTAATGTCTTTTTCCATATGCCACTCATACATTGAGAGGTCACTTCATCCCAAGCAACAGCAATATTTTTAATAGCATGAGAAATATTAATGCTTTCCAAAATTGTATGAGTCTGATCATATCCTTCAGTGGCAGACATGGCTTGTGAAAAAGTTCTCCATAGATAATAAGCCTTAAACACTGCAAGAACTCCCTGATCCATCGGTTGGATCAATGAAACAGTTTGGAATTTATCTAGAATTAATAAAATTTTAAATTCTACATTTTCTTTCACACAACAGTTTTCCATTTCACTCGCATAACAGTTGATTAAAGCATCCGTAAAAAAATGTTTGAGTCATCTACAACTTCTTATTGCTCCGATAATGAACTGGAAGTGTATACTTCCTAATGTTTTTGAAATTTCTGGATTCTCACTGTGCCATATCACAAATGGTTTCAGTTTATATCCAACCACATTACCCCCTAATAGAATTGTAATACGGTCTTTAAGAGCTTTGAATCCAGGCATAGATTTAAGCTTTTTGTGGATGAATGTCCACTCGGGCATTGTTTTTCCGAAACAAGGAAGTCTCATCCATATTAAATATTTGCTGTGGCAAATAATTTTTCTCCGTAATAATTTTATCCAATTTCTCCACAAAGTCCTTGACAGCATTCTCATCGGCACTTGCAGATTCACCATACATTTTCACATTACGCAGTGCAAAATGCTGCTTGAATCTCATGAACCAACCAGAAGAAGCGTTGAAGTGCTTCTTCCGGTTGTCAGTTATGGTCATAGTGCTACGGGATATGCACTTTTGGTTCAGGTCCTCTATCCATGATGCAAGTAGCTTTTCCATATCATTGATAGGACCTTGTCATTGCTTTGTCACTATCGTCGATTTAATGAAAGCAGATCTTTTCACAGTCTCTACGATTTTATCCTTATTTTTCAAAATGGTCCTCACTGTAGAATGAGACCATCCAAGGTCATGTGCAATCATACTGACAGGCTTACTTCATGTTTCTTCTTCATAACCCGCAACTTCGTTTCAAGATCAATTCCTTGCCTCTTTTTCTGTGATTCTTCATTAGGTTTTTTGATTGGGCATGTAGGGGCCATGTTGCACAAAATATCACGAAATATTTAATGATAAATACACAAATAACCTATTTCTCAAACACAAAATCAACAGAGGAACTGTTGAAGACATGTGCCAACTGCCAAGGAATGTTGCTACTGAATGCACTGTTGCCACTGGCAAAGAACACTTTGCCAGTGGCAACAGCATCTGAGGTCTTGCTAACCTTCCCTTCCCACCTGAGATTAGCTCTGCTAATACATTCTTGAATGCTAACAAATGTCAAGTTGTTTTCTAATATCTTCATTTTTAATGTGATTAATTATTGCCATCTGTTCACTTCCTAATCCATTTTGGAACTATCATATCTGTAGTCTCCAGTGTTTGATTAAGTGTTTTATTTCTAAACCTAGCTCTCAGATCCATAAGTTAAGATTACTCTGAACAATGACTTGTATACAACTAGCTCAGTGTTTTGATTCTTATTCCATATAAATTTATTCAGTTGACTTTTCCTACCACACCAGCTTTGCTAATTCTCATGTCTATTTCCACATTTAATTTGCCATCTTCACTACAAATTGTGCGTAAATAGCTGAAATGGCTTTACTTGTTCTATAGGTTCTCCCTTCATGATGCAGTTGGCATTTTCAATGTTTCTGTCTCTTTTTATTGTCTTTGTTGCAGCAGTTATTTGGTTTAGTCAGGGAATATGCAGACTTGTACTGGAGTTACTTAGTAATATAACATCATCGGCATAAAGTAAAGAGCTGAGATTGGACCACTAGAGGGTGGTTCTTTTTTTGAATTGTTGATTATTTGAGTAATAATCAGCAATATTTCTTGAATTTTAACATTGTACTACTTATTTTTTGAGAGCAAAGTGCGTCTGTGTGATTTATTATTTATTAAACAGAACACAATGGTGGTACTCATGAGGGCAACCATGTGGGCATTGACTGATGCAACTAGGGGAGCGTGAAAATTAAGTGATTAACGAAATATGCCTTTTGAAATTGATTTGATGTCGTGAGTGTAATATGAATGCATGGCAGAGTGTAAGAGATGTGTTTGTGGAGAGAATGGATTGGAGACAAGGTAAGGTATGGATTTGTAGGAATGCAATATAATATTAGATCACGAGGCAATGAATGTGAAACACTGAAAAGATAACAGATGACATAAATGAAACAAAAGCTATGAAACTGAGGGAATGAAAGAATGCAAGAATGTAGAAGCAAAAGTTAGCAAAAACAAGAATGTACGAGTATGGTCTGAAAAGTTCTCAGCCTAACAATGAAAAAATAAATTTATAATTTCAAAATTATTTTTATTTTTTCACCATAATTTCCTTTAAGACTAATACATTTATTCTAGCAATGCTCCAGCGCCATTATCCCGTCCCTGTAGTGGTTCTCAGTAAGATCTGCAAAATACCCCTCACAGCTGCAATCACCTCTTGATTCAAAGAAAAATGCTGACCAGGGAGGAATATTTTTAGTTTTGGGAAGAGATAGAAGTCAGAGGGAGCCAAATCTGGGGAATAGGGTGGGTGTTCCAACAATTCATAGTCAATTTTTCCATTGCCACAGCACTTTTGTGGACAGGTGCTTTGTCCTGATGAAAGATGACTTTTTTTTTCTACAAACTGGGTCTTCTCTCATGAATTTTTTCATCTAGTCTCGTTAAAAGATAGGAATAATATTTTCCAGTTATTGGTTTACCCTTTTCAAGATAATTAATAAACGAAATGCCTTTAGCATCCCAAAACACCGATATCATGACCTTTCCTGCTGATGGAACCGACTTTGACTTGTTTGGTGCTGAACAACCGGCTTCTGTCCACTGTCTTGACTGCTGTTTGGATTCTGGTGTGTAATGGTGAATCCAAGTCTCATCCATAGTAATAAATCGATGCACAAAATCAGTTTTATTCTTGTTAAAATGCTCCAAGCACTGTTCAGAGATTTTCATGTGAATGCATTTTTGATCTCCTGTGAGCAAGCACGGCATCCATCTTGCACAAAGCTTTTTCAAATGCAATTCTTCATGCAAAATATTTGTACACGTTCTTTTGAAATGCCTATAATCTCAGCAATTTCACGCACTTTGACTCGCCGGTCATCCAGTACCATATTGTGCACTTGATCAATGATTTCTGGTGTTACACTTTTTGGACATCCTTCACGTGGATCATCTTCAAGGCTGTTTCGGCCACGTTTAAACTCGGCAGCCCATTTCAATTGTCGAAAATGAAGGAGAACAGTACCCATAAATTTTTGTGAACTTCAAATGAATTTCTTTTGGTGTTAAACCTTCTTTCACAAAGAATTTTATAACTGCACAATACTCAATTTATCCATTTCAAGGGATACAGACAACGCTTTTGCTTCAGACAGCTGTATAAAACAAACCACTTAACAGAATGACTTGCAATTTCACATGAATGCTTATGACAGATGTAGCAACTTAGAAAAAAAAAAAAATCTCTTGCCGATAATGTTGTTATCTATGGTCGAGGCTGAGAACTTTTCAGACCAACCTCGCAGAAGCTAAAGTTACTGAAAGCAAGAATGAAGAAGCAAAAGTTAGTGATAAGAATTCGAAAGAAAGTATGAATGATGAATCGGAAGTACGGTGTGGGCAGAATGAGAGGTTGTGAGGCTAAGGGAGTGACAGAGAGTGACTTTGTCAGACAGCAAGATTTGATGAAACAGTTGTTGAAAATGACAAATGAAAGAGGAATATACTGAGTGATATGAGACATTTAGTTGAAACTTGTGAAATTGTGCAAAAGAACAGTATAAAAGAAAACAGAGTAAAAGAGATGACAGGTAACTCCAAGATAGCAGTGTATGTAGATTCCATAATTAGAGAATTAGATAATGAGAAAATTCATAAAGTCTGCTCTTCAGCAGGGAGAATGAACAGGATAATTCTGGCATTGGACATGAGGAAGAGAATTAGTGGTGGTAATGGGGACAAATGAATTGATTGAACATAAGTAATATATAAGGGCGAATACAGGAGATGGTTGAGAAGAGTGAAAGAAAACGGTGTAGTGGGAAAAGTTGTCAGTGTGTTGATGAGGTATGACAATGATGAGTTGAGATGGAAAACTGGAATCGTGAATGGTATGCGAGCGGAACTGTGTGAGGAGAAAGGAGTAGAGTTTGTGGATGTATGGCGGGTGTTTTAGAGAAGAATGGAATTATACAGGCATGATGGATTGCATTTAAATAGCTTTGGAGTGAGTGTACTGAAGAAAGTGTTGCTAGATGGAAATACAGTGTGTGCTGCATGCTAGAGAACAAAAGTAAGAGATGTAGTGAAAAAGCAGGAGAGTGGTATTGAAGAGACAGGGGTGTTTGGCAGTGGAAACAATGGTAGTGTGAGAGAACAGAAATGCAAGAGAAACAGGGGGGGGAGCCTGGGTGGAAAAGGAGACATGGAATAGAAACAGTGGATGTTGAAAGTAGCAGTGAATGTGAATGGGGATGGAGTATATTGCGATGTGGGTGCAAATGTTGAGACAGAGCAGATATGTATGGTAAGTGGTGAATGATAAAGGTGAATGAGCAAAGGCAAGTGTGGTGGGCAAATCACAACCAACAAGGGATGGGGGAGTGTTGTTGATGATAGCAGGGGATTTATAAGTCCACAGAAAGTAGACATAAAAAGTGGCATTGGTTATGAGGTAGTGTGTAATGTGGAAGTTGACAGGAAGACATATTAAGTTGGATGTTGCTATAAGCCCGGGAATGTGGAGGGTGGTGATGAAGAAATGTATAAATAACTTGGATTAGTGAACAAAGGAAGGGTAATTATTATGGGTAATTTTAATTATGGCAGTATAGATTGGAATAAAGAAATTGCATTTGGGAATAAAGAAAATTAATTTCTTAAGTTCTTGAGAGATAACTATCTCAGGCAGCATGTAAAGAAGGGCATGCGAGGATCGAGAGTTTACAGATCTGATCATATCATCAGAGAATGTAATGATGAGTGGTATTTCACACTTTACTCCAGTCGGAAAGTGATCACATGGGTTGTAGCTAGCCATATGCAGACATCTGTGAGAAAAGAATATATATGAAATTATAAGGCTGGTGATTATGACAAGCTTAGGAGAAAGCTTGGAGCTAGCATGGAATGTGAATGTATTCTGAAGGCTAAAAGGCTGAATAAGGTACATGAAAAATGATGAATGCAGGGACAAAGCATGAAATCTGCAAGAAGAAGAAGGTACTTTGGAGGTAGTACAGGATAAATAATGGTAATAATCAGTTACATGAAGAGTATAAAGAACAAGCCAGGAGAGTGACTCAGTTAGTAAGTAAAAAAGGAAAACAAAAGTATGAGTAGAAATTGGAAAAACAGGTGAAGGAAAACCCTAGAGAGTTTTTTTAGATATATGACAAGTAGAAGGAAGAATGATCGTAGTAAGATGATGTTAATGGCTGAAAATGGTAGAATGGCAACTGATGCCGAAGACATTATTGAGGTATTCAGTGATCCATTTATAAGGTTGTTTCATCCTGATCAGGGTGGAATCATGAGGAACTTAAGTGTAGAGGAGAGGGTGGCTTAATTGTGAGTGAGCAAGAGGTATTTGAGGAAATAAATAACCTTGATGTCAATGAGATTTGATGACATATCACAATGCATCTTAAGGGAATGAAATAAGGGAACTGGCAGTAGCATTAGCATGCTTGTTTAATAAGTCTTACAACAGCACAGGTTTAAAGGGAGTGCAAAGAGGGTAAATTGTTCCATTGCATAAGGGTAGTGGTAAGACTGTGGATTCAAATTATAGACCAATCTACATATCTGGAGTTGTGGTAAAGGTACTATAGAGATTGAGAAGTAGGATACAGAAATGGGTTGATAACAGCAGTATTCTCAGTGGTTGTCAGCATGGGTGGGTTTAAGGGGGATATCAAGTTTTGCTAACTTACTTATGTACTATAACAAGGTGACAAATATTTTTGACAGAGCAAATGCATACACAGTGGTATATTTGGATAAATTAAATATACCAAGAAATTATATACTTTGTTTAATCCTTTATCCAAGTGTAAGCAAACTAAACTTTTCTATTAATGATACTGGGATGGGTGATATGCAGCTGTTTACAGATGATGCAAAATTGGGGAGAGCAATATTATGGTCTTGCAGGAGGACTTAAATAGATTGCATGAATGGGCAGGTAAGTGGAACTATCAGTTCAATGTTGCAAATGCTAGTATAACAAGTGAAAAAAAAACTTCTAACATTTATACTTGGATTTTGCAAAAGCTTTTGACAGGCTCTCACACAGGGCCATCGCCAGATTAGATCGTGTCCTGAGGCAAACAATTAAATATCGCCCCTGGTGGATTATAAGACAAAAATATAAGAAAATCTCCAAATGCTATTTTGTTTTTATTACAAGAGAAACATTAATGCAAAACAATTACATAATAATATTAATTAAATGTTTGCTGTAAGGAGATATTGCACAATAAAATTTTTTTTAAGCTCTTCTAAATTTAAATTATAAGCTATGTCTGCCTCTGTTGATATAGTTGCTAGACCAACCAATCTTTCTTGGGTCATTGCTGTTCGCAAATAATTTTTAGTCAGTTTAAGCTTGGAAAAAAAGTTTTCCGCACTTGTTATGCTAACAAGAATTGTTAACACTGTCCTTAGCACAGTGGTTACGTTTATATATCTACAAGATTTTGGTTATATATGATAAAATTTGCTGAGGACCACTTTTCTCTTGTATTATTGTTGAGAGAATTTTTAATTCTTCAATAAATCTATTGCATCTACATCAGGTGTAAAATATCTTGTTGTTGTAATACGGTGCCTACCACAACATGGCTGAACGAGCACACTTATTAAGCAGCGCATTGAGGCAGGCTGTCTCTATGACACACCTTGTCGACGGTACTGCTCTCACATGAGAAACTAATAAAGAAATTGAAATAGATGGGATTAGATATAATATGTCAGTAGGGTGACCAACTTTTGAACATGAAAATAAGGGAGATTGGGTCACGACAAATTTTAGCGAAATTTTTGGGACGTGAAGCCTACATTAATTGATAGGATGGTTTATATTTAAAATATACAAATAGAAATTTAAATTATAGCACATCAAAATATTTAATATAATTTTAAACATTTATACTTACTTACAATTAAAATATCCATACTTCTTAGATTAAACTTATTTATATTTATCAACAGATGCTGCCGCAGCTTTGATTTTCTTGTCTCCTTGTGCAAACTGCAAAAACTCTTTACAATCATAATCAAAATTTATCACTACCATTAGTTCTAATTTAATTAATTCCTAGCTACTGCACACTTCTTGAAGCCAGAACATTTTTCACAATTGCTTCTGCCTTTGTTCGACCGCATGAAATCTTCTTGGCCAAATTCGAGTCATAGAAAATGTCCCTTGATAGCTATTCGTGCAGTCCATGCTATAACTGATGTTGTGTTTTACAGTGTGAAAAACAAATGCTAGCTCACCTGCCATGTTCTTTAAGTTCTTACTTGTGTTACCGAAAAAGAGGTTCAAATTCGAAGAAGTCTTCACATCTTTCTCTCTCCATTTATGTCCTTCAGTGCTAGAATGTTGCTTGCAGTCATTATTACCTCCATTATATCCATTGGCGATACTGAAGTCACGTTTACATAATATACAATTAGCTTTGTGAACGTTGGATGGCAACGGGTTTTAGCCATGAGTACTATTCTTCCCATTTCTTCAGATAAGCACACAAATATTTACATTTCTTTTTTGGTTGCCTTTTTACATTATTACTTTCCGTTTCACCATCACTATCCATTCACGAAAATATACTATGGCACTCGATGTTCAAGAATACTGAAAATACTTTGAGAATGAATGCAGACACAACGGCTGGTAAGAACGCAAGATAGGAAATAGATAAACAAAATCCGGAAGTGTATATCGAAAATCACTACCAACAATTTGATTATTCAGAATGGGTATCGATTATTAAATTGGCGCCAAAGGTTACAAGATCAACGCAATGATATAACATCTTTGCCGGAACACCCATGTATATTCGTTGGCCAGAACAGAATTGTATCAATTAGAATTTTCCAAATTATTGATATTAGTGTCAAATTGTATTTGGCGGTTATAATATACATTGAAAAATTAACGACAATGATTGATTATGAAAAATACGGGAGTATTTGCAGATTATTACGGGAGCCGGGATGATCCATAAATAAGTCTTACATCCAGATCAAAAAAAATTAGCTAAAATATGGGAGAGTTGGTCACCCTATATGTCAGATATCACTGATATGTTTTATCTGTGATATTTCTGATACCTATGTCAGATAGGTATCAGAAAGTTGTATATGGAGTGCAGTATCCTAAGAGGAAGGTCACTAGTGGTGTACCACAGAAGTCAGTTTTGGGACCATTGTTGTTTAATTTGTATATTAATGATACTGGGATGGATTTAACTAGTGATATGTAGCTGTTTGCAGATGATGCAAAATTGGGGAGAGCAATGTTATGGCCTTGCAGGAGGACTTGAATAGATTGAGAGAATGGGCAGGTAAGTGGAACTGTCAGTTCAACGTTGCAAAATATATATGTATGGTGGGGAAACTTTAAAGGAGGTAGGGGAGATGAGAGATCTGGAAGTGGTGGTGGTGGACAAGGACCTGAAATTCAGGGACCACGTTGCACAAGTTGTGAAGACATTGCATCGGATAACAGCAATGATGCAGAGGACCCTGACATGCAGAAATAAAGAGGTTATGATGTCATTATATAAGGCCTTGATCAAGCCTCATACGGATTATTGTACACAGATCTGGTTGCTGGATTTTTGACGAGGATATGCTGGAAAGGGTCCAGAGAAGATTCATAAAGGTTGTCAGTGGTCTTTGTGGAATTTGGAGTATGAGGACAGATTAAGAGAATGTACATTGCAAAGCCTCGTGAATAGTAGGAAGAATGGGGAAGGGGGGTATGATTGAGACACATAAGCTAGTCAGGGGTTGTTATGAGGTTGAAATGGAAGAGATTTTTCATAGAATGAGAGAGGGAGTAGAACAAGTTGCCATTGCTGAAAACTGCATAAAGAGGATGTCAGCAGAGGAGTGAGGAGAATTTGGTGAGTGAGCAGTGGTTGGTGAGTGGAATGCATTGCTTGAGTGTGTTGTGAATGTAGACACATTGAATCATTTTAAAGCAGGGCTGGATGAGCAATGTGTGCAATAGCATGTACCTCCCATGATGAGTTTCTGATTCCATGGAGGTCAGATGTTAATAATAATAATTAACATCTATTGATACAATTTTGCTATCAGGTTTAATACCACTTTTCTTCATAATGCACCTGATTTGACATCAATACATCTTTCTGTACCGTCTTCAAGTCTAACTGCTGACTTAAATCTCATACAAAGACTGTATTGCTCAATATAATATCTCATTTTCACCACATAACTATAGTGTTTTGAACAGCTTTTCTTTTGTCATATGCCTTTTCCTTATCCACAAAACTTATAGACCTGGTTTAATTCCCATGATTTCTCACCTATTTGACTTAAAGTGAAAATCTGATCCTGACTCTGAACCTAGCTTGTACATCTCCAAGCTTCCCTTCCACAATTTTTCTTAGCTTTTTCTCAAGTATACTTGCTTGGACCTTCCCAAGAACACTCAAGTTGGGAAATTGCTCTGTGATTCTCATATTCAGTTTTGTTTTACTTTTAGAGATAGGTACTATCTCTAAAATGAGAACTTTAATCCAATCATCTGGAATTTGACTCTCTGACCAGGCCTTCTGAATTATGTAGTGTAGGCACTGTTAAACTTTTTTATCTCAGTATTTCAGCATTCATTTCTGGTTGAATATCATCTACTCCAGTTGCATTTCCATGTTTCAAGTTTTTGATGGCTTTTTCAACTTCAAGTATTGATATGTATTTCCTGATTGCATTCCTGTGGAGTGTTTCTTACTACTGTCCTGTCATGCCACTGCTTGTTTCAATTAGCAACTTTTCAAACTTGACACATCTAGAATACATCTAGAGTACAGGTGTACAGTGGTACAAAAAATCAGCCACTTGTCACTATGGTATTCTGAGAAATGTACCACAAAATCCTGTCCTAAATTTCCACTGAAATATACTAAGGATGTGTATGTTATGACATGAGATGGTGCTGGATGGTTCCAGCACCATGATATGATGCTGGAACCAAAAAAAAGACTAGATGGAGAAATTGAAAGAGCACAAGAAAGGGACTTCCCCTGACATGTTGGATGCCTTAAGACCCCCGGGCCTGAAGGCATCCAACATGCAACTGGGGAAGAACAGATGACTTCCACAAGTAGAATCAGTTGTTATGATGTGTCCAGGTCAAACCTGGAAGGGAGCTTGGTCGTGGGTGTTGCTGGTTGGAAAAGGGAGGCTCCCTGTTTCACAAGAACACACAACATTGGAACCTGGAATGTTAGAAGTATGAACCAGGTAAGCTGGAAATAATAAAGATGGAAATGGAGCACAAGAAGCTGGAATATTGGGAATAAGTGAACTTAGATGGACAGATACAGAACTTAGATATGGCCATTTTCAGTCAGGGGACTATGGTGTATTACTCAGGACATGAGACGAGTCGTAAAAATGGAGTATCTTTCTTACTCAGGAAAAAGATGGCCAGATATGTATTAGGCTATAATCCAGTGAGTGACACAATCATTTCTCTCAGAGTCGGTGGACATCCAATGAATATGACCATCATACAGGTTTATGCACCCACTAGAGGCACCAAAAGAAGACACAGAAGAATTTTATGGCGAGTTACAAGAAGGTTTAGGTTTTCGTAACACCGTAGGGAAGAGACTAGTTGAGTTTTGTGCAGAGAATTCTTTGTTTGTTACTAGCATCTGCTTTAAACAACACAAACAGAGATTGTACACATCGATATCACCTGATGGACAATACAGAAATCAAATCAACTATATACTTGGACAAAGAAGATGGAGAAGTGCAATTCAGTCTGCCAAGACTTTTCCAGGTGCAGACTGTGGAACAGACCATGAGTTATTAGTGACTATGATACGTGAAATTACGGAAACTGAAAACAACACAAATGTCAATCAGATATGATCTTGGAAACATACTGGTTGAATATAATATTAGTATATAGAACAGATTCAACATGCTCAATTTGTGTGAAAGAGAACCAGATGAACTATGGGAAGAAATTAAAGATATAATTAAAACAGAAGCAAAGAAGAATATTCCAACAATTTGTAAGAAGAAGTCCAAATGGCTGTGAGAAGATGCCATCAAAACTGCTCAGGAAAGGAGGAAAATGAAGGTCACAGGAAATCTGCAGGAAGTACAGCATTTGAATGCAGAGTTTCAACAACAAGCCAGAAGAAACAAGGAAAATACTTTAACCAGGAATACCAACAAATAGAAGACCAAAACAAGAAAGGAAAAACAAGAGATCTTTTCAAAAAGATCAGGGAACTGACAGGGAAGTTCAGTGCAAAGGTGACAATATTGAAAAGTAATCACAAAGGATATCTTACAAAAGCAGCAGACATCAAAGAAAGGTGGAAAGAACATACAGAAGTCCTTTACAGAAAAGACTCCAAAATTACTGAAAAATTTGAAGAGCAGGTTATACACAGGAGCCATTACCACTGGAGAGTGAAGTGAGATGGGCACTGCAACAGCTAATCAGTAAGAAAGCACCAGGAAGGGATGGAATACCTATTGAGCTGCCCAAAGCCCTAGGAGAAGAGGCAGTTAAAATTTTAACAGCTCTATGTCAATGAATTTGGATCACAACTACATGGTCTAGGGCAGGGGTGGGCAACCTTTTTAAGTGTGCATGCCAAAATCGCCAAACCGTTGATGCAAAAATTTTCTCACATGCTAACCAAAATTGGGGAACATATTATTATTTGGTGTCTTAAGTATTGGGAGAACCTTTTCAAACAATCAAACATCATACTAAAGCAGTAAAATCAACGAATATTGTAAGAGTGATTATTGTCTCTAAGTGTCTAAGAGTGATTATATATCTAATAAATTAAACATTAATTGACAAATACTCCCAATACATATTTTAATGACTTACAATTTAATTAATTAAATTTAATTTTTAATTAATGTTAATTAAAAATCCTGCTAAACCCTGTCCACTTAAACAACAATTTGAGTTATAACATCCCAGATAGCCATGCTGCAGTTATTCAATATTGGTGTTCACGTGAGCCTGCACGAACACTTGCAATAAACAATGGCACGCCTGTTAGAACAACTTGAAAAAATACGTTTTTTATGTATCAATTATGTGTATCAATTTTTACCTGCAATTTCCAGTTTTTTTAGATACTTCAATGTTTATTATTATTCTCATTAAAATCTTTAAGTTACCTCGGTTTTTTAAGTCATTAAATCTATGTTTTAAAATGTATCACAACCACAGAGTAAAAGCCTATGATCACTCTCACTCACTCACTCACTCACACACACACACACACACACACACTTTAGAAAGTCGATAAATTCTTTACGAAACATGAAAAAATACATAAAATGATGGTAAAGGAATCAGGCCACATCTGACTGCCAAGGTGTATGATGCAACAACTGAGCGGGACAAAACTTGTCAGTATATCGCAGAGATAGATGGCTTGGAAATAGGACGTTTGTTTCATTTTCTTGTTACTTATTATTACTAAAGCAGTTGATAGTGTTTGTTTCTTTATTGCATTTTATTTAGTATCACTCTACTTAATAAAATTGTATTCTATTAAGTTAAAATATACAACTCAGTGAAGATGATGGATATCTATTTATTTATTTAATTATTTTTTAAGGTGAGCCTGGGTTGCATGCCAGAAAAAAGTCATTGGCATGCCATGTTTGGCATGTGTGCCAAGAGTTCCCACCCTTGGCTTAAGGAATGAAAAAAAAAAATCAGTTTATACGCCTTTATTGAAGAAAGGCGATGCAAGAGAGAGTGCGAAAATTACAGAACTATAGCACTGATTTCTCAAAGAAGTAAAGTCTTACTTCAGCTCATTCAGAAAAGACTGGAACCATTCATGAAGGGAGAAATGCCAGACGAACAGGCAGGATTTCGAAAAGGCAGAGGAACAAGAGATCAAATCGCCAATGTGAGATGGATAATTTGAAAGAGCACAGGAATATCAAAAGAATGTCTACCTTTGTTTCCTTGACTATAGTAAGGCTTTTGCCTTAAGAATAATGGGAGTACCAGAGCATTTCATTATCTTTCTGAGGAATCTTTATTGTGAACAAGAAGCTACTTTCTAAACAGATCTTGGAAAAACTGAGTATTTCACGATAGGTAAAAGGGTGCAACAAGGATGTATCTTATCTCCGTACCTGTTTAACTTGTACAGCGAATACATTTTAAGAATGGCAGGGCTGGAGGACTCTTGAGTTGGAATTATTATTGGTGGAAGAAATATTAATAATTTGAGGTATGAAGATGATACTACCTTGCTAGCAGAATGCAAATAAGATTTGGAGGAACTTATTATGAAAGTTAAAGAAGAAAGTGCTAAATATGGCCTGAAACTTAACCTCAAAAAGACAAAAGTTATGGCAACATGTGAACTTAATGATTTTGAAGTAGATGGGGAGAAAATGGAAGTAGTAACAATTTTTTGCTCCTGGGATCATGAATTGATAAAGATGGGTATTGTACTGAAGAAGTTAGAAGATTATTACTCAGGAGAAAAGCAATGACAAATTTAAGCAAAATCTTTAAAGATATCAGCCTCGCAACAAAAATCAGAATCGTGAAAGCTATGATAGTATTCCCTGTGGTACTGTATGGATCTGAAAGTTGGACCCTGAGAAAGAGTGAAAGAAGGAAGATAGATGCATTTGAATTATGGGTTTGGAGATGCTCACTAAGAATAAATATCATGGACTGCAAAGCAAACCAATATATCAGTGATAGACAGAATAAAGCCAGATTGCTCCCTCTAAGCTATGATCATCAAGCAAAAATTATCATACTTTGGACATATTATGCGAGCAAATGACAGTCTGGAGAAGATGATGATGCTTGCTAAAGTTGATGAAAGCAGGAGAAAAGGAAGACCAAGTATTAGATGGGTGGATGGAGTTAAAAAAAGCAACTGGAATGCGACTGGAAATTCTGAAAGATATGGCCAGGGACAGATCTCAATGGAGAATGTATGTTCTTAGAATCACCAGGAGTGGAAAACGACTCAATGGAACATAACAACAACAAAATGTTATGACAACTACTCCACAATTTTGCTCTTAAGGATAGCATATAAAGGCTCACCTCTGGTGGTAAAATATGATCTGCTGATAAAGGGTGGAGTATGGGGCTAGTACATCACTGATATATATGACAAGTGGATCACAGACAGAAAAGTTTGAGGAACACTGCACTAGAGCAGATTTCCAAAACTTAAGCTTGGTACCAGTTTTTTGCAGTCCACCAAACATATGTACATGGGTGTGATTTACTGAATTCAATAACCAGATTTCTAACAGTAAAAAGTATATTTTTTCCATGGTATTTGTTAAGCAACAAGCCAAGATTAAATGTTCTCTCTCCCTTTTCTGCTGGTAGTCTCCTCTGAAGAAAAAGTATGCAAGATGAAGGAAATTCCCTTTCCTTCATCTTGCATAATTTCTCTTTTCAGTCTATATTCCCATAATTGAAATCACCTATAATGATATTCCTACTGCTCTATGCAGTTCACAGTCCTTTTCAGATGAGCCTATCCAGTAGCAATATCCAACTATGTATTTTGTTCTGTTAGCCTCACACCAAATAGCCTCGAGCACATTGCCTATGTTACTCATACTACTATCACTGCCATTAAAGATCTGTATTCTGGGTGGATTTATTCCCTCTGCAACTATTAGACAACCTCTTCATCCACCCTTTCCTGACTGATCACATTTTATTCCTGTAAAGAATATAATGTGATAGGTTAGTCAGCTCTTCTTTTAGCCAGATCTCACTAACGGCAATATTATTGGCATTAATTAGTGAGACTAGACTAACAGAAGAGCTTCTGGCATTAGTGGAATATGCTAACTTTTCAGTATCTTTTACTGCTTAAGAGCATCTCCAGAGAAATAAGGGAGAAGAGCATGCCTGCATGAGTTATTCATCAAATAACTCATGAAGAATTATGAAAATTACATGAAAATGTACATGTGAGGAAAAGGTAAACAGGACGAGATATTTAGCAGGGTGATGCTATAGATCTGGGAATGTAGAGACAGAGGAGGATTAGAATTGTGTTGTTTTCTGGCAAAAACAATTAAGGCTATGAGGCCAGTGTATTATGTCTGTTAGTTTGCTTATTCTCTGGAAAGAATGCGGTGCAAACTTGACTTGTTTGTCTGTTTGCTTACTTGGGAAATGGAGTAAAACCAGGTTTAAAATAGCTTGGTATCTTTTAACGTTTATTATACCCAAGGTAAAATACTTTCTATATTTATATCTCCTCCTGAGATTTTTATTTAATAAGGTTAAAACACCTTCTGAATTTCCTGGTGGGAAAAAACCTTGCCACCTTCATAAGAGATTAGTTAACTTGCATTCAGCTGAAAAGTCCTTATATACCTCTTTGCATTCTAGATGGGATTTGAGTCCATATCTTCCCAATCAAATAGCATTGTCATTACTGGCTGCACTACAGAAGCTTGCAGAAATGGAGAGTTGAAAACATTAAGGTCAACTGACTTAATGAATCGGAAGAGGATGAATTATTGCAACAGAGCCAGGAAAGAAGAATCAACCAACAGAAATAAAGATAGTAAAACTTGGGGAATTTGAAGGATAAAAGAGTTTAAAGATAACAAAGCAAAGGATGTGATTGTGAACAAGTTTATCAATTTACCCAGGTCAGTGAAAAGTGATCAGGTAGCTTAACAGCAAAATGAATAGAAAGAGAGGTCTTATGTAGTAAAAAATATATATATGGAATTATAAGATAGGAGTTGAGGATCATGAGAAACTTAGAGAACAATCTTTTTGGTAATACTGTAGAATCCGCTTATTGTGATCACAGATAATATTATCAATCGATTATTGTTATCAAAATCAGTCTGTCCTAAACACACCATTTAAAATTAATTAAAAATAATCAGTCTATTATAATCAAAGTTTCAATTATTGTTATCAAAATCCTCGAATGTTTAGTCGTTTGCTTCTCAGAATTCTAAGAAATAAGGGTTAATTAGGAGAAAATTTGACAAAGAACATTTGTCGAAATCTGACTTTTTTGTTAATCTTTCTTTAATCTTATTCTTCCATAAATCTTATATCTTCCAGGCAAATGCAGGTGGGTAATCTCAATCTTTTTTTAATCTTCTGTAAATCTTAAATCTTCCAGGCAAATGCAGGAGGGGTATAAATACAGTAATTGTGATTTTTTGAGTTTATATTTTCATGCTCTTTTTTCAGTAAGTGAATTACACTTTAAGTGTGCATTAAAACAGCCTTTATTGCAGAAGCAAGTAAAAAACGTAAAGATTTATCTTTTCAAGAAATGCAAAGAATATTGAGTGCTATGATAAGTTGCTCAAAATGAGTGAGAGTAGTGCGACTGTATATTTAAAAATTTCACAACCACTCTTGTGTAAGATCTTAAAAAAACAGATCAAACATTGAAACTTCAGCTCTTACTAATGAGAACATGGATCAGAAGAGAGCCCGATCTGGTAAGGATATTCAGGCTGAATCAGCATTAAAAATTTGGTTTAGTAATGTTCGGGAAAAGAATGCTTCGATTAATGGACCTTTGATGCATCAAAAAGCAGAACTTGCAAAAACGATGGGCAAAGAAAATTTCACTGCAACTGATTGAGGGTTTAACAAGTAGAAAAAGTGAGAGAATATTGTGTACAAGCGTATTCATGGTGAAGAAAAAAGTGCTGATTTTTTATTGGCTGATGCGTGGATCAAGACTGATTCGCCAAAACTAATTGCTGATTATTCTCCCGAGGATATTTACAATCAGAAGAAACAGGATTCTATTTTCGAGCAATGCCTGAGCATACTTATTTGTTTAAAAATGAAAGTACTAAAGGATTTAAATCTTCAAAAGAGCAAGTGATAGTTCTTTGTTGTGCTAACATGAAAGGTGAGAAACGAGAGCTCCTAGTGATCAAAAAAAGTAAAAATCCTCGGTGTTTTCTTCTTCTTCTTTCACTCTGCCTTATCCCATGTTAAACGAGGTCGGCGCACCAATCTTTAACCTTCCTCTTCCAAGTTCTCCGGTCCAGAGCATCCTTCGGACTCCATCCTTTCTCCCTAAGATCCTCTGTCATCTTATCCCTCCACCTGAGCTTGGGCCTGCCTCTTTTCCTCCTTCCCTCCAACTCCATATACTCCACTCGTTTACCAACATACTCCTCACCCTTCCTCTCAACATGTCCAAACCACCTCAGCTTACTTTCTTGTATCTTCTTGCCAATTGGTCCCACCTTAACCATCCCTCTGATGTAGTCATTCCTTATCCTGTCCTTCTTTGTCACACTGCTCATCCATCTCAACATCCGCATCTCCGCTACTTCCATCTTCCTCTCCTGTGCCTTGGTAATAGGCCACATCTCCGCACCATGGAGCATCGCCGGCCTCACCACCATCTTATAGAGCTTTACTTTCCTCTTACAACTCACTCTCTTGTCGCACAGGACCCCACTCATCTTCCTCCAATTCATCAACCGCATGTTATTCGGTGCTGTATTTCCTCATCCAGGTCACCATTCCTCTTGACAACTGACCCAAGGTACTTGAATTTCTTCCCTGAAATTAGCCTTTCACCCTGGAGTCGTATGACGGTATCGTCGTCACTCCCCGTTGACATATATTCAGTCTTCACCCGGTTAATTCTCATGCCGCTCTCCTCCAATGCCTTTCTCCACTCTTCCAGGGTATTTTCAAGCTTCTCTCGGGATGATTCGCATAGAACAATGTCATCGGCAAACAGCATGCTCCATGGTGCCTCCTTCTTGACATCCTCCACTAGTACATCCATGACCAGGTCAAAGAGGTAGGGGCTCAGAGCTGACCCTTGGTGTAGCCCTACGACAATAGGGAACCCTTCTGTCATGCCGACACTAGACCTGACCTGAGTTTCTGTTCCCTCATACATCTCCTTCACCAACCTCACGTACTTCTCCGACACCCCCTTCTTCCTCATACACCTCCATACCTCCTGCCTGGCCACTCTGTCGTATGCCTTTTCCAGGTCTATAAACACCATGTGCAGATCCACTTGCATCTCTCTATATTTCTCCATCAATCGCCTTAGCACAAATATTGCATCCGTTGTCCCTCTTCCTGGCATAAATCCAAACTGCTCCTCACCAATTTTCGTTTCCTGCCGTAACCTTGCTTCAATTACTCTTTCCCATATTTTTAATGTGTGTGACATCAGCTTGATTCCTCTATGTTGCCACAGTCTTGAACATCTCCTCTTCCTTTGTAGATTGGGACGAGAATACTTTTCCTCCATTCCTCTGGTATCTTTTCCTGTTGGGCTATTTTACACATCAGATCCCATAACATATCCATGCCCTCACTGCCCAAACTTTTCCACACTTCCCCAGGTATCTGGTCTGCTCCCACAGCCTTTCCATTCTTCATTTTTCTCAGTACCCAAACCACTTCCTCTCTACTTATGTCTTGCACCGGTCTCTCATTTACCTCTCCATCCTCGCACCTCTCTCTTGGATTCTCCTCATTTAGTAGTTTTCGGAAATATTCTTTCCATCTTCCTCTGATTTTGTCCTCATCTTGTAATACTACTCCTGAGGCATCCTTTATCTGCTTGACTGGTGTTATGTCTTTCGAGGCCTTATCTCTAGCTTTCGCTATTCTCAACAACTGAGCTTCGCCACCATTTCTCTCCAGTTCTTCATAAACCTCATCAACTGCCCTCACTTTCACCCTTGCCACAGCTCTCTTTGCATTTTTCTTTGCTAATCTATATGCCTCCTTGTCGGCTCTAGTTCCAGTCATGTCCCATTTTTTCTTTGCCTCTTTCTTTTCCTTGATCTCCAACTGCACCTCCTCATTCCACCACCATGCCTCCTTATCCTCAGGTGGTCCCTTTCCTGATGTTATACCAAGCACCTCTTCTCCAATTTTTCTAATATTCCGACTATTAACGTCCCACCATTCTTCCACATCCTCGGGTAACTTCATTTCTTTCAATACCTCTTCTTTAAACTTATTCCTTGGTCCTTCCTCTTCCAATTTCCACCACTTTATTCTCCTCTGTACCCACCACTTCCGTCTATTCTTCTTTTTCCCTTTTATATCACAGTCTACCACAACCAACCTGTGCTGTGCTGCTACACTTTCTCCATTAATCACTTTACAGTTTTTCACCTCCTTCAGATGTTTCCTCCAGCACATAATATAGTCAATCTGACTATATTATATTATATTATATTTTAAAGGTGTCGAAAGTTTGCCTGGTGACTACTGTTCTAGTGCAAATGCTCGAATGACTAATGACATTTTCAACAATTGGTTAGTTAAGTGGGATCTTAAATTAAAGCAAAAAATTGTATTGTTAGTAGACAACTGCACTGTACACACAAACAATTTATCTTTAAAGAACAAAGTAATTTTCTTGCTTTCGAACACTACATCATTAATTCAACCATGTGACCAAGGCATCATACGAGCTTTTAAAGCTTATTATCGCAGGGAAGTTCATGCGCGAATTATAGCTGAACTTGATTATATAAAAGACCAATCTGATGCAATTGCAAAAATGATTTCCCTTCTTGGTGCATTGCATTTGGTAGTAATGTCATTTTTCAAATTCAAATGAAATTTTTGATAAAACCCCAGACGGTATGTCAAAAGAAGAATTTGAAAACTGGTTGGATACTAATAACAACATTGAAGTGGTGGTTACAATGACAGTGTCGGAAATATGTCAAGCTGCTTCCGATGAGAAATTTAACTAATAGAAGAAAGTGAACCTAATACAAGTATAGAAGAACAAATTTTAGAAGTTTCTCCAACCAATATCCAGATGCAAGAAGCACTACAAATACTTCATCGTGGTGTGCAACATAGAACAACATACTTCGAAAGGCATGAGTATGAACAATTTATGCATGAACTACTATATTCAAAGACACAACAGACAACATAAGTTTTTCAAATAAATTTTATGTTGTTGCTTATTGAAAAGTTGTTTATAACAATAAATTGAAATAAATTATGCAATTTTTTTATATCCTTTGCTTAATGTTATCAGCCGGTTATTGTTATCGAAAAACGACTCTCCTAAAGTACTCACAATAAGCGGCATCTACTGTATATCAAATGGAAGAATAAGAGGGAGAACGAAAATTAAAAAATAAATAGTAGTGAAGAAATGTATTTCCAGAGTTTGATGGATAAATAGAATAAAAACATAATGGATGAATAAGGAAATTAGCAGGTGCTAAAGAGAAAGAAACAGCTACGGAAAAAAAGTATAAAAGGTACTGTACAAAGAATATAAAATGCAGTCAGAAAGTGATAGGCCTATTAAGGAAAATGAAATATGATTTGAGAAGAAATTAACAAGGACTGAAGGTAGTCTTAATGGAATTTTTACTTATGACTAGTAGGGGAAGGGATGGTTATACATTTCTTAGGATGAGCTGATTGTCAAGTAACTTGCAAAGAAAATTATCATCATCACACTTCCACTGAGTCAAAAGACTCATAGCAGGGGGTCACAAAGTATAACAGAAGCTAGTCTTTTACAATATGCAATAAAAATTATTTTGAAGAGAAGATATGAATTGGAAGTCAGTAAAGTGGAGGCATTTGGGATATTCTGTAATCTAGTGTTAATAAGGTTGGATAGAATTTCATCATGTTTATTAAGAGAATGTTTTAGAAATGCAGTTAGCAACCTGCAGCTCATCTCGAGTTATCTAACTTGATTGGAAAATGTTTTTGCAACCGATTTTAGTGTGTTAGAAAATAACATGTAATTACATCAAAATTACTCGTGGCTGTCTGACCTGTTGATAAACTATAAAAGCCAACATACTTTTTTATATGCCTATCATACATATATAAAACAGGTAGGGTAAGCATTAAATACATCAGAAATCTTGCTCTAAAGACCAAATATAGAACTTTTTTCAAGGCATTTTAGGCTTCCATTAAGCTGGGGATGGTCATATGACCATGTCATGTGCATGGTCATTACAAATGACCATGCACATAGTAGGATTTGAACCTACAAAATACTGATGGAAAAGGAGATGATATTCACTCAACCAACCAGTTTGGCATTTACCAGTGTATTTAATTATTTTTAAAGGATTTCTTTTTTTTTTCACTGAACAAACAAAGTTATTTGTTAGGAAACTGACTGACATTAAACTTGTAACTCATATTTTTTACTTACTTTTAATAGTAATACAAAGTTGGAGAGGAAAGCAGAGTTATTAAAGATGAATGGGTCTGATTTGAATTGTAGCTAAAACAACTAAGGAGGCAATTGGAGGCAGATGTAAATGTCTGTGCACTGCTGTGCTTTCTTTTGGACAACAAAATTTGAGTTTCTGGGATGAAAAAACTCTGCCATCTTCATATGAGGATATGAAGATGATTAACTCACCTTCAAAGAAAACAGTTTTTATGAAGATTCCTCGAATAATAGATCAGTGTTTTTTTTTGTTTGTTTTTTAATTGAGAGTAAAGGTAAAGCAGTTTGCTTTAGCTGTCAAAAAGACATAATAAGGAGTCAGCATATAAGGTTTTACATTCACTCTCCTATTTATGTTTGCCTGAACTTGGTAAAAAATAAAACTGGCACTTTACAAACCTCTTCAGTCAATTCATTAAAAATACATTTATAATAAATGTAATGCAGTGATAGAAATAATTGCAAAAACACAGAACGCCCATTGTCAATTTAGAATTTGTAAAGTGATGTTTGTTAGTTACAGTTGAACAGATGCCTAAATGAGGGAAAAAAAAAAAAAAATTAAAGGCATCAGCCTCTGAACTCAAAACTGTGCAAGCATAATGTGATGATGTGAGAACAATATAAGGTTGATGAATTTGGGATTTACAGTATTAGACATTGAGCAGAAGACAAGTAATATTTAGAGAAAAAAAAAGAATACCAATTTTGGGGGGCTGAAGAGAATTGTGTTTTGGTAGCATTAAAATTTACTAAATTATCTTCATCCCACTTGAGAATGGCCAAAAGTTCAAATTAAAGTGCCAAGAAATTATATTCTTGTTTAATCCTTTCTCCAAGTGTAAGCAAACAAAGTTTGCGAGTGAAGTATTTTCACGACTAGGATACTTGTATAGAGAGGCTAATGACTTCACATTAATTGCCTTAGTATCCCATAAAGCAAAGCAAACATCTTATCGGGTGTGTATAATACTAAGCATTAGTGGAAGAACTACTACACAGATTAGTTTCAACCTTTATTGAAATTTCCCTTCATTTTAGAAATTATGGACTTTACAACCGTGTTATAAATAACTCTTTTAATTTCCTGATGTTTTGATCTTGATATTAAGATCATCATCTGGAGCATATATAAATATATAGGTTGGTTTATAGTTTATTTGTCACAAAAACTACAAAGGTCATACTGTGCCATACTAAAGGTCACAACATTAGCATTTACAGAAAATTGTAAACAATATGTCTGTACAAGAATCTAGTTCCACAAAGCAGCATCTATAGATAAACAGAACTGCTGCAGAGGGCACAGCAACACACAAGGTCAGAGGTTATTACAGTAGTGCAAAAATAGTTAACAATATAAGTTAATACACAAAATACGAAACAATAAGCCAAGGAATGCAGTATCTACATATATGTAAAATTATAATAGATCCTTTATAGCAGTACAAAAATAAGCAAAATAGGATTATTATATAATATGCATGGATGAAAATTAAATTTAGCAATGTAGTATAAACTGAATTTAGCAATACATATAAACAGAATTACTAGAAGGTACACAAATAGACAAGGTGTCCTCCTACAGCACTACATGATTATTTGAAAAATATAGTAGTAAATAAGATGCATACACAAAATTTATGTTAAGCAATGCAGTATCTACATAAAAACAAAATTACTGCAAAGATTTCAGCAGTACATAAATAGATAACTATAGGTTAACATATATGTATATACAAAACAAGTCAAGGAAAGCGGTATCTACATCTAGTAAGATTACAACAAACATTATTATACTAATACTTAAAGAGTCAGAAAGGAATTATTATACAGCATATATGCATAAAATTTAAGTTTGGCATTATTGTATTTACATATTAACAAAATTACAGCAGGGTGATACAAATATACAAGATCAAGGCCTACAGTAATACATAATTGGTCAGATTTAACCTAATGAATAATATGTATGTATAAAAATTAAGTTAAGCAAAAGAGTATTTACATATAAACAAATTTATAGTCAAATGTGTTTGTACAAATTAATTCTTTCTAAAATTAAAAGCATCATGCAATTTGCCTGAATCTGCTAGCATTTCCCTGAGTGTATATGGCTTGGTTAGATAGGTGAAATTTTCATTCCTCTCTCGTGTAAATTTTTGACAATCTACCAGAATATGATGAATAGTGAGATGTGTGTTGCATTTTTCGCATATGGGAGGGTCATCAGCTCTCAGTAAATGAGAATGTGTAAGGTGACTGTGACCTATGTGGAGCCTAGCAAGAACAATCTCCTCCCTTCTCTTTGTACGTTGACTAGAATGCCAGTGTTTAATTTCAGGTTTAATGTTATATAATTTGTTTGTTGATGCTTCTTGCCATGTTAACTCCCACTGAGCAATTAGTTTTGATCTTATTAGCTGTCTGTAGCCTGTATATGGAACTGTCAAACAGTATGTGGAGAAGGTACGAGCTGATTTAGCAGCTGCATCTGCAGCCTCATTTCCTTTAATTCCAATGTGGCTGGGAATCCAGTAGAACTGAACATCAAAATTAAGGATTTTCATTTTGTGAAACAGGTGTAGCACCTCATAAAGTACTGGATGTGGATTATACGTAGGAGAGGGATAGCCTGTAAAAAGCTCAATGAGTCTGTATAAATTATACACATTTGATAGCAGTTTTCTTTTATATGAACAAGTGCAAGCTGAATAGCACGTAACTCTGCTGTATAATTACTGCAGTCTGGTGGGATCTGATTTGAGATAATGTCAGGAAACACAGCAGCACAGCCAACAGAGGTGTTAGTTCTTGAACCATTAGTATAGATGGTTAAGAAATCAGTGTGTGCTGCTCTGTGTGCATTAAATAATTGCAGGTAAATGGATGATGCTGCATAGGATTTCTGTAGCTGACAAAGTGAGAGGTTGCGGGATGGTGTGCAAACCTGCCATGGAGGAATGCTGTTATGTTTAGTGTAGCTAATGTTATCAACATTTATACTAAGAGCTTGCACAGTTTCTTTAATACGCATACCAAAAGGATGTATAGCAGTTTGATGTGTGTGATATTGAGTTTCCCAATGCAGAGAGAAGATACTATTCCATGTAGGGTGATCTGGGAGAGATTTTATTTTTAGGGCGAAATAAAGAGACAACTGTTTCCGTCAAAATGATAGAGCCAGTTCATTTGCTTCAACACAGAGACTTTGAGTGGGTGAGGTGCGAAAGGCACCAGTAACTATCCGTATACCCTGATGATGGATGGAATCCAACCATCGTAGGTTACTCTGTCTTGCCGAACCATAGACTTGGGACCCATAATCCAGCTTTGAACGTATAAGTGCACGATAAAGATGGAGCAATGAAGCTCAATCAGCACCTGACTCGGTAGAGGATAGAGTGCGAAGGAGGTTCAAAGTTCTTTTGCACTTTTCTCTTAGTTGACGAATGTGTGCTAGAAATGTGAGTTTTCTGTCAAAGATGAGTCCTAAAAACTTGGTTTCTGTAGCTACTGGAATAACAATATGTCCCATTCTTAGTTCAGGATCTGAGTGATGGGTGCATTTTCAACAGAAGTGTACAAAGACACTTTTTTCTGTTGAAAACCTAAACCCATTATTACGAGCCCACAGAGAGAGAGACATGATCAATTGCTTGCTGAAGTTGTCTTTCAATTACCCTCATGTTACGTGAGTGACAGTAAATTGTGAAGTCATCAACATATAGAGCATTGTCTGAGGAAGCTGTTCAATGATTGAGTTAATTTTAATAGCAAAAAGAGTTACACTTAAGACAGAGCCTTGGGGAACACCTTGTTCTTGATGATATGGTTGAGACAGCGTACTTCCCACTCTGACTTGGAAAGTTCGCCGGGACAGAAAGTTTTTAATAAATACAGGGAGGTGTCCTTTGAGACCTAGGTTATAGAGGTCTTTTAATATGCCATATCTCCAGGCTGTGTCATAGGCTTTTTCCATGTCAAAAAAAACTGAGACAAGATGTTCTCGCTTCAGAAATGCATCTCTTATACAAGTTTCTAAATGAACCAAATGGTCTAAAGTTGATTGATGTCTACGGAAACCACATTGTGTACCGGAGATATGATTGTTGCTTTCTAAATACCAGAGAAGTCTGGCATTAACCATTTTCTCTAAGTATCTTACAACGACAGCTGGTCAGAGCAATGGGACGATATTTATTTGCTTGTGTTGGATCTTTTCCTGGTTTTGGGATAGCAATGACAATTGACTTATGCCAAGAATTTGGAAACTCTTCCTCTGCAAGTATTCTATTGTATAATAAGAGAAGAAAATCCATAGAAGATGATGGTAAATGTTTTATCATTTCATAATGGATGTCATCAGGTCCTACTGCACTAGGGTGAGATTGTAGGAGAGCTCTTTTTTAGTTCCTCCTTGACAAATGACTGAAGAATGTTGGAAGAAAAATTAAGCCTTTGTTTCTCTTGCTACTCTTTCAGTATTAAAAATTCCGGAGAATATGAAGCTGTTGCCGAGATTTTAGCAAACGTTTCTCCCAAAGTATTTGCAACAGCTTTGGGATCAGCAAGAACACTTCCATTATAGTCTAAGGTGGACAAACAGTGTGTACTATATCTGTCTTTCATTTTCAGGAATTTATCCCATACAATTTTTAGACTGGTCATTTGATTAATTGATGTAGTAAATTGGATCCATGATCATTTCTGACTCTGACGTCTTACATAACGTGCTTTGGCTCGAACACGCTTGAAAGTTATTAAATTTGATGTGGTGGGGTATCTACGAAATATGCTCCATACTCTGTGTTGATCTTTTTTTGGCTGCCTGACATTCTGGGTTCCACCAAGGCTTTGGATAGACTGGAAATCGAGATGATGTTTTTGGAATGGAGGTTGTTGCTGCCTGGACAATGCATTCTGTTATATATTTTACAGCTTCACTGATAGGTGTTTGACTGATGGCATCAACATTAAATTTTGCAAAATGAGAGAAAGTGTTCCAGTCAGCCTGGTCCATTTTCCATATAGGTATCCATGTGGATGAATATAGTTCCTGTGAAACTTTCAACATCTTTCTCTAAATCCAGAGTAATTTAATAATAAGGTAGCATACCTTTTGGCAACTCCTATAGGTAAAGATGACCTCTCCATTGCTTCTGCCTTGGTATCTCCACCTCTGGGCCTGGCTCCCACTGATGAGACCACGATAAAGGTCAAAACTGGTCTGGGTAGTGGCCCTTTCCTTAATGAACAACATTATACATATCCGGAATGAGATGTGTTTTGCATTATGGGAGATACTGAGATAGGAGTGATGATAGTTTGATTCACCTTTGCTCTGAGTTGCCAGTTGTTGCACAACCTTTCCTCAGTCCTGAAGATATTTTCAGGCTCAAACTTTGTTTGCTCACAATTGGATAAAGGATTAAATTAAATTCATTATGGTTCCTGTGAAGACATTGTACAAGAACAGGAAAGTGATTACTTCCATATATGTTCTCTTCAACGTCCCACATGAGCAGTAGAAGAATGGAAGGGGAACAGATTGTAAGATCAATTGCCAAATATGAGCAGGTAGGCATAACTGAAGAAAGTATTGAGTTTATTATTTAGCAGGGAAAGGTTATTATTATCAAGAATTTTTTCAATGATTCGACCTCGTCTATTAGTGTTGGCACTACCCCATAGAGTATTGTAATCGTTAAAGTCACCCATCAAAAGTATGGGTTCAGGCAGTTGCGAGATAAGGTCATCAAGATCGATTTCATTTAACTCAGCATTTGGTGGTAAATAAATTAAATATACTGTAGTAAGAAATCCCACAGAGAAGCAAATCGCTTCTGCTTCCAGAGAAGTATTAAGTTGGACCTGATGGAAAGGAATATGACTACCCACTAGGATAGCTACTCCTCCATGATCAGGACCATCTCCAGTTCTATGCTTATGTACAACAGTGAAATTCCTAAAGGTATGGGTCTTAAGTAAGTTTCCTGTAGACAGAAACAGAAAGGTTTGTGTTTCTGCAACAACATCTTGATATCATCAATATTCTGGCAGATCCCACGACAGTTCCATTGTCAAAATTTTTCTATTGTCTTGATTTTATTGACTTGTCTGGTTTTCGAGAGGTTGAGGGCTTACCTTTGTCAGATTTATATTTATTCATTGTTTTAGGGAAGAACGAATGGCCAGCGTCCCATCACTTCGTCTGGTAGAGTGTTCAAAACATCGAATGTGTTAGGGTCAGTTGGTATGCTTAGTTTGCTTTCAGTGGGTATCGAGGTATCCATTTTTTCTGTGCGAGTGTCTGGTGGTTTATCTTTGGGTGAGGTCTCCACCTTAATATTCTTGACAGGTGAGTTTTCATCGAAAATGATTTGTTGTCACTGGAGTAAAGCCATAGGTCTTGTGATTAATGCGATCAACAGAGAAGCACTTGCGATCGCAAAGTTCAGGTATGGTGAAATTATCAAATGGTGGAATAGACATACATGTTTGAGTTGCTGTTGGCACTTTTTTATTTGTTACTTTTTTCAGTATAAGAGGATCGTAGAACAAGTGTAATGGTGGCCAGCTTTCTTTTTGCATCCTGATATGTTATGTTTTGTACTGTTTTAATTTTTCTATCTCTTTTTCATCTTTCCATTTCTGACATGCATGAGAGTATGCTGGATGATCTCCCTGACAGTTGACACATTTAGCTTTTTTTTTCACAGCAAGATTTATTATTATGTTCTTTACTACCACATCGGGCACACGTAGTAGAACCACAACAGGCAGTTTGGGCATGTCCGTATCTTTGACATATAAAGCATCTCGGTGGGTTAGGGATGAACATTCTAACAGGACAACTGAGATACCCTGCTTTTACAGATGTCGGAGGCTTAGGTGTATTAAAAGTAAGGATGATGTTCTTGGTTGAGACCAGGCGACCATCCCTGCGTATCAGGATGCGCCTCACACCCGTCACTCTTTGATCTTTAAGCTCTAAACATGTCTCCTCATCAGAAACATCAAGGAGATCCCATTCTGATATCACTCCTCTACTGCAATTGAGTGTTCTGTGAGGTGTTACTGCAATTTGTATTCCACCCATTGTCGTTGTTCTCAGTAATTTCTCAGAATGTTGTTTGCACATTGTTTCCACTAGGATCTCGCCACCAGAATGCAATTTCTTGACAGTTTTGGGAGTTCCTGCCAGTCCTTCTAAACCTTTTTGGATAAAGAAGGGTGACATTTTCCCAATTGGTTTTTCACCTGTTGCATGAATGATTAAAAAGGTTGGTATATTGATGTTAGTATCCAATATCTTTTGTTTCTTACTTCTGTTTCCATATGCTGTGTCTATATTATCCGTACTTGGTTGGGACTTTGTTAGGGTCCCTGAAACATTTGAGGATGAATAATTCATATTTAAGGAATTTTTAAGTCAGCACCAAAGCTCCCCACCATGGAGCCACACATGGACACTCACTACCTGGCAAGCAAAGACAGCGCTCAGGAGTGGAACGCCAGGGCTAACCTGGACGCTATACCGGCACTGCAGCAGGTCTAGGATCCCGTCCCCAGACCATGGGGTGAGAGACTTACTGCAACACCGTTGACCCTTGCAGGCAAGCCCACTAGCCGATTGATCCTGGTTGGGCCATCCAGGACCACCCATCTTGTCGAAGCAGGGGCCAAAGTAGTGCAAGACTACCAGGATCCCCCTTTCTGGATGTCCACGGGTTGCACCGCACGGCAAACATGGCGGCAGGGCATTGGATCCCAGTGATGGTGGTCTGGAAAAAGAATAGTGAAAAAGATTCAGGAGAAGTAGAGCAAAGAATATGGGAAGAAAAACAAAGAAAAAGAGGAAGAATGAAAAGGGCCAGTACCATCACTGGGAGGTCCCCTCCACTACGTACAGGTGCCCCACATGGATGGGAATATACAAGACAAGCTGAGTTACATTACATACAGTAAGCTAGAGAAACAATGATTAGATCACAGGTTATTCTACTGGTATGACCTCTAGTGAAAGAAAAAAAAAATACAGATAAAATTAAAAATTAATTAATTATATAGAAACTACATCAAAGCTAAAAGTGGGATAAAAATAGGAATAGTGACTGATGCAGCAGACATAGTAGAATTGCTCAATGAACACTTTATTGAAGTATTTCATCCTGGAGGAGTCAGTTTTAATGCTAGAGGGATAGGGCAGGTTCAAGGATTAGAGGCAGGAGGAGAGTGTGTTTCAAATATTGAGCACTCTGGATGTCAGTAAAGCTGTGCGACTGAATGGCATTTCACCAAGAGTTTCGAGAGAATGTGCTAGGGAACTGACAGTGCCTTTGACCTGGCTTTTCAATGAAAGTCTGGCTGCTGGAAAGGTGCCCATGGAATGGAAGGAAGGTAAGATAGTGCCATTGCATAAGGGCGGTAACAGACTGGAAGTGTCTAATTATAGACCGGTTTGTGTGTCATCAAGAGTTAGTAAGATCTTGGAGAAAGTGGTGAAGGACCATATACAGCATTGGGCAGATGAGGGTAATGTTATCTGTGAGAGTCAACATGGATTTGTGAAGGGGTGCTCTTGTTTTAGCAATATGCTAGCCTTTTATGATAAAGTTACAAGAGCATTAGATGAGGGGAAAGGCATATATTGCCATTTTCTTAGACTTAGCGAAGGCATTCGACAGGGTGCCACATGATAAGCTGATATTTAAGTTGCAGCACATAGGTCTGGATGTCAGATTGGTCAACTGGATTCAGGATTGGCTGTCCGATAGGTATCAGAGAGTTGTGAATGGTGGGGCAGTTTCAAGGAGGCAGAGGGTTACAAGTGGGTCCCACAGGGCTCAGTACTGGGACACCTATATTGTTTAACCTTTATATCAGTGACATCGTCAGTGGATTGTAAGGGGATATTCAGTTGTTTATGGATGATGCGAAGCTGGAAAAGATTATTAGTAATAGTACAGATGTGGTAGCCCTGCAAAAGGATTTGAATAAGCTAGATAGATAGGCAAATGAATGGGGGTGTCGGTTTAATGCACCAAAATGTAAGGTCTTGAGGTTTGGGAAACATCGATGGGATGCTGCATACTCTGTGGGAGTAGTTATACTGGAGGAAGTAGGGGAGACAAGAGATCTGGGGTTGATGATTGATAGAAACCTGAAATTTAGGGGACATATTGCAAAGGTGGTGAAGGTAACACAGAGGATTGCTGCAATAATGAGAAGGACACTGACTTGCAGAGATAAAAGGGTTATCATTCCGTTGTATAAGACTCTGATCAGACCACACTTAGACTATTGTTCTCAGATTTGGTCCTCAGGATTTGAAGGGGATAAATTAACTGTGGAAAGGGTACAAAGGCAGATAACAAAGATGGTTTCAGGACTGCACAATGATAGTTATGAGGATCGGCTGAGGGAATGTGGACTGCAGAGTTTGGTGGATAGAAGAAGGAGAGGTGATATAATTGAGACTTTTAAACTGTTGAGAGGTGGTTACATGGTTGACACTGGGGAGTTCTTTCGCTTGGTTGAACAGCGGGAAGGAGTGATGACAAGAGGCCATCCCTAGAAGTTACAAAAGGAAACTGTGAGCAAGAGGATGAGGAGTTGATCAGGCAATGCATTCCAGGTTGAACATGGAATGCATTGCCTGATGGAGTGATGAGAGTGAGAACGGTCAATGAGTTCAAGGAGTGGTATGATAGACTTTGAAACTCGACCGGGTGCAAGACTCATATTAAAAAAATATGTGAAGGCAGATGCCCTCCCTGGCACATTCCTTATATGTGGTGATATATTATCAAGTCCAACAGCCTTATTAACATGAAGTTTGCTAAATTCCCCATATACCTCTTGCTCTTACAGTCAGTCTCTCCTCCCCATCATCAACTGCTCTTAAACTCTCTATAATGTTACATTCACAAGAATGAAAGACCTTTATGAACTGCTCATTAAGTATCTCCACTATATCTCCCATAGTCAGTTGTCCTTATACCATTTTCTCGAATCAATGCCATCCTTCCATAATCATTCTTCATTAGCTAGCATACTTCACTTTTGCTATCCTTACCAAACAAGTCACCCTCCTCGCATGGTCATTGTAATCCTCATGGAATTGGCTATTACCACTTCTCTTATGCTACCTCCATAATGCCTTTTTTCCTCTGTATCACATGCTTAATCTCTTCATTCATCCATTTCACACCTACCTTATTTAGCCTTCTGACCCTAGGAATATATTTAGACATTGCTTCTACTAGATAGTTCTTAAATATCCTCAAAGCTGCATTGATATCTTTTCCAGCTAACTCCTCATTCTATGCTGCAAGCTGTCTCCTGAGCTCCTCATAGTTGTATGGCAGGAAGGAAATGGAATTTACACACCTAAAGAGATAATTACTTCAGGCAACATATGATGGAGGGAACTTGGGATATTAGGGTATTAGACCTGGTCATAGGATCAGTAGAGCTCATCATAACCAAGGTGACCACATTGCCTTCAATTGACAAAAATGACCATAGAGTCGTGAATTGGGAGATTGTAAAACATGAGGAATGTTCTATCAAGAAGGGATATATGTGGAACTATGAGGAAGGCGATTATGACAAGCTTAGGAGGAAGCTTGGACCTCTGCCATGGCATAAAACCCTGCAAGGGAAGGATGCTAGTGGTGTATGGGAGATAGTTAAGGGACATCTAGAGGATGAAATATTAAATTGTATACCTAAGGTAAAGAGAGTTAATCAGGTAGGAGTTAGATGGATGAGTAATATCATAAACTATAGGCTGCAGAAGAAGAAAATGCTGTGTAGGGTACATGGCCCTCACAAGGATGGGGCTGACAGGCATCTAGCCTGGGGGGCCCAGAATTAAGGGGCTCGTTTTGTCGGGTCGGCCAGTTAAGTGAGACTAACAAAAGATAAAAAGAAACTTTATAAAATAAGAATGAATATGTGCAGAGAGGGACTACTAGCTTTTGCAATCGTTTCCAGCACATTATCCATTTTTTCAGACTTATAGTTACTCTTCTGAACTTCCCATTTGAAAGGATTTACTTTAGTTTTTGGTTTTCGTTTGCCTGTCTCGCTTTCTATGTATGCCGTCATTTCAATGCCGATACTGTGCTGACGTTACCGGCACGCTACTCTGCCATGCCTACAGTGCGTATGCTACGGATGCTGAGAGAATTATTATTTTATTCGTAAAAGAGAAAGCTTTATTTGATAGTTTTAGTTGGTTAAGTTGATCTCAAGAAACTGAAAATTTTCTGCAAAATTCTTTATTTGAGAAGAATTTGTCTTATTTGATTAAAATTTTGCTAGTTAGTAAGTAAAAGAAAATATAAAGCTTTTTTAGTTATGATTTTTTTTGTATGAAACAAACTTAATTATTAATAGTAATACTGCTATTTTTGACCACACGAACTATAGGAGAGAATAAATGACTACTATTTGGGTTTTTTTGGTCAAATTTATTTTAAAACTGATTTATTTTATAACTAGTTGATATAACTTTGTTTTAAAATAAATTTGACCAAAAACAAAACTCAAATAGTAGTCATTTATTCTTTCCTATAACTTAATTATTATTTCTTTTCAGATCATACAAATTTGAAATATTAAAAATATTTAAATAAATTGCTCTCGAGCAAGCAAAGACGTTCTGTTAAAATAAATAAAATCCCAATGTCTGATTTAAAGTACAAACATAAGTCTGGAGCTCAGAAGAGGAAACTTAAATCCGAGAGAGAATCGAAAGCATTGCGAGGTCGTCAATTCATAACCAATTTTTTCAAATCTGAAAATGAAAAGGACATATTTCCCAGTGCTGATCATAGTGAAGGTGGTGATAATGTCTGTGACATTGAAATCCAAACAGAATATTAATGTCAAATTGAAACTCATAAGGCAGTCAAAAGTCAAGCGACTGTTACATGTGAACCTCTTGCAACTGAAGAAAAGGCCGCAAGTGAAAAATCTGCAGGAGTGACTATGGAAGAATATGATACAGTTGATGCTTCAGTTGCAGGCCCTGTCGAAAAATCTGATATAAAATATGAATGACCCTAGTACTTGGCCCAGAGTAATCTCAAACAACATGTGTCAAGAGATAGTACGAACTATCAGCTTCAAGAATTCCAGAAGATTTATAAGGAATTGCCAAGAGATCTTAATGGTAGGAAATTTCAAGATTCTTTGCTCTATATGAAAACGAAAGAACAAGAGAACATTTTCCAAGAGAATGGTTATGTTATGAATGGATTTGAATCATCAAATGGACAAAACAAGTCAATCAGGATAAGAGGAACACTGCATACCTGGTTTAGGAACTATCTCTTAAACAGAACACAAGTAACAAAAATAGGCTCATGTTATAGACAGGGAATACAATTAAAACATGGTGTCTCTCAAGGAGCCATATCATCACCTACTCTATTCAACATATACATTAACGATGTTCATAACCTGGCCACACAAAGTCAAATATTTCAGTATGCAGATGACACCGAGCTACTAGCAATTCACACAGACATCAACACGACTCTCACAAAAGCACAACAAGACCTAAATGAAAAATCACAACATACTTCTACCAAAACTCAATTGTAATCAACGGCACCAAGACACAGATGTTAATACATAATCCAAGAATCACACGCCCTGCATCACTATCGCTACACTTTCACAAGTACCACTGCATTAACAATAAAAATACCTGCTAATGTCCCGAAATCAAACCCATAACAAATGCAAAATTCCTTGGCCTCTACATAGATTGCCATCTTAAATGGACAAAAAATATAGATTACCTACACAATAAACTCTGCATCATCGCAGCAAAACTCTTCCAAGTAAAAGACATGATTCCATCTAACATACTCCTATATCACGGTATCTGTGAATCTCTACTCAGGTATGGTATAACAGTCTATGCACACACATCAAACAGCCATCTAACAAAATTAGAAATATTACAAAGGAAAATCGTGTCAACAGTGATTTGGAGACCTTATACACAACAGCCAAATATCCGAAAAGCTTATAGCAACACAATCCTGAGCATTAAAAATCTGAAACGTTACATAATGTTACTAAGAAATTACTTCAACACCACCTATCGTGTGTTGAACATATAACACAACCACAACAACAAGTTAATATACCATTAACATTAATATACATATCACAAATCCCCAGCATCCAAAGCCTACATTCCATCCATATACAGTACCAAATTATTGTAATGTATATGTCAATAATGTGTATAATAATAAATGATGATACTGATATGAAAAAAAATTTTTTGTATTTATATTTAAAGAAAAAAAATATTAAAAAGAAATAAGGTACTTTAAACTGCATGCGGAATTTTGTACAGAGCAGAAAATGTAATACAGTATGTCTTAATTGTACATATGTAAATACTCTGTATGATGATAATAGAAAAAAAATTATCAAAAAAATATTATTATATAGAGTAATTATATCCTTTGTTATTATATATAGAGAGCATAAAAAAATGCAAAAAAATACCTGTAATAATCATCATTGTTAATATTATAATAATATATGTTGTATACAATTATTATTAAGTATTATTTAAAAAACATTATGTATATGCAAGTATCTGTTGTACACAATTGTGTTCATGTAATGTATGCAATTTATCTGAGAAATAATAAAAAAATAAAGAAATTAAAAAAAAAAAATTTATCATTCGAAGCTAACCCTAGCTTCATAGTAGGGGGATCAGACTGCCTCATTCAACTAATCCTCATAATCATAGACTGTAAATTATTGTAATATACCATATATAATAATAAATGATGATACTGATATGAAAAAAAAAAAAATGTGTATATTTAAAGAAATAATATTAAAAAGAAATAAGGTACTTTTAAACTGGGTGCAGAATTTTGTACAGAGCAGAAAATGTAATGTCTTAATTGTATATACGTAAATACTCTGTATGATGATAATAGAAAAAAAGTATTAAATAGAGAAATAATATCTATTGTTATTGCATATATAGAGTAAAACATGCAAAAAAAAAAAAAAAACCTGTCATAATCATCATTGTTAATATTATATAACATAAGTTGTGTAAACAATTATTATTATTATTATTATTTTAAAAAAATATTACATACGTGCAAGTATCTGTTATGCACAATTGTGTTCATGTAATGTATTATAAATATTATATATATATATAAAATTATTATTGTATGTATGTATGTAATTTATCTGAGAAATAATAAAATGTTAAAAAAAAAAAACAAGACACCGCCAGGGAGTCCATAAGACTCCCTGGAGGTGTCACACATCCATTACCACCATGCTTATATGGTGTACCAAAAGTTCATAAAGTCAGAGTTCTGCTCTGCCCGATCGTGGAAGGTAGAAACTCTCCAACATACCAACTAGCCAAACACCTAGCGGGTCTGTTGAAACAGAAGATAAAGAAATCGGTCTCATTTATAAAGAATTCTAAGCATTTCGCTGAAAGATTAAAAAAGTTTCAACATATCAAATACAGATATACTTGCAAGTCTAGACGTAGTGTCTTTATTCACGAACGTACCAGTTGAAGAAATGATTAAGATCATAGATCTTTTTCCAAATGACACTGCTCAGCTTTTCTGCCATTGTCTAAAATCAAACTATTTTAAAGTAAATAACATAGAGTTGGAAAATAACAATCAATTACCTTTTTTGGACGTACTAATAAAAAACAAGAGAATGGACAAATCAAGCTCACAATCTACTGCAAACCTACAGACACTGGATGTTATCTTCACTTTAAATCTACTCACCATTATGCACAAAACTTAGCATTATACATATGCTTAAAAACAGATCAACAAATATCATCATAGAAGAAAAAGATCTGCTTGATGAGCTCTCACTTATATCTAAAACTCTAGTCAAAAATGGTTACCCAAAAAATATTATCCAAAAGATTCTCAATAGAAACAGCCCACAGCGACAACCTCAAGTGACGCAGTATACATCGTCCATCATCATACCTTATGCCGGCTCAGTTTCAACAAAAATAGCAAAAATCATGAAGTCTTTCAACATCAGGGTTGCCTTCAAATCTATTTTAACTACATGACACATGTTAAGATCTCCTAAGGATAGCATCGCCTTCTACAAGTATGCAGGTGTGTATAACATCCCATGTTCCTGTGGACTGAATTATATAGGCCAAACATCACGAAGCCTAGAAATCCAAAAAAAAGAACATATAAGAGATGTCAACAACAGAGCAGACACCTCAGGATTGGCCCATCATTTCTCGATTTCGAACCACTCCATCGATTGGGACAACAGCTTCATGCCGTACATTGAAGAAGATTTCAGGTGTAGAACCTTTAAAGAAGCTGCAGTGGTACTCCGGACAGGAGACAATCTCAACAGAAATCAAGGTATGATATTAAAAGACATTTGGAAAAGCTTAATAAATTCACTATGTATAGCAGAACTCAATTTTGCAAAAAACTATAAAGTGCAATCTACAAACAATGACTAATTCTCCATGCACTTAATGTCAAGCGTCATTTCAATTTTAATTAATTTTACTGTCGTTACTGCATTCCTTTTTAGCATTTAATGTTAGTGTACCCATTTCTTGTCCTGAAGAAGCCAGACAGACTTAAGCTGGTGAAACGTGTAGACGATTGTATACATATTTATAAAGAATCATGATCCAATAAAATTCAAAGAAAATGTCTCTTACTTGGTATAAAAGGACCAGAATATTAACAGTTAAAAAGTCCATAGACTCATTTAGGGAGGGCACCTACTCTACAACTCTCTGTCACCACCACTCAATTCACCAACTACAACAAACTGCAACTACACCAACGCTATCTGCAGCCCACCACCACTAGTAATTTCACAGATAATCACAAACATCTATGCCCACAGCCTTTTGGCTGGAGAGCGAATACGTTAACCACTCGATCAACCAGGCCAGCATTTTAGCTGTTACCTTGATCCAATGCAGTTGTCACTTTATTATTATGAAAAGTAGTTACTGAGGCATGATGGCTTATCCTTAATAACACCATGCTGCAATCCCATCCATATAGGATCCTACTACTGTTGATGTTATTGTTGATAGTGACATCTGTGTGCTTATTCAGGATACAAGAATATACAAGAGATATGAAATAGGTGGTAATCACCATGTAGTTTTGAACAGTATGAAAATGAATCTTCTTCAGCTTCATTCCCACTCATCAGTTGATCTGCTGTAGTAGGTCACTGCAGCAGATCAACTTCCTCCACTCAGTTCTGCCCAAGGACATTTTCTCTTCTAGTCTGAGGTCTTAGAGGCCCCTGCCCTCAAGTTGTCCAGCCATTGTTGTTTAGGTCTCCCCTTACTTCTTTTGCCTGGTGGCTTCACCAGCACTCTTCTTCCCACATAGCTTTTATCTCACTGCATAACTTAACCAAACCATCTCAGCCTTAATTCCCTCATCTTTCCAGATACTTGGGTTACCTTCATTGCTCCCCTGATCAGTGCGTTTTTGATCTTGTCTAATCTTGTTACACCACATGCATGCAGAAGTCTCGACATTCTCAGCAAGTCTCAGCATTCTCATTTCAGCTATGTCCATTCTCTTCTCTCATTTCTTGGTCATTTGCTAGTTCTCACTGCTGTTTCAACTTGCTAGACACTTTTGTATCACACAAAGTACCTGAAACCTTTTTTCTGGTTTATCCATCCTGATTGGATCCACCTATTGAGTTCTGAATCCATCACTTTGGACTCATGATCCTAGATATGTATACCTAGACACTTGTGGCATGCTTATGCCCTTCAATATTACACTTCCTGCTGCTTCACTACACTACACTACATGTGCTCTGTCTTATTTCTACTGATCCTAAAACCACCGTCTTCCAAAGCTTTCCTCCATCGTTCAAGTCTTTCTTCTTTCTTAGATCTTCCTGCTCAGACTTCGTGCAAATCACCACATCACATGCAAACATAATTGTCCAGGGTGATACAGTTCTTACTGTCTCTGTCAACACATCCAAGAGCATAACAAATAAGAAGGGACTCAAAGCTGACCCCCGATGAAACCCAATTTTTACTAGGAATGTCTCGGCGGTGCCTGCTCCACATTTCACCTTGTTTTTTATTTGTACAAGATGTATATGCTTCTCTTCCTCATGCTTCTCCATATCTTTTTTCTTGGGACTTTATCAAAGTACCTTTCTCTGAACTGTCTTTAGAGCAAAGGTGGCATCAACTGTTCCCCAACCAGGCACAAACCCAAAGCGCTCTTTGCTAATTGACATGGTCTCACAATCTCTTTTCAATTACTCTTTCCCATACTTTCATAGTGTGACTCATGAGTTTAATTCCTCTGTAGCTGATATTAGACTGGATATCACCTTTGTTCTTATATACTAGAAACAATATACTCTCCATTCCTTCGTCAT
This sequence comes from Typopeltis vanoorti, assembly GCF_054136105.1. Classification (NCBI taxonomy): domain Eukaryota; kingdom Metazoa; phylum Arthropoda; class Arachnida; order Uropygi; family Thelyphonidae; genus Typopeltis; species Typopeltis vanoorti. The sequence goes on from NC_143568.1 coordinate 46,250,590, forward strand.
TTTCTCATTTTCAATGATTCTGTTAAAGGCATCCATTAACAGAGTTATGCCCAATTCACTTATATATTTTCATACTTCTACGGGGATGTTATCAGGTCCAACTGCCTTCCTGTTTTTCACAGTGCTTCTTCCACTTCCATTCCTGTTATATTAGGAATTGGCCCCATGACCAGATCTCCATCCTTTTGTATATCTATTTCATTCATTAATTCCTCAAAATACTCTTTCCATCTATCTAACATATCTATTTCTTCAAACAGAAGGTTACCATTCTCTCTCTTAATCTTCTGGCTTGGTATATATCTTTACTTTTTTCACTCCTTTTGTCTGGCTATCCTGAGGACCTTTTTTCCATTCCCCAAACAGTTTAACATAGGCTTCAGCTTTAGATCTTGCTACAGACCAATTAATATATCAGGAGTGGTTGCTAAAGTATTGGAAAAGTTGGTGAAAGGTAAAATACAACAGTGGGTGGATAGGGATGCGATACTCCAGTGGCGCACCCAGAGGGAGGGGAGTGGGAAAGGGGCCCGGGCACCCCCCAAAGAAAAGGAAAAAACACTAGAAAATTTTCCAAAAATCTTTTCCTAATTAAAATTCATTTTTTTTATTTATGTTGTGTGCTACTTATGAATTAGCGATCATTGCAGATGCTCAGTTATAGGTCATATGCAATGTGTAGCATGTATTTGCAAAACGTCTACTCAACTCGCCCCCCCCCCCCCCCCCAAAGGTTAAATCCTGAGCACTCGGCCCCTCCAAGATTAAATCCTGAGTGCGCCACTGCGATACTCTATAGTGGGCAGCATGGCTTTGTAAAGGATAGGTCCTGTATTAGTAACTTATTCACATTTTATAATAAAGTGACAGCAGAATTGGATCAAGGTAATGGCTACACCATGATACTACTCAATCTTTGCCAAGGCATCTGACAGAATACCACATGGAAAAGAATTACAAAAACTGGAGAGGATGGGAATGGATATGAGGCTAGTAGTATGGATAGGGGTATGACTGATGGACAGACACCAGAGAATAGTATATAGCAGAGTGGCATCTAGGTGGTCCTAGTGAAGTACCTCAGGGTTCAGTACTAGGACCACTACTCTTGAATTTGTATATCAATGACACAGGGAAAGATTCAAGAGGGCATATTCAGTTATTTGCTGATGATGCAAAACTGGGGAGGGCAATAGCTGATAAAGCTGATGTAGATATCCTGCAGGATGATTTAAATAAATTGGCATTGTGGACAAAGAATAATGATTGTCAATTGAATGTTGCAAAATGCACTTTATGCACTTCAGGTTGAACATGGTGTATCATCATATTGATGGTATTGGCTTGCAGGAAATTGCAATATTGCAAAAGTTGGTAAAATAGCTCAACAAATTACTTGGATGTTGAAAAACATGCTGGCAAGTAAAGATAAGGAAGTTATTATCCCTCTTTATAAGGCTATCATTTGGACACATCTTGACTACTGCACACAGATTTGGTCACCTGGGTTTCTTGGGGACCAGAAGGTGGTCAAAAAGATTCAGAAACGAGTGACAAAGATTTTGGTCTGTGGAATGCTCCCTATGAGGATAGGTTGAAAGTTTTGGGTTACAAAGTTTAGTTGATAAGCAGAAATAGAAGGAACATAATAGAAACTTTAAATATTAAAGGGTTTTTTTTAAAATTGATGCAAGTGAAATTTTTCAAGATATGTCAGAAAACTAGGGATGGACCATTCGTGGAAGTGGTGTAAGAGTATAGTTAGTAGGGGTGTATGGACCAGATTTTTTGCATGGATAGTGTTGACTGAGTGGAATGGATTGCCAGAATTGGTTGCGAGTTCCCTGACAGCAAATGGCTTCAAGGAGAGGTATGATAGGATATGTGTGTATGATGGTGATTTGGGTCTCTTAAAATGAGTCTTCGGACTCCATGGAAATGCTGCAAATAATAATAATAATATTCTATTCTCATCACCTACTCTATCCCACTTCTGCTTGGCCCTTTTCTTTTTCCTAACAGACTTTTTTACCTCATCATTCCACCATTTCCTTGTCTAGCTTAACATTTCCTGTTGTGTGGTCCAACAACCCTTTCCCAATATTACGGATGTGTTCCAGTTTGTTTTCCCATTTTCCACTCCCAATGGTTCATTTTCCAAAATTATTGCTTGTACCTTCTTGATGAAGTCTTCTCTAAGATCATTTTCTCCCAACTTCCACCATCTTGTTTGGATGATTCCTTTTGTTTGTTTCTGTTTTATCCCTTTTATTTCCACTTGGCAGAGTAGAAGTCTGTGCTGCTCTGCCACTGTAAGGCAGTGGTAGAAGTCTGTGCTGCTCTGCCACTGCTTTACAATCATTTACTTCCTTTATATATTCTCTTCTACAGGGTATATAGTCCACCTGAGATTCCCTCCACACTGCTGCATGTGTAACTGTGGTTTGGTGGTTTGCTGCAGAAGGTGTTCATTGCTATATTTAGCAAGATTCCCTGCCACTGCAAAATGAGCAATCCTATTACCTTCATTGTTCCTTTCACTGACTCCATGTCTCCCCACCTTCATCACTTTTTCCAACATGACCATTAAGGTCAACACATGCAAAGATCCATTCCTTACTTTGTAATCTGCTTATTATAGATTCTAGGTCTCTCCAAAGATAATCCTTTTCATCTTCTTCACAGCCAGCATGAAGTGCATATATGCTCACTAAAGTCAGAATTTCACCACCAAGGTTTATATGCACCACAATTATTCTGTCTGATATTCTATTCACTTCTAACACATTTTCTTTAAGTTCCTGAATGAGCATGAAAAACAGTATGAAAATGAATATCATACTGAATAGAAAAATATGTAAGAAAATTTTTAAAAAGAAAAGCAGTTTTCAGAGGTACACATATACAAATACTATTGGGAAAAAATGAGAGTTTCCAAACAACCATGGAGATCCATTGGTAAACTTTTAAAATACTAACTGATTCAGTCAGTCAAATAAGTAGTGAAAATGTTTGCAAGAATAGAAAAATCCAACTTCATGGCAGTCTCAAGAAATCAAAAAGACAAACAAAAAAAGAAAAGCATATTGAAATTTCTTAGCAAAGTAAGTTAGCAGATGAGAAAATAAAGAAAATTAACCTTATATGGAAAAGTAGTTTAATAGAAGTCAAAAGAAAACTTAGGCATGAATACAGGAAATAAATATTACAAAGGAGGCAAAACATTCCAGAGACTGATGAAAATACTTCAAAATAGTGGCTAGAGTATGCTAAGAGGAATGAGAGATGATAAAAATACTGAAGATATTCTTGATGCTCAGAGCAATTACTTTTGAAAGCCTGTTAAATGACAGAACTGTAGCAGAATATATTCAAGAGGAATACAAAGAAGAAGAGTACATATCAATAATTGAGGAAGATAAGGCCATCAGATATCTGCAATGTGGAAAAAGCAGCTTGAGTTTATGTGACTTCTGCTCATGAAAGGTTTTAAACCAACAGCACATTGGTATCATGTGTGGGATAAGAATTTCTTTTCTATTTTTTTATTAATTTTATATATTTTCAATTTTATATATTATCAATTTTTTTATATAATCCAGAAACTGTGCTCTAGAGACTAAACAGAATTTTCAAGCCACTTCAGGCCTCCAATAAGCAGGGAAATAGTCTCACATCAGGGCATGAAATTCATCTCCCTCCTATACCTACACTGTGATCTGAACCCATAGCCTGTTGGTTGGATAGCAGCTATACTAACTCCTCAGCCAACCAGGCTGGAATGTCCATCATACAACTCCTTTAACTCATCCACCATTTGTCCTTTCATCACCCTTTCAAGCAATGTATTCCATACTCCTACCACTCTCCATGCAAAAAACTTACTTCTTCTTATCCTTTTACTCATTGCTTCCATTTGCAACTTCCAAGGATGGTCCCTTGTCCTCTTTCATCCTATTACATGAAAAATCTCCCCTGTGTTAATCAGATGGTAACCCATCAAATTAAATGTGTTTTGAAGCTTAAGAGCTTCAAGGTATGTGAATGTCAGCTGAAAGCAGAATATGTTTGGAGAGAGAGAAAGAAAACTGCAGAGCAAGGAGGTGGAAAACATGAATTTTGATTTGAGGAGTGTGAATGAATAGATTAATAGGCTGGAGATGTTGGCTAGTGTGAGGAGATGTGAGAGAAGGGCATAAGAAAACAGGGGAGGGAGAGAGGGAGGTCAGGGAGAGAGAGGAAGATAAGAGAATGGGAGAAACAGGGGATGAGAGGAAGCAAGGAATAGAGAGATGAGAGGAAGGAGGGAAAGTAGGAAAGAGAATGAAAGCAGAAAGAGTCAAGGATGCCAGTGAGAGAAAAATGAATGAATCTGTTCGGAGTATCATGTATGGAGATTCAATGAGTTGGGATGTGCAGAGAAGAGTGCCAGAGGAGTACTTGTCAGTTGGAACAATAAAGTGTGGCAATAAAGAGAAGTGAAAATATAGAGGAGATGAAAGTAATGGTTGGTACAAATGACTCGAGAGATAACATTAATCATGTAATGAGAGATCTGGGATTGATGTCAGGGATAGTGAGATAGAAATGTGTCAGGGAAGATAGTGTGTTGCTCCAGTACAATGAGGAGTGGAGGAGAAGGGCAGTGATAACAATGAGATAGAAAGAATACGTAGGAAGAGAGGTCCAGAATATGTGGATGCATGGCATACATTTCAGGATAGAAGACAGCTGTCTTCTATCCTGAAAGAAACGGATTACATTTCAATGCAGAAGGATACAGGCACTGAGAGAGACTGTTCACTGAACAAGTGAGTATGCCAGGGGGAGGGAAACTAAAACTGCAAGAGTGGAATGTAGCAGGGATGCCTGAAGTGAGGAGACAGGAGAGTATAATGGAGAATAATAATAGCTGAAAGAATGCTGGCAATACACTGGTTTTTCTGTATACAAATGATAGGTGCATTAGGAATAAAGGGAATAAGTTTGTGGCATTGACTGACTCAGTCTCCCAGAAATGACATTAAAGACAAACAAAATACAAAATACAGATAGACAAAATACTATCAGCAATGGTTTAACTAAAGCTTTACATAAAGATTATTGGGAAGCAGATTCAAATGTGAGGAACTTTCCTAAGAAACTTCAGGGATCAGATATTAGATCTAAATGCTATTAAAGTAGAAATTAAAGGAGATAACTCTGCAATAAGAAGGGAATTGGAAAAATTATTTTTGAAGTCATCGCTGGAGTACAGCTTTGCATGCATTCAGGATTTAAAAAATAAAGCTGAATGCAATGAAAAACTAATCAAGGAGTTGTCTAATAAAAACACAGAACTAACAAATGAAAATAAATGACTGAAAGTACAAATAAATGAATTGAAATGGGAAGTCAGTGAAATTCAGCAGTACTCCAGGTTGAACAATACTGAAATAAACAGTTTACCAAACGCTCGTAACGAAAATATGCATGCTATAACTGAAAAATTAGTGAATCTACTTAGAGCTGAAAAGGAAGACATCGTGCACACCCACAGAATACCCACCAACAAGAAAACAGACATCAACCCAATTGTTATCCATATAGTGAACAAAAATGTTAAAAGTAAATGGATTGTGGAGGCAAGAAAACTCGACAAGATTTACAGCCCAACAGTTTGATGAACAGTTTAAGCCCATCTATATAAACAAACACTTGACCAAACTTAAGCAACTGCTTTACAAGCAAAACAAAAGATAGCAAGTGGTGCAGTAAAGTATGTGTGGGATGAGATGTAAATTGTTCATGAGAAAGGATGAGAACACAAAAGTGATATGGATAACAACACCCAATGACATCGATGAACACAATCAAAGAAGGCAGTAAATTCTAAATGCTACCGGTGAATAACGGAAAGATGCCGACTCAAATGGACTAAACAGAGCACATGAATAACCTAGATCTTAGTTCGACTCAACTATAAAAAAAACTGTATAATCTAGCCTCTGTAAAAAGGTTTTTTTATGATACTATTTCAAATCCGCTTAAGAATGTCAACTTAACACTTAGATGTATGCTAAGTGAAGTATAGATTAAACAACTTGAAATTGATATTCTCTCATTAATTACAATGCTTATTATGACTACTATGATTATATCATTCAGGTGGATTAATTCTGTATGCTAGGAAAAATATTTTTCATTTTCATAAACTGTAAAAACATATGTCCAGTGTTGAAACTGTGAATGATTTATGACACAGTAATGAATATACTCATATGAAAGAAAAAGCTAAGCTATTTTTGACAATGGAGTGGACCCTTTTTTAAACAACTTGGCTTAAACAGTTGAATTTAATATGGATTAAAAAGAAGAATATTAATTAATATACATGTATCTTGAAGGTAAGGATTGTTAAAACTTGACTAAAGACTTCATTGGAGCTGAGATGGTATGAAATTTAAAGTGGTGGGTACAGAATAGTGACAAGTGCAAAAAAATACATGAAGATAGATAGAAGAAGATAGAAAATACATGAAGAATTTTAAAAAATAATGACGAAAAAGTCTGTGTAGCTCAGTGGCTGTGCCGTTTGCACACCACGGTGCTTGACCGCACTTAAAAAATACAACATCAGGACGTTTTTCACTACATTACCTAAAATTCATTCTCTTATAAGCCATCCGAAGCCTATTCATCACAACCTAAAATATTCAGGTGTATACAAATTATGGTGCGATTGTAATATTCCTTACTTTGGAAAGACTAACAAATCTATTGAACTACGTATAAAAGAACATAAGAGAGACATCTCCTATAAAAGATCACATGCATTGGCGCTATCCAGTCATGTTCTTTTCTCAAACAATCCTCATGATGATCTACAAAGTCACTCAGTTTGCTGGGATAAATCCGAAAACATTTTTCACTGCAGTGATGAGTTTGAAAGGAAAATCGTGGAATCCAGGGAAATCCTCCTTAATCCTGAACATTTGAATAACAATTTAAGTTACAACATCCCTGATATCCATACTGTAGTTGTTCAATACTAAAGTTCTCGAGAACTTATAAGCACGCACGCAACTGACAATGGCGCGTTGGATAGAACAACTTGAAAAATACAACTTTTTTTATGTCAATTACGTATTGCATTTTTGCCTGTAATTCTCGGTTTTTTGTAACTTCAATTTTTATTATTGTGTTCTACTTTTAGTGGATACCTGATGAAAGCTGCAAAAGGCTGAAACTAGTTGTATCATGCTCATTAAAACTTAATATTTTATCTCGGTTTAAAGTCATTAAATATCTATTTTTAAAATGTACCATAACAACCGAGTAGAAGCTCAGGAATACACACACATCGGAGTTCATATTTACTCGGTTAATAATTAATGTTATGAATATTAATATGGCTTATGGTTTAATCTCATGATTAAACCTTATTCTTTTTTAATCTCGGTGTTATAGCCATTTAAACCATATTAATATTCATACACACACACACACATATATAGACATTCGTATTTACTATATACTGTGCATACGATGGGCTAGCTGATATATTTCTAACAGAGCTAAATAATGTCTGAAAGACCTTAAAACAGGAGAATATTATACTAGTGGGAGATATAAATTTGGATTTATACAAGAATAATAGCCAAATTGAAGAATATAAAAATTTATTATCTTCACATGGGTTTCTTGCATACATACAATAGATGGCAATATGACAGAAGCGAACAACTCAAAATGGCATATGAGGTGTCCTCTGCAATGTATTTCAGCAAAATAACAAATCATCACTCTTTATTATTATTAACATGTGATCTCTAAGGAGTCAGAGACTCATCGTAGGAGATACACACTATCTCACACAAAGTTCATTCAACCCTATCTTAAACTGATTCAATGTGTCCACATTCACAACACACTCAGGCAATGCATTCCATTTACCAACCACTCTCCATGTAATGAACCTTCTCTTCACTCCTCCACTCACACCCTCCTTATACAGTTTCCAGGAATGACCTCTTGTTCTGCCCCCCCCCCTCCCATTTTATGAAAAATCTCTTCCATGTTAACCTAACAACAACCCCAGATTAACTTCTGTCTCAATCAGATTCCACCCCCCCTTCCTCCTATTCACGAGGCTTTGCAATTTACATTCTCTCAATCATCCTCGTACTCCACATTCCAAATACCACTGATCACCTTTGTGAATCTTCTCTGGGCCCTTTCTAACATATTCTTGTCACCATGAAAACCCAGTGATCATATCTGTGCACAATAATCCATATGAGATCTGACCAAAGCCTTATACAATACCATCATAACTTCTTTATTTCTGCATGTCAGGATCCTCCACATCACTGCCATTATCCAATGTGACATCTTCACAACTTGTGCAAGGTGGCCCCTGAATTTCAGGTCCTTGTCCACCACCATTCCCAGATCTCTCATCTCCTCTTCCTCTACCTCCAAAGTATACACCAAGTGTATACTTTGCATCCCATTGTTGCTTACAAAATTTCAAAACCATACACTTTGCAACAATGAACTGATAGTTACACTTACCTGCCCATTCATAAATCTATTCAAGTCCTTCTGTAAGGCCATAACATCTGCTTGACTCTGCACTACTCTCCTCAATTTTGCATCATCTGCAAACAGCTGCATATCACCAGTCAAACCCATCCCAATATCAATAATATATAAACTGAACAACAATGGTCTCAAAACTGACCCTTGTGGCACACCACTAGTGACCTTCCTCTTTCAGAATACTGCACTTCCATATACAATTTCTGATACCTATCTGATAGCCAGTCACCGATCCAACTCAGAAGTCTGTTATACAATCCCATTCATAATTTCAGTTTATTTAACAGCTTGTCGTGTGGTAGTCTATCAAAAGGTTTAGCAAAATCTAAGTATACCGTATATGCATCTCCCTTGTCCAAGACATTTGTCAGCTTGTTATTGTATTTAAGTAACTTGGAAAAACATTATCTCCCTTTAACAAACTCATGCTGACAACCACAGAGAATACTTTGTTATGAACCCATTTCTGTATCCTACTTCTCGCCAATCTCTCTAGTACCTTCACAACTCCAGATATATAGATTGGCCTAGAATTTCTAGCTACAGCATTATCAAAATCTTTAAGCAGTGGAATAATTTCGCCTTCTTTCCACTCCTTTGGAACTTGTACTGTTGTAAGACTCTTATTAAACAGGTAAGCTAACTGCCGATTCCCTGGAACATTCATTTAAGACATGTGGTGATATGTCATCAAATTCTATCCTTATTGATATCAAGTTTATTTATTTCCTCATATACCTCCTGCTCACCCACAATTAAGCATTCTCTCCTATGTCCTCTACACTTAAGTTTCTCATGATCCTTATAAGGAAGAAACACCCTTATCAATTGATCACAGAATACCCCAACAATGTCTTTTACCATTCAACCATTAACATCATCTTACCATAATCATTCTTCCTTCTACTTGCCACATATCTAAAAAAAAAAAAAAAAAAACTCTGTAGGGTGTTTCTTCATCTGATTTGCTAATTTCTGCTCATGGTGCACTTTTATTGTCCTTCCTTCCTGAGTCACTCTCCTCGCTTGCTCTTTATACTCTTCATGTAACTGATTATTACCATTATTCATCTTGCATTGCCTCCAAAGTATCTTCTTCTTCCAGATTGAATGCTTAATCCCCTCATTCATCCATTTTACATCTATCTTATTCAGCCTTTTGACCTCTGGAATAAATTCAAACATTAATGCTGTTATGTATTTCTTTGTCCGTTCCCAACCAGCATTTATTTCCTTGCTGCTCAACTCCTCATTCCATGCTACAGCTCCAAGCTGTCTCCTAAACTTGTCATAATCACCAGCCTTGTACTTCCACATATATCCTTTCCTCAGAAGTCTGCATATGACTAGCCACAATCCAGATAATCACATTTCATGATACTGGAGGGAAGTGGAAAACCCGACTCATAATTACATCCTCTGATGAAATGATAAGATCTAAAACTCTTGATCTTTGCATGCCCTCCTTTACATACTACCTGAGATAGTTGTCTCTCAAGAACTTGAGAAATTAATTTTCCTTATTCCTAAATGATATCTCTTCATTCGAATCTATACCATCACAATTAAAATCATCCATAACAATCACCCTTCCTTTGTTCACTAACCGAAGTTGTTTATACGTTTCTTCATCACCACCTTACACATTCCCTGGCCTATAGCAACATCCAACTAAATGTCTTCCTGTCAACCTCCACCTCACAACCTCATAATCGTTGCACTATTTCCACTATACTGTTGAATCTATCATTACCCAATAGTGTTGATATAAACTGTGCAGTTAGTCATGAAAAATTCAAAATTGGCAATAAGAATTACATAAAAAATTATAAACTGCCCCAAAATGATCAATGTGAATCAGGTATATCAAGAATTTATCAAATGATTAAATATGCAGAGACAGAAAATCACAAAAGAATTACTGTTAAATATCATAAAAGAATTACTGTTAAAAATTATCTTCACATACTTGATAACAGATGAACTATAAAGACCAAAGAAACACTATATTATAAGAAGAAAGAATCCTTACATGACTATAAAAATTTTGCTAAATGCTTAAAGGAAAAAATAAAGTATGCAAAAGAACATTTTCTCTTAATGAAATCTCTTTCTTGTATGAACGATAAAAGTAAAGACTAGATAGGTTGGTTAACATGATAATTGGTAACACAAAGCAGAAAACATGTGAATTCTTAGAGGGCTATGATGTCAGCACTGTACTTAATGAAATGAATAACCACTTTACAAACTATATAGCAGTTGTGATTTTGACCCTATAGACAGGATGAAGTACATGAGTCACCTTCCATGGATTAAGAATTCAATGTATCTATATGCAAATGAGGATGATGTAAAGAGTGTAGTAATCAGATCAAAAAAGGTGATATGATCATATAATGTCAAAAACCTAAATATTGTAATTAAACATAAGTTAAAGTTCTTGACACATTATTAATAAATCTTTTGAACATGGGAAATTTATAGAACATTATAAATTTATTGAATAAAAATTACTTTGGTTCTTCTGTGATTTAAAGGAGGTAACAGAAATGAAATAAAAAATTACAGACCAATATCTATATTATCTACAGTCTCAAAGGTTGTTGAAATCCCAGTAAAAAAAACAATTAAATAGCTACCTAAATCCCATATCCTTTTACACACAGGTTCAAATCCAGATTCAATAGGAAAAAGCAGTACTGAAGTTCCATAAAACAGTTCACAGTGGGATATATAAAGGAATCATCACAGAAGCCATTTTTCTTGATATATCTAAAGCATTAGACTGTGTGCATCATGACTTACTACTTCTGAAAAGTCTAAACACAGCATCAGAGGAGTTACTAATGATTGGCTCAAATCCTATTTGAATAATATACCAGCTATGGCACCTTCAATAGCACAACAAAAATAATAAAATATGGAGTCTTACAAGGTTCGGTATAGGACTCACCCTATTTTCATCCTAGGTCTCTACATTACTGTTTAAGTACAACTTTTTTGGCAAAATGATATTGTTTGCTAATGACACAGCATTAATATACATTGAAACTACCCTTGAAGATAGAGAAAACTGTTTCAATAATGAAATACTGTGAGTTGGCATACTGAAAAGAATTATAACACCAGAGGAAAACTCATGTAAAAAACTTTATTTGCACAGCAATTTCACCTAAGTATCATAGGAATCGTCACTACAAGATCACAAAATGGCAATTAAAAATCAGCAGGCAGACAATCCTAAAAAGTGCCACGAGTAGAAAATGTAAGATAACTATAAAAGGTCAGTAATTTCCTAACTTATTAAAAAAAATATATATATATTTAGATAAAATAAAGTTAGGAACGATTAGCTGATTTAAAAAGTACTATCTTTCACAAAGGGGATAGACACAGACCATCGGATCTGTTTTTCAAGTTAGGACAGTGTAGTAAAGTATCACATGAAACATGTGAAACTTTACTTTTGGAAGATAGTACTTTTTAAATCAGCTAATCTTTCCTAACTTTATTTTGTCTATATATAGTATGCCCACACTTTGTAGAGCTTTGCTTGGCTTGGTGCCAAGAATAGTCGATTCATGCTGAAGGGGGAGAAAGAAATGAAGGACGTACGAATTGGTCACCAACACTAAGTAAGCAGATTACTACAACAATCTGCTTACTTTCATACAAATACAAAACAGAATAATCAGAGTTATAGCTATTACTGACTTCACATATTCAACCAATGACCTGTTTGCCATTCACAATATTTTGTTGCTTTATAGATAAAATTTTCCAACTATTATACAAGCAAAATAGTTACCATTTTAAAAACTATAATGATCATAAAAGAGAAGTTAATTTCCCGACATGTAATAATAAACAACTCATCCCAGAAGACGGATTGATTATGCTATTATCAGAATGGATTCTTCTTTTTGTGACATGCACAGAAGTGTCAAAGGGTCTCGAATCTGTGGGCATACTATATATATATATACTGTATATATTAATAAGTTAGGAAATTATTGACCTTTTATAGCTACTTAGACTGTGCTTTTTTAGAATTATCTGTTAATGTTTAATTACTATTCTGTGATGACGGTGCTTTTTAGAATTATCTGTTAATGTTTAATTACTATTCTGTGATGACGGTGCTTTTTAGAATTATGTGTTAATGTTTAATTACTATTCTGTGATGACGATGCCTATGATACTTAGGCAAAAATTCTACACTAATAAAGTTTTTTAAGTGAGTTTTCCTTCGATCTAGAAAATCGGATCTACCATGATGTGTTGAAACTAAACAAATGGTTTAGCAATAATGGCCTTAATATTAATACCAATAAAATACCATAAAATGTCATGAAATGAAATGTAGTGATAACCAAAATTGTAACGGTAGCTTAGTCAAAAAAAACAAAATAAGTCAAGTATTTAAGCTTCCATATCGATGGCAATCTGAAATGGAATTCCCATATCTCATTTTTAACAAAAAAGTTGAGGTTCATAATTAACAGAATATATTATGTTAAAAAAAAAAAATGCATGCAGCATTTTTGGGTAAATTCTTCACTGCAATATGGTATCACCAGTTGGGGTGGAGATTACTACAACAATCTGCTTACTTTCATACAAATACAAAACAGAATAATCAGAGTTATAGCTATTACTGACTTCACATATTCAACCAATGACCTGTTTGCCATTCACAATATTTTGCCATTACAGAAACTATCTTTATTATTGTATATTATATATAAAAAATAACATATTGTAAATTTTTCTGTATATGCTTTGGCAGGAACTTGTTGGTAGTTCTCAAGACAAACCAAGAAACAATTTTCATAAATCCTATGAATACCTAGCAACAAGCAGCTACAATAAACTGCTGCTAAATGAAATGAAATAGTAACCTCAGAATATGCTTTTAGAAAAAAACTGAGAGACTACCTCATGGGATTAAAAAATGTAGACTTTTATATTACAAGAGATCACTGTAACTTTATTGTCATTAAGAGAGATCTCCAGGGATTCAGGGACTCATTGAGGGAAGCCACATAATACATGCACCACCTATCATACTTGTTCTTGAATTGATTCACACTGCTTGCACACACACAACATTCAATGGCAATCTATTCCAATTACGCACTACTCTATGAAGGAAAAATTACCCCTTTAGTGGAATTTGTTCTCAGCTTCCAAGGATGCCCTCTTGTCCTCCCCCCCCCTCCATAAAATGAAAACTTCCATCATCTGAAATCCTGTGTGACCCTTCCAGAATGTAAGTCTTAATTATATCATCCCCTTTTCTCCTGTTTGCTAGTGTCTGCAGTCTACACTTATATATTATGTCTAATTATGATTGCAATATATTATGATTAAGTATATACTACATTACATTTTGTAGTGGCTGTATCCTAAATTTAATTTTCCTAGTAACCAATATGGCTATGGCCTTATTTACACAAACTGTCAAGTTCCTTATATTTCCTTTTCCTGCTTATTGTCATCGACATCAGTCTCTAAATTACTGTCAAGCAGTAATATTATATTTATAATATATATAGTATTACTTGTATCCATGCTAATTTATCCCTTGTATTGCTGTAACAAGCATCACTATTGTATTATGTTATCATTTGTACCACTTCTTAAATTAATCTTAATAAATTTCAATTTCAAAAAAAAAAAAAAAAAAAAAAAAAATATATATATATATATATATATATATATGTGTGTGTGTGTGTGTGTGTGTGTGTGTGTGTGTGTAGAAAGTTTTTTACCTTGGGTGTACTATATGTTAAAGATACCAAGCAATTTTATAAACTTGGTTTTAATCCTTTTTCCCAAGTAAGCAAACAGACAAGTAAGTCAAGTTTGTGCCTAAACAATAAAATACCATAAAACGTTTTCTCAACATTTAACATATATATATATTAAATTTCAATTTAGCATAGTGGTGGAGTTTGATGGAAAATCGCTAATGGCTTTGAAATTATATAGCATGAGCAGATTATTATATGGCAGACTAAGGAATGTATATGGTGATGAGCAGGAAATGTTTAGGCAAAATTAGTTTGGCAAGTGCAAAGCAAGTGATTATTATGGTAGCAATATGAACTGTGCAGAGAAGGCAGCATGTGGTAAGGGAACATGAGGATCAAGAGTTGTGGATTTGGTCATGGTATCAGAGAATCTGATTGTGAATGATATGTCATATTTGCTCCCAGATGGTGAGACTGACCACATAGTCCTGACTTAGAGGATTAAGAGACATGTACAAGTATCAAAGAAGGAATTTATGTGGCAACTATTACAGACTTCGAAACCAACTTGCAGCAGAACAATGGATGAAAGAATTTGAAGGAAGAGAGGAAAATAGTGCATGGGAGATATTTAAGAAACAATTGTTGACAGCAATGGCAGATTGTATACCTCAAATGAAGATGATAAAATGATTTAGAGTCAAATGAATGAATTTGAGAAATTAAACAGAAGTTGCAGACATATAACGAGAGAGGTGGAGAACAGCTGCTTGAGGAATACAAGGCTCAAGTTAGGAACATAACTAGTATTGTATGGAAAGAAAAATTAGAATACAAGAGGAGATAAGTGCTGCAATCCAAGAATAATCCCAAGAGAAATTTTCATTATATGGCAAGCAGGAGGATAAACGACTGTGGATGGGATTACCTTTCTGGTAATCCCATCCACAATAAGGTGATCACCTTATCGGAGTGTTCCCCCCTGGTACAGCAGGTTTTATTCCTAGAGGAGTGGTGAAGTGCTAAAAAGGACTAAACAGGATGTATTCTGAATACTGAGTATACACTTGGAGTGCTCTTTTTCTAGTAATCTGGTTACCTTTTACAACAGAGTAACAAGAGCAGAAGATGGAATAAGGCATACACTGTCATTTTTCAGATTTTGCAAAGCATTTGACAGGGTTCCTCATGATAAGTTGTTGTTTTTTTAAGTGCTAACATGCAGATTTGGATATCAGGTTAATAGACTGGATTAGCTAACCTGGATTTTTGATAAATATCAGAATTAAATATGGGGGAGGGGAGTACTACCAAGGAGTAGAAAGATTATAAGTGGAGTTCCACAGAGCTCAGTACTGGGACCATTACTGTTCAATCTTTATGTCAATGATATTGTCACAGGACTACAGGGAGATATTGTTGTTTGCAGAT
Organism: Typopeltis vanoorti; assembly: GCF_054136105.1. Taxonomy (NCBI): domain Eukaryota; kingdom Metazoa; phylum Arthropoda; class Arachnida; order Uropygi; family Thelyphonidae; genus Typopeltis; species Typopeltis vanoorti. The sequence continues at coordinate 46,266,363 of NC_143568.1, forward strand.
GATGTGAAGCTGGGAGGGTTATTAGTAACAGTGCTGATATTTTGTTTTTTCAAGAGGATTTGAATAAGCTGGAAAGGTAGAAAAATGAGTGCAGATGTCAGTTAAAGTAACTGAATTTGGGATCCACAGATGAAATGCTTCATACCCACTGGGTGATGCACACAGAAATTTGAAGTTCAGAGGACATATCACAAAGGTTATGAATACATCTCAGAGAACTGCTGCAATATCGAGGAAGGACCCTGACCACGAGAAATAAAAGGGTACTTCTGTTCTCAGATCTGGTGACAACCATTGCAATATCCTCTGAACTTCAAATGTCTATCTACAATTCCATAAGATCCCCTGCATAAGAGCTCTACTTCCACATAACTCCATCAAGAGAGTATGAAGCATCCCATCTGCAGATCACAAATTTCAAAACCTTACATTTAGTTCCATTAATTTAAATGTTCTTGAAGAAGCAAAACATTGGCACAATAATCCTCCCAAATCATCATTTGCAAAACCAGTGAATATTTCCCTGCAGCTTGTGACATAAAGATTGGGCAGAAATTGTCTCAATAGTGTACTCTGTGAAACTCCACTTGCAACCTTCCTACTTCCTGATACTATACCCCCCCATAAAACTTTATGATATCTATCATAAAGCCAGTTACTAATCCAATCCACTAACCTGGCATCTAAACCTATGTATTACAACTAAAAAAATCAACTTGTCATATGGCACCTTGTCAAATGCCTTTGCAAAATCCAAAAACATGATAGGTGTATGCCTTACCCTCATCCACTACTTATTAATCTATTGTTAAAGGTAACTGGATTACTTACTAGAAAAAGAGCATCGCTTAAAAAATCTATGCAAGCTTGCATAAATAATATTGTCCTCCCTCATCCACCCAATTCTGAATAAGAGTTCATACCAACTTCTCCAAAATTTTAACTTATTTATTTCATATCCAAACACAAGTGGCATACTAAGTAAGTAGTACAACATTATTTACAACAAATTAGGATAGATTCAGTGGCGGCCGGTGAAAATTTTAAGCGGGGGTGCTGCATATAAAAAAAAAAACGAATTTACCTTACCCCAGTCCTGAAAGTATCTTCAGGACTGGGGTAAGGTAGTACAACACCGGAAAACTCGCTGCAAAGGTGGAACAAGCTTACATCACTCCTATCTCAGTATCTCCCATAATGCAAAACACATCTTGTGTGAGCAAACAATTTTCTCACACTTGGATAAAGGATTAAACTAAATTTATTATAGTCTAATCAAGTGAAAAATAAACTTTCAACATCTTTCTCTAAATCCAGAGTAATTTAATAAAAAAAGATGGCACACCTTTTGGCAACTCCTATAGGTAGAGATGACCTTGCTATTTCTTCTGTCCCACTGAAGAGACCTCAATAGAGGTCGAAAATAGTGGTAGTGGCCCTTCCCTTAATGCATAACATTATACATATCCACAAGGAGATGTGTTTTGCATTATGGGAGATACTGAGATAGGAGTAATGTAAACTTGCTCCACCTTTGCTACAAGTTTCCCGGTGTTGTACTACCTTACCGCAGTTCTGAAGATACTTTCAGGTGCAAACTTTATTTGCTCACACTTGGATAAAGGATTAAACTAAATTTATTATGGTCTAACCAAGTGAAAAATAAACTTTCTATACTAACTGAGTTACAGAGGCTAGTGATCATTAAACACCTCAACTAAGTTATCTGCTTTGGTCACCCAATGACCATCTCCATCCAGTTAGACAATCAGTCTACAATCATTTTCCTCCTATCACTTTGCGAAAACACTTACTGGGATTCTCCTTAAATTGCAGCATGAGTCTCCTTTAGTATTCTAGTTTTTCTATCCTTACTATATACTAATAACCTCCCTGACTGGGACCCTGAGCCTTATACTCCTCATGCAACTGTTCTTCATCTCTCTCTATATGACTTCCTGTTTAATTTCTGTGGTCATCCAAGTACTTGATATAGACCAGAAATATTCAAATATGGAAATTCAAATTCATAAAAGTTTTACAAGTGCATAATTCAGAAGACTTGGTTAAAGGTCAATTTCAGATGACCAGAGTAGATCTCTCATAGGACCCATCTATAGAAAGAAACAATGTGAAAATTACAAAGTAATATTCCTACTGAGTTTTTCAGGTAAAATGTATGAAAGCATAAGGAGAAAAACTAAGAAAATTTGAGGAAAAGACACCTGAGGAAGAGCAGGCTCAGTTCGAGCCAAAGAGTAGTTATCAGGATCAAATTTTCACTGTAAAATCAACAGCTGAGAAATCAAGGGAATATAAACAAGCATCAGTATTTAAGTATTTCATATGTCGAAAAGTGGTTCAAAACACTATAATTATATGGAGTAAATGGAACATTACACAGGCCAACTACTATGTTTAAGCTGTAATCAACAGTTAAAACTGAAGGAGGTGCAGGAAGATGATCTGATCTTGAATCAGGTGCAAAACAAGAGTACACACTCTTCCATTCTTACTTACCTATACATATCACATTATGAAGGAAACTAACATTAAACTTGATATCAAAGGAGATATTCAACTCATCTGTTTACTACATGAAGTAAATATTGTATACTCCTAAATTAAACAGTACAAGTCTTCACCCTATGAAATAAATGTTGTAATAAATTTGGTAGGAAAATCAACAATAAAAAAAATTAAAAAACTATGAAAACAGACAGCAACATGGAAAACAACTACTTTCTCAATGGAGAGGCTACAGAACATATAAAATATTTCAATCATATGGGCAAAGGCACAATTTTTAGTGAAGATAGCAAATTAAATATGGAAATACACAACAGATTAATCAAAGCTACTATGGTGTGAAACAAAGTGAATACATTTATGTGGGATAAGAGAAAAATGAGCCAAACACTATGAGACAATGTTTGCATCAATTTTAATTTATGAATCTGAGAGCCAGATTAAAAGTAAAACGACTGATCAAAGATGAGAGACCATGCACAAGTTTTGAGAAAAATTAAGAGCATGAATAGATGTCACCAATGCAGAATTATACCAAAACTTGAAGATATAAGGAAGAAAGGAACTGGACATTATCACCATTCAACAATATATAAGCAGAGCTAATCTCAGGTGGTATGGTCATTTAAACAGTGGGAAAGGAATGGTTGGCAAAACAGGTGTTTGATGCCAAGATGACAGAAAAACGACTTAGAGGAAGACAAATTTCTAGGTGAACTGATGCAGTTAAATGTCCCAGAAGAATCAAAACATAAGATCTAACAATACTGAAGTGATGATAAATAACAGATTAATTTGAAGGAAACCGCTGAGGAGTTTATAATAACATCAACTCAATCATATGGCATTATCATGGTATCTTGTACAATCCTTGGAAGTAGATATCAGGAATTGGATGATCCTTTACTTTTTTCTATTGGATAATACCCATTTAATTATAAAACATTTAAAATAAATAATATTGAAGGAGACTGACCTCTACAGATTTCCATATTTAATGAGTTCAGATCTCAATAGAGGCCAAGTAATCATCCTCATTTTTGTATATAGTCTAATGGGATATAAAAGAAGTTTGAAAGATAATTAAGATTTCAAGACTAGTTATCAACAGCTTTTTTTTTCAAAATTGGTTATTATTTTTGATAATCATTGTGCCTTTTCTTGTCAATTTTCCTCACATATTTATTTTACTAATCTTTCATCTCCCATTTAAGTAACCAAAGCATCCTAGATTAGCTCTGCTTATCTAGGATGTCAGTTTCTTTTCCATTATCTTCATTTTTAATATGATTTTACCATTTGTTAACTTTATTTTCTTTAACTGTTTTATATCCAAACTGATATTAACATATGGACTGGAGAGTTAGGTTAGAAATAACACAATTAATCCAAGTCATAAGGGAGAAAGTACAATTGTGACTCTATTCAACTGGCTATCATCATATCAGCCTTAGTTACTCTATTTATCTATTTTGAACTTTGCTAAAAACTGTGCCTGAACAGTTAAAACATGTAATCTTTTCTTATAAGTTCACTGTTAAGAATGATGTTTTCTGCTCTTTGCCTCTTTTCATAGTTTTAGTCCTTTTATCACTTATTTTCCTATCAAGTTCATGTCACCAAAACTCTTGAAGAAGACTTTTAGCAGATTTATTTAAGAGAAGAAACAATGAAATGGCTAGAACTGGTTAAAGACCTAATAACGAGTTAATGTTTATGAATGCCAGGAATTCAGAAATAAAGGAAGCATTTACCTCATTTCTGGCAGATCAACTCTTCAATGGTACAGACTGAGTTGCTCTGCCAGAAAAATGTTTGCACAAGTGAAACATGATTGGATGAGAATAACATAATAATAGGAATAGAGAAAAAGGATTATGATATTTTTTTTGTGATGACAGGAAGGACAAAAAGGAAGGATGGTAAACTATTAATGAAATCAGGAAAAATGCAATGCAAAGAAGTGGCATGGCTTTGAGGCAGTATGGTGTCAAGTGATATTTAGCTAATAGGAGATTTAATGTTAGCTATGGGCCAGCTATTCAACAAGAAGATGAAGGAGCTATGGAAAACATGGAAACAGAACCAGAGATCCTCAAAAGTGAAGTTGAACAAAGCAATCAAAAAATTAAGGAAAAACAAAGCCCCAGGTCATGATTCAATACCAGCTAAAATGTTGAAAAACCTTGGAGAGAATGCAGTCAACTGGATACATGATTTATGCAACAAAATCTGGAAGACTAGAAGATGGCCAAATGACTGGACCAATTCCACCATTATCCCAATCTACAAAAAAGGCAATCACAACAACTGTGAAAACTACCGCACCATTGCCCTTATCTCAGGAAGATTTTACTACACATTATTAAGGAGAGATTACAAAGTTTTATAGACCATCAGATCTCAGAAGAACAAACAGGATTCAGAAAAGGTCAAGGGATTCGAGATCATATATCTAAAATCAGACAAATAATTGAAAAAACAAGGGAATTCAACTTAAGCCTTTATCTATGCTTTATAGATTACTCCAAGGCCTTTGACTGCATGAGGTGGGATATCATGCAAGAATCAGGAATACCAAACCATCTAATAACCCTCATAAAGAACTTATATCAAGGAAATTAAGCAACAGTAAGAATTGAAAACTCACTTTCCCCTGCATTCCAATTTGAAAAAGGATCAAGACAAGGATGCATACTCTCACCATTACTATTCAACCTTTATAGCAAAACTATAACGAAAAGATCTCTAGAAAAGTGGAATGGAGGCATCAAATTAGGTGGCTGAGCAATCACTAACCTACGATATGCAGATGACACAGTGAACAGGAATTAAAATCCATTCCTAAATCAATTAGAATGGGAAAGCCTAAGCCATGGTTTACGAATAAATCAAGATAAAACCAAAATAATGATTTTAAACAAAGCAGAAGAGATAGATATAGAAGGAATTGAAATTGTCGACCATTTCAACTACCTTGGAGTGATGATAACAAAAAAAGATGGATGTAAAAAAGAGATAAGAAGAAGAATAATAGCACTAGCTAAAAATGTGATGGCTGATTTAACCAAGATCTGGAAAGACAAGCACATCTCCAAAAAGACGAAAATTAAGCTTGTAGAAACTTTAGTTTTTTTGGTCTTTCTCTATGCTTCTGAGTCTTGGACTATGACAAAAGAAGAATTGAGACATTCGAGCTCCAGTGCTGGAGAAGATTGTTAAGAATGTCTTGGACAGAAAAGCGAAGAAACAAAAGTATCCTAGAAGAAATGAATATCCACACAAGACTGATACACATAATTGAAAAAAGAATACTGCAATATTTTGGACACATATGTATAAGGGAAGGCAACTGCCTGGAAAAAGTAATCATCCAGGGTAAACCGCGTGGGAAAAGAAAAAGAGGAAAACCCCCCAAGAGGTGGATTGACCAAATATCAAGAATCACTGGACTTAAACTAGAACAAACAATAAGAGAAGCACAGGAGAGAAAGAAATGGAGAGCATCATCAGGAAGGTCACGAGTCCTCAGACATGAGGAGATCCGAGAGAGAGAGAGATGGGCCTGAAAATGTTGAGGGTGGTGAAAATGCAATACATAAGAAAAGTGACAGCCAACAAAAAGAAGGGCAGTAATGGGTGATAAAGTATTTGAACATAGATTGGAAAGAAGAGATAGCATCTAAGAGCAAGAAGAAACAAAGGAGAAACAAATTTGGAGAAACTCATGTTGGTGCCCTCAACATTTCAAAGGTATTTGATTGGGTTTGGTACAGTGGCCTACTTAATAAACTGCCATCCTATGATCTGCCTTCCACACACTGCAACTGGATCACCAACTTTCTCATTGGTCACTCACTACGTGTCATGGCAGACAGTTTCCTCTCCGATTTCCTCACCAATGCAGGAGTACCCCAGGGTTCTGTTCTTTCACCCACTCACTACATGTCATGGAAGATGGTTTCCTCTCTTCAGATTTCTCCATCAATGCAGGAGTACCCCAGGGTTCTGTTCTTTCACCTACTCTATTCCTCTTGTATAAATGACCTGCTCTCACAGCTCTCACTCAGTCCTGTCTGATCTCTCACAAGAAAGAGCTTGCATCACACCCCCCCCATTACCTTCAATAATACTGAGATATCCGAACGCAATCAGATTTTTCTTCTTAAACTGACCTATACCTCTGACTTTTCCTGGTACAAACACATTTCAACTACAGCTTCTGCAGCTGCTGAAAAAACTTAAGTGTACTTTTTGCACAAGACACCACTTCACATCTTCACAGCTGGTAATTCTACATAAAGCCTAGTTCAACTCTGCCATAAAATATTGCTCCTATGTTTGGGGGAGGGCATGAAAATCCTCTCTCTCTCTCTAAGATTGCTCGATTCTGTCCAAAAGAGGGCAATCCAGCTGATTAAGGATCTCACTCTCATAGATGTTGTTCCTGCATGTGTCTCTTCTACAGATACTTTCATGGATAGTGCTCTGCTGAATTGGCCACTATTATTCTTGCAAAATTATTAAAACAAGAGCCACTGCTAATCAACATCCTTTTATAGTCTATCTTGAAACTCACCAAACTTACTTCACTGCCTCATCTTTCATTCCATTTACTTCTGTCCATTGGAACGGTCTTCCTCATTCTGCCTTCCCCAAAGATTACGATCCTCAGTTGATCAAGCAAAATGTGAACAGATTCCTCCTTTCGTCTATTCCTCTTGCCCACATATGGCACCAATGTGCTATAGGTCTCGTGGCCTTCATGTGTGCGGATCAGATACAAGGTTGGTCTGAAAAGTTCTCAGCCTCAATCATAGATGGCAACACTATCGGCAAGATTTTTTTTTTCTAAGTCGGTACATCTGTCATAAGAACCATGTGAATTGCAAGTCATTCTATCAAATAGTTTGTTTTATACAGCTGTCTGAAGAGTTTTGTCTGTATCCCTTGAAAGGAATAAAAGTGAGTATCGTGCGGTTATAAAATTCTTTGTAAAAGAAGGTTTAACGCCAAAAGAAATTCATTTGAAGTTCATAAAAGTTTATGGGCACTCTTCTCCTTCGTTTTCAACAATTAAGAAATGTCAAGTTTAAATGTGGCCGTACCAGCCTTGAAGATGATCCACATGAAGGACGTCCAAAAAGTGTGACAACGCCAGAAATCACTGATCAAGTGTATGGTATTGGATGACCGGCGAGTCAAAGTGCATGAAATTGTTGAGACTATAGGTATTTCAAAAGAACGTGTAAGAATATTTTGCATGAAGAATTGCATATGAAAAAGCTTTCGCAAGATGGGTGCCGTGCTTGCTCACAACAGATCAAAAACTCACTCGCAAAAAATGGGAAAATTAAGGGATCTGCACTACGAAACAACCTATTCCCCAGATTTGGCTCCTTCTGACTTGTATCTCTTCTAAAACTAAAACTCTTCTTCCTTGGTCAGCATTTTTCTTTGAATCAAGAGGTGATTGCAGCTGTAGAGGGGTATTTTACAGATCTTACTGAGAACCACTACAGGGACGGAATAATGGAGCTGGAGCATCGCTGAAATAAACGTATTAGTCTTAAGAGAGATTATGTTGAAAAATAAAAATAATTTTGAAATACAAATTCGTTTTTTCATTATTAGTCCGAGAACATTTCAGACCACCCTTGTATATAAAGGTGGCCATAATTAAAGAGGTGGTGTTCAGAGCCCTATAGCAAAAAATGTATTTTACGAAATTCAACCAAACTTGGTGTAAGTAACCTCTGGAACATGGGGTTTTTATTTACAGAAGATAAAAAAATAGTACAAAAATTCTGCTGCCAGGGGATTTGGCATTATAAGTGCATGGTTTGGGATTAATTAAACAGTGATGGCCAGAAGAAGAGACACAACAAATCAATTTTTGTGTTCATATAACCAGATGTGGTTCAACATGCCCTCCTTTCAGATGTTCTAAGAAGTGTATTCTGTGAATGACATTTTCTACAGTGGAATGCAACAGATCTGCATTGATTTGCCTCACATGCTGAGTTATTCTGTCTTTCAAGGTTGCTAAATCAGGAACATGTCCTTCATGCCAGCCTGGTTGGCTGAGTAGTTAGAGTATCCACTCTCCAGCCAAAAGGCTGTGGGTTCGAATCCCACTGTGGGCAAGGATGTTTGGGATTTTCTGTAAAAATACTAGTGGATGTTTGTAATTGTCAGTGAAAATACCAGTGATGGTTGTGGTGTAATAATATTAGTTGTTGTTCTATACTTATATTGTAATATCTTTATTCTCTTACATCTCTATTCTTTAGCTTTATCTTTATAATTAGCAGTGTGCACTTTTCCTCTCGTGACCTTTCTCACTTGCTCTACTGTGTACTATGTTTTTCCACCTTCCGCATTTACTACTCGTATGCCTAAGAACACTGAAAATTTATTTATTGAGACTGCGCCATCAGTATATCGGCATAAGACTAAATAAAACGTCTGGTAGATCTCTCTCTCTTACGAGTGAAATTTCCGTAAACAAAGTTTATATTAACAGTCATGGTTCTTAAGTAATAAAACTGCGCTTTTAATGCCTTAGTTGTTTCCCTGCTCACACGTCCAATTTAGTTAGGAACAGTGCAGTTGTAAAATAAAGGATCAGGTAGCACTCTTTTAACAAATAATTAAAACACATTTATTTACATATATACATGAATTAAACAATAGGGAGATTGCTTTCTCTATCCATTTATAAAATCTTTAGCATGAAATTAGAATTCTTTTACTTCAACATTAAATAATCTCTTTAACTCAAAAACTTATGTACTCTCTGCTTACAATTCCAACATATTAAAATTCTAGTATACTCGCAAAGAGGTTAGCTAACTCTCTGTTAAGTTAATTATACAAATTTTTATATCAACTTCCAACAAGCCAATTGATTCTCTTAAAGACACTTCTTATTACTATTGAACAATCTATTAAAAGTCTATCTACAACCTACTATGAGAGGGAAAATACAAAAAGTTTGAACTTACAAAAGACTCTGCATCACACATTCAGTCAAAAGTCTTTCAATACAGTCTTATGGCATTTCTTTCGTCTCAGATCTCAAGTTTCCTTCAGGAATGTCAGCATTCAGCAGTATCTCATCGGGAAAATAGTGGGCTGCGACCGACAAAAGGTTGTTCTCCCACGATGAAAAAGAAAATCTTCCGAGCGAAGTTGCTTTGGGTAATTTACATTGCCTTATTTCCTCTGCTTGGGCTTGCCGTAAGGCCTGGACGACTGGCTTTTCTATCTGCCATTTCCAATAGCTCTAACTACCGCCTCCAATGACCGTAATTGCCGCCAACCGATTCTCTTATGGATGACTGGAAGCCCTCCCTGCTCAGCTCTGTCCCTTTTTATTATGCCTACTCTCAGACCTTGCACAAAGGGTTGTAACCCCCCCTAAGAATTTGGCATGACTCTTTTCATTTTCTTTTAAGTTCAACCACTCTTTGTTCTCGTCCGTGCATCCTTTTGATTGTCGGTTGCCGGCCAGCGGAAAGTTGTTTGAACCTTTTAGACTGACTATGGAGGTGTTTATGCATAGAGCTTGTAAGCACTTTCTCATACATAAAAGTCATAAACAACCTTTCTTATGCCCTCATAGAGAGCTATTACACAACGTGCCGGCGGCAAAACATTGCCTCTGTTTTTAACACTCTAAACTATTCTTGTTAAAGGAATATATACAGTTAATTTCCAAAGGGTTATTTACAATAATATCTAGTAAAATATACAGAGACAAGATTATTTTTACAATATTCTCATGGGATTTGACCTCTGTAAAAAATTGATGTAAAGCACTTTGGCATTTTTAAGCTACATCGAGTTTTTTACAAATCCCTTCATGAAAAATTTTTTCTTTAATCTGTCTCTGTATCGCATCTCATTCTTTCTCTGGGTCGGACAATACTCAGATTTGTCTTTTAATTTTGAGCAGGGAACATCATCAGCCTAACCTGTGGGCTCTTCTTCGCGCGACTGGTGCTGTGACTCATGTTTGTCACTATCCCTCAGGTATTTTACCCCCTTATGATACCTTGCTCTCCTAATTCTCCTGTTGTCTGGGCGGTGATTTTTAATACTGCTTCTCTCTACAATGTTTACTTCTACTAACTTTTGATTACCCTCCCTTAATTCTTTTTTCGTTACACTTTGATCATTAACTAATTTTACGCTTGAGATTTGGTAAGTCTCAGATTGACTGTTACTTTCAGATGTTAAAGCTACTGAAGGATCAGTATGATTATTTCAAGACATTTCATCACCTCTTTCAGTCAGCCCTGCATTTCTTTCATTCTGCTTTCTTATTTCACGAGATTTCTCGACTCTACTTTTAAATTTACGGTTCCCTTTACAAGACAGTTTAATACCCATTAGGAATAATTCATTTCTAGAGAAGTCGCATGAGAACTTGTATCTCTCTAGAAAGTTAGTTCCTAGGATAATCTGTGCTCTTGTGTGAGGCATCCTGGGAAGGACCAACAACTCTTGCCAAACACACAAATTAAATTCTCACAAGTATATTTTTACCCTAACCTTCTTGGTTACATAAAACACAGAAGATGAAAGTCTCGATAAACCGATTAGGCTCTTTAGCTAAGTAATGCCTCTCCATATCTTGGATTTTATTCCTTAAAAAAAAATCTTCAGTTATAATAGAGACGTGGGAAGCAGTATCAAATAATACGTCACAATACGATCCTTGTACCTTCTCCTCTATGATCATTTTAGATTTCCATGGGTGTTCTCGATTTCTGTTCTCTCCTCTCCATGGTTTGTTTGCATAATTATGATGAGGGTGCCCAAAATTTGACTCATATCTCATATTTCTGTTGGAGGGTCTTTTATTTTTAAAGCATTTGCAAGCTATGTGCCCAATCTTATTGCAACTAAAACATCCGGGAGGTTTCCTCCTGTCTTTTCTTTCATTATTCCTTTCAGTGCACTCTTGTTCAGAGCCCAGCCGTTCCTTGGAGGTTTTGGCTTTGAACTCCCCTAACTGTTTTAGAATGGAGTCAAGTTTATCTAACAAGGGCTGCTGTAGTCTTTCTACTAAATAATAAAATAGACCACAATCTGTTGTGGTCTATTTTATTATTTTCTCTGGCCTTATTTTCCTCTTTTTCTTCGTTCTGTTGGTCTTTACTTTTTTCTTTAGGATTCCCTATATTTTTTTCTTTCTTAATCTCACTCTTTGGATATGACACCTCTTCAATGTTGTGTATCTGGCTGGCACTAGATGTGGGATGCAGATTGCCTAACCTTTCTTCTTTTTCTTTTATGGCCTGATAGCATTCTTCTATGGTATTTATTTTCGTTTTGTATGCTGTCTCTTTATATTCTTCTCTAACTCCTAATCTGAATTGGTTGAAGACAGCCCAATCAAAGTGACTCTTTTCCTCACTGGACACGCTCAAGCTATTAGCTAAGGTGAGCAGCCTATTATAATAGTCTGTGACAGATTCTTTCTTTTCTTGTCTGCATTTTTGCAGCCTCCACAGGTTCGGACCCACGCTTTTGACTTTGGAAAACTGGGATATCAGGGTATCCTTGAATTTATTGTATTCCAAAGTGTCTCTCGGTATCGGAGAGGAATACAAGAAATTCTTGGCCCTGCCAATCAGTTTATTCCTTAGTATTATTAGAAGCTGGAGGTCTGACCGGTTTCCAACGTTCCTAATGACATTCCGATGCTCTTCTACAAACTTGAAGAAAAACAACACATCATTGTGGTCTTCTCCAGAGAATTGAGGGATAATGAGGTGAGGATTTACAGTTCTTAAAAATTCTATATCCCCCATCTTGTTAGTACTAGTGGCTTCTGAATTACCGCTGTTCACATTCATGGTGCTTAAAAAAAATTTCTTACACTATATATATGAGCTGGTATCAAAAAGTTTCGAGACTAGCTCTGTTTATGAGAAATTACTTTATTTATCTAAGTTTACACACTATCACCTTCAAAACAGTCCTCTTGCATATCAATACAGCGCTCCCAGCATTCTTGCCACTTCTGGAATGTGTCCTGGAAGTCTTATTTTCAAAGCATGTCAAACACCTTCTGTGATTCAGGCTGGATCTCCGCAATGGTGTCAAAACGGTGACCTTTGAGCTGGATCTTCATCTTCGGGAAGAGGGCAAAGTCTGCAGGAGCCAAATCTGGCGAGTAGGGTGGGTGCGGAAGTGAGATCATGTTGTTTCTGGTGAGAAACTCATGTGTGAGAAGAGCTCGGTGACAGGGTGCATTGTCATTGTGGAGCATCCAGTTTTTCACCGCCACAGACCTGGTTGCTTTAACTGAATGTCCTCCCTCGGATGTCTTAAAACCTGGCAGTAGAACTCGCTATTGATGGTCTGGCCCCTGAGTACGAATTCTCAATGCACGATGCCGTGAATGAAAAAGACCATGAGCATGCAGTTGGTTGAGCTGCTGACCTCCCTCGCCTTTTTCGGTCATGGAGATGATGGGCTCTTCCACTGTGAAGACTGCTGCTTCGTCTCAGGGTCGTACCCGTACGCCCAAGTTTCATCACCGGTAATGATCCTTGAATTTCACGTTTTCTCAAACGTGAATTTCATGTTCACACTTTGTTCTAACTTGCTGTCCATGATGAAATCGCAGATGTGGTAACGCAGGTGGTCAGAATAGCATCAGTTGCACAGCTCTCGATGTACACAGGATGATGTCTTTTGGCACACTGACTTATGAAGGTAGGTGCTACCTGTGACTGTGCGTGCAGCCTTGTGCTGCCATCTGTTGGCGTGTTATAAACCTGGTCTCGAAACATTTTGATACCACCTCGTATTACACTTTTTGTTTAATTGCCTGTTCTTTATTTGCAAAACTGTTCCAATCCACTATTTCTTATTTTAAATACTGTGGATTTATCCTGTCAACTGTGCCATTGTAAATGGAGGCTATTTATTGCTACCGTTATTATTATTTTTATATATAATTTCCTTTCTTACTCTACTTCCTCTATCTTACTAGCAGTACATGGCATTAGTGCACACTGCATTAGTGCAGATGATGTGGTTCTTTGTAGTTGGTGGATTGAATGGTGGAGATGGAGAGTTGTAGAGTAGGTGCCCTCCTTCGATGAGCCTTTGGACTCCTTAAAGGTGTCACGTAATAATAATAATAATAATCCATGCATCTCAGATGGCCCCACAACCAAAAGTTACAGGGATTGAAATCAGGTGAACGAGCTGGCCATGCTATGGGAAATGCACGACTAATCACTTTGTGTTCTATGAGGTGTCTTCATAACATTCACTGTACCAGAAATCCAATTTGAGGTAGTGCTCCATTCTGCATGAATAAGGTAGAGTCAAAGCATCTTCGCTGCTGCAGTTGTGTAACAAAAAAGTTGTGTAGCATCTCTTGATATCTAAGAGCAGAGAGAGTACAAGTCACTGGTTCTATCAGGTGAAGTTGTTCAGAAAAGTATGGACCAATAATAAATGATGCAATGAAACCACGCCACACTGTGACTTTCAATGAGTGTAAAGGGGTCTGATGGAACACGACGGTTATTCATAGTCCAAATGTGGCAACTGTGTGAGTTAATACCGTTCAGATAAAAATGTGCCTCATCACTACAAAAGAGCTAACACAGCCATGCATCATTCACCTTCATTCAAGCTAAGAACGTCAGGGCAAACTGCAGTCAAGTTTCTGCATCACCATGAAACAAAGCTCAAGTATGGGAGATCTTATAAGGGAAAAACCTCAGCATTTGACACAGGATTTTCCACACAGTTGAGTACGGCACGTCCAGTTGCCTCGATATTGCCCAAGCACTGCTAGACCCATGTGCATTATTCACTTCCACGACAGCAGTTGCAACTTCATCACCTTATTAAGAAATAATCCATCTGCACCCTCATCCTGGCCTCACTGCTAAAGATTTGCTATTGTCAAATCATAAAACCATTTCCTAGATTTATTATTGTCATTGAAGTTTTACTCCTATCCTTCAAATGCTGGTATTCTCGAAGCATGGCATTAGCATTACCACATTGTTGATAATAAAGCTTGGCTAGCGATGCACATTCCAGTAAGGTGTTCCAGTAAGCATGTGATATTTGCATTATCTCACTGTTTATACTGACAAATGTTGCCTGGTGGCAGATTTTGTAGTATTTTTTATCTTCTGTAAATCAAAACCCCATGTTCCAGAGTGTAGTTTGGTTGAATTTTGCCCAATACTATTTTCGCTACAGGGCTCTGAACACCTTCTCTTCAATTATAGCCACCCTCTCTCTCTCTCTCTCTCTGTGTGTGTGTGTGTGTGTGTGCATGCGTGTGTGTGCATGCGTGCGCGCGTATACACAGGGTGGCCATATATATATATATACATATAAGGAAAATGAATTTCAAGGTTCTGAGAGACTTTAGACAATGTTATAGTGAATAAGATATCAAAGCTGCCTTAAGTTGGCAAGAGTGACAGTGAGGTGACTGCCTTGATGGTAGCTGACCAGATTTCTGTGATCAAAGGATACATGTGGAATAAGGCCAGTGATTATGTAAAACTAATGGAAAAGCTGGATCAACAGCATAGAATGAGAAATTAGGTGGAAAAGGAGATCAAGAACTATTTAACCAACCAACTGGCCACATGGATCAAAACTATCAAAAATATATGCTTCGTATTCATATCATTTATCATATAATAACCAATGGTTATATTGACTTCAATGGACACTTCACATTCATGTAATTATGGATGTATATGCATGACTAGGTCAGTACAGTGGTTAAATTACAACATATGAATGTGTTCGAAATTTAGGAAATTAAATAATGTAGATTTTATAAAGTGCATAAATAGAAAGATTAGGTATGCACTCTAGAAGAAGAAAGGATGGAGGCAGTATAAAGTGGGAAGTAATATGGAGATTCATCTCATGAAATGGATAGCAAGGCATGAAAATCAATATTCACATGATTTTCATTACTTTTTTTTAGTATACTAAGAGCAACTGAACTTGACCATTAGATGTCCCCCGAGAAACTTGTAACAACCCAATTTCTTAGAGTGTTACAAGAGTGTAAAGAACCAGGCTTGGAAATTTAAATCATCTCACTGTCACTCAGGTAGTTTCCTTAAAAAGGTGGACAAATCTCAAGGACTGTTTCTTTATAAGGTTACATGTTATAATAGCATAATGCATTTAACCAACCAAAGAAAATTTTCTAATTTGTGTTAAGTCAAATTTGTGTTAATCAAAATATAAGTAGATTACTCTTACATTATGATTGGTGAGTGGAATGCCCTGAAAGAATGTACTGTGATCTGAAAAGTGTGAATGAACTTAAAGTATGACAGATACATTGTTGATTAATCTCAAACATTTATGGAGCCAATTGGTCCAATAAAAGTCTATTAATAAATAAATAAGTCTGTTAAGAATAATAAGTGAAAGAAGTTTAGAAGTAAATAAAGAAGTTAATATCTGTTATATAGATTTTGAAAAGCTTTTGACTTTGTAAAATGGGATAAGATGATGGAAGTAATGGAAAAGATTGATATAGATTGGAAAGATAGAAGAATAATTATTTCACTATATATGGGACAAACTGCTATGGTAAGAGATATATATGGTACAACAGAACCAGTACCATTGGACAAGGCTGTTCTTTGTCACCAATTTTGTTCAATATGTATTCTGAAGCAATGTTAAAAGAAACGTTGGAGAATGCAGAAGGAACAAAAACAGGAAGTAGACAGATATTCGCAATAAGATATGCATATGACAAGGCATTATTATCAAACACTGAGGAAGGATTACAATATCTGCTGAACAGATTACTGGAATCCTGTATCAATTATGGAATGAAAATTAACATAAGCAAAACAAAAGTAATGAAAATAATAAGAAAAGAGACGACTATGGATGTAAGAATAAATGGAGAAAAAC
Organism: Typopeltis vanoorti; assembly: GCF_054136105.1. Lineage (NCBI taxonomy): Eukaryota > Metazoa > Arthropoda > Arachnida > Uropygi > Thelyphonidae > Typopeltis > Typopeltis vanoorti. The sequence goes on from NC_143568.1 coordinate 46,282,842, forward strand.
TGAATCAAGGACATTTAAATATCTAGGAAGTGTGATTAGCAGTGATGGAAGATGTACAAGTGACATAAAAGCAAGAATAGCAATGGGAAGAGATGCCTTTAATAGAAAATGGAATTTATTCAGAAGTAAAATGGATAAAAATTTAAAGAAAAGACTAATAAAATGTTATGTGTGGAGTGTTGTCTTATGTGCAGCTGAAACCTGGACATCGAGGAAAAAAGAAATTAAAATTTTGGAAAGCTTCGAGATGCGGATTTGGAAAAGAATGGAAAAAATAAAATGGACAGATAAAATAAATAATGAAGAGGTCTTAAAAAGAGTAGAGGAAGAAAGGAATCTGTTTAAAAGGATAAAAAGAAAAAAGGGAAATTGGATTAGACATATCCTGAGAGGAAATGGAATAATCAGAAATGCCACTGAAGGAAAAAGACCTGGAAAGAGTGAGAAAAACAATGCTAGATAACATGCTGAATGGAGACAGATAAACAACCTTGAAAGAGAAGGCTCAGAACAGAAGAAAGTGGAAGGAAAGTTTTTGCTACTTAAAGAAGAACCTGCTTAATTGCAGAATACTTAAGAAGAATAAATCTGGGTTAGTTGAATAGTTAGTGTATTCATGCTCCAGGCAAAAGGATGTGGGTTTGAATCCTGCCATAAGAACAGATGTTTTGATTGTCCCTACCACTTCTTCTAGTAAAAGAATTCACTCCTAAAACTGTATGAGGGATGGAGGTGACCATACAGCATCCAGTGACATTAAATGTGAATAACAAACGAATAAATCTAGCATCTCCAGTTGGTCAAATTAATATGCATCATCTGCTATTTGAGTAAAAATGGCAAACTCCAAGCTTATCCTTAACCCATCTACAGCATTAATAAATGTTATAGATCCATGATCTTTCCATGACGAGATTTTGACAAAGTCAAAGATTTATTATCCCATGATGAGTCTCTGACTCCATGGAAGCTGGATGTTAATAATGATAATCATAAAAAGTATATACAGTTAAACAACATTATCAAATTGGTTAAAATTCAGAATAGAATGCAGAGACTTTTTATGGTTACAAATAGGAAGGTAATTAATCTAAAGATGCATACAGTTACATGCATCTTTAGGGTCAGTCTGTCCTATATGATGTTCGTCAAGATGATAATAATAATAATAATAATACAAAAAGAGGAAAGAAATCCCATTTGTTGAATATGATATTGCATGGGAAGGGGCTCCTCATACCTCCAAAAATTAAAGTATGGAAAGACAGGATTAGACATTTCTCAGTTACCGAGAAAACTGCCAGGAAAGTGGTTCTTGAATTTTGAGAATGACATCAGAATGTGATTCTGTAAATGATGGTTAACAAAAGTTTTGAATTCTTTCAGGTTGAGACTTTAAAACCATAAACTAAACTTCCAAGATGAGGTCATGAATGCCTTGGAAAAATGTACAGAATAATAATTTGTCAAATTATTGCAATTTTTAATAATAATTTTTAATAATAATAATAATACAAAAAGAGGAAAGAAATCCCATTTGTTGAATATGATATTGCATGGGAAGGGGCTCCTCATACCTCCAAAAATTAAAGTATGGAAAGACAGGATTAGACATTTCTCAGTTACCGAGAAAACTGCCAGGAAAGTGGTTCTTGAATTTTGAGAATGACATCAGAATGTGATTCTGTAAATGATGGTTAACAAAAGTTTTGAATTCTTTCAGGTTGAGACTTTAAAACCATAAACTAAACTTCCAAGATGAGGTCATGGATGCCTTGGAAAAATGTACAGAATAATAATTTGTCAAATTATTGCAATTTTTATTTCAACACAATTTAAATCACACTTAAAATAATATGGCCTTGTGTGTATGTGGGTGAGAGCGTTTCACTTTCTTAACTGTGTATTATTTTGCTGATTTGAAACTACTGCAATTGAGGTTAGATTCTTGGTAACAACTATTTGCCTTGGAAGAAATGCATCTGAATATATATTATTTCCAGAGAAATACTTTATCCTGTCTTCTTCCTTTAAAAAAATAAAAATAAACAAAGAAAGAAAGCAATTTAAAATTTTAAAACAGATAATGTTACTTGTGGTTAGACACAACTTAATGTAACGAATCCTGAAATGAGGTCCTGTGATGATCTTTTAACATTCATGAGAAGAAAAACGTTATCTTTAAGCCAGGTTACTTAGAAAGAATACAACACTGATCAAATGCTATGAAATATATTAATACGGATTATAATAATTACCTCTGCTGGAATTACCGGCGCTGACATTATTCGAAGACCTAATTCCTAAATTTTTCAGTGCCGAATTTAAAAACTTACTCATACTTCATGATGTATCATGCAATTAATATATTTCGCCTAACATCCATCTGTCAGATTTCAACACTTTATTTTTATCTTGTGGGTTGTTTCGACATATTTCGAGCTACTTCGTTTGCAACAACGAATGCGATACAGCTGCTACAAACATATCATGGTTTACTTCACATCAAACAAACTTGCAGACGATGGTTTGTACCTCGATACCGTATAAGAACGATTACTAGTAAAATTATATATATATATATATATATATATATATATATATATATATATATATATATATATATATATATATATATATATATATATATATATATATATATATATTTATTTATTTATTTATTTATTTATTTATCAAAAAGTTTAAAAAGTTTAGGTACGTCGAATTCTCAGCTGCAAAATCTTATTAATTAAATGAAACAGCATAAAAGAGTTGGTTGTTGTTGTCGAGTCCGTTGAAGAGCTTCTAGATATGACCGTGGATCTGTACAACTGCTTTGGTAATGTGTTGAACTTTGATGGAGTAGAGGTTTTCTCTAGGATTATTATCAATTTTCTGTAGAACACCAGCTGGACAGAAAAAATATGAACAAGTGTTAGTTCAACTCCTGGACAGTTTTTACATGTTTCATAGCTCCTACTATCCAGGAGTTGAACTAACACTTGTCCATATTTATTCTTCTGAATTTTCATGCTTTTAAAATGTTCTGTCCTTAGTCTGGTGATGACTGTGGTTATTTTTCTATTTTCATTCATTTCACTGATTTCATTCTTCTTCTTGATAGTTTGTTTTACCAATCTTATTTTGGCTACAGCATTAGCATCAGTTATTGATAGTTGGTGTAGTTTTTGTGGTAAGTATCTAGCTTCTTTGGCTAGTCTGTCTGCTCTTTCATTGCCTTCAATATTTACATGGGCTGGTATCCATTGCAGTGTGCAGTTTTTATTTTTCAAATTTAAGGTAGTTAGTAGTTCATGAATTTCCTGTGTGAGATTTGTTTTTCCAATTTTTAATGCCTCAAGTGCAGATTTTGAGTCACTGTAGATGGTTATTCCTTCTGTAATGTTTAGCACTGGATTTGAGAGATAGAATTTGAGAGCTGTTTGTATGGCTGTTAGTTCACAAGTGAAGTTTGGAGCTATTTTTCAAGCTGTGGTTTTGATTTGCATTTCCTCGCCTCCAGGTAGAGTTAGAAAAACCCCTGACCCTCCTTGGTTGAGTGCTTCATCAGATGATCCATCAGTGTAGGCAATGACATGGTTTGGATTGTTTAGTGGTGTATAGTGTCAAGTTCTTTTCTTTTATTTTCTTGCTGTAAATCCTTTTTTGAACAAGGTTCGAGGAGATTTAAGTTTATCATTGAGTTTTTTGGTAGAATAGTGGAAAAAGAATGGCTCTTTGCTTATTTCAATGGATAGGTGCTTTAAGTCAATCTGTTTTCTAATTTCGTGATCATATTGTAATGTAGATGATCTCTTTAATCTAGATTTTCTTGTCCAGGCATCGGAAGTCCTGCAAGAGATGTGATCCTGTTGGTGGTTCCTGATTCTATTAGTGAATTTAACTGCGGAGAGTTTGCTTCTGTCGTCTAGTATGTGAAGTCCACACTCTTGTTGAGCTTTTAAATTATTTGTAGATGAGACTGCACCTATGATAATTTTTGCTGCTCTTGATTGTACTCTGTCATGAGTGTTGTATATGTAGTTTTGAGTGTCTTCGGTTTTCCACCCCACTTTGTTCCACAAAGTCTTTTGATGATATTTAACTTTTTAAGAGCTTTATTCGATATATTTGTAATATGAGTTGTAAATCTCAGTTCAGTATCTAGGGTTAGGCCTATATATTTTGGAGACTGTTTTTTTTTCCCTATTTTGTTATTATATATTTTGATTTGGGGATTGTAATTGTGTCTATTTTTTCTATCAGTGGAGAAGATGCTCAGTTTTGTTTTTCTGGGTTTATCTGTAGTTTAAGTTCCTTTGCCCATCTTCCTAAGCCTTTTATTGAATTGTTTAGGACTTTTTCAGATTGTTCAGGATTACTGCTTGTATTCCAGATTGCTATATCATCTGCATAGCATGCTATTTTTGTGTCATTTATTATCTGAGGATGGATATTGTTCATATAGATAAGAAAAGTAGGAGTGGGTTTAAAATAGAACCTTGTGGGACTCCAGCCCAAGTTCTATGTATGTTGGAATAAATTCCATTAACTCTTACTTTCATTTTTCTTCCTTTCATGAAATCTGAAATCCAAAATAATGCATTTCCCCTTTATTCCTTATGCAATTTTTATTAATTTTTGTCTCCAGACACGATCGTAGGTAGCTGTGAGATCCAAAAATATTGCTGTTGTCTTCTTTGGTGGTTTTTCTTGAAAGCTATCTATGACTGATTGGCAAAGATAGAATAATTGATCTTCTGTACTGTGTTGAGACCTGTATACAGTTTGGTAAAAGTTGATCTTGTTTTTTTCGAAGAGCCAATTCATAAGTCTAGCATGTATTATTCTTTCGTTTAGTTTATAGAGAGTGCTAGACTAAGACTAGAGAGTGTAAAGCTATTGGTCTGCAGCTTTTACAGCAGGGGTCGCAAACTGGCGGTCCCGCGTGCCGGATACGGCCGGCGAACTTAATGAATTCTTTTATAAAAATGAATGCTTCTAACATCCTGCGGGGATTAAAACAGAAAAAAATTCAAACTTCTAAATGTTTTATGACAGCTTTAAACAAAAGTAAAACTTATTACTACAATGCTTTGTACTATGTTTCTATCATCAAATGTTGGCAACAGTAAATGGAAGCTATTTATCATGCAGCCATTTTAAGCCACGTGATACCATGTCAATAAGTTACAGGTTATCATTTAATATGATAGTGTGTTAATAAAAAGTTACCTCAATAACTTCTATTTTTTTGCCCATAACAATATCTGAATTTATAGATAAAAAAATAAAAATTGATCAAGGCAGAACTTTTCAAGGAAAAATGGGAGAAGGCATATTTCTTTGTGGAAGTAAAAAATATTCCAACATGTTTGATTTGTAGACAAAGTGTCACCTTGGTGAAAGAATATAACCTAAAACGCCATTATGAAACAAACCATAAGAACAGTGATAAATATACAAAAAAGATGCGTGATGACAAACTTAAAGGTTTAAAAAATGAACTGAAGTTTCAACAGAGGATATTTTCGAATGTTATCACAAAAAGTGATGCTGCAGCCAAATGTAGTTACGTCATAAGTGAAAAATTGCTCGGGGGTTCGAAACCTTTTACTGATGGAGAATTTATTAAAAATTGTATTATAAGTGCAGTCGAAATCATATGTCCGGGAAAAAAGCAAGCTTTTCAAAGTATAAGCCTATCAGGAAATACAGTTGCGGAGCGTAATGAAGATATAACAGAGAACTTCCAAGATATATTGCGTGAAAAAATGAAGAGTTTTTGTAGGGTTTCCCATTGCAGTTGGCGAATGTACAGACATTATTAATACTTCCCAGTTAGCAATATTTATTCGTGGCGTTGATGACAATATGAATGTGACTGTAGAACTATTGGATATAGTGCCTATATCAGGAGCAATGACAGAAAATGACTTTTAAATGACTGAAAACTTATATTTGTGTATTGTAAAAAGTCATGAAATGCTCACGCGGACTGGCCAAAATTAGAAAGTGTGACTACAGATGCTATGGTTGGTGTTAACGTCGGACTTGTTACAAAACTTCAAATGAAAAAGGAAATGTTGTGCAAGAACAAACTTAAATGGTTTCATTGCATAATACACCAGGAGTCACTTTGTGCTAAAAAAACTAAAGATGGAATATGTCATGAGTGTAGTAATTAAAACAGTAAACTGGATACGCTCTCACTCCTAGAATCATCCACAATTCAATGCTTTGTTGGATGAAATGGATTCACAATACATCAGTTTGTTATATTATACAGAAGTTAGGTGGCTTAGTGGTGGCGTCGTTGTAAATAGATTTTCTTAAAAGAAATTGACATGTTTATTTGATCCAAAGGAAAATTGATTCCTCAGCTTACCGATGAAGAGGTGCAAAGATTTGGCCTGTTTAGTTGACATAACAAGCCACTTAAACACTTTGAATACTGCTCTGTAAGGACGTGAACAGTTGATATGTCATATGTATGATTCGATTAAGTAATTTCTAGCAAAACTCTATCTTTGGCAAACCCAGTTGGAAAAGAATAATTTAGCCCACTTTCCTAGACTTAAATCGATTTATAGAAATAATAATGATGCTGAAAAGTACATTCCTCAAATTGAAAAACTGAAAATTGAATTTGAAAAAAAGATTTTCTGATATCAACCAGTTTAAAAATGAATTATTATTATTCAGTTCACTCTTTTTAATTAATATTGAAAAAACGTTGACGAAGAATTACAAATGAAAGTAATTGAACTCCACTGCAATACTGAACTAAAAAATAAATACGGCGAAGTTGGCATACCAATTTTTATAAATACCTCGGTAGTAAATATCCCAAATACTCGTATAACATTTATTGCGCAAAAATGTTGCCAATCTTTAGAAGCACCTATGTATATGAACAATTATTTTTAATTATGAAACTTAATAAGTCAAAGTTCCGCTCACGGATAAAAGGATTAAAGATCCGCTCACGGATCAGTATCAAAATCAAATTAAAAAAAAGGACTCGTAGATAAAAAAATCTTTATTTTTGTAAGTCAAAATTATGTATTTAAATAATTTTCTTAAAGTATGAATAAAATGTAATTGAACTCATGTTTTCTAAACTTGTTATATTTTTAAAATTTAAATGGTGCAATTGTTAAGTCGTAGAGGCCCGGCAACAAAAGGGCCTTTCTTTTTTTAGTTTATATTTTGGTTCACAGAATAATATTGAATAAGGCCCGCGTCAGTTATACATATTATTGACTGAACTTTTGTTGCGTTTGAGTTTGAGACCACTGTTTTAGAGTCACTAGGGTTTTTGTTAGGTTTCAGTAAGGGTATAATGACTGATGTTTTCCAGATTTTTGGTAGTTGACCTGCATTCCAGGAAGTGTTAAATATCTTCAGAAGGCTATTTTCCGCATGTTTTTAATCATATGTCCAAAGATAAGATCAATTCTGGCCGGGCGGACGGAGTAATTAGCGTATCCGCTCTCCAGTCAAAATGCTGCGGGTTTGAACCCTGCAGTGTGCATTGATGTTTGTGATTATCTGTTGTGAAAAACAGTAGTGCTGGTGGTGGAGAGTAGATGGCGTTGGCAGAGATGATAAGGTTGAGTGGTGGAGATGGAGAGCTGTAGAGTAGGAGCCCTCCCTCGATGAGTCTTGCATTCCCTGTAGGTGTCAAATAATATATAATAATAATAATAATAATAATAATAATAATATTCCGGGTGATTTGTAAGGGTCAATTTTACTAATTGCTGTTTTATACGGGAATAAAAAGGCGTTAGCTGATTTTTTTTTTTTTTTTTTTTTTTTAATTCTGTTATTGCGAGATCCTGATTAAAGATGTCTTCAGAAGGATAGCTTCTGGATTGTATTGTACAGGGTGGCCATAAATTAACTTTCCCTCTTTGGAGGTATCTGTAGTAAAACTAATACACGGAATGAGTCCACATTTTATATTGAGACTTACTTAGGCATGGGGAGATGAATTCCGCGAAAAAAATATTTAGTACCAAAAGTCGCCGATAGGGGATTTTGGCGTTGGCAAGGCCGAAAGCAGTCAAATATTTGCAGTACACGCAAGTAAAAAAGATTATGCAAATTTTACTGTACGTAAATTACAGTAGCGCCACCAATTCCACTTAAAAAGGGATTGGGAACGTTCAGGTGGTTATTCGAATGACTGACGACTTGTGTTCAATATGCGTCCTACCGTGCCTTAGCGTGCTTTACTTCTTAAGTTGTTTAACCTTAAACAGTACAATGCCGTAGTGGCCCTTCGGGAATTTAGAAGCCTTTATAATCTGCATACTGGTCCTATGTCAGCTGTAGCACTGAGAGCTATGATTAAGAAGTTTGAAGAAACTGAATCACTAGAAGTTAGACTTGACAAAGGACGGAAAGCAGTGCAAGAAGAGACAGTAACAGTGCAAGAAGAGACGTTGCTACTGCGGTGTTCGACGACATAGGGACCAGTACTAGTCCAAGCACTCGTGCCATAGCTCGCAAACATGATATGGCTTATGGTACAGTCTGGAAAATCTTACAGAAAATGCTTCACTTCTATCGGTATAAGTTCAGTCGTCTGCAAGCACTAACTATCGCAGATTATGATAAGCGCATCACCTTCGCGCTGACGTTTCTGTCCTGCATGGAGATCGACAATGATTGGCCTTGGAGAATATTGTTGGGGTGATGATGCTAATTTTTATCTGAATGGGTTGGTCACAATAGCAGAATTTGGGCATCTAAACATCCCCAAGCGATCCAGCAAGTACCACTGCATTCTCCAAAAGTAACCGTGTGGTGTGGCTTCACAGCAGATTTCATAATAGGACCATACGTTTTTGAGAGTATTATCCCTACAGGTCCTGTAACCTGCTTCATTACTGAAGAGATTTATCGACGAATGCTGGAAATTTTTGTCATTCCTGCATTGCAGCAAAGACAATGTTTGGACTCCATAATTTTTATGCAGGATGGAGCACTGCCACACATTGAACGTTCAGTACAGCACCTATTACGCCAGGATTTCAGTAATGAGAGGGTTATCAGTCAGTGCTTTACGAAGGCATGGCCGCCTCGATCCACGGACATCACTCCACGTGAATTTTGGCTGTGGGGGCATTTGAAATCCATTGTATATGTTGGTGGCGTTCCCAACTTGCATGACTTGAAAGAGAACATAAAACGGGCATGAACATCTAATCCGACTCCTTACGATCAGCTGTAGAGCAGTCGCACACCGGATGCAATTTGTTGTACACAAGAAAGGTCAGCACATTGAAAATCGTGTATGTTGACCACGGAACCCTGATTCTGATGAATAAAACATTATTTCCTGTGAGTTCAATCACTACATTAATTTCTGTGTCTCTCGCAAGTTGTTGTTTAGTTTAATTATTATTATTATTATTGTAACGCGCCACATATCGAGCTGGAATGAGTGATGCGGCTGTCGCTTACACTGTCGAAATGTTATTATTCCATTTTATCTGCCTTTAATGTAATTATCTGCTTGTTTTTGTCTCCGCCAGCGCCAAAATTTCCCCTGTCGGCGACTTTTGGTACTAAATCTTTTTTTGCAGAAATCATCTCCCATGCCTACAAAAGTCTCGATGTAAAATTTGGTCTCATTCCGTTTATTGGTTTTAGCTACAGATGCCTCCAAATAGGGAAAGTTATTTATGGCCACCCTGTATATTAATATAAAATCATGCCATGATTATTATTACTATTGAACTGTGTTGTATTACTGCATTTTATAGTGAATTGTATGCATCCTCAAGGACTCACTTTAGTGAGTATGGGCATGGCAAACCCAAGGTACCTGATGCCTTACTTCATGTAATATACATCTGTTATATTATCTGTAAACTGGTCCCTTCCCATCTTTTTTGCTTTTTTCTTATCTTCTTGCTCCTCCCTTGCCCAATGTTATTAGAGTATTCGAGTGCTAGGGATGAATCTTTCCTATTTTGCTATGTCATTTCGTCTTATGCAGCCACCGAAGAGGGTAAGCTAGCCTCAATAGGTGCCAGTCCCAACCCCGGATAAATGGCAAGGGTTGACGTCACGAAGGGTATCCGGTTGTAAAACTTCACTGCCAGCTCTAGCTGTGATCTAATGAGTCGAAAAGAAAGTGATACATGGGCTAGGCCGCTAGGGCATACCCCATAGGCGACACGACGCACAACAACATCGCCCTATAGCTGCGAGAAGTGGAGGAGGGCTACCGCATCAAGGGCTGATGCGGTTAAAGGAGTAAGCCCAGCAGGTAGAGAGAATGTTGCGAGTGGGAACATTGAATGTTGGAAGGAAAGAGAGATAGCAAATATGACGAGGAAGAGGGACATTTTATGTGTGCAGGAGAGTAGGTGGAAGGGGGGGAAAGGCAAAGGAAATGAGTTCTGGAATGTGCTAGATGAAGAAATGAGAGGAACTGAAAGAAAACAAGATGGTGAATTGTCGGAGGAGACTTCAACGGATACATTAGGAAGGCAGAATAGGAACTGTGAAAAGGTGCACAGCGGCCATGGTGTAGGAATGATGAACCAGGGAAGGAGAGAGAATTGTGGACTTTGCAGTAGCGTTTGATCTGGCAATTGTGAACTCGTGTTCTACAAGAGGGAACAACATTTGATAACATTTAAAAGTGGTAACAACAGTTAATTTATTATCCCCTTAAATTAATATACGCCGACGGAAAAAAATAGCCTCTTGGCTCTTTATTATAGTGGTAACAACAGTTTACAAATTGACTGCATATTGACTAGAAGAAAACCTCTTAAGTAAGAGACAAATTGTAAGGTAATCCCAACAGAACAAGTGGCGCAGCAACACTGGCTGCTGTGCGCAGACTTTAAAATAAGATCAAAGATAAGAACCTTTGGAAGCCATGAGATGAAGACAATTAAGTGGTTTCGCTTATGAGATGAGTGTGAGGAATCGTTTTAGAGAGAGGGTGTTAGAGAGGATTTCGGATGGACAATAAAGTGTACTAGATTGGTGGAGACATAATTTAAAAGCAATTCTGAGCTATGCAATCGAGGTACTTGGCAAAACATCTGGAAAGATTACAAAGCAGAAGGAGGGTTGGTGGTGGAATAATAATGTACAGGAAGCAGTGATGGTTAAGAGGAAGGCAAAGCAGAAGTGGAATGAGTGAAGAGTGGAAGAGGACAGAGATGCGTACGGAGAGAGAAAGCAAGAAGCCAAGACAGCTGTGGCACAGGCGAAGGCCATGGCATATCAAGATCTTTATGATTAATTAGAAACAAAAGAAGGAAAGAGAAAAATTTACCGACTAGCAAAATATAGAAGTAAGGCATAAAAGGACATCTTACATGTGAGGCAGATCAAATACTCTGCAGGAAGAGTATTACGGAGGGATGTGGATATAAGAAACAGATGGAGAATATACTTTGAACGACTTGTAAATGAGGAAAATGCAAGGATTCATGCAGAATATGGGCGGCCTTCTGAGGGTATGCTGCAGAACATCTGTAGAGTGGTAGTGAAGGAGCAAAGAAGAGGATGAAGAATGGAAAATCGGTGGGCCCTGACAGGATCCCAGTGGAGGCATGGAAGGCACTGGGGGAAGAGGGAATTGACCTGCTGTGGCGCCTGTTCATGAAAGTTTGCCAACAGGAAAATATACCCGAGGAATAGAGGGAAAGTACACTTATCCACATCTACAAGGGTAAAGGGGATGCACAAGATAGTAAGAATTAGATAAGAATAAAGTTCATGTTCCACACAATGAAAATCCTAGAAAGTGTTGTGGATGAAAGATTGAGGAAGGAGGTGGGGATTTCAAAGGAGCAATTTGGCTTCATGCCTGGTCGATCAATGACAGATGCTGTCTTTGATTTTATGGCAGATGATGGAAAGGTTTCGAGAAAAACAACGGGTATTAAGGGGAGCTGCATCTGGTGTTTATTGATCTGGAGAAAGGGTACGATACAGTGCCAAGATAATAAGTATGGAGGTGTCTGAGGGAGAATAAAGTACTGGACAAATATGTCAGGTTGATGCAGAAGATGTACAGAAATGTGAAGACAAGAGTTCGCACCTGCCTGGGAGAGGCAGAAAGTTTTCAAGTGATAGTTGGTTTGCATCAAGGGTCAGGATTAAGTCCATTCCTGTTTAATATTGGGATGGAGTTGGTGATGGAGGAGGTGACAGAAGACGTGTCTTAGACAATGTTGTATGCAGACGACATCTTGCTGTGTGCAGAGTCAAGAGAAGAAGTGGAAGTTAAACTGGAAAGATGGAGGAAAGTACTGGAAGAGAGAGGTATGAGACTGAGCAGACGTAGGACAAAGTATATGTGTTGCAAAGTGGACAGCGGCCAGGAGACAGATCTGGAGTTGCAAGGAAATGTCATCAGGAAGGTTAGGGACTTTAGATACTTAGGATGAACAGTGGAAGAGGCTGAGAAGGAAGTGGGATGCAGGATACAAGCGGGATGGAGGAACTGAAGAGAGATGGCTGGAGTGCTATGAGATAAGAAGATGCTGATCAATCTGAAAAGCAAAATGGATAGGACAGTTGTCAGACCAGCTATGACATAAGCTATGGAAACTATGGCCCTGAGGAAAAATAACATCAGCATGATGGAGGTAGGAGAGATGAGAATGCTTAGGTGGATGTGATGTGACTAGAAAGGTCGTCTGAGAAATGACTATGTTAGAGGGATGGTGAAAGTTACGAACTTAGGAGCGAAGATGCAGGAGGCAAGGTTGAGATAGTTTGGTCATGTGATGAGGAAAGAGGACGAATATGTGTTAAGAAAGGTCATGCAGATGGATGTGCAGGGGAGGGTGAAGTGTGGACCGACAAAGAAGAGATGGAGGGAGCTGGTGTGAAGAGGACTTGAAGATGAAGAACTTGGTTATGGCTACAGCCCAAGACAGGAGGATGTGGAGGAGACTCACCAACAGCGACCCCACTTAAGTGGTGAAGGCTGCAGAAGAAGAAGATAGTGAATTGTATGCACATTCATGCCAATCCATATGTAAATACGATGGGTAAATATTTAGTTATTTAAAAAAGTTATAAAAGACCTGTGTAGCTCAGTGGAAGTGGCGCTTGCATCCTCTGCGCTTGGCCGCTCGAAGTTAGACCTAAGTTCTAGTCTAGTCGCTGACTGGAGGAACTTTTTTCTAAGCCTATCTTTAATCGGTTCCCGAGTTAGTCGATTTCTGAATGGGCAAGCGGGTTTTTTGTCCCATAAGCACAAGAAAATCGACCGTAGTACCCACATTATTTCAGACAGTGACATATCTTGTTAGGGTTAGGTCCAAGCGATGGCAGCACTTGTTCGCCAGCCTCTTCATCGGGGGATGCTATAATTTGTGATAGACATGGGCCAGCTATCTCTGATTGGCTACCGGTGGAGATTGAACTGCCCACTCAGTCTCCAAAAGCTAGATAGGGTATAAAGGCCTATATACTTCCTATTAGGGAATAAAACGCATTAGCTGATTTTCTTTTTAAAGTTATAATTATATTTATAAAGAATTAAGTACTCTACATTTGGTACTGAGTCTTTGTACTGTACAGAAAATATGTCTCAGTGTACATATATGAATGTAAAATGCAGTTGAATAAAATGGAATTTACAGAACTGTAACTGTAAATTACAGTTACAGTGACATATTAGTTTTTATTACATAAAAACGCTATAAATTTCATTGTTAAATATATGAAATATGAGTAAAAAATATTATTAAAAGATTTTAATGAAATGTAAAGTACAAATCGAACCATATATGCAGCACTAAATGCTGAACTCAGTAAAAGAATATGTTGGAATGTCACTCAAAATGATTACAGTATATATATGTAAATATTTTAGAGATCAATAAAATTATTATTATTATTATTATTATTATTATTATTATTATTATTATTATTATTACACAACACATAGGATCTTCGACAATGCAATAGGAGATATTAATATATATACCCTTGACCACGCTTCTTCAATCACTAACACATACCTTGATATACTAAGTCAGTACAACATAAACCCTACTATTAACTCCCCAACAAGAGAAGTAACTCTATTCACGTTTTTATACATTTAAAGTGGTTGATGGTGCGTGGGAGATTCTCAAGGAGTATTTGAAGAAAGCTGTATCAGACTGTATTCCCAGAGTCAGAAGGAGAAATCAAGTAGGAGTAAAATGGATGACTAATACTATTAAACAAGAGTTGCAGATAAAGAAAAGGTTGTGGAAGACATATAAAGAAAAAGGTGATGAGCGTTCCAATGAGCAATATAAGGTACAGGCAAAGAGAGTAACCTGTATGGTAAGGAAAGCCAAAGCTAATTATGAGAGGAAGCTAGCTGATGAATCCAAAAGAAACCCTAAAGAGTTCTTTCGCTATGTGGCTAGTAAAAGGAAGAATATCCATGGAAAGATTACTTTAAAAAGTGTTGATGGTAAGGAAATTACTGAAGCTAATCAAATAGTTGAGTTGCTTAGTGATCATTTCGCAAAAGTGTACCATCTTCGTAGTGATAGTGCAGTGTCAGATGTGCCATTGACTGATGAGAGTATAGAGATAGATGAAATTGAGGTGCTTAATATATTAAAGAACCTTAATGCTAACATTGCCATTGGGTTAGATGGCATATAAGCCCATGTGTTACGAGAATGTGCAAGAGAATTAGCAACTCCTCTAACCAGGATGTTTAATTTAAGCCTCAGTTCTGGTAAAGTGCCAATAGAGTGGAAAGAGGGGAAAATAGTTCCATTGCACAAGGGAGGCTCTAAGACTGATGTTGCAATTTATAGACCAATCAATATATCTGGAGTGGTGGTTAAGATTTTGGAGAAATTAGTTAAAATTAGAATTCAGGACTGGGTGGACAGCAATATGATACTTTATAAGGGGCAACATGGTTTTGTGAAAGGTAGGTCTTGCCTAAGTAATTTGCTTACGTTCTATAATAAAGTAACAAGTGGAGTTGGATAAAGGAAATCCTTACTCGGTGATACTGCTTGACTTTGCAAAGGCTTTTGACAGGATTTCACATGGAACTCTGTTACATAAATTAGAGCAAATGGGTTTGGATCCGAAGATGGTGATTTGGATTAAAGGGTGGCTGGTGGACAGATATCAAAGAGTGGTTTACGGAGGAGCTGAGTCCAGGAAAAGGCAAGTGACTAGTGGTGTACCTCAGGGCTCAGATCTTGGTCCTCTATTGTTTAATTTGTACATCAATGATATTGGAAATACCTTGAATGGAAATATCCACTTGTTTGCTGATGATGCAAAATTGGGAAGAGCGATAATCAATTCAAATGATGTGGAAATTTTACAGGATGACTTAAATAGGCTGACGCTATGGACTGAGGTAAATGGCTGTCAGTTCAACGTGGCTAAGTGTAAGGTGATGCACTTTGGGAGGATGACATCGCATGTTGTTTACTATATTAACGGAACTGAACTGCAGGAAGTTGATGAGACAAAAGACTTGGGAGTTATTGTGGACAGAGAACTTAAGTTTAAAGGGCATATTGCTAAGATTTCCAAAACATCACATCAAATTACATGGTTGTTGAGGAACACACTAACAAGCAGGGATCGGGAAGTTATTATTCCACTCTATAAGGCATTAATAAGGCCGCATTTGGACTATTGTGCACAGATCTGGTCGCCAGGATTTCTTGGTGATGCGGAAGTGGTAGAGAGGATTCAGAGGCGGGTTACAAAGATTGTTGCAGGTCTGTGGGATGTTCCCTATGAGGATAGATTGATGATCTGTGGGCTCCAAAAACTAGCTGATAGACGTAGGAGAGGAGATATGATAGAGGTATTTAAATTGTTAAAGGGATTTTACAGGATTGATACTGATGATATTCTTAAGACCAATGGGATGTGAGAGAACGAGGGGGCCATCCCTGGAGATTGTGTAAGAGTGTGGTTATCAAGGGTGTTAGGACTAGATTTTTTACTTGGAGGGTTGTGAATGGGTGGAATGCTTTGCCAGAACTGGTTGTGAATGCTTCAACTGTGAATGAATTTAAGGAGAGGTATGACAGGTATTGTGTAAATAATGGTTAGTGTGTCAATGTCGGGTCTCCCGCGATGAGTCTTTTGACTCCATGGAGACACCGTTAAAATAATAATAATAATAATAATAATAATAATAATAATAATAATAATAATAATAATAATAATAATAACTCATGTTTTTAATTTGAAAGTGATGCTATTTAATTTTACTAGTCACAGTGAAGATAGGGACGTTTAAATCATCAAAAGCGGTTAAGTAATATCCAAATTTTGTGTGCTGAAAATCATAGAGTGAACTGCTGTTACCAACAAACAAAGATCAAAGCCCGTTGCCATTTTAAATCTCGGTGACCTTCGACTTCCCTTTAGCGTCTGTAGTGCGACTTTTAAAATGGCAAAGGCCTTTGATCTTTGTTCTTTGATCGTTTAATGCAATAAGCTATTAAAAGACGAAGGGGACGGGCCGCATTGTTCTGGATGTGGGAGAAGACAACACTATCAAAACTGTGGGGTCTCAGAAAGCACAAGAAAGCAAAAGGAGCCGCGAAACAGACCGAATGGCGCTGTCTACGCCTTGAGAAAATGAAAAACAAAGAACATACACCAAAGAAAAGCAACGACGTAAGTCCCTTCAAATCAAAGTAAGTCCCTTCCTGATCCTAAAATTACACACACTTTAGATTCATTCAAATTTATGGTAAAAGATTTGCTGAACACACACATGGAACAAATTTGTTCTGGAACTAGCAGACGCATTCAACCATGCCTTCGCAAACAATATTTGAGGAGTATGAACACTATATACAGAACAATAACATGACAGTTGAAGAAATGTTAGGTATCGTGCGAGAAATAAAGACAAAATTAACGGTAAGGATAGAAACGCAAGAAACACTCGACCGCGAAAATGAAGAATTGCGGAAAGAGATAAACACACTCGAGTGTTAATTGGAGCACATGCTAAAAAAAAGAAAGAATAAAAAGAACTTCATATTGGGGGAATACCAAAAGAAAAGACAGGAGATTTGAGCAACATAGTGCAACTGATCGGCAGCAAAATCGGATTTCAAGTTGCATCCACAGACATCGCCTCTGTTAACCGAGGCCTACAAAAAACAAAGAGACCTCCACCAATCATCGCTCGGTTTACCAGCAGAGGTCTGAGAGACCGAATTCTTGCAGTAAGCAAGAAAACAAGGCTGACAACATCGAGCGTAACTGACAAGAAACTCCCAACACCAATCTGTATAACCGAACACTGGACTCCATACTTTAAAAATCTTTTATACCAAACAAATAAGACAAATACAGAGGAAAAACTACAAGTTACTGTGGACTAAGGACTAAGGACTAAGGACTCACAGTAATTTATGAAAAAGAATGAAAACACTCAATTTTATATAATTGCAAGAGTATCCGACCTGCACAGCCTACCAATATAAAACACTAACTCTCCACATCCTTAAGAACAAGATTTAAAATCACCTTAAAAATTATATAATGGAGATCTCAAATATAGGCGAACAAATCCAATCAGACGACATAAACTTCAAGGTCTTTGACTCATTGCAGAAATGGTTAGACAATATGTCCACCAATACTGACATCACTATCATACACACAAACAATAGAAGTATAAAGAAACACTGGCTTACATTGATAACACTGCTCAACTACACCTTGACAAACACAGATGCACAGTGTTTGTCTCAACTACTGTCACTACTCATCAACTACCGAGAGAATTTCCAATAAAATACAGAAATTTCCAATAAAATTTATGCATACAACATTAATAATTACGAAACCTACAACTTAAGTAGCCAAAACACAAGAGGAGGTGGCATTGTGGCATTTATCAAAGAAAAATACAATGCGACTGAAAAACAAACTCATTTCGAACATGCGGAAACACTAATTTTCGAAATCGCAGATAGCGACAAACACAAATACAAAATAAACATAATATACAGTCCCCCATTCAATAATCCACTCAGCTTTCTGCGTGAGTTAAAGAATGGCTAAGCGACATCGAACCCCCGTACAACACATAGGCTCATCCTAATAGTAGGCATTAATATAAATTCTCCTGACCACGCTTCTTCAACCACTAACACACATCTTGATATACAAAGTTAGTACAACATAAACCCTACCATAAACTCCCCATCGAGAGAAGCAATACTCAACATTTCACTTTTATACCAAGCAAATAAGACAAATACAGAGAAAAACTACAAGTTACTGTGGACTAAGGAGTCACAGAAATTTATGAAAAAGAATGAAAACACTCAATTTTATATATACATCATCTGTAATCGTCAAAATGGCCGATCACCACTTTGTTGCAACTTCGTTTTATTACGTTATCTACCCCCCCCTCCCACCACCACAAAAGTCGACAAAACTTTAAAAGAGCATTGTCGACAACCTTGCAAAAATTACAGACTGGAATTGCCTATTTAAAATAAAAGATCCTGTAACATTATATGTGAATTTCCAACTAAAGTTCACAGAAATATGCAAAAAAGCAACAAAGCCTATACAAAAGGAGGTGACAAACAGACAGTAATCCATGGATAAATGGCGACGTACTAAATATATTACAGTAAAATAAAATCTATTGAAAAAACTAAAAAAGTCATCCAGTAACAAACATTTGAAACCCAGTCACACATTTAGAAACATTATTCAAAAACACAAGAAATCAACTAACAACAAAAATTCGTAAAGCAGAAAGACACTACTACTTCCAAAAATTAATGGAATATAACGAAAACATAAAGCAAACATGGGCTGCAGAAAACTTCAGCACAAGATTTTATTGCAAAATTTTGGTTCAGGATACAAATCAAGAGGAACTAGCAGACTCATTCAACCATGCCTTCGCAAACAATATCACACAACTCAAAAATCACAATCTACCAACGATCAACAAAAAATTACCGGGACAAAGTCAACAACAAACTATGTATTTTCTACCAGTAACAAAACAGGAACTGAAAGAAGCACTTTTACAGCTAAAACCAAAGAGCACTCCTGAAATAGACAAAATAAGACTCACAGACCTTTTATCACATTTTGAACAAATAAATCCAATACTTTTGAGACTCGTGAACATAAAATTTGACACTGGCATTATTCCACAACAACTAAAAACTGCAATAATCATGCCAATTTACAAACATGGTATAAGATACTCAGAACTACAGACCAATAGCTACCCTACCAGTCATTTCAAAAATTCTAGAAAAAATAACACACACCAGACGACAGAACTATTTACAGAAGTACAGCATCGTCTCACAAAACCAATACGGCTTTCAGAAAAGAAAACAAAAATCACCATCACTTCATTAGAAGACATTGCCGACGCAATAAACAAAGCTTTCGATAAATACAAGTACCCTCTCCTTATACTGCTTGACTTAACCAAAGCATTTGATACACTTGAACATGACATACTACGCACCAAACTATACTCATCATCATCCTGTGTAGTTCATTGGATATGGCGTTTGCAGCGCTTGACCGCACGAAGGAAGGCTTTGTTTCGAATCTAGTCAGCGACTATATTCTAAATTATTGTGTTAGGGTTATGGACCAGGAGATGGCAGAACTTGTCAAGCCATCTCTCTTCACTGTGCGTTGCTTAATTAGTGATAGCCTTGGGCCAACTATCTCTGATTGGGTACCAGTGGAGATTGAACTGCCCACTCAGTCTCCAAAAGTTAGTTAGGGCTAAAAAGGCCTCGCCTATTCCCTATAAGGGAATAAAAAGGCGTTAGCTGTTTTTATTATTATTATTATTGAGAAGCTGGGCAAGTTAATGTAAGTGACGTTTGCACTCCACTGCGATTCACTGCACGAAGGAAGACTTGGGTTCAAATCTAGTCGCCGACTAGAAGAACATTTTCCAAGCTTTTTTTCGACAAGTTCAGCAATATTTCGATCTCTGGCACAGTCAAGGGAGGTTTTTTTCCCAGAAACTCGGGGTTTTAAGTAAACTGAAGAAAATTACACTCTCCATCGAAACCAACGCTATTTCCAGACATTCAGAAATTTTGTTAGGGTTAGTGTCGATAATATAAAATAAATACAATAAAAATCAGGCTTTCACTGATTTTTTTTTATAAATCAGCTGATGCTTTTTTGTTCCCACATAGGGAGTAGACGAGGACGTTTTATCCCTATCTAACTTTTGACTTAGTGGACAGTTCAATCTCCACTCGTAGCCAATCAGAGATAGCTGGCCCAAGGCTATCACTTATTAATTGGTACGCTTATTATTATTATTTTATTCACATAATTGACACACAGTCAAAACAAGATATCATATAAATAAAAATTTGACTGGTGATTCAGAACAATTCAGATTCTACCCAAGAATCTAAGAATAGTCTCTCAGGTATCGTCGTAAAATATGGACTGTTCCAAGTAATGCTGTTTTTTGTAGGTCATATGGGGGTCATTTCTTTGATTTTTAATTGCTGTAAATAGTTGAACAGCTTCTTCGAAGTTGCACCAAATGCACCGATAATTATTGGAATGACTTTGGTGTGTTTAAGCCACAGTCGGCCAACTTCGATTGACAGATCTCGATATTTAGTAATTTTTTCCAGTTCTTTGTTGTTGATGTTGTTATCACTGGGTACTGCAATATCGATAATCCAAACCTATCGATGTTCGATAATTGTGATGTCAGGTCTATTGTGTTCCAAATGCCAATCAGTTTGTATTCTAAAGTCCCAGAGAATTTTTGCTGTTTCGTTTTCCAATACAGTCTCAATTTTATGCTGCCACCAGTTATCAGAAGTAGGAAAGCCATAATTTTTGCATACATGCCAATGAACTACTTCGGCCACTTGATGATGGCGGTATTTATAGTCAGTTTGTGCTATTTTGCTGCAGGCACTGATTAGATGTTCTACAATCTCAACTTTCTGATCGCATAATCTGCATTTGCTGTTATTATTCATGTTGAAAATTTTTGCTTTGATTGTATTAGTTTGTAATGTCTGCTCTTGAGCTGCTAGAATAAATCCTTCTGTTTCTTTTTTAATGTATGCGTGTTGTAGTCATTACCATGTCTTGTTCACGTCAATTTTGTTCTCAGTATCTCGAAGAAATTGGCCACGCAAGGGTTATTTTTCCAGCGCACATATCGGTTATTTTGTTGTTTCTTTTTGTAATCGGATTTGTTTCCTGTTGCTTTTAGAAGGCCCTCTTGTGTAATTGCTTGAAGCATTGGCTGGGAGCTATTGTCGGTGTAATTTCTTGAATCAATTTCTTCTTCTTCCACAGTGTGTCTCATTTTCAGCAGATCCGGTCCACCTATTCTCCTCGGTAGGTACAACCGGTCAACATCACTTCGTGGATGTAATGCATGATGCATAGGCATTAGTTTTCTAGTTTTGCGTCCAGGTCTTGTTTTGTCCAATTTATTATGCCAGCTGTGTATCGGATCACTGGTATAACCCATTGATCCGATACCAAGAATTGATTGTTCTAACTATGTTTAATCCATTTAGTTTTGTTTTCATAATATTTCTAACTCTTTTGATGTATTCTGATGCTACCTGTTGTTTAACTTTCGAGTGGAGAATATCATTGGCTTCTAATATTCCTAGGTATTTATAGTGTTCGTCAGCTGAAATTGCATTTATATATTTCTCTTGATCAAAATTAAAATTGCTAGTGTCATTAATTTTTCCTCTTTTAATAGATAAAATTGTGCATTTATTGTGCATTTAATAGATAAAATTGTGCTAAACCCAATTCCATTTTGATGTCTGACTGAAAATACGAACTATGTTCAAAAGAGTCTATTTGCTGGGCCGATTTTCCATATAGCTTCAGGTCATCCATATACAACAGATGGGAAATTTTAATATTACATTTAGGAATTTCATATCCAAGTTTTGTTTTCTTCAGAAACATAGATAAAGGTATCAAAGAAATGTTTAAGAGCAATGGTGACAAGGAATCACTTTGGAAAATTCCACGTTTAACGCTGATATCTCCAAATCGTTCATTATTCACTATTAATATTGTTTTCCATGATTTCATAGCAGTAGCCAGAAACGAACATATGTTTTTGCTAATTCCAAATATTCTTAGTGATTTTACCATCATCCAAGAGTGTGGGAGGGAATCGAATGCTTTCTTGTAATCCATCCATGCCATGTTTAAGTTAGTTTTTCGTCTTTTTGAGTTTCTGAGAATCATTCTATTAATAAGGATCTGGTCCTTTGTTCCTCTAGATTTTTGAAAATTGCCTTTTTGTTCAATCGGATAAATCTGATTATCCGATAAGTAACGGTATGTAGAATTTGCTATGATTGCAGTGAACAGCTTAAGCATAGTTGGTAGGCATGTTATTAGACGATAGTTACTTGGGTCTACATCCTTATCCTTATCTTTCATGAAGAGAAAAGTGCGTCCAGATATCATCCAGTCTTCCACTGAGCCAGACTGTAAAAAATAATTAAATTGTTCTGCCATTCGATCATGTAGACTGGTTAGATGTTTTAACCAAAATCCATGTAGTTCGTCTTTGTCAGGTGCACTCCAGTTTTTTAATTTTCTAGCTTGAGAACTGCCAATTTCTTTAGTAATAATGACATTTTGCATTTGTGTTTGCTTCATTTCTGATTCTATTTCCTTAATCCATGAAGCATCTTTATTGTGTTCATTAGGATTATCCCAGATTGACTTCCAAAATTTGAGTTTTTCTTCTTTTCCTGGTGAATGATGGTTTGCATTTCTATTTCTCTGGAGAGACTGGATGAACTGACCTTGGTTCTGTTGAAATTTCATATTTTGTACATATTGGTTTAATATTGCTTCATATCTTAAAATTTTCTGTGAAGTCGTTGTAATTCTTTGTTTTAGCTCTTCGGTAACTTCAGCAATTGTTTTGTTGGCCAAATTATTTGTTTTAATTAGTTTGTTTTTGATGTTATTATTTTTCAACCGTCCTTCTTTAAAACTCTTTAAGTTGCTTAGATCAGCTCGAAGCCTGTTGACCTTTCGTTCTATCCGGATTTTCCATAGTGCAGATTATTTCATCCTCGGCTTTTGCTCTTTCGGTTTGCAACCAAGCTTCACTGAAATGATATAGGCTGTGCTGTACAGAAGCTGATTTGTTTCCTTTATACTATTGGTTTTGATGGTTTCAATTACAGCATTTGCGTCTAAGAGGAGCTGTTTTAGCTTAGATTGTTGTAAAGCTTTTAATGGTGGTAGTCTTATACGGTCATTTATGGAGTTCATATGTTCCAATATCCCTGACTTCATTTTACACTGCCCTTCTGTCAAAACGTTCTGAGGTATGTCGTCAGCTTGATGTTTACTGAGTTGAATTCCAAAGTTTGATATAGCTACTTCCTGATGATTTTCTGTTACTGCAGTTGTTGGTTTATTACGTAACTCTTGCAGCTCAAGTTCAGGAAATTGGTCCATAAGTCTTTGTTCTGTTGTTGCAGATTTGGGAATTTTTGTTTCCAAATTAAATGCGTACGATTCCAGAAACGTCGTTTTTCTGGTGTTGATCTGTAAAAACATTTCATAATGTCTCTGTTTTCTTCTACTTTCCATTTTTTACATTTGGTTTCTTCAGTCGCTTTTCAGCTTCCTGCCCTGATTGCCCAGCAAGGAGAGCTGGGTCTTGTAGCCCACTTGTCGCCTGATGCCCAGGATCCCCAACATCTGATGCAGTCCTTGATGATCTGGGCGTCGACTGATCCGGTATGGATCTCTTCTTCCTTTTCACCTTTAAGATGGGGGTTATTATTATTATTATTATTATTATTATTATTATTATTATTATTATTATTATTATTATTATTATTATTATTATTATATGTGCACATTCATGGAATCCGAAGACAAACTGCGGGAAACCTAACCTATGCACACAATCTATCATACCTCTTATTGAACCCATTAACAGACGAAGCACTCAAAACTGATTCTGGCAACCTATTTACTCATTCACCACTCTCCAAGCAAAAAATCTAGTCTTCACGCCCAGTGGTGAGCTATAAGACGCTCGCGCTAGCCCTTTGTTAAATTTTTGTCATATTTGCGAGCCCCTTGTTCTTCTTGTTTACTCTTTTATTTTTTCAAAAACAAACAAAAAAAAAAAAAAAATTTTCGAAATATATTAAGCGACAAACTGATATGGAAACCTAACAAAAATTGGTCCATTCAGCAGTGTATAGATTTTTTGGAATTATTGTTTCAACTCCTCTACAACGAATGCGACCAAGTTTTGAAAATAAAATGACGAATAACATTTCTGGCTAGATGGGTGAAGCAAAATTGCTTTTCGTATTCCCCTTTGTCTACAATGAAACAACTTTGAATGGAGTGTTTATTAGCTATATGCTCGCCCAATGAGAGCAGTGAAATTAGTTGTGTTCAGCTAAACTGAAAATTAAATTGGGCGTTTTATATTTGTAGCTTTCCGCTTCATTATATTCCGAATCTTCCTTGATCAACGGGTTTGGGTGGTTCTAAGCTAGATCTAGCAGAAGGGAAGAGATGTAAGGGATGTTGACTTCTCTATGGATCTGGAAGTTTCTAATAAACCAAGGGGCATCTGGAATCATCCCCAAGCACTTGTTCTGTAATCTCTGTATTTTAAAAATATTTGTATTCGCGGTGTGGCTCCATGCAGGGGATGTGTAAGTGATGGCCGGTCGTTTTGTTTGTGTATCCAGTTTGCTTTTTCTCTTGATCACAGGATAGAGCTGTGCTATGACTTTAAATGTCTTCGAGGTAATGTGTCTTATACGATTGCTGAATAGGGGTTTTCTATCAAGAATCACTCCGAGATATTTGACTTCAGTTTGCCATGGAATTTTAACTCCCAAAAAACGAATGTCCTCCATACTATGGATTTTCTTTCTTGTAAACATTACGGCTGAGCTCTTCTATGGGTTGTCTTGGATCCTCCAGTCTGTCAGCCACATCTGTAGTATATGTATACTGGTTTGAAGGCTTCTAGTTGCAAGTTTGAAAATAAAATACGCACATGCACTATCTTTATTATATCTCCCTTCTCCCTTCTGGTAGCCAATCAAATGTTCGTAAAACTGTTATCATTTGGTTGTTCCACTGGACATTATTCGGCGTTCGTCAGTACACTGATATATAACCAAATGTTTGTGTTTAAAAATTAAAAAAATAATAAATTTAGCAACTGTATATTTAGCAAATTTTATTTTTATAATTGTAAAATTATTTTTACCTGTGAAACATGAAAAGAGTCAAATTTATTAATTTTTTGGGGAAAGAAAAAACTAATGAAAAGTGATTCTGCTGATTCTACTGCAGTTGAAAATGAAGTCAAAAATATAGTTGAAGAAAATACACACATTGATTCAATGAATATGCAAAAAGCTGGAGGAGAAAAAGAAAATCATTTACCTGATTGCTGGAATGAGAAGCAATGAAATTGGTTGAAAAACAGCAAACTCTTCAAACGCTTAAACCAATCCATGTTCAGATGCTACCCATATCTTGAATACATGCTCTCTTTTGCCTTCAAGCACACTGCAGACATCAACATATTCCAGACCTCTTTTTTTGATTATCCTTGCAATCAAAGCATTCATTATTATCGCTCTTCTACTTAACGCATAATTATCAAAAGGATCAGCACACATACTATCTTCCCTTTGACACTTTTCTTTTTCATAACCCGATTAATACTACCGCTCTGCTCATTTGTGTCCACCATCACTATCATCTTCTCTGCATCTTGTCCTCTCTTTATCGCTAAAGTTACTCTCTCTCTCTCTCTCCCTGTTGTTCAACCAGAGAAGCACGCCTCAAGCATTCTACTCTCCATACGCTTTATCATTGAATCACCATATATTATACCACTTATGACTTCATTTATGCCCAAACAAGCATCTATCACACCCGCCTTTTCTACACTCTGCTGCGTAATTTTCCCAGGTTCATGACTTTTCTTCATAACTAATTTTTCTTACTCCCACATTCTCACAACATTTCATTCCCCTCGACCTCTTGTACTTCCATTCTCTTCATTACTCCCTCATTCACCAAACTATTTATCTTACCCAATCACGTTCTAGTTACATCAGCTAAAGTAATCTCAATGGTCCTAATTACCTCCCAATTTACTGAGCATTTACAATCTTGCAGGAGATGAAGTTCAGACATTTTAGGACTGGAAAAGAACAGTAAGCGCTTCTTGCAGAAATCTCGATCTTTAATAAAAGTTAGAGCATCAGCAAAATCAGTACTTGTTGAACAGTTTAATGGTACAGCATTTCTCTGCAACCTAGAAAGCAGAACAGACACCAAAACGGAATTGCGATCAAGTATCAATGAGTCCTCTTCTCTGTGCCAAAATCGAAATCGTTCAAGATGCCCTTCAATTGCTGCTTATTGAGTATATTAGTGCTGCTTATTGAAGTGACGCTAACTGGAAAAAGGTACAGCAGGCAATCCATATATATTATCATTTATCTTAGAACCAGCACCATGTGAAAAACAAGCAACAGGTGATGCTGAAGAATTTCTACCAAATGATAAGGCACCAAGCTTGATGTCAGTTATATCCTGTATAATATTACATAATGCAGATGCTCTGGATGGCATAGAACAATGAACCAAAGATTGTACATCTGCACTAGAACCTGGTGCTCCGAAAGACTGTCTTGAATAATCCAACTTTGGTAGAAAAGGATAAGCGACTGGTGATTATTAGTAGTAAGTTATCTTACCCAATCGTGTTCTAGTAGTAACTAGATTACGATTGGGTAAGATAAATAATTTGGTGATTTGATTAGAGCTAACATAGAAACATGACAAGAGCTCTCATGGGATATCAAAATTGTGTCTGTTACTACGTATTGCGTCGTCGTAAATTTCGTATTACCACACAGTAGTGGTATATCACTTTTTTGAAATATAAATTTCAAAGTCGTTGACTTTTTGACGAAATGGACAAACATCTCTTCCACCAATACCAACTTCACCATCATGCACACAAACATAAGAAGTATAAACACTGGCTTACATTGATACCACTGCTGAACTCACCTTGACAAACATATAAGTACTAATCCTGACAGAATATGCAATAAATGACAGAAACTTTTGCATACAACATCAATAACTACCGGTCCTTCAACTTATGTAGACCAACAAAAGAGGAGGCGGCATCACGGAATTTATCAAAGGAAAATACAGTGTGACTGAAACACAAACTCGTTTCGAACATGCAGAAACACTAATTTTGAAAATGACAAATAACCACAAACCTAGCGATAAATACACGATACTGTCATATGGTGGTGGTAGTTTTATCTCTCAGTCGTTTCCAACCGTAGGTAACTTTGTAGGCATTGCCCACAAAGTGTTTTCTTGGTGAGATTTTTTACAGGGTAGTTCACAGCTTTTTCCGACCACCGAATTTAATCCGGGCTTGGGACAGGCATATGGCTGGGACGTATTCATGACTGTAATGCATGTGGGTTCACGGGGCCGGTTTATCTGTTCTGGTGGACGAAAAATCCGAGTTTCCTGTTGAAATACCCCAACCTCCGTATGAGAACGACGAACTCACCTTTAGTCGAAAGAGTCCAAATAAAGGTTCCTCACGTCACTGACGGGAATCGAACCCGGGTCTTTGTGACCAAAGGGCTTCGCCTATACCAACTAAGCTACGGAGGCCCAACGTTATATATAGACCTACAAATAATAATCTACTGATCTTTAGCAGCATGGCGAAATGGCATTGAATTCCGTACATACAACTGATCGGCGCATTCTAATAGGAGATATTAACATAAATACTCTTGACCATGCCTCTTAAACCACTAACTGATACCTTTATATATTAAGACAATACAACATAAACTCTGCCATAAACTCAACAATTCGCTAACACCATCATGCATTCACCACATCAATTACGGGCTCCCATTCACATATATTCCTCATCAGTAATTAACGTCAAAATCGCCGATCACTACTTTGTCTCAGCTACGTTTCATTAAGCCACCTCCTTTCCCTCCCAACATCGCAAATCTCGTCAAAACTCGATCATAATATTGAGCATTATCGTCAGCCTTCTAAAAATACAGATTGGAATTGCCTACACAAAATAATCGACCCTGTAACTTTATATGAGCAATTCCAGCTAATGTTGACATAAATGTACAAAAAGCAATGACGCCTAGACAAATGAGGCCACAAACTGACAATAACCCATGAATGAATGAATGGCAACATTCTAAATAGTAATACTGTAAAAAAAATCTATGGAAAATACCAAAAAAAAGTCACCCAGTAACACTCATAAACAAACATATAAAAACACAAAACACAAATTCGTAGGGCAAAAAGACACTACTACTTTCAAAAAATTTGGGGAATATAATGAAAATATGAAGCAAGCCTAGGCTACACTTAGCAAATTACTAACTTGAAAAAATAAAACTTCACCGCAAGGCTTTTTCTTAAAAAGCTTCGGTTAGGATATGAACTAAGAGAAATTAGCAGACTTATTCAACTACTCCTTCACAAACTATATCACTTAACCCAAAAAAAGATTATTTACCAGCGATCAACAAAAAATTACCAACACAAAAGCCAACAGCAAACCATTTTCCACCCGTAACAAAACAGGAACTGGAGGAATCGCCCTTACAGCTAAAACCAAAGACCACTCCAGGAATAGACAAAATAAGATTCACAGATCTTTTATCAAACTTGGAACAAATAAATCCTATACGTCTCAGACTCGTGAACATAATATTCGACATTGGTATTATTCCGCAACAAATAAAACCTCCAATAATCACGCCAATTTACAAACATGGCAAAAGAAATGATACACAGAATTACAGAGCAAGAGCTAACATACCAGTCGTTAAAAAAATAACACACAACGTATCTAACATAATTTGCTTTGAACCTCATTTACAGACATTGCAGTCACAACAAATTCTGGCAGCTTATTCCGCTTCTTCACCACCCTTCAATTAAAAGACCTTGCTCTAACACCCTTGCTCAGTTTCCATGGATGGCCCCTAGTTCTCCTACCACCAGAACTGTTCTGAAAAATTTCCTCGGAATTAGTCTTGTAAAAACCATTCAATAATTTGAATGACTCAATCATATCACCCCTTCCTTACTTATTAACCAGTTTCTCTAACTCAAATCTTCAGCCTGTTCTCATAATCTTCATTCCATAGACCAGCTATCATCTTGGTCACTTGCCTCTGGATCCTCTCAAACATTTCCTCATCAAGAAGAAATCCTGGAGCCCAGATCTGGGCACAGTAGTCAAGCTGGGTGTCTTATCAACGCTTGATAAAGAGGAACAATAACTTGCTTGTCTCTGCTTGTCAAAGTATTCTTTAGTAACCAAGTGATCTGATCAGCTGATTTATCCAGTTTTGCTATGTTCCCATAAACTTCAACTCAGTATCCACCAACACTTCCAAATCTATGACTTCGTCAATCTCGTGGATTACAGTTCTTCCACAAATGTGGTATACTTCTGCTAATGTTTTCAACCCAGGCTGCAAAACCTTACACTTTGCCACATTATATTGACATCCATTCTCCTTAGCCCAGTCTTGCAAATCTATCCTAATTATCTTTCAAAATTTTGACATCATATGTATTCCTATTGTCTAACCAACTTTTAGACAATCATCAGAAAATAAATGAACAGCTCTTCTCACATCCTTTCCTATATCCTTAATGAAAAAATTAAATAGCAGCAGTCCAAGAACAGAACCGTGAGACACACACCACTAGTCACATGCCTTCTTTTGGACTCTACTCCTGAACAGTGGTGGCTCGTGGCTTGAAATCATGGGAGAGCTGCAACTTTCGAAATATACATACACACTGTAAGTACAGTATATACATATTTGGATAAAATATCAAAATTATGGTAAAAATTACAAAAAAAAATTAAACATGAAAAAATATTGTTTATTATCGATTAAATTATACACTTTGGTATAATTCAAAAATAAAATAAAATTCTTGTTTTGTTTCTGAATAAATATTGTTTATTATCGATAAAATTATACAGTTTAGTATAATTCAAAATTACTTGAAAATAAAATCCATTCCATTAATTGTAATTAAAGGAATTGATTTACAATTTTTGGAGGTTACAATTAAATCCTTTAATTTTAAAAAAAAAAATCAACTAATGCCTTTTTTATTCCCGTATACGGGGAGTAGGCGAGGCCATTTAGCCCTATCTAACTTTTGGAGACTGAGTGGGCAGTTCAATCTCCACTGGTACCAATCAGAGATAGATGGCCCAAGGCTATCACTAATTATGTGGTACACAGTGAAGAGAGACGGCTCGAATGTGCCGCCATCTCGTGGTCCCTAACCGTAACACAATATATTTAATGTCTGAAATTTAATGTGGGTTCTACGGTCGATTTTCTTGAGTTTACGGGACGAAAAACCCGAGTTTCCGGGAGGAAAAACCCGCATGCCCATGCCAGACATCGACTAACTCGGGAACCGGGCGAAAAAAGGCTTAGAAAAATTTCCTCTAGTCGCCGACTAGACTCGAAACCAAGTCTTCCTTCGTGCGGCCAAGTGCGGTGGTGTGTAAACGCCACAACCACTGAGCTACACAGGCTCCAATCCTTTAATTGTAATGTCCAAATATTTAAAGAGACGGAGTAAACACGATAAGCACTACGAACACTCTACTACTGCCACATACCTTTAGTTTGTGTTGCTAATTTCCTTTCATAATCCGCTTTTGCTTTTCTTACCACACTAGTTACTCTGGCCTGTGTTTTGTACTGTTCCTCTGCCTGCAGGTCACCTTTCTCCTTAAATTCCCTCCACAATTGTTTCTTTTCTTTTCTTTTCTTTTCTTTTCTTTTTTTTTTTTTCAGTTCAAGCTTAATGGTGTTATTCATCCATTTTATTCCCACTTGATTTACACTCCGGATTCTAGGTATGCAGTCAGCCATTACCATATTCAAAAGCTTCTTTACCACTTCCCATGCACTATCGTCATCCAGCCCTTGCAGTTTTACATGCCATGGCACCGAAGCAATCTCCAAAGCTTGTCATGCTTACCAGCACGGTAATTCCACATGTGCCCTGTTTTAATTGAAAATTCCACACATTTACCTACCTCCCAGTTCAAGACCTTATAATCACTCTCACCACTTGGTGGCACCATGGTCATATTCATTACAGTCAAATTCTCAGATGCAATTACTAGGTCGTGCACTCTGGAACCCCTAGTATATTCTATTACATGATGTACCAGGTAGTTATCCCTCAGTAACTGCACAAAATCCATTTCCTTCTTACTATGTGTCCTCTCCTCCTTCCAATCATGTTACCATAGTTGAGATCCCCTATAATAATTACCTGTCTCCACTCATTGAGCCTATTTGCCTATGCATACTATCTCCATCATCTATCCCATTGCCTGCTCTATAGCAGCATCCAACTGTATATTTTGTTGTGTTTTCTTCAATCTCACACCAGATAGCCTTAAATGTGCTATTTTCACTGTCCTGCAGTTTTACTTCTATTTTCTTTGACTGCAGTTCATCAGCTATCATCAATAACACTCCTCCCCATTCTTTTCTCTCTGTCTTTCCTGAACACACTATACCCTTCACATTCTATCCCACTAACTATATGATTTTCTGTTAGCCATGTCTCACTAATGCCAATAACCTGGGGTCAGGAAGAGCCAAACATGGCCAAAAATTCCTCCTTCTTGTTCCTAATACTCCTGGCATTAGTACATATAAAGTGCAAAAAAACCCTAGTCCTCCCACCCCTATCTTGACACCTTATACTAACTATCCCATTCTGGTTTGTAGGCCTTTGCACTAACTCAGACATATTATACACATTCTCAAGCTCAGCTGCCTCACTGATGTCTGCACATCCAGTCAACAGCTCCCCCCTCTAAAAGCCCTAGTTTCCCTGATTCTGCACATCCATTTTCACTTCATTCAGTATCACTTTTTTCAGTCTCCGCACACCAAATCCATTCAGATGCAAACCCATCCTCCTTGTATAAGTCCTTTCGCTCGTAAAACTCACTCTACACATCCACAAACTCCACACTACTCCTCCTGCCTAACTTGCGCATAGAGTCATTCGCAATTATGGTCCTCCGTCTCAACTGTACTCTACTCTGTCATATCGCAGCAATAGACACACTATCTTAACTCTCTCACTCTTTTCTTTTGCTACCTCTAGTAATTCTTTCAAGTCCTCTTGCATAGCAAATTTTTCACCTTTTACATTATTCCTTCCTGCCACCACTATCATTTCTTTCGCCCTATGCTTTTGTGCTCTAATAACCTCACTTAGATCATTAATTTTCTCATCCGGAAAGCACCATTTTGTCAAACTCTCATCTATTGCACCTTTTACTACTGAATTACCGTACAACACTTGCTTCTTAATTTTTCATTCACTCCCGATTATGTTCTCATTTGTTTTTCTTATCACGTACTTGCCTATTTTTGTTAGCTGATCCACTCGGTAGACATTTTTTCTAATCTCTCCAGCACCCGCTTCACCCTATGTATCACTCAGCGCTACTTATCTGAAAAAACCATTAGTATTATTATTACTAATAATACAGTAATATTATTATTACCAACAACAATACTACAAATAAGATATATTGCAGTGTTATTATTACTACTACTACTAATAATAATACAATAATAATTTACTATGGTAGTTCGCAGTTAGGTGTGAAAATGTAGTATTAGTATTATTGCTTAAATTATTCATTATATGTATATAGTTTCTATGAGACATAAAGTCTAAAAACATAATTATTGCATGCGTAGTTCAGTGGAGGTGGTGGTGCATCCACAGCATTAGGTCGTTCGAAGAAAACCAAAGTACATTTCTAGTCACCAAGTAGAGGAACTTTTTTTAATCCTTTCTTCTGTTGGTTCCCGAGTTAATACGTTCATTGCCAATCACGCGATATCGCGCGATGCGAGTTCTCACCAAACGGTCGATCACGGGTTATCGCGTGGACGTCGCTAACTAAATAAAAAAAATAAAAAAAATTTGGCCACCACACGAAATTCCAATTTAAAGCTTGCCAATGAAAGTGTTAAACAAATATTGCTCGGGCAAGTGGATTCTTGCTCCCCAAGAACTTAGATATTTCCTCCCATAAACTCAAGAAAACAGACCGTAGAATCCACATTATTTTGGACACTAAATATGTTTTATTAAATGTGTTAGGATTAGGAACTATGAAATGCATGACTTGTTTGCCATCTCTTCATTGGATGCTATGAAAATCATTGATTTTCATTTACCAGCTATCTCTCATTAGCTACTGGGGAGACTCAAACCTCCACTCAGTCACGAAAAGTTAGATGGGAACAAAGCGTTAACGCTTTGTTATTATTGTTATATAAGCAACTCCATAAAGTCCACAGACTCATCGATGGAGACCGTAAATGTTAGGACACACACTGTCCAACATTCCTGCAAATGTAATAGTTGTGGGAATCTATCTTTGGACTGCCTAACAAATCATTAAAAAAATCAGCAAACGCCTATTTGTTCCTGTATAGGGAGTAGGAAGGGCCTTTACCCTATCTAACTTTTGGAAACTGAGTGGGCAGTTCAATCTCCACTGGTAGCCAAACAGAGATAGCTGGCCCAAGGCTATCACTGATTCATCTACATTTGTACGCAGTGAAGGTGGGGACAAGCTAGTGCCGTCATCTCGTGGTCCCTATCCCTATCACAATATTTTTAATGTCTGAAAATTGTGTGGGTTCAACGTCGATTTTATTGAGTTTACGGGACGAAAAACCTGAGTTTCCAGGAGAAGAAACCTGCTAGCCCGTGCCCGAGATCGACTAACTCGGAAACCGGTCAAAAAAAGGCTTAGAAAAATTTCCTATAGTCGGCGAATAGATTTGAACTACCAAACCCTTTCTTCGTGCGGTTAATCGTCATAGAGCGCAAACGCCACTTCTACTGAGCTACACAGACTGTCTAACAAGACGCTGCAATTTAATCCATTTCCACTGAGCTATTGTGGGAAGGTGATTTCATCTGCTGCACTATAATGTCTGAAGACAGACTTAAGTTCAAATCTAGACGCCAATGGCAGGAACTTTTTCTAACTCTTTCTTCGACTTATTGCCGAGTAAGTAGATCTCTGGAAGTGGAAAGTGCATTTTTTCCGCTGAAACCTCTGGTTTTCATCCCGTGAAGAAAATCGACTGTAGAACCACACAATTTCAGACAATAACATATCGTGATAGGGATTGATATAGAGAGATGTCAACACTTGTTTGCCAGTCTCTTTATCGGTTGCTGCTTATGATTATTGATAGTCTTGAGTCAGCTATCCCTAATTGACTAATGGTGGATATTAAACTGTCCAATGAGTCTCCAAAATCTAGATATAGTTAAAAGTCTTCTTCTATTTCCTAGACGGAAACAATAGGCGTTAAGCCGAAGCGGATATTTTGAAGTTATTCACAGTCATGGTACTCAAAAGAGACTCTGGCAACTTATTCCAGTCGTTCACCACACTCCAAGCAAAATATACAATACATCTTTGCTCAATTTTTAATGATATCCACTAATTCTCCGACAAAACCCATTCTGAAATATTTTCTCTGTGTAAATGCTACAAAAATACCTTCAGTAATTTTTTGTTTCTATCATATTACTCCTTTTCCTCCAACCTCCATTTCAATCAATTTTTCTAATTCACAAATCTTCCAGCTATACTCAAGGTGTACTACACAGACTTGCCACCATTCTAATCTCTTGCCTCTGGATCCTCTTAACCTCTATCTGATCATCCTCAAGATATCCATTTGGCCAAATATATGAACAGTAATCAAGATAGAGTTTTACAATGACCCTAAAAAGATATATAAAAACCTGCTTATTTGTGCTCATCAGAGGATTCTTCAGAAACCAAGTAATCCAATGAGCTATTTTAGCCAATCATACAATGTATCCTCTAAACAATTCATCTACTTATCCATTAACATCCCCAAATCCCTGGCTTCATCAATTTCCTGGAGTATACCTTCAACAATATGCTACACAGCTCATAATCTTTTAACCCCTAAATACATAATCTTATATTTTGTCACCTTAAACTGACATATGTTTTAAAATAAAGAGCCAAAGGATTCATTTCGGAGATGCAAAATTAAGAAAATAGACCGTAGTACATACATTATTTCAGACAGTAACATATCTTGTTAGGATTAGGTACCAAGAGATGGCAGCACTTGTTTGCCAGCCTCTTCATTGGTGGCTGCTATAATTAGTGATAGACATGGGCCAGCTATCTCTGAATTGCTACCGGTGGAGATTGAACTGCCCACTCAGACTCCAAAAGCTAGGTAGGGTTAAAAGGCCTCGCCTTCTCCCTATAAGGGAATTAAAGGCGTTAGCTGATTTATTTATTTAAGTGGATATTAAATCCAACATAATTTCAAAGCCGAATACAGAAACTATAAAAATTTCGCGCAGAAACTCTAAATGTTTCGTGCTTGCTACGAGTTGCCGTAGCACATACTACGAGTTGCACCACACTACGAATTGCCCTAGCCGAACTTAATAGGAAAAGCACGAACGCTAAAAGCGTTCATATATTGCCTTCTATTGGTCCATTTTGAGAGGTTTCACTAGTCTGACAGCTGTTTTAAACTCATTGGTTTTCGTCAGAGACTAGGCAGAAACCTAAGAGAGCAAAAACTCTCAGTACTAGGGATCTTGAAGCGCCAGAGAGGTGTATTTTCCATAAGGAACTCTCGTTCGGCGTAAAGTATCTGATCATTCTCAAGATATCCATTTAGCCAAATATATTAACAGTAATCAAGATAGAGTTTTACAATGACCCTAAAAAATAAAGAGCCAACTAAAATAAAGAGCCAACGGCTTCATTTCGGCGATGCCAATTTCGGTGATGATATATGTTCTCCTCTGCCAATACAACCAGTCAAATTAAAGCATGCTGCAAAATTTTAACATATTCTTTATTGAACATTGTTCTATCTAATTTTGCATAAGCAACAAACAATGGAGTAGCTCCTTTGAAATCATTTTCTCTATCGTTAATGCACAAATTATATAAGAGTAGCCTAAGAACAAAATTCAGATTCAGACCCCTGCAGCACGCACACCACAGGCTTCCTACCAAATTCTACTCCTGAATAATCTACTGTATATGTATCTCTCTATCATCACCCACTTAACCGCTTCACAAACTTTATATATCCAACCCTATGTACTGCAATTTATTGATTAAGACTTCCCTGTGGTATTCTGTCAAAAGCCTTTGTAGTCCAGCAGTACCACAGTAAATCCATTACCTTTATCCAGCTCAACTCTCATGGTTACTAAGATATGACCTAACATTGACAAAATCATGTTTTC
This sequence comes from Typopeltis vanoorti, assembly GCF_054136105.1. Taxonomy (NCBI): domain Eukaryota; kingdom Metazoa; phylum Arthropoda; class Arachnida; order Uropygi; family Thelyphonidae; genus Typopeltis; species Typopeltis vanoorti. Next base: position 46,319,349 of record NC_143568.1, read on the forward strand.
CCTCACCCCATTTTGTATCCCGTTCCTGTCTACCCATTCCTGTACTCTGCTCTTAACCAACTTCTCCTATACATTGAGCACTACACCTGGGATGATGATGATGATGATGATGATTATAGGTCGGTAATTTGCTTCTTCAGTCTTGGAGCCTCCTTAATGCAATGGAACTTTTTTTCAACTTTTGATCCCCTTGGCACTCAGTCTCCAAAGTTAGATAGGTCTAAAACGGCCTAGCCCTCTCCCTATACAGGAATAAAAGGCGTTAGCTGATTTTTTAAAAAAGAGCCTGTGTAGCTCAGGGATACTGCGTTTGCACACCACGGCGGTTGACTGCATGAAGGAATACTTGCTTTCGAATCTAATCGGCGACTAGAGGAAATTTTTCTAATCCTTTTTTCGACCGGTTCCCAAGTTATTCGATCTCTGGCAAGGGAAAGCTGGTTTCTTCTCTCAGAAACTGGGGTTTTTCATCCGACGGTAGAACCCACATTATGGCACTGACCCTGAGCTGCGTCTCAGATTAAACAAGGTGGTCAAAGGTCACAACATATTAGCCTTGAGGCCAAAGTTGAGGAGAGATGCATAAACAAGCAGCTTTTACAAAAGATATGGGTACAATAGATCAGATCCTTTGCCTTAGACCAGTGTTTCTCAAAGTGTGGTACGCGGACCCCCGGGGGTCCGCGAAAGGTCTTCAGGGGGTCCGTGGCAATTTTCGGCTGTGCATCATTAACGCATGGAATAAAATTTAAGTTTGAGATCGTAAAACGTTCCGATTGTGTCACTGAATAAGTTACAGAGACATCTGCATGCTGTGTAATATGTTTCTCGACAAATAATGCAATTAGAGACAACTGGGTAAAAACGGAACTAATGAATCGCTTGATCCCCCCCCCACATAAAATGCTGTATAGTAGACAATCAAAACCATATGGTGCACCGGCAACACATGGTTTTGTTTGAGTGAACGTGTTAAAACTAAGCAATATATAGCGAATGTGTTTCAGATATTATATAAGGAATTCGGTTGAACAGAATTAGCATTTCAACTGAACTGTCGGCTTGCCTTTGTCATTTAGTAGCGCGATCTTTTGTTAATACCGCAGCAATCATATGAACGTCTTCATAGTTGCTTTATCTCTACTAGCCTTCGCTGTCTGGTTCGAGTTCTGCTTTCACTAGCCATTTGTTGAAGGACTGTTCGTTAAATACAGTAATTTTTTTTTAGCTTTCAAATTCTTAAGTACGGATCACTGGTTAAAGTCTGGATTTTTAAAATGCGCAAAAGAGAGGAACATAGTAGATACAAGTAGCTGTCAGCAACAAGAAAATGTTGATATTGTATCTGGATCAAGTGAAATTGATAAGTGTGTGTCGTCTGGCATCTCTAAAGAACCAACTAGGAAGAAGATGAGAAAACTTCGTAAGTACGATATAAATTACTTGAAATATGGATTTTCATGGATGGGAAATGAAGAGGAACCAATTTCATTATGTGTAATTTGCGGTGAAATTTTAAAAAATGAAAGCATGAAACCATGTAATTTAAATCGCCATTTTGAATAGAAACATAATGAATGCAAGGACAAACCTGTCGAAATTTTACAAAATAAACTAAAAAATTTAAAAGAATCTCAAAAAGTGATGTCGATCGTGTCAGGAGGTAAAAACATGAAGGCTTTAGAAGCTTCATATCGTGTGTTGCTATTAATAGCAAAAAGTGGTGCAGCAGAAACAACTGGTGAAACTTTGGTCAAGCCTGCAGCAAAAATAATAGCGGAAATTATGATTGGAGATAATGCAAAAAGATCTTTTGATAGGATTTGTCTTTCAAATAGTACCGTTCATCGAAGAATCGCTGAAATGGCTGAAAATATAAAACAAACATTGTTATCCGATATACGTAAGAGTCGTTATTATGCGTTGCAGGTAGATGAATCCACCGACATTACAAATTTCGCAAATCTTCTAGTGTTCGTTAGGTACGAAAAAAAATGAAAAAATTCATGACGACCTTTTATATTGCCAACCCTTGCTAGAACATACAACAGGAGAAGAAATATTTAACAGCATAAATACCTTTATGCATCAAAACAAGCTTGATTGGAAAAGTTGTGTTGGAATAAGCACGGACGGGGCGAAATCCATGGTCGGATCTAAAAAAGGGCTTGTTTCAAGGATTCAAGCTGTTACACCAAATGCAAAGTTGACACACTGCTGCATACACAGGGAGGCTTTGGCTACACATATGATGTCTACAGACCTAAGAGAAGTTCTTGATGTAGCTGTAAAAATCATAAATTATATTAAACGCCGTCCTCTAAATGCCAAACTTTTCTCTCAACTTTGCAAAGAAATGGGATGCAACTATACGCAACTTCTTTTCCATACCGATGTTGGTTGGCTTTTTTGTGGAAAAGTTCTTACTCATTTATTTGAACTTCGGAATGAACTACAAGTTTTTCTTGATGAAAAGTTTGAATTGAAAAAGTATTTACATAATTGGAACTGGCTCAATCAATTAGCATACCTGGCAGATATATTTACTGTATTAAATAGTCTTAATTTATCTTTACAAGGCAAGGAAATTTCTATATTTCATGTCCAAGATAAAGTGAACGCCACGTTGGCAAAAATGAAGTTATGGAAAAAGCGGGTTGGTAATGGAGAATTTGACGCGTTTCCATCGCGTCATGAATTGCGCGCAAGTTCAGTTGAACAAATTGATGATGATGTGAAAATTACATGTAGCATTTAAAAAGCTTACAAATGAATCTAGAAAAGTATTTCCCTGAATTGGACATTAATATTGAGTGGATAAGATACCCTTTCAATAAAAACAAATTAATGGCAATGGGTCTATCGTCAATAGAAGAAGAAAAACTTTTAGAACTAGCTTCTGATGGTTTCTTAAAAAATAAATACAGGGAGAATACATTATCATCATTTTGGCTACAAATACAGAATGAATTTCCTGAATTAACAGATAAAGCTCTAAGGTTCATTTTTCTATTTCCAAGTTCATATCTGTGCGAAGTTGGATTTTCAGCCCTTGTAGATATTAATACGAAGAAGAGGAATTGCATTATAGATGTCAAACCGCATCTGAGATTGAAATTAACAACTATAGAGCCAAATTTTGCTGAAATTTTATCTCACCATAAGCAATTTCACTCCTCTCATTGATGATAAATTATTTCAAGTAAGTAAAACTTTATAGTAACTTTATAAAGTTTGTTCTATAAAAATAAAAAAAAAATCAGCTAACGCCTTTTTATTCCCGTATTTACGGGAGTAGGCGAGGCCATTTAGCCCTATCTAACTTTTGGAGACTGAGTGGGCAGTTCAATCTCCACTGGTACCCAATCAGAGACAGATGGCCCAAGGCTATCACTAATTAAGCGGTACGCAGTGAAGAGAGACGGCTCAAATGTGCCGCCATCTCGTGGTCTCTAACCCTAACACAATATATTTAATGTCTGAAATAATGTGGGTTCTACGGTCGATTTTCTTGAGTTTACAGGACGAAAAACCGAGTTTCCGGGAGGAAAAACCTGCTTGCCCGTGCCAGAGATCGACTAACTCGGGAACCGGTCGAAAAAAGGCTTAGAAAAATTTCCTCTAGTCGCCTACTAGACTCGAAACCAAGACTTCCTTCGTGCGGCTTAGCGCGGTGGTGTGCAAACGCCACATCCACTGAGCTACACAGGCAAGTTTGTTCTATTAAAAATAAATCATATTTTTTGTTTACATGAACATATAAATTCAAATAAAATAGATATTTAATTTTTTAATAATTTAAATTAATTTATTAATTTTAATTAATTTATTCGTTTTAATTATTTTTTTAATTTATTTATTTAATTTTGAGTTAATTAATTAGGGGTACTTGGTAATAATGAAAATTTAAGAAGGGATCCGCGGATATCTGAAGTTTGAGAAACACTGCCTTAGACAGATCATCGAACAGTATGAAGAATTTAGGCTTCCTATGGTAATAGGTTTCACAGACTTCTCTAAAGCTGTTGACTGTGATCAAAAAGTGCAACTGTGAGAAGTAATGAAAATAATGGGTTTTCCTGAACACACTATCAGGCTCATAGATAACTTGTATAAGGTGCAAGAAGCCACGGTAAGCACTGGTGTTGGTTTAACTAATTGTTTAACTAATCTAAAAAGTAAAACTGTGAGAAGTAATGAAAATAATGGGTTTTCCTGAACACACTCTCAGGCTGATAGCTAACTTGTACAAGCTGCAAGAAGCCACGGTAAGGACTGGTGTTGGTTTAACTAATTGGTTTCAGGTTGGAAAGGGAAGCAGACAAGGATGCCTACTTTCTGCTCATTTGCTTAGTACCTACGCTGAGGAAATCATGCTCGTAGCATTGGATGAGCTTCAGACAATATTGATCAGTAACCTGAGGTACACTGCTGTTGCATTACTCTTTTGTGATGACAAGCATGAAACAGGAGAAATTCTTGACTAATTTAACAATATCAATAAGAACAGAGGAAGTTGGCGCAATCAAAGATTATGGTTCTCAAAGGAAATAAAAACAGGGAAGCTTTGAGAAACAATCGTACCTTAATAGGGAAAGAATTGAGAAAGTCAGCAAGTTCGATTAACTGCAATCCATTATTAATATGAAAATTTGCTGTTCAAAAGATGTCAGAAGAAGATTAGGAATAGCTAAAACAATAGTCAAACACGTGTCTAAAATCTGGAAGGAAGATCAATATCCATAAGAACAAAGTTTGGGATTTTGGAAGCAGTTATTTTTCCAACAGTGACTTATTTATGTGAGACTTGGAACCTAACGAAGACTGATAGGAAAAGGATGGCTCTTTTGAGATGTTGTTACAGAAGGCTGAGGATATCATATACTGAAAGGCAGACAAATAGATGGGTGCTAGAAAATATTTGCAGAACCTTAAGGCACCTTAAAGATATTGACTGGTGAAATACTTAGGGCACATTGAAAGGATGGTAGGAGAACTTCTAAAACAGTAATATAAGGTAAAGTTCCTGGGAAAAAAGAGATGGGGTGGACCGTCAATTAGTTGGAATGGATGGTGTGTCTGGAGCGATTGTTCTTCATAGAGCTGAAGACCCCAGAAAGGCATGCACCACGACCAAATAGTGAGGGCTGGTGTGTCACCAAGCATATGCGTCACTATACAATATCTGCTGATGTCCATTAAATGGATGTATGGACGGTCAGAAATACTGCCAATTTCCAAGCACATTTTTCTAAAACTCGAGATGGTATGCCATCAAATCCCATAGCAGTATTCACATCAAGTTTCTGTACTATGCTATTCACCTCCATTTTATCTACTTCTATTTTTCATATAATTCCTTGTCTCTTTGTTGCTGCAATGTATCTACATGGATGATATTCTCTTACGAAGTATTCATTTACTAAATTAACTATTCGTCTGCTTCATTTACTCCATCAAATCGGTATTCATTGAAATTATTCTTCTACGACTTGCAGCATATTGAATGAACTCTTTGGAATGATTTTGTCCCATACTGCTAATATTTTCTCATACTCTGATTTTTCGTTTCTTACCATACTACCATGTCCAATACTTTTCATTGTTCATATGCCTGCTGGTCACCATTCTCCTTAAATCTCTGATATTTTGTAGTAATTCTTTATTATGCTATTCATGAATCTAACTCCCACTTGTTTCTTCTTCCAACTTCTATAGTCTACTATTACTTCTCTCAAGCACTCTTTTACCACACCTCCATGCACTATCAATATTCAGCTATTGTAGTTTCTCATGCCATGGTATTGTTTCAAGCCATCTCCTAATTTTGTTTAACTTATCGGCCTTTTATTTCCATATAACCCCCCTCTTAACTGATAATTCCACATTTCACCTTCTCCATGTTCAAGACAACATGACCACTCTCTTCAGTTGATGGCACTGTGGTCATGTTGGTTACAGTCAAATTCTCTGATGCAGTTACTAAATGTAGCACCCTCAAACTGTTTCTGCCTCAGCTAATTATACTTTAGTAATTGCATAAATTCTATTTCTTTCCTCCTATGTGTTTATTCTTCCTTCCAATCTATATTCCCATAAATGAAGTCCTCATAATAATTACCCACCCTCCATTCATTAAGCTAATTTGCCGATGCATACTTTCTACATTATATTTCACATTCGCCGGTATATATCAGCAATCAACTTTATATTTTGTCCTCCTGCCCTCTATATTACACCAGATGCCCTGAAATTAACTATTTTCTCTGACCATCCGTTAAATTCCTACTCTCTTTGGTTGCAATTCATCAGTCATCCTCAACAATACCCCTCATCCCATTATTTTCTCTCTATCCTTCCTGAATATGCAATATCCTTCACATACTAATGCCAATGGCCAAGATAATCTAACCAATGCCAAACACTCCTTTTTCCTTGTTCTGAATGCTCCTGGCATTAGTGTACATAAAGTGCAATCATCCCTTAGGCCCGACTCTAAACTTATGTTTTATACCAACAATTCCATTCCGGTTTGTTACCAGCAATAATAATAACTTAGGCATTTTTGTTGAGTATAAAAATATACAAAACTGCTCTAATGTTATCGGTGTACTCTCTAAACAGCTTCCCCGCTAAAAGCTCCAGTTTTCCTAATTTTGCACATCCAATCGCATTTCATTCAACATCACTTTTTTCCATATTCTGAACACTAAATCCAACCAAATGCAAACCATCTATCTTGTATAATTCCTTTCATCTGTCAAACTCACTCCAAATATATCTCCAAACTCAACATCATTCCTCTTAAATAACCTACGCATTTACTCATTCGCTGTCATTGTTCTCCATCTCAACTCAACTCTATCATACAGTAGCAACAGACTCAACTATCTTAACTCTCTAACTCTTTTCTTTTGGTACTTTCAGTAACACTATCTTGTCCCGCTTCATATCTCGCTTGTCGCCTTTCAAATCATTCTTTCCAGCCAAAATAATTGCTTTCATTTTAGCATTTTGCATCCTAAAATCCTCGTTAACATAGTTTACTTTGCTCCCGAGAAGCACGATATCGTCACTCTCTCGAAATGCATTCCTAGCTCGCCTCCAAGTGGTTCACCCTGGATAATGCTAAATGACTAGAGCGACTGTTGGCAGCTAGAATTATCTTAACGATCTCCTGACTATAGACATGAAATCACAATCGATACAATCACCAAACGGTTCTTTTCATGACCACAAGAAAAGAAATCTGGGTGCTAATTTCCGGACTTGCCAACTCAACATTGAAGGAATCAGCTTTGCTAAAAGTCTTATATCTCTCCAAAATCCTTCGAGAAAATGATATAAACATAGCTGTCATTCAAGAGACACAAATAAACAATGAACAACAATTGAAATCTAGAGGAAGAAGTCAGACTTAAGTTCAAGTCAAGTCGCTGACTGGAGGAACTTTTTCTAAGCGTTTCTTCGACCGATTCCCGAGTTAGTCGATCTCTGGCACGAGCAAGCGGGTTTTATCCTCCGTGAAACTCGCGTTTTTATCTGATAAACTCAAGAAAATCGACCGCAGTACCCACATTATTTCAGACAGTAACATATCTTGTTAGGGTTAAGTACCAAGAGATGGCAGCACTTGTTTGCCAGATGGAACCCCCAGTGAAATTCCAAGGATTCCATACTCGATCCATATTCTCTCTAACCATGACCCGAAATTCCATACTAAAACCATTATCCATAAGCCACCACTGAAAACGAACAAAAACAAGACACTCACGCAAATCTGCCACCTATGAAACACAGGAAGTCACACCTCCCCACTACTATAACTTCCTTTCCCACTTCAACTCAATGATGTCACTTATTTACACCTAACAAAGGACTTACTCATTTAACCTAACAAAGGACTTACTTATTAACACTTATTTAGAAATGACATCACTACAGCTGATAACGACACACACCGATAGGAATTGACGTCTTTTCCCCCCATTTACCCTACCCCTATTTGGTTTAAAGTGTCCGACCAATCATGGCACGAATCCTTATCTTGATCTGCTTCATACTGTCCAACCAATAATGGCACTGTTTCTGCGTCACCCACCCCAACATTTACCCTACCCCTATTTGGTTCAGAATGTCCCAACAGTGACGTCACGTTTCCACTGTCATTTTCCCCACAATTTACCCTACCCCTATTTGGTTCATGACCCCACTACTATTGACCAAGGTATTTTGTATGTGTTACAGGTTTGATTTCGGGACATTGGCAGATTTTTTTGTTGTTAATGCAGCGGTATGTGTGACAGCGTATTATTAACATCTGTGTTTTAGTGCCGTTGATTATAATTGCATTTTGGTAGAAGTATGTTATGATTTCATTTATGTCTTGTTGTGCTTTGAAGAGAGCCGTGTTGATGTCTGTGTGGATTGCTAGTACTGCAGTGCCATCTGCGTACTGAAATATTTGACTTCTTATGATCAGGGTATGAACATCGTTAATGTATAGTATATGTTGAACAGAGTGGGTGATAAAATAATAATAAAAAAAAATCAGCTAACGCCTTTTATAATAATAAATAAATAAAAGAGTGATATTAGGAAACAAAGAATCTATGTGTAGAATTAAAATTTACACGCAAATTATAATTCTAAAATTAAAATTTTAAAATTATAATCTAAATCAACACCACGCTTTGATAATTTTAACTGTGACAGACAGTTATCAAGCAATTAAGCAAGAAGTTTGACTATATCTGAAATACGTTTCATTGGATTTTATTTATGAGTCTTATATTGGAAAACTGAAGAGTAAATAACATTACTGGAACAAGAAGTGCTTTAAGAGAACGAAATACCATAGTACGTGTCCATGTAGTATTAGAAATATTTTGACTCTTGATATAAATGAAATTTATGATTAGAATGAAAGGTTTAATGGGTAGGGGGGAAAAAAATACGAGCCAGCCAGGATTCGAACCTGGAATCTTCTGATCCGTAGTCAGACGCGTTATCCGTTGCGCCACTGGCCCACGTTGTAGCATTTCTTATAATGCTTTAAAGAGAGTATTGGTTAATAATGGTATTTTTTTTAAGTATATATTTTTTCTTTGTGTTCGAATATTGGTCATTGTAATAAATAAAAATCCTTCAATTTTATCTCTATGAAAATAACTTACAAAAAAATGGAAAAGGAAAGGTCGATAATCACATGGTAATTTCGAAGAGTTCTGATAAATGATAGAGGATTATTCAAATTAGAGTACCCAGAAAATCTTATTGAAATACCATTTTTTTTAAAATGAGAATCACGGAAATAATATCTAGGAACAAATTCATTTAATGGGAATTCATTTTAGGGGTTAAATAACGATAAGAATAATATGATCACTATTATTAATCCATATTTTTCGGAATAAAGTTTAGTAGGCTTACTATCTGTATAGTATTAGAATAATTTTACCTTACAAGGAAAGTACTTAAACCAACACGACGCTTTTATAATTTCAACTGTAACAGACTGTTATCAAGCAATTAAGCAGGAAGTTTGACTGTATCTGAAACACGTTTTGTTGGATACTTGAACAAACTGTTAGAAATATGGATGTCTTACAGCTCCTTCCGTGCATTATATTATAGTAAAATGGTTACATTGATCGAGTTCATTCGCCTCGAAATTGGCCAAATAAGTTGTTGTTGTTATTATTATTATTATTCCTGACACCTCCAAGGAGTCTGAAGACTCATCTCGTTGGAAGACAAACTGGGATTGAACAGCATACTGACAGTTATAGAAATTGTTTTGGGATGGGGGAGGGGTTTCGGGAAAATAGACTGCTTAATCAATTGACAGAACTGGCCAATATTATTGATGTAGGCCAGCCTGGATTTGTGAAAGGGCGCTCTTGTTTTAATAATATGGTTACCTTTTACAATGGAGTAACAAGAGCAATGAATGAGAGTAAGGCATATATTGTCATTTATTTAGATTTTGCAAAAGCATTTGACAAATTGGTTTTAAAGTTGCAACATATAGGTTAGTAGATTGGTAACTGGCTTTCTGATAATATCAGAGAGTTGTATATAAGGGAACAGTATCAGAGAGTAAGAAAATTGCAAGTGGAGTTCCACAGGGCACAATCTTTATGTCAATGAAATTGTCATGGAATTAGAGTGAGATATTCAATTGTTTGCAGATAATATGAAGCTTGGGAGGATTATTAGTAACACTGCTGATGTTTTGGCTCATCAGGAGGATTTAAATAAGCTGGAAGGGTGGTCAAATGAATGGGAATATCAGTTTGATGCAACTAAATATAAGGTGTTTGGAAATTTGAGATCTGTGGATGGGATGCTTCATACTCACTTGGTCGAGTTATATTGGAAGAAGTGGAGGAAGCAAGGGTTTTTTTTTTTTTTTTTTGCATGATTGTAGATAGAAATTTGAAGTTTAGAGGAAATATTGCAAAGGTTGTGAATACATCTTCAAGAATTGCTGCAGTATTGAGAAGAACATTGACCATGAGAGATATTGGGTGGTGGTCCCATTATATTATTATTACATGGCACCTACATGGAATCCAAAGACTCATTGAGGGAGGACACCTACTCTACAGCAGTGGTTCCCAAACTTATGGATGTAAAGGCTTGGAAGATTTGGAAAAATTTAATTTGGAAAACCCTTGGAAAAATTTAAATATTTCATGGCCCCCATCGGGAAAAAAAATTGTAATACAAACATATATTATTATAATATTTATTGTATTTATATTCAATACAAAACATACACAGCGAATATTGCAAAAATCAAGTGCAAATATTGCATTTTTAGCATCTTATATACACATTTGACATGCCACATTTAGTCTTAAAACATTTTAAATTTGTTTTCATTATTTCACGGCCCCCTCAACAAAACTAAAGGCCCCAAGGGGGCCGCAGCCCACAGTTTGGGAAGAGCTGCTCTACAGCTCTCCTTCTCCACCACTTAATCCACCAACTACAGCAAACCACAAATATAGAACTTTGATCAGACCATATCTGTATTTCTATACTTAAATCTGGTCATTAGGATTTGAATGAATTAACCTTGAAGCGGGTGAAAAGACTAACAAAAATGATATCAGGACTGTGTAATGTTGATTATGAGGAAAGACTGAGGGCATGCAGACTGCAGAGTTGGGTGGATAGAAGACAAAGGGGAGGGGATATGATTGAGACATTTAAGCTGTTGAAGGGTTATGACCGGATTAACACTGAAGAAATTTTTCATATAGTAGAATGAGAGAAAGGGACATTCCTGATAATTACAAAAGGAAGTAGTGAGCAAAAGGGTAAGAAGTAAGTTTTTTTTGCATGGAGTGTGATAGTAGCATGGAATGCATTGCCTGAAAGAATAGTGAAAGTACAAATTGTGTATGGTTTAAGGCATAGTGCAATAGACTTTGTATTGACTAGTGTTGACCTCCCACAATGAGTCATGTGATGTCATGGAGCTCAAGAAAATAATAATAATAGATAGGGAAGAAAGAGTGCTATGGTGATGGCAGCAGAGGAGTTATTCTCATTGAAAGTACAGATACAAGAAGAAAACTGTTTTGAGGCAGTATAGTGTGATGTCGAGATAGAAAGGATGAAATATTTAATTTGCTGTTGTATAAACCCATTAATGTGGGGATAATGAGAAGGAAATGTGTAGGCAAATTAGCATATAAGAAAAAAAGGGTGATCAGCATTTGTGGTTTAAATTATGGTAGTGTAGATCAGGATAAAGAGTTGGATAAAAGAATGAATTTCCAAGTTTTTGAGATGTAGCTACCTTAGGCCAGTGGCACACTCAGGATTTAATCTTGGAAGGGGCCGAGCACTCAAGATTTAATCTTGGGGGGGGGGGGGGTTGAGTAGACGATTTGAGAATATACACTACGAATTGCATACGGGCTATGACTGAGCATCTGCAGTGATCGCCAATACATGATACCCATGATCTCCTCTGGCCCGGCTCAGGCAAACGAAGTAGCTCCCAAGCACCATTTTGTTCGCCTTGCATTCACAGTGGCCAGGATTCCTGAGCGCTATAGGGTATTCCCACCTTATTTGACCACTAATTCATAAGTAGCATAGAAATAGAAGACACCACACAACATAAATTTTTTAAAAAAAATTGAATTTTAATTAGGAAAAGATTTTTGGAAATTTTTCTAGTGTTCTTTTCCTTTTTCTTTTTTCAGGGGGGCCGGGGCCCCTTGGCTCCCTCCCTGGGTACACCAATACCTTAGGCTGTACTGAGAGGTGACATTCAAGGATCAATGGTCTTGGATTTGATTACCTCAATAGAAGATGTTATTATTGTTTTAATTCTTCCCAAGCATAAGTTATTTTCCAAGGAGCCATACCTGTAGTCTCTCTCATTAGCATCTTCAACACTTAACAGAATTAACTGTTTATTTTTAGTCATTGTGTCTGCGCAGTTAGCCTAGTGGCTGTGCGCTTCACAACCATATGCCTGGGGAAGGAATGTCCTGGGTTCGATTCCTGTCGCCGACATGAGGAGCTTAAGGATCTTCCTCAGCCATATGCAAGTTAGCTGGGGCATAGACAGCAGGGTTTTTTTCCCCCAGTTTATCTGGGGTTTTTCATCCTGCAAGCAGACAAACCGGCCCTGTGAACATGCACAGATCTACAGCCATAAATACTTAATCCCCCATGAGGGGGGGGCTCAACTCGCCCCAATAGGGACACGGAAGAAAAAAGGGAGAAAACTTCATATAAATAAATAAATAAATAAATTTTTGTTATTGCATCAGAGGATGTTATTGTGCAATTGGTACAGACAAACAGAAAAGTGACCATCAGCACAGGAGTTTTACCTGTTCAAGGTGGTTTGTTGCCATAGGAGCATAATAAATCTAAAAATGAGTTATTTCTAACTTTCCTTAATTTCTGAATACTACTGGAATTCATGTTGTATGCAAATTCCATTCATATAGAAATAATGGGATGGGCAAAGAATTTGTTGCACAAATTGAATTGATTTTCTCTAAAGTCATTCTATAAATGAAACATGGCTAGCTGAGAATGATGCTAATGGGAATTGAAAGAGGGTATGTTTTCTATGAGCATAGGATTGAGAAAGGCAACAAGGGTTAAAAATTAACTGCTGTGTTTGTTTACAAATGCCATAAGTATCAGAAATAAGGGGGATGAAGCAGTTTCAGTGATTGAGTTTATTTGCCCCAGATTCATTGGAATAAGTGAAACATGGTTGAATGAAGATGATATCATAATGGGAATAGAAATGGAAGGATACAGCATTTTTCGCAAGGATAGAAAGGGCAAGAAGGGATGGGAAGTGCTGCTGATGATAGCAGGGGAATTAAGTCCACATAATTATTATTATTATTATTATTATTATTATTATTATTATTATTATTACCCAAGACCTCATGGAGTCAAATAAAGGTAGATAAGAAAGGAGGAAATAGTTGCAATGGTTATGAGGCAGTGTGGTGTAATGTGGAAGTTGAGCGGAAGACGTTTAGTTGGATGTTGCTATAGGCCTGGGAGTGTGGAGGGTGGTGATGAAGAAATGTATAAAAAACTTTGATTAGTGAACAAAGGAAGGATAATTATTATGGGTGATTTTAATTATGGCAGTATAGATTGGAATGAAGAGATAGCATTTGGGAATAAGGAAAATGAATTTCTCGAGTTCTTGAGAGATAACTATCTCAGGTAGCACGTAAAGAAGGGCACGTGATGATTGAGAGTTCTAGATCTGATCATTTCATCAGAGGATGTAATTGCGAGAGGGATTTCGCACTTTCCTCCAGTTGGTGAAAGTGATCATGAAGTAATCACCTGTGGCTAGTCATAATCAGACTTTTGTGATGAAAGGATATATGTGGAATTATAAGATTATGACAAGCTGAGGGGACAGCTATAACGTGGAATGAGGAGTTGAGCAGTATAGAAATAAATGCTGCAAGGAACTAACAAAGAAATACATAACAGCATCAGTGTGTGAATGTATTCTGAAGGTTAAAAGGATGAATATGTAAAATGAATGAATGCAGAGCTTAAGGAAGAAATCTGAAAAAAGAAAGTACTTTGGAGGAAGTACAAGATGAATAATTATAATAATCAGTCACATGAAGAGTATAAAGAACAAGCCAGGAGAGTGACTCAGTTAGTAAGGAAAACAAAAGGAGAGTATGAGCAGAAATTGGAAAATCAGGCAAAGAAAACCCCTAGAGTTTTTTAAATATATGCCCATCCCTCGATGAGTCCTTGGACTCCCTGGAGGTGTTATGTAATAATAATAATATATGAGGTGTGCCAATTTAATTCCCAGAATGCATCTGTAAAAAACCTACATTCGGAACATCAGTGTTTACTGTCACCTTCAAAGTAGTCCCTTTGCGCATTTTTACACTGGTTGAGATGGTATTCCCATTTTTGGAAACAGGCCTGGAACTCTTTCCAGAATACTCTTGAGTTCCTTTCTGATATCAGTGATGTCAGAAAATCTTCGATCTTTTAGTGCAGTCTTTAATTTTGGAAACAGCCAGAAATCACAAGGAGCTAAGTTGGGTGAATGAGCAGGATGACCTAATTCGGTAATTGATTTTTTGGCCAGAAACTCTCTCTCACAATGAGCTCACTATGGCTTGGCGGATTGTTGTGATGGGTGATTCACTCGTCGGGCCACAATTCAGGACTTTTTCTCTGAACAGAATCTCGTAATCTTTTCAGTAACTCTAAATAGCATTATTGGTGGACCATTTGCCCTGTTCAATGAATTCATAATGGATTATCCCATTGTGGTCAAAGAAACACACCAGCATGGTCTTGAACTGCAAACGTCACACGCATGCTTTTTTCGGAAGTGGTGAACTCGGGATTTTCCACTACATGCGTTGGTGTTTTGTTTCAGGATCGTACTGGAAGCAGGTTTCATCACCCATAATCACTCTTGGAAACGTGCTTATTTGCAGAAATATCAGTTGCAACTTGAAGCTGCTGCTGCTTCTGTTCGTCTATCAAGATCCGAGGCACAAACTCCACAGAAATCTTTTGCATACCCAATTCTTCTGTTAAAATTACCCTGACTGTTTCTCAATTCATTTGCAATTCATCAGCCATTAATTGCACACTTAATCGTCTGTCAGGTCATACCAGATCTTGCACTCTGTTCACTTTTGCGTCCATCATTTTTGTTTTTGGCTGCCCACTTCTGGGGTTGTTGATCACATCGTCTCACCCACCTTCAAATCCCTTATGCTACTCAAAGACACTTGAACATTTTCAGAGCATTCACATCATATACTACTTTCAACAGCTCCAACGTTTCAGTAACAGTTTTGCCAATTTTCAAACAAAATTTGATATTAAAACACTGCTCCATTTCAATCACACATTTTTATGCCAAAGTTTACATGCAGACCTCTATTGTTTTTGCAACAGCTAACTATCAACTTGAGGTTTATGCATGCATTAATTAAAACATGCACAAAGATGATTACTCATGTGACTCCAACCAAATCACTACATGGGCGACGCTATGCGGCCATTCCAGGAATTAAATTGTCACATCTTGTATGGCAAGTAGAAGGAAGAACGATCATGGTAAGATGAAGTTAATGGATGAAAATGGTAGAATGGTAAATGCTGCAGAAGACATTGTTGAGGTATTCAGTGATCAATTTATAAGGATGTTTCTTCCTGATCAGGGTGGAATCATGAGGAAATTAAGTGTAGAGGACAGGAGAGGATGACTTAATTGTCAGTGAGCAGGAGGTATTCAAGGAAATAAATAAACTTGATGTCAATAATGCAATAGGATTTGATGACATATCACCATGCATTTTAAGGGAATGTTCCAGGGAATTGGCAGTAGCATTGACATGCCTGTTTAATAAAAGTCTTGCAACAGCACAGGTTCCAAGGGAGTGGGAGGAGGGTAAAATTGTTCCACTGTAAAGGTTGTGATAAGACTGTAGCTTCAAATTATAGGCCAATATATATATCTGGAGTTGTGGTGAAGGTATACTGGAGAGATTGGTGAGACGTAGGATACAGAATTGGGTTGATAACGGCATCATTCTCTGTGGTTATCAGCATTAAGGGACGATCATGTTTCACTAACTTACTTATGTACTATAACAAGGTGACAAATACCTTGGACAGGGGAAATGCATATACAGTGGTGTACTTAGATTTTGCAAAGGCTTTTGATAGATTGCCACACAACAAGCTCTTAAATAAATTGAAACAGATGGGATTGGATAACAGACTTCTGAGTTGGATCAGTGACTGCCTGTCAGATAGGTAGCAGAAAGTTGTATATGAGAGTGCAGTGTCCCAAAAGAGGAGGGTCACCAGGGTCTGTATTGGGGCCATTGTTTTTCAGTTTGATATTGGGATGGGTTTAACGGGTGATATACAGCTGTTTGCAGATGATGAAAAATTGGGGAGAGCAATGCAGAGTCATTCAGGTGTTATGGCCTTGCAGGAGGACTTGAATAGATTGCATGAATGGGTAAGTAAGTGGAGAACTGTCAGTTAGGTGTTGCAAAGTTGAAGCTTTTGGTAAAATTTGGTAAGCAAAGATGGGATACAAAATTTAAAAGGAGGTAGAGGAGATGAAAGATCTGGGAGTGATGGTGGATAAGGACCTGAAATTCAGGGGTCACGTAGGATAATGACAGTGATGCAGAGGACACACAGAAATAAAGAGGTTAGGATTCCTATATATATGGCATCATATATGAAGACAGATTGAAAGAATGTAAATTGCAAAATCTTGTGAATAGGATGGGATATGATTGAGACATATATGTCAGGGGTTGACATGGAAGAAATTTTTTATAGAATGGGAGAGGCAGTGAGGGGGGGGAGTGGAACAGGAGGCCATTGGAATCTGTATAAGGAAAGTGTGTGTAGAGGAGTGAAGAGAAGGTTCTTTGCATGGAGATCATATGTTAGTTAGGGATTGTTATTAGGAGACATATATGTTAGTCAGAGGTTGTTATCAGGGTTGACATGGAAGAAATTTTTCATAGAATGGGAGAGGCATTGGGGGGGGGAGGTGGAACAGGAGGCGATTGGAAACTGTATAAGGAGAATGTGCACAGAAGAGAAGGTTCTTTGCATGGAGAGTGGTTGGTGAGTGGAATGCATTGCCTGAGTGGGTTGTGAATGTAGACACATTGAATCAGTTTAAGGCATGGTTGGATGAGCTTTGTAAGTGATAGTGTGCATCTCCCATGATGAGTCTGACTTCATGGACATCAGATGTTAATAATAATTATAATGATATCATCTTCATCTTCCTTGTACATCCTAGCAACCCCATCCTATCCTCTTGCTGATCTCCATTATTTTTTCGGCTATCATCAGCAGTACTCCATCTCCTATCCCCTCCGCACACATACACATTCTATTTTCTCTGTCCTCTTTAAAAATAATATACACCTTATATTCTATCCCTATAACTACATTATCTTGCATTAACTACGTCTCTTGTGCCTATAACTTTTAGCCAAATGAATAGAAAAGAAGAGAGAGAATGGATAAGTAAGATAGAAAAATGTATAAATATCAGAATAGATGGGAAAGGATATAGTGTAGGAGATTAGAAGCATTATTTTTTTGGCTATCATCAGCAGTACTCCATCTCCTATTCCCTCCGCACACACACACACATTCTATTTTCTCTGTCCTCTTTAAAAATAATATACACCTTATATTCTATCTCAATAACTACATTATCCTTTCCCATATATCAGAATAGATGGGAAAGGATATAGTGTAGGAGATTAGAAGCATGAGTGAATGTGAGCTCGGGGAAGATTTAATGGAAAAATGGGATAGCCTATGGAGGAATGGCAGTCAGTTAAGTCTGGAATAAACAGACTAAGTTGTAATGGGGAGAAAGGATGAGATATAGTGAGGTTGCTGCCAAGAAGTGGCATAGGTTGGCATATACAATATCCCATAAAATGTGATTTAATAACCAGGAATAAGAGCAAGGAATTGACAGTAGTGATCGATCCTTTCATTCATTGAAATGAAATTGTGATGTCACTCATTATATTCAAATTATGAAGTCAGCTATTGTTTGGGATAAAAACTTTGATAATAAAATTCTACATTTCAGCCTTTATATTAAGATAACATTCAGAAATGTATACATCTATATACACGCTACTACATTACAGCAACATACCATAGTATGTTGCTAGTTGCTACATCCAAACTTTTTAACATGTCTGTTCTGATCTCTTATGGTAATTAAAAATAAATAGATAAAAAAAGGAAAAAATTAGATAAAATTAAATTAATAAGAAAAATAGCTAACTTTTTTTTTTTTACAAAAGAAAATAAAGAAAAATTAGTAATATTAATAATTAATTACATCAGCCAAACAGAATTTTCTTATTTATGACATCTGGTTCTTGCATCCTACTTTCATACTTTATATTACTGTATTCATTCATTGATTTGACCTATGGTATTTAGCCTAGGATTATATATATATATGAGGGAGGGGACTAAAAAGTTCTGATAAACACCTAGAGCAAAAATGACTGGTTTGTGCAACAAGGAAAAAACTTTTTTTCTCAGAGCACTGCAAATGCTGCAGCAGTGTTGTAACAAGTGTATAACACTTCATGGGGAATATGTAGAATAATGTGTAAGTTACATGGTTCTACCTCAATTCTTTCATGGTGATTATCACAACTTCTCATCCTCCCCCCCATATATATTGTCTCTTTGAAGTTACTTTTCCTTTAAAGTTGCTATTATCTGATGTTAGTTCTTCTTTTTTCATTGTGGAGATCAGTGTCACCTGTAGCGAGATAGTGTAGGAAATCTTTGATGTGCATTGTTGTTAACATTGTATATATCATCGTGGGAGGTCATTATTAGTCACAACAAAGTCTATCATCCACTCATCTCATCCACCGTTTGCACTTTCACCACTGTCTGAGATAATGCATTCCATGCCCCTACCACTCTCCATGCACAAAACATCCTTATTACCTTTTTTACTACTACTTCCTTTTGCAACTTCCATATGTCCACACATATGGAAGTTGCACAATAGTCCACACATGGACTGTTGTGCCCAGATTTGGTCACCTGGTTTTCAGAAGGATGAAGAGATGTTGGAAAGGATCCAAGGTATGTCGAGTAGAGTATGAGGAAAGATTGAGAAGATGTAATTTGCAGAGTCTGGTGGACAGGAGGAAGAGGAGAAATATGATAGAGACCTACAAATTGGTAAGGGGTTGTTATAGGATCAGTGCTGGAGAAATTCTACAGAAAATAGTGGGAGATCGGGGGAGAACCAGAGGTCATCCCTGGAAACTGTATAAAGAGGGAGTGAGAGGCAGGTTTTTTTCATGCAGAGTTGTAAATGATTGGAATGCCTTGCCTGAGAGTGTGGTGTCTGCATTCAAGGCATGGTATGATGAGCTGTGTGTGTGATAAAAGGACCTCCAGATGAGTCTTTGACTCCATGAGGTCTTGGGGTAATAATAATAGTGTATTATCTCTCTAATAATTACATGAATATACTAAAATTTAGGCAACAATGCAACTTTTTCTTGCAAATGGTTCAGTAAAAATTATAATTACTCATAATATCATTATCATTTGCAGAATTTCTCATTGACATGAGTAAAAAGCATGTATTATTACCATTAATAATAATCATAGTAATACTTTACACTTAATAGCTCACAATTACACAAGTTAAACAATATTACTTATATTGCAGTTTACATAATAATTTATTTTTTAAATTTAAATATATAACTGAAGTATTACTATCACATTTTCTGTTTACTACAAGTATTCATTACAGAATGTTAAGTAAATAATGTTAGATAAATACTACTATTGGGATGTAATGTCTCAACTGCATCCTCGAAGCTTTGTAATTAGCTTATCTGAGGATGACACTGGTTATATATATATTATTGATTTGGTTGCTGTGTTGGAAGTAGGCAGGTGTTTGGGAGGTCAAATGAAAGACTGAAAGGTCTGATCAAAGTGAAATTGCCGATATATCCTGTGTTTTGCCTTAATGGTTCACATTCTTTTTTATTGTGGGCTTCTTTTTGAGCTAATTAGGAGGCTTTTTTTTTCTTTCACAGTGGCAGTCTTTCTATGTCTTCTGGGCTTTTAATTTGTATCGGCTTTGAAGTTTGTGACTTCCTTATGAATATCTTGGCATCTCTGGTCCACAAAAATTGGTAATTTTTTTCTATTTTTGCTTTTCTTGCTTGGTACAACAGATTCTGGTTGAATGGTGTTAAATATTCAGATAGAAAGATTGGTGTATTTTCTTGCTGTGCGTTCAAGTCCTTGGCAACTGATTTTTTCTGCCTGCTGGCTTTTATGAGACTGTCTCTTGTGGACTTGCTCGTAAGACGAATTATGACTGGTGCAGTTCGTGGCAAGCCTTGGTTTTGCTTTTCCTAGGAATCCGATTTATGATCTGAATGTCATTAAGCTGTAGGGGGATATCAATTGCATAGCCTAATTTTAAAACCACGTCTCTGAGGTTTTCTGTAGGTGCAGTTTCAGGAAGACCGTTTATGACAAGATCTTCTTTATGTTGTTGCTGATTTAAAAGTTTGTATTGTAGTTTTAGAGAATGAAGTTCTTGACAGAGTTTGGATGTCTCTTTCATCAAATTGTGTTGCCTGTCATTTAGTGCGTTAATGCTCATTTTAATGTCTTTTACTGTTTGCAATTTGCAACACTTCTATCACTGCTAAATTATTATGTTTTACCAAATCTTCATATTCGTTAGATGTTTTTGTTATTTGTTCGTTCTTATTAAAGCGTTCTTGCACAAGGTCTATTAAGCTGGCTTTTATGGTCTCTAGAACGTTTCCTATTAGTATATTTAAAGAGTTGAAATTATAGGACTCACCTGCATTTTTTTATCTGTTCAGGTCATCGTCTGATTTTGCCTCCGGTATAATCAGCTGCAACGTAGATGGTTGCTTTAGGTGCGTTTCTTTGTTCTTCCTACAGAGTACGCACTTCCATTCCTCTCGTGTTACATCGGATTTGTATTTATGTTGCCCAGTTGTTTCTGAAAAGCCGGCACATTTTAAGTGTAGAATCCTACTACATTTCGTACAAGTTATATTATTTCCGTCGGACGATAAATCCTCCCGCCATTTGATACACTTCATAACTCACCTTTCTTCCCTTAGGCAGCTATGGCATGATTGGAAAGATGGCAACATCCTTTGTTCTTCGCTCGTTGTTGACCACAGTCCTCTCTTTTCACTTTTCAACACTTCAAAATTTGGTTTCTTCTTAGCCGATCTCGTTGAATTTTATATCACTATCTTCGGCATGATAATAATAATAATAATAATGTCCTTGTTCCTCTTCTTCCATTTGTCTGCTATATGAGAAATCTCCCCAGTTGTTGAAAGTTTTCTGCCTTTAGATATAAATTAAATTAAAACTGCTAAATAATTATATTCTTGTTCAAACCTTTATCCTAGTATAAGCAAACAAACTTTGCATGTGAAGTATCTTCATGACCAGGCTACTTGTATATAGCAGCTAATGACTTCTCATTAACTGCTGTAGTATAACCATGTGAAAAAAAAAAAAAAAAAATTCAACAGTTAGCTCTCACTTTTTCACTACTTATACATGCTGTGCCCGTTAAGTAATGAGATTGATTTTTTACAGGACAGCCCTTTGAATAAAAGTAACAAACGTGCTTATAGTTTTGGCTGCTAAAGTGTGTTGTAATCGCAAATGCAACTTTCGAGTCGGGTGATGCAGCAGTTTTTGTGTGGCAAGCATTGAAGTAAAAGTGTGTGAGTGGAGCATGTCAGAAGTTGTGTCATGGAGCAGAGAGCTGTGATAAAATTTTACTGTAAATTATGAAAAAAATTGCTACAGAAGTGTACCAAGACCTAAAAAAAGTTTACAGCGAATGACTGTCTGAGCCATGCATAGGTGTTCCACTGGTTTTCAATGTATAAAGAGGGGAGGGAGTCCATGGAGTGTCAAGACAATGCCGCTTTTTTTTTTTTCATGGATAATTTTATTGCTGGAATTATCTGCCACGAATTTGTTCCTGAGGACACCACACTGAACAGTTAGTATTATTTAGGAATAACGAAACATCTATAAGCCCACTTGTGACGTGTCAGGAAAGAACTGTTCCACAACACCAGTTGTTTTTTGTTGCATGACAACGTGCCAGCGCACTGTGTACTGCCTGTGAAGGTTTCTGGCTTCGAAGTTGATCTGTGATCGAATACCCCCCCCCCCTTTCTCCTCATTTGCCATTTGGCTCCTGCAGACTTTTTTCTCTTCCCAAAGACGAAGTGTGCCTTGAAAGGGGAGCTTCAGAGACATTGAGGACATCCAATGCGGTGTGACCCAGACAATGAAGGAGGTTGCCATTCAGGATTTCCTGAATGGCAACCTCCTTCAAACGCCTGTATGACTGATGTAAACATTGTGTGGAGTTGGAGGGAGATTATTTTGAATATGTGTAATTGAAAATTCCAAATATAGTTCTTTGTTTTCATATAATAATTGTTGTCTCATTACTTAATGGGCATACTGTGTATATGGGAGATATATTACTTCTGCATTACTTCAACTTTGATATCTCTTCTGGGTCCTGCTCCTACTGATGAGATCTCTGTAAAGGTCAAAACTGAATATACAAGTAGTCTAGTTGTGAAGACTTTGTTTGCTTACACTTGGATAAAGGTTTAAACATGAATATACAAGGTGTCCCAAAAGTCGCCATACATAGGAAAAATTAACAAACTCATATTATATTTTATATTTTTAATATTTTTTATATTTATTTTTTTAAATATTTTTTATACTTTCAGATACCCTAAAAGAATGCCATTGTCAAAAGAATGCCGGCCTGGTTGGCCGAGAGGTTAGCGTATCCGCTCTCCAGCCAAAAGGCTGCGGCTTTGAATCCCACCGTAGGCATGGATGTTTGTGATTGTCTGTGAAAATAGCACTGGTGTTGGTTGGTGGAGGATGGTGTTGGTGTCGATGATGAAAGTAGTAGTGGAGCCATAGAGTTGTGGAATAGGTGCCCTCCCTTGATGAGTTTTTGGACTCCTTGGAAGTGTGATGTAATAATAATAATAATAAAATACTGGAGTATTACTGCACTAGTAACAAAAAAAAAAGTATTGAAATAATCCTCATGGTTGGTTTAGGGAGCTGTCGCAAGGTGGCAGTGGACTTTAACAGGAAACATAACAAGCACATCACACACAACGCTGATGCCAAACTTAATGAGAAGTTCAAAAAAACTGGACGTGTTGCAGATCAACAGAGAAGCAGACGTCCACGGACATACACTGGTGAAGGCACAACTGTCGAGGTATTGGCAGCATTTGCAGGGAGTCTGCAAAAAAGCATATGATGATTATCTGCAGAAACCGATATCAGCAGATCGAGTATCCAGTGCATTATGAAAAATGAAAAATGGCATCCATACAAAATGCAAATGTTACACCATCTTAGTGAAGACGACTCAGATAAGAGGCTTGTGATAAGTGAATGGGCTCTATCACTCTATCACTTGTGATAAGTGATAGCAACCGAAACTGGATGAGTCATTCAAAAATGCAAGGTGCTGGAAAAGTAATTTTGGGGCAACATCACTTTTCACATATCACTTGGTGCGGGATATGGAGCAACAGAATTGTTGGACCTTTTCTTTGACACAAATCTTACTGCAGACTTTATTTAAACATGCTACAGGATAACATAATGCCATCTCTCTTAAACAAAGACGGAGAGTTTCCATTTTATTTACAACATGATGGGGTACCACCTCATTATGGTATCAGCGTACGGTGATGGTTGGATCAACAGTTTCCACATTTGTGGATTGGTCACTGCAGCCCCATGAAATGGCCTGCAAGATCTCCTGATCTTTCTCCACTTGACTTTTACTAGTGGGGCCAGTTAAAAGACATGGTGTACAAGGAAAAGATTGGAAACATGGGGACGCATTTAAAGGAACGCATTTGAAATGCAATTACTTGCATAACAACAGATATCTTGCAACATGTTCACCATGAGTGGGAGAGAAGACTTTGTGTGTGTGCAGAAAGAGGTGACCAATACGTAGAGAATATTTTGTAAATAAAGGTACATTTAGCTACAATTTCCCATTTTCCCTATGTATGGCGACACAGTAATTTCACCCTGTAATGTTTTTTTTGGGACATCCTGTAATTTCTTGCCATCTTTAATTTAAATCTCCCAAGTGTTAATCCTATAATAACCCTTCAACAAGTATCTCAATATCATAAATGTCTAAATTTTTTTATAATTTTTTAAAATCTAATTTTATAGTTTTTAAAATCTATAATAACATTATTATTAATTTTTTCTTTACCATAAGAGGTCAGGCTAGGCAAGTTAAGTAGTGTTGGATTTAGCTTACTATGGTATGTCGTTGGTTGCTGTAATGTAGTAGTAGTAGTATGTGTATATTATTATTATTATTATTATTATTACAGGCGACTCCAAGGAGTCGACAGACTCATCGAGGCGCTAACATCATGTCAAGAACAACACACATTATTCGACAGTCACACAGTATCTATCAGACCTCGCCTTGAACTCATTCACAGTCATGGCACCCACAACAGACTCTGGCAGCTTATTCCACTCATTCACCACTCTCCAAGTAAAAAACCTAGCTCTAACACCCTTGCTAACCACACTCTTGCCCAGCTTCCATGTATGGCCCCTAGTCCTCCCACCACCAGTCCTATTCTCAAAAATACCTTCTGAATTAATCTTATAGAAACCCTTCAGTAATTTGAATGTCTCAATCCTATCACTCCTTTTCCACCTATCAACCAATTTCTGCAACCCACAAATCTTCAATCTGTTTTCATAAGGTTCATTCCATAGACCTGCTATCATCTTGGTCACTCGTCTCTGGATCCTCTCCACCTCCTCCCCATCAAGAAGAAACGCTGGTGCCCATATCTGGGCACAGTAGTCTAGATGGGGTCTTATCAAGGCTCGATACAGAGGAACAATAACCTGTTTGTCTCTGCTTGTTAAAGTATTTTTCAGCAACCAATTGATTTGATGAGCTGATTTAGCCACTTTTGTGATGTGCCCCCTAAACTTCAACTTCCTATCCACCAACACTCCCAAATCCCTGGTCTCGTCAATCTCCTGGAGTACGGTTCCACCAATGTGATATACTGCTGCTAATCTTTTCACCCCAAAATGCATAACCTTACACTTTGCCACATTAAATTGACATCCATTCTCCTTAGCCCAGTCCTCCAAATTATCCAAATCATCTTGCAAAATTTTGACATCCTGTGCGCTCACTATTGCTTTACCCAACTTTGCATCATCAGCAAACAAATGAACACTTCCTCTGAGATCCTTTCCTATATCATTAATGAACAAATTGATAAGTAGTGGTCCAAGAACAGAACCCTGCGGCATATCACTAGTTACAGGCCGTCTTTTGGACTCTACTCCTGAATAAACCACTCTCTGATATCTCTCCATCGACCACCCTCCTATCCATCTCACCATCCCCATATGCTGCAGTTTACTGATTAGAATTCCATGTGGTATCCTGTCAAAGGCCTTAGCAAAGTCCAGTAGAATCACTGTAAACCCATTACCCTTATCCAGTTCAGCCGTCACTGTGTTATAAAACGTGAGCAAGTTACTGAGGCATGATCTACCCTTCACAAAACCATGCTGTCCTCCATACAGTATCCCATTATCATCTATCCATTCCTGTATTTTCCTCTTGACTACTTTCTCCACGACCTTGACAACGATTCCTGATTAATCTGGGGAAGGAGTGTCCTAGGTTCGATTACCACTAGTCACTAAGCTAACTGTGCAGACTAGGATGCATTACAGTAGTATATTTATTAGATTTTGTAAAGGCTTTTGATAAATTATCACATGACAAACTACTAGTTAAATTGGAACAGACGGGTTGATTAATGCATTGGATTGGAGATTGGCTCTTTGCTAGGTATCAGCAGATTGTGTATTGAGGGTTGATTAATGCATTGGATTGGAGATTGGCTCTCTGCTAGGTATCAGCAGATTGTGTATTGAGGGTTGATTAATGCATTGGATTGGAGATTGGCTATCTGCTTGGTATCAGCAGATTGTGTATTGAGGGCGTGATATCCCAAAAGAGGAAAGTCACTTGTGGTGTGCACTAGGGGTCTGTTTTTGGGCCATTACTGTATAATTTGTATGAAAATTACATTGGAAGGGACTTAAATTGTGATATGCAGTTGTGCAGATGATGCAAAGTTGGGGAGAGTTATGAGAAGTAGAGCAGATATTATAGCTTTGCAAGAGGACTTGAATAGACTGTCGTAATGGGTGACTGTGTGGGGATGTCAGTTTATTGTAGCAAAGTGTAAGGTTTTAAATTTTGGGAAGCAAAAATGGGTTGCAGAGTATAGGATTGGTGGGGATATCTTATAGGAGGTGGAGGAGATGTAAGATCTCAGGGACGAGGGTGGATAGGGAATTTTAAGCAATACAAATTTCATGAAATTTTGCTAAAATTATGAGGACAACACAGTGGATTATGAGAATGATGCACAGAACTGACATATAGAAGTAAAGATGTTATGATTCCATTATAAAGAGCTTTGATCTGGCCACATATGTGCACAGATTTGTTCACCTGGCTTTCAAAAGGATGATGAGTTGTTGGAGAGGATTCAGAGATGATTGACTAAGTTGGTTTTTGGAATGTGGACTATGAGGACAGATTGAGAGAATGCAAATTGAGCCTAATGGATAGAAGCATGAGGGGGGGGGGAACATAATTGAGACATATAAGTTGGTTAGGAGTAATTACCAGATTAATGTGGATGAGATTTTTCATTGAATGTCTGGAGCCATCCCTGGAAGCTGAATAAGGAGGGTGTAAGCACGGGGGAGGGGAGGAGTAGATTTTTGTATGGAGAATGGTGGATGATTGGAATGCATTGCTTGAAAGTGTGGTGAGTGCAGAGACAGTGAATGCATTTAAGTCAAGATATGATGATCTGTATATGTGAGAGTGGAACCTCCTACGATGAGTCTCTGGATTCCATGGAGGTCTGATAATAATAATAATAAAGACACCAACACACAGTGCTAGAACTATCTGTTCCAATGAGACTGCTCTTATTACTAATCTCCAACAAATAGAAAATACCCTCTACCTTCTCTAACACACAGGAACCATAAGAACACTATTATTATTCCATAATTCAGGTAATATCTGAAAAGATATCCAGAGTGCTTAATAAATACCAGCTCTGGACCAGATTTAAACCATATATCAAACTGGCAGCTCCCATCTGTTCACCTAAAGACATGCTCTCTCCTTATTCACATCCAGGAACATATGAAGTGCCCTATATTTGTGATCTAGCTTAC
Organism: Typopeltis vanoorti; assembly: GCF_054136105.1. Taxonomy (NCBI): domain Eukaryota; kingdom Metazoa; phylum Arthropoda; class Arachnida; order Uropygi; family Thelyphonidae; genus Typopeltis; species Typopeltis vanoorti. The sequence goes on from NC_143568.1 coordinate 46,346,829, forward strand.
TATGGACAAACAGGAAGATCTGTTGATATCCACCTTGGAGAACATTAAAAAATATGTTCAATGCCATCAATATGGCAAGTTGAGACTAACAGACCATGTCTGCTGCTAGTCTCGACCAGCATACATGCAGCTAGACAGCTGACTAGCAGCACTAATCCAACTTCACTACTTGTATATGGAAATATGACTAATGCGTTATTTCAGCCTTGTATCACTTCTTGGTCTGGCTCCCATTGATGACACCTCAATAAAGGTCAAAACTGGTCTAGGTAGTGGCCCTTCTCATAATGCACAGCATTATACATGTCTGTAAGGATATATGTGCATTGCACTAAGGCAATTGATGCAAAGTCATTAGCCTCTCTGTATAAGTAGCCCAGTTGTGAATTTACTTCACGTGCAAACTTTATTTGCTTAAAACTTGGATAAAGGATGAAACCAAGAATATAATTTCTTGGCATCTTTAATTTATTATTATTATTACCCAAGACCTCGTGGAGTCAAAGACTTATCTGGGAGGTCCTTTTATCACACACACAGCTCATCATACTGTGCTTTGAACACATTCAGACTCCCTGCAGACACCACACTCTCAGGCAAGGCATTCCAATCATTTACAACTCTGCACAAAAAAAAACTTGCCTCTCACACCTTCTTTATACAGTTTCCAGGGATGACCTCTGGTTCTCTCCCGATCTCCCACTATTTTCTGTAGAACTTCTCCAGCATTGATCCTATAACAACCCCTTACCAACTTGTAGGTCTCTATCATATCTCCCCTCTTCCTCCTGTCCACCAGACTCTGCAAATTGCATCTCCTCATACTCGACATTCCAGAGGTCAGAAACTACCTTAGTCTTGCCTTTGGACTCTTTCCAACTTCTCTTCATCCTTCAGAAAACCAGGTGACCAAATCTGGGCACAATAGTCCATGTGTGGCCTAATCAAAGCCTTAGACAACGGAACAAGAATCTCCCTACTTCTACACGTCAGTGTCCTCCGCATCATTCCCAGAAGCCTTTGTGTTGTCTTCACAATTTTGGCTATGTGTCTCCTAAATTTCAGATCCTTATCCACTATCACCCTTTATTACCAATTTATCCTCACCAAGCATAAATTCTGCATCCAATCTTTGTTTTCCATTGAACTCACATCCCCATTTCTACTATAAATGTAGTTTAATTTATAGTAGAACCAAGTGGAAAAAAACTTTACACCTGTACATCCCTTACATATTAGGAATTTGATGATGATTTTATTTTATTTATTTGTATGAGGTTTCCCCTTCTTTCTCCCCCCATCCCTTTAGGGGGAAAAGGTTTGAGCCCCCCTCCTAATGAGGGATTAATATATGTATCTTATGACTGTAAGTCCATGTGTGTGTGTGTGTTCACAGGGCCAGTTTGCCTGTTCTGTGGGATGAAAAACCCAAGCTTCTGGGTTAAAAACCCTCTACCTCTGTATGAGATCAGCTAACTCACCTTTAGTCAAAAGAGACCAGATAAAGGTTCCTCACGTCGTGGACGGGGAATATCAAACCTAGATCTTTCCTAACAAAGGGCTTCATTTATACCAATTGAGCTATGGAGGCTCTAATGATGATGGTGATGACTTTCTTTATTCAATTATGTGTTCTAAGGGGAAAGGTAAAAATAAGTCTATGTGATATTAAATTTAAATGATACCTCTTTTCTAAAGCTGTTGGATGTAAAGCAATGTGTCTTATTTACTTATAGCACACAACTGTAAGAACTGATAGAATTCAGTTTTATTCAGGGAGTTTCTTGCTGTTATTTCTTTGTGGATCAAGCAGGATATAACACTTTGATTTATTTGCATTTCTCATTTTATTTCTGCATTATTTTAATAAACTGTTTTCAATATCTTTGATTCCTCTACATATGTGTCTGTATATGTACCTTTAACTGCTTGAGAAGTGTTACTGCTTTAGTTATTGTTCTATTGGAGAAAGTAAAAGAATAACTTCCTTATTAGAGATGGTATACATGTATCATATTATTATTATTATCCTGACCTCCATGGAAGTCACAATACTCATCATGTGAGGTCCACCTTAAACAAGACAAACTCTATCATACCACCTCTTAAACTCATCCACTGTTTTGCACTTTCACCATGCTCTTAGGCAACACATTCTACGATCTTACCACTCTCCATACAAAAACTTACTTCTTTTTGCAACTTCTGGGAATGGTGGACTTGTTCTTGCTTCTTGTTCTACTATATGAAAAATCTCCCCAGCATCAATCCTGTAAACTTCTTTTACCAGGCTTAAAAGACTATCATATCCCACCCTCTCTTTTTTTTCATCTTCTATAAATCAAATTCTGTAGTTTGCATGCCTTTAATCTGTCTTCATAACCAGCATTGTAGAGTCTATCATTTTCATTATCTGCCTCTGCACCCCCCCCCTCTGATGTTATTTCCATCCCCTTCAAATGCAGGCAACCAGATCTGAGCATATTAATCTAGATGTGGTGTGTTCACAGATTTATATAATGGAATCAACACCTTTTATCTGTGCTGGTTAATGTCCTTCTCAACATTGCAGCAATTCTCTGGGCTGTCTTCACACTCTTTGCAATATGTTAAGTCCTCTAAACTTCAAATGTCAAGATCCCTTGCTTCTTCCACTTCCATTATAACTCCACCAAGTGATCATGAATCACCCATCTGTAGATCCAAATTTCAAAACCATATGTTTAGTTGCAAACTAAATCTCCATTCATTCGCCCAGTTTTCCAGCTTATTCAAATCCTCTTGAAAGGCAAAAACACCAGTTCTATTACTAATAACCCTCACAAGCTTCACATCATCTGAAAACAACTGAATATCCCCCTGTAATCCAATAACAATATTATTAACATAAAGATTGATGAAATACTACCCCTCCATATACAACTCTCTGATGTCCATCAGAAAGCTAGTTACCAATCCATCCACTAACCTAACATTCAAATCCATTTTTAAAACTTAAATACCACTTGTCATGTGGCACCTTGCTAAATGCCTTTGCATAATCCTTATCCTCATCCACTGCTCTTGTTCCTCTTTTATAAAAGGCAACCTAATTACTAAAACAAGAGTGCCCTTAACAAATCCATGTTAGTCTGCAATGAATTATGGGGATGTTGCAGAGAATGCTGACATGTAAGGCATAAGGATGTTATAATTCCATTGTACAAGACTTTGTTCAGACTGCATATAGATTACTGTGCACAGATTTGGTTACCTGATTTTCAAAAGGATGATGAGTTCAGAGATGATTGATTAAGTTGGTTTCTGGTCTCTGGAATGTGTAAAGAAATTGTTCCACTTCCAAGGACAGAATGAGAGAATGCAAATTGTAAAACCTTGTGGACAGAAGGAAGGGGGGGGGGGACATGATCGAGACATAAGACTGCTGCAGAAGACATAGTTGAGGTATTCAGTGATCAATTGGTAAGGATGTATGTAAGGAATATAAGGAGAGTATGGCTTAATTGTGAGTGAGCAGGAGGTATTTGAGGAAATAAATAACCTTGATGTCAATAAGGTGATAGGATTTGATAACATGTCACCATGCATCTTAACGGAATGTTCCAGGGGATTGGCATGCTTGTTTAATAAGAGTCTTACAACAGCACAGATTCCAAGGGAGTGGAAAGAAGGTGAAATTGTTCCACTTCCTAAAGGTTTGATAATGTTGTAGCTAGAAATTATAGGCCAATCTATATATCTGGAGTTGTGGTGAAGGTACTAGAGAGATTGGTGAGAAGTAGGATAGAAATGGGTGGAGAACAGAAGTATTCTCTGTGGTTATCAGAATGGATTTGTTAAAGGGAGATCATGTTTAACTTACTTACTCATGTACTATAACAAGGTGACAAATACCTTCGACAGGAGAGATGCATATACAGTGGTATACTTGGATTTTGCAAAAGCTTTTGATAGGTTCCCACACGACAAGCTATTAAATAAATTGAAACTAATGGAATTAGATAATAGACTTCTGAGTTGGATCAGTGACTGGCTATCAGATAGGTATCAGAAAGTTGTATATGGGGGTGTGGTATCCCATAAGAGGAAGGTCACTAGTGGTGTAGCAAAGGGGTCAGTTTTGGGACCACTGTTGTTCAATTTGTATATTAATAATATTGGGATAATCCATATGAGGCCTTGATCAGCCTCATATGGATTACTGTGCAGAGATCTGGTCTCCAGGTTTTCATGGTGATTAGGATATGTTGGAAAGGGTCAAGAGAAGATTCACAAAGGTTGTCAGTGGTCTTTGGAATGTGGAGTACAAGGAGAGATTGAGAGAATGTAAATTGCAAATTCTCGTGAAGAGGGGGGGGGGGATATGGTTGAGACATATAAGCTAGTCAGGGGTTATCAGGGTGACATGAAAGAGATTTTTCATAGAAGGATAGAGGTAGAACAAGAGGTTTTCACTGGAAACTGTATAGTGGGTGTGAACAGAGAAGTGAGGAGCAGGTTCTTTGCATGGAGAGTGGTTGGTGAGTGGAATGCATTGCCTGAGTGTGTGTTGTAAATGGAGACACATTGAATCGTTTTAAGGCACGGCTGGATGAGCATTGTGTGCAATAGTGTGCACCTCCCATGATGAATTGCTAACTCCATGGAGGTCAGATGTTAATAATAATAATAACTTGGTGAGAGATAATTACCAGATTAATGTGGATGAGATTTTTTCATAAAATATCTGGAGACAGGAGAGAACAAAAGGCCATCCTTGGAATCTGTATAAGGAGGATGTGAGCACTAGGGGGTGAGGAGTAGATTTTTTGCATGGAAAGCGAAGGATGATTGGAATGCATTGCCTGAAAATGTAGTGAGTGCAGAGACAGTGAATGCATTTAAGTCAAGGTATGATGAGCCGTGCATATGAGAGTGGGACCTCCCACAATGAGTCTCTTGATGCCATGGAGATCTGATGATGATGATAATAAATGATATTGCCCTCATCTGCCCAATTATGTATACAAATTCTTAACTGATTTTTCCAAAATCTTAACAACCACAGAAAAAATAAAAACTGGTATATGGTCTGATATCTTCATTCTACCAGTAATTTTTATTTTTAATTCTTCATGTTACAGTACCCTATGCTAGGGCAATAACTAGCACCTATCAGTGGCATGTACTACATATAGTGTGCACATCATTGATGTATACTTTACAATTATATGTTGAAGCCTAACCAACCCCCAGGTATCCTGTGCATCATTTGCTGATACATCATGCAGCCAATGTTCCTTGAAGGGTTCAGAAGGAAAGTATTTTGATGTTTTAGGTACTCCTGACTTTATTTCAGAATAAACTGCAAAAGTTCAAAAAGGTTCAAAGTGCCACCCCTCCACCATTCAGTTTCCCTTCCCTATCCTGCTGAAATATGCTATACCTTTCAATTTCTATCCTTGTCAGAACATCCTCCTCAGTTAACCAAGTTTTGCTGATACCAACAATCTCCAGATTTCCCTATATATACCCACAGTGTCCTAGCTTTGTACTTTCAATCACCTTCTTCACCTATACAAAAGTGATTTTCTCTCACTAATTCCAAATTCCATCTACAGTTTTGTTGATGGAATGCACTTCATTATGTTCCACAAACAATGCCTTAAGATCTTGCCATTTTTCAGTAGGACAAGGATAACCTTGTAAACTTCAATACTACCAAAACAGTTCTTCTTTCCCAACAGTTCTTCTATCACACTCATTACCTTTCATTATACCTGATCCCTAGGTAAGATAAGATTTTCTTCTTGGGCTGATATACACTTCTGTCCTTTCCAAACAACATGATATTTGTATACTACTTAAAATAAAAAGTGTCCTTTTCTGCTAAAAAAACGAATTCTCTCCTGTATAGCTTCTTACCACACCAGAAATTCTTGAAATTATCCAGAAAAAAGCAAAATAAAGTTAAGTGATGATCTCTCTCTCTTTTGCACACATGTGCAGACTCCCCTCAACACTTCCTCACAGATATTCGTTTATTTGCATCATCATTTCTATGGGTATTTTTATGGACATTTTTTGTAAAACAGGATGCTTTCTTACTCCTTCACCTACTTTCTATTCCTGTTCAATCTACAGCAACAGATAGCCAGTATGTGTAGAAAGGCTTATGTGTTCGTCATACATGTTGATTAATTTTGACGGTATATATATTAGAACACAGAATGATAAGTAAATAATTATTTATTGACTCATTGCTGAAATATCAGTAATATTTCAGGTTGTTACGTCAATTTCAGGTTGTTACACCATGTAGTTGTAGTTTCACATACTGTGACCAACTGTATTTTATGCTCTGAAGATGCTGGTTATAACACCAGTGAAATATCAGCAATAAGTCAATAAATAATTATTTTATTATTATTATTATTATCCAGGCTTCCATGAAGTCAAAAGACTCGTCGTGGGAGGTACTTTCTAAGAAACACAAAGTCTATCAAGACTCATCGAGGGGAGGTCCCCCCCCCCCCCAAGAAACACAAAGTCTATCATACCACTCCTTAAACTCATTGACCGTTCTCGCTCTCACCACTCCATCAGGAAATGCATTCAATGGTTCAATCATCTTCCATGCAAAGAAACCACTCCTCACCCTCTTGCTCACGGTTTCCTTTCGTAACTTCCAGGGATGGCCTCTTGTCATCACTCCTTCCCGCTGTTCAACCAAGTGAAGGAATTCCCCAGTGTCAACTCTGTAACCACCTTTCAACAGTTTAAAAGTCTCAATCATATCACCTCTCCTTCTATCCACCAAACTCTGCAGTCCCTCTACATTCCCTCAGCCGATCCTCATAACTAACATTGTACAGTCCTGAAACCATCTTTGTTATCTGCCTCTGTACCCTTTCCACAGTTAATTTATCCCCTTCAAATCCTGGGGACCAATCTGAGAACAATAGTCTAAGTGTGGTCTGATCAGAGTCTTATACAACGGAATGATAACCCTTTTATCTCTGCAGGTCAGTGTCCTTCTCATTATTGCAGCAATCCTCTGTGTTGCCTTCACCACCTTTGCAATATGTCCCTTAAATTTCAGGTTTCTATCAATCATCAACCCCAGATCTCTTGTCTCCCCTACTTCCTCCAGTATAACTACTCCCACAGAGTATGCAGCATCCCATCGATGTTTCCCAAACCTCAAGACCTTACATTTTGGTGCATTAAACCGACACCCCCATTCATTTGCCTATCTATCTAGCTTATTCAAATCCTTTTGCAGGGCTACTACATCTGCACTATTACTAATAATCTTTCCCAGCTTTGCATCATCCACAAACAACTGAATATTCCCTTACAATGTCACTGATATAAAAGTTAAACAATATAGGTCCCAGTACTGAGCCCTGTGGGACCCCACTTGTAACTCTCTGCCTCCTTGAAACTGCCCCACCATACACAACTTTCTGATACCTATCGGACAGCCAATCCTGAATCCAGTTGACCAATCTTACATCCTGACCCATGTGCTGCAACTTAAATATCAGCTTATCATGTGACACCCTGTCAAATGCCTTCGCTAAGTCTAAGAAAATGGCAGTATATGCCTTTCCCCTCATCTAATGCTCTTGTAACTTTATTATAAAAGGCTAGCATATTGCTAAAACAAGAACACCCCTTCACAAATCCATGTTAATTCTCACAGATAACATTACCCTCATCTGCCCAATGTTGTATACGGTCCCTCACTACCTTCTCCAAGATTTTAACAACTACTGATGACACACAAACTGGCCTATAATTAGACACTTCCAGTCTGTTACCGCCCTTATGCAATGGCACTATCTTACCTTTCTTCCATTCCATGGGCACCTTTCCTGCAGCCAGACTTTCATTGAAAAGCCAGGTCAAAGGCACTGTCAGTTCCCTAGCACATTCTCTCAAAACTCGTGGTGAAATACCATCCAGTTCTACAGCTTTACTGACATCCAGAGTACTCAGTATTTGAAACACACTCTCCCCCTGTACCTCTAAACCTCGAACCTGCCCTATCCCTCTAGTATTAAAACTGACTGCTCTAGGATGAAATACTCCAATAAAGTGTTCATTGAACAATTCCACTATGTCCTCTGCATCAGTCACTCTATTCCCATTTTTATCCCACAATATCATTCTTCCACAGTCATTTCTCCTCTTACTGGCCACATAGCTAAAAACTTCCCTAGGATTTTCTTTGGATCTTAGGGCCAATCTCCTCTCATATTCCGGTTTTGCCTTCCTTACCATACTAGTCACTCTTCTAGCATGTGTCTTACTTCATGCATCTTCTCTTCACCTGTCTCCTTATATCTCTTCCCTAGACTCTTTTTCGCATGCAATTGCTGTTTAATATTGTTTGTCATCCACTTTACTCCAAATTGTGTCCTCTTCTTAACTCGTGGTATACAACTTACTATTGCTACTAACAAATATTCTTTCACAATTTATTTATTTACTTATCATTCTGTGTTCTAATATATACCATCAAAATTAATCAACAGATAGCCAGTATCTATTCACATTTCAACTTTAAACCTACTTAAATCACTTTTCATCTTCCACTTTCATTCTATATACCTGTCCTCTGGAATGGTCTTCATTTATCTTCATTTGTCGTCAGCTGTCTCTTAGGACTACAACCCACAACTATTCAAGAAAGACATCAATAGATTATTTTTTCTTAAATTACTTGCCCATACATAACAATTATGTTCTGCAGGTTTTCCAACCTCTCACATACAGAGTACATAAATAAATAATAATAAAAAAGAACATATATACACATAAGTTGGTGAGTTTATACAGAATAGGAGGCCATCCCTGGAATCCATATAAAGAGGGTATGAACAGATTAGGTTTCTTGCTTGGAGAGTGGCAAATTAGAGGAATGCATTTTCAATGAGTGTGGTATGTGTACAGATGGGAGTTTAAGGTGCAGTATGAAGAAATCTTGGGTTAGATACTAGGCATCTAACCCAATGTTCATCATACATTAACTCCTTGTAGGTTTAATAACAATATTGTATAATCACATTTGTTATCCTTATAATTATATTTAAAAATATGAGAGAATGTCTAACTTTCTATAAAGTAACATGGCGACTGCACTTTTTTATGTACTTTGGGCACTGACCTTACAACAAATCACCATTATTTACTACAGAGGAAAGCATAGCCCCCCTCCCCCAACACACACAGGGTGCACATATTGCCTCTCAGCAGTGCTTAAGTCACCATTTAGACATATTTCAATCTTATTAATTTCTACATGGGATCCCAAACTTATTGTGAGAGACTCATGCTAACCACCATTCACACAATGCCTGCCATACCTCTCCTTAAATTCAGTACCGTCGACAGGGTGTAGCATAGAGGCATCCTGCCTCATGGCGCTGCTTAATTAAGGGTGCTCATTCAGCCATATTGCGGAAGGCACCGTATTAGGGCAACAAGATATTTTACAACATCTGATGTAGATGCAATAGATTTATTTGAAGAATTAAAAATTCTCCCAAAAATAATATAATAAAAAAGTTATATATATATATATATATATATATATATATAACCAAAATCTTTTAGAAATTTATCCCAATGTAACCACTGCCCTAAAGATATTGTTAACAATTCTTGTTAGCATAACAAGTGCAGAAAGAAGTTTTTCCAATCTTGAACTAATTAAAAATTATTTGCGAACAGTAAGAGTTCATTAGAACTCTACCTGTGTAGCTCAGTAGAAGTGGCGTTTGCACTCTACGGCACTTGACCGCACAAAAAAAGACATAAGTTCAAGTCTAGTCGCCGACTGGAGGAACATTTTCTAAGCCTTTTTTGATTGGTTCCCGGGTTAGTCGATCTATGGCAGGGGCAAGCTGGTTTTTCGTCTCATAAACTCAAGAAAATCGGCTGTCAAATTCACACCATTTTCAGACATTAAATATTTTGTTAGGGACCATGGATGACGGTGCTTGTTAGCAGCATTCTTCACTGCATGCCGATTAATTAGTGAGAGCCTTGGGTCAGCTATCTCTTATTGGCTACCAGTGGAGATTGAACTGCCAACTCAGTCTCCAAAAGTTAGATAGGGCTAAATCAGCCTTGCCTACTCCCTATACGGGAACAAAAAGGCATTAGCTGATTTTTTTTTTTTTTTTTGCAAACAGCAATGACATAAGAAAGATTGGTTGGTCTACCAACTATACCGATAGCTTATAATTTAAATTAAGAAGAGCTTATAAACAGTTTTATTGTGCGATATCCCCATAGAGCAAACATTTACCTAATTATGTAATTGTTTTGCATTAATATTTCTCTTGTAATAAAAACAAAATAGCAATTGGAGATTTTCTTATATTTTTGTCTTATAATCCATCAGGAGTGATTGTTTACCTCAGGGCACGATCTAATCTGGCGACAGCTCTGCTTAAATTCATTCATTGAAGTGCACTCACAATCATCTCTGGCAATTCATTCCACTCACTCATCACTCTCTGAACAAAAAATCCAGTCCTCATCCTTGCTGACCACTTTTAATTAGCTTTTATGGATGACCCCTTGTTGTTTTTTTTCTCCTATCATGTATTGAAAAATTTCTTGTATACCCATTTAAAAATAAAAAATTAACTTTATGAAATCTATCATATCTCTTCTTTTTCACCTATCAACCAATTTTCTATTCCTAAATTTCAGTCTATCCTCATAGTGGGTAGCATTCCACAACTTGTCACCATCTTGATCATCTGACTCTTCTCCGCCACTTTCTCTAAGAAATACAGAGCGACTGAATCCGAGCACAGCAGCCTGCATGTGATCATATCAGAGCCCTTATAAAGAGGGATAATAATCTCCTTATTCCTACTGGTGTTTTTCAACATCCAAGTAATCCTTTTGCCCAACACTGAGCTCCCTGTTCACTGTCACCCCAAAATCCACAGCCTAATCAGTTTTTAGGTCCATGAATGTAATACATTGCTTGTATTTTTTTTTTTTTTTTCATTCCAATGTGCAGAACTTTATATTGACACATAGAGCTGGTAACCTTTATTCTTTACATACATTATCTGTTTATTTAAATCATCCTGCAGGATTTCTGCATTACCTTCATTAACTATTTAGTATCATAGGCAAATAACTGGATGTTCCCCTTCAAATCATCTACACATACCATTAGTAGACAAATTCAACAACAGAGAATAAAGTACAGAGCCCTAACAATCACTGATCACCTGACTTCTCCTTAAGCTGTAGAGTAAGTGCCTTCTCTCAATGAGTCTTTGGACTCCTTGGAGTGTCACGTAATAATAATAATAATAATTCTGCTCCATCATATACTACTCTTTGATGTCTATCTAGCAGCCATCCCTCTAATTCACATTACCAGCTTCGTATTTATCTATATGAAGCAAAATGAATATATTCATATTCATTTGCTTTCCTTTACATAATAATTTCCATGGTTACCCTGTTAAATACCTTTGCAAAGTCTAAATGGTATAAGTGTAATCATTTCCTCTGTCCACCTCAACTATCACTTTATTCTAGAAGATAAGTAAATTTCTAAGAAAAGACCTACCTCCTTCATGTAAAACTGTGTTTACCCCCCCCCCCTCATAGAGTACCATATTCTTATCCACCTATTACTGAACAGTGACCTTAAATAACTTTTCCTTAATGACCACTCCAGAGAGGTCTATAATTTGCAACCTATTTTGAGGCCTATGTTTTGTAATGTAGCCATCTTGTCTCCTCCCACTGCTCTTGAGCCTGTCTTAGTACTTGGAAACAGCCTAGTCAGTACTATTAATTTTCTTGCACCTCCCCACAGCTATATTTGCATCAGCATTTTATAATATTCTAAGTAGCTTCAGTTCATCTGCTTCTATTCATCTACCAGTCCCCATTACAGCACTCAATGCATTATCTCCACTCAAATGACATACATCCTTGTAAAGTGATCACTCAGTACTTCAGTTAGTACTGCTGCCAGCTTCTTTTTGTCTTCCTTACCACACTGGTACCCTTCTTGCTTGTGCTTTGCATGTTCATGAGTTCATATTCCTTTTCTGTAGCTCCTGCTTAATGATGCTACTCTTTCATTTAACTCTCCCCTGATTTATGCTCCCAATTATAGGATCTCCTCAGTAGGCCAGTCCCTATAACATATATTAAGTTAAATGGTAGAAATTGTCTCTTAGCACACCAAAAACAAATGACATATTTCCATATTCTAACTATATTCTGCATTTGAGATTATGAAAATGTTATATTTTGCACAGTACTATTATTCCTTATCAACCTCTGGCTCCATAGCTTGATTAGTATTTTATAAGTTCTTTTTTTTATCATCATCATCATCAAATTCCTACCATGTACCCTCAAGGGGTGTACAGGATATGATAGTACTACATGAAAAAAATTACATCATTACTAACTTCCTATCTACAATTTTCCTCCAAATCAGTCTGTTACTTGTCAAAACTCCAACATTATCAGATCTTATATTTCTATCATCTAAGGCACTTTATACCGTATTAATCCACCTATATCTTGGTCTTCCTCTGGGTCGTTTTGCTGCCAACCTGGCAGAGAACACTTGTTTTACTAATCTTTCCTCACCCATTCTGTTTAAGTGACCATACCACCTGAGATTAGCTCTGCTAACGCATTCCTGAATGCTGACAATGTCAAGGTCTTTCCTAATATCCTCATTTTTAATATGATGTTGCCATTGATGCCATCTGTTCATGCCTATAATCTTTCTCAGGACTCTCATATCTGTGGTCTCTAGTCTTTGGTCAAGTGTTTTACTTCTGACCCAGCTCTCAGATCCATAACTTAAAACTGGTTTGAACACTGTCTTGTATACAGCTAATTTAGTGTTCCGACTAATTTCTCTCTTTTCCATATGAATTTATTCAATTGACTTCCTACCATACCAGCTTTGCTGATTCTGTTGTCTATTTCTATATTTAATTTACCATCTTCAGTAAAAATCATGCCCAAGTAGCTGAAATGTTTTACTTGTTCCACAAGTTCTCCATTCACAACACAGTTGACATTTTCAATGATTCTGCCTATTTTCATTGTCTTTGTCTTTTTATTGCTGACCTTCATACCATATCTATTACAACAGCTATTCAATTTAGTCAGAGAATCTTGCAGACTTGTAGCGGATTTATTTAGAAGTATGACATCATCTGCATAAAGCAAAGAGCTGACATTAACATCTCCAATTTCGATATCATTTTTAATACCACTTTCCTTCGTAATGTGATCCATATAGATAATGAATAACAGAGGGGATAATGTACATCCTTGTCTCACACCAGATTTAACATTAAACCATCTTCCTGTACTTCCTTCAATTCTAGCTGCTGACTTACAACTCAAATAAAGACTAAGTATTGCTTGATATAATGCCCCATTGACACCATATAACTGCAGCATATTGAACAGCTTCTCTCTTGGCACCTTGTCATATGCCTTCTCCAAATCGACAAAACTTAAATACAGATCTTTGTTATATTTCCATGCTTTTGAGACTATTTGTCGTAAAGTGAAGATCTGATCCCGACAGCCTCTATTTGGCTTGAATCCAGCTTGTTCTTCACCAAGCTTTTCTTCCACAATTCTTCTCAACCGTTTTTCAAGTATACTTGCATAGATCTTGCCAGGAACACTTAGTAGGGAAATACCTCTGTAATTCTCACATTCAGTTTTATTTCCCTTTTTATATATGGGTACGATGAGAGCTCTACTCCAATCATCGGGAATTCGTCCCTCTGTCCAGGCTTTCTGAACTATGCAGTGCAACCACTGTAAGACTCTTATACCCACCATACTTCAGCATTTCTGGTCGAATATCATCTACTCCTGTTGCCTTTCCACATTTCAAGCCTTTGATGGCTTTTTCTACTACAAGTATGGATATGTATTCCTGACTGCATGCCTGGTCAGTGTTTTTTACCACTGTGCTGTCATCACTGCTTATTTCATTTAGCAGGTTTTCAAAGTAATTACTCCATACTTCAAGGATATCTTTTTCTCCTGTTTTCATGTCACCTTTATCATCTCTAACTCCTTTTACAGCACTCTTTCCTCAATTCCTAAGCTTCTTCAACAACCTCCAGAATATTTTGCCACCTTCTTATTTATTTTCTATATTCTTGCCAAAGTCCTCCCATGACTTTTGTTTAGCTAGTTTTACACACTGTTTAGCTTTCTTACATCTGTCTCTGTATTCTGTAAGAGTAAAAGCTGACTTATTTGCCAGGAACTTTTGATATGCTTTCTTCTTTTCCTTCACTGCCTCTTTAACTTCCTGTGTCCACCAGGGAGTTCTGATTTTTTTATCCTTGCACACAACCTCACCACACTCCTCTCTGGCAGAATCAATGTTTTCTTCAGAGTTTGCCACTGAATCTCCAAGGTTTGATTCCTGTTCTCAAACTCTTTCATTTTCTTTTCAATAATCTTTCTGTATTTTAGTCTACAGTTCACATCTGAGAGCTGCTCAACTTTTATTCACTTTAAAACTTTCTTACATGTTATTCTTTTCAATATGAAATTCAATTTTATCCTGCTCAAGACTAAATAGTGATCACTTCCAATTTCAAATCCTCTGTACACTCTGGTGTCCTGCACCAGGGAGAAAACATCACTATCAACGATAACATAGTCAATGAGAATTTTCTTATTCCTAGCCTCTTCTCTCCATGTGAATTTGTGCACATTTTTATGTTGGAACATGGTGTTAGTAATAACCAGTCCATGTCCTGAGCAGAAATCCAACAGATATTTGCCATTATTATTAGCTTTGCTATTTTCTCCAAATTTTCTCAAAATATTTTTGTATGTCTCACAATCATTTCCTACTCTGCTATTTAGATCCCCAACAAGGACGAACTTTTCCTTTTTCATTGTGTCAGTTGCTTTTTCTAAAGCGTCAAAAAATTCCTCTACTTCTACCTTAGTAGAACCTTCTGTGGGACCATAGGCACAAATAAGTCTCATTGTCCAGTTCCCCATTCTCATATTTGCCCACATTACTCTACTTGAGACTGACTGCCATTCAAGAAGATTAGCCTCGTATTTTGTGTTGAATACTATGTCTACTCCTTCTTTTCCTTGATTGTCATTGCCTGAATATAACATTTTGTATTTATTGCTCAGAAAGATCTCACCAGTTTTGGTCTGTTTTGTTTCAGTCACCCCTATTATGTCGATCTGGTACTTATCTAATTCCTCAGCTAGCTCCATTTCTTTGCCATTCAGGCTTCTTACGTTGATAGTACCGATCTTTAACTCTGGTGATGTTGAGTTGGGGTTTGTTTTCAGATTTGTTTCAGTAGCTGACTTTTCGCTGTTCGCCCTAGTTCCCTGGCGAAAACAACGGGGGCCTTGTTTAACCGGGTGACGCCCCAGCCGGCATGAAATTTTGTCATGTTGTACCATCATTTTTTATTTTGGTTTAACCAATAAGAATACAATTTGGTCAGCTAAATCCCAAATTGCCAGCCCATCCTCGTTCGTTCAGTATCAAAGTAGATACTCAACAGGGTGCACCACGAGAAGGTGAGGATTGGACATTAGGTCAGAAGCCCTGGTCGGTTCTCCGCATTCCTTTAAAGGCTAAAGTATTCATATTTGGTCATGAAGTGTTAAAATATAAGACTTATTGTTTATGTGACCATAGGTTTTTTTAATTACTATATATGTTCATATAATAACACCTACCAGTTTCGCTAGCAACTGTCTAGCTTTCTCAAGGCTTGAATGGTAAACACAAAAAAATGATAAATGCACAAAGTATAAAGAATACAAAACCGTTAGTAACTATAAGGTAGCTAAGTTGATACGTTCGCATGACAATATCAGCATGTATTGCGAATCTTTAGTCCGTGTCCTGAACACGCGTTGCATGAGCATGCGTTATATGATTGTTGGCATACTGTAGTTCGTTCAAACTGAGTGAATTGATTAAATTTTTCCAAGTCCCATTCAATATGGCACCTTGATTTCTGTTTAGGTTGCTGCCTGTTTGTAGGACTACTGTTGTTTCTTTGAATAATCGGTGTCTGAAATCATTATCTATGTAGGGCATAGAACTATTTTCCCAGTCTATAGAATGGTTAGAAATTGAAAAGTGATGTGCTAAACCGGAGGTGATCATCCTGTTATGATTGACATCTCCAACATGTTCTTTCTGTCTGATTTCGAGGTTTCTTGAAGTTTGTCTAATGTAGGAGAGACCACATACATGGAATATTATACACACCTGGATATTTGTAAAATGGAACACTATCCTTAGGAGATCTTAACACCTGTCTAATGCTAGTAGTTGGTTTAAATACAACTCTGATGTTATGAGCTTTTAACAATCTCGCTATATTGGTGGAAACCAAACCCATAAAGGCGATGACGATTGTTGAAACCTGCTGGGAGGCTGTTTCTTGTTGTCGGTGGTCATCTTTATACAGGAATTTGTTGATAATGTTTAGAGGATATCCATTTTGAGATAATGTTGTAACAATTTGAGACAGTTCTGTCTGAACCTTGTCTTCATCTGAGACAAATTTGCAGACTCTATTTCCCAACATGTGGATGATGCTATGTTTACGTGACCTATAATGGTTTGAAGAATAATATAGATATCATCCAGTATCTGTAGGCTTTTTGTAAATGGACAGTTTGAAATTGTTATTTTGTCTCTCTTTACCAGTATGTCTAAGAAGTGTAGTAGTTTGTTATTTTCCACTTCTAGGGTAAATTTGATTTTGTTGTTGAGTTCTATCAACAAACGTATATAGGTTTTCTATGCTTTCTTGCCATATGATGAAGATATCATCTACATATCTCCATCATATTGACAGTTTAGGAGTAATATTGGTGAAGATTTCATTTTCAAATTTCTCCATGAAAAGGTCTGCACATGGTGGTGAGAGAGGGCTGCCCATGGCTAGGCCTTAAAAAAAACCAATGGTCACATAAACTATAATAAGTCTTATATTTTAATAGAACTATATTTATGTGCTGGAACAGGATGTTATTTTGTAGAGGATAACATGAACATGTGGGATTTAGATGTTCCCTTGACTGCCTTTTCAAGATCCCTGAAAAGGTTCTTGAAAGTTGGAGAATATAATTGAGAATATTTAGAAAAAAAAAAAAAAAAAAAAGGGAATTTTTTTTTTTTTTCACATACAAAAAGATTTGTATGTGAAATACAAATTAACTGGCTATCAGCACACCATGTTTCCATGACCGTACTATCTGTACTATTAAAGACTGACTACTGACCTACAAGCCCAGATGTTGTCTTCTCCCCCCCCCCCCCTCACTCAAACACTGTCAAGACAAATTTATGAAAACTTGTCACCAAGCTTGAGGGTTTTAAAGACATTATTTGAAATTCATTTTCCTATTTCAACATACAAGCTCAATATTACAGAGATAACATTCAGTGAGGTATTAAACATTCCTTTGCAATTTCTGTTTCAAAAAAAGATGAGAGAATATGAAGGAAAAGGGAGAAGTTAAACTGTGAATGCCAATATGGACCAATCTATACATAAAAATTAAAGATGTCAAGAAAGTACATTCTTGGTTTAATCCTTTATTCAAAATAATAATAATATAAAACAAAATAATATATATATGAGGAGTGCTTAAGGGTCAAAACTATATAACTGAGAGGAGACCTCCACATAGCCTTCAAAGGAATGCAGAGAACCGACCAGGGCTTCTCACCTAATGTCTAATCCTCACCTTCCTGTGGTGCCCCCTGTTAGGTATCTATCTGGATACTGAACGGCCAAGGATGGGCTGGAAATTTGGGATTTAGGAGACCAAATTGTATTCTTATTCTTAAACCAAAATTTCAAATGATGGTACAACATAACTGAATATCATGCAGGCTGGGGCATCGCCCGGTTAAACAAGGTCCTGTCGTTTTTGCCAGGAAACCAGGGCAAACAGCGAAAAGTCAGCTAATGGAACAATTCCTAAAACTTACCCTAACTCAACATCACCAGATTTCAAGATTGGTACTATCAACATAAGAAGCCTGAATGGCAAAAAAATGGAGCCAGCTGAGGAATTGGATAAGTACCAGATCGACATAATAGGGGTGACTGAAACAAAAAAAAAGGCAAAAACTGGTGAGATCTTTCTGAGCAATAAATACAAAATGTTATATTCAGGCAATGACAATCAAGGAAAAGAAGGAGTAGCCATAGTATTCAACACTGAATACAAGGCTAATCTTCTTGAATGGCAGGCAGTCTCAAGTAGAGTGATGTGGGCAAATATGAGATTGGGGAATTGGACAATGAGTCTTATTTGTGCCTATGGTCCCACAGAAGGTTCTACTAGAAGTGGAGGAATTTTTTGAGGCTTTAGAGAACTGACACAATGAAAAAGGAAAAGTTCGTCCTTGTTGGGGATCTAAATAGAGAGCAGGAAATGATTGTCAGACATATAAAAATATTTTGAGAAAATTTGGAGAAAAGAGCAAAGCTAATAATAATGGTAAATACCTGTTGGATTTCTGCTCAGGCCATGGACTGGTTATTACTAACACAATGTTCCAACATAAAAATGTGCACAAATTCACAGGGAGAGAAGAGGCAAGGCATAAGAAAAGTCTCATTGACTATGTTATTGTTGATAGTGATGTTTTCCCACTGTACATTCTGGTGTCCTGCACCAGAGGATTTGAATTGGAAGTGATCACCATTTAGTCTTGAGCAGGATAAAATTGTATTTCATATTGAAAAGAAGAACATGTAAAGTTGAGCAGCTCTCAGATGTGAACTGTAGACTAAAATATACAAATATTATTCGAGAAAAAATGAAAGAATTTGAGAGCAGGAACCAAACCTTGGAGATTCATTGGCAAGACCCCCTGAAGAAAACACTGATTGATTCAGCCAGAGAGATATGTGGTGAGGTTGTGTGCAAGGATAAAAAAAAAAAATCAGAACTCCATGGTGGACACAGGAAGTTAAAGAGGCAGTGAAGGAAAAGAAGAAAGCATATCAAAAGTTCCTGGCAAATAAGTCAGCTTGTGCTCTTAGAGAATACAGAGACAAAAGTAAGAAAGCTAAACACTGTACAAGACAGGCTAAACAAAAGTCATGGGAGGATTTTGGCAAAGAACATAGAAAATAAATATCAAGGTGGGTGCAAGATATTCTGGAGGTTGTTGAAGAAACTCAGAAATGGAGGAAAGAGTGATGTAAAAGGAATTAGAGATGATAAAGGTGACATGAAAACAGGAGAAAAGATATCCTTGAAGTATGGAGTAATTACTTTGAAAACCTGCTAAATGAAACAAGCGGTGATGACAACACAGTGGTAAAAAACACCGACCAGGCATGCAATCAGGAATACATATCCATACATGAAGTAGAAAAAACTATCAAAAGTCTGAAATGTGGAAAGGCAGCTGGAGTAGATGATATTCAACTAGAAATGCTCAAGTATGGAGGTATAAAAGTCGTACAGTGGCTGCACTGCATAGTTCGGAAGGTCTGGACAAAGGGACGAATTCCAGATGATTGGAGTACAGCTCTCATAGTACCCATATATAAAAAGGGAAATAAAACTGAATGTGAGAATTAGAGGCATTTTAGTGAGTGTTCCTGGTAAGATATATGCATGTATACTTGAGAAACATTTGAGAAGGATTGTTGAAGAGAAGCTTGGTGAAGAACAAGCTGGATTCATGCCAAATAGAGGTTGTCAAGATCAGATTTTCACTTTACGACAGATAGTTGAGAAATCATGGGAATATAACATAACAAAGATCTGTATTTAAGTTTTGTAGATCTGGAAAAGGCATGACAAGGTGCCAAGCTGGGGCGAATGCTGGTCTTGAAATTCATGTTTGCTCTTATCATTCAGGGAGAGAGAGAGAGAGAGAGAGAGGTGCGATTGAAGTCTGATTAGCAGAATAATGAATTACTGACCATTTAAAACTATATATTTAAAAATTTATGTACATTTAATCATACAAATAGAATATCATTTGTAAAATAAATGTTGTATAGTTTTCAATTTAGTTACTCAAATACAAATTCTACCCTACGGTTCTTCTTTATGAACTGGTCAATAACATCGTCATAAGAAGTTGGTTGTAACTTAATTTTCTTACAAGCAACATGCACACTTGTAAAGGCCGGCTGAAGCTCACTAGCTAGAGCTATGTTGACTGTGTATGGCCTGCGTTTAAGCAACAGATTGAGACGACGTGAAATGGCTATACACAGTCATGAAAGCGCAGTGCTGCTGCGAGGACCTGGAAGCTCCTACAACCGTGCAACCAAGGTAACTTTGACTAGACGAGTAAGCATCAGCCTTCGATACACAATGCAAAGCTCAATTATTGCTGCACAAGCTTAAGTCTTCTGTCTACAAAAATAAAAGCCTAAATGGAATGCTTATAAATGCATGCATTTATTAACACATAAATATTACTTCTTTCTCAATTACTGAGCTTGCGTAGCAAGCATGGAGAATTCGCCCCTGATGCCAAGAGAGAAGCTATTCCAAACACTACAGTTATATGGTGTTAATGGAACATTATATCAAGCAATACTTAGTCTTTACTTGAGTTGTACGTCAACAGTTAGAACTGAAGGAAGTACAGGAAGGTGGTTTAATGTTAAATCTACTGTCAGACAAGAATGTACATTATCTGCTCTCTTATTCATTTTCTATATGGAGGAATATCCATATAGAAAACGGATATTCCTATATCCATTTTCTATATGGATATTCCATATAGAAAGGAAAGTGGTATTAAACCTGATATTAAAATTGGAGGTGTTAATCTCAGCTCTTTCCTTTATGCAGATGACGTTATACTTCTAAATAAATCTGCTACAAGTCTGCAAGATTCCCTGACTAAATTGAATAACTGTTGTATACATATGTTATGAAGGTCAGCATTAAAAAGACAAAGACAATGAAAATAGGCAGAAACATTGAAAATATTAACTGCATTGTGAATGGAAAACTTAGAGAACAGGTAAAACATTTCAGCTACTTAGGCATGATTTTTAGTGAAGATGGTAAGTTAAATATGGAAATAGACAACAGAATCAACAAAGCTGGTACGGTAGGAATTCAACTGAATAAATTTATATGGAATAAGAGAGAAATTAGCCAAAACACTAAATTAGCTGTATACAAGACAGTGTTTAAACCAATTTTAACTTATGGATCTGAGAGATGGGTTAGAAGTAAAACACTTGACCAAAGACTAGAGACTGCAGATATGAGAGTCCTGAGAAAGATTAGGGGCATGAACAGATGGCATCAATGGCAATATCAACTAAAAACGAGGATATTAAGAAAGAACATGATATTGTTAGCATCCAGGAATGCGTTAGCAGAGCTAATCTCAGATGGTATGGTCACTTAAGCAGAATGGGAGAAGAAACATTAGCAAAACAAGTGTTCTCTGCCAGGTTGGCAGGAAAAAGACCCAGAGGAAGACCAAGATATAGGTGGATTGATACAGTAAAAAGTGCCTTAGAAGACAGAAAAATAAGACCTGATAATATTGGAGTCTTGACATTTAACCGACTGATTTGGAGGAAAATTGTAGATAGGAAGTTAGTAATGATGTAAATTTTTCATGTAGTACTATCATATCCTGTACACCCCTTGATTTGATCATCGTCATCATGTGTATCAATGATTTAGGCCTAGCATGGCCTGTTCCAGCCTTAGAAGTCATCGTTGAATCGTTTAAGAGGACATCCTGGTTTTCTTTTTCCTGAAGACTTGTACTTTAAGGCTTGTTTTGGTAATCTTTCTGTTTTCATTCTTTGAACGTGTTCCATCCATTTATGTTTATATTTTTTAATTTTTTCTATTACTGGTTTTTGGTTTAATTCTTTCATAATTTCTTCATTTCTTTTGTGATCAAATAGGGTATACTTTGTAGTTTTTCTCATAAACTTCATTTCTGTTGTTAATTTTTGTTTGTCTTTTTGTTTTGTTGTCCAGATTTCGCTTCCATACATTAAGACTGGTAGGGCTAATGTATTGTATACTTTTAGTCTGGTTTGTTTTTGAACTAGGTTTGGTTTAAATATAGAGTTAATTACACCTGTTATTTTTAAATATTTTGCAATTTTTATGTTTATATCTTTTCATTTTCATATGTGATCATACATCCTAGGTAGTTAAATGAATTCACCTGTTCTAGGATCTTGTTATCTATTACTATTTTAGTTCTTGCTGGATCTTGTCCTTTAAAGGCCATAGTTTTTGATTTTTCTGTTGATATTATCATACCATAATCTTCAGATATCTCATTTAGATCTAAAATAGCTTACTGTAAGTTATCTTCAGAATTTTTAATTATTATTTGGTCATCGGCAAAGAGGAGTGCGTTTAAGTTTACTGTAGGAGAAAGTTTAATTCCTTGATGTAAATTTTTATTCCATTTTATTATTTCATTTAAGTAGATATTAAAAAGTTGCTGAGAGGGGCATCCCTGTCGGTCATATACGATAGCTCGTGATTTAATCTTATTTGTATTTGATTATTTTCATATATACTTGTGATAGCTTTTAGGATATTATTTGGTATTTGTCTTTCTTTTAATATGTTAAATAATATGTTTCTTTTAACTCTGTCAAATGCTTTTTCACAGTCAATAAATGCAATATGTGTTTCTAA
This sequence comes from Typopeltis vanoorti, assembly GCF_054136105.1. NCBI lineage: Eukaryota > Metazoa > Arthropoda > Arachnida > Uropygi > Thelyphonidae > Typopeltis > Typopeltis vanoorti. Next base: position 46,369,545 of record NC_143568.1, read on the forward strand.
ATTGTATTCTCTTCTTTTCTCTATTATTAATTTTAGGCAGAAGGCCGGGTCTATACATGATCGTCCTTTTCTAAATCCATTCTGTACTTCGAAAATAAAGTTTTCGGAATATTTAATTAGTTTGCTATTTAAGATTCTGCTATATATTTTGTAACAGGAATTTAGTATACTGATACCTCTATAGTTTTTAGGGTCATCTCTATTACCTTTTTTTAAAGATAGGAATCACAATTGCTTTTTTTCCCATTCTATTGGGGGGATACCAGTTTAGTAAATTTTATTTAAAAATAAGTCTTTCTTTGAATCTTGTTCCTGCGTATTTATATAGTTCTGAACTTAGCTTATCTTCTCCAGGTGATTTTCCGTTTCTTGTTTCTTTCAGGCTGATTTCTAATTCTTCTTTAGTTATTTCCTTTTCATTAATTGTTTGGTAGTTGTCTTTTTTAAAATATTTGTCTGTCCACAGTTCTGTGTAGTAATTTAGATATTCTTCTAATTTCAATTCAGTGTTTAATTTTATGTTTTCTTTGGCATCTGCATTTAAGTGTTTTAAAATCTTATATACATTGGGTCTTATTTTATATAAATCATGTTCTAAATTAGAAACAAATTTGTTCCATGATTCTCTATGTCTTTTTCTGACTTCTCTTTTAGCTATGGCTCTTATTCTTTTATATTCTATTTCATCTTCTAATCTTTTACTGCTTAACCATTTGTGATAGGCTTCTTTTTTCTTTTTGATTGTATCATCCCAGATCTTCAGTTTTTTCCTTTTATTGAATTTTTTGGTCTTTCCTAAGCTTTCATTTGCTGCTGCATTTAGTATCATTTTTATATTAAGCCATTCTATTTCTATTTCTTCATTTTGTTTTATTTTATCTAGATATTGGTTAATTCTTTGTTCATATGGCCAGTGTACATTTGTGTCATTCAATAGTCTAGTTTTATAAAAAAAATGTTTCAATTTTTCTTTCTGTTCGTTACTTGTAGCTTTAGGTGGTAATCTTAATTTTATTTTAACAAGGAAGTGGTCACTGCTTATTTCATATCCTCTGTGAACTCTGACATCTAATGAAAATTTTGATGTCTTTTCATTTAATATGAAGTAATCTAATATTGATTTCCATCGTCTTGCTGCCCAAGTATATTTATGTATGTCTTTATGTTTATAGAAGGAATTCATTATTTTTAGGTTATTTTAAACTACAAAGTCAATCAATTTTTTATCATTCCTGTTTAGAGTATATTCTCCATGTATTCCTATATTATTATTAATTTTAGTGTTTCCAATTCTTGCATTTAAGTCTCCTGCTAAAATTACATAATCATTTTTATTTATTTTATTATATGTTTTATAGCTGATTAAAAAAAGCAGTATTATCCTTAAGTATAAAGAGCTAATAAGCTTCATTTCGGCAATGAAAACATTACTTAAATTAAGGGGATATTAAATCCCGCATAGTTTTAAAACCGAATAAGAAACTCAAGGATCGGAATCAGAGAGTTTCTTGCCGATTATAGTAAACTATAAAGTATCGGCGACACTAGCGTTAGCCAATGCAAGTGATCCTAGTACGTAGTATTATACCGGGCAACTCGTTGCAAAGGTGGAGGAAGAAGTTCAGATCGCTATTCTTAGGTATTTTCCATAATGTAAAAACACATTTCCTAGGAAATGTATGCTGTTATTACATTATGGAGGGAGGTCACTACCCAGACCGGTTTCAGCCTTTTTTGAGGCTTCATCAGTGAGTAGCTAGACCTAATACCAAAGTGTATAGCGAAAAGAACTTATGTACTCTGCGAACGAGTTTTCCAAACAGGTGCAACCATTAAGTTACTCAAGTATAAAGAGCTAATAACTTCATAGTTTACTATGAAGTAGATACTTTTTATAGTTTACTATAATCGGCAAGAAACTCTCTGATTCCGATCCTTGAGTTTCTTATTCGGTTTTAAAACTATGCGGGATTTAATATCCCCTTAATTTAAGCAGTATTATCCTGTTCTCTTCCTTCTTCTGGGGCATATAAACCAATTATTGTTAAATAGCCTCTATCTATTTTTATTCGCTTCTATTATTCTTTCATTCCATAATTTATAATTTTAACTGTTTTGAAAGGGAGTTATGAATCCAAATCATGACTCCTGCTTGTGCTCTTTGATCTCTGTTGACTCCACTGTATATCACATTAAAATTTTTGGTTCTCATAGCTCCTTTTAATTTCTTTTTTGTTTTGGTCTAATTCTAATTCTTTATATGCTATTCCTCTTACATTCCAGTTTGCTATTTGTATTATATTTTTTCGTTTCCATTTTTGTTTTACCTTTTCCATTCCAGGGTCGTTTCCCATAGATTCAATCCGATTATCTTTTTCTGTCAGCTTACAAGTAGGATTATGTTCTCCATGTCAGGGGACTAGCCTGACGATGGAATAGTTCAGTGCATTAGGAATGCATTGGCAGAGCTAATCTCAGATGGTATAGTAACTTAAGCAGAATGGGAGAAGAAAGATTAACAAAACAAGTGTTCTCTGCCAGGTTGGCAGGAAAAAGACCCAGAGGAAGACCAAGATGTAGGTGGATTGATACAGTAAAAAGTGCCTTAGAAGACAGAAAAATAAGACCTGATAATATTAGAGTCTTGACATTTAACAGACTGATTTGGAGGAAAATTATAGATACGAAGTTAGTAATGATGTAAATTTTTCATGTAGTACTATCATATCCTGTACACCCCTTGATTTGATGATGATGATATATATATGAGGAGGATTTTTGGGAGAATCTTGCATTGTGTATATGCTTGACTAGAGCAGTGAATAATGACTTACTGCTTGATAACTTTTCCTCTCTCATATAAAACCTCAAACACATGTTGATAATAGTGGTACACATTAGTTGGGCAAAGAAGAAAAAACTAAGGAATGTAGGATTCACCATTACTATCACAGATGGGCTTATAGATGAACTGCTTCCTGGATTTCTTCTGGCTTTCTACACTAATGGAATTAATTGGTTTTTTGGTTGCCATGATTATATCAGTATGCAAACTATCATGTTATGTTGTTTATTGAACAAAGATTTCAAGCATTTGTCTATGTGAGAGACAGAAAAAAGGAAAAAAAAGGGTCAAAAAATATTAACCGTAATTCCAATGTAATTATAGCTAGAACTTATTTATGAAGAAGAGCACTTTACTTTTATAACTTGATCTACCTTTAAACAAATCAGTTAAAGCATATAAACTGAATTGTAGTCATAAATGCTTGTAACCTTTGTTTGGAAGAAAATGATATGCAAACCAGCAAAATAACTTCACTCTGTATCATACTGTTTTCTGCACACTTGAAGAATGTGATTTCAAAATGTTGCATTAAATAGTATTCAATATCTGTTAATGGAGAATTAAAGCATGTTCATATAATGGAAATGAATGTAGATTTGATTTCAACAAGACAAACCAGACAAATTAAACATATCACTACAACACTTTTAATGTTTTTCTTTCTTTCTTTTTTTTTTTTTTTTTTAAATGGCAATACATGACCTACTACAAAACACATCTAATCTATATTCTAGTCACAGTCCAGGCCAGATGAAAGAGTTAGCATCCAGAAAAATGTTCTTGTGGGGCTTTGGCTCCACGAAAATAATTAAGCAAAAACTTCACCTGTAACATTCCTACAACTACAATATCAGAGAAAGGTATGAATTATAGTACACTTGAGAACATATAATTACATTACCACAGAATGAAGTGTTGGCTATCAAAGGAAAACTTTTAGCACACCAAAATGATACTAAAGCAGGTTATACTCTTCACCCTAAGTGTCACTGAGAATTTTAATTTTTAAAATACTTTAACAATACTTTGACATGTTTGACTAACATCACTGGCACTAAAACCTCAATTCAACTCTCCTCCTAAGTAAATTATTAAAATACAGATACACATCCTAAGAAGTTAAGAGGGAAAAAAAAATAAAACAATAAACAAAGTATACTTCTAAGATTCTTGATACAATCTGTCAATCACTAATTATTAAATGCAATTTATGTTACATTTTCATCACATAACCTATTTTCATGCGTTAAACACATTTATATTCAATATAACAAACTGAAAACAAGAGGGCATTTTAATAACAGATATAATAAATGGCTCAGTCCAAATTATTCTTGATTTACTCTTATATCTTTTAAGATTTTAAGTACTGTAATGTAAAGCTCAGTACATACTTCAATATTATAAAAAGATACATCATATCACAAATACTAGGCATGTAATATGAAATGCAAATAAACTACAAATAGAAAATCAGCAGGGAGTTTATAAATAATGTAGTATAAATGTGTGGGAAGCTGAAATGCTAGTAGAATATATCCATAAAACATAGGAAGCATATTAAGATTTCGAAATAATACTAAAGGCAATTTTATAATAAGCATATATTATTATTATATGCATTTTTGAGTTACCATTCAAGTAATTTCAAATACCATCTAATTGCTATCAGATAAATGTAATGAGATAGTCCTAGATATTATTATTTCCAAGTCTGTACAAAGTCATAGGACTCACCATATTAACAATAAACTTCTTAGAAAGTCTATGTATCTTCTCTTACCAGTTCTAAATTTATACTTAAGAATAAAGTTTGGAATATCTACAAAAAAAATGCCACAATTTCTAATCACAGGCTAAAAATCTTTAGGCTCAAAATTAAATTAAAATTAAAAGGGAGTTCTTAGCCACTGTGGAATTTGGTTGGCCATAAAACTATAAATATAGCTAAATATGCCAATCAGATTTAACTATTAATTCAGTGAAAATTAAGCATAAGATTATAGGTTATGTTAAAGCCAAAAAATATCAAGTAAGCAAAAAAATGCATCGAAAGTTCTCCATTGAAAAAATAAGCTCAAATATAATTCAATTAAATGTAATATTGCAAAGCTATTTTTGTAAAGTTTCTATATGCCAGAAGAAACGAAACTTTATTCATACTGTAAAGATCATATATGTGAATATTGTTTGGATTATTCATTATTGCTCCCTGCAAATCATTCCAAACACACGCACACCTATATACATAATAGGTTATGACAGAATGGAGCAACAGGTTGGAGAGATATCAGACCTCCATGGAGTGAAAGACTCATCATGATCATAAGTGGTCTGATAATATTATCATAATATATAATAATATAATTCCTTCAATATAAAAAATTTGCAACACAAAAATAATATTCAGCCATTGATATAAACAAATTATCTTGGTAAACTGGGAAATCGATATGTTAGTAGCTGGTAAATTTTCATTAAGTAATCAGAGGGTACCAGTTCATAGTATTTCACTTGAAAATGAGTAGCCACATATCATGTGAATTATTGTATTAAATATAATCTTTGGTAAGTCAGTGTGAACTAATTTTAAGTCTGAAGTATATCTAGTGGTGTGCTTTCAATACTAGTGAAGTTTATTTTCCCTATTCAACAAATACTTTTTATAATTAATATTCATAATTATCATTATTTTTATCTTATTTTTAATTCAAGTCAAATTAGTACCATTCTGAATCATAAAACAGTGTGCACTACTCAAATATGATACAAAATATAAGAAACTACTGTATGGTTCTAGATGGCAGTAACAAACATTCGATTATCGTGATATATTTAAGTAAACTGACAAACCAAAGTTTGGGTGTACTGTACAGAATAATAAATATATTGTTTCTGATTAAAATACTGACAAAATTCATAATTTGCTCTGCATAAAAGTCAGGGAAAGGTCATTATGAAATTTATAATTCAGGTTTTTACTAGTAACATATCTCACAAAAAAAAAAAATAATAAATAAAATAAAAAGGAAATAAAATTAAAAAAAAAAACTTTCTATAAGGAAATAACACTGCAAAGAGAGAATCCTTCAAACTGCTTTATCTGAAATGACAGAGAATAATATTCATTTTCTACAAATTTATTCATTACTAAGTCTAACGTATTTATCAACTTTGGACTTTTTTTTTTTTTCAGACTATGATTTACATTTGTAAGTGATTAAAAAAAAAAAAAAAGAAGGAAAGTTACTGGGAGAAGGGCCAGCAGCATCTAAGCATGGCTAACTTGCCTGGGGAAAAAAAAAAGTTAGAAAATTCCTTCCATCACAAGAAAAATTTAAATCGAATGATTTTTTTTCTCCCCATTTTCATAAGGGAGGTATAGCAAGTCACTCTATCATTGAAGCAACCAACAAAATGGGAAAAGTTAACATCAGCTAGCCAGTCAAAATTAACAGCGTGAGAACCAGAAATGAAACATTTATCTTTATTAATTTTACTATAAGAGAATCAAGGTTAACTCTATATGTGAAAGTTTCAAAATATACAGTGATTATATATAATTTTAATAGCATATTTGCTAATTAACACACTGCTATTATATGTTTTTGACATTTAAAATGATTTTATATTCACTGTAATTGAAAACTGACATGTTTTTCAAACACAGAAATCTGTTAAAGAAAATTAACTTACCATTTAAAAATAAACAACAAACTGTTCAATGGGAAAATGTGCTGAATATTCAATATGCAAATGAAGCAGAAAAGTAAATCAAAAGACATGCACCTCCACTGACTAAATGGCACAATATTAACTGTGATATATTTAATGCAATGAGTGTTTATTTGCATATGAGTTTTAGTTATATAGATATTTTTAATTCACATTACAAAAATAACTGCAATTATTTTTGTAATGTGGACTTTTAGCATGTTTTTTAATATAAGAATAACTACTAGAAAAGCTTATATAGAAATGTGATTCCAGGTTCACAAAACTACTCATGACTATTTGCTGAATAAATACCAACTAAAATATAGAGCAGTGATTTCTGAAATCCCTGCTCTACATTTTAGTTGGTATTTAAAAGTTATTAGTTAAATATATCAACCATAGAAAAATGGTTCATATATTTAACTTAACAATATTAGGTTATTCAGAGAAATATACTATCCCACAGAAAAAAAGGATGAAAAAACAATCATTTATCAACGTATCAGCAATCAGTGGCATATCACTTAATTTTCAGTTAAATGGATTAGGATATTTAGAATTACAGTAAGGCATAGAGAAGTGTATCAAGCCTGTCAATTATATTTGTTCAGATGTTGAATTATCTGTTTTGTGAAAAAGAAAAAACTCTACCACCTTATCCATGAGGACAGATGACTCGGCTTTGGTTGAAAGGATCCAGAAAAAAGGTTTGCTGCATTCTTGCTGAATCCAGCAAAATGCCAAAATTGAGAAATATTACATTTAACTAGAATTCTGGAAATATTAACCACAAGCTTTTTTTATCATGAAAATACCAATGTTAATGAAAAGAGACTGCAAACAAAATAGAATTTGGACACTAAATATTAAAATTGATTATAGTCCATAAATGACTTTCAGCTGAAAGTAATACATATAATTAAAGACGCCTATCAAAAGACAAAACATTCCTACAATTCACATACATAAATAGAAAAAGGAAAACAGATAAGCATAATTAACCTGAATAAGTAAAAAATGTAAGGCCTAGATAACTTCATTAAAAGTAAATTCATGTTCATATCTCTGAACCATATATCTAAATAAGGAGATTATAATAAAATATCATCAAAACTCAAATGCAAAGAGGGAGGCATTGGTTGTTGCAAAGCAACTAAAGTTGAGCCTAGTATGTCTGCTTTAACAGACATACTGGGTTCAACTTTAGTTTGCCAGTACTGGCCAGACAGCATATCTGGCCAATATGCAGGCTTGATAAATGTGAGTTTCCAGGTAGGGGAAAACCCTTCCACCTCTGTATGAGATGTGGCTTATCTTGAATCAAAAATTCCTTACAAAATGTTGATGTTCCAGACAGGGTATTCAAACCAGTCTTTCGAATTTGAAGAGTCATACCATTTTTGCAACCAAGCAACCAAACTTCAAGTAGGATGAAGTTTATCATCAGAAACCAGAATTTTCACTAACAGATAATAAAATTAACTAATGAACTCCAGTAGGCTAGCCACAAACAAAAAGTCAGATGACAAAAAAATATTAAATACCTACATTTATAACATGTTCTCTTTCCAACCATGAAGGTTTGAGAAGAGAAGAAGTGATGGACGGAGATATTATTACTACTACTAAGAAATCTAGATAGCCTGCAGATTCATTGCAGTAGGTGAATCTAGACTTCTCAAAATAAATACTGAAACTAGCTCTGAATGCATTTCAACTATCAGCTACAGGTACTCAATTTAGATGAATGTATACTTCTGACTACCCATCAGACGAAACTGAAAATTCTACATAAATTTCTAAATCTGTCTCTGGTAGTATATTCCAGTCTATACAAATCGATTAAATATTTCATGTGTCTGAATCACAGACATATGATAGTGTAGTAACACATTTATTTGAGGTGAAGGAAAACATGCTGCACGAGACCAGTGAGGTCAAAACTTTCTGGTATGTCAAAACTACAAAAATAGAAAATTATTTTCAGCTGGCAAGCCATTATAAATATCATTGGGGTAGAGCAGTTAGCAATCATACAAGATGGTGTAGACTCATCGTAAGGTCTAGACTCATTATATAAAAGCGTGTAAAAGCATGTATATGTTTTAAATGTAAAATAATGATCTATCCATTTTGCTAATTGAGTATCAAAATTAAAAATGATTGTTAGATTGGATACAAATTAAAAATGTAAATAAGAAAACTGATCAGTACAAAAAAGTCCTCTAGAGGAATATATTAACTGATTAATACAGCACACACACACACTCAGATTGTCATTTAAAATCAGATTCTGAGAATACAGCATTTTGTTGCCAAATCATTATATATGCTGAGAAATACTAACCATGACTACTAACCAGAAATACATCCATGACATATTATTGCACCCTCCATAGAATCAGCATGCCAATAAATATCTCTTGCATGCTATAGAGTCCATCATCATTATCATAATATTATCTTTGATTACAACATAAACAGCATGACAAGGGAACATAAAGGAAACTGTGCAGAGAATCAATAAGGAAAGAGGTATAAGTGGCTTCCTGGCTTGGCCGAGTGGTTAGCGTACCCGCTCTCCAGCCAAAAGGTTGCAGGTTCGAATCCCGCCGTGGGCATGGATGTTTGTGATTGTCTGTGAAAGTACTAGTGGTAGTAGGTGGCGTTAGATGATGAAGGTTGGTGGAGTAGTGAGATGAAGAGTTGTAGAGTAGATACTCTCCTTGATAAGTCTTTGGACTCCCTGGAGGTGTGATGTAATAATAATAATGCATTTAATACTCTCCTTGATAAGTCTTTGGACTCCCTGGAGGTGTGATGTAATAATAATAATGCATTTAACAGGTGCCTTTCCAAATGTTTTGTGTGCAAGGTATATTTTGAATTTGTATTATAGATGCAATGAATTGCATATGATGAATAAGAATCATGAAAGTGTCTTCCCAACCCACAAAATAAAAGGCATCACATTGTGAGTATATGTTTTTGGCCACTAACTTAATTTCAGAATAAGATTACACTTGATTTTTTTTGGACCAATAAATTTAATTAGATAATTAAACTGCAGAGCATGCACACACAACAATAACTAATGAAACACATGCTCCATGTGTATGATGTTACGCATCTTTTTAATTTTATTATATTTTATACGTTTGTTCTATGTACTAGTGACTTTAAGTTGTCGTTACCGTTTGCATGTCCTGAAGAAGCCAAACAGCCCAGTTGGTGAAACTTGTTGGCATAATTTATTGGTCAAAAAAAACCCCAGTGTAATCTTATTCTAAAATTAAAAGGCATCACAATTTAAAAGCATGTAAAACTTTTTTCTTTTTTTTTTGCTCCATATATCATATATTACCAAGGAGTTAAATAATGAATACCAGCCTGTTGTTTTAAATTTAAAAGTTAGAAATAGTGTCCAAACTTTATGGTGGTGAGAAATTGAAATTGTATACTGAGAGAATGGGCTGATACATCAAATTTGTAAAGCTTGAAAGGTTAAATGCACTTTTTTGAGATTGGATCTACTGAGATAAGTCTGAAGGACCCTTGATAATAATAATAAAATTCTTAGAAATAAATTTGTGAAATTAATTTATTTCACAAGCATTCAGCTCTGTAGCACAATCACAAAGATGACATGACATGTCCTCTAAATAGAAAAACCAAGATTCAATTCCAATCTGAGACATGAGAAACCTTTTTAAAGGCTTTTCAACTGAATGAGTTGGAACTGCTTCAATGCTGTTGCTGGAAACTGCTTTTCTCTCCTCAAAAGCAGAGAAGAGCTGGTCAGAGAACACAATTAACAAACAATGTACTAACCTCATAATTTTAGTTGCTTAGGCAGTAATTCCAACCAATATCAAAAAAAATTTAAAGTAAAATCAATACAACTCTCAATCTGATGATATTAGTTTTAAGATTCCACATATATATGGCGACTGAAGGTAAAAAGAATGTAACATAATGCAACATGGAAGGAATGCTATCAGAATTCCACTTCCCACTATTTCAGTGGGATTCTAAGTGCTGCTGTTGTTTGAATAAAATGAATAATAAAGAGAATTTCTGAAACTTTCATAAAATGTAGAAACAATTTTAACAAAAAGAAACCTGACTAAACTTAATGCTAAAAAAAAAAATAAATAAATAAAAGTATATCTCCATTAATTAAAGGAGTCTGATTTGTAACAATCATTTTACTAGTGCTAGGGAGAATGGATGTGAATACAAAATTAACAAACAATCTTTGATTTGTAAAATTTTGAATAATATGTTAAAAAAAAAAATTAAAACTTCTAAAAATGAAATGTGCATTACAAACAATGCATAATTAATTCATTTCAGATCAGTACTTTAAGTTACAATATTCTACAGCAGAAATGAACTACCTGTTATATTCACTTCCTCCATATTGATGCATAAGTGTACATGACAATATCTAGTTAAATTGTCATGTCATGACTGACAAACATTTGAAGCTAATTTTCATACTTTAAAAAAAAAATATATATATATATATATATGCTATATTACAATTTTTATGAACTAAAGCTTGTAAATATGCATTTATATTTTTAAATATAGAACAAAACAAAGAAATCTTTGTTTTTCTTCTATATTTAAAATATATGGGGTGAGGGGACTGAAAAGTTCTGATAAACACCTAAAACAAAAATGACTAGTTTGTGCAACAAGAGAGACTTTTCTCAGAGGATTGCAAATGATGATGCAACAGCACTGTAACATATGTATAACACTTTGCAGGAAATATATAGAATAATGTATAAGTTAAATGGTTCCACCTCAATTCCTTCATGATGATTATAAAAACTTTTCGGCACACCCTTGTATGATATATAAACTATAATACACTTTTTGAACAAAAAGTGATAAAGATATTCTTATCCTCTCTCTCTCTCTGTGTGTGTGTGTGATAAAAATGAATCTACAGGAATATATCAATGCAGCACTATTCACAACTTATTGAGATGCAATCTTCTGCATATTAGTTTATGTTAAGCAAAGCAAGAGGTCTGTAACAATAAATTATAAAAGAAATGGATGCATGTTGCAATAAATACTGTGCTCAATAAAGTCACCTATCTAGTTGTACCAAAAAAAAAGTCCCAGACAATTTCAAAATTTTTTTATATCTCACATGTTAAATTAATTTAAACATTTTGGTTACATACAATCTTAAACGACAGGAGTGGATGAAAATATCTTATTACAGCTTGAAATGTTTGAATTAAACATTGGCGAATGATGGGTCTAGTGATTCCATGGAGGTTACTGTAGTAATAATAATTACTCAAATTTTGATAAAACTCGGACAAAACACTAACAACTGAAGAGATGACTGGAATTATAATTAATAATACTTTTAATGATATTTGTAATACTTAATTTTTTAAAAACCAATTTTCAAAGAAATACATTTATGTAGTATTTTAAGCTCTTGAATAACTACACTGCTTCCAACAAAGCCATCATTCTTCATTGATATATGCAACAGGTGTTATGACTTTTTCATAAAATAGAAAAAAAAAAAAAAAAGAAGTGGTTTTTAATATTTCAGTGACAGCAGCAATTTTGAAATAAAACTTGTAAAATTCCATATTTAATTTGTATTTTTAATTCCATCTTCAAGTCCATACTATCTGTGCAACCTGTAATTTAAACGTAGTGAAACATTAAAAATGTTTCACTACGTTTAAATAAAAAGTCCGATTTAGGATGACCTGCAACGAGTTCACGAAACACCATTATAAGTATTCTTTACTGGAACACTTAAAAATATGCTTCATCCATTGATTAAACTTTTACCAAAGTAATATAATAAATTTAGTTTAATCCTTTATCCAAGTGTGACCAAACAAAGTTTGCACCTGAAAGTATCTTCAGGACTGGGGAAAATTGGTACAACACTGGGCAATTCGTTGCAAAGGTGGAGCAAGCTAACATCACTCCTATCTCAGTATCTCCCATAATGCAAAACACATCTCCTTGCAGATATGTATAATGTTATGCATTAAGGGAAGGGCCACTACCCAGACTAGTTCTGACCTTTATTCAGTGGGAGCCAGGCCCTAATGGAGATACCAGGCAGAAGCATTAGCAAGGTCATCTCTATCTATAGGATTTGCCAAACAGTGTGTCACCTTTTTATTAAATTACTCTGGATTTAGAAAAAGATGTTGAAAGTTTATTTTTCACTTGGTTAGACTATAATAAATTTAGTTTAATCCTTTATCCAAGTGTGAGCAAACAAAGTTTGCGCCTGAAAGTATCTTCAGCACTGGGGTAAGTTGGTACAACACCGGGCAACTCATTGCAAAGGTGGAGCAAGTTAACGAGTTTCCCGGTGTTGTACCACCTTACCCCAGTGCTGAAGATACTTTCAGGCACAAACTTTGTTTGCTCACACTTGGATAAAGGATTAAACTAAATTTATTATAGTCTAACCAAGTGAAAAATAAACTTTCAACAACTTTTTCTAAATACAGAGTAATTTAATAAAAAAGTGGCACACCGTTTGGCAACGCCTATAGGTAGAGATGACCTTGCTAATGCTTCTACCTGGTATCTCCACTTGCTGGCTCCCACTGAAGAGACCTCAATAAAGGTCGAAACTAGTCTGGGTAGTGGCGCTTCCCTTAATGCATAAAATATTATACATATCCACAAGGAGATGTGTTTTGCATTATGGGAGATACTGAGATAGGAGTGATGTTAACTTGCTCCACCTTTGCAATGAGTTGCCCGGTGTATTTATTATAGTCTAACCAAGTGAGAAATAAACTTTTACCAAAGTAAGTTATAACTAATTTCAAACAAAGTTTTATTTCCCTACCAACTACATGCACAATATAACGTATATAGCATATAACAATTTATAGAATAATGTTATTACTATCTAATGGAAGAGGTTATTACACTCTAAAATTTTTAAAGTATTTAAAAGGGTGAAATGGCACATTTTTTTGCCATAAAATTTTTAATGTAATTATCTTTCTCAGCAGCATGATTCAGAGTAAGTAACCAATCACAACATGGCATGTGAATATCAAAATATCTCAGCAAACTAATATCAACTAGTTTTTGAAGCAAACCAGTTTCAAAAAGGGATAAGAATAAAAGGGAAACAGAGGATAAAAACAAGCTGCTATTCCTAGAAACTGTATAAAGCCATCATGAGAGAAAGAATAATGATAAATGATTACATGAAGAGTGACAGAACATTTCCAGAGTACCTCCCATGAAGCTAGACTCCAAAGAAGTCTAATAAAATCAATGCCACTCTTATGTAAATAACTAAAAAAATGCCTTCCATTTCCATTCATACCCATTCGAATCCTGATAAAAAGAAATTTACAATACTATAACTGTGATCAGAATTTATGAAAGAAAAGCAAGGGATGGATGGATTAGCAATAGTTTCCTGACTATGAATTCAGGATAAGACTTCACAATTATTTTTGTACACAAGCCAAGGATGATCTTTGACAAGGGACAAAAGGAATAGTACTGAATCCACTGCAATCTTGTTAATCGAAGTTTGGAATCTTATGCTTTAAATGTTGCATTTCAATGTAACAATCTTCATTATTAATCTCTTACCTCATTAATTTATAACTGGAAAAAAAAAGAAAAAGTAAATAATACACAGCAAATTTCTATTTAACATGCAGTAAATACATATATGGTTATGCATTTTCCAGTTTGTACTATTAACACATCTCTTCCAGTCAGTCACTTGACAGTTAAGTAAATGCTGCATGAAAACTATCATGCAAGTTACTGAAACTAGGTACTTTATGCCACAATGTAAAGTATTTAATTCAAGTATTGCGAATTAATTTCTCTGTATTAATTCAGTTATTCTAGTAAAAATTTACTACTTTTCAAAATTATATAATCAACATTAGATATATAACAATATATTTTTGCGAGAGCTAATTCAATTTACAGATCTAAATTTATCCAATCTACCCAAACATAAAACATTTAATAGTGGTATTTTTGATGCAAACTAGATTCAAATTCCCACAAAACTGTCTGGCAGAAACTGCCTAATAAGTTCAGATCAATGAAAAGTAATTCCAGTTATTATTATTACTTTTATCTAAATTGTTCCAAAGATACAACAGGTCTACTCTGTAGAATGATGAACAATACATGCCACTCCTAAAATTATCAAAGAACCAGATGAAAACTTTATAAAAGCCACAAATTTTAATGGAAGGGAAAATTTTTAGATAAGCAATGGGATGCAACATTAAATTTTAAAAGGTATTCAATAAGTTTTTTTTTCACTATTTAATAGTAACACCACAGAATGGAGTATTAAATTAAAACATAAAAAATATGTTGATTTGCTATAAAATAGCCTCTCTGTTGATTTATAATAACATATATTAGTAGACCACTATGGAAGAATAAACGGCCTGGCTGTAGAAGGGCCAGAAAACAAAACTTCTATTCTCTATTCCCTTACTTTACACAGCCTTTTATGCAATTTTCAGAAATAAGTCTCACTTCTCCCCCAGCTAAGGTAAGTGAATATAAAATGAGATTTTTTTTTTTTTTTTTTTTTTTGAATAAATGAAATGCAAATGTCGATCAATGAAATGTATATATTACTCACATGATTATTCAACGCTGTAAATTATTTCATAGAATTGATACTGAAATTCTACTATCATTAACAAATTACATATGATATTCAGATCATCATAATTAGTAAAAACTGTTTATTCCAATTAATAGAATTGTTTTGACTTTGGAATACAAATTCCTATTTAATTTTGTACCAATACTAGCATCCAAAAAACTAACCGAAAGCATTAGTATATAAGATACTGATACCTGTGAACTGTTTCGTTTGAAATGAAAATTCGAATCAAAAATAAGGAAAAAATATACATTACTGAATTATGAAATCCAACATTACAACAAAGCACATCTTAAGGGGATAAAATAATAATATGTAAGTGAAATAGTGCTAACTGTTGATGACAGAGAAGAATTAGAAAGAAGGCTTCAGGCTTGTGTAATCAAAGTGTTGCTTACACAAGCCTGAAGTTTAAACATACTAATGAATAGAATTATGGATGCATAAGATTAGATGTATCATATACCTTGGTTCCATTATACGTAGCCACTTAAATTATTTTCAAAAGGAAGTGATTAAATGAATAAAAACAAAAATAGCACAAATAAAAGGAAGTTAAGTCAACAGAGTAATATTACATAACAATATAAAACTAAAAGAAAAGTTATACAAAATGGTAATTAGGCATACTTTTATGACGGATTAAATGGAATTGTTGAATTATAGGTAAAGCAACTAAATAAGACCAATATACTTTATTGACTGTTAATTTGCAAGTATCTTCTGGCAATCTGTTTGTTTTTCAGGATGAAAAACTGTTTACATGAGATCAGCTAATTCATTCATCAATTAAATAGCCCTTTATAAAAGGTCCCTAGCATCCTAGACAGGATTCAAATCCAAATTTTTTCCAACAAAGAAAGACCTTTCCTTAGGTAAACACTAAATAGTGAATCTAATGGAGATCATATTCTCATCTTGTGTGTATGATCTCCATTAGATCATACACACATTAGTGACAAAAAGAAAATGAATATGTTAGAAGAGATCTGGAAGTTGTATCTAAAGAGAAACTGAGAAAAAGTAAAATAAGAATAAACAGATATATCAGAAGCCCTCATTATGCTGAGAATGTAATACAGTGAGAAAAGGAAAAAGCCAAAGGATGAAATGCAGAGATGGAATGACAATGGAGAACATAACAGAATGCAGTGTTTCAGTGGATCTAATCAATGGTAAAGCAAGCTCCCAAAAATGAGAGAGAAACTGAAAAATGAAACCTAGTAATATGAAATATATATAGAGGAAAAAAATAAGATTTTGAAAGAAACTCATATTACCTTTGCGCAAGGAAGATCCAGTGATCATGATAATTTGGATTTATCCCACAGAGATGAATAACAAATAAGGCAGCCAATATTTTATGTGTACATCTGAATTATCTCTGCAATATTGTTTCTATTGCAGAGATAATTCAGATGTTTCTAAATGAAGTCATTTTTAGATATACCAGTTATTCTAGTGAATTCATTCACTCCTAATTACAGACCTTAACATCAGCTTTGGATATGGATTTAAAAAGGAGCTTTATATTTTTCAAGTAGTAACTGCTTTGTACCAGTTACTAGTATTTAATTACTAGAATGTGCAAGAAATGGCTATTAAGATAAAACATTTTGAGCTCACAACATTTCTTTGGATGAAAAACAGACACACCATTTCTGCTTTAAAATATAAAACAATGTTATGATTCAAAATCGATTATCTGATTCTACTAGTCTTCTAAATTATATGCTTTTGATTTATGATGTTAATTTAGAAGAGAACAAGCTATCAAATTAATTCAATTAAAACCAAAAATAACAGATTTGGTCACTGGAATTTTTATGAGGATGGAGAAATCCCATCTCTGAAAGTTGCATAAATATAGGGAAGGTGATGTAGTAGTTTTTTTTTTTTGCTGAAGAATAACTGCAGGGTGGAATGTGTTGCCAAAAGGTTGGGTGAAAACTATAAAGGAATTTAAGATGTTTTAAGGCACACTGTTACAAGTTAATTAGACCTCTCTCAATGAGTCATTTAACTTCATGAAGTGATGATAAAAATATTTTTCTATTTGAAAGAAATTAGTATATCAAAAATGGTCAATATCCAAAATTGCTCCAGTATGTAATTTTTGTGCTACTTATTAAACAAATATTATTTTCCCAAATTTTAACTACTTAAATCTAATGTGCGATACAGGAACGTTAACGATAAATGCTAACCTGTTTTTCTGTGCAAATGTTCAAACAAGCTACTGTAGAATGCTCACAAGACATCACTGTTAATAATTTATTATACAATTAAAATATATTATCAAAAGTATAATAAATTATGCATACTTAAATGGAGATATTGCCATACACAGACACACTCAGGACTAACAAAAATTAGAAATTATTTCATAAAAAAAATAAATAAATAAATAAATAAGGTGAATACCAAGTTGCTTCTAAATCTAATGACATTACTGCCTACTTGTATCTAGAGTTGTGACCCAGAATTCAATATTTTGTTCACTCCATGTGCAAAACATATGAAATGCTACCGTTCAATCATTCCTCCATGGCTGATTTTGCTGTGCATTACTTATCTGGGAAGGAGATCCAAGTTCAAATGATTCCTATGATTAGAGAAGTCCTGATCAGAATTTTTCAGGCAAGGATAAGTTAAGAGAAAGAATCACCTCCATTTCAAGTGTCTTAGAGATGGAAAAGTTTTTCCCTAAAGAAGTCTATGAGATATGTTATCTCAAGAGATAACAAACCTTATCTCTTGAAGATGATGTCAAATCAATAAATTTCTCAACATAAAGTTATCTAAGCGTTAACTTAGTCATAAATCTCTTAGCACTGTATAATACAAAATACCTTAAGATGAAAAAGATGATGCAATTCAAATCTGAAATAATTCCATATACTACTTTCTAGTTATACAAACAGGAAATTTATACAATGGCAATCAGAATTTCAAATGAAAAAAAAAAAAAAAAAATTTAAACCTCCAACAAGTGAGAAGTTTATAAAGGATGGCTAAAAAGCATGTACATGTGAGAGGGAAAGCTGATAAAAGAAAACAAACAAGTATGGTAAGAACCAAACAATTTAGCAGTATCCATAATAAAAATTTAGAATAATACCCAAGTATTAAAATTCCAAACATTGTATATCCAAAAACAATGACAAATAAAGCTAATTAAATATTTCACTATTCACAAATGTTTTTGTTGCATCACAAACTGCATCAAACACTGCTATATTCACCTTTAAAATCTTTCAGTCGTAATTGTGAAAAATTAACAATTTTAAAAGTACAAAAACAAAGTCAATCATCTTCTGGATCCTTCAGTGGCGCACAACTTTGATACTAAATGTATGGAAAAAAAGGAATGCAATCTTAATAAAAAGAAAGTTATGCTACAAGAGCATTATCAACATGAAATGAAGAAAAATATTTAAATTTACTGAAGTCTAAAGGAAAAAATGAGTAAAATGTTAAAACGAAAGGAACAGGCATATATTTGCCTATCTTTCTACTTATGCCAAATAAACTAGAGAGGAAAAAAATTAACAGACTAAGAAATGAGATAAAAATGTAGTGATTTATGGATTTTCATTAAAAATGAATTTTATTCCATTAAAGAATGTTGACTATTCCTGGCATTAAAAAAAATTTTGATGACAGGCCAAGTCAAATTAGCTTTACTACTCTTCTTGATGTAGCTAATTTGACTGCTAATTTGTAATAGCATTCAGAAAACTTTCGAAACATAAAATGTTAAAATTAATAAATGTGAAATATGGAATAAGTTTTTATTACTAAACATACAATATTTAGTCCAGCATGCTCAATATTAAGAACCTACTTTACACAAAATCACATTAATGAAATGCTTTTAAACATGCACACAACTTTTAACCTCATTTTAAATATAAAATTTAATATCTAAATCCAATACCACTTAAATTTAAGTGGTAGCTTAGATAGACTGCAAGAAATTAAAAAGTTTCCCTATTTTTTGTATTAAATTAGTCTCCAATGGATGATTAATTTGCAAATTATTACATGAATTATGTATGCAATAGTGTGTGATGAAGGGTGCAAGGAGTAGATGTTTTACATGGAGAACTATGGCGAATGCATTATGAGAATATGTTGTGAATGCTGGGAGTATTATGGATTTTACAGTTCAATATGAAAAATGTCGTTGGATGAGTGAACTGCCCATGATGAGTCTGCTGACTCCATGAAAATTGGTGTGATGATAATAAAACTTCTCGAGTCAGTATCAAATGAAAATAAAAAATATCATTTCTGCTGCTAAGGCAATATTCTTCACATATACTGTTAATTTTATGCATACATCCCCCCTCCATCTAATTTAGGTTAAGTATCAGTTCCATTCAATATATGACAATTTTCAGGGATATCTATATCTGAAAGTTAAAATACAATCTTATATGCATTATACATCCATGACAGAGGAACTGTTAATGATGAAAATTAAACCACAAAAGCCAAAAAGGTAACTTCAGTCAACTAATAGTAAAGTCTCAACCATTGCATCATATTTATTTAGAAATCCATTCATAAATATATACAGAAAGTATATTCTTTTTATATTTTTAAATATACCTATGCCTATGTAAACTAAGTGCTGTCAATGATAACATATTTCCAATTGCAGTTTCTGCTGCATATTTATGTTTATTATGGCTTTTATATGCTTTTTGACAGATGCTATATATAAAATAGAACAAAAATCTGTATCATGCAGAAAGTGTTAAAGCTTTGGCAATATTGTGAGTTTTCACCATTTGGCTGAGGCAAAAAATATATATATACTAATATATAATTGGATTTAACAGACTGAAAAATTAAAATACTTTTTATGGCTTATATGCAAGTTTATTACTTTTAAAATCTGGAATCATTTTAAATTCAAAAACTTCACTTTGTATTTTGTCATACACTTATTATATAAAGTATTTATTATTAAATAATACATGGTTGCTATGTGAGAATAAGCATAAAGTTAAGGTTTTTAAGGATTTTATGATCCATAAATAAGTTGCACCAAGAGCATTAATAATGCAAGTATCAGGAGATAGAATCGAGTTGCATTGTCCCCTCTTTAAAATGTTGTGTCTAGGTTTTATCAATATATTAATTTTGTCCCTATAATAAATATATCCATTATTCTTTAGTATCTACATTTATTTGCTAGCATTTTTTTTTTCTTTGAATAATAAACAATTACACACCTGGGTCATTTTCTGAAATGTTAATAATATTCTCTTGTATTTTTAGTAGGTAATTCACTTCAATTCTCAATATCAGTAAAAATTAGTCACAATGTTTTAATTGAAATATTCTCTCTTAGAGGGAAAGGGGGAAATAAATGTTGCCTGAAATGAAAGAACTTGGTTTATCACTTGTAAAACATTTATTGCATGTAATAATATATAAAAAAATTATGCGCAAAATCTATACAAAATTCTTGTTTTGCTTGTGTGGTCGCAACAGTGAGGTGGGGGGGGGAGGAGAAATGCTAACAACATTTTGTATGGATGGCATATAGTGTGATGATAGGAACAACGTACCACCAGCTCATAAAGGGGTACTCTTGCCAATTAGCTTCCCATGATACTGATAGAACCAATATTACTAAAACTGGAACAGAAACCATATTTAGATGATCTCCACTGCCTAATGCGAGACCAACATCTCACTTAATTAAGTCTGAAGTGGCTTAAACTATCATTCTTGGTCTCTATACAAGAATCCTACTATAAGTATAGTGTGTGTGTGTGTGTGTAGATATAGGTGAACAAATGATTAATCTAGAACTCTACTATAATGGGGTTAATCCTTAGTACTATAGGTTTATAATTTCATACAATTGACTGTCATAAATGTACAAAATGGACTGCGATTACTTTTGAAAATAGGAAAGTAGTATTTTAATATGAAATAAAAATTGAATTTTTAAAAAATACTGAAAAACAGACTGCATACAAATATACTGTAGATAATATTTATATATATAGATCAAATAATTTTGAATTAGTCTAAAATTAATATTTTAAAAACAGCTTTGTAGATCATATTTTCTTTTAGTTATGAAAAAAAAAAAAAATTCAACACTACAACTTTCTTAAATATGCGCAGAAAATTTTACTCCTAAAAATATCTGAAAGAAACTGAAATCAATGTGTTCAAATTATAATTAATGAAACTTCAAACTATAAATACAAGTTTATGACTTATAACTCAATGCTACTTTCCAGTGTGCGTGCTAATAAATTATTTTACACTTTAATTATTTGCAAACAATTCACATCAAACTTTCTATGAATGTTTTGAATGTGTTTCTTTTTTCGCCCTCCAACATAATAGAAAATGCTTTATTTAATATTAGCACACTTATTTAATATTGTTCTTCCCACAATGATCTACATGCCACTATAGAAAATTAAAAACCAGAAAATCAATTTTAAAAAGACTCAAAATAGGCAGAGATCAGATTTTAAGGCAACCAGAAACATTGAATTTCGCACTAATCTGCAAACAAATGAGGTTTGCTAATGGAAAAAAAAAGTAGTTATACTTTTTAACTACTATTTTGTAAGCTAAGCAATGTTTTTTGTACATAAACAAGTAGTACAGAAACACAGTTAAAATAAATAATTTTTAATTGATTTCTTTTCTAATAAATTATATCTGTACAAATGCCCTGTTGTTTACAGTATATACAAATAGATGTGTGTGTATATAAACTATACATGGTGTTTTATTTTCTGTTTTTACAATTTCAAAAAAAACTGCATCATACTACAGTGAGTGATATAAAAATCATATCTGAAAACACAAACATGAGGCAATTAGATATCTTATTAACAAATATTTCATTTGTCATTTCTTAATCTTCGTTCAGAATTACATATTTTTGAAAAAACTTAATTCGCAAATGACAGGATATCTTGTTCTTGATTATGACTCACACATCAGACAGGTGGCATACATTAAGTAAATATTTTTACAGAAATGTAAATATTTTGGTAAGATAGGGGAGGAAAAAACCCTCAGAGATAACAGAAAAATGTATATTAATGAAGATTTTTCTTTCCATAATAGTGGCATTAAATATTACACTACACCATGTTTTCAAAATGAAATCTTTCCATAAAATTAAATCCACTGTATCTAAAAATATCTCACTTTATACAGTCAATAAAACATTGAAATTTCCATGGTCTTAGAAAATGTAAAAAATTCTCATTTTAAACTTTTAGAGTCATTCATAATTATTTGTATTAGAAGCTTCAAATTTTTGGAATGTATTACACAAAAATAATAAATGGGTGAAGAGTATCAAACCAGCAAATAAAAATATAGTATAGTTCTGTGCCCAAGTAGGTGTGCTTTACACTGAAACTGACAAGACAGGATTACTCAGACTACCAAAAAAATAAAATAAAATAACAAAAAATTCAGGTAGTGCTCTTTTCTTTTTAGTTCAGTTTTCGTAGTGGGATATTTCCCCAATCAGAAATGCTGAATATGTAAATATATGATGCTTGTGTGTGTGTGTATGTGTATATATTTATATATATATATACACACCCACCCACACACACACATATATACACACAGACACACTATGATTTAAAAATGTGAGAAAGTGAATTCTGCAAAAAAAAAAAAAAAAAATGACATTAAAAACATGAGAGGTAGCCAAATATGATCTAGCACAAGCAACACGATGAGAATTCTAAGCACTAGGGTAATGTAAGTAGCCCAACAAGTGATTTTCTAAACAATTCTTTACAAGAAAGCACGCACGGAATCAAGTATGTGTGTATGTGGCATGGCATTTATCATGCATTGATCTAACTCTTTCCCTGTGTTACACCTGTCTGCAACACTTATAAACTTATGAACCTTTTACAACCACTACTACTAAGTGATCATCTTTAGACGATTCTCCAGTTAAATTTGGTGCAATGCGTCTCAATAATTCTAGAGCAAATGAACAAGGAGGGAAAGCATACAGAACACCTCCTTCCTTTCCGTCTTTTTTTGTGACACCAGGAGGCAATGACACAACACCTGCTGCCTCTTTCTGTTTGAGATAAGACACCAAGTTTCTCAGAGGCCGCTGCTGAACAGAGTTACACTGATCATCTGTTGTCTGAGCAGAACCAGGAAAGGTCAATAACATACAATAGCCATGAGTGCCAATTGCAGTGATTTTGCGAGAAACATCTTCTAATTTTGATGGATCAAGACGCAAACGCTGTGTTATACGTAGCATGGGAACTTCAGTACCAAGATCTTTCATTAAATTATCAACTAAAGAAGGATCACCACTACATACATGCATCCGTGTATGAAAAGCACTATTTTTCAATATCAAACCACCATGCCATGCCACAGGACAACATTTTGCTAAGTCTTGAAGATTGGTCACACTTTCTGCCACAGTAACACCACTTTCTTGCAACATGCTTTTCTTCTTGTCCTCACTTAATGCACCATCTGATTTTCTCGTCCTGCCTGAAATACCACTTTCATCATCTTTAACATCATCGTGATCAATATTTTTATTAGAATTCCTTGCATCATTTCTTAGTGAAGATTCACTATTTAAAGCACCACTTTCTTTGGATGATTTTCGGTTGGCACTATCTTCACCACGACTCCTTCGAGGAGAGGATGCCTCTTTGCCACCAGACGTCCTATCTAGGTCACTTCTATCAGGGGTGCGTGAGTGACGTGCATGTTTGTAAGACACACCACTATCATCACCACCACCACCACCACCACGTCCTGTCCTAACATCAGGCCCATCATCATCTGGAGTTCTTGGCCTTTTACGTCGTTCACTACCACTATCACTTCTGTTTCCACGTGTATGCTCATCCCACCAAGGCTGGTGGTTATGACTCCATCCACGATAATCACCAACACGATCATCATGTTCTAAGGATGGCCACTGATCACGGTTTTGATTCCTTGGTGGGCGGTCATAATGAGAGTCATATGGCTGATTGTTGTGGAAGCTGTTTCTTGGCCACTGGTTGTCAAGACCATAATAGTCTGCTTGTGCTGCAAGATCACTGTGAGCAACGCTTCTACGTGAAGGACCATATGGGTCCTCTTCTTGATATCCTAAGCCTCTTGATGGAGACTGATAATAGCTGTATGGCCCTGGATCAGCAAAATCTACCCTTAACCTTTTATCTTGTCCACCCAAAGGAAAGCCCCTCATCTCCTGGCATGCAGCTTGTGCTGCATCAATACTATCGTATTGAATATACGCATGATTTTCGCCTTTTACGAAGTCAATTTTACGGATAGCTCCAAAGCGATCAAATTCTCTCTCTAGATGAGAAAGGGAAGTCCAAGGACCTAATCCTCCCACCCATATACGCGTAGTAGGAGTGGCTTTACCATAGCCAATTTTGCACTGAAATTTGCCAATATACTGTCCTGACATTTCTACCTTTGCTCTGTGAGCCATATCAAGATTCAAAAATTTAATAAAGGCATATGCATTACCCTGACCAGGAGGAGGGCGTTTCACATCAATGTCCTCTACAACACCATAGCGTTCAAAGATTCTACGAAGTTCTGCTTCTGAAATTGTAACTTCGAGATTTCCCACAAAAAGGGTTCGTGTTGCTTTTTCATCTTCTTCTGGAGGCACATGGTGCAAATAATTGGGAAATTTTTCTTTCTTTGATTCTTCGCGACGATGTGGATGATGATGAAAGTCACAGTGCAGATCTCTACGTAATGGTTCACGATGTGGAGGAAATGGTGCAAGATTATTTCTTTCAAGACTATTTTGACGTCCACCCACTGGGCGTCTGCCCATACTACTTGTGCTTGCTGATGAATGAGCAGGTGACACACCTCGAACACCAGCATGTGGAATATAATCGGGACTCATGCTTTTGTTTCGACGACCAGACACACCCCTTTCAAACACAGGTTCAACTTGAGCTGGTTTATCAAATAAAACAAGTCGTGGTTTCGCACGACGGGCATCGCGAGCATCGTCAAAGTTTCGAAAGTAAACATATGCAAGTCGTTCATTTGAATCATGGCACACTTTCACACTCACATCACCAAACCTGCTAAATTCCCTTAACAGAGCATCACGAATTGCTGCATCAGACACTTTATGATTAAAATTTGTAACACATAAAATCTTGTATGAGTACGGAGTACCACGATCACATTTCACATTTCTAGAAAAATTATCGTACACATCACGACTCATAACACTACCACTGCGGCCAACTGTCATACCTCTTTCCGATGAGGGATCTCTTGTGCGCCCACGTCGTTGTTCGCTGGGAGATTTGTTTGACCCTCGCCTGTCCCTTCTATCTGGAGTACCTCTTTCGCGGGGACTGTCATCGTAACGAGACACAGAAGAATGAGAGCGTTTACCTTTCACCGGCGAATCTCTATCTTGCTGTCTTTTCATTCTTCAGCGGTGCTTAATTATAATAACCAACACTTAAACAACATTCGTAACTACCAGATTACTAGTAAATTAGTAAATACCTTAACTATACAGCACTCGAAGAAAACAAAAATTACAACAGCATTGTACTTCAGCTTCTCCCAGAGTGGGGAAGTTAAGCCACATTACATTGTTGTAAATGTATTCATGTGCCTATCTACAATATTAAAATAAAACTGGATAAAAATGTTCATCAAAATAAGAAATAATCACATAATTCACCGTGGATTAAATTTTTATTAAAAATCGATGATTTTGCGGAAATTGCTAGAATGTGCTTGAACTACTTTTTTTATCGCAAGCGAAAACTATTCAAAGAGTACGACGTACTAAAGCACACGATAAAGCAGGCATGGCCGCTGCAGCGATCTATGGTGTTTTCAGGTTTTTCATAGTAGCTTTAAATTTACTCGATATCCCGAATGTGTTGCATTGTATTTCTCGTCTGTAAGCGTACCTTTTTGTGATGATTATACGTCATTTTTTGCACATCTCTGTAAAGAAATTTACAAAATTGAAAGTATTTGTGTTCTTTCAAAAGAAGAAAAATATTTTTGCCGTGTAGAATTATATTTTTATCACGAAGTTCATAAACAAATACCATACTCTCAAATATAAACAGTGGCCATTGTGTGTTGTTATTCAAAAGTTACTTGTTTGTCATCAAACTTTCAAGTATAAAGTTAATTCCTGATTACCAGAATTCAAGTCACGTTTGTTTCCTAAATGTGATTTGAATTCTGGAATATATGTTGGCATAATCTGTATATCTGCTAATTATAAGATAATTCACTACTGAAATTAATTTTTAGGAGTTCTTTATTTGTATTTATCGCCTATACAAATGAATAAATAAATATCGCGGTTTGCAAATATTGTCTTCTTATATCTGAGGATCAGTATCAATATAATTTCCAAAATAAAACCGACCGGCTTAATAAAAATATAAATTATTATCTCTCTTCTGAAATAAAAAAAAAAATCGATTTAATATAATAAAAATGTGATTTATTGTATCAGTTCGGAATTTAAAATATAATCAAAACTATGTTTCCTATGGAAGATAAATTTCATTTCACAGCCTGAGGAGGAATTTCCAAAATAAGCATGAAGAAAATAAATAAAAAGCAAGAAATTCAAAAAAAAAAAAAAAAAAAAAAAATCACGAAACACGTGAAATATTATTATTATTATTATTTCGGGCAACTCCAAGGAGTCGACAGACTCATCGAGGGACGCCCTAACGTCATGTCAAGAACAACTATTCGACATTCACAGAGTATCTATCATACCTCGCCTTGAACTCATTCACAGCCATAGCACCCACAACAGATATATTATGTATCATAAAATTATTCAGCAAAAGAAGACTAAAGATAAATATATAATTTTGCACTCGCTGCAAAAATGGATCAATCTTATAAATATTGATTTATATACGAATTGAAACTCTGCACAAATTATCATATTTGAAGTTGTTTATTAAAAAAAAAATCAGCTAACGCCTTTTTTATTCCCGTATACGAGGAGTAGGCGAGGCCATTTAGCCCTATCTAACTTTTGGAGACTGAGTGGGCAGTTCAATCTCCACTGGTACCAATCAGAGATAGATGGCCCAAGGCTATCACTAATTTAGCGGTACTCAGTGAAGAGAGACGGCTCAAATGTGCCGCCATCTCGTGGTTCCTAACCCTAACACAATATATTTAATGTCTGAAATAATGTGGGTTCTACGGTCGATTTTCTTGAGTTTACAGGACGAAAAACCCGAGTTTTCGGGAGGAAAAACCTGCTTGCCCGTGCCAGAGATCGACTAACTCGGGAACCGATCGAAAAAAGGCTTAGAAAAATTTCCTCTAGTCGCCGACTAGACTCAAAACCAAGTCTTCCTTCGTGCAGCCAAGCGCCGTGGTTGGCAAACGCCACATCCACTGAGCTACACGGGCTATTCCTGACACCTCCAAGAAGTCCGAACACTCATTATGGGAGGACACCTACAACTGTCTCAACCACTACACCGAACCTCTACTACGAATCATCTCCATCTACCGCCCAACTTCTCCACAACTGGTATTTTTTTGTCTGTAAATTGCGTGTGTTCTGAAAGGCCGATTTCTCTGTATGCGGGATGAAAAACCCGAATTTCCGAGAGTAAAACCCTGCTATGATTTATGCTCATGTTTGGTATTGCTATTGGTATTTATGTTTGGTAATGCTTAAAATTCAGTTCTATGAACTCTCTCTCTCTCTCTCTTCTCTCTCTCTGATTATGTGATCGAATGCTAAACATGAAAATGTAGCTCGGTGCAGTATCTTTCAATACAGCATATTATCATAACTTCAGCATGGAACAATAACTGTGTAATTGTGTTTGATATTTCACCAGCTGTAATGATCAGAAAACTACTGACAGAGAATAACGCTGAGAAACTTGCAAGCAAAGAGTATTTTTAAATATCAAGCAAATCGTCACTACGGGATTCCACCAGATATAGGCATATGTCTGAAGAATGTTGATGACTTTTTATGTTAAATAATTCAATCAAGTGCCAGGTTGGCAGAGTGGTCAAATATTCGCTCTCCAGCCGATAGAGTACTGGTTTCATTTCTTCTGTTGGCATGGACAAATCCAGTATAAAACTACCTAAGAAATTCGGTGGTTCACGACAGAAAGAATTTCCAAAATAAGCGTGAAAGAAAATAAAAAGCAAGAACTTTCTGGAAATTACTGCAAGTCTGAAGTAGCTTGAAAAAAGTTCCATATTTGCTTTATAGTATGGTTTCTGGACTAGGTAAAAAATAAATAAGAATGTATAAAATTAATTTAAAAAATCCTCAGCTACACAAAGTACGAATATACTATAGGTTTACAATATTTCGTGTGTGAAACTTACATGCGAAAAATCGAAAACTGTTATTTACATTTCAAAATATAAATGCAAGGCCTGTGTAACTCAGTGGAAGTGGCGCTTGCGTCCTCTGCGCTTGGCTGCTCGAAGTTAGACCTAGGTTCTAGTCTGGTCGCCGACTGGAAGAACTTTTTCTAAGCCTATCTACGACCGGTTCCCGAGTTAGTCGATCTCTGGCACGGGCAAGCGGGTTTTTCCTCCCGGAAACTCGGGTTTTTCGTCCCGTAAACACAAGAAAATCGACTGTAGTACCCACATTATTTCAGACAGTGACATATCTTGTTAGGGTTAGGTCCAAGAGATGGCAGCACTTGTTTGCCAGCCTCTTCATCGGTGGTTGCTATAATTAGTGATAGACATGATCCAGCTATCTCTGATTGGCTACTGGTGGAGATTGAACTGCCCACTCAGTCTCCAAAAGCTAGATAGGGTATAAAGGCCTCGCCTATTCCCTATTAGGGAATAAAAGGCATTAGTTGATTTTTTTAATATAAATGCATTAAAGTTATGAAAATATTTCCATATTATATACAACTGATATAAAGAGAATTACGCGAAGGAGGTGACATGACATCATCATAGACACCTTGCTAAATTTATTCCAGGATGTATGGAATACAGAGACTTGGCCTTCTGATTGGCAGACTTCTGTCTTTCTACCTATTCCTAAAATTGGAAACAGCAATAAATGTAGCAACTACAGAACAATAAGCCTTATTAGTCATCCAAGCAAAACCCTGTTAAAAATACTATTGTCAAGAATTGAAAAAAAATAGAAAGCAGACTATCAGATGAACAAACGGATTTTCGGAAGTCCAATCGACCAAAAAAATACAATCAACCATATTTTTACAATACACATACTAGGCGAAAAATACATAGAACATAACAAAATAATCTGTCACAAGTTTTTAGACCTTCAAAAAGCTTTTGACTCAATATGGCATGAGACATTATGGAAAATTTTAGAACATTATGATATTGACAACAAAATCATTAGGATTATTAAATCTCTTTATTCCTCATCTGATATGAGAATTGAAATTAAAAATTACAGCAGTGAACTGTTCCGGGCAGAACGTGGGGTAAGACTGGTAAGATGTATCTTGTCCCTTCTTCATTTTAATTGTTTTCTGGAATATGCCATAGATGAAGCTTTTCATGAATATGACACTGGAATAGTAGTTGGTGGACTAACAATAAATAACTTACGTTTTGCAGACGATATCGATCTTCTTGCAGAAAGTGAACAAGAATTACAAGAGATAACCAGCAGCGTTTTCGGAACATTAAAAAATATGGATTATACATAAACCTACAAAAAACAAAAACAATTATAACCTCAAAATCACATACTGAATTCTTAAAGATACAAATTGGCAATAAACCAATTGAGAATGTAAACAAGGTCACTTATCTAGGAAGCACGTTGTGTCAAGATGGTCGTTCAAAAACCGACATTAAATACAGAATTGCTAAGGCAACCATGGCCCTACAGAAGTTAAAACCAATGTGAGGAGATAACAAAATAGATCCCAACCAGACTAAGACTATCCTATTGTATGGTTGTGAGGCCTGGACTTTATTGAGGGAAGATGAAAGGAGGCTCCTACCTGAAATGAAAACTTACAGAAGACTTTTAAGAATTTCCCATACCGCTCACGAAACCAACGAAAATGTCCGAAAACTGATTGAGTCAATAGACGGGAGCAGGGCCGGCTTTACCGACGGTGCAAGACGTGCATTTGCAAGGGGCGACAAGTTTTTTTGGGGGGGAAAAGTTGGCATAAACTATATGAAAAATAAGGGAGAAAAGGGACGGCAAAATATGCTACCGCACCGGGCGACTACAAAAAATAAGGGAGAAGGGGTGGCAAAATATGCTACTGCACAAAATTCCTAGGGACGGCCCTGGACGGGAGAAGAAGGGAAAATATTCTGACAGTCATCAGAAGAAGACAGATGAAATGGTTCGGGCATGTGGAGAGGGCTAATGGCATTCCAAACCAAATACTAGAAGGAATCGTTCCGGGACAAAGGGTTAGGGGCAGGCCTCGATTAAAATGGATTGATAACATCAAAAAATGGACAAATTCCTCCCTTTCTCAACTGACATCAAGAACAAGAGACCGAGATGATTGGAGGAGGCTAACAAAGAATATTACTTACAGCCATGAATGACTCAGCAGTCCATTTAGGACTACGGGAGAGAAGATATAAAGAGTGAGAGTACTAGTATTGTATAGTGTGTATTGCTTAGATATGATGAAGCATGGATGATAAATGAAATAATAATTATTATTAACATGTGACTTCCATGAAGTCAGAGACTTATCATGGGAGGCATACAGTCACATACAAAACTCATTCAACCGTACGTTAAACTGATTCAACGTATCTACATTCACAACACAATCAGGCATTGCATTCCACTCACCAACCACTCTCCATGCAAATATCCTTCTCCTCACTCCTCTGCTCACACCTTCCTTATACAGTTTCCAGGGATGGCCTCTGCTTCTACCCCCTTTCCCATTCAGGGACGTGCCGGCACAGTGTGCAATATCTGCAACGCACACAGGCGTCAGGATAGTAAAGGCGCCGAAGATTTCAGGCGAGAAGGAAATACTTTAAAAAAATATTATTCATTTATTATATCAAAATAAATTACATGTTTGTTTTAATTAAATTTTAATTATATTTTATAGATTTATCTTTAACAAATGATTTAATCACTTATTTTTTATTATTCCTTAAGATCTTATTTTATTTTGATCCTAGTTCTAACAAGTAGTTTAGCGTAAACAAGTAAAAACTTGAACTTGAGTGAGTTTACTGTTTACATGATGACGCGCGTTTGAATTTGTTTAATCTTGTTCAAACTCGCATTTGCTCTAAACATATATAAGAAAATCTGCCGAGTTTTTAACTTTATTCTATATTCTGCTGTTACAGTGTACGTACTGTATCGTATCACTACTCGAAAAAGGTATCAGTTGTAAGTTTTTGTAATTAGACATAGGATAGTAAAGTGCAGTGCATCAGTAATAACAAGAACAAGAAGTAAATTTGAATTTGAACTAAGATCTAAGGTAAGTTATTCATTCTTTTCTCGTACATTTAACGTAATATATTTGTATAAATCTCCAACTTGCTTTTCATGCATGAATGATCTAAATTAATTTTTAAATGATTATATGAAACTTTCAAAGAAATTGTAGAAAGCTCAAAATTAATTGCAGCAAAATTTTACGCAAAATATATATTTTGTCGTAGAAGACCGCTAAGGCGACGTAAAAAGACAACACAATTTGACTACGAACATGAAAATATAGTAGATCCTGAAATTTCATTTAAAGTAAATTTTTTTTCTCTGCATAATAGATCAAACATTAGAATCTTTGCAGGAAAGATTTACTTTATTAAAAGAACATATGAATTCATTTCAGTTTTTGTATTTGTTAAGTACTTCACAAAATAAAGCATGTTTATTATATTGTTGTAAAAAGTTATGACAAAAATTAACACATGAGAATCATTCAGACATTGACGCAAACGATTTTACCGAAGAAATTTTACACTGTCAACCATTTATTTATAATTTTAAAAACGATATATATTAGATAATTCAGTATGTTTATTTCAAACGACTTAATCACAGTTTATCCAAACTTTACAATTGCTCTTCGGATTCTTTTGTCATTACCGGTATCTGTAGCATCTGCAGAACGATCCACAATGGCACAAGACAGACTTTCAAATCTTGCCATTATATCAATAGAGTCAGATATTTTGGATCAACTTGATATTGTTCGAGAATTTTCATTAATGAAAACTAGGAAAGTTCAATTAACTAAGTGATTTTTCTTTCTGTTTAAATATTTCTTTACTCAATAATGTTTAATATGTTCCTATTTTATATACTTGTAAGTTTATCTGTTTCTTATTTATACCTAAACAAAATACATATGGCAAAATGTTTTCTTGCCAAATGAAATATAGTTAGTTTAATTTTGCACCAAAAAAATTTAATATTTTTGTTTTTATAAAACTGTAAGTTTATCTGTTAATTTAGGTAAAACTACATAAGGTGCAATTCGCAAATGATTTTCTTGCTAAGTAACATAAATTACTTCATTTTTTTCCAAATTATTCTTGTTGTTTTTGTTTTTGTACCCTCCATGTATGTTTATTGTTTTTTATACATTTTTTTTTTAATGTAATTTCTGCTTTTTGTTCAATAAACATCATCATCATCAAATTCCTGACATGTACCCTCAAGGGTTGTACAGAATATGATAGTACTACATGAAAAATTTACATCAATACTAACTTCCTATCTACAATTTTCCTCCAAATCAGTCTATTACTTGTCAAGACTCCAATATTATCATTACCAGCTCTTATATTTCTATCGTCTAAGCCACATTGTACCCTATCAATCCACCTATATCTTGGTCTTCCTCTGGGTCGTTTTGCTGTACCTGGCAGAGAACACTTGTTTTGCTAATCTTTCACGCCCATTAAGTGACCATACCACCTGAGATTAGCTCTGCTATCGCATTCCTAGATGCCGACAATGTCAAGTTCTTTCCTAATATCCTCGTTTTCAATATGATATTGCCATTGATGCCATACGTTCATGCCTCTAATCTTTCTCATGACTCTCATATCTGTAGTCTCTAGTCTTTGGTCAAGTGTTTTACTTCTGACCCAGCTCAGATCCATAAGTTAAATCTGGTTTGAACACTGTCTTGTATACAGCTAATTTAGTGTTCTGACTAATTTCTCTCTTATTCCATATGAATTTATTCAATTGACTTCTTACAATACCAGCTTTGTTGATTCTGTTGTCTATTTCTATATTTAATTTACCATCTTCACTAAAAATCGTGCCTAAGTAGCTGAAATGTTTTACTTGTTCCACAGGTTCCCCTTTCACAACACAGTTGAAAGGGTCAGCGTTAAAAGGACAACTTTGTCCTTTTAACGCTAACCTTCATACCATACCTATTACAACAAGTTTTAAAAGAGGTATACCGTGAGTAGACATATCGATACAAAATTAATAACGTAAAAAACTCACGTACAAAGATTTTTTAATAGTATAATTTTCGCCTGTGTGTCACAGATGCTTGTGACATATTCC
Source organism: Typopeltis vanoorti (assembly GCF_054136105.1). NCBI lineage: Eukaryota > Metazoa > Arthropoda > Arachnida > Uropygi > Thelyphonidae > Typopeltis > Typopeltis vanoorti. Next base: position 46,403,376 of record NC_143568.1, read on the forward strand.
GTACATATTAAGCTCAAATTAAACTATACGTGACAATTCCAAAAAGCGCAATCTAAGTAGCTGGAGAAAGATAAATAAAAAGGTCAATAAATTTCCTAAAAAAAAAAAAATCAATACAATAAAAAGTTAGGAAAGATTAGCTGATTTGAAAAGTACTATCTCCCATAAAGGGGATAGATGTAAGCCGTCGGATCTGTTTAAGTTAGGAGAATGAAGTAGAGTTTCACATGTTTCTTTATAAAGGCATTCCATGAGGAACTGACTTTTATGAAGAACTCGTCTTTCTCCAATGAACTCTATGTCTAGTGAAGATTGCATGTTCTGCAAGACCAGACATTTCAGTTTTAAAGTATTCAATATAAGATTGGTGTTCTTCTAGCCTAATAGAGGCAGATCTTCCCGTTTGTCCGAAATAAGATAATCCACAAGAGCACAGAATCTGGTAGACACCTGGATGATTAAGATGTGGAAGCTTGTCCTTAGGAGAAGTGAGAAAGGTGGAGATTTTTCTAAACGGTCGAAAGGCAACAAAAATATTCAGTGGTTTTAAAACTTTTGCTATACGTTCACTGATGCCTTGTACATAAGGGATAGTAATGCGCGTTATTTCCTCTGTGTTTGAAGAGGAACACATATTAAAACTACTTAAAGTTCTTTTAATGAAGCACTTCTTATAACCATTAGATAGCAAGGAAGGAGTAATATATTGTAGTTCTTTCTGCAAAAGATCGTCTGAAGAACAAAAGGAGTGTGCCCGATGAACCAGTGTTTTAATAGTTCCTACCTTTTGACTGGGATGGTGATGAGATTCCACATGGATATAATGGCCTGTATGAGCTTCTTTCTATAAACTGAGAAATGTAGGTTACCATCTGGTTGGCAAAGAATTAGAAGATCAAAAAAGGCTAACTGCTTATTTTATTCTACTTCTGTGGTAAACTTGATCCTAGGATGAAGTGCGTTTAACTTAGTGAGAAATTATTGAAGTTCATCTGAAGAGCCATTCCATACAGCAAAAATGTCATTGACATATCTGAACCAATGAGTAGGTCTGGGAGAAATGTTGTCAAAGATACGTTGTTCAAAATGTTCCATAAAGAAATTTGTATGAACAAATTGAAGGAACAGCATTGGGCAATTCCCTTTCTCCTGCTATCTCCAATTTCTTTATGGAACATTTTCTATCGGCTTGGATTCGGCGATAGTTCTTCGGCATGAAACTCTTAGATCGTAGTTTTCGATCTCAGAGTTTCGCATACTGGCTGTATAATAATAAGGGATTTTTACCCCCTTAATTTAATTAACTTCCCCAGAAAAAAAAAAAGCCGTTTGTCTTTTTATCTTAAAGTGAGAGTTTTTCAAAAATCACACCATTCAATTGCTTCAGTGGCCAGATAACACTCCTGACATTAACCCAACAGAAAATTTGTGAGTCATAGTGAAAAAGAGACTTGGAAAATAAAATTGTGATACAAAGGATAATTTAATATAATCTAAATTAAAAGTAGTTTTGAGAATGCAGAAATAAAAAAAATGTGTTCCAAGTTGGTATATCCATGACTAAGTGAATTCAAGAACTTATTGGGAACAGAGAAGCACATATAAATTATTAGGTAAAATTGCAGCTTAATTTTTGTACTTATTTTTTAACGAAATTAAAATTTATCTTTAAAATGTGAATGTTAGAATTAAAGTTACCTATGTAGCTCAGTGGATGTGGCATTTGCACACTACGGTGCTTGACCACACGAAGGAAGAATTAGATTCAAATGTAGTCGGTGACTAGAGGAAATTTTTCTAAGCCTTTTTTCAACTGGTACCCGAGTTAGTCGATCACAGGAAAGCGAGTTTTTTCTCCCGGAACCTCGGGTTTTTCGTCCCATAAAGATTATGCGATGGCAGTGAAAACCGACCGTAGAGCCCACCCTATTTCAGACATTAAAAATATTGTGTTAGGGTCAGGGACCACGTAATGGCATTTGTTGAACCGTCTCCTCACTGCGGGCTGCTTAAATTAGTGATAGCCTTGGGTTAGTTATCTTTGATTGGCAACCAGTAGAGACTGAACTACCCACTCAGTCTTTAATAGTTAGATATCTCTATAATGGCCTCGCCAACTCCCTATACGGGAACAAACGGCATTTGCAGAATAATAACGCTCCAGATTTTCCATCTGTCATAATTAAAATCCTTCCCGGAAAGTATAAATGACTTGAATTCTATTACGAATAAACATCTCAATAATTATGCCTGTTGCTGTTTGTTTCTAGAAACAGAAATCTTTGACAGATGTTGAGCATGGGAATGTCATTATCTCAAGAAGAAGAAGAAGTGGGTAAAATTAATGGGTTTTGTTGAAAAATAATATTTTGGTGAAACTGCCAAGATAATTCCTTATGCAGGCTGCTGCATGGGGAAGAAGGCCTGGGAAAAAAGCACAAATGATACTAAAATAAACGTCCCGGAGGATTTTCCGTATCACAATATCAGTTAAATTCCGCTAGCTATTGCGGATTGAAATGTCTGATGCTTGACAGTTTATGACCATTCTTGGCTTAACTGGCTCGCAAAGTTCACGAATCTTCAACAGTCGCTCGTACGAGCCAGCTCCTGCTCCAAGAATGGCCCAGGATGACTATTAGTGAAGGCTTGAAGGAAGGAGGAAAGCTGCTTCTTTATATGTCTTCATAAAATTTAGAGCTAATGGAGCTCTGCCTACTCCCTTTGTAAAATTAAAAGCGTTAGAATATGCACTTCATCAAAGGTGGAAACCTTAACTTTTATTATCCGAAATGCAGCTATCCTCTTCCCTTTATCTTTAATCACCAGTAGTTGAATTCATGGTTACCGGTGATTTGACTTTATGTGTGAAGAATGTATGTTAGTATCCCTTACGAGTTTATAACTTTAAATTTTATTAATATCTGTAATAAAGCGAGTTTTTTTTTGTTTTTGTTTTTTGAGATTATATGCTTGAATAATGGAGGAAGAGTTCTTCTTCAAATATCTACTAACTCTGGAACTGCTGAAAAGAAAGAGAAGAGCATAGGTGATCTGGTAAGAACAAAAAACAATTGAAGCTAAACGAACTTTCTTTCAGTCATCAAATGTTATAAATGTGTTACCAGGCGGTTACACAGGGGCTAGAATAGGTTTCGAATTGTTTCGAGTTGAAATGTTGAGTATTTTCTTGTATAATGAGACCCATGGAGTATCCATAACTAAAGAATAACATATACTACAGTAAAAATAAATTTATTATGTAAATTTTTCCTGAATGTTTCAGATCGTTATATCCATAATACATCAGCCAATTATCCATCTCATAAATATGGCATCATAAAATCCTTAGTCAAACAAACACAAGATTTGTTCTTCTGAAGAATCTCTAAAACTAGAACTGGAAATTGTCAAAGCGACAAAATTAGTAAACAAAATTACTAAATGGGTATAACCCTAGTCTAACCTATATAATAATTAACTACTTTTCTCTACAGAAATCCTGACAAGAAGCTTACAGGACTCATATACCTTATATCAATATTAACAGCATCTCTGAAATTGTGGCAAATAATAAATTATTTGTAGATAGTTTATATGTAGCAATGAGTTGATATTTTGAAAAAATATCAACTCATTGCTACATATAAACCCATCAACCAAATTCATAACCTGCTACTATCTTCAAAAGACATATGCTCACCACAGATGCCACCTGGCGTTTACCAAGTGCCATGTTCATGCAACTTCTCTTATTATGGACAAACAGGAAGATCTGTATCTCTAAACATCAGGACGACTTCCCGCTTATCAAATCGCACAAATGTCTCCCGGCAAACATGGAATTGAAAACACTAGCCAGAGGATACAATGGGAAAACACCAAGCCGTCCAATATATAAATAAACACGAATTTATACAAATATAGTGATGAAGCCCTCACTGTTCCAAAAGTGTGGGAAATTTTTACACTCAATTGTATTAACTAAATTTGGAATCTCTTGTATTTTATGTTTAACTAATTTTAATTATTTTAGCACTATAGTTTTAATCTATGAACACTGGACTGTATACACAGGGTTTTCAATTTAACGCATGCTCTGTACTCTTTCTTTGTTTAATTCCTTATTGTTGTTCGATGTTTGTACTCCTGATGGTGCCTTCCAATCAAGATGAACTATTTACATAGTAAATTTATTTTTACTGTGGTATATCATACTCAAGATACTACAGAATAATATCTTGAGTATGATATTACCAACAAGATACCCTGCAGTATTACATCGCTATATGCATCTGGATATAATTGATAAAATATAATGGAAAGAAATAAAGAATAAATTAATATCTAAATGTCGTAACTTTTTTTTTATTCCTGTATATTGATTATGAATAGCATAGTAGAACAAGGCCTGTGTAGCTCAGTGGAAGTGGCGCTTGCGTCCTCTGTGCTTGGTCGCTCAAAGTCAGACTTAAGTTCAAGTTTTGTCGCCAAGTGGAGAAACTTTTTTCTAAGCCTTTCGACCGATTCCCGAGTTAGTCGATCGCTGGCAAGGGCAAGCGGGTTTTTTAATCACGGAAACTCAAGTACTCACATTATTTCAGACAGTAACATATCTTGTTAGAGTTCGGTACCAAGAGATGGCAGCACTTGTTTGCCAGCCTCTTCATCGGTGGCTGCTATAATTAGTGATAGACATGGGCCAGCTATCTCTGATTGGCTACTGGGGGAGATTGAACTGCCCACTCAGTCTCCAAAAACTAGATAGGGTATAAAGGCCTCGCCTACTAAATGGCATTAGCTGATTTATTTTATTTATTTATAATACAGTGGACAACACAGAAAGATCACAGTGCACAACATTTTTGTCTGTTAATAGCATGTGTCCTTTGCTATTTTTCAGAGATAAACTCGTTTCTGGGAGGAACCTTTGCAATCTCCGCATGAGACAGGCTAATTTACTTTTAATACCGGAGGGCCTTTTTATACTGTACAACACTAGACGAGTGACCTAAAACAACTGCACAGTTTCTGTCATCTAACTATTTGATGGTTTAAGGGACTAAAAATCTTCCTACCTCTGTATGAGACCGTATATGTCACCTTAAGTTGAAAATCCTATATATATATATATATATATATATATATATATATATATATATATATATATATATATATATATATATATATATATATATATATATATATATATATATATATATATATATATATATGACAGAATGATCATTGACTCGGTTAACATACATAGTTTTATGAAAAAAATTGAATGACTAAAACCGAGATTTAATTAAAAAGGTTTTAATATAAACACACTACTAGTTTCGGCCTGTAACAGCCTTCTTCAGGTGACATTATAAAAGAAAAAACACTAAACATTGAGGGTTAAAAGACTATGAACAACATAGACAGTCTTTATACATAATTAGCATTAAAACGTTGTAGTTGTATTTGAAGCTGTTCTTTCATTTGTTGCATTGTTGGGAGAGTGCGTGCTTGCTGCATCACGTGAACGCCAATACATGATTACAGCTGAATGACTATCTGGGAGGTTGTAGCTTAAGTTGTTATTTAGATGAACAGGATTGAAGATGATTTCTCTCGATTCCACAATTTTTCTCTCTATTTCGTCACTGCAACGGAAGATGTTTGTAGATTTTTCCCAGCAGACTTTGTGACTTTGGTTATCATCATTAGGATTAGCTGAGAAAAGGATATGACTTGATAATGCACTTGCTCGCTGTCTCTTGTAAGTAATGTCTCTCATGTGTTCTTCCATACGCATTTCGACAGATTTGTCTGTCTGCCCGAAATAAGGAATATCGCAGTCACATAATATTTTATATACGCCAGGGTATTTGAGTTGATGATGACAAGGTTTTGGGTGGCTAATTAAGGAACGGATCTTTGGAAGTGGAGTGAACAAGGTTCTGATATTGTATTTTTTTAGAAATTTTGCTAATTTATGTGAAACAGTACTTATGTAAGGAATAGATATATTGCTTTTGAATCTATTTGTTTCTTCTGAGTGATGTCTGGGAGGATTAAGAAGGAATTTGTTAATGATTTTCTTGGAATATCCATTAACTTCGAAAGAAGTTTTCAGATGGTTTATTTCTGTAAGAATTTCATTTGGATCATCAAGAAGAGAACGGGCTCTATGTCCCAAGGTGGAAATTATTCCAAGCTTATGAGGAGGGAAATAATGGGATTGACTGTGCAGATATCTGTTGGTATGTGTGGGTTTTCTATATATCGATATTTTTAGTTTATCAGCAGAAGAGCGAGTCAGTTTGACATCAAGAAAAGGCAAGGAATTATCCGTTTCAAGCTCAGCAGTAAACTTAATACTTTGATGTCGGCTATTGAGATGTTCGAGGAAAACCATAAGGGATTCATGTCCATGGCTCCAAACAATGAAGACATCATCCACATAACGTTTCCAAACTTTAGGTGTTAAAATAAAGGAAGAGATAGCCTTGGTTTCAAAATCTTCTAAGTAAATATTTGCAAGAACAGGAGATAAAGGATTACCCATAGCCAATCCATGATTTTGTTTGTATATATTATCTTGAAATTTGAAGTAACCGGAGCTGATGCAATGCGTAAGCAAGGCTAACATTTTTTTGGATAACTTGTCCTTGAGTAATGTTAGGACTTCATCTGTTGGGACATTAGTGAACAAAGAAGTTATGTCCAAGCTAGCCATGATGTCATTTTCATCAACTGTAATATCCTTGATGTATGTAACAAATTCTGTAGTGTTCTTGATAAAGGAAGGTGATTTCCCTGAAAAACTTTTGAGGTATTTTGCAAGGTATTTTGAAAGATTGTATGTAGGAGAATCAATACCTTCTACAATTGGGCGTAATGGGGTGTTCTCTTTATGGATTTTAGGAACACCATATATGCGAGGAATTAACGGATGGAGAGAGCGTAGAGATAAACGGACGTTTCGGGATAATTCAGTTGTTGTTTTTAATAAGTTGTTTGTACGATTTTGAAGTTCACGAGTTGGATCTCTCTCAAGTATTGAGTAGGTATCATTATGTAGTAATTCGATCATTTTATTCTTGTAATCTTCGGAGTTCAGGATGACTGTTGCATTTCCTTTATCTGCAGGGAGGATGATTATATCTCTGTTGTTTTTTAAACTTTTAATAGCTTTGCGTTCAGTTGAAGTAATGTTGTCTGCAGGTGGTTTTGCGTTATTTATAATAAAGATTGATTCAATACGTAGAAGGTTTGCATCTTGTGGAGGGAGAGAAGAAGCAGCTTTTTCTATTTTTGTAAGTAGTGTCTCCTTTGGTATTAATTTTGGGGAAGGAATGAAGTTTAGACCTTTACTAAGGATGCTTTGTTCTACATCTGAAAGTATATAGGAGGATTTGTTGATAACGACTTTGTCAATATTGATGTGTGGTTTTGAGTTCCTATTATTTTGTAATCTCTTTAACGTTTCAAATTTTCTTGTAAGATTTACTTTGTTATTATATTGTATTCTGGCTGCTTGAGATTCACAGTATGTATTAAAGGTATGCCAACTTTCATTATCTAGAGATTCTTCCAGTATTTCAGCTATGGTTCTTTTTTTATTGAAAAGAAAAGCGAGAGTGCGTTTAGTATCCGATATTCTTTCAGACAGCAGGTCCAATTTAGCTTTATGATAGATTCTCTTCGCACGTTCAGTTGTTATGTTTTCCTTAAAGCATATAAATTTAGGAAAGATAGCATGGAATTTGCAACGTTTTAAGAAGACCAACCTGTTAATGTTTAGTCCAATCCTCTTTAGTGTCTTGTTGAAGTTTCTTTTATTATTGATAATAGAAGCCTCGTCATGAAGGTCATAGATGACAGAATGATCATTGACTCGGTTAACATACATAGTTTTATGAAAAAAATTGAATGACTAGAACCGAGATTTAATTAAAAAGGTTTTAATATAAACACACTACTAGTTTCGGCCTGTAACAGCCTTCTTCAGGTGACATTATAAAAGAAAAAACACTAAACATTGAGGGTTAAAAGACTATGAACAACATAGACAGTCTTTATACGTAATTAGCATTAAAACATTGTAGTTGTATTTGAAGCTGTTCTTTCATTTGTTGCATTGTTGGGAGAGTGCGTGCTTGCTGCATCACGTGAACGCCAATACATAATTACAGCTAAATGACTATATGGGAGGTTGTAGCTTAAGTTGTTATTTAGATGAACAGGATTGAAGATGATTTCTCTCGATTCCACAATTTTTCTCTCTATTTCGTCACTGCAACGGAAGATGTTTGTAGATTTTTCCCAGCAGACTTTGTGACTTTGGTTATCATCATTAGGATTAGCTGAGAAGAGGATATGACTTGACAATGCACTTGCTCGCTGTCTCTTGTAAGTAATGTCTCTCATGTGTTCTTCCATACGCATTTCGACAGATTTGTCTGTCTGCCCGAAATAAGGAATATCGCAGTCACATAATATTTTATATACGCCAGGGTATTTGAGTTGATGATGACAAGGTTTTGGGTGGCTAATTAAGGAACGGATCTTTGGAAGTGGAGTGAACAAGGTTCTGATATTGTATTTTTTTAGAACTTTTGCTAATTTATGTGAAACAGTACTTATGTAAGGAATAGATATATTGCTTTTGAATCTATTTGTTTCTTCTGAGTGATGTCTGGGAGGATTAAGAAGGAATTTGTTAATGATTTTCTTGGCATATCCATTAACTTCGAAAGAAGTTTTCAGATGGTTTATTTCTGTAAGAATTTCATTTGGATCATCAAGAAGAGAACGGGCTCTATGTCCCAAGGTGGAAATTATTCCAAGTTTATGAGGAAGGAAATGATGGGATTGACTGTGCAGATATCTGTTGGTATGTGTGGGTTTTCTATATATCGATATTTTTAGTTCATTTTTATTTTTATTTATTTTTAATTCACCTTTAATACATACTGTGAAGAAGGCTGTTACAGGCCGAAACTAGTAGTGTGTTTATATTAAAACCTTTTTAATTAAATCTCGGTTCTAGTCATTCAATTTTTTTCATAAAACTATGTATGTTAACCGAGTCAATGATCATTCTGTCATCTATGACCTTCATGACGAGGCTTCTATTATCAATAATAAAAGAAACTTCAACAAGACACTAAAGAGGATTGGACTAAACATTAACAGGTTGGTCTTCTTAAAACGTTGCAAATTCCATGCTATCTTTCCTAAATTTATATGCTTTAAGGAAAACATAACAACTGAACGTGCGAAGAGAATCTATCATAAAGCTAAATTGGACCTACTGTCTGAAAGAATATCGGATACTAAACGCACTCTCGCTTTTCTTTTCAATAAAAAAAGAACCATAGCTGAAATACTGGAATGAAACTCTAGATAATGAAAGTTGGCATACGTTTAATACATACTGTGAATCTCAAGCAGCCAGAATACAATATAATAACAAAGTAAATCTTATAAGAAAATTTGAAACGTTAAAGAGATTACAAAATAATAGGAACTCAAAACCACACATCAATATTGACAAAGTCGTTATCAACAAATCCTCCTATATACTTTCAGATGTAGAACAAAGCATCCTTAGTAAAGGTCTAAACTTCATTCCTTCCCCAAAATTAATACCAAAGGAGACACTACTTACAAAAATAGAAAAAGCTGCTTCTTCTCTCCCTCCACAAGATGCAAACCTTCTACATATTGAATCAATCTTTATTATCAATAACGCAAAACCACCTGCAGACAACATTACTTCAACTGAACGCAAAGCTATTAAAAGTTTAAAAAACAACAGAGATATAAAAACAACAAAACACCTTATGGCAACTTGTTCTGGTAAAATACTTATAAGCTCTGTATTACTAAATCTTGGTATTTCTAGCCTAGCTCCCACTGATGAGACCTCAATAAAGGTCGAAATCGGTCTGGGTAGTGGCCCCGTGCCTTTAATACAAAACATCATGCATCCCCTTCTTGGAGATGTGTTTTGGCATTAAGGGTAAATATTAAGATTAGTGATCAGAGCTTATGCCACCTTTAAGACGAGTTGCCTTGGTCTTGCACTACCTGTAGGATCAGCTAGACTTGCATCATTTGCAGGCGCAAACTTGACTTATTGTCTGTTTGCTTACTTGGGAAATGGAGTAAAACCAGGTTTAAAATTGCTTGGTACTTTTAACATATATATATATAAAGATTCCTCTTATGATAAGAAATGGAGTCGGGTCTTTTCCAACTGAATGGAAGTGAAAAAAAAAAAAAAAAATCAGCGAACGCCTTTTTATTCCCGTATACGGGAGTAGGCGAGGCCATTTAGCCCTGTCTAACTTATGGAAACTGAGTGGGCAGTTCAATCTCCACTGGTACCCAATCAGAGACAGATGGCCCAAGACTATCACTAATTAAGCGGTACGCAGTGAAGAGAGACGGCTCAAATGTGCCGCCATCTCGTGGTCCCTAACCATAACACAATATATTTAATGTCTGAAATTTAATGTGGGTTCTACGGTCGATTTTCTTGAATTTACAGGACGAAAAACCCGAGTTTCCGGGAGGAAAAACCTGCATGCCCATGCCAGAGATCGACTAACTCGGGAACCGGTCGAAAAAAGGCTTAGAAAAATTTCCTCTAGTCGCCGACTAGACTCGAAACCAAGTCTTCCTACGTGCGGCCAAGCGCGGTGGTGTGCAAACGCCACATCCACTGAGCTACACAGGCTCTAAGTGTCCTATCGTTATTCCAACTGTGCTATAAAGGCATTACATCTTATGAGCAATTCCTGTAAATATAACAATTATGAAGATACTTAAGTCTTAATAATAAGGAATAGTAGATACCATTCTATATATATATATATTATATGTATTTATATATACATTTATTTCTATATACTGTATATACTATTTACTATTCAAGGCCTGTGTAGCTCAGTGGAAGTAGCGCCTGCATCCTCTGCGCTAGGTCACACGAATTTAGACTTGTGGTTCAATTCTAGTCGCTGAATGGAGGACCTTTTTCTAAGCATTTCTTCAACCGGTTCCTGAGTTAGTTGATATCTGGCACGGGCAAGCGGGTTTATTCTCCCGGAAACGCGGGTTTTTCATCCCGTAAACTCAAGAAAATTGAACCAGAAGTAGAACCCACATTATTTCAGACAGTTACATATCATATTGGAGTTAGGTACCGAGAACAGTCCTTGTAAACATGTAGTCGTAAGAGAATACAGGCACTTTTCCACTTATGTAAATTATCCTTAATGGAAGATGAAAAAAAAAATTCGTGTTATAAAATTTTACTCACCGCGGGTTCGTTGCTCGCGCGCCACCTAATTCCGGTCGTCAGCATTGCCTATCTGCGTCCTGCTGTATATATTCGTGCACTGTCAACCCCCAGAAAAGCTCAGCCGTTCTTTTCTCAAAAAGGCCAATGTCTCCTGTAGGAGATTTGTTACTATTCAATATTAAAATTCCCTGGCAGTCAGAAACAAATTACCTGGGTGTAATTCTCGACAAAAAGCTATCTTTCAATCAACACACCAAGTCTGCATGCACAAAGGCATCTAAAGCCGTAGCACAGATCTATCCGCTAATTAATAGAAATAGCAAGCTCAGCAACAGAATCAAATTGCAGCTATACCAGTTGACGATTCGTCCTATAATCACCTATGCCTCTCCGGCCTGGAGCCACACCTCTAATGCTAACATCATCAAAATACAGCGAGTGCAGAACAAGTGCCTGAGAATGATTTTGAATGCCCCGTGGTATGTTAGAAACACTCAACTCCACAGAGACACAAATATTCCCTATATCTTCTCTTTTCTACGATCCTTAGCCACCAAGTTTTTCCTAAAGACGTCCACACATCCCAACGATTTGGTTCAACAAGCTACAGCATACGATCCAACGGACATATTCAAATACAGAAGACCAAAAGCTATATTGGCCTCCTTTAGTGATGCATAATCTCCATGCTCAATCAGGGCGAGCATTCTGCTCATAAAATTTTACCTTCACTGCAACCACAACAGATAGCGGGGAATATGAAAAGCATCTTGCTTCACCCCTAAAGACATAATTGTCAATTGTCAATTTTAGTGTGAGTGTATTCGTTGGAGCAAAGGAATATTTGTGTCAGGAGAGAGGGGAATAAACAGAAAAGGTGAACATGCGTAAAAGCACCAAAACGGATCTAGAGACGAAAATAAAAATTATAAATAAAATATAAATAACCTTTTCTACTTATCTGATAATTATCTTTAAAAAGAAATTCTGTACTAGTAACTAGTTAAATAATGTGTCCTGCGACATATTTAGAAATCTTAGAAGTCGATTTTTGTGTCGAGGCTGGTGTTAAAAACGTCTTGATCATAAGTTTTCTTGCTATCTGTGCATCTAATACTCTTGAACTTGACGCTTCCGTAACGTACGCTTTTTCATAACGAAAATTTTTGTAAAGACGTTTTTATCGTCAATACTAATGTGGACAGATACTGTGCGATGACAGATGCGAGACCCTTCGACCAGGGTGACCAGTCAGCAAAAAAAATTTGTAACTTATGCAGGAAAAAGTTACTAAATCTGAAAAAAAAAAAAAAAAAAAAAAACAAGATTTTTATGTTACATTTTATGTAAATAATGTAACATTAAATTTTCTTATTTAAGAAAATTAATTTATATATTCATTATTTAATATGCTATTTACATATATACAGGGGTTACAACTCACAAGAAAAACACTGGAAGTATTTATTCATTATTTTTAACAGATTTTGCTAAATTACTCTTCAGAAATGTTTCAATTTTTCTTTTGTCAAAAGGAGTCCATTGATTAAGGAAGTTTGTAGTTGATTTCTTATTTTATTTTTATTTATTATCACTGCTGAAAATATTCTTTCAGTTGCTGCTGATGAATGAGGGAGGCACAGAACAGCTTTAAGCAATGTTGTTAAATTAAGAAACATTTTTTCTCCTACCTCATTTTTCATTTCAAAAACTTTATTCCAAAAAACCATGAATTCTTGAGCTTTTTCCAATGCTACTACAGTCTTCAATAGTTGTCATTCTCTATTGAGCTTTTATAACTATTTTCCTCAATAACATTAGGAAAATTTACAGCAAGTGGCATTATACTGTAGAAACAGTCTGATTTGCACATTTCAGGAATCAGCATCGCTAAACTTTTTAATACAGGATCTTTGAAATTTATTCGTTTGAAAACTTGGGAATTCAACGTAGAAGGACAAACATTTCACCTTGAAGTGTCTTATGTCTCATTCTGGAACTTTACTCTTATCTAACCCCTAGATATACATTTTCTATGTCTAAAAACTGACCATTGTCAGCTGGATTTATCTTTTCAATTGGTGATTTGTAGTATATTGAGATTGCATGATTATTTTCATTTTATCTCCTACTGATGAAATTAGAAGATGAAGACGATATTCAGTGCCTTGGTAATCTAAATTTAGATTTACTACCGTTGGTAGGATAAATGCTAAGAAGAGAAAATATGCTTTAAATAGGGGATTTTGTAGTGCAGTTAAAATTGATTTGACTTGCTCAATTCCATCTTCTACTGAGCTCAAGATAAAGTATGAAACTAAAGCATTCCATTGTTCTTTGCACAACATCATGCATTGAGAGCCAACGAGTTTTACCCAACATAAGCAAATTATATGGTTTTCAGTTTGATAGTTCCTCAATTTGTTTAACTTTTGTTAATCTTTTCGGTTTCTTTCATATGAAATTGTAAATATCTGCAGACAGTTCTAACTAATGAATTTGGTAGTTTCTTACATGTTTCAGCTGCACATAAATTAAAGCTGTGACATATGCATCTGGCGACATACAAATGTTCATTTAATGATTTAAAGCAAGCCTGAACCATAATGTTGCATCATAACTGAAGCATTATCAGCAGCAAACAAAGCCTAATAAGTTTGCAAGAGGTTTAATAATTCTATTAGAGCTTCAAACAAAGCTGAACTTGTTTTGCCACTAACATCAATGATATTTAAAAATGAATCCTCTGCTGATTTTGTGGAATCGTCATAGTAACGAACCACAACTGCTAGAGATTTATTTGCTGTAATGTATGCATCTGGTGACATATAAATGTTCATTTAAGCAGAATTTAAATAATGAATGCCAGAATGTTGTCCCATCATAACTGAAGCATTATCAGCAGCAAAGCCTCATAAATTTGCAAGAGGCAACTTCAGCTTGGTTAATAATTCTACTAGAGCTTCAGACAAAGCTGAACTTGTTTCATCACTAATATCAAGATATTTAAAAATGAATCCTCTGCAGATTTTGTGGAATCATCATAGTAACGAACCACAACTGCTAGAGATTTATTTGCTGTAATGTCAGTTGACTCATCCATAATTAAAGAAAAATAAGTATTTTGAAGTTTTTTTGAGATTGCATTGATTGAATCTACAGCCAAAACATTTTTTATAAGACAGTTACATTTACTGCATCCACACTGTATTTTTTTAGCAATTTCACTATCAGGGGCAATTCTTTTCAATAGAGTTGGAAGAGTATCCATAAGCCTGAAAGGCAGATTGTGTTCTGCAACATATGCACATAATCTCAATTCTGCCTCATTAATTTGTTTTTCTGACTGGTATTTGGAACTGGATTTAAACAATGCCATTATACATTCTGCCTTGTGTTTGCATGACGAATCATTAGACTTTTGCTACCATTAATGCCTTTATCACAAAATTTACAATAAGCAGTTTGTCCTTTACTTTTATCTGAACTGATCCATGATTTAAGAATGGGATCCTCCAACCAGTCTTCTTTGAATTTTTGCTTATATGATTTTTTGATCTTTTTAGAAGAACCTTGTAAACCAGAATCTGAATCACCTGTGTCAGAAGTGGCTTCTTGTGAGCGGAAAGGGCCGGCATTGAGATCTTCACTTTCAATGGATCGTTTATGTACTTTCCGAACTGATGCACTGCACTTTTTTCCCTGAGATTTAGAATCAAATTTAAATTTAGAAAGTTTTTCTTGCCACTTGTCCATGTTTAAAGAGAAAATCTAAATAATAATATTTTTGACGAAGAACAGAACAAGTTTTTTGAATAAAATTAATGAAAACACTGGACTTTAAAACCCACTGTACTGAACAGACACCGACGAGTATTTCAAATCAAACTGCGATTGCGAGCAATGAATTGAGATTCGTTCAACATCGATTGTATCTCATTGGTGAAGTTTGAAATTTTTTAAACATCTGACAGTTTAAATATCCCAACAATTCCATTGTTGTGTGCTGAGGAAGGATTAGAGGTGATTAGCTCGATGCGGATAGACGTGTTTTATTTATTGTGTTTAAAAACCGCACTCTTTCAGGATGTGCTACACAATTTACATTGAGGTATTCAGGTATTCAGTGAATCTTGCATTACACTGTTGCTAACCCTGCCCGAATTCATACTATCTATCCCTATACATGAAATGTGTATGAGGTCAATGGCCGTGTAGGCCTCACCTGTAATTGATGACCAGTGGTGGATCTATGGTTTTAAGGCGGTAGGAAATCCGAGCTGAGCCAAGCAGTTTCACAGTCTCTTCCCACAACACCGCTTCTCGATCTTTGCTAGATGACTGTTCCAGTCAACATGATTGTGCTGGCAGGTCCTTAGGGAGGCGGGAATATAACTGTAGGCTCACCGTTCTACTTTATTACTAAGTCTTTCACAGCCCTCAAATAACTCCAGGAGGCGCCCCATTGGCATGGAGGGTATCAAGGAACAGATCCGGAATCTAAACAAGGAAGAGTCACTAGAAGTGCTAAAGTCATGACAAACATTGAGCCTGACTAGCTGGGTTATTTAAACATGTTCACCCAAACAAACGATCCAGAAGGAGAGGATGAGGAATCTCAAGGGAAATTCATTACCGTTCAGCCACCTAACCCGCCCCCCCCTCCATAACAATTCACAAGGAGAGCGTTTAAACAAACAGCGAAGAACAACAGATCTTATGGAGGAGGATTCACCCACACAGGACGTTCCGAAAAATTCGGAGAAGGTCTCCCAGTCATATTATGGGATAAGGAGAAATGGACTTCTGTCACATCAGCCCTCAGGAAGCACATCACATAATCCTGCAAAAAACTCAGATGAGGGAGTCAAATCCAGCCAGCTACTCTCACTGACTACAGGCAGATGATAAGGCTAATGGACAACAAAATCTTCCCTACCATACCTTTGCTTTACCAAGCAAAAAGACCCTAAAGGTGGTGATATGCAATGTCACAGAAGGAATCACCCCTGAAGAAATCTTCGCTGATCTAAGCAACCAGAGCCTAACCCTAATCAAAGTGAGCAGGATGCTCAGGACTGACAAAAGGCCGATGCCTTTAGTACTTGTAGAGATTGATAATACTCAGAAGAAGAAGATATATGAACTGACTGCCATTTGTGGCCTCAGAATTACCATGGGACCTCTAAGAAAGAGAGCATCAGCAGGACAGTGCCACAGATGTCAGCAGTTTGGGCACACCCAAAAACTATGCTAGGTCAACTTCAGGTGCTTAAAATGCGGCGAAGGCCACAGACTATCACATGCACCAAACCAAGATCTACACCACCTAAGTGCGCTAACTGCCGAATATCCAGCCAACTATAAAGGGTGCGTAGCACACCCAAAGAACCATGGATCAGCAAAAGCCATCCTTCCACCACCCAGCAGTGACACTCCGGGCAATGCATATCGCCATCCAGTTCAAACAACTTCCAGTTTGACAACTCAGGAATTAAATCAACCTGAAACCAGAACCAAAACATATGGCGAGGCTGCACGAGCCAAGAATACTTCCTCCAATGAACTCACAAGCTCCAACCTAACATCATAACTGCCTCACTAGCAACCATGCTTCAGGAATTCAGCAAAACAAATCCAATGCCATCCTCCATGAAGATATTCCTGTAAGGTACCCATTCAATTCTAGCAGCCCTCAATCATGAATAAAAGGAAATATACGCCTAACTCCCTTATCATAACTGCTTGGAATGCAAATTGACTGAGCAACAAAATCCTGGAACAGCAAGAGTTCACTCACGGATACAATCCTGATATAATCTCAGTAAATGAAACATATCTCAGGCCAGCTAATAATCCTAAATTACAGAGCTACATATTGTACAAAATAGACAGACTCACTACCAGTGGAGGAGGTACAGCCATATACATTAAAAACTATCTAAGCCGCAACGTCCTGACCAATCCGTAAACCAAGAAATAACAGGCATTGAATTTCATAAAAACAATGCTGGCAGTATCAAAATCTATGCTGTATACAATCCACCCAGCATTCCATTATGGTATCTGACTTAGACTCCATTCTCGGCTTCACAGACTCCATCATTGTGGCTGGGGACTTTAATGCCAAGCATACAGCTTGGTTCAGCTCCGCAATCAATGACAAAGGTCGTATTCTAAATC
This sequence comes from Typopeltis vanoorti, assembly GCF_054136105.1. Classification (NCBI taxonomy): domain Eukaryota; kingdom Metazoa; phylum Arthropoda; class Arachnida; order Uropygi; family Thelyphonidae; genus Typopeltis; species Typopeltis vanoorti. The sequence goes on from NC_143568.1 coordinate 46,420,861, forward strand.
ATTACTCAATGCAAAACTCTATTGTTATAGCCAGACCCACAGAGCCTACCTATCACAGCCCAGCTGGAAGCTCAGATGTACTCGACATCGCCATTCTCAGAAACATCGGATACCAGTATCGGCTGGAAACGTTAAATGAGTTATCTTCTGATCACAACCCCAATCTGTTTAGGCTCAGTACAGAAGAGAAATTCTCTCCTCTGCACTCCTTTATATCTTGGGACAAGCTCTCCAGAACTCTCTTAGATCACATCGGCCCAGTATCTATTATCCACAATAAAGAGGAAATAGACATAGCCGTAAACAACCTTACCAGCCAAATCAAAAAAAGTAATAGCATCAGTTACCCAAATCACAGTCTTTCACCCTAGTGGTCAGATCCCTGAGGAAATCATGGACCTAATCAGATTAAAAAAACAAAGCCAGAAAGAGGTACCATAGTACAAGATAAAACAACTCTGAATAATTTAAATAGACAAGTCCGTGAAGCTCTGCAAAACATCAAAACCAAGATTGAGAAACCCAACTGACTAATGTAAACCCAGAGGACAATTCCATCTGGAAATTCTTGAGAGCCTCTGAACTAAATGTCAACCTATATCCCCAATACAGACCAAGAAAGGAATTGCTCACACAGATAAAGAAAAAGTCGAAGCTCTAATTGACAGCTTGGAAACTCAACGTAACCCCTCTTACGAAAATCTGAACATTAATCTTATCTACAAGATTCACCGCTGAGTCAAGTAGGTCTTAAGACAACAAAAGGATAACTCAGAACCTATCACACCCACTTCTCCACCAGAAGTTACAAATATCATAACCCATCTGAACAACAAGATTCCAGGTCCAGATGGAATCACAAACAGAATAATCAAACTACTCCCCAGAAAAGCCATTGCACATCTAGTCAATATAATCAATGCCATCCTCAGATTCAAGCACATTCCCATAACTTGGAAGACGGCAGATATCACGCCAGTCAAAAAGATTGGAAAGAACTCTCAACTCCCGGAAAGCTACAGACCTATCAGTCTTCTATCCAGCCTTGGAAAGGTTCTGGAAAAAGTCGTCCTCACGAGGCTTCAATCAGCAACGGATAAATTAGGTATTATTCCAAATGAGCAGTTTGGATTCAGAAAAAAACCATAGCACTGTACAACAAATACACTGACTGGTTGAATATATCACAAAAGGTTTCAACTGGAATTTCCACATAGCTGCGGTCTTTATAGATGCTGCTAAGGCTTTTGATAAGGTGTGGCATCAGGGTCTTCTCTACAAACTCATCAAATTCAATATACCAATCAATTTAATAAAAATAGTTGACACATACCTCAAAGACAGATACATGCAGGTCAAAACAAATAAAACTGTATCAACCAGAGGCAAGATCGCAGGTGTGCTGCAGGGCTCACTTCTGGCTCCCCTGTTATTTTCAATCTACATAGCTGATATCCCTCAAAACCCAAGTTCAACAATCACAGCATTATATGCAGATGATACTGCTTTATTAGCAAGATCTCTCAGCCCCAAACTGGCAATCAGAAGACTCCAAAGCCTGAGAATGATTCTGGACGCCCCATGGTTCATTAGAAAGCAGTATTCATACACTGGAGAAGTGGCTGATGGACTGGAGGATCCAAGCAAACCCCCAGAAGAGTTCAGCCATACTGTTCTCCAAAATGAAGGTACAGATCAAGGAGGACATACACCTGCTAGGAGTCAAGATTCCATGGCAGACTGAAGTCAAATATCTCGGCGTGATGCTTGACAAAAAACTACAATTCACCAGTCATATAAGCTCGAAGACATCCAAAGTAATCGTGCAACTCTACTCCATGATCAACAGAAGAAGCAAACTGGATACTCGGAACAAACTACCCATATACAGGATGGTAATACGCCCAGTCATCACTTACGCATCTCCTGAATGGAACCATACCTCGGATACAAACATTCAAAAACTGCAGAGGATACAGAATAAATGCCTGAGAATGATTCTGGATGCCCCATGGTTCATTAGAAACTCCCAGATTCACAGAGAAGTCAACATTCCCTACATCACATCCCTCCTTCATGATCTAGCAAAAAAGTTCTTCACCAAGACAAGTAATCATCTAAACCCACTGATCAAGCAAGCTTCAGACTACAATGAAGCAGAATTCTACAAATACAAAAGACCCAAGTCAATTCTATGCTCAGCTGAACACAGCTGATCTCACTACCCTTCCAGGGCGAGCTTAAAGCTCAATAACTCTCCACTCAAAGAACTTCCCTCTTAGATAAAGGGGAATATGAAAAGCATATATGCTTCACCCATCAAACCGGTAACGTTCTGCGTTCTCGCAGACCTGTTACTGGTTTGAGAACACAGAACCGTTCTTGCAGTCCAGCTATAACAATAGAGTTTCGCATTTCGCGTTGAGCAATGGTTTAGAATACGACCTTTGTCATTGATTGTGGAGCTGTACCAAGCTGTATGCTTGGCATTAAAGTCTCCAGTCATGATGATGGAGTCTGTGGAGCCAAGAATGAAGTCCAAGCTAGATACCAGTAATGGAATGTTGGGTGGATTGTATACAGCATAGATTTTGATACTGCTAGCATTGTTTTTATGAACTTCAATACCTGTTATCTCTAGGTTCTTGGTTTGCGGATTGGTCAGGACGTTGTGGCTTAGATAGTTTTTAATGTATATGGCTGTAGTTCCTCCACTGGTAGTGAGTCGAAGACAGGGTGACTTCTAGTGGGAACTATTTTTGCTTGTATAACAGTTGGAAACTTTTACGTATAAAGCATGTGATTTTGAGTGTTGGTAATGAATTCGTACATTGCCTTATTCCTTTCTCCCCTTCAACATGAATTTACTCTTCTTGGCACATTGCTAGCCAAGGGTCTCGGATCTGTGGTCAGACAGTAGGAAGATTGATTCCTCATGGTCTTAGAAGTCTCAAGAGAAAGAGAAGTAACGGTTCAATCATCTCTTGATGATTTCATATGGCAGGCTGAATGGCCAAATGAAACTTTTTTTTTCTTTTTTCATACTATATCAAAAAAAAAAAAAAGGAGTAGGTGAAGCCATTTTAGCCCTATCTAACTTTCAGAAACTGAGTGGGCAGTTCAATCTCCACTAGTATCCAATCAGAGATAGCTGGCCCAAAGGCTATTACTAATTCAACGGCACGCAGTGAAGAGAGAGATGGCTCAACAAGTGCCACCATCTTGTGGTCCCTAACCGTAACACAATATATTTTATGTCTGAATAATGTCGGTTCTACGGTCAATTTTCTTGAGTTTACGGGACAAAAAACCTGAGTTTCTGGGAGAAAAAAACCCACTTGCCTGTGCCAGAGATCGACTAACTCAGGAACCGACTGAAAAAGGCTTAGAAAAATTTCCTCTAGTCACCGACTAGATTCGAAAGCAAGTCTTCCTTCGTGCAGTCAAACGCTGTGGGTGCAAACGGCACATCCACTGAGCAACACAGGCTCTACTTCATACTATATATATACTTGATTATATTATTATTATATGGCCATCTCCATGGAGCAGTACTGCACTCATGGTTTAATCTTGGAGGGGGAGCCGAATTGAGTAGACGTTTTGAGAATACACACTACGCATTGCATACGACCTATGACTGAGCATCTGCAATGATCGCTAATTCATAAGTAGTACAGAAATAGAAGACACGACACAACATAAATAAAAAAAAAAAAAAGAATTTTAATTAGGAAAAGATTTTTGCATCCAGAAGAGAGCTATTTGTTTAACAGATGACTCTCTCTCTCTCTCTCTCTTATTGACTCCTCCTAGTGTTTTTTTTACATTTTTCTTTGGGCCCCTTGTCCAAACCCCCCCCCCCTTGGTGTGCCACTGCCATGGAGTAAGTAGACTCATTATGGAAGACCCAAACTATCCACACAGTGTCTATCATACGTTTTTGAACTCAGTGATATATGAAGCACACAGCTGAGTGAGGCAATGCATTTCATTCATCCACCACTCTCCAAGCAAAAAATCTAGTTCTCACCCTTGTTAACCACACTCTTACTTAATTTCCAGGGATGACCTCTTGTTCTTCCACCAGTAGCCCACTGCTGAAATATTTCAACTGCATCAATCCTATAAAAACTTTTAGTAACTTAAATGTTTTCATTATATCTCCTCTTCTGCACCTATCAACCAACTTCTGTAACCCACAAGCTCTCAATCTATCATGTAGTTGGGGGGGGGGGGCGTACACCACTCACCAGTTTGGTCACTCGCCTTTGAATCTTTTCTGTTACTTCCACTTTTTCAAGGAATCCAAGTGACCAGACCTGAGCACAGTAATCTAGGTGTGGATGTATCAATGCCATACAAAAAGGAATAATAACTCCTTTATGGCTGAGTGGTTAGTGTATCCACTCTTCAGCAAAAAGGCTGCAAGTTCGAATCCCACTGTGGGCATGGATGTTTGTGATTGTCTGTGAAAATACTTGTGGTGGTTAGCGGTAGAGATGGCATCGGTGGAGAGTTGTAGAGTAGGTGCTCTCTCTCGATGACTCTTTGGACTCCCTGGAGGTGTCACGTAATAATAATAATAATAATCTCTGCATGCTAGTGTGTTCTTCAGTAACCAAATAATCTTATGAGCTATCTTGGACACCTTAGCAATATACCTTCCAAACTTCAACTGTCTTTCTGTCTCCCTCCAAACTTCAACAGTCATCTGGTCCATAGTCTGATTAATCTTCTGGAGTACAGTTCCATCAGTGTGATAAACAGCCTGTAATCGCTTAATCCCAAAATACATAACTGCACTTTTCCTCATTGAACTGGCATCCATTATCTTTTGCCCATACTGCCAGCTTATTTAAATAATCCTACAAGCTCTCTAGTAATCATCAGCTTAATTCATTATTACACTACCCAACTTGGAATACTCAGCAAACAACTGAATATCTCTCTTCAAGCCATTTCTTATATCGTTTACAGTTGTCTTCCACATTCTAATGTCACCTTTCATCTAAATTGTTTGGCCAGGAATGTCTTCAACTGTTAATATGATGAGAACTGGACAAATGATTTCCAAATGTTAAATGCTAACACAGTACCAGCTAGTCTTTTAGCCTTTAAAAGACTGAAAAGACATTAAAAGACCACCTTAAATTTCTAGTTTAGGCTATCACTAAACTACATATTAATAATAATAAAAATAAATAAAAGATTTATTTATTTTTATTATTATTAATATTATCATTATTAATTATTATTAATTTTATTATTATTAATGAGGGAACTGGAAGAAAACGAGATGGTGATTGTCGGAGGAGACTTGAACGGACACATAGGGAGACAGAATAGAGACTGTGAAAGGGTGCACGGTGGCCACGGAGTGGGAATGATGAACCAGTAAGGAAAGAGGGTTGTGGACTTTGCAGTAGCGTTTGATCTAGCAATTGTGAACTCGTTTTTCTACAAGAGGGAAGAACATTTGATAACATTTAGGAGTGGTAACAACAGTTCACAAATTGACGACATTTTGACTAGAAGAAAACATTTTAAGGTTGTGACAAATTGTAAAGTAATTCCAACAGATCAAGTGGCACAGCAACACCGACTGCTGTGCATAGACTTTAAAATAAGATCGAAGATAAGAACCTCTGGAAGCCATGGGATGAAGACAATTAAGTGGTTTCGCTTAAAAGAAGAGAGTGTGAGGAATCGTTTTAGGGAGAGGGTGTTAGAGAGGATTTCGGATGGACTGGAAAGTGTACAAGATTGGTGGAAACATAATTCAAAAGTAATCCTGAGCTGTGCAATCGAAGTGCTTGGTGAGACATCTGGAAAGATTAGAGAGCAGAAGAAGGGTTGTTGGTGGAATAATAATGTACAAGTAGCAGTGACAGCTAAGAGGAAGGCAAAGCAGAAGTGGGATGAGTCAAGAGTGGAAGAGGACAGAGAGGTATACAGAGAGAGAAAGCAAGAAGCCAAGAGAGTTGTGGCACAGGCGAAGGCCATGGTATATCAAGATCTGTATGATCAATTAGAAACAAAGGAAGGACAGAGAAAAATTTACCAACTAACGAAATGTAGAAATAAAGCAGCAAAGAACATCTTACATTTGAGGCAGATCAAAGACGCTGAAGAAAGAGTATTATGGAGGGATGTGCACATAAGAAACAGATGGAGAAAATACTTTGAGGGACTTTTGAATGAGGAAAATGCAAGGCCTCACAGAGAAGATGGGCAGCCTTCTGAGGGGATGGTGCAGAACATCAGTAGAGTGGAAGTGACGGAGGCCATGAAGAGGATGAAGAATGGAAAATCCGTGGGCCCTGACAGAATTCCAGTGGAGGCATGGAAGGCACTGGGGAAAGAGGGAATTGACCTGCTGTGGGACCTGTTCGTGAAAGTTTGCCAACAGGAAAATATACCCGAGGAATGGAGGGAGAGTACTCTTGTCCCCCCATCTACAAGGGTAAAGGGGATGCACAAGACTGTAAAAATTACAGAGGAATAAAGTTGATATCCCACACAATGAAAATTCTAGAAAGGGTTCTTGATGGAAGATTGAGGAAGGAGGTGGAGATTGCAAAGGAACAATTTGGCTTCATGCCTGGTAGATCAACAACAGATGCTATCTTTGGGTTACGGCAGATGATGGAAAAGTTTCAAGAGAAACAACAGGAGCTACAACTGGCATTTATTGATCTGGAGAAAGAATACGATAGAGTACCAAGGCAAGAAGTCTGGAGGTGTCTGAGGGAGAAGAAGGTTCCGGAGAAATATGTCAGGTTGGTGCGGGAGATGTACAGAAATGTGAAGACAAGTGTTCGGACATGTCTGGGACAGACAGAAAGTTTTCAAGTAACAGTTGGCTTACATCAAGGGTCAGCATTAAGTCCGTTTCTGTTTATCATTGTGATGGAGGAGGTGAGAGAAGATGCACCTTGGGCAATGTTGTATGCAGATGACATCTTGCTGTGTGCAGATTCAAGAGAAGAAGCAGGAACTAAACTGGAAAGATTGAGAAAAGTACTGGAAGAGAGAGATATGAGACTGAGCAGAAGTAAAACAGAGTATATGTGTTGCATAATGGGCGGCGACCAGAAGACAGATCTGGAGCTGGAAGGAAATGTCATCGGGAAGGTGAGGAACTTTAGATACTTAGGTTCAACAGTGGAAGAAGATGGAGGAGCTGAGAAGGAAGTGGGATGCAGGATACAAGCAAGTTGGAGGAACTGGAGAGAGATGGCTGGAGTGTTATGCGATAAGAGGGTGCCAATCAATCTGAAAGGCAAAATCTATAGGACAGTAGTGAGGCCATCTATGACGTATGTTATAGAAACTGTGGCCCTGAGGAAAAATAACATCAGCAGGTGGAAGTAGTAGAGATGAGAATGCTTAGGTGGATGTGCGGTGTGACCAGAAAGGATCGTCTGAGAAATTACTATGTGAGGGGAACAGTGAAAGTTACGAACTTAGGGGCGAAGATACAGGAGGCAAGGTTGAGATGGTTTGGTCATGTGATGAGGAGGGAGAACGAATATGTGGGAAGAAGGGTCATGCAGACGGATGTGCAAGGAAAGAGGAAGTGTGGGTGGCCAAAGAAGAGATGGAGGGAGCTGGTAGAAGAGGACTTAAGGATGAAGAACTTGGATGTGGTGACAGCCAAGACAGGAGGATGTAGAGGTGACTCATCATCAACAGTGACCCCACTTAAGTGGGAGAAGCTGCTGCAGAAGAAGAAGAAGAATTATTATTGACATGGCTACCTATACAATCTGTTACAAAGTCAGCAGTTCTTTTTCATTATCCAGCTGTCAGTCACTTGTAAAGTGTAATAAAAAACTACCATCAGGATGTTCACTTACTGTACATCCTTACTGTAACAACAACTTAGATTTTATAAGAGCTAGCAAACATCTTTGCAAGTCAAAATATGGTTCTGCTTCTTGTTCTATCACTATCAGTCTCCTTCAGTTTTATGAAAAAACTCTTCTACATTAATCTAACAATCTGCTATTAATTTGTCTCAATCACATCATCCCTCCTACCATGAGGTTCTGTGAAAAGCATTCCATCAGTTGCTTCATACTCACTGAAAACCAGGTGACCAAAACTGTAATCCATATGCAATGTGATTATCACCATGGAATTATAAACCTTTACTTCAATATATCAATCAATTGTGAGCTATCATCTGTTGTGATATGTTCGCAATTTTAGCATTGTGATCCCTAAATTCAAATTCCTTGCCCACCATTATTCTCTTATCTCTATCACCTTGTTGGAAGTTTATTTTCCATTTGGTTAGACTATAATAAGTTTAGTTTAATCCTTTATCCAAGTGTAAGCAAACAAAGTTTGTGCCTGAAGCATCTTCAGGACTGAGGCAACTCGTAGTAAAGGTGAACCAAGCTCTCATCACTCCTTGTCTCAGTATCTCCCATAATGCAAAGCTCATCTTCTTGCAGACATGTATAATGCTATGCATTAAGGGAAGGGCCACTATCCAGACCAATTTCGACCTTTATTGAGGTCTCATCAGTGGAAGCCAGACGAAGTAGTGATACTAAGGCAGAAGCAATGGAGAGGTCATATTTACCTATACGAGTTGCCAAAAGGTGTACCACCTTATTATTAAATTACTCTGGATTGAGCGAAAGGTGTGAAAGTTTATTTTCCACTTGGTTAGACTATAATAAATTTAGTTTAATCCTTTATCCAAGTGTAAGCAAACAAAGTTTGCGCCTGAAGTATCTTCAGGACTGAGGCAACTCGTAGCAAAGGTGGACCAAGCTCTCATCACTCCTTGTCTCAGTATCTCCCATAATGCAAAGCACATCTCCTTGCGGACATGTATAATGCTCTGCATTAAGGGAAGGGCTACTACCCAGACCGGTTTTGACCTTTATTGAGGTCTCGTCAGTGGGAGCCAGATCCAGAAGTTTGCTCTCATCTTACTGGGTAGTGGGGCAACTTGTATAAAGAAGCTAATGACTTCACATCACTTGCCTTAGTATCCCATAATGCAAAGCACATCTCCTTGTGGAGATGTATAATGTTATGCATTATGGGAAGGGTCACAACCCAGACTGGTTTCGACATTTGTTGAGGTCTCATCAGTGGGAGCCAGACCCAAAGGTGATAAAAGGTTGAAGTAATGTTGAAGTTGAAGTCATTAGCTTCTTTATACAAGTTGCCCCAGTCCTGAAAATAGTTCAGACACAAACTTGTTTGCTTACACTTGGATAAAGGACGATTTTTTGTTATCTTTAATTTATAGTATAATCAAGTGAAAAAACTTCCAATAGCTGAAGAGAGAGCAGGAGATGTTTCGAATAACAGAAGTAGTTGGAATGAAAGAAGAGAAGTTGATTCAGTGAGTTTGGAGATGGATGGTAAGTGGATATTGACTGGAGGCTGCTTTTGTTATTGCAGTCTTGGAAGAAAGAGAATGTGGATGAGATGATGCTAATGGTAGGTACAAATGATTTGAGAGGAAGTGTGAATCAGGTGGCAAGGACATGATAGCAAAAATTTGTTGAAAAAACTGAACTTGAATATTTAGTGGGATGTTGAAAGAAATAAACTTGGAGTGTATTTGAGGATATAGGGGAGCTGTATGCAAGAGATGGACAGTATTTGAATATGGAAGGATGTAGGCATCTGGAGAGATTGTTATTCTCTAAGCAAGTGAGTGTGTTAGAGCAGAGAAACTACAGTTGCCAGGGTGACCTCTTGTGGGAATAGTCACTTGGGAGATGGGAGGATGTATGGTCAAATGAAGCTTGGAGGGATAATAATTCGTATAGAAACAGTAATAACAACATAATGAGGTTTCTTTATGCAAATGCCGGAAGTATCAGGCAGGAATAAAGGAAGGGAACTTCATGGCAGGAAGGGCAAATGGTGGAACATGGTGTTGGAACATTACTTATGATAGGTGAGTTGAGTTCTCTTAGAGTGGAGAATTTGGAAGGAAATGGCAATAATAATTTTGAAAGTATGAAGTGGAGGTGGGTAGGACAGGATATTTAATGGAATGTTGGTATGGGCCAGGGAACACAGAGGGGAATGAGCAGAAAATGTTTGGACAAATCAGTTTGGCAAGCACAAAGCAAATGATCATGGGAGATTTTAAATAGCAGTAAACATTGGACCAAAGAAACAGCATATAGAAGTAAGGTAATGGAATTTCTGGAATTCTTCAAGAAATGTCTCAACTAACATGCAGTAGAGGTAGTGTGCTTATAATTAAAAAAAAAACACACATCCTCCACAAATCCATCATCCTCATCTGCCCAATGCTGTATACGGTCCCTCACTACTTTCTCCAAGATCTTAACAACTACTGATGACATGCAAACTGGCCTATAATTAGACACTTCCAGTCTGCAACCACCCTTATGCAATGGCACTATCTTACCTTCCTTCCTTTCCATGGGCACCTTTCCCGCAGCCAGACTTTCATTGAAAAGCCAGGTCAAAGGCACTGTCAGTTCCCTAGCACATTCTCTCAAAACTCGTGGTGAAATACCATCCGGTCCCACAGCTTTACTGACATCCAGAGTACTCAGTATTTGAAACACACTTTCCTCCTGTACCTCTAAACCTCGAACCTGCCCTATCCCTCTAGTATTAAAACTGACTCCTCTAAGATGAAATACTCCAACAAAGTGTTCATTGAACAATTCCACTATGTCCTCTGCATCAATCACTCTATTCCCATTTTTATCCCACAATATCATTCTTCCACAGTCATTTCTCCTCTTACTGGCCACATAGCTAAAAAATTCCCTAGGATTTTCTTTGGATCTTAGGGCCAATCTCCTCTCATATTCCAGTTTTGCCTTCCTTACCATACTAGTTACTCTTCTGGCTTGTGTCTTATATTCTTCATGCATCTTCTCTTCACCAGTCTCCTTATATCTCTTCCATAGCCTCTTTTTCACATGCAATTCTTGCTTAAGTTTACATTGACATAAGCAAAAGCAGATTTTCTAAAACAATTATTAATATGGTTTGGCATTCATCGCTGAAAGAAAAATATGATTAAGTGTCTTTAAAAAAACAAAGTCTATAACTCTTTCATCTTGACTGGCTGGCTCTTACAGAAAAGAAAAAAAACCAAGCATTTTGATAACAGAAATAAATTCATGCATGACTTATGAGTTATCAGAAGATGGATTACATTTGAATGGGTTTGGTGTTGGACATTTAGAAAAGCTATTGTTTACTGAGAAGACACAGAATCAATCAGAAGTTAATGTAGCTAATGGTTAAAGGGTACTTTTGATGCAGAATGGCACAGCTAAACAGGTTGTACGACAGAGGATAATGGATATATGGTTGCAGCAGGACAAGGCATGAAGATGAGACAAGTATGAATGGCAATCAAAGTCAGGATCAGGGAAATGGGAGTAGTCAGACTGAAGAAAGAGGTGTGGTATAGTGGCTAGAGTAGAGAATGTTAGTGTTGGTAGAAAAGCCTCAAAGACATAGCGATTGATTGTTTGTATATAAATGTAAGGAGTATTTGAAATAAGAGAGCTGAGCTTGTTGCATTGATTGAGTCAGTATGCCTGAAGATAATTGGTATAAGTGAAACTTCGTTGTCTGAGGATGATGCATTGTTGGGAATAGAAATGGAAGGACAAGAAGGTAAAAAGAGGGAGAGTACTGCTAATGATTGCAAAGGAATTGTGTCTATAAATGTTGAATTTAATAGCACATGTGCACATTTCAAATCTGTGTGGTGTGAAGTTGAAATTAACAGGCTAATATATCTGATAGGACGTTATTATTATTATTATTCAGGCCTCCATGGAGTCAAAAGACTCATCATGGGAGGTCCTTCCTAAGAACATAAAGTCTGTCAAGACTCATCGAGGGGAGGTCCCCCCCCTAAGAAACACAAAGTCTATCATACCACTCCTTAAACTCATTGACTGTTCTCGCTCTCACCACTCCATCAGACAATGCATTCCACGGTTCAACCACCCTCCGTGCAAAGAAACCACTCCTCACCCTCTTGCTCACAGTTTCCTTTCGTAACTTCCAGGAATGTTGTTATAGGCCAGGGAATGTAGAAAATACTGATTGTTAGGTGAATTGGTTGGGCATGTAAAAAGAAGGTGATCCTCATGGTGATTTTAGTTATTAGAATATAGAATGGAATAATACAGAATATAGAATTTCTACAAATTCAACAAACTCAAGGAGAGTGAGTTTGTTGAATTTCTGAGGGATAAATATCTTAAGCAGCATATGACTGAATCAACTAGAGCCTTTAGTGTTTTGGATTTGGTAATGATTTCACAAGATGTAGTTATTAATGAGATATTAACACTACTGCCAGTGGTTGAGAGTAATCATGAGGTACTTTGAGATACTTGAAACAAGAAAAGGATATATGTGGAATTATAAGGGGTTTCCAACTGTAGGCAAGTAGCATCAATATGTTAGGTAGATGAACAGTGACAGTACATAGAAATTCATAAGGCAGTATCTAACACAAGCAATGTATAGCTGCTTACCAAGGGTTAAGCAAGTAAATAGAGTAGGAGTGAACTAGATGAATAGTGAAATCAAGCAAACTGTGTTGGAAAAGAAAATGTTGTGGAGGAAGTGCAAGACAGGTGGCGATTGGATCTATGAAGAGTATAAAGTGCAGGTAGGATGGTGATGAGTATGGTAAAGAAAGGAAAGGTGCAATATGAGAGGAGTTTGGCTGATCAAGCCAAGATTAATTCAAGGGAATTCTTCTGCTATATGACAAGCAAGAAGATAATTATAATTATTATGGCAGGTTGATAATGGCAGCAGAGTGACTATTGTAAAGGATATTGCTGAATTATTGAATGAGCACTTTATCAGCATATATCATACTGGTGTAAATGATGCTGTGCAATATATAGAAGGGAGGTGAGTATTAGGAGAGTTAAAAGTGAAAGAATTACAGGTGTATCAAGTGTTGATTGGGCTAGATGTTAATAAGGCTGCAGGAATGGATGACATATTATTATTATTATTATTATTTCCCAAGACCTCATGGAGTCAAAGACTCACCACATATTTTTACAGACTATGCACAATAGTTAGTGATGCCCTTGACCTGGTTATTTAACAAAAGTCTTGCAGTGGGTAAAGTTCCTAAGGAATGGAAAGAAGGGAAAATAGTACCACTCCACAAGTATGGTTCTAGAATAGAAATTTCCAATTATAGACTAGTCTGTGTAACTACAATTGTAGTCAAGGTGTTGGAAAGATTGGTTAAGAATAGAATAAAAGATTGGAGCGATGGACATAGTATTCTTTATGACAGTCAGCATGGATTTGTATACAGTTGATCTTGTTTTAGCAATTTACTTGCATTTTATGATTAAGTAATGGGCGTGTTAGATAAGGGAGAATCACATGCAATGATATTTTTTGACTTTAAAGAAGCATTTGATAGATTACCACAAGCTGCAGAGGTGGGAATGGAGAGTATATTAGTTCTCTGAATGATAAGCACATGTTTTGTATGATGGAGCAGTGTCTCAAAAAAAGGAGGATAACCAGTGGCATGACCTAGGGTTCTGTACTTGGGCTCCTGCTGCTGAACTTATTTTTAAATGATATATCATGTGGACCGACTGTGGATATTGAGTTGTTTGCTGATGATACAAAGTTGGGAAGAATTATAAGTAACACTGTTGATATTAATTCTCTTCAGGAAGATTTGAATAGACTTTTGATTAGGACAAAGGAGTGGGTTGTAGTTTTAATATTAATAAGTGCTGTGTTGCATTTTGGAGTGCAGAAATATAAGGCTGTGTACTATACTGATGGAAGTGGATGAGATTCAAGATTTGGAGTAATGGTTGATAGTAGACTGAAGTTTAGAGGGCATATTGCAAGTGTTGCAAGGACTACACATTGTAGTGTCACTCTGATAAGAAGTACTCTAATATGTAGGGATAAGGAGGTGGTTATGCCACTGTATAAAGCACTGGTCAGACCATACTTGGACTATTGTGCTCAGATTTGGTCACCTGGTTTTCAATGTGATGTGGAAACTTTGGAGAGGGTCCCAGAGATGAGTTACCAACACAATAGCAGGACTCTGGAATGGAGAGAGGTTGAAGAAATGTGGATTGCAGAGCTCGGCGGATAGGAGTAAAAAAGGTGATATGATAGAGATGCTTAAGTTAGTAAGGGGATTTTATCAGATTAATCCAGAGGAAGATTATAAAAGGAGTAGAAGGCAAGAGGGGAAGAACCAGAGATGAGATCCCTGGAAGTTGTGTAGGAGTGTGGTGAGGAGTAGATTTTTTTGCCTATGTGTTAAAGCTTAAGTGCTGGGAAGACACCATGTTGGAGGTTTAAGAGAATATTTACAGCACTAGGGAACTAATTTTAATGCTTCCAGTATTTCGTATCAGTCACTGAGACATCTTCAGGGATTACAAATTATCCTTGTAACACACACACACACAGAATACTACATGAAACATGGGTTGGTGATATCAAGTCAGACTTGATGTCACCAATATCCTCTTCCAGTCGTCACCTACAAAAAGTAATTTATCTTCAGGTCAACTCACTGAGCACTCAGAAAGTTACGGAAAGATAAAAGTATTGTCATCACCAGAGCAGATAAGGGTAATACCACAGAATATAATCGAAAAAGGGATATTATTTTCCGAGGTTATGCTAACTACATCCCACTAGATCATGATCCCACAAAAATGCAAGTTAAAAAACTTACTTAATAAAGTGTCTTCCTGGTCACCGGACATTACAAAAAACTCAAACCCTTTGGTTCTTGCCCCCCCCGATATATGGTTTATCTAAAATTCACAAACCTGATCCCCCCCCCCCAAGACCTATAGTAGATGCCACTGATGCTCCATGCTACAAATTGTCAAAACAGCTGGTTAATTCTTTTACCCCTCCCCTCACTGGACTTATCACATCCTATATAAAAAACTCTACCCATTTTAAGATGTTGATTGAATAATAATTTAACATCACCTTGCTGTTTAATAAATTCCCTTAAACGACACGTTAACACTCTTTTTCCTTCTGATATTTTGGATCTTTTTTTTCCTTTACCATCAATTCTGGTTATTTTTCTTGGAAGAACAAAATTTACAAACAGATAGAGGGAACCGCTATGTTTTCCCCTCCCCTGCCAATTTTTACATAGAAAATTTTGAAAAACCAGCCATAGACTCAGCCCCTCTCAAACCTTCTATCTGGCTGAGACATGTAGATTATGTGTTCTCTATTTACTTCCAGTTTATGATGGAAAAGGAAAATAACAATACTTTTACCCTTCGTAGACACGTTAGTAACACAGCTTCCAATTCGTAACCTCTCCTTCACTGTATATAGAAAACTCACTCGCACAGGCAGATACATTCACAAACTCCCCCCCCCCCCAACAATATGCCATTATTAAAACTCTAACCATAGAACCTATAATCTTTGTTCCAGTGGAACCTCTCTTTCAACCAAACTCAACCATACACATAACACCTTCCTTTCCAATGGCTACAGTGCTAACAGAATTAAAAAAATAATCAGTTCCTCAGCCATCCCTTCAGAAGGAGTTCAGAAATGCCATTACCACTCATCCCCTATATCTATGGCACATCAGAAAAAATAGTACTGGTTTAAACAGGTCTTTAAACAAGTACAACCTCTACACAGCTTTTAAGCCTCACCAGAAACTTGCTACCCTTATCTGTTCCACCAAAGATCAACTCCCTCCTCTCTAAGTGCCTGGAGTATATAAAGTATCCTCTTCTTGCAAGTTGGCTTACTTTGGAGAGACAGATCACTGACCATCCGTTTAGAAGACCACAAATCGTACATCAACAATCACGACTATGGTCAATCTGTCATTGCAGACCATGTATTGGATACAACCCACAGGATCTTCTAGAAGAAAACCATCATGCTCCACCATAGTAAATTTAAAAAGCAAAGACTGTTTTTAGAATCTGCAGCAGCACTCAGAAATCAACTGTATTTAAATAAATACAGATGAATAAAACTTCCCAAAATTTGGGAAACAATAAACAATAATTGGGAAAAGAAACTGGCTCTGTGTGCTAAAGACAACCCACAAGAATTCTATTGATATGCTGCAAGTAAAAGAAAGAATGAATATGAAAGAATAACTCTTCTAAATGCAGATGCCATGAGGATTACAGATGCAGAAGAGGTTGTTCAACTAATGAGTGCCCATTTTGTTAAAAGCTATCCACTTGGTGTATATGACATTGAGCTCACTGCTACTTCTTCACTGGATGAAGAAACTCAGGTGTATGAAGATGAGGTATTAGAGCTGTTGCACAAACTGAATAAAAATTCAGCAATAGGAACTGATGGGATATCGGCACATGTGCTGAAAGAGTGTTCAGCTGAACTGGCTATTCCTTTGACCAGGCTGCTTAATATGAGTCTAAGAACAGGAAAGATTTCTCAGGAATAGAAAGAATGTATGATAATTCCACTGCACAAGGGTGGTGCAAAGACCAATGTATCCAACTATCGCCCAATTAGTATCTCAGGAGTGGTGGTGAAGATTTTGGAAAAATTGGTTAGGGCTCACATTCAGAAATTGGTTGACAGTGAATCTCTACTTTGCAATGAGTAACATGGGTTTACTAAGGAAAGATTATGTTTTAGCAACTTACTCACATTCTATAACAATGTTACCATTGAACTAGACAAGGGGAATGGATATACCATGATTCTTTTGGATTTTGCTAAGGCTTTTGACAGAATACAGCATGGTAGACTGTTGCATAAATTGGAGAATATGGGTTTGGATCATAGAATATTAGCATGGATAAGAAGATACCTAACTGACAGATATCAAAAAGTGGTATATAGGGGATGTGAGTCTGCAAGATTTAAAGTAACCAGTGGTGTACCACAAGGATCAGTGCTTGGTCCACTATTATTTAATCTATCTTCTTCTTCTTTGGCACTACAGCACATGTAGGGCCTTGGCTTCCTATTTCTGGGTTTCATAACTCACTACGAGGTGGGGTTGTTACCCCATGCTCAACCATGTGTAATTGTCTGTGAGGCATTGTGTTCTTAAGACCGGTTTGTCTGCTTTGCGGGAGGAAAAAAAACCCACTGGATAAACTGGGGAGAAAAACCCTGCAGTTCACGCCCAAGACCAGCTAACTTGGCTAAGTCTGAGAAAGATCCTTAGCTCCTCATGTCAGCAATGAGAATCAAATGCAGGACACTCCTTTCCCAGTCATATGGTTGCAGAGCGCGTAACTGCTCAGCTAACCACGTGAACATTATTCAATCTATACATTAATGATATCAGGAAGGATTTGACAAGCAACATACAGCTATTTGCTGATGATGCGAAGATAGGTAGGGTAATCAGGAATGCTGCTGATATGCAGTACCTGCAGAATGATTTGAATTTTGGGCATGGGAAAATGGATGTCAGTTAATATCAGCCGGCCTGGTTGGCCGAGTGGCCACCGTATCCGCTCTCCAGCCAAAGGGCTGCTGCTTTGTATCCTGCAGTGGGCGTGTTTGTGATTGTCTGTGAAAATACTAGTGGTGGTGGTGGTGGGCAGTAGATTGAATTGGTATAGATGATGCAGTTCTCTGTAGTTGGTGGATTGAGTGGTGGAGACAGAGAGTTGTAGAGCAGGTGCCTTCCCTCAATGAGTCCTTGGACTCCCTGGAGGTGTCACTCAATAATAATAATAATTATTATTATTATTATTATTACGGGCAACTCCAAGGAGTCCATAGACTCATCGAGGGAGGCTCTAACATCATGTCAAGAAAAACTATTCGACATTCACACACTATCTATCATACTTCGCCTTGAATTCATTTACAGTCATCATGCCCACAACAGACTCTGGCAGCTTATTCCACTCATTCACCACTCTCCAAGTAAAAAACATAGCTCTAACACCCTTGCTAACCACACTCTTACCAAGCTTCGATGCATGGCTCCTAGTCCTCCCACCACTGGTCCTATACTCAAACATATCTTCTGAATTAATCTTATAGAAACCCTTCAGTAATTTGAATGTCTCAATCATATCACCTCTTTTCTGCGTATCAACCAATTTCTGCAACCCACAAATCTTCAACCTGTTCTCATAAGGTTCATTCCATAGACCTGCTATCATCTTGGTCACTCATCTCTGGATCCTCTCCACCTCCTCCCCATCCAGAAGAAACCCTGGAGCCCATATCTGGGCACAGTAGTCTAGATGGGGTCTTATCAAGGGTCAATACAGAGTAACAATAACCTGTTTGTTAAAGTATTTTTCAGCAACCAAGTGATTTGATGAGCTGATTTAGCTACTTTTGCGATGTGCCCCCTAAACTTCAACTCCCGCTCCATCAACACTCCCAAATCCCTGGCCTCATCAATCTCCTGGAGTACAGTTCTGCCAATCTGATATACTGCTGCTAATCTTTTCACCCCAAAATGCATAACCTTACATTTTGCCACATTAAATTGACATCCATTCTGCTTAGCCCAGTCCTCCAAACTATCCAAATCATCCTGCAAAATTTTGACATCCTGTGCACTATCGCTCTACCCAACTTTGCATCAACAGCAAACAAATGAACACTTCCTCTCAGATCCTTTCCTATATCGTTATTGAACAAATTGAACAGTAGTGGTCCAAGAACAGAACCCTGTGGCACACCACTAGTCACAGGCCGTCTTCTGGACTCTACTCCTGAATAAACCACTCTCTGATATCTCTCCATCAACCAACCTCCTATCCATCTCACCAACCCTATATCCATCCCCATATGCTGCAGTTTACTGATTAGAATTCCATGTGGTACCCTGTCAAAGGCCTTAGCAAGGTGCAGTAGAATCACTGTAAACTCATTACCCTTATCCAGTTCAGCCATCACTGTGTTATAAAACGTGAGCAAGTTACTGAGGCATGATCTACCCTTCACAAAACCATGCTGTCTCCCATACAGTATCCCATTTCCATCTATCCAATCCTGTATTTTCCTCTTGACTATTTTCTTCAAGACCTTGACAACGATTCCTAATATGCTGATCGGTCGGTAATTTACAACAGCAGCAGTGGTGACTGGTGAAAATTTTAAGTGGGGGTGTTGCACATTCAAAATAAAAAAATAAATAAAATTATTTTTTTCTAATCAGTAACCAATTTATTAATAAATAAATTTACATATTAAAAAAATTGCTTTATTAAAAATATTTCACCCTCGCCACAAACAAACACCAATAATAAAAGTTTCGTATCTCACAGAAATAATGCCGCAAGCATACGATACACACTGCTCGTTTGAGCAGTGTCAGAATGACTTGTAATGTGCAATTACAAGTGCAAACAAATATCGATGAGACGGACTGCGATTGGTCGAACGTGATAATATCGACACTGAGTTAGATCGCAGTGTATTTGTTTCATAATCTAAAGCGTTAATCGAACAATTCCAATTATGAACTATTCAATAACTGTGGAAACATAAGCTGTAACCTTTGATATGTTGTATTGCATTTCTATAATGTTGTAAGCATTGTTATTATTTATAAATACAAACAAAATTAAAAATTTTCATTTTTTCCTTGGGGGTGCTGCAGTGTCACAGTGCTTATGTACAGGCTGCCACTGAACAGCAGTTTTGGAACCTTCTTTATGCAGTGGAACTATTTTCCCCTCTTTCCACCCCCCTTGGAACTAACCCAGACCCGAGACTCAAATTAAACAAAATGGTCAAGGGCGCCGACAATTCTTTAGCCGCTTCATGTACGACACAAGCTGGTATACCATCCAATCACACAGATGTATTGACATTGAGGTTTTGTAATAGACTATTCACCTGTACTTCATTCACCACAATTCCTGTATAAGCTGTTGGTTCTTTCATTCCTGCAATGTCATCACCTGGATGACATACTCTTGCAAAGTGCTCGCCCAGTAATTCCACTATATCAACTGATTCGGTTACCTCCCTACCTTCGGCATTCTTTAAAATCATTTTACCGTATACATTTTTTCTTTTACTTGCAACATATCGAAAAAACTGTTTGGGATTCTCTTTAGCCTGCATGGCTAATGTTCTTTCATAATCCACTTTTGCTTTTCTTATCACACTCGTTACCCTTCTGGCCTGCGCTTTATACCGTTCGTGTGCCTGCCGGTCACCTTTCTCCTAAAATTCCCTCCACAGTTGTTTCTTTTTTTGCAGCTCAAGCATAATGGTGTTATTCATCTATATAACCCCTACTTGATTTATTATTCGGACTCTAGGTATACAGTCAGCCATTGCCTCATGCAAACACTTCTTAACTGCATCATATGCACTATCAACATCCAGCCCTTGCAGTTTTACATGCCTTGGCACCGAACCAATCAAACTCCTAAGCTTGTCATACTTACCAGCCCGATAATTCCACATGTACCCTGTCTTAATTGTAAATTGCACACCTTTAGCACTTCCCAAGTCAAGACCCTATGATCACTCTCACCAACTGGTGGCAGCGTGGTCATATTCATCACAGCCAAATTCTCAGATGCAATTACTAGGTCAAGCACTCTCTGACCCCTTGTATTTTCCATTACATGCTGTCACAGATAGTTATCCCTTAATAACCGCATAAAATCCAATTTCTTCCTCCCATGTGTCCTCTCCTCCTCCTTCCAATCAATGTTACCATAGTTGAAATCTCCCATAATAATTACCCTCTTTCCACTCATTTCTTCTATTTGCTTATGCATACTATCTCCACCATCTATTCCATCACCTGGTCTATAGCAGCACCCAATTGTATATTTTGTTCATCTTCAATCTCACACCAAATAGCTTCAAATGTGCTCTTTTCTCTATTCTGCAGTTCAACTTCTATTCTCCTTGGCTGCAGCTCATCAGCTATCATCAATAACACTCCCCCCCCATTTTATTCTCCCTGTCACTCCTGAACACACCATACCCCTCACATTCAATCCCACTAGCTATATCATCTTCCGTCAGCTATGTTTCACTAATGTCAATAACCTGTGGCCTGGAAGTGCCAACCAAGGCCAAAAATTCTTCCTTCTTGTTCCTAATACTTCTGGCATTAGTATACATGAATTGCAGAAGCCCATTTGTCCCATCCCTATTTTGATGCCTTATACTAACTATCCCATTCTGATTTATTGTCCTTCGTACTCGCTCGGACATATTACACACATTCATACACTGAACTGTCTCCCTAAAGTCTGCATATCTATTCCACCTCCCCCCCCCTTAATAACTCTAGTTTCCCTGATTCTGCACATCCACTTCCACTTCATTCAACAACAGCTTTTCAAGTCTCCGTACACCAAATCCATTCAAATGCAAACCATCCATCTTATATAAATCCTTTCGCCCATCGAACTCACTCCCCACGTCCACAAATTCAACACCACTCCTCCTGCATAATCCGCACATAAAGTCATTAGCAATTTTGGCCCTCCTTCTATACTCTTCATTGCCATACTGCGGCAACACACTCACCATCCTAACTCTCTCACTCTTCTCTTTAGTGAGAGAACTACCTCAAGGAATTCTTTCAAATCCTCTCTCATAGCCATTTTGTCTCCTTTCAAATCATTCGTTCCTCCTACTACTATCAATTCTTTCACTCTCTGCTTTTGCGCTCTAATGGACTCGCTTACATCCTTAATGTTCACACTAGGTTGGTACGATTTTGTCAAACTCTCATCTATCACACCTCTTACTAAAGAATCTCCAAACAAAACTCGCTCTTTCATTTTGTTTACACTCACGATCATACTCTTATTTTCTTATCATACTTTTGCTGTTTATTAGTTGGTACACCCGGTAAACATTGTTGGCAACGTCCAGCTGCTGATTTGCCCTATGTATCGCTCTGCACAACCATGCGATCTCACTCATTGCATCTGTCTCATCATTTTTATTATCCGTTAATCCATTCATTCGTTCTGTATTTTTACCTTCATTCTTACTTTCAACACTGCTCTCACAGCTATCTGGTACTACCTCGCAAATATCACTATTCATACCTCTCATATCACTATTTTCTACATTCTGACTTTCAACAACGATATCACTCTCACGACCTGAAACACACTTTAAATCTTCACATTCCTTACACTTTCTTCACACATTCACTCACTATCATTGTCTAACCAGACTCCAACCGCTCTCCTCAAAGCATACATCTCACAAACAGTACACTGAATAAACTTCTTTATATTAAAATTTTTGAACAGTAGGCGATCTGGACGGCATTGTATTCCTGCTTATCAGCGCAATGTGCACGCTATTAATCATATCTATCAAATTACTAATTGAAATAACTCAGAAAACACACAAAAATCACAGAAACGAAAAGTAAACAATACTACATAAGATTCAAGCAAATTTACCAATTATTACTTAAAATAATTCTTATCTTTCCAGGAGCTCTCTACAAACACTACACACCATGTAGCCCTCTAGTGGCCAACCTATAATAATGTTAATAATAAATATAAAGTCATTCACTTTGGTGTGATTAGATATCCAATGTTGTAATATATTGGTAGGATTATGCTTGAAGAAACTGATGAGGCCAGGGATCTTGGAGTGTTAATAAATAGGAAGTTGAAGTTCAGAGGCCATGCAGCAAAGATTGCAAATACAACTCAAAAGATAATTGTAATGCTGAAATGAACTTTCACGTGTAAAGATAAGGATGTTATTTTGCCTCCTTACAAGGTGTTAATAAGACCTCACTTGGATTATTGTGCGCAGGTCTGGTCTCTGTTGTGATTCTTATATATTGGAGATAGTGCAAAAAAGAGTGTTAAAAATTATATCAGGATTATGGAATACTGATTATGAAGACAGATTGATAATTTGTAGACTGCAGACACTAGTAAACATGAGGAGGATATGACTGAAACTTACAAACTTCTGAAAGAGTCATACAGGATTTCAACTGATGGAGGTAAGGAAAGGACAAGAGGGCATCCTTGGAAGCTGAGAATGAATGACGCTTAGAAGGGGACGAGGACTGGATTTTTCTCTCATAGGGTGGTGCGTGATTGGAATGGACTGCCATTGGATGTTGTGAGTGCATGCAGTGTGATTGAATTCAAGAATAAGTATGAAAGCTGGTGTGTGTATTATGTGGCTTCCTTCGATGAGTCCCTGAATCCCTAGAGGTCTCTTTTAATAATAATAATGATGATGCCCAAAACTCCTCACCCTTATTTCAAATACTTCTGGCATTAGTATACATAAATTGCAATACTTCCTTCATCGCACAACCCCCCCTTACACCTTGTGTTGCTTAGCCCACTGAAGTTAAGAACCTAAGGTGAACCTTTACCTTTTCACTCTTCTTTTTCATATGCACTAGCAACTCTTTCATGTTTTCTCACATACCACACTCATCACCTGCTAAATCATTTGTACCAGCCAAAATAAACATCTTTTTCACCTTAACGTACTGCATCTTTACAGCATCACCGATATCCTTAATCTAAGTTTGTGTTAAGTAGGTGCTGGAAGGAGGGTGTATGGTTACCCACAAGGATGAAGACTCTTCCATGGGTAGATACTTTCCCTGTCCTGTCCATGGTAACAT
Organism: Typopeltis vanoorti; assembly: GCF_054136105.1. Taxonomy (NCBI): domain Eukaryota; kingdom Metazoa; phylum Arthropoda; class Arachnida; order Uropygi; family Thelyphonidae; genus Typopeltis; species Typopeltis vanoorti. The sequence goes on from NC_143568.1 coordinate 46,444,487, forward strand.
TTTGTAGGATGGAATTGTGACTGGGCAAGAGATGTCTCTTACAGGCGAAAGAACCCTTATACTTCTGTATCAGGGCCTTAATGTTATCAATGTTTTGAGAAAATTCATGACAACCAGACTACAGAAATGCTTTCATTATTTATTTTTGATGGATCCATTTGGCTTCTGATGTGGTCTTGATTTTGTCAGCTTTGGATTTTCTTCTTTTTTTTGGGAATTGTGGACAGCCAGGGTCCATCATTCCTTCCTTCTTAGGAAAAATATTCAAGATGTCATCAAACTGAACTCTATCTTGGACACTATGTATTTTAATGGTTTTATTTTTATTTTTTTGGGGGGGGGGGAAGGAAGACAGGAGTATCTATATCATCTGTTAACAAATCTGACAATATGTTCTTGATTTTCTGAGGAGTATGTTCCATTATTATAATTTTTTTTTCCCTTCACTAATGGAGTGTCATGTAGCAGAAACATTTTTGTTATATCATTAGCTCAATATTAGGCTCAAAAGTTTGGGAGCTTTTCATATTGATAAAAACTTTTAATGCAAGTTGCATAAAAGTAAATTGATAACTGCATTTACTTTTTTGTTCAGGAATGATTTTTTCAAAATTTTTTTAAAGCTACTGTGGCATAATTATACATAAACTAGTGAAGAATTTTGAAGAAGATTTAAAACATAACAAAAAGTAAAATTTATGAAAATCAGCTACTTTATAGTGTTTGTTTTTGAAATGAAAGCACTCTGCTCACAGTTTTGTGAATAATAAACAATTGTAGAGCATGTATAAGGTGAGTTAGTGTGAGAGAGAGATTATTATCTAGTTTATGCTTGTCATCATCCAAATAAATGCAGTACCTTTCTTTGGATAAAAACAGTGGAAAAAAAATAAAACTTGCCCAGTTATGTTTTGGAGACCTCAGAAGGCTGTATAGTTTTGGGACAGGTTTATAATCTATCCTAATATTTAGATTTTTAAGTAATGAACTGATATGAGTAGAAATTCCAAGGTATGGAAGGGAGATATTCCATATGGAAAGTTTATTTTTCACTTGGTCAGACTATAATAAATTTAGTTTAATCCTTTATCCAAGTGTGTGTGCAAACAAAGTTTGCACCTGAAAGTATCTTCAGGACTGGGGTAAAGTGGTACACACCGGGCAACTCCTTGCAAAGGTGGAGCAAGCTACCAACACTCCTATCTCAGTATCTCCCATAATGCAAAACACATCTCCTTGCGGATATGTATAATATTATTATGCATTAAGGGAAGGGCCACTACCCAGACTAGTTTCAACCTTTATTGAGGTCTCTTCAGTGGGAGCCAGGCCCAAGTGGAGATACCAAGGCAGAAGCATTAGCAAGGTCATCCCCTCGTATAGGAGCTGCCAAACGGTGTGCCACCTTTTTATTAAATTACTCTGGATTTAGAGAAAGATGTTGAAAGTTTATTTTTCACTTGGTCAGACTATAATAAATTTAGTTTAATCCTTTATCCAAGTGTGTGCAAACAAAGTTTGCACCTGAAAGTATCTTCAGGACTGGGGTAAGGTAGTACAACACCAGGCAACTCATTGCAAAGGTGGAGCAAGCTAACATCACTCCTATCTCAGTATCTCCCATAATGCAAAACACATCTCCTTGCGGATCACACTTGGATAAAGGATTAAACTAAATTTATTATAGTCTAACCAAGTGAAAAATATACTTTCAGCATCTTTCTCTAAATCCAGAGTAATTTAATAAAATGGTGGCACACCATTTGGCAACTCCTATAGGTAAAGATGACCTTGCTAATGCTTCTGCCTGGTATCTCCACTTGGACCTGGCTCCCACTGAAGAGACCTCAATAAAGGTCGAAACTAGTCTGGGTAGTGGCCCTTCCCTTAATGCATAACATTATACATATCTGCAAGGAGATGTGTTTTGCATTATGGGGGATACTGACATAGGAGTGATGTTTTCTTGCTCCACCTTTGCAACAAGTTGCCTGGTGTTGTACTACCTCCCCAGTCCTGGAGATACTTTCAGGTGCAAACTTTGTTTGCTCACACTTGGATAAAGGATTAAACTAAATTTATGATGGAATATCTATTTCATTCTTTTTTGAGTGTTTCACTAAAATAGAAATGCTCTGTTTTTTTAGGGTGCTTAATATACAGAGAAACTACAATGTTGAAATTCAGATATTGATAAACATAGTCATCTCCCTTTCATACCCCATTGGAATTTCTACTCATATCTTAAGGTGGCTTATAAACCTGGTCTATAATTATAGAGCCATTAGGGAGTTTCCAGCAGATAGGAACTTTTTCCAGAAAATATTCATGGATCTGTAAAATTTAGATCCATGAATGTGTAATACCTGTGTAATACCTTACACCAGGGCTGTCTAAAGCACTGCATGTGGCCCACGGTGCAATTTTGTGTGGCTTGCCTGTGCATTTTGATTTTCACGAGCGAAAAAATAAAACGACAATTTGAATTGAATGTGCATTAGATATTTTAATTCTATCATTATTCGATAATCTCGATGTTGGTAATTTTATTTGGTGCTTTTACATCACTATATACCCATGTGTTTTTCAAATATTAGATATGTCAAAGAAGTGTTCTTACACTGTTTTGTTCAAATGCACATGCTCCAGGTGCTCATGGGGAACGTGAATGTGCAATTTGTGTGCAATTAGTGTTGTTCGTTTGTATAGCTTTCGAGGTTGTGTCGCTGCTGCTCACCAAATTACTAGATACACATTGTGATGCAGCCCTTGGATTACCTAAGGTTGGACAGCCCTGCCTTACATCAATCACACAGAGGGCAATTATGAGATTATGCAAGCAACACAGGTATTACACACCTTCCTGATATTTATTTTTCATACCTTTACCAAAGTTTTCTTTTGTTTAGCTACTTTACACATAGCTTAGCTCTCTTACATTTTTCTTTGTATTCTTTTAGGCCATCTGCTGACTTATTTGCTAGGAACGTCGTTTGGTATACTTTCTTTTTTTCCAAGATTGCTTCTTTAACTTCATGTGTCCACCATGGTGTTCTTATTTTTCTATCCTTGCAGACAACTTCACCATATACCTCCCAAGCTGATTTAATCAACGTCTTCTTCAGAGTTTGGCAATGACACTCCAAGGTTTGGTTCTTGTTTTCAATTTGTTTTTATTTTTTCTTCAATAATGTTTGTATCGTCGAGTTTGCAATTTATTTGTAAAATCTGCCTAACTTTAATTCTTTTAAAAACTTTCTTACATGCTGTTCTTTTCAATGTGATATCCATTTTTATCCTGCTTAGTGCTAAGTAATGGTCACTTCCAACAGGACTGTACAATGTTAGTTATGAGGATCGGCTGAAGGAGTGTGGACTGAAGAGTTTGGTGGATAGAAGGAGAGGTGATATGACTGAGACTTTTAAACTGTTGAGAGGTGGTTACAGGGTTGACACTGGGGGGAGTTCTTTCACTTAGTTAAACAGCAGGAAGGAGTCATGACAAGAGGCCATCCCTGGAAGTTATGAAAGGAAACTGTGAGAAAGAGGGTGAGGAGTGGTTTCTTTGCATGGCGGGTGGTTGAACCATGGAATGCATTGCCTGATGGAGTGGTGAGAGTGAGAACAGTCAATGCATTTAAGGAGTGGTATGATAGACTTTGTGTTTTCTAGGAGAGACGGACCTTCCTCAATGAGTCTTGATAGACTTGTGTTTCTTAGAAAGGACCTCCCACGATGAGTCTTTTGACTCCATGGAGGCCTGAATAATAATACTAATACTAATACTACTAAAATCCTCTGTACAGTCTTGTATCCTGAATGATGATGATGATATCACTATCAACAATGATATAGTCAATGCGGCTTTTGTTCTTTCTTGTGTCTTCTCTCCATGTGAACTTGTGCACATCATTATGTTGATATATTGTGTTAGTAATGAATAGTCCATATCTTGAGCAGAAGTCTAGTAAATACTTACTATTATTATCAGCTTTATACTTTTCTCCAAATTTTCCCTATATGTCTGGTGGGATCCTACTCTACTGTTTAGATCTCCAACAAGGACCACTAAGAATGTAAACACAGCATTCTGTTTCAAAAATATAGATCATCATACTTTACTAATTGGTGCCTTAACGTATACATCTCTGACGATTCGATTTACTTCAACTGGAAATCTCCAAAGTCAAGGACATAATATTTGGAATTAACATAATCTTAACAGAACTAAAAGATTGCATTGATAAGTTTAGCCATTCTCCCTCTATCTGCTCTAATGTACAAAGTATTCCAGTTCTTATATGTTACAGATGTTTCTAAACATGATGCCTGCTTTTAAAAAAATCGATTTAACATCCATGATACCTAATACAGCAATCCCTCGATTAATGCGCCTAATGTGATCTTTAAAACAGGAGCATTAATTGAAAATGCACTAATTGAATATAATAGCCTATGGGAAGAAGTATAATTCGTTCCTCAAATTTCTTTTTTGACATTAATTTTTTTATAAAAGAATTAAGGTATGTCTCAGGGCCTAGTTAAAGGAAAACCATGAAGCTGAAAGACAATAAAACATATTCAGAATATAAATTTTATTATTCTACTTCTTAACAAAGAATTGAGCTAACATAGTTTGGCGGGCATTTTGTTTCTTTTTTTCATACAACCGACGGTATGGCCCTATTGCCTCTTCTACTCTTCTGCAAATTTTACTGCTTCTCTCTTTATCAGGGTCAACCTTTAAGCATTGCTGCTTAAAAACTTCAATTGTACGAAAAATATTTTCAAATTGTTTCTGTGAAATCTCTTTTGGCTAACTATCAGTGGTTAAAATTTCTTCATATTCTTCGGGATCTTCCTGCTGTACATCTAAATTTAGCAAGTCGGAATCACTCAATTCTTCAGAATGAGATTTAATTAACTCTTGGATGTTATCATTGTCAATTTCATCAAAACCCAGTTCACATGCAATGTTGGCAATTTCCTCAACAATGTTATCCATTTCATTTGAAAAGCTTCCAAAATCTTTTGTACAATGTGGAAGAATGTGCTTCCAAACTGCTCACATATTGCTAGCAGTCATTTCATTCCAAGATTGATGAATACTTTCAGTAGCAGATTTAACATTAAATTTCTTCCAGAATTCTACTAATGTCATAGAATTCTCACCAGATGTTGCTTCTATTGCCTGTTTAAATGTTCTTCTCAGGTAGTATGTCTTAAAGGTTTTGATAATCCCCTGGTCCACAGGTTGTATGAGAGAAGTTGTATTTGGCAGTAAAAATTTGGAACATAGTGTACATGGAAGTAATGTAGTATACTATTAAAAATAACTTTGTAAAATGTTTTAAATCGGTAACTAAATTATTTCATTCTGGTGAGTGATTTTTTAAAATAGTTAGCCATAAAAATGTATAAATAGAAAAATTTTTAAATCTGTAACATTTATTTTTAGGAGGTATATAGGCACACTAATCGAATTTGGGTATCGAAAAAAAATTACGCACTAATCGAGGGATTACTGACTCTAGAAAGAGAAAAGTGCTGGTTTATCTTTGAGAGAAAGTAATAGCAAGCCAGCACTTTTCTCTTTCTAGAGTCAGGCAAGTTTTTTGCTTGTATCATTTATCCTACTCTGGAAGATGAGTGGGTCAGCAAAAGAAGAGTATTATTATTATTATTCAGGCCTCCATGGAGTCAAAAGACTCATCATGGGAGGTCCTTCCTAGGAAACACAAAGTTTATCATACCATTCCTTGAACTCATTGACCATTCTTGCTCTCACCACTCTATCAGGCAATGCATTCCACGGTTCAGCCACCCTCCATGCAAAGAAACCACTCCTCATCCTCTTGCTCTCTCAGCTTCCTTTCGTAACTTCCAGGGATGGCCCCTTGTCATTGCTCCTTCCTGCTGTTTCACCAAGTGAAAGAACTTCCCAATGTCGATCCTGTAACTACCTCTTGACAGTTTAAAAGTCCAAATCATATCACTTCTCCTTCTTCTATCTGCCAAACTCTGCAGTCAACATTCCCTCAGCTGATCCTCATAACTAACATTGTACAGTCCTTAAACCATCTTTGTTATCTGCCTCTGTACCCTTTCCCACAGTTAATTTATCCCCTTCAAATCCTGGGGAACAAATTTGAGAACAACAGTCTAAGCGTGGTCTGATCAGGGTCTTATACAATGGAACGATAACTCTTTTATCTCTGCAGGTCAGTGTCCTCAGTATTGCTGCAATCCTCTAGGTTGCCTTCACCACCTTTGCAATATGCCCCCCTAATTTCAGGTTTCTATCAATCATCACCCCCAGATCTTTTCTCTCCTCTACTTCCTCCAATACAGATCCTCCAATCTAGTATGCAGCCTCCCATCGATGTATCCCAAACTGTAAGACTTTACATTTTGCTGTATTAAACTGACACCCCCATTTTATTTGCCCACCTGTCTAGTTTATTCAAATCCTCTTGCAGGGCTGCCACACTTGCACTATTACAAATAACCCTTCCCAGCTTCACACAATGGCGTAGCTAGGAGGGGGGGGGGAGTCTGCCCCGGGCAACACTTTGCGTTTAAGAAATCTTGCTATACTGTCTATAGTTTTACTTCAAAAATAAACATAGTGTTTTCATTTATTTCCCTATATCATTTTGACTTTTTGTAGTATTTTTGGTGTGTATTAAGAGGGGGTGGCAAACTCAGGGACTGCCCCAGGCGACAAAATCTCTAGCTGCACCACTGGCTTCACATCATCTGCAAACAACTGAATATCCTGCCTGCAATGCATTGACAATATCATTGATATAAAGGTTAAACAATACAGGACCCAGTACTGAGCCCTGTGGGACCCCACTTGTAACCTTCTGCCTCCTTGATATTGCCCCACCATACACAACTCTCTGATACCTATCAGACAGTCAATCCTGAATCCAGTTGACTAACCTGACATCTAGACCCATGTGCTGCAACTTAAATATTAGCTTGTCATGTGGTACCCTCTCAAATGCCTTTGCAAAATCGAAAAAAAATGGCAGTGTATGCCTTTGCCTCATCACCTGCTCTTGTCACTTTATTATAAAGGCAATCATATTACTTAAGAGCACCCCTTAACAAACCCATGTTGATTCTTACAGATAACATTACCCTTGTCTGCCAACACTGTATATAGTCCCTCACTAATTTCTCCAAGACCTTAACTAGTGATGACACACAAAATGGCCTATAATTAGACACTTCCAGTCTGCTACTGCCCTTATGCAATGGCATTATCTTACCTTCCTTCTATTCCTTCAGTACCTTTCCTGTAGCCAGACTTTCATTGAAAAGCTGGGTCAACGGAATTATCAGTTCTTTAGCACATTCTCTCAAAACCCGTGGTGAAATACTATCCAGTCCCACAGCTTTACTGACATCCAGAGTACTCAGTATTTGGAACACACCTCCTTTTGCACCTTTAAACATCGAACCTGCTTTATCCCTCTAGTATTGAAACTTACTTCTCCAGGATGAAATACTCCAATAAAGCATTCATTGAACAACTCCACTATGTCCTCTGCATCAGTCACTCTATTCCCATTTTTATTCCACAATGTCATTCTTCCACAATCATTTCTCCTCCTACTGGCCACATAGCTAAGAAATTCCCTAGGATTTTTTTTGGATCTTAGTGCCAATCTCTTCTCATATTCCAGTTTTTCCTTCCTTACCATACTAGACACTCTCCTGGCCTGAGTCTTATATTCTTCATGCATCTGCTCTTCACCCTTCTCCTTATATCTCTTCTATAACCTCTTTTCCACCCGCAGTTTCTGCCTGATATTGTTTGTCATTCACTTAGCAACAAATTGTGTCCTATTTACTCGTGGAATACAGCTTTCCATTACTGCTAACAAATATTAGTAGCAATGGAAAGTGATATCCTGGTCTTCCAATTCTTCTCTCCATGAAACTTCCCCAAGTTGATATCTAAGACTATTATAATCACCTGCCTTATAATTCCACATACGTTCCCATCTCTTTGATACTTTTGCATGTCTATTCATCGTCCAAGTCAAAACCACATGGTCACTCTTTCCAACTGGTGGGAGAGATGTCATCTCAGTTATTATCAGCTCTTCTGATGCTATGACCAAATCCAAAACTCTTGTTCCCTCTATTACATGTTGCCTAAGACACTTGTCCCTCAAGAATTCTAGAAATTCCATTCCCTTCTTACTACATGCATTTTCCTCTTCCCAACTTATACTGCCCATAACAATCATTCTTCTTGCACTTGCCAAGCTCAACTTCCTAAACATCTCCTGCTCCCCACCCTCACACCATATGCTTTCAAAACCATTCGTGTCACTGCCTTCCAAAGCCTCCACTCTTAGAAGACATAAGTCATCACTTATCATAAGCAGTACTCCACCATTGTGTTTTCCCTTCCTATCCTGCTGAGAAATGCTGCACCCTGCTACTTCTATTCCTGTTATTATATCATCTTCTGTCAACCACGTCTCAGAGATCCCAATAATCTTCGGCCAGGCTGATGCTATCAGTGCCACCAATTCATCTCCTTTATTCATGATACTCCTGGCATTAGTATAAAGCATAAATATCACTGCTTCTATACTTATCATTATCCCCTCCAGACCCCACTGGAGTCAGCATTAACTGATGTCATCTCCTTCCCCCAAGAGGACACCCCTGCTACCATCCACCCTGGGAATTCTAGTTTCCCTGCATTGACACACCGACTCATTCAGAAAACAGCAATCTCTCCAGATGCCTACGTCCAAATGCAAGCGGTCTCGCGCATACAGTTCCTTTCTACCCTCAAATGCCTTCCAAGCACCCACATATTCCAATCCTCTCTTCTGACACATTCTAGCTTTATGCTATTCATTATTACTGCTCTTGGTATTACGGAACACTAATATGCCAGGTTTGTTAAACTATCTACATTTGCACAACACAGACTGGATTCAAGCTATAAAATCTTTTGGACATATACCAACAATAGTGATTTTTCAATTATTTGACCTTCAAATAACCATACCTTCAGTTATGTGGCCAGCAAATTGAGTTCACTGTGGATAATGGAGAGATGACTGAATTACACAGAAGTGCATGCAAATGTGAATTTTTATTTAATGAAAATCTTATTACACTTCTCAGCCTGCACACAAATGAGTATTTAGGCTTAGGTGAATATTCCATCTAAAGAGACATCATCAGAAATATAATGTTAAAATTGTAATAACGTGCAAAAACACACACAAGCAACAATAAGTAGAAGAAATGAGGTAAAATAAATAAAAATTGAAGTCGTATGAGGGGGTCCCTCTATGGGTGCTGTTGTCTAGCCTTAGATGTTGAGTAGGAAGCCTAAGAATTAAAGTTTCCAAAATTTTGGGAAGTTTAATACAACCACATTTATTAAGATTAGGCTGTTTTTTATGTCTGCTGTAAATTAAAAAAAAGAGTTTCAAGTTTGTATTTGTTGCAATAAAGCATAGTGGTTTACTTCCATCTGATTCTGTGTAAGGTATCCAACGCATGGTCTGCTATACCTGATTGACCATAGTTGTGGCAGCAGATGTATTTTTTATGTTTTTCTAAACTTAGGTCGTTGAACCGTGGAATGCACTGCCTGATGGAGTGGTGAGAGCGAGAACGGTCGATGTTTAAGGTCAAAAAGTTTAAAGAGTGGTATGATAGACTTTGTGTTTCTTAGGGGGGGGGACCTCCCCTCAATGAATCTTGACAGACTTTATGTTCTTAGGAAGGACCTCCCACGATGAGTCTTTTGACTCCATGGAGGCCTGAATAATAATAATAATAATAATTATGGTCAGACTAGGACAGTGCTTCCCGAACTTATGGATGTAAAGGCCCCTTTTGAAAAATTAAAATATTTCAAGGCCCCCATCAAAAAAAAAAAAATCGTAATACAGACATATATATATACTGTCATCACCAACCCAGTCAAAAGGCAGGAACTATTAAAACTGGTTCATTGGTCTAACTCCTTTTGTTCTTCAGACGATCTTTTACAGAAAGAACTACAATATATAACTTCTTCCTTGCTATCTAATGGTTATAAGAATTGCTTCATTAAAAGAACTTTGAGTAGTTTTAATATGTCTTCCTCTTCAAACACAGAGGAAATAACGCGCATTACTATCCCTTATGTACAAGGCATCAGTGAACGTATAGCAAAAGTTTTAAAACCACTGAATATTTTTGTTGCCTTTCGACCGTTTAGAAAAATCTCCACCTTTCTCACTTCTCCTAAGGACAAGCTTCCACATCTTAATCATCCAGGTGTCTACCAGATTCCGTGCTCTTGTGGATTATCTTATTTCAAACACGAAGATCTGCCTCTATTCGGTTAGAAGAACACCAATCTTATATTGAATACTTTAAACCTGAAAGGACTGGACTTTCTGAACATGCCATCTTCACTAGATACAGAGTTCATTGGAGAAAGACAAGAGTTCTTCACAAAAGTCAGTTTCTCATGGAACGCCTTTATAAAGAAACATGTGAAACTCTACTTCATTCTCCTAACTTAAACAGATCCGACGGCTTACATCTATCCCCTTTATGGGAGATAGTACTTTTCAAATCAGCTAATCTTTCCTAACTTTTTATTGTATTAATTTTTTATTTTTATTTATTTTTATTTTTTTAGGAAAGTTATTGACCTTTTTAGTTATCTTACACCAGCTACTTAGGTGACGCTTTTTGGAATTGTCAGTTAGCATTTAATTTTGAGCTTAATGTACTTAAGATGCCTGTGACACACAGGCGAAAATTATACTATTAAAAAATCTTTGTACGTGAGTTTTTTCCGTTATTTATTTTGTATCCATGGTATACCTCTTTTAAAACTTATTTTAAATTTGTTTTCATTATTTCATGGCCCCCATCAACAAAACTAACGTCCCCCAAGGGGGCCGCGGCCCACAGTTTGGGAAGTGCTGGACTAGGAGACACAATGGAACACTAACATCTGTCTATAAGAAGTTTCTAGTATGTATTTGTTGTGATGGAGCATAGTGGTTTTCTTCCATCTGATTCTGTGTAAGGTATCTAAGGCATGGTCTGCTAGACCTGATTAACTATACTTGTGGCAGCAGAAGAACACAAAAAATGCATCTGCTGCCACAAGTATGGCCAACCAGGTCTAGCAGACCATGCCTTGGATACCTTACACACAATCAGATAGAAGAACACCACTATGCTCCGTCACAGCAAATACAAACTGGAAAGACTCTTTTTAGAATCTGCAGCAGATGCAAAAAACCAGCCTAATCTTAATAAATGTGGTTACATTAAACTTCCCAAAATTTGAGAAACTTTAATTCTTAGGCCTCTGCCTCCCATCCAACATCTAAGGCTAGCCAACAGCACCCATAGAAGGTACCTCTCACAGGACTTTAGTCTATTTATTCTACCTAGTTTCTTCCACTTGCTTGTGTGTTATTACAGTTTTAACACTGTATTCCAGATGATGTCTCTTATTATGACTGAGATGGAATATTGAAATAGATTCAACTTGTTGTTTAATTATTTTTCTTTGTGCTGTAAATTATTCCATTAAAGAATAATAATAAAGTGCAACATGAATATACTGCACTCAAAATCTGGAAAATTGTTATACTAAATGTTTGACATAAATGATAAACTTATACCAATCTAGTTAATTAATATAACTCTGTGACGACACAATCTATATATATGAAAATTCACCTTTTTTTAAAAAAAATCGTATACTGCAGTGCATTTTTAAACTATGTGCTTTGTTTCCTAATAGTTTATTGCTTTATTCCTTAGCATACATACACCAGCATCTACACCGTAATAACCATTGTTTGTATACAGTCATATCAAATTACTTTCAAATGTTTACTTTCTTTTACCTTTACACTAATGCCATAATGATGTATACTGATATATTTGTATATTAACATAATATAGTTACTAAATTAATTTCCATTCTTTTAACTCATTCCAATGTTCAAACCAGTTTTAATATATGAACCAAATTGGGTTAGAAATAAAACAATTGATTACACAATAGAGATATGAGATTAACAGTATAATTAGAATGAACATATAGTATTAATGGCAGAACCATATGAAAAATAAAAATGTCATTATTAATATTCAACAATGCTTATAAAACGCTATGTCACTCAAACGAACAAAATGGACATTTAAAGATTAGCTAAACAAATATTTAAAGCCAAAATGGCAGGAAATGATCCAGAGGAAGACTAAACAGCTGCCAATTTTGGCTTCAAATACATGATTTACTAATCTTGATTGTAATTTAAAATCTAACAAACAACAATAGTTTGGGATAAAAAAAAAAGTTACTGAATGGGTCCTAGTTATAAAATATTATTATTATTATTATTATTACGAGCAACTCCAGGGAGTCCTTAGACTCATCGAGGGAGGCCCTAAACATCATGTCCACACAACTATATGACGTCCTCACAGTATCTATCATACTTTGCCTTGAACTCACTCACCGTCATAGCACCCACAACAGACTCAGGCAGCTTTTTCCACTCATTTACCACTCTAAAAGTAAAGTATCCAGCTCTAACACTCTTGCCCAGCTTCCATAGGTGTCCCCTAGTTCTCCCACCACCAGTCCTGATCTCAAAAATATCCTCTGAATTAATCCTATAGAAACCCTTTAGCAATTTGAATGTCTCAATCATATCTCCCCTTTTCCGCCTATCAACTAATTTCTGCAACCTGTCTCATAAGGTTCATTCCATAGACCTACTATCATCTTGGTGACTCATCTCTGGATCCTCTCCACCTCCTCCCCATCAAGAAAAAACCTAGGTGACCAAATCTGGGCATAGTAGTCGAGATGAGGTCTTATCAAGGCTCGGTACAGAGGTACAATAACTTGCTTGTCTATGCTCGTCAAAGTATTTTTCAACAACCAAGTGAGTTGATTAGCTGATTTAGCTACTTTTGCAATGTGCTCCCTACTTCATCTCCCTATCAACCAACACTCCCAAGTCCCTGGCCTCATCAATCTCCTGGAGTACAGTTCCACCAATGTTGTATACTGCTGCTAATCTTTTCACCCCAAAATGCATAACATTACATTTTGTCACATTAAATTGACATCCATTCTCCTTAGCCCAGAACTCCAATCTATCCAAGTTGTCCTGCAAGATTTTGACATCTTTTGCATTCCCTATTGCCCTACCCAACTTTGCATCATCAGCAAACAAATGAACTGTTCCTCTTAGATCCTTCCCTATATCGTTAATGAACAAATTAAACAGCAGTGGTCCAAGAACAGAACCCTGCGACACACCACTAGTCACAGTCTGTCTTTTGGACTCTACTCCTGAATAAACTACTCTCTGATATCTCTCCATCAACCACCCACCTATCCATCTCACCAACCCTATATCCATATGTTGTACGGATTAGAATTCCATGTGGTATCCTGTCAAATGTCTTAGCCAGGTCCAGCAGTATGACTGTAAATCCATTATGCTTATCCAGTTCAGCCGTCACTGTGTTATAAAACTTGAGCAAGTTACTGAGGCATGATCTACCCTTCACAAAGCCATGCTGTCCCCGTGCGTTATTCTAACTATCCCATTCCGATTTCTTATCCTTAGTACTGGCTCGGGTACATTATATACATTCTTACACTCAACTGTCTCACTGATGTCTGTATATCCCCCCCCCCCTGGTAGTTCTAGTTTCCCTGGTTCTGCGCATCCATTTTCACTTCATTCAGCAACACTTTTTCCAGTCTCCGCACACCAAATCCATTCAAATGCAGGCCATCCATCTTGTATAAATCCTTTCGCCCATCAAACTCATTCCACACGTGTACGAATTCCATCTTGTAGCATAACATGAATGTTATTACACTATTGATATATATCTATGCCCCAAACCACCCAAAATAACATCAAAACTTTTTCCAATAAAAAAACACTTCCATATTGAGTAAAAGTTAAGCGAGTAAATAGAGTGGGAGTGAAATGGATGAACAGCAAAATCAAGCAAGCTGTGCTCGAAAAGAAAATGTTATGGAGGAAGTACAGTTGGTGGTGATCAGATCTATGAAGAGTATAAGGTGTAGGCTAGGAAGGTGACGAGCATGGTAAAGAAAGAAAAGGTGCAGTATGAGAGGAGATTGGCTGGTCAGGCCAAGGTTAACTTAAAGGAATTTTTTCGTTTCATGGCAGCAGACTAACAGATGCAAAGTATATAGTGGAATTATTGAACAAGCACTTTATCAGTGTATATCATGCTGATATAAATTCCTATATAATATGCAGAAGAGAGGCAAGTATTAGGAAGTGAAATAAAATTGGAAGTGAATTGGAAGTGAAAGAAACAGAGGTGTATCAGATGTTAGTTGGGTTAGATGTGAATAAGGCTGTAGGAATGGATGACATATCACCACGTATGCTTAAGGAATCTGTGTGCACCACAGTTGGCTATGCCCTTGACCTGGTTATTTAATGAAAGTCTTGCAGTGGGTAGGGTTCCTAAGGATTGGAAAGAGGGCAAAATAGTGCCACTCCACAAGCATGGTTCTAAGACATAAGTCTCCAACTGCAGTTATACAGGCCAGTCTGTATAACTGCAGTTGTGGTCAAGGCGTTGGAGAGATTGATAAGGAATAGAACAGAGAATTGGATTGATGGACATGGCATTCTTTATGAAAGTCAGCATAGATTTGTAAAGGGGTAGGTCCTGTTTCAGTAATTTACTTGCATTTTATGATAAGGTGACAAGTGTTTTAGATAAGGGAGAATCATATACAGTGATATTGCAAGACTTTGCAAAAGTGGTTGATAGATTACCACATGTTGGTGTACAAGCTGCAGAGGATGGGATAGACAGTATATTGGTTATATGGATCAGAGATTGGCTCTCTGAACGATACCAGCAGGTTGTGTGTGATGGAGCAGTGTCTCAAAAAAGAAGGGTAACCAATGGTGTGCCCCAGGGTTCTGTTCTTGGGCCCCTGCTGTTTAACTTGTATATAAATAATATATCATATGGACTGACTGGAAATCTTCAGTTATTTGTTGATGATGCAAAGCTGGGAAGAATTATAAGAAGCACTGCTGATGCTGAATCCCTTCAGGAAGATTTAAATAGACTTCTTACTTGGACAAAAGAGTCCAAGTTGTAGTTTTAACATCAAGAAGTGCAAGGTGTTGCATTTTGGAGTGCAGAAATATAAGGCTTTGTACTATATTGATGGTGCTGTACTGCAGGAAATGGATGAGATTAGAGATTTGGGAGTGATGGTTGACAGTAGACTGAAGATTAGAGGGCATATTGCCAGGGTTGCATATCGTAGTGCTGCTATGATAAGAAGTACTTTAACATGCAAGTATAAAGATGTGGTTGTGCTACTGTATAAGACACTGGTCAGACCACATTTGGACTGTTGTGCTCACATCTGGTTACCTGGTTTTCAATATGATGTGGAGACATTGGAGAGGGTCCAGAGACGAGTGACTAAGACAATATCAGGAGTTTGGAATGCTGGCTATGGAGAGAGGTTGAAGAGATGTGGATTGCAGAGTTTGGTGGATAGGAGGAAGAGAGGTAATATGATAGAAACGTTTAAGTCAGTGAGAGGAATGTATCAGATTAATCCAGAGGGGATTATAAAAAGAGTAGAAGGTGAGAGAGGAAGAATCAGAGGTCATTCCTAGAAATTATGTAAAAGTGTGGTGAAGGGGGGTGTGAGGAGTAGATTTTTTACATGGAGAATTGCCAGTGAATGGAATGCATCACTAGAATGTGTTGTTAATGAAAGGAGTGTTAAGGACTTTAAGATTCTATATGATAAATATGTTGTCAGTTGAATGAACCTCCCACAATGAGTCTTTGACTCCATGAGGTCTTGGGGTGGTAATAATAATAATAATAATATATTGTCTGAAAACCAGGAGCAATCTCTAGAAAATAGTAACATGGAACGTCAGAACACTCTATGAGGCAGGCAAATTAGATAACCTACTCCAGGAATTAGAAGTGATAAAGGCCGATATTGCAGGTATCAGTGAAGTGAGGTGGACAGATACAGGCATAATAAGAAGAAAAAATCACACCATAATCTACTCTGGCAGTGACTTACACCTTAATGGAGTAGTGCTTGTCCTAAGTAATAGAATTGCAAAATCTCTACAGGGATATTGGCCCATAAATGACAGAATCATAACAGCCAAAATAACTGCACAACCATTCAACCTGTATATTATCCAAGCATATGCGCCAACCCAAGATCACCCAGACAAAGAGTTGGAACAATTTTATGAAGACATCCAAACTGCAATTTCCAGTGCTAAGTCAGATGATGTTATTATAATGATGGGTGACCTAAATGCAAAAGTGGGCTCAGAAAAAATCTCATTTTGCTTGGGAAACCAAGGGCTTGGAATCAGAAATGAAAGAGGTGAAAGATTAATTCAATTCTGTGAAACCAATGACCTAATAATTGCCAACACACTGTTTAAACATCCTCCCAGAAGACTATATACCTGGAAAAGCCCTGGGGACATCTATAGAAACCAAATTGACTATATAATAATAAGCAAAAGATTCTGAAATGCAATAACACAAACAAAAACATATCCTGGAGCAGACATAGGATCGGACCACAACCCAGTGGCAAAAATCAAAATAAAACTTAAGATACCAAGCCAACCATTCATAAGAGAAACTTATAATTCAGACTCACTTAACAACCAAGAAGTTAAAGACTGCTTTATAAAAGAATTCACAAAATCCCTTAACAAGTCTGACACCACACTCACACAGAAAATAGAACACCAATTGATGAAATTAACATGAACTGGCAAACATTCAAGAATAGCATCAAGGAAGCAGCCAAAAATACACTCCCACAATTAAAAAGGAAAAAACCTTGGATGAATGAAAAAATACTGACATTGATGGAACAAAGAAAAAAGTTTATGAACAAACCTGAATATAAAAGCATGAATAAAGAAATAAAAAACGAATGCATTAAATCCAAAGAGGAATGGATTAAATATAAATGTATGGATATAGAAAACCTGGATAGAAAACACAGAAGCAGAGAAATGCATGAAAAGATCAGAGAAATTACAAGCAGGACAAATACAACAAACCATGCAAGTGTCATTAGAGACTCAAGAGACCATATTCTAATGGATAAAAAATAAATCATGGAAAGATGGATTGAATACACAAGGAAATTATATGAACAACAAAGAAATGATATTCCTGAACAGACTGATTTAGAAGGACCATCCATTTTACTCTATGAAGTAAATTGAAAATGCCATCAGAAAATTAAAACCACATAAAGCTGCAGGAATAGATAACATCTTGGCAGAATGGTTGAGGGCTCTCGATGAAGGAGGACTGAAATTTCTAACAAAATTATGCAATAAAATATACGAGACTGGATTTCTACTCAAAGATATTAATCACTCAATTTTCGTTCCAATTCCCAAAAAAAAACAAAAGCTACAAGATGTGAAGAGTTCAGGACAATCAGCCTCATCAGTGAAGTATCAAAAGTCCTCCTATGTGTTATTCTTGAAAGAAATAAAAGAAAAATAAACATAGAAATAATGATGCACAAAGTGGCTTCAAGGAAAATGTAGGTACAAGAGAAGGTATTTTCAACGTCAGAACCATCATAGAAAGATATCTAGAAAAACAAAAAGATGTGTACCTCTGCTTCATAGATTACAAAAAGGCATCCGACAATCTCCAACATGAACAATTAATTGAAATCCTTTCAAAAATAGGCATGGATGGAAAAGACATTAGGCTATTAACTAATCTTTACTGGGAACAGACTGCATCTTTGAGAATAAATAGAGAGACCTCAGAAGAATTCTCAGTTCAGAAATGTGTGGGATAAGGCTGCGTCTTTTCTCTGATTCTCTTTAACCTGTACACAGAAGAAATATTTAATAAAATTAGTAACCTCAAAGGATTAGTAACAACTTTTGGCAAGGTTGTACTTACCAATGCCAGTACAGTAATGAGGGTATAAAGCACCTGTGGCAAGTATCTAACTTGCGCACCCCCCTAACCCAAAAATGACAAAAATTTTGAAAAATCTAAATGTAACAAGTTAAATTTTACTAAATACAATATGTTAAATACTTACTATTAACCACATCAAAATGAGTTCAGTGTGTTGCAGAATTTGTGTGTCTAAAGCGGCGTATTGCAAATTTAAAAATACAATATAAAATAGCAGACTTTTATATCTATTTATTTATTTTTATTTTTTACGTTTTGCACCCCAAACCTATTTGCGCCTGTGGCGGGCGCCTCTTTCGCCACGCCCTCGTTGCGGCACTGACCAATGCCAAAAACTCCTCCCTCTTGTTTCTGATACCTCTAGCATTAGTATATAGAAACTGTAGCATCCCTTTTAGGGTCCCACCCAAAACCACTTTTACTTCTTCAATTGACCATCATCCATCCTAATTGCTAAAGTTTTCTTAACATTCCACTTCAGCACTCTTGGTGAAAAAAGCTCTCTCTCTCTAGTTTAATAATTTATTTTAAAATTTATATTAATTTTAAAAGTGTGGACAGACTTATGTGTTCATCGTGCATGTTGTTTATTTTTTAACGGTATATATTAGAACACAGAAAAATAAGTAAATAATTAATTTATTAACTTATTGCTGATATTTCGCTGGTGTTCCCCCCCCCCCCACCCCCCCCCCCCCCCACCCCCCCCCCCCCCCACCCCCCCCCCCCCCCACCCCCCCCCCCCCCCACCCCCCCCCCCCCCCACCCCCCCCCCCCCCCACCCCCCCCCCCCCCCACCCCCCCCCCCCCCCACCCCCCCCCCCCCCCACCCCCCCCCCCCCCCACCCCCCCCCCCCCCCACCCCCCCCCCCCCCCACCCCCCCCCCCCCCCACCCCCCCCCCCCCCCACCCCCCCCCCCCCCCACCCCCCCCCCCCCCCACCCCCCCCCCCCCCCACCCCCCCCCCCCCCCACCCCCCCCCCCCCCCACCCCCCCCCCCCCCCACCCCCCCCCCCCCCCACCCCCCCCCCCCCCCACCCCCCCCCCCCCCCACCCCCCCCCCCCCCCACCCCCCCCCCCCCCCACCCCCCCCCCCCCCCACCCCCCCCCCCCCCCACCCCCCCCCCCCCCCACCCCCCCCCCCCCCCACCCCCCCCCCCCCCCACCCCCCCATTTTGGATACTTGATAGAAAATCCACTGGAAAAATGGATGGCTTACTTCACAGATACAAGTACAAATGACTCTTCCTTGAATCTGCCTCCACCTAGAAAATGGTATCATTACCTCAATAAATTTGGATACATAAACTGACTCATATTTAGGTGATGGATTTTAGGATTTGCTTTATTTCTTCACTTCAGTGTTATCTACTTATGTAGTAAGAGTGACATGAAGAAATACTAGGGTAATTTGATGTGAAGTCATCTGCCTCTACATGCACAAGTAGCCTAATTTTAAGGTTACTTATTGTGTACAAACTTTTGTTTAAGCTGAACACCAACTTTAACTTGTGCTTATTCTAGACCCTGTGACTTCTTGGTCCACATTTCAAAATGAGTGACTGACCTACTTGTTGCCAACCACCTGCACCTACACAGGCTACTGTTCTCAACCAGCAGCATGTCCCTGAGGTCCAACCACAGGTTGTGTGAAATTAATATTTTACAGTTGCTGAAGGGAACCCGCCAGAGATCTTGCTTACTCAAGGATGGCTTGGGGAGATTTCATACAAAGAGGCATCTACATCATGTATGATGTGGGCTGGATGCCCACACACTTAAAGAATAAACAGAATATAATTTATTGCTAAGTAGTCTATATGTTTCCATATAGAAGTAGGAAAATGATATGGCGCTACATAATTTTCCTACTTCTATATGGACACATGACCACCATTGATTTCACTTTTAGTATACCCACCTACAGTATACTGTGAGATACCGAGATTGATCTGTATCTGAAATTTTGATCTGATGTGATCTCATCATTGTGATTCATTCTATCTTAAGTGACTTGGAGACTTCTCTGGAAATAAGTCCCTGCTAGTTACTACATTGATTCTATTTCTCTTTTTTATTTTATTTCTTCTCTTCACTTAGAATTTGCAATTGCTTTATGAACTTTAAATAGGTGATCATAAGTTGGAAAGCCTAGAGTTTCAGCAGGCGTTTGCACAATTCAGAAGTTTTTATGAATTCTTGCAAATGAATGGCCCAAGCAACTGCAGTTGGGCTAGATAGGTTAATAACTACTGCAGTCACTGACAACAGACCAGAGTCCCAGACTATGCACTCACAATTTGGCTAATTTAACACAGGAAACAACTTAGGAACAGGACAGGTTCTGTTTCAGTGTGATGTCAGGCAGAAAAATGATGCAAGGAACCAAAATCAAATGAAACTGCAAGTCTCACGGAAGCAGAAATGAACCAGCATAAGAAAAGGGTTCCTCCTGTTATCCTACGAGCTAAGAAACAATGGACAAAAGTGGCTACAGCCTTCAAAAAAGGTAAAATAATTTTATAAAAACCAGGAACATGGAAGAGGGATGAATATGGTCAGAGAGGTATAATAAATTTAGTTTAATCCTTTATCCAAGTGTATGCAAAAAAAAGTTTGCACTTGAAATATCTTCAGGACTGAGGCAACTCATGGTAAAGGTGGACCAAGTTCTCATCACTCCTTGTCTTAGCATCTTCCATATCCCATAATGCAAAGCACATCTCCTTGCGGACATGTATAATGCTATGCATTAAGGGAAGGGAAAATACCCAGACCGGTTTCGACCTTTTTGAATGTTCAAGTACAAGTCAAACCCCAAAAACGCAGCGTTGTTCCCCTCAGGCTGACCTTGCCACTGAGAAGAACTCTCAGAACCGGTTGGCTCTACACCATGGCAGGCTCACCCCACCACCGAGCAGAGCCACTCATCTGCTCATATCTCATCTGAGGGGTAACAGCTACAGCATTGTCATTCATTACCCCCCCCCCCCCCCACACACACACCTGGGTGACAGCAATAGCCGAGTCTCAGTTAAAACTTCATCGGCTGAGGTCTCGTCAGTGGGAGCCAGACCCAGAGGTGGTGATACTAATGTGAAAGCAACAGAGAAGTCATCTTTACCTATATGAGTTGCCAAAAGGTGTCTCACCTTATTATTAAATTACTCTGCATTTAGAGAAAGATGTTGGAAGTTTTTTTCCACTTGGCTAGACTATAATAAATTTAGTTTAATCTTTTATCCAAGTGTATGCAAACAAAGTTTGCACCTGAAGTATCTTCAGGACTGAGCAACTTGTGGTAAAGGTGGACCAAGTTCTCATATACTCCTTGTCTTAGCACCACACACAGTAAAATTTTAGAAAATAAAAAAACTAAGTACCACACAGTTGCATTAAAAATAAAATAAAAAATCCATCAAGGTGGTGCTGTGAGGTATAACAGAATCCGTTACCATTGAGGAAATAACAAGAGACTTCGAAAACCACAGGCTAAACTTTGCTAAAGTTAGCCATATGCTTTAAGCAGATGAATGACTAATGCCTTTTGTCCTAATGGAAATCAACAAACAATACTAAAAAAATCTAAAAAACTATCTATGATGTGGCAATAAAATGAGAACCATTATGATGGAGGGCATCAACTGGATAATGCCAGTGTTGTCAAAAATTCGGCCACTTGCAATGCTGCTGCAAGGACGATTTCCACTGAATTAAATGTGGAGAAAATCGTGCAATGGGCTTCCTGAAAGAAAAAGCAAAAACAGCACCAGATAAATGTACTAACTGCAACAGAAGATGCAAGCAATACTTGGTCATTCAAAAATCAGCAAAAGAGAAACAAAGAGTCCAACCAATGATTGCACAGGTAACCATAACAAATGATAACCCCCCCCCCCACACACACACAGACACACAACAATAAATCATGCACCTTGTACAAAGTTGGTCGCTTCACAACCAGTAGAAAAAGTTAAACCCCTTTCCCCAACTAAATCTAGCAAAGCTGCAATCATAGCAGCCATTATGGACAAAATGTTCACCGAGTTCAGCAAAGCAAACTCCAGTCAGGACTCCACAAACTGTGAGGCATACTCAAACAATTACTTCACTATTCGATGGTCAAAAAATGTAAAAGGCCAAACTCTCTACAGATTATGTTGTGGAATGCCAATGGCCTAGGAAACAGAATGTGCGAATTACAACATACTACAGTGTTGAGGTAGTCTGTGTACATGAAACACACGTTTGATTAGCTGATGACTTAAAGCTCATGAACTATGTTCTATACTGCAATAACAAATACTGTGCTGTCCTCCATGGCATTGAGCCATGGAGGACAGCACAGCCATATCTGTCAAGCTCAATACAGAACACAATGAAATTGTAAATCCTGCCAACAACCAACATAGAAATCATGGTGTAGAGGACCAAACCGCAAATGCAGGTCCCCTGAAAATATACTCCACATATAACTCTCCAAACAAACAGTTACTGGAAACAGTTTTAACTGAAATTCCAGACACAAAGGAAGCAGTGCTATTAGCAGGAGATTCTGAATGCTAAGCACACAGCCTGGAACAGAACTACAAATTGAAACAGTAGAGCCATCAACAACTTTGGTCACAACTGTTAACTGGACAAAACTATGGCTGCTCTACATGAATCTGTTAGACCAGTTCCAACCATCAATTCAAAGGAAAAAATTGACAACCCGATTTTGAGTTTGAAAGGCAGATAACAACTGCCACTGAGGATATGCCACATACAAACAATAGATGGCAAAACTATCGGCAAGTGATTTTTTTTTTCTAAGTTGGTTGGTAGATTTGTCATAAGCATTCATGTGAAATTGCAAGTCATTCTATCAAGTAGTTTGTTTTATACAGCTGTCTGAAGCAAAAGTGTTGTCTGTATCCCTCGAAACAGATAAAATTGTGGTTATAAAATCATGTTTATAAAATTCTTTGTAAAAGAAGGTTTAACGCCAAAAGAAATTCATTCAACGTTCATAAAAGTTTATGAGCATTCTTCTCCTTCATTTTTGACAATTAAGAAAGGGGCTGCCGAGTTTAAACGTGGCCATACCAGCCTTGAAGATGATCCAGGTGAAGGACGTCCAACAAGTGTAACAACACCAGAAATCATTGATCAAGTGCATGATATTATTATTATTACTACTCCAAGACCTCATGCAGTTAAAGACTCATCTGGGAGGTCCTTTTATCACACACACAGCTCATCATACCGTGTTTTAAACACATTCAAACTCTTTACAGACACCACATTCTCAGGCAAGGCATTCCAATCATTCGCAACTCTGCACGAAAAAAAAACCCTGCCTCTCACTCCCTCTTTATACAGTTTCCAGGGATGACCTCTGGTTCTCCCCTGATCTCCCACTATTCTCTGTAAAACTTCTCCAGCATTGATCCTATAACAATCCCTTACCAACTTGTAGGTCTCTATCATATCTCCCCCTCTTCCTCCTGTCCTGACTCTGCAAATTACATCTTCTCAATCTTTCCTCATACTCAACATTCCAGAGGTCAGAAACTACCTTAGTCAGTCTCCTTTGGATCCTTTCCAACATCTCTTCATCCTTCTGAAAACCCGGTGACCAGATATGGTATTGGATGACCGGCGAGTCAAAGTACGTGAAATTGCCGAGACTATGGGCATTTCAAAAGAATGCATAGGAATTGCATATGAAGAATGAATTTTGCATGAAGAATTGCATATGAAAAAGCTTTGCGCAAGATGGATGCCATGTTTGCTCATGGCAGATCAAAAACACACTCACAAGAAAATCTCTGAACGGTGCTTGAGGCATTTTAACAAGAATAAAACTGATTTTGTGCATCAATTTATTACTATGGATGAGACTTGGATTCACCATTACACACCAGAATCCAAACAGCAGTCAAAACAGTGGACAGAAGCTGGTTGTTCAGTGCTTTTATTATTATTATTAATAATAATAAAAACTTCTGATGTGGCCTTGATTACAGCATTCCAGTGGATGCTGCCTCATGGTTTAGCTCTAAGGTCTTCCAGAGAGTGCTTGCTTTTAGAGTAGAGTGATTTTTTCTAACTAAAGTTGCAATTTGGTAACAGCTTTCTGGCTACCCCATTCAGCAGCAGGCAGAAACCTATTACCAAGCCAGCACTGTGCCAAGTCTAGGTTTGACACCAAGTTGTCAGGCAGAATAAATACTGTGTATCTAAAGTAATCCCATATACTCAGAGTAATGAGCTTAGAGTGATCTTTTAGGTGTTTTTTTAGAACCCACTGTACCTTTTTAAAGGCTCAAAACCACTTTGGATAGTGACTTCTCACAATGCCTGGAAATGCACATCCAAAAGTGAATGTGCTGTGCATTATGACATACTATGGCAATCTGATTATGCAGAAGTTATCTGCATCTATATACACTATCTGATCAAATGTATCTGGACAGTCCCTCTGTAATTCGTAAGCTGACATCTAGAAGTCACTATGACCTCACTTACCAGTATAAAAGGAGGCACAGAGCTGTGTGTTGTTCAGTGATAAGAAGTACGAGCAGAATGAGTAAATCAAGGGAGCTCAGTGACTTTGAACATGGACTAGTTATTGGTTACCACATCAGTAAGAAATCTGTCAGAAGCATTTTAATCCTCCTCAAGTTGCCCAAGTCAACAGTTGGTGACGGGATTGTGAAGTGGAAACGTGAAGACATAACCACAACAAAACCACTGTCGGATAGGCCACATTTAATGAAAGACAGGTACCGTCGAGTGTTGAAGAAGGTGGTTCATGGAAATCGCCAGACATCGAGTGAAACAATCACCCAGGAGTTCTGCAGTGCTACTAACTGTCTAGCCAGCACCATGACTATGTGTTGAGAGTTAAGAGGAATGGGGTTTCCATGGTCGAGCAGCTGCCCATAAACCAAACATTTCTCCTGTGAACACTAAGCGCCACCAGCAGTGGTGTAAAGAGCAATGCCCTTGGACAGTGGACAAATGGAAATGTGTGATTTGGAGTGATGAATCACGCTTTTCCATGTGGCAGTCGGATGGGAGGGTCTGAGCATGGTGAATGCCTGGAGAACGATTCCTGCAAACGTGTGTAGTGCCAACAGTGAAATTTGGAGGATGTGGTATTACGGTGTGGGATGCCTTTTCATGGAATGGACTTAGTCCTCTTGTAACACTACACGGAAATCTAAATGCGGACATTTTGACCCGTTGCATACTGTCTAGAAGATCAATTCATTGATGACTATTGTTCGTATCAGTATAATAAGAGGATAAATAAGAGGATAATTTTCTAGATTGGCAAGCAATATTAGCTAGTAACGTGGGCAATATCAGAATGAGGAACAAGATATTGGCCTACAGAAGATTTTGTTGAGGAAGATGTGGAGGAATTTTTCAAGCCATTAGAGAAGTAGCTGATCCAAAGAAAACAGAAAATTTGGTTCTTATTGGAGATCTAAACAGCTGAGTAAGAAATGATTCTGATGTATTTTGGGAAAATCTGAAAAGATCAAAGTTAATAATAATAGTAAGTACCCGCTGGATTTCTGTTCAGGACATGGACTAGTTATTGCTAACACCAGATTCCAACATGGAAAGCAGATGCAAGAAATAAGAAAAGTCTCATTATATGTTATTAATGATATATGTTTTGAGCAGGATAAAATTGAATATCACACTGAAAAGAAAAGTGCATAAGAAAGTTTTAAAAATAACTAATATTCAGGAAATACCAACATATACTACATATGTTATATACATTGTTATTTCCTGAAAAATATTAGTTATGAGTAACCAACGTATAAGCCTATCTACCAGAAAGTTTTAAAAAGAATCAAAGATGAGCAGCTTTCAAAGGTGAACTGTGGACTCAAATACAGAAATATTATTCAAGAAAAAAATGAAAGAGTTTGAAAATAAGAACCAAACCTTGGGGTTTTAGTGGTAGGTTCTGAAGGAAACATTGATCCAGCCAAGAGAAATATAATAAGGTTGTCTGCAAGGACAGAAAAATCAGAACTCCAGCGTTCTAAAGAAGTGATAGAGGCAGTGAAGGAAAAGGAAGAAAGTGTATTGAAAATTCTGGCAAGTTAACATGTGCTCTGAGAGAATACAGAGAAAAATGTAAGAAAGCAAAACTCTGTGTAAAACACACTGGTGAAACAAAAGTCTTCCCATGACTTTGGTAAGAACATACAAAAAAATCAGGAAGATGACAAAATATTCTGGTAGCTAATGAATATGCTTAGAAGCAGAGGAAAGAGTACTGCAAAGGGAATTAGTGACATGAAAACTAAAGATAAAGACATATTAGATAAGATCTGATAATATTGGAGTCTTGACAGGTAACATTCGGTCAGAAATGATGAAATATGGAAACAAAAGTTTTACAGTGACTACACTGCATAATTCAGAAAGCCTGGTCACTGGGCCAAATTCCAGATAACTATGGAGTAAAACTATCTTAGTACCCATTTATAAAGAGTAAAATAAATCTGAATGTGAGAATTACAGAAGAATGTCCCCACCGAGTGTTTCTGCTAAGATTTATGCATGTACATTTGAGAAAAAGCCAAGAAAAATTGTGAAAGGGAAGCTTGGAGAAAAACAAGCTAGGCCAGAGGAATTCAAGATCAGATTTTCACTTTAGGACAAGCAGCTGAGAAATCATGTATTTAAGTTTTGTAGATCTGGAAAAGGCATATGACGTGTCAAGAGAAAAGTTATTCAAAACACCATAGTTAAATGGTAAATGGGACATTATATCAAGCAATACTTAGTCTATATTTGAGTTGTAAGTCAGCAATTAGAATTGAATGATATACATGGATCACATTATATAGGAAAGTGGTATAAAACCTGATATCAAAATTGGATAAGCTAATCTAAGCTCATTACTTTATACAGATGATGTTAGACTCCTAAATAAATTAAGTATAAAGTCTTTATTAAATAACTGCTTAATAAATTTGATATGAAAATCAGCAATCAAAAGACAATGAAAATAGGCAAATAACATTGAAAACATACTGCATCCTGAATGGAGAACAAGTAAAAATTTCAGCTATTTAGGCT
Source organism: Typopeltis vanoorti (assembly GCF_054136105.1). Lineage (NCBI taxonomy): Eukaryota > Metazoa > Arthropoda > Arachnida > Uropygi > Thelyphonidae > Typopeltis > Typopeltis vanoorti. Next base: position 46,471,646 of record NC_143568.1, read on the forward strand.
TAGTTTTTAGCAAAGTTGGCACATTAAATATGGAAATAGGGACAGAATTGGCAAAGCTAGTATGGTGGAAAGTTTCATGAATAAATTAATACGGAATAAAAGAGAAATTAGTCAAAAACTAAACTAGCAGATCAAAGATGTGAGTTCTGAGAAAGATTATGGAAGTGAACAGATTGCTTCAATGGCAGCATCATCTTAAATTAAAATGAGGATATTATGATAGAACTTGATATTGTTAGCATTCAGGAAGGTAACACTACTAATCTCGGGTGGTATCAATCCAACCTAGATCTCTCTTTTTCCTGCCATCCTGGTATTGTTTTGCTAACCTTTCCTCTCCCATTTCGTTTATGTGATTTTTGCAAGGATGGCAGGGGGAAAAAGACCTACATGAAGACTACGATGTAGGTATAATACAGTACAAAATTTCTAAATCTGAAATATAAGATCTGATAATACTGGAGTCTTGACAGATAACAGATTGATTTAGAGAAGTGTTTCTCAACCTTCTTTCATGTGTGCTACCTTTTTTAATATTAGTTTTTGTGGCGCACCCCCCCCACACCTCCATATTGCAATTCTTGTGTTGAGACACTGACAACACTTATAAACTTTAGCAAAACAAACAAACAAACAAACAAAAAAAAAAAAAAAAAAACTAGAAATTAATTAAAATGTTTAAATATTCATACAAATTTAAATACATCACCAAATCTTTTGAAAATTGTATAGATCTGGCATCACTGCACATGAGAAGTCTCGAATATTCTGGAAATGTTTCTGCGAGTATAAATAAGTCTTGAAATGGCAAGATGGCGATAATACTGCAACAGTGAGGTCGATGGTCAGCATTATTTTACTCCTATTCGCAATGACTGTGATAATACAGTATAAAAACAATCTTTTCTAGTATAGAAAAATGGATAAATTTTTAATTGGACTTAGGTGGGCATCTGACAACTGTAGAGCGTCAACATCAACAAATTTAGGTTCGCAGAATATCACTCCAAAAGTAAAACCAAGAAAGTATGCAGCAGAATATTTAGATTTTGGTTTTACAAAGACTGAAGTACACGATGAAGAAAGACCACTGTGTATTATTTGATTGAAAATTTTGGTGGTTGATAGCATAAAACCGAATAAACTTATGACATTTGGAAACAATTCATAATGAGTAAGTTAACAAACCTCGAGAGGTCTTTGCTGCCAAACTGATATGTTTTGAAAAGCAATCTAGCATTAAAAAAGCTATGTCTCTAAATGAAAATATTGTGGAAACTATGCCTGGAGAAAGTTTTACTAAGCAACTACAGTGCATACCTCTATCAAATGATACTGTTGCTCGGTGAATTGGTGATATATGTGAAGATATGCAGCTTTTGTCAAAGCTTTGTGGCCAATTATTCTCAATTCAGCTTGACAAGGCAACAGACAGCAACAAGGATTGTCATTTTATTGTTTATGTTCAATTTTGCAATGGTTTATCAGCAGTTGAAGTGTTATTGTTTTGTAAACCAATAGAGAGAAGAGCCACAGCACCTGAATTGTTCAAAATATTGGAAGATTTTATATACAAGGCAAACATACAGTGGAAAAACTGTGTTGGAATTTGCATTGATGGTGCTCGAGTTATGTCTGGAAGGTTTAAAAGCTCTTGTGAAGGAAAAATCCCTACAATGTATTTGGACACATTGCATAATTCATAGAGAAGCTCTTGCTGCAAAGGAAATGAGTCCTGGTCTAACACTGTGTTAACAGCCGTGGTGAATTATATAAAAATGAGACCCTTAAAATTAAGACTGTTTTCTAAACTTTGGAAAGACATGGCTGGAGCAGAACATTCAGCCATTACTATTTTACTGCGAGACAAGATGGTTATCACAAGATGTTTACGAATTAAGAGACGAAATAGCAATCTTCTTGGAAGAGGAAAATCACAAAGCAGAGAAGTTTAGAGATCACTTATTTGTGATGAAATTGAGCTACTTGGTGGGCATATTCCAGAAACTAAATATATTAAACCTGCAACTCCAAGGAAAAAATACACGTACCTTAGATTATAGATGAGTGACAAAGTTAATGCTTTTTGTAAAAAAAAAAAAAAAAAAGCTAGAGTTATGGAACAAAACGGTAAAGCAACAAATCAGTTTTATTTGCAACTATTGAAAATCATTTAACATTTTTGACAAAGAATTTTAGAAATCATTTTATAACCAATGACAACATAATGGCAACTTGATGGTTTATCAATTGAAGAGGAACAATTTATAGACTTCACATTAAGCAGCAAAATCAAAAGACAAGTTGCATTTAAATCACTATTTGAATTTTGGGCTGGTGTTGATGAAGAATTTTCTGCACTAAAGGCAAGAGCTTTTCGTGCACTTTTGCCATTTCGAACATCATATCTTTGTGAAATCAGGTTTTCTGCAGTGGCTGCCTTAAAAACAAAATATAGATTGTAGTTAAATATAGAAAGAGAACTAAGAACATCAATTTTCAATGTATCATCTTCATATGAAAAGCTTCACTCTGCAACACAGGCCCAAGAAGGTCATTAATTTTAGATTCATTGTTTTTGTTTAGGTTTAATTAGTTGCTCGGTATATTTTGCAATATTGATAAGGCACATCCATGTGTCTTGATACAGCACGTGCACTGAAGGAACCAACGGTGTTATTCATGCCTGCTCCACAACAGCAGTAGCAACTTCATTTGCTTGTTGTGAACTGATTACGAGAAAGCTTTCGATAAAATACACAGAGAAAAATTATGGAATATGACAAAGGATATCTATTACATAGAAAACAAGAATGGAGAAATCATAACTGAAGAAGATAAAATCCTAATGAGATGGAAGGAATACATTGAAGATCTATATGACAAGGAAAATAGACCAAATGAGTTGCCATTAGAAGATATAAAGAAGATAAATAAAGATGATCTAGGCCCAGAGATTTTGAAGACAGAAGTAGAAATGGCCATTAAAGAACTAAAATGTGGAAAGGCAGAACGAATAGATGAAATACCTGCAGAATTCCTGAAATAACTTCAGAAGAAAGGAACTGAAGAAATAACCAAATAATAAATTAAATTTATAGTAAAGGAGAATTACCAAAAGATTTTACGACCTTAATATTTATACCTATACCAAAGAAAAGTAATGCAGTGAACTGCAAGGATTTCAGAACAATAAGCCTCATTTCCCATACGTCAAAAATACTTATGAGAATCTTAACGTGAAGAATTTCTTGGAGAAGATCAGTTTGGTTTCAGGAAGGGTAACGGAACAAGAGATGCAATTGGACTGTTAAGAATAGTTAGTGAAAGAAGTCTGGAAGTGAATAAAGAAGTTAATATCTGTTATATAGATTGGAAAGACAGAAGGCTAATTATTTCACCATATATGGGACAAACTGCCATGGTGAGAAACATATGGTAACAACAACAGAACCAGGTATCATTGGATGAGGAGTAAGACAAGGCTGTTCTCTGTCACCAATTTTGTTTAACATGTATTCTGGAGCAATGTTAAAAGAAGCACTGGAGAATTCGGAAGAAGGAAGAAAGATTGCAGGCAGACAGATATTTGCAATAAGATATGCAGATGACAAAGGCATTATTATCAAATACTGAGACAGGACTACAACATCTGTTGAACAGATTACTGGAATCTTGTATCAATTATGGAATGAAAATTAACATCAGAAAAACAAAGGTAATGAAAATAGCAAGGAAAGAGGCAAATATGGATATCAGAATAAATGGGGAAAAATTGAATCAAGTAAAGACATTTAAATATCTAGGAAGTGTTATTAGCAGTGATGGAAGATGCAAAAGTGACATAAAAGCAAGAATAGTGATGGGAAGAGATGCCTTTAATAGAAAATGGAATTTATTCAGAAGTAAAATGGATAGGATCTTAAAGAAAAGACTAATAAAATATTATGTGTGGAGTGTTGGCCCTCTATGCAGTTGAAACTTGGACATTGAAGAAGGAAGAAATTAAGATTTTGGAAAAGGATGGAAAATATCAAATGGACAGATAAAATAACTAATGAAGAGGTCTTAAAAAGAGTAGAAGAAATAAGTCTGTTAAGGAGGTTAAAAAGAAGAAGGGGAAACTGGATCGGACATATTCTGAGAGGGAATGGAATAATCAGAGATGCTATTGAAGGAAAAATAGACAGAAAAAGACCTAGAGGAAGAGTAAGGAAAACATGCTGAATGGAGACAGGTACGCAACCCTGAAAGAAAAGGCTCAGAATAGAAGAGAGTGGAAGAAAAGTTTTTGTTACTAAGAGAAGAACCTGCTCAATTGCAGAATACTCAAGAAGAAAAGTATGAAAAATTTATATATTTTTCATTTACAAAAAAAGTATATAGCATGCTGCTTCTTCAACACGATTAATCATGTGTGGCAGAGCACAAGGGTATAGTGGACCTTATCGACATTTGTTAAGGCGACAAAATTCAGAGTGCAGCAACAACATTGCAATTGTTTATGTAGCACAGCTTCACAAGCAAAGCACAATGGGGCAAGGTTTGTACCATGGATGGCATTAACAACCAGAATGAAGGGGAAAATCCCATGGCCATCTTTTTAAACATTCCTAGCACCTACCGAGTTACATGATATGCCAATTCCATGCATTCCATGGTGTTTACCTGGTGATGAATTTTGGAACTTGTTTTCTGAGATATCACTTCAGCATGATGCACAATGTATTCCTACAAAGTTTAGCAGCATTTGGATCACTGGATGATCCCGTAAGTGTAACTAGTTTATTCAATACAGTTAATTTTATACATCTTATTCTTTTATTTTCAAAGTGTATTTTATGTTTTTGTGTCAATAAATAGTTTCATTAAATATTTTTGTTTCAATCAAGTAGTTTTTCCTTTGATTTCCACTTTCTTTGTGTCCCCTTTGGGGCGTGCCCCATAGGTTGAGAATCACTGATTTAGAGGAAAATTATCAACAGAGAGTTAGTAATGATGTAATGTAATACTATCATAATAGCCTATAGCTGTTGTTCTGGTATTTCCCCATTCCCCAGAACTGAATTAATCAGTAATAGGTTCTGGATGTGGAGCTAGCCATCCCACAAAGATAAAACAAATTTGTTTTGTTTGTGAGGAAATGCACTTGATAGTACTATTACATATAAATTAGGAAAAAAGTAGGAATTGGTAATTTGTTGAGTTTGTGCTATTGTTACCTCTGATGAACTTCATCTCCTGACCACCAGTAATAACACATCCTAAATTAAGGAGCAGATACATAATTTATATTTATATTAAATCCCAAATCTGCCTAACCTTAGAGCAGTCATACATTTGTGTTGGTGCACCAAAAACCTCCCTCAGAATGTATCCAAAAGAGAGCTATTCACTTAATTGAGACTGCTTCTCTGGTCAACATCCACATGTGGTCTAGCTCCAAACTCAGTAAAACAACTTCTCATCCTCTCCTTTAGAATGGTTTTCTCCATACTGTTTCCTCAGCGAATACAACCTCTACATCTTCAAGAAACACATTTAAATGAAATTAATAGTAAATATACTGGTACTTTGAAATTCATTGAAAAGTTGTGGAAATTGAAAGGATTTCTTTTTTTTCTACTTAAAAGCAATGCTTATGAATTTTGAAGATCAAAGTTGCTGTTAAGCAACTAAGCAAACAGTACAATATAAAACTAATATTCAATCCTAGATTCACTGCTACAAATTGCTTGAATTTACTCAAGCACTTGGTATTATTCAAAGAAAGGCAATTAATGAGAAAATTTTTCTAGTTTTTTTAAAAAAAGTATTATATATTACTAATTATAATGAAGAGCCAAAGGCTTCAATTCGGCGACATGAACTTATATTTAAGTTAAGGGATATTATATCCCATATTGTTTCTTAGCCGAATAAGAAACTCAAAGAGTTTCATGCCGAATATAGAAACTATATAAAGTTCGGCGATTCCAATATATATATAATTATATATATTGTATTATAGTATTATATATAATAACTTTATATCTGAATAACCTTTGCAAAGTATGTAGATGAAATTAATCAGCATCGAAAAAATATCTCAATAATACTAAAGAGAATCCCAAACAGTTTTTTCAACATGTGGCAAGAAAAAATGTATATGGCAGAATGATTTTAAAGAATGCCAATGGTAGGGAGGACCGGAAGATAAAGACATTTCTGTTTGGTATTTTGGATGGTTTAAACAGAAGAGGTAGACCATACAGAGAATGGATAGATGATATAAAAGACTGGTGTGGCATGGGTGTACAAAAACTGCGACACTGTGCACTGGACAAAGAAAGGTGGAAGAAATTAGTGAAACAGGCATCAGACATCAACAGGCAGTGAGCCCATGGTTCGTGATGATGATGGTAGGGAGGTAACCGAATCAGTTGATATAGTTGAATTAATGAGCGAGCACCTTGCAAGAGTATATCATTCAGGTGATGACATTGCAGGAATGAATGAACCAATAGCTTATATGGGAATTGTGGTGAATGAAATGGAGGTGAATAGTCTATTACAAAACCTCAATGTCAATACATCTGTGGGATTGGATGGTATACCAGCTCGTGTCGTACATGAAGCAGCTAAAGAATTGTCAGTGTCCTTGACCATTTTGTTTGAGTCTCGGGTCTGGGTTAGTCCCGAGGGGGATGGAAAGAGGGGAAAAGAGTTCCACTGCATAAAGGAGGTTCCAAGATTGCTGTTGTAAATTTCTGACCGATCAGCATATCAGGAATCGTTGTCAAGGTCTTGGAGAAATTAGTCAAGAGAAAAATACAGGATTGGATAGATGCTAATGGGATACAGTATGGGAGACAGCATGAAAACCATGCTGTCCCCCATACAGTAACTTGTTCACGTTTTATAATACAGTGACGGCTGAACTGGATAAGGGTAATGGGTTTATAGTGATTCTACTGTCAGCACAGTTAGACTAGTGGCTATGCGCTTTGCAACCATATGCCTGGGAAAGGAGTGCCCTGGGTTCGATTCCCGTCGCCGACAAGAGGAGCTTAAGGATCTTCCTCAGCCATAGCCAAGTTAGCCAGTCTTGAGCATGGACAGCAGGGTTTTTCCCCCCATTTTAGCTGGGGGTTTTCATCCTGCAAGCAGGCAAACCGGCCCTGTGAACACACAGATCTACAGACATAAATACTTAACTCCCCATGAGGGGGCTCAACTCACCATATAGAGATGGGGGAGAAAAGGGAGGAAACTCCATATGAATGAATAAATAAATAAATAAGTGATTCTACTGGACCTTACCTTTGACAGGATACCACATGGAATTCTAATCAGTAAACTGCAGCATATGGGGATGGATATAGGGTTGGTGAGATGGAAAGGAGGGTGGTTGATGGAGAGATATCAGAGAGTGGTTTATTTAGAGTCCAAAAGATGGCCTGCGACTAGTGGTGTGCTGGGGTTCTGTTCTTGGACCACTACTTTTCAATTTGTTCATTAACGATATAGGAAAGGATCTGAGAGGAAGTGTTCATTTGTTTGCTGATGATGCAAAGTTGGGTAGAGCAATAGTGAGTGCACAGGATGTCAAAATTTTGCAAGATGATTTGGATAGTTTGGAGGACTGAGCTAAGGAGAATGGATATCCATTTAATGTGGAACCGTACTCCAGGAGATTGATGAGGCCAGGGATTTGGGAGTGTTGGTAGATAGGGAGTTGAAGTTTAGTGGGCACATTGCAAAAGTGGCTAAATCAGCTCATCAAATCACTTGGTTGCTGAAAAATTCTTTTCAACAACGAAGACAAAAAAAAAAAAAAAAAACAAGCAGAGACAAACAGGTTATTGTTCCTCTGTATTGAGCCTTGATAAGACCCCATCTAGACTACTGTGCCCAGATATGGGCACCAGGATTTCTTCTTGATGGGGAGGAGATAGAGAGGATCCAGAGACAAGTGACCAAGATGATAGCAGGTCTATGGAATGAACCTTATGAGAACAGGTTGAAGATTTGTGGGTTGCAGAAATTAGTTGATAGGCAAAAAAGGGGTGATATGATTGAGACATTCAAATTACTGAAGGGTTTCTATAAGATTAATTCAGAAGATATTTTTGAGAATAGGATTGGTGGTGGGAGGGCTAGGGGCCACACATGGAAGCTGGGCAAGAGTGTGGTTAGCAAGGGTGTTAGAGCTAGGTTTTTTACTTAGAGAGTGGTGAATGAGTGGAATAAGCTGCCAGAGTCTGTTGTGGATGTCATGACTGTGAATGAGTTCAAGGCGAGGTATGATAGATACTGTGTGAATGTCGAATAGTTGTTCTTGACATGATGTTAGGGCCTCCCTCGATGAGTCTGTCGACTCCTTGGAGTTGCCCATAATAATAATAATACAACTTTTAGAAAATTTTACCACTCCTTTTAATAGTAATGCAAGTTCTATTTCTGAAAAAAATATCAATCCAAATTAATACCTTTCCAGTGTAATAAGGAGTTAAAAACATTTTAAAAAAAAATTGAAAATTCTCTAAGTTTAAGAAGCGCATCAGTCAAAACTATTCCCACTCTACTTTCAATATTAACTTAAGAGTTACAACATTTAAAACTGACAACACTCTTGGATTATCTTCTCAGTAGTATAATTTTGTTTTTTAATTTAATATAAATTTCTCTCTCAAATTTATATTACTTGTCAAATTTGCATCTTTTTGTTTTCTCAAATATATATTCTTGACTCCTTAAATATACATATTTTTATCCGGTTCGTTATTCATCAGAAATGCACAATTTTGTTTGTAAATAGAGAATTGTGATGTTCTTGATATTATGAATTGCACATTGTAAAATACTTTAACATTTACAAATCATTTAAAAAATTTTTGCTAACTGTATAGAAAATGGCTAGCTACTTGCTCCACAGATAAATTACTCAGACCGGGGGAGGAAAGAAGCATGTATTAATGTATTATATTATATAATTCCAAATACTGTATGAAAGATATTATGAAACTTCAAAAAAAAAAAAAAAATGGAAGGGGCTTTTAGTTTTGAAAATTTAATACTATCAACTGATGGAGGTGAAAAGTGGCATAAAAAAACAACTGTGTTTGATCTCTGTAACAGGATTCTTAACTTATTTAACTCCTGGCTCATATAAATTTTCAGGAACTCAATTTCTAGTGAATGTGGGAGTGGCAAACCTGACATATCTAATGCTGGACCAAGCCTTACTTCACATAATATACATCTCTTATATTATCTGTAGACTGGTCTCTCCTCTTCCTCCCCCCCCCCCCAATGCTATTAGAGTATTCAAGGGCTAGTGGTGTATCTTTCCTGTCTTACTGAACTTTCTTCTTCAGAGCAGTGGGAGTCTAACTTCTCTCTTGGATATTTGCCTCACCTAAATAGGCTGCCCTTCTATGAAGCCTGGTTAGCATGGAAGGATTAGACCAAACCCCCCATCAAATGATGGATAATTAGTATAAAGGAGGTCATAGATCCCAAGGCCACAATGGGGATATAAAAAAGCACAAATGTGACTCTTTCTCTCTCAACCATATAACAGACCAGACAAACCCTTTGGTCTCTTAAAACCAAGATTGTGGAAGGATGAGATTAAGGAGATGGCTGGAAATCAGTGGCATAGAAAAGCTTAAGAAAGAACTGAATGGGGGACTTCAAAAAGGCCTTTATCCAGCAATGGATAGAAAATGGCTGATGAAGAAGAGGCTCATATATAATATGCTACTAATCTGGATTTTTTTTGACTTCTGGATTTTTTGATCATGGAGTCGAAATATAAAAGAACTTATGAAATATTGGGGAACTGTTTTAGTATATTTTTTTAAATAAAAAAAAACTTAAACCTAAAAAGAAATCTGCTTGATGATGCATAAAGAGCCAGTGTTCAGTGTACTTGTTCAGCATTATGCAACTTATACAGTATTAGAAATTATGATGTATCAGTGGGTTGCATAGGTGAAGGAATGCTTTGGCACGTGGAGAGTTGCCCAAGGGCACCAATGTAATTATTATTCAAATTGGCTCATCATAAAAGGCACATCACTACAAATTTGCCAAGGGCACTAAAAGCCTGGCTATACTACTAGTGGGTTGTCTGGTATTAACAAAACTGTTTTCTGAAATATATTTCTTTAAGTTATATTCATATTTTTATATATTTGAACTATTGGCCCGTATGATAAGATGAATGGGCAAAAATCTCATTTATTAAAATTGTTTTCTATGTTATGAAATATGTAAATAGCACAAAGTTATCTCAGTGAATAACGTAAGTCTTTTTTCTATTCAAATACGCATGATGCATTCTTAAAATTAAACAGGTAATAAGTCACACACATACATATAGGTATAAAATAGGTATAGGTACATATAGGTATAAAATGGATATAAATAGCTAAAAAAAAACAATTTTAATTTTATATACACAGAAATCCCTCGATTAATGCGTTCTTTAAAACAGGTGCATTAATCAAAAACGCACTAATCGAATACAATAACCTATGGGAAAATGTATAATTCGTTCCTCAGATTTCCTTTTTTGACCCTTAATTTTTTTTAATAAAAGAATTAGGGTATGTCTCAGGGCCTAGTTAAAGGAAAACCATGAAGCTAAAAGACGATAAAACATATTCAGAATATAAATTTATTATTCTGCTTCTTAACAAAGAATTGAGCTAACGTAGTTTGGCAGGCATTCTGTTTCACACAACTGACGGTATGGCCCTATTGCCACTTCTGCAAATTTTACTGGTTCTCTCTTCACCAGGGTCAGTCTCTAAGCATTGTTGCTTAAAAGCTTCGATTGTATGAAAACTATTTTCAAATTGTTTCAGTGAAACCTCTTTTGGGCTTGTCAGTGATTAAATTTTCATATTCTTCAGGATCTTCCTGATGTGCATCTAAATTTAGTAGGTCAGAATCACCCAATTTCTCAGAATGAGATTTAATTAATTATTAGATTAATTTGAAAAGCCTCTGTGTAGCTCAGTGGATGTGGCGTTTGCACAACATGGCGGTTGACCGCACGAAGGAAGACTTTTTGGTTTCGAATCTAGTTGGTGACTAGAAGAAATTTTTCTAAGCCTTTTTTCGACTGGTACCCGAGTTAGTCGATCTCTGGCATGGGGAAGCGGATTTTTCTCCTGGACACTCGGGTTTTTTGTCCCGTAAACTCAAGAAAATCAACCATAGAACCCACATTATTTCATACATCAAATACAAGTGTTAAGGTTAGGGACCACGAGATGGCAGCACTTGTTGAGCCATCTCTCTGCACGGCATGCTGATTAATTAGTAATAGCCTTGGGCCAGCTATCTCTGATTGGGTACCAGTGGAGATTGAACTGCCCACTCAGTTTCAAAAAGTTAGATAGGGATAAACGGCCTCGCCTTCTTCCTATATACGGGAATAAAAAGGCGTTAGCTGATTTTATTTATTTTTCCTAAAATCATTTGCACAATGTGGAAGAATGTGCTTCCAAATGGCTCGCATATTGCTAGTAGTAATTTCATTCGACTTTATCACCAGGCTGAGATTTCTCTGATATGGCTAGAAAAGTCTTGGAAGGCATTCGCTTCCAAAAAAAGGCCGGTTTCATCGACATGAAATATTTGTTGATCACAACAGTCCCCTTCTTACACAACTTTCTTCAAAATCTCTGGATATCTCCTTATCTGCACTTGCAGCTTCGCATGTGATTAGAACATTATGTAGGAGGCTATTTCTCTTTTTGAAACGCTCAAATCACCCAGCACTAACGTGGAATTCTTCTTTTCCACCATTGATAGCCCTATCTTTCCAGGTTACAAAGACTTTTGATTTAATAAAGCCAGTGTTTAGTGGGATCCGTTTTTGGTTACAATCTTCGATCCATGTAAAAAGAAATCTAACTCGATCATTATAATACTTTGATTTCGAGTGCATGCATGATGAACTTGAAGCAGCCTTGCCTTACCTTTCTCTTTGTATTCAGCAGTTGATTCACCCATTTTTTTGTTCTCGTCCTATCTTTGCTCTGGACTCGCCTTGTTCATTTTTCTTTATTATTTCAAGCTTTTCTTCCAATCAGATTACTTTTCGAATCATTTTCACACTTCTCTTTTTTGCTCACTAATTCTTTTACTCATGATTAAACGTTAGGCAAATAATTTAAAATAAAAAAGGAAAACAATTGCACGAGATATGATCAGCAAAATGCTATGTAAAACAGACTACATAAATTTTGGTGGTAAATTTGGAACATAGTGTATATGGAAATAGTGTAGTATGCCATTAAAAAATAACTTTGTAAAATGTTTCAAATCAGTAACTAAATTATTTCATCCTGGTGAGTGATTTTTTAAAATAGTTAGCCATAAAAATGTATAGATCGAAAATTTTTAAAATATGTAACATTTATTTTTAAGATGTATATAGGCACACTAATCGAATTTGGGTATCGAAAAAAAAAATGATGCACTAATCGGGGTGCATTGAGGGTTTGCTGTATATTTATTAATTTAAAATATGAAAACTGAGGGATCTGGCTTAGTCAAGAAAGAAAGAAAGGAGTTTATGGCAAATATCATCAGCAGCTCTATGTCCAATTAAATATTTATTAAATGAGATACAAAGCAAGGAAGAACTTGAGGCCACAGAGTGTTTGATTCAATCATAGCATCAGAAGGGGTCTCAGTTAAGGACATGACTATTTTGCCACCAGTTGGTGACAGTGATCATGCCATACTAACCTGGGAAGTTGTTGAGCATGTGGATGTTCCAATTAGGACAGGTTGCATGCTAACTACAAAGCTGGAAATGTAAACCTATTCAGTTCAGAGTGAAATGGATGTGCAACCTTATTAAGCAAGAGATCCAAAAGAAGATAATGTTGCAGAAGGAAGATAAGAATGAATCCTCATTCTTATATTCCTTCGAGAGGAGTTATGAAATAAAGAACAGATCAGAAAAGTTACAAGTACAATAAAACTCCGTTAACAGTCAGTATACGTTCTTAGAATTTAGAGACTAAACATAGTCTCTAAATTCAGTACTAAGCAGGGTCATTTTAACCTTATGTAAATAGCAAAAATCAATCACATGAAGAGGAGGAATATAGTCAATTCCTTGAACAATTGCAAGAAGAAATCAGCCAAAAAAGTACAAGAGCTATCTTGATTATTATAGGAGATTTTAATTTTAAAGAATTTAAAATTAAAATTAAGATTTAAAAATAAATCAACTGTTAATCACAAATACCTCATTCTACCACAGGCCACAATACAGATACACCTGGACATCACCAAACAATGAAATCAAAAACTGTATAGACTCTTTATCGTTAATAAGAAATGGAAACATTCTTCCAAAATGTCAAAACATTAAAAAAGACTGACATGGATACAGACCATGAATTGCTATCAGCCAAACTAAAAATCAGTTTCAAAAGAAAGAGAATAAATCACCAAAAACAAAAGAAGATGGACATCTCAAAACTCAAAGATAGCTTGAACAGCTCTAACTATCAGAGGACATTGAAAGAAAAATTAAATAATCTTAATAAATTAGATACAGTTTTGGAGTCTTGGAAAAAGGTAAAGAAATTATTAAAGAAACAGTAACAAAACACCTGGGATACCAGACAACTTCAAATAAAGATCAGCTTACACCAGAGATTTTGGACTTATGGGAGAGAAAAAAGAATATCCAAAACTAACCTCTCAAAAGAAGATAATGAAGAAAATATATAAAATTATACAAAAAATTTGAAAAAAAGAAAGAGACAAAAAAATGCAGACTAGAAAAAATCACATATCTAGAAGGAAAAGCAGGAATGTGAAGAAGCATACAAAAAACATGACTCCAAGGACATTTATGAAATAGTTAAAGAGATAACTAGAACATACTCAACCAACACAATTTCAATATTGCAAAAAACAGCAACAGAGTTTTTTCAATAAAATAAAGATATAATTTTCATTATAAGACCATGATATAGACCACACTTGGACTATTGTTCTCAGATTTGGTCCCCAGGATTTGAAGGGGATATATTAACTGTGGAAAGGGTACAAAGGTGGATAACAAAGATGGTTTCAGGACTGTACAATGATAGTTATGAGGATCGGCTGAGGGAATGTGGACTGCAGAGTTTGGTGGCTAGAAGAAGGAGAGGTGGTTACAGGGATTGACACTGGGGAGTTCTTTCTCTTGGTTGAACAGTGGGAAGGAGTGATGACAAGAGGCCATCCCTGGAAGTTACGAAAGGAAACTGTGAGCAAGAGGGTGAGAAGTGGTTTCTTTGCATGGAGGGTGGTTGAACCATGGAATGCATTGCCTGATGGAGTGGTGAGAGCGAGAATGGTCAATGAGTGGTATGATAGACTTTGTGTTTCTTAGGGGGGGGGGCCTCCCCTCGATGAGTCTTGATAGATTTTGTGTTTCTTAGGAAGGACCTCCCACGATGAGTCTTTTGACTCCATGGAGGCCTGAATAATAATAATAATAATAATAAAAGGATGCAACTACAATAAGTAGCAACGAAACAATAAAAGAAATATGGACTAATCATTTTAAAGAAACATTCGCAGCTGAAGAAAATAAAGATCGAGATGCCTTCAATCCAGAAGAAACTTCTGACACAAAAGACATCTTAAATGAAGAGATACATAGAGCAATCAAACAAATGAAAAATAATAAAGCAGCAGGCATAGACAATATTCAAAAAACTTCTGGAAAAAAGGGGAGAAAGTATAATGAATTACCTAAGGAAACTGTTCAATAAAATACTAAAGGTAGAAAATTTACCAACAGAATAGAGAACAGGTCAGATCATATCCATCCACAAAAAAAGAGATGCATCAGATCTTGCACTAATTATAGACTTATTACACCTTCTAAGCCACTGCTATAAAATATTTATCAGAATTCTCCAAAACAGAGTTAAATAGTTCTATGAAGAATAGATGGAAATAGAAGCACAATAGATGCAATTTTCATATTAAACAGATTAGCATATCTTATGAGATACAGAAAACTCTATTGCTGTTTTATTGACTTCAAACAAGCTTTTGACTCGATAAACAGAAGCAAACTCATTAAAATTCTAGAAAACAGAGGGTTCAACAAATACCTATTAAATTGTATCAAGAATTACTATTCAGAAACACAAGCAGTAGTGAAATACAAAAGATAGAAACAGATCAAATAGCAAGTAAAAAAGGAGTTATGCAAGGTTGCCCATTGTCACCATATTTAACCTGTACCTAAAAGAAGTAGTAGACAAAGGACTTTGTCTACAACTTCACAGATATGTAAAGGCATAACTGGAAGAAATATAAAAAAATATATTAAGACATAAATGGAAGAAATATAACACATTTAAAGTATGCTGACAACATAGTAATCACTACAGACAGCCAAGAAAAATATCCTGACCAAGCTGCATCAAACAAGTAACAAATGACTAGTGGTGTGCCACAGGGTTCTGTTCTTGGACCACTGCTTTTAATCTGTTCATTATTGGGAATGATCTAAGTGGGACAGTTCATTTGTTCGCTGATGATGCAAAGTTGGTAGGGCGATAGTGAATGCAGAAGATGTCAAAGTCTTGCAAGATGACTTAGATAGATTGGAGTTCTGGACTAAGGAGAATGGATGTCAATTTAATGTGGCAAAATGTAAGGTTATGCATTTCGGAGTGAAAAGATTAGCAGCAGTATACCACATTGGTGGAACTGTACTCCAAGAGATTGATGAGGCCAGGGACTTGGGAGTGTTGGGGGATAGGGAGATGAAGTTTAGGGGGCACATTGCGAAAGTAGCTAAATCAGCTCATCAACTCACTTGGTTGTTGAAAAATACCTTGACGAGCAGAGAAAAACAAGTTATTGTACCTCTGTACCGAGCCCTGATAAGACTTCATCTCGACTACTGTGCCCAGATTTGGTCACCTCGGTTCCTTCTTGATGGGGAGGAGGTTGAGAGGATCCAGAGGCGAGTGACTAAGATGATAGCAGGTCTATGGAATGCACCATATGAGAACAGGTTGAAGATTTGTGGGTTGCAGAAACTAGTTGATAGGCGAAAAAGGGGAGATATGATTGAGACATTCAAATTGCTAAAAGGATTCTATAGGATTAATTCAAATGATATTTTTGAGATCAGGACTGGTGGTGGGAGAACTAGGGGACACCCATGGAAGCTGGGCAAGAGCGTGGTTAGCAGGGGTGTTAGAGCTGGGTTCTTTACTTTTAGAGTGGTAAATGAGTGGAATAAGCTGCCAGAGTCTGTTGTGGGTGCTATGACAGTGAGCGAGTTCAAGGCAAGGTATGATAGATACTGTGAGAATGTTGAACAGCTGTGTGAACATGATATTTAGGGCCTCCCTCGATGAGTCTAAGGACTCCTGGAGTAGCCCGTGGTAATAATAATAATAATAAATACGATATGAAAATCAATTTTAGTAAAACAAAACTAATGGTAATAGGAAAAAAAGAGAAACAATCCAAATGAAAATAGGAAACAATAATATAGAACAAGTAAAGAAATTCAATTACCAAGCTCAATGATCACTGAAGATCTAGACTATTTTGAAAACCATAACACATAAAATCAATAATGTTGGAATTAATAATGTTATTTATTTTTTTTTAAGGTGAGACACCTTTTGGGAACTCGTATAGGTAAATATGACGTCTCCATTGCTTCCACATTAGTATCACCACCTCTGGGTCTGGCTCCCACTGAATAAAGGTTAAAACCGGTCTAGATAGTGGCCCTTCCCTTAATGCATAGCATTATACATGTCTGCAAGGAGATGTGCTTTGCATTATGGGAGATATTAAGACAAATAGTGATGAGAGCTTGGTCCATCTTTACCATGAGTTGCCTCAGTCTTGAAGATACTTCAGGTGCAAACTTTGTTTGCTTACACTTGGATAAAGGATTAAACTAAATTTATAATAGAATCAATAATGGATGGATAACAATGGGCCAACCACAAAAAATATGGAACAATAAAAGATTAAGTAAAGAACTCAAACTGAAGATATATAAAACAATGATATTTCCCACAGTGCTCTATGGCTCAAAATGCTGGATCTTAAGAAAAAAATAAATGGATAAACTCAATGCTTTTGAAATGAAATGCTTAAGAAGAATGAATAGAACAAGCTAGACAGAAAGAAAACCAAATGAAAAAGTCAGAGAAGAACTTAATTTTAAAGAAACAATAATTAAAATACCAAAAAAACGAGCCAACTAAGCTGGTTTGGACATGTTTCAAGAATGAACCCAGAAAGACAACCAAACATATTATTAAATGGTAGAATTGATGGACAGTCCAGCAGAGGAAGACCAAGAAAGAAACGGATTGACAACATTAAAGAAAGCACCCACTTTAACTTCATAATACAACTACATAAAAAAAACAGCAGACAGAAAGAAATGGCAAAAATTTGTCTTTGAGGAACTCAACCCACCATGATCAGATGAAAAGAAGAAATAGCAAAAGGTGAAAAAAACATGAACAGAACAGTATTGAACTTTTATTTAACAATATTATTATATATGAACTCATATCTAAAGCTGCCTTTGTATATGAATTTGCTGCTTTTCCAGTGATATGTATGTACACTGCCTGGAAAGAAGTTAACGAACACCCCATGGGCATGGTGCACCGTGCCATGTAATGAGACACATGTTGGTAGCCAGTATAAATTGGAGGAATATGATGCTCCCAAGCCAGTGCAACTGTATCTGGCTGCGAGACAAAAACTGACAGAGTTTCAAAGTGGTGTTGTGATGGGATGCCATGTTACAGGCTTATCTTTTTATCAATTTTCAACAAATTGTTGACATATTGCATCATCCTAGATTAACAATCAGTGATGCAATACTGAGAAGCACAGGGAGTCAACTGATTGTCCACTGCAAATGCTACCAGCAGTGGACGATCCACCACACACACACTCACGGAACGTGAGCGAAAGGATAATATCTAAAAACGACCATTCATTGGCTGACATGTTGAATGCAGAGTTCCAGGTATTGATGAACACTACACAAAGACATTCAGAACCTGGCTCATAACATGGGTTTCCATGGTAGGACTGCAATATGCAAGCCCCACATTACCCAAACCAACATGCAACACTGTCTTCAGTCGCAAAGAACATGTTGAGTTGGATGTGGAAAGCTATGTTATGGAGCAACGAATCATGCCACACCCTCTACTGTGCACATGGATGGGTGTGGCAGATGCCCGGTGAATGTCTCTTGCTAGAGTGTGTAACCCAAACTATGAAATTCTGAGGTGGCAGTGTGATGGTATGATCCTGTTTTTCCTGGTTTGACGTCTGTTTTAGTGCCACGAACACTGAACTCCAAGATGTATCTGAATATTGCAATGCTTCTTACTTTGTGGCATTTCTACAGAACTGACCATTGTCTCTTTCAGCAAGACAATGCACCATGTCATTAGGTTGCTGCTGTAACTGCATGGTTTGTGGACATGAATGTCACCAAACTTGACTGGTCTTCACACAGTTCTGATTTCAACCCTGTTAAACATCAGGGGTATGCGTCAGGCGAGGTCAATGGACATCCACTTCACAACAATCCAGGACTTTATTACATCTCTACAGGAAGAATGGCCCAAAATTCCCATAGATTGCTATTATACTCTTGTGAAAAGTATGCCACGTAGAATTGGTGCACTCATCATGGTAAAAGGAGGTCCTGCATCTTATTAAGGTGGGCACCATAGCTGTTTGTTTCTTGCATTATGGTGTCTATTGACCTCTTTCCAAGCAGTGTATGTTATATAGGTTACTAGGCATTTTAAATCTTTCAAACCAGCCCCCCCCAGTTGTAAATGTTTCTAATATTTGTTCATGAATATGTGTATCTATGGATATTTCCTGCCTTTTTCATTATTATTAATTGACTTAAGGGTATGTTGCATTGTCAGTTGGATCACCCACCCAAATACCTTTTTCTAATTTCATGTAAAGACATTGCTAAGTTCAAAGAAGCACTGATATCAACTTGACATTTGTCCTCTTCCACCTGCAATTTTATATCTAGGGAAATGATTTTTCTTTGCATCTTTGATTTTTCACTTTCACTTTGCAGACCCAGACAGTTTGCATGTCAGAAGCAGATAAGATTATGTTATTAGTGCTCACTTTGCTAAGACTGTATATAATGTATCACAAAGTGCTACCAGTATATTCGATGAAGAGACAGAGGTGCACAAGGGGATTCTAGAGCTGTTGCATAACCTGGATAAGAATTCAGCAGTAAGGACAGATGGGGTATCAGCACATATGCTAAAGGAATGCTCAGTTAAACTGGCCAGGCCCTTGACATTTGCATAATTTGAGTCAACTGCAGAAAGATCCTACAGGAATGGAAACAATGTGTGATAATCTCATTGCACAATGGTGATGAAAGGATTTTAGAGAAGTTAGTAAGAACTCGGATAAAGAAATAGGAGGGTGGTCTGAAAAGTTCTCGGCCTAACAATGAAAAAACGAATTTATAATTTCAAAATTATTTTTATTTTTCAACATAATCTCCCTTAAGACTAATACATTTATTCAAGCGATGCTCCAGCACTATTATCCCGTCCCTGTAGTGGTTCTCAGTAAGATCTGCAAAATACCCTTCTACAGCTGCAATCACCTCTTGATTTGAAGAAAAATGCTGACCAGCGAAGAAAAGTTTTAGTTTTGGGAATCAGAGGGAGCCAAATCTGGGGAATAGAATGGATGTTACAACAATTCATAGTGCAGATCTCTTAATTTTCCCATTGCCAAAACGCTTTTGTGGGTAGGTGCATTGTCCTGATGAAAGGCGATTTTTTTTCTTCTGCAAACGGGGTCTTTTCTCATAAATTTTTTCGTCTAGTCTGGTTAAAAGATCGGAATAATATTCCCCGGTTACTGTTTTACCCTTTTCAAGATAATTAATAAACAAAATGCCTTTAGCATCCCAAAACACTGATGCCATGACCTTTCCTGCTGATGGAAATGACTTTGTCTTCTTTGATGCTAACACCCGGCTTCTGGCATGTAATAGTGAATCCAAGTCTCATTCATAGTAATAAATTGATGCACAAAATCAGTTTTATTCTTGTTAAAATGCTCCAAGCACTGTTCAGAGATTTTCATGCGAGTGCGTTTTTGATCTGCTGTGAGCAAGCACGGTACCCATCTTGTGCAAAGCTTTCTCATATGCAAAATATATCCTACGTTCTTTTGAAATGCCTGTAATCTCAGCAATTTCACACTTTGCCTCACTCACCGGTCATCCAATACCATATCGTGCACTTGATCAATGATTTCTGGTGTTGTTACACTTTTTAGACGTCTTTCATGTGGATCATCTTCAAGGCGTATGGCCACGTTTAAACTCGGCAGCCCATTTCTTAATTGTCAAAAATGAAGGAGAAGAGTGCCCATAAACTTTTATGAACTTTGAATGAATTTCTTTGGCCGTTAAACCTTCTTTTACAAAGAATTTTATAAATGCACAATACTCTATCCATTTCAAGGGATACAAACTTTTGCTTCACAGCTGTATAAAACAAACTACTTGATATCTCTCAAGTAGTTTGTTTTCTTGATATCTTGATACTACTTGATGCCTCCCACTGATGAGACCTTTATTGAGGTCTCATCAGTGGGAGGCAGACCCAAAAGTGGTGATACTAAGGCAGAGGCAATGGAGAGGTCATATTTACTTATACAAGTTGCCAAAAGGTGTACCACCTTATTATTAATTTACTCTGGTTAAAGGATTAAACTAAATATCCAGAGTAAATTAATAATAAGGTGGTACATCTTTTGGCAACTCGTATAAGTAAATATGACCTTCTCATTGCTTCTGCCTTAGTATCACCACTTTTGGGTCTGCCTCCCACTGATGAGACCTCAATAAAGGTCGAAACCAGTCTGGGTAGTGGCCCTTCCCTTAATGCATAGCATTATACATGTCTGCAAGGAGATGTGCTTTGCATTATGGGAGATACTGAGACAAGGAGTGATGAGAGCTTGGTCCACCTTTGCTACGAGTTGCCTCAGTCCTGAACTACTTCAGGCCCAAACTTTGTGTGCCTACACTTGGGTAAAGGATTAAACTAAATTTATTATAGTTTAATCCTTTACCATTTATTAAACATTCACGTGTAAAGAAGTAATTTCGCCTCTTTACAAGTGCTTGATATAAATGGGCTTATTGTGCAGATTTATCTTCTTGGTTTCAAGAGAATAAAGAAGCTGTGGAAAGGCAGCAGAGAAGAGTTAGAAAGATGATATCAGGATTATGGTATGTAGATTACAAGTATAGATGGAGAGTATGTGGACTGCTGACATTGGTACACAGGAGTGATATGATAGAAGTTTATAAACTTCTGAGGTGTTATAGAATATTGGTTGATGAATTTTTTTTTTTTATTCTAAGGAAGGTGGGGAGAGGGCATCTGTGGAAGATGAGCTGTGGTTAAGAAAGAGGGTGAGAGCTAGATTGTTCTTTCACAGAACAGTTTGCTTGTTGTAGTGAGTGCATTTAGTGTGAATGAGTTTAAGAGAAAGTATGACAGCTGGTGCAGGTGATGTATGACTCCCTAGAGGTCTCTGATAATGATAATAATAAACATTTCATAATGTTTTCATAACGGCCTGGTTGGGCAGTGGTTAGCGTATCCACTCTCCAGCCAAAAGGCTAATTGTTCAAATCCTACTGGTCATGAATGTTTATGATTGTCTGTGGAAATACTAGTAGTGGTGGCGGGAGGTAGATGGCGTTGGTGTAGTTGCGGTTAGAATTAAGCTAAGATTAGACAGTTGTAGAGTAGGTGCCCTCCCTCCCTTGATGAGTCCTTGGACTCCCTGGAGGTATCATATAATAATAATGAAATAATACAAGCATAAGTTACTAGTCTTCAGATTTTTTTTTTTTTTTTGAACTGCCTGTTATGAAATTTCAAGAATTACTTCAGAACAACGGCCTTAATACAGTTTATTTAACTGAAAATTTTCTCCATGAAAGCTGATGAGGGAATAATGCATTACGGAAATGTAATCTACAATTACATATGAGATTATTGTATTGCATTTTTCCATGATGTTTCTTTTTATATATGAAGCACTGACAAATCATTTTTTTTTAACCACAGTATTGGTCAAAATATCACTACTAATACTATCATTGTAGACAGTGTTTGTGTGAACATAATTATTATATTTCTAATTTCCACTCTGGTATAAAACAGGAATTAGATCATTTATATAACTATTACTGTACACCTGATACATGATGATGGTTTAGAAGGGCTTCTGTTTCACTCATTTATATAATGATTTATTAGTATAATTTCTAATTAAAAATAAATGTGATGCCTTTATTTCAGGTTTTAACACTGCAGTTTCACATTTAAAAAAACAAACAAAAAACACATACTGCATTAACAGATTTTTATCGAAATCCACCAAATCCTACATCGCAAAACCTGCTTCGTGGCAATCAGGTTTTAATGTGTTTACCACTTCCAACTCATCAAAACAGCATTAGCACAGTATGATACAAAACTTTGCAAGCCATTTACAAGACAATGAAACTCGGCTTAAGATAATTTTAAAATCTGTAATTAAAATGGAATAACAATAAATATTTGATACTGACATGAAGACTCGAGTAGCAGTAAATGCAATAAGGTGAAATGTCTTACAACCTACAACTGCAACTTATTAAAATCTCCTAGGTCAGTATTTTTACAAGAAGCTGAAAGCAGCTTAGGAAGCAATACAAGGAATTTTACCAGATATAAACTGATGTTATTACAGAAAAAGAAAAATGGTGATTATAGACTGATTTCTTTAGTATACTAATGCTAAAGATCATGTGTACAAGAAGTCTTTGGCAACTAGTGAGTTGGTTGCACTTTTTTTTACTCATCAAAATAAAGCATGAGCACCATGTATGTACGCCTTTGGTTAAGTAATCATCTGTGAAATAAGCTTAGGTCTAAAAATATACAAAGCTAATACCTAGCACAGTCATTTTAGGTAATAAATGATTACTTCTGTTTACTAAGTCCCAACATTTTTATAAATTTCAAATGCAATATATGCTTAAGAAGATTATTAAAAAAAAGAAAAAAAAAAACACTAATATACAAGATTTATCTACAAGATGAAACATGCTTAGATAAGTATGTACCTAATAGCATAAAATACACAGTTAGGGTGTGTTGCACCATCTACAATAGCTGAATTTCTTCAAGGCTCAATGTTTAAATAAATTTCAATCTGAGCATAACAAAATTTGAGAGCAATGCACATGGTATACAAAATGTAGAAAGAAAAAGAGCAGGATGTTTTTTTTCATAGTCGATTCACAATATGGTTAATCACAGATTATAATTATTAACTAAAAGCACATACACTTCTCTGTAATGTGAAACACTGCAAACACCTGAGATAACTGAAGGGTAACAGAAAATTTTCTGACATAATTTTGTCTCATTTTAAAATAGGACCAATATTACTGTGCTATTATTTTAGTTAATGAAACAAAATGAATTCCAAGATATACAAACATATCCAAATCATTGTTTTTCTTAGTGAAAAACAGGCCTTATTTCCTACTGTAATAGTTATCTATTACAGAATGTACATAGATGTGGATGAAAAACATCCACTGAAAAATAAGTTAACATTTCAATGACTGTTTCCTTGTATACAAATTATGGCAACATTTAAAAACACATCCATCTGTAACTCAGGATAATGATACCAGAGGATCAGCGCCAGATTCTCTGTTAAATATGCTGCATTGATACCGAGTCCCAGTGGGTATGTAAAAGGTAATGAATTTTCATTGTTATGGCTTTAGATTAAACACAACTGAGATGAGTGCAAGCTCTGGAGCACAGGATTAGTGGAAGTGTAAATTTGCAGGACAGCTTTCCAAATAAGAGTCAAGTTACTGCCAAGAATGGAAGATACTAGTTGCTAAAGCTTAAAGTTTTTGGACAATGGTATGCACAATACACAACTATTAAGAATCAAATTTTGTAATTATCTATACAATGAGATCTAATGTGCTACCAATTGATGGTAACCATTTTCTTCTCTCGCAGGTAAGTCAGTACTTTTTTTTCGAACAAAAAATGTTCAGTATAAAGTCTAGTCAGGTATGAGAAAAATAAGTGTCTGTTCAAGCTGATCATCTTCTGAATGAAATAAATCTAGTAAACTGCTTGTCAGAGGCATACTGCATTCTGCTGGTATTAAAGCCAGAAGATGCAAGTAGAGATTTTCATTAGAAAAGAAAAACCTAATCAGTTTGTGGCAGTCATGAATTTATCCAGGGATGCTTCAAACAATCAGATGCCTTGGCCCTCTCATTAGGATCAAATGCTAACATAGGTAATAGAAAATCTGTAAATGCTTGAGCTTCTGATGGATCCCATTCATATTTCTCAGCTAATACATCATACAGGCCCCATGGTTTTAGTTTTGTGATATGCCTCAGCTCACCTATAAGAGAAATAGCTTATGACATCTATGAATCAAGAATAAAATATTATCATTAACCTTATAGGACAGATAATTGCAAGGATTACATGTTCTGAATGATGTGAAATAAAAATATTAGTAGTGTATGTAAAAATGTATATGCACGTGCATGCACACTATCTACCAATAATTGTCTGGACATTTTAGCAATTTACAACTGATAACAGCAGGCAAACCCTAATATTGGGTAAGTCCACCTTTGGCTTTGATCACCATCTGCACTCTTTGAGGGAGGCTCTCCACCAATGTGCGACAGAGATCAGGTAAAATATGTTTCCATTCCTCCATCAAAGCAGCATTGAGTTCAGCGAGAGATCGAGGATGTGCTGCTCTGGACCTCAATCGCCACTTGTTTGTCTCACAGGTGTTCAATGGAGGTTAAGTTCAGGACTCTGCACAGGCCAGGGCAGTTGTTTAACACCCATCTCTTCATACCATTCCATAACAGCTGCAGCTTTGTGGTATGGGGCATTGTCGTCTTGATACTAACATGGGTCCATTCCATAAAAACTCCACAGTGTAGGCAGCACTTGATTATCCAGAATATCAAGGTACTGAGCTGCCTTCATGGATCCATGGACAACGACCTACTACATCGGAGTAGGTCGTTGTCCTACTTGTCGTTTTGAGTAGGACAACGTCCTACTCAAAACTGAATGCACCCCCACACAATTACCCCTCCACCACTAAACTTTACTCTGGGGACAACACACTGTGGTAACAAACATTCACCAGGCTGCCTCCATACCCTGCCATCAGACTAGAAATTCATCGCTCCAGAGTACCGTTTTCCACTGGTCAATTGTCCAGTTCATGCATGCTTTGCACCAGGCCAGATGAGCTTCTTGTTCATTGCTGTAATGTTTGGCTTGTGTGCTGCTGCTCTACCGTGGAAACCCAGTAAACGGAATACTTTTCGTACAGTATTAGTGCTCACCATGGTGTTATTGGTGCTCTGGAACTCATCACGGATAGTCTGTGCCGATTGTAGCGAGTTTTGCTTGCCACTCATTTTAACACCCTCCCATTCCTGTCAGTCATTTTCAGCAGGCACCCTGGGTGTTTTCCTGTACTTAGTGATGCCAGAACATCTCCATTTGTTGATCACATTGCCAACTGTTAATTTTGGATGCTCCAGATGAAGGGCAATGAAACATATGGACATTCCACCAATGTGACCACCCATGATGACACCCCTCTCGAATTCAGTGAGTTTATGTCATGTTGCCATACCACCTGTATTCAACTGTTATGATGAAATACTGCTTCCTACTATCTGCACACTGGTTTTCATGTTATTAACAAACCTCAAATGTTCCATAACTTCAAACAACAGGGGGTATCCAGACAATTATTCGTAGATTGTGTGCGTATTAAGAGCTACTCGTTTTCTTTAAAGTAAAACAATTTTTAAATGTACAATTTCTTAATGTGAGTACAAAATACTCAAAGAATATTTTCTTTATTCAATCCAAATGTCATAATTGAAACAAAGTTTTAGATATGTTATAAGTATTTTAATAATTTCTAATCACTTTAAAATAAATTTTTCTTCTTGGAATAGATTAAAAATGACTGTATATAGCGACTCTTTCCTTTGTATCCATATCTGAGCAAAATAGTATGAAATATACATTACACTCATGGACAGAAAATTGACAGATGGCAAAGGAAATATAAACATTCACTGTCACCAATACTATAATAGT
The DNA here is from genome assembly GCF_054136105.1 of Typopeltis vanoorti. Lineage (NCBI taxonomy): Eukaryota > Metazoa > Arthropoda > Arachnida > Uropygi > Thelyphonidae > Typopeltis > Typopeltis vanoorti. The sequence continues at coordinate 46,497,943 of NC_143568.1, forward strand.
GAAGATACTCACTACCAAGTATCAAAAATTCTCCAAATTCCAAATATGCATTACAGTTATTCTAAGAGCTTCAATACTGCCAGCTTTCCACTATGATCTTCTGCTTTTGGAATCTGAATCCAGATGAGCATTCACCACAAGTGTCATTCTTAAAGGTTGCCCTTTTTAAAAATCACAGTTAAATCTGTGTGTTCACGGGACCGGTTTGCCTGCTTGAGGGAAGAAAACCCCCAGATAAACTGGAGAGAAAAACCCTGCTGTCCACACCCAAGACCAGCTAACTTGGCTATGTCTAAGAAAGTTCCTTACATCGGCAAAGAGAATCAAACCCAGGTCATTCCTTTCCCAGGCATATGGTTGTGAAGCGCACAGCCACTCGGCTAACTGTGCGGACAACAAATGATACTACAACAAAATGTCAGTAAGTAAGTTAAAAACAAAAGCAGAACCAATGAATTGAAAGTGAATGGTTTTCAGTCACTAGGTAGCAGATGTGCATGGCACATGTTTGTAGTGGTTTTCACCAGTCTAAAATGGTGACTGCGCTCAAGGAGTGTGCAGCTATCGAACAGTGTGCTACTGTTAAGTTTAAGGGAGATGGTAAATCCTGTATTATTGTACAGCCGGGTATGAAACTCAGATCGAAATCCATTGAATTTCGTGCCGAAAAAACTATCGGCTAGCCCAAGTGTAAGTAATCACTTGGGAAGTACAACACCAGGGCAACTCGGAGCAAAGGTGGAGCAAGCTCCGTCACTGTCCTTAATATTCTCTCATAATGTAAAACGCACAATAGCACACTATATATATAGAGTGTGTGCTATTGTGTTTCTTGGGGGGAAAAGGATTTCCTACAAAGAACATCCATAAAGAGATGTATCCTATTTATGACAGGAACTGTTACACATGAAAAACACTTCCTGTCATAAATAGGATTCACAACTGAGTATAAAAATTTTTGAAGGGATGCTTGATACTTAATGAAGACTAATATGGTCACCCAGTTGAGAATGCAACAGAAGCCATCCAGAAACAGGTGGAACAGATGGTCCAAAAATGTGAATGCCACGCTGTACTGTGAAATTATGTTGAAGCTTCGGGATGTAATCTACTAAAAATGTTCAGGCCTAGTGAAAATAGGAGTATTGCTCCAGAATGACAATGCAAGACCTTATGCAAATATAGAAAGCCTGGAGGGAGAGAGAGAGAGAGAGAGAGAGAGAGAGAGAGAAAATACAAGAACTTCAGTAGGAACTCCAACATCTACCTCGCAATCTTGACCTTACCCCAAGTGACTTTCATCTGTTTGGTCTGCTAAAACAGCAACTTGGTGGCAAGCATTTTGCTGTTGATCAGGAAGTTGAAAATGAGACGTGAAGTTGGCTGAGACAACAGACGAAAGAATTCTAGCTGCTGGTTTTGAAGGACTGATAAAGATGATGGGACAAGTATATGAATATTGAAGGGGATTATGTAGAGAAATAATGTTTCTCTAAGATTCATATTTCACTTGTTTAATAAGTTTTTATAACCATTTGTGACTTTATTTTAGTTACTAACTTTCAAACTTTTTGCTAGAAGTGTTTGTATGTGTTTAAGATCTCTAAATGAAAATGTAATAATTATAGAATTTAAGCAAGTTATTAAACATAAGAAATCTAATTTAAAAAAAAAAATTTTTCTTTAAAGTTTTGTTAAGTCAGTTTGTAACATACTATGCATTTTATTTGGGGGTAGGGAGGGAGAGAAATCTGGCCACAGAGTTTATAATCAACAAATAAATAAATAATAATAAAACATTCATATATACTAAACCCAACCAGATAGATATAGCTGGGTTCAAAAATATCAGCTAAGTTTCTACAATTCTCCATGCTATCCAGATAACCTGTAACTTTCAGGTTGAAATATATGGCTTTAAAATTTTTATTCATTCTTTTTCTTGTGTTATTGTGTCAACCTGAAATCTTATGGCACATGTATTGCTGAAACAACAATTAAGAGAAAATATTTCATCAATCTTTCATGCATTTTAAAAACACTTTTTTGCGCTAACTTTTTTTTTTAAATTTCACATATAAGTACAGTTTTTCAAACAAAAAGTTAAAATATTATTCTAAAAAAAAGTGAAGATGTGCAATTATTTATAGATCAATAAACAAATAGTATAACTATGCAAACACAGCTGAGTACTAAATCTCTGATGAATAAAAAAGAACTAAACCATTTCGGGAAAAAAGTGCTGTCAGATGGCCATTGTTTTGATGACCAGCAGTTCACTATTGGAAGTCAAGAGACATCAAACAAGCAACAAAAGTAAGAATCTATGAAACAATGATCCTCCCAATACTCCTCTATGGAAGTGAATGCTGGAATCTCAAAAAGGCTGAAGAGAAAAAATTGTTAACTACTAAGAAGATTACTTGGAGTATCTCTGCTGGATGGACTAAGAAACAAAGAAATAAGGAAATGACTAAAACAAGAAATAACAATAGTAGACAAAACCCAAGAAAGAAGACTGCAATGGTTTGGCCATGTTACCAGAATCGGTCACATGGCCAGAAAGATTACCACCTAAAGCCCTGAATACAACGATGGAAGGTTAAAGATCCAAAGGGCGGCCCAGAATTAGATGGATAGACAAAATAAAAGAAGACCTGAAAACCAAATCACAACAAGCAACACTAAACTGGACAGAATTGTTTGCACTCTCTAGGGACAGACAGAAGTGGAAAGAGTTCATTCAGTCTCATCATCATCCACATAGATGATGGAAGAGGTAAGAAGAAGAAGTTCACTATTGAAGTTCACAGTTGAATTATCCTTTCTGACTACACTTAGATGATTTTATACAGCAAGGCCAATGATTTAAACAAGCTGAAGGAATATCTGTGACTACACTTCAATCACTTGTCTCTATAATGCATTTTTACATAAAAAAAATATATTATTTTTATCACTCCCACATGAGAGGCTGCCAAGGCCTATATAGCAAATAAATGCTGTGTGTGTGTGTGTGTGTGCACTCACGCATGAGCCAGGTAATCTGTTAATATTCTTCTTGAAGAGCTGAAGGTTGTAGTCCTTGGGAAATACTTCATGGAGAAGGGAGTTCCACAGAACTCAGGAAAATGGAATAAAAGACTGGGAGTGGTAGGTTTGGTGAGTCAGCAGTTCAACTGTAAAAGGATTTTGGGCAGCTATTGCTCGTGTCCCTCTAGGCTTAACAGAAATGGGAGACAATAGTAGATAACAGTTCAGATGAACAGCATCCCTGGAAATATCTGTAAATTTGATATAATGAGGAAATTAACCATCTATGAGATGGTCAGTTTCCTCAGATGGTCACAGACTCTCTTCAGCCATTGCTGATGAACTGATGACAAATTCTAATCATGCTGCACTAAAAATTAACAGATAAATTGTATTGAAGTTGTGGAGGACGACATTTACTTTGGTCAATTATAGTTTTAAGGAAAAACAAGATAAAGAAATAAGTAGAAGAATCACACAAGGAAACAAAGCATTGTGGTTGTATAAAGATTACTCATTAGGAGATTTAACCATATGTCTAAAAAGAAAACTCTTTAATATATGCATTATTCCTGTGTTTACTTATATAGACAACAACTAAAAAAACAGGAAGATAGGTTGTGTGTGGCCCAAAAGGCCTTGTAGAGAAGAATGCTCCACATAACAAAAAAGGGATAGATAAGAAATTCTAGAATTAGAGAGATGACCGGAGTGGATGATATTATGAAGTGTTGTAAAGCATGTAAGTAGAGATGGGCTGGCCATATTAGTAGACTGCCAGATGGACAAACTTCAGCATTAAGTGAATACTAAGAGAAGGAAAGTTATCAGAGGACAAGATGGAGGGATGATTTACAAAGATATGACATGAGATGGTGGACATTGGCTATAAACAGACAGAACAGAAAAGTAAAGAAGGGGAAGCCTATATCCAGCAGTGGATGGAAACAATAGCTGAAGGAGAAGATGCACCACCCTGTGAGAGCAGTATTCCAAGGTTGGGTGGACTTGAGATTTGTACAGAGCAAACAACTTGGCAGAAAAGAGGCAACATCTTGAGAAAAATAAGGATGCCAAGTTTTTTTGGAAGCTGAAGATGCTACAGAAGTGATCATAACAGGACAGACTTAACAGTCAGTCTCCAAGAAGAAAGAAATCTAATCCAAGAGAAGAACTAAGGGCCTTTTTTTTTTGTAAGAAAACAGAAAAGTGTTTTGGAAACATTGACGGTGACTAGGATGTCAGTGTTCCATTGAAGGATGGTGTGGAGATAAGTGTTTAGGACATCTCATTGTAGATGATCTTGAAGCGTGAAATGTTTGAACACTGCAAGGTTTGTTATATGAGTAGGATGAGAAAGAGTGCTATCATCAGCAAAACTGAATAAAATTTGAGGTAAGTGAGAGGAGATCATATATATAAGGAAGAGAGTGGTTGAAATACCAGAGTCCCAAGGAACAAATTTCACCTTTACACATAGTGAATGACCAGAGAGAAAATTAGCAATCCAATAAAAAAAGAGAGGAAGGCAATCCATAAGATGGTAAATCGTTCAGAAGTTCTCAATGCCAGACTATCAAAATGCCTTGGAATGTCAAGAGCAACAGCACAGGTTTCTCCAAACTTTTCCACAGCATGCATCCAGAGATGGATGATGTGGGTCAGGAGATATGCTGTGGATAATGATTGGTGAAATCTATACTGGTGGTCACTGATTAGTTTGACAGTTCTCCAGATGTCAAAGAAGTTGACTGATAACCTTCTCCATTACTTTTGACATTACATTACATTGGATGAGACACTTCACTTTCTTTTTTGGAATTGGCTGTATATTGGCTTGCTTTATGTTGTAGGGTGGATGCCAGTTGAATATAATATAATATAAGGTGTATATTGGTTTGATGAAGAACAGGTGTTAGTTAAGGAGAAAATCTAATCAGATTCCTGATGGACTGCCAGTTATATATGGAATTTTTATAGATTAGCACTATAAAAACTTATACCATAGTAATTTTACATTTTGATCTTCTAAATCAATCCTAATTGCTGTTACAGCAAAATATTAAGTTCTTTGGGTTATTGCATCTAACACATTTTTGTTGTCCTGTTGGTCTTTTTCTTGAAACAGGATGACATTTTCTAATCTTTCATCTCCTAAAACTTCATAGCCAATGCTGATTCTAAACTGTCTTCTTCCATTTAAGCCTGTAGGAACACATATCCAGAGCATGCTCTATCAGCCCAGACTTACCATATAGATGATCACCGATGTAATATTTGTGTTATTCAAGGAAGATATTAACTGATCTACCAATCTGACAAAAGTAGGCTGAACTGTAGGTACAAGTTAGCTGGTCTTGAGCATGGACTGCAGGGTTTTTCTCCCCAGTTTATCCCCATAGGTGGCAAATAGTGGATATCCCCCTTCCCCCAGATATGGAGAGCAGCTGCAAGATAAGCAGTCCCAGACCAACAGCAGCAAGCACTGTCATCAGGGCAGCTTCTCAAACTGAAACGCCACAGAACCCTTAGACAACAATGTGATATGGTGTCCTATACCACCATTAAATAAGCATGCCCCTGGGGAGATAATATGAAGGTGAAGAGCAGCGAGTGTCCAGCAGGTAAGGTGCAGTGCACCACTTCCCTAACTAGGAAATAGTAACTTTTAACTAATACCTCACACTGGGATTCAAATGCAAACAATGGCATCTTGGACACTACAAGAAATGAGCACATGGTATCAAAGTAGACACACTGGCTTAAACATCGCCTAGATCAACAAGATTTGCATCCATAGCATAGGCAGAGTGGCTATGTTCGAAAAGTCCACTATAGTCTCCAAAAATGAATGAACACAACCAAACAATGTTATTGCTGGTGTGTTTATTGTAGTCCAGGATATCATTGACTATTGTTTAGTTGAACATCAAGGGATTTACTAGATCAAAATCAGAGATACTAAATAATATCCTTACCAGGCACAAAGTAGACATTGCTGCTTTACAAGAAACTCATCACACTTCATAAGGAAATATTATCATTCTTGGCTACATTATTCTCACTGATAAACCTGATGAAAGATATAACCTGGCAATCTAAGCAAAAGCAAATTTGGAAAGAATCTCTGGACCATTTAGAAAGTGACTTTTTCGTTGGTACCTGCCTGTCTGCACAACTTCTCAATCTACAATGTACATAAGATTCCCTCTACTTGACTATCCCAGCCCCATACTTCCTCAGTCAGATCATCCTTGGGGATTTCAACTTTCACAGTACATTAAGGAGATACAATAATGACAACAACCCAGGTCTGCAACTGACACACTGGATGTTAATAAATAGCCTCCACAGTAAGCAATCTGGAACCGTCAAATTTAGAAGATCAGAGACGACCTCTGCTTTACCACCACTGATATGGAAGGAACTCCTCTCACCTCAGCCTATTAAGTATTATCTCCGTTTCCTCACAGCCAGCATATACCCTGTCTAATTACAGTAGGAGTATCCCAATAACATGGTGCCATCTCACAAAAGTCAACTGGCAAAAATTTCCCAAATTCAATGAAAACAACATTAATGTAATTCCACCCACAGTTGATAACTATGAAAGATTCACTAAAAAGTCCTTCATAATGACAGAAGAGCTTGCTGGCATGAAGAAATGAACAACCCACTTGGTTACAGAGCAGTAATCAAGTCCAAAGGCTTGGTTACTGCTCTGTCAACTGGGAGGTGCCAGCACTTCAAACATTAAAAGAAAAGTAAACCCTAAAAGTATTGCAAAAATCTTAGCATAAAAAAAGCTAAACCCAAAATTCTCACAACTACCAAAAAATAAATCCAGTCTTAACAAAAAAAAAAGTTTTCTCATCATGTCCTGCATCTAAAGTAAACTCCAATCCCATTACTAGATGAAACTGATGAAGCCCTCAAACAACGAAAATAGGTAAAGCTCTTGGCATTGATGGCATCCTTCCATACTTTCTTTTTACTTACCTTGGCCTAAGAGAAAAATCCTGGCTATCTGATTTCTTCTCCCCAATAATAAGCAAAAGACTTCCAAAACTTTGGCATGAATCAAAGATAATATATATAGCCTTGCCAAAACCCAACAAATCAACCAATGATCCCTAACAACTACTGCCCTATGGCACTCTTATTTTTTTTTCCTTTTTTTTTGAGAGGATTATCCTCTCTAGTATTTCTCCAAAAATAGAAGCCATCTTACCATGAACAGGGTCTGCTGCAATTAGATCCCAGCTCTCACAACCCACATAGAAGCTGTATACCAAAATGGTTTAAAAGCAGGTACTGGTCTTCATGGATCTAAGATGAGATTAACACGTTCGCTGCCACGCTACTTCAGCATAGTCTGTTCCCGTATGCCGAGCAATTTCACTTCTTAAAAGTCAGTACGGTACTCTCGTTGCCGGCAGTCAGCGTCATACGAGTATACTCGGAGCTGGCTTGTGTAGCTGGTTTACCAACAACGAGTATGCTCATAGTTGGCAGCGAACGTGTTAATGACACTGCATGGAAGAAAGGTTTACTCTATAAAACAGCCAAAAAAAACCTCTAAAATGACTAGAACAAATGCTCTCAATAGGAAAATAAATGTTAATCTGAACTCATAAAAAAGCCTTTATCCTGCTCTATTCAACTTGCACCCAAGTGACATCCCTCCAACAGCTAGTTAAAAGTTTATCTATGCTGATGACATAGCAATTGCCACTCAACACTGAGCTCACTGCATTGCCGCACCCGGGGAGTGGGCCCCTGGCTCCCCACAAAAGAAAAAAGGAAAAAAACACTAGAAAAATTTCAAAAAATCTTTTCCTAATTAAAATTCATTTTTTTAAAAAAATTTATGTTGTGTTGTGTCTTCTATTTCTATGCTACTTATGAATTAGCGGTCACATAAGGTGGGAATACTCTATAGCGCTCGGAAATCCTGGTCGCTGTGAACGCAAGGCAAACGAAGTAGTGCTCGGGCTCAACTTCATTTGCCTGAGCCAGGCCAGAGGAGATCACGGGTATCATGTATTGGCAGATGCTCAGTCATAGCTTGTATGCAATGCATAGTGTGTATTCTCAAATCGTCTGCTCAACTCCCCCACAAGATTAAATCCTGAGTGCGCCACTGGCTCACTGCAAAATTACTTTGAAGGACTATCTCCTAACACTAGCAAAACTGTTATTTCAGCTTTCCACCTATATAACCACAAGGCTCATAGTAAGTTAAAAATAAACTGCAACAGGATTCTAATCCATTAGAGTAACCCTTGTTACCTTAGTGTCACACTTGACCATAGTCTAACATACCAAAAACATTTGGAAAAAAATTAAGATACCTGCCAAGAACATCATCATAAACAAGCTCACAGGCACAACTTGAGATTGTAATGCCTCAACTCTTAGAACAGCAATCCTGGCTCTGTTCTTTCCAGTGGCTGAGTATTGTTCGCCAGTTTGGAGCTGAAGACACCAAACAACTCTCGTGGATACACAACTTTACATAACAATGAGAACCATCGCTGGTACCTTAAGATCTACTCCTCTCTCAGAGTTGTTTGTTCTTTCACACATCACTCCTCCATGCTTTAGAAGACAAGAAGCTATGATGAAAGAAATAAATAAAATCAGAAATAACAAGTACATTTCTATACATCAGGATATCTCTCCACCTCCAGATCTCCTGTTTGGCTTGAGGAAATACCAAATCATGGTCTGCAGGATTAGTGGAGAAGAATCTGGAATGAATCACAAACAAGTAATTGATTACAGATTTAACTATCAAACTTCAAGGATCCAATCTACCTAGAGACTTCTGGAGACAGCCAAACAGATTTAGGACCAGACAAGGCCACTGGATCCACTTATTACATCTGTGGGGACTATTACAGTCACCATTTTGCATGTGTGATGCTGTGCAGACTATGCATCACATCAGTGATGACTGCCTCACACACTTTTTCCCTGCGGGCCTCAGGAACTTGCATTTATTCCCATATAGTGCCATTGATTGGTTAACTGAACTGTCAATCTGTACATAGTTTTATTCATGAATTACTTGCATTTTTACCCATACGCTAAATGAATGTATCTTTGATGGAGCTCCCTTGGCCTTAATAAGGCTTCCCCCCTGGCATATCTAACTTTCAGATTCAGATTTTTGGATTGGCCTCTGTATTGAGGCCATCATCAGGAAAACATACATATGTACAGGACACAAACCACTACACTATACAAAAGTAAGATGAATCTAAATATTTGTTAATCATTTACCCTAGCCTGACCTCTGGTTAAAAAAACAAAAACAGAACTACATTAAACAATTCTAAAGTCCTCTCATATTAAGATTTTCATTTGTTTGGTGTTGTTCTGGATGCTATATGGGTTGACGATTGGTCCTCCAAATTCTTGAAATAATTAATCATTATTCTTGTTCAGATTTGGATGCTTCAGCATTTCACAGGCTTCTTTGAATTTTCTTTCAAACCAGGTTTTGGTGCGTTGTAGGGACTCGGTGCCTTTCCAGACAATTCTGTGACATGTTTGGAGTGCATGGTCTGACAGGCCTGTTTTACCATAGTGGAAGTATTTAATGTGGCATTTGTGTTCATCTTTTCTAATTGGGATGGTGTGTCCTATTTCCCCTTTCTTAATTTTGCTGGGGGTTTGAAGGTTGTCTTGATATTGTATTTAAGTAGTGTTCATTTAAAAAAAAAAATGCCCCTAATGTATGTTATGTCTCTATAAATACATCACTATGAATGCTGACCACTATGTAACCTTAAAAGAAAGAAATATACACCCCCCCCCCCCCATTTCTGAAAACCAAGCACTCAACACAGTTACAAGCAAATCAATAGTTTGGTTATGCTATGTTGAAGTGTTTGCTATATTCCCTCCTGCCAACAACATGCAAGATAACAGCAAAGCCATTTCCATCTCTCATATTCAAGGTACATCAAATAATATAGCTTAGGTTCTCCAGAAATATAATCTTCATTCCACTTTAAAACCATTCATTCAGCTGCAGACTTTCATCTGTTCTCCTAAAGATTAGCTTCATACTTTTGCACATCCTGTAGTGTATAAAGTTCCTTGTACCTACAGTTTAGCATACTTTTGTCGGATTGGTAGATCAGTTAATATCTCCCTTGAATAACACAAAATTATGTCTGTAATGGCAAGTCTGGACTGGTAGACTATTCTCACAATATTAAATGGAAAAAGACAACTTTGCTACCTAGAAGTAGCTAACAGGTCTGAGCAACTACTTTTAGAATCAGCATTAGCTATGAAGTAATGTATATCTCAATAAGTATGGCTGCATTAATTTGCAGCCATACTTATTGAGTATGGCTGCATACTCAATAAGTATGGATCTGTGAGATCCATACTTATAAAGATCTGCGAGACAGTCATTCTGAGATCAAATAGCACGACGTCTCCTTTGTGGGTATCCAAGTCCCTAGAGGGTGTTGTGTTATGACATTATTGAGTCTAAATGATCTGGTTGAGTGCTGTGTAGAAAACTAGCAGTATATTGATAAGTTCAATAAATCGAATACACACACTCGATTATATATACAGCACCCCCCTCCCCCTGCAGATTAACTTTCCATGGTTTCAGTAACCTGCGGTCAACCCCGGTCTGAAAAATGGAAAATTCCACAAATAAACAATTCATAAGTTTTAAATTGCGAGTCGTTCGGAGTAGCATGATGAAATCTCACACCGTTTTGCCCAGGACGTGAATCATCTCTTTGTCCAGCGTATCCATGCATTGTACTTTACACACTACCCACTTCGTTAGTCACTTAGTAGATGTCTCATATTGCTCGTGTTCAAGTAATCCTTATTTTACTTAATAATGGCCCCAAAGCACAAGAGTAGTGATGTGGATAATTCAGATATGCGAAAGAGAAGCCATAAAGTGCTTCCTCTAAGCCATAGTCCCTTTTTCCAGCACTTACAGCTCGGTGCATTTAAGCATAATGCCTTCCCACATGATTCCAGCACTACCGTATCTATCCCTTTTAAGAGGTACCACTTTCATGCCAGATCAAGTGTCGTCTAGAATTGGAGGAAAGGCTAAAACAACGCATTTGTAAAGAGTACATTAGTCCGTTGGGTGTCTTGACCAATTTTTATGGATACAACACCATTGAAAACATGCTCTATGATGAGCTGTGAATAAAGGGAACACAGACTATAGTTCTTCGGGTGTCTTGCCAGAGTTTGTCGAGATATCCGTGCACCTGTGCTTGAAAGGAACTAACTTGCAAGTTGACCTGCTGCAGTGCATTGATCATGTTTTGCTGTCATAACCAAAAATATGGCTTCATGATCCAGAGTAGAGTGAGCGCAACCTCTTAGCAAACACCTGGAACATTCCATTGATTTGAAACACTGCCCAGAACCTGGATACACTGCTTTATAAGATTCCAAACTTGTAATGTTTCAAAGACATCATCTAGATGATTTCATGGGGGGGGGGGGGGGGATTACTGAAAAGCTTGAAGATGGCTGCAGAATTACTAATATTGTCAGAGAGTTTGGACTCTCACATAGCATTGTATCTAGGCTCTGGGTAGTGTTTCAAACGAATGGAATGTGCTCCAAATATTTGCTAAGAGGCCACCCTTACTCTAGCATGGAGAATGAAGACAAAAGTTCATCTCCTATTCAGTTTAATTGACCCCACCATTCTGGATTAATATTATAAATATTAATAATGTCAAGTTCTTTTCTAATATCTTGACTTTAATATAGTTATACTATTAATACCATTTGTTCATTCCTCTAATTTTCCCTCAAATTCATATCCCACCTGTCTCCATGCTAGAGTTTTTGGCTGATTTCTCTCTTATTCAATAATTTAATTCGACTGGCTTCCAGCCTTACTTATACTATCATATCTATTCCCATATCTAAATTGCCATCTCCAATAAAAATAATCTAAAAATCTAAAATGTATGACCTAGTAGAGTTCACCACTGTCAATGTAGTTGATGTTTTCTATTTACCTGCTTATTTTTGTAGCAAGTATGTGATAGACATTATTTAATTTGGCTAAAGATGCTTGAAGAGTTACAGCAAATTTATATAAGAGGATACATTGTGTATATAGAGTAAAGAGTTATACTAGAATTATACCTGATATTCTCTTACTAGAATATCAGGTTTAACACCACTTTCCTTAAAGATATGGTACGGTCCATACAGATTAGAGATAGAATAAATTCCTGAGTTAACTTAATTTAATATCATGCTATTGTTTGCATATTCTTGAACTCAATTGCTAATATTAGTCCTACTAGTCCTACTACTCATTAGTCCTACAAGCATGAAATGCACAGACAATATGAATGCTTCTCTTCATTAATTAGTAGTTGGTGTGTTGAACAGGTACTAATATCATTATTAAGAGTGACCTCCAAGGGAGTCAGGGACTCAATGAGGGAGGCCACATACTACACATACCAGTTATCATACTTGTTCTTGAATTCATTCACACTACTTGCACATACAACATCCAATGGCAATCCATCCCAATCATGCACAACTCTGTGAGAGAAAAATCTAGATCTCACTCCCTTCTTGGCGGCATTCATAGATGCCCTCTTGTCCTTTCCCCCACCCTCCATAAAATGAAAAATTCCATCAACTGAAATCCTGTATGCCCCTCTCAGAAGTTTGTAAGTCTCAATCATATAACCCCTCTTTCTCCTGTGTGCTAGTGCCCGTAGTCTATAAATTCTCAATCTGTCTTTGTAATCAGTATTCCACAATCATGATTTCATTTTTAACATTCTCCTTTGCACTTTCTCTCTCTCTCTCCACAGTAATCAGAATCACAACAGAAACCAGGAGATCAGACCTGCACACTTATCAAGGCCTTGTAAAGAGGCAAAACAACAAATTTACATGTCAAAGTTAGTTTCAGCATTGCAATTATCTTTTAAGTTGTATTTGCAATCGTTGCTATATGGCCTCTATATTTCAACTTCCTATCTACTACACTCCAAAATCCCTAGCCAGATCAGTTTCTTCTAGTATAATCCCACCATTATAATATGACGCTGGATATCTAATCATGCCAAATTGCATGACTTCACATTTACTGACCCCACCCCCCATTTTCCCATGAACACAACTCCAGCTTATTCGAATCATTCTGCAAGTACTGCATATCAGCTGCATTCCCGATTACCCTACCTACCTATCTTTACACATTCAATAAATAGGCCTGTCAAATTCTCCCCAATTTCACTGATTGAATAACAGTGAACCAAGCGCTGATCCTTGTGGCACACCATATACAAGTAGCCAAAAGCCACCACATCTTATTATTAAAATACCTTAAACTTTGTAGTTGGAAGTTTTTCCACTTGGTTATCCATTTCCCTTCTCTAACTCAGTATTATAGAATGTCAGCAAGTTGCTAAAACATGACCTTCCCTTAGTAAGCCCATACTGTTCATTGCATGGTATGATAATATGATACTGATGAGTTAAGATGGAAGGTGAAAATCACTTATACAGTTGCTGCAGGATAATTATCTGAAGCAGAATGTCATGGATGGAACCAGATGTTGAGAGTGCTGGATCTGGTAATAGCATCAGAAGATGTATCCATAACCAAGTTAGGTTATGGATACATCTTCCAAGCAAGATACCAAGTTAGATACTTTGTCTCCAATCAGAGAAAGTGATCACACAATCTTGTTCTGGGAGGTTGCTAAACACGTGGACTTCTCAGTCGGAAAAGATTTATGTCGAACTATAAAGCTGGTAATTATGACAGACTTATGAGGCATCTTGGAGCAGTGCCATGACTTGAGAAGCTACAAGGAAAGCATGTCAGTAGTAAATGGAAAGTGAAAGGACTGTTTGACAGCAGTATCATATTGCATATCCACAGTCAGGAGGATAAACCAAGTGGGAGTTAAGTAATTGAGTAGGGATATAATGCAAGAGCTGCAGAAAAAAAAAACATTATGGAGGAAATATAAAGAAAAAGGTGATCAGCATACTCATGAGCAGTACAAAGTGCAAGCAAGAATGGCGACCAGTATGGTAAGAAAGGCCAAATCAAATTATTTGATTTGAAAGGGCCAGTACCATCATTGGGAAGTGATCTCCACCACGAACAGGTGTCTCCATAGGGAGGAGGCACATGGGACATATTAAAAATTAGGTGAAAGGACAACTAAATAGAAGGACATCCTGGACTTTGGTTGAATAAGGATTAACAAGACCAGATTTTTACTTTATGACAGTTGAGAAATAATGGGAGTATTAAGAATTTTTTAAAGTTTGTTGAAGTTGGAAGGGAAAAAAAATTATATAGAGACATTACTCCTTCCTCAGTCACTCAACAGTCTACATCCAAGAATACAGTTTACAATGGAAAAGGAAAACCACAATAGTTTACCCTTCCTTAGTAACACTCCTTCTGATTGGTAACCTCTCTTTCACTGTATATAGAAAAACTACTCACACAGGCAGATACATTCATAAACTTTCGCACCACCACCACCCCTCGCAACAATATGGTATCATTAAAACTAACCAATAGACCTTTAATCTTTGTTCTAGTGGACCCTCTCTTTCAACAGAACTCAACCATATACACAACCTTGCCCTATCCAATGGCTACAATGCTTAGAGAATTAAAAAAATAATCAGTTCTTCCCCATTTCTCGACCATCCCTTCAGAAAGATTTCAGAATTGCTATCACCATCCCCGGGACATATTGAAAAAAACAGCTAGGTCTTTAAATTGTACAACCTCTACACAGCTTTTAAACTCCATTGGAAACGTGCTACTCTTATCTGTTCTACCAAAGATCAGCTCCCTCCTCTCTCATTGCCTGGATATAAAGTACCCAACTCCTGCAAATTGGCTTACTTTGGACAGACAGGTAGATCCATTACGATGAACACAAATCTTACATCTGCTGTAAGATTTGTGTTCATATAAGTCAATCTGGCCTTACAGACCATGTTATAGGATGCAACTCACAGGATCTTCTGGAAGAAAACCACCATGCTCCACCATAGTAAATTTAAAAAAGGAAAGACTGTTTTTGGAATCTGCAGCAGCACTCAGAAATCAATCCAATTTAAACAAATATGGATGCATAAAACTTCCCAAAACTTGGGAAACATCGTCACAGATTCCAGTTTACATCATAGGCAGCTACAAATGCCCATAGAGGGTGCATCACCTAAATAGGACTTTAGAGTCGTAACCCACATGTTTCATTAAGTACTGTGTTGTCTTTATCCATGTGTGTGTGTTACAAGTGTTATTTGTACTCCCTGAAGATGTCTCAGCAACTGAGATGAAATATTGAAAGCATTAAAGTTAGTTTTTAATCATTTCCTAGTGCTACATTAAGCCTCCAACATGATGTCCTCCCAGCACTTAAGCCTTAATACATGGATAAGAAAATAGTTATAAAACATAAGTTGTGCTGGACTACCATAATATCTAGTATATCCCTTGAGGGAATACACTAAAAGTGATAGTGAGTATTATGAAATACCCACCATTCCACCCTTGCTTTCAATAATGGTTTATGGCATGAAAGTATTAGAATAATTAGTGACACTTCCATTGCATTTAATACACTAGTCAGTAAACCTAAGTTATACTTCCTGTTTTTCTTGTATTAGTAATGATAGCAAGATTCTTGGTCTTACTGCTTTAAAGCTGTGGTGTCTCTCCAAGTACCAGCTTCATTAAGTTAAGTTCATTATAAGTGGAAGATTCCATTTTATCATCAAATTCTAGATATGTACCCTTGGGGTATACAAGATGTTTAGTAGTGGTGAAACTTATGAACCTAATGTGTTCCTTGAATTAATAATAAATTTAATTTAATCCTTTATCCAAGTGTGAGAAAACAAAGTTTGCACCTGAAAATATCTTCTGGACTGGGGTAAGGTAGTAACAACACCGGGCAACTCGTAGCAAAGGTGGACCAAGCTAACATTATGGGAGATACTGATATAGGAGTGATGTTAGCTTGGTCCACTTTTGCTACGAGTTGCCTGGTGTTGTTACTACCTTACCCCAGTCCTGAAGATATTTTCAGGCACAACTTTCGTTTGCTCACACTTGGATAAAGGATTAAACTAAATTTATTATAGTCTAACCAAGTGAAAAATAAACTTTCAACGTGTTCCTTGAAATGTGTCTGTAACAAGGATTACAATACCTTGCTACCGGTAAATGGTGCAAAATTTCCGATATGTTCAGCGTTTTCTACTAGTATTTCAGTAAATCAAAAACATTTTTAATGAATTTAGTAATAATTTTGTAAAATATAGTTTCCTGTTTTAATAAACCTCTAAGACCTTAATGAGTCTCAGAGCTGCTTGGCCACATGTTTATGTTCGCCTAATCCTTTGGAATTTGGAGGGCATGTTTTTACAAATTGTTAAATATATATGGCATGAACCATCATAATGGTATAGAAAATCTACATGTAAAATTATCTTTTCAATTACTTTGAAATTGGTTTAACGAACTTTGTACTTAAAATTTAGTGCTACAATAAAACCTCTACTTTGTTTGGATTGCATCTGTGCAGCATGTGGGGAAAGGATGATTTTCACTATACAGGGTCATAAATTTCAGCTGTCTCTAATTACATTAAATAATATGATTACGTTCACTGTCACTAAATACAGTGCACTGGCTCTATATGCTGTATTTAATACTATAATAAAATATTTAGCTTGCAGCCATGAAGTATGGTGTCTTTTTTGGAGAGATGTTTTTCATTATACGGGCCCATCTTCACTCGAGTACTCAGCAGCAATAAACAAAATAGGCCCAGGAAATTGCTTGAGAATAGTCCATGAACCCATTATTTTATTTACATATATTTATATACAGGTAGTCCTCGACTTACGATGGTTCCATTCCAACGTCTCCGTTGTAAGTCGAGGACTTTTTTAAATTCTTGATTTGTTTGATTTCTGTTATAATATTTTCATAAATTAGGTTTCTATTTAACTTAAAATGGTTAAAATTGTATAAACATTTATAAATTATTTATTAGCACATATACATATAAATACATAAATACAAAATTAAGAAAAAATACATAAACACATATCAAAAACCACCATTTTTGATATGTGTTTATTTCATATTTTTTTGAAAGTTTTGGCAGTTTCAAAATCGGAACTAGCAGCTTCTCCCATTATTCGTATGTTATGTAAGTTAAATCGGCTTTTGAATCGATAAAATCAACCTTTACTAGCGTTAATGTAGGCACGCCGTATTTATCTTCTTGTTGTTTCCTTAAATTGTCAAATAGGCTGCGTGCTTTTGTTTGAATCGTAAACAAATTGAGAGGAATATTCTTGTCGATTTGATCATCTGTCCATATCATTAAAAGCTTCTCCATTTCATGAATTGGCCCTTCTCTTTTTTTTTGTTAAAATTCTAAATTTCATATTAACTGCCCGTTTAGCTGCCTCCATTATTCTTGATTTATCTTTTATAATTGTTGAAACAGTTGAATGCGATAGTTTTTCTTCTCATGCTTTTGGCAGTTTCAAAATCGGAACTAGCAGCTTCTCCCATTATTCGTATGTTATGTAAGTTAAATCGGCTTTTGAATCGATAAAATCAACCTTTACTAGCGTTAATGTATGCATGCCGTATTTATCTTCTTGTTGTTTCCTTAAATTGTCAAATAGGCTGCGTGCTTTTGTTTGAATCGTAAACAAACTGAGAGGAATATTCTTGTTGATTTGATCATCTGTCCATATCATTAAAAGCTTCTCCATTTCATGAATTTTTAATACTAATTTTTGGCTGTCGTAAGTCGAGGACTACCTGTATATAAGTTGCTTTTTGATGCTAGTCTATTACAAACATCCTTCTCTTTTTTTTTGTTAAAATTCTAAATTTCATATTAACTGCCCGTTTAGCTGCCTCCATTATTCTTGATTTATCTTTTATAATTGTTGAAACAGTTGAATGCGATAGTTTTTCTTCTCATGCTACTTCACTGACTTTCTTTCCTTTATCATATGTTTTAATGACCTTCATTTTAATATCTAAACTTAAAGATTTCCTCGTCTTCTTTTTTATGTTGGAATTTTCATCAGTTGTATTACTTCTCTTACTGGACATGATAGGGTTACGAGAGAAACGAACACTTCGACTGCTGATTAGCAACTAATGTGCCAAAGGCTGTGATAAGTTAGAAGTGGGTGAATCATAGCTGCTGCTTGATTCACCCACTGTGTATTGGTGATAGGCTTTGCTTGTCGACTAATGGCGACGCTGCAATGGGTATACAAAAGTCTTCTTTTTCTTCTTCTTCCCTTCAGGTATTAGGCCTAGTGGCCCTGTTATGGAGCTGTCTTTAGCCCCCCTTCTAAGCTGTACCCGTCTCGAGGATATGGTGGCTAGCCGTATGCCTCCCGATGTGTCCCATGTCTTAGCTGAGTGTGTTCATGGGGCCGATTTGCCTACTTGCAGGAGGGAAAACCCTGCGGTCCACGCCCAAGACCGGCTAACTTGGCTATGTCTGAGAAAAATCCTTAAGCTTTTCATGTCGGCAACGGGAATCGAACCTAGGACACAGCTTTCCCAGTCATATGGTTGCAAAGCGCATAGCCACTTGGCTAACCATGTGAACATACATATATCACATTACAAAATGTAATGTGATATATGTATGTATATGCTGGCGGCAAAGTTAAATTAGAGAATTTTTAATACTAATTTTTGGCTGTCGTAAGTCGAGGACTACCTGTATATAAGTTGCCTTTTGATGCTAGTCTATTACAAACATCCTTAATATTTCATTACTCTTTTTTCTTTTTTTTTTTAATATTATGCATATTTTTTAATTTGACTCCAATCTACAAATGGGTGTAAATTTAAAGTACATTAGTTCCAGGGGAGGACAGAGGTTTTTTTATTATTTTTATAAAAATATTTATTATTCTTAATTATCATCAGTTTCATAATATTTTTAAGAAATGTTCAGGACACGACAGTAATACATGATTAAATTAATAATAATGCCTATTAATGATTTTCCCTCTAAATTATTTGATCACTAGTTAGTACTCCAATATTATCAAATATTGGCTAATATTATTTTTATTATAGAATAGCACATGGCGCCAATGCGACATAAGATAATGGCGTCCAAAAATACGACGCCTTTGTTCAAAAACTGTAATGTGAGGGAGTTTGTCCAATGTGATGTGTGTGGGATGTATGTATTCCCCAAGGAGGCTGGAGTTTGGATGGAAAGTGATAGTGGTGGGAGAATGTGCAGAAAGTGTAAGCAAAGCGAGGAATTGAAGTGTCAGGTCATGAGATGGTTGAAGAAAGCCAGAATGTGAGTGCAAATAGTGGCTTGATAGGGAATTGCGATGTTGTACAAGATGGCAATGAGAGCGGTGATTAAAGAGAGAAAGCAACTATGCAGAGAGAGAAAATGGTTTAAATGATGAAAAAAATTAGGAATTATTTGTAGGGAATGAGATCGCTAGATTGGACGTAGTGATACAAAGTGCACAGCAGCAGTTAGAGCACCTGCAAAACTCTTTCCAGAGTGCCTTGGCTAACAGAAATAAACAAGTGTTTAAAAGGAAAAATAAGCGTAAGAGTGGGAGAGTTTCTGAAATGAAGGAAAGAGTGTTGTATGGTGACTCGTTATTAAGAGGAGTGATAAATGGGAGTTTAACTAAATCGTACTTACTGGGTGCAAAATTTAAGGATGTAAGTGAGAGTATTAGAGCGCAAAAACAGAGGGTGAAAGAATTGATAGTTGTGGCGGGTACGAATGAATTGAAAGGAGATAAATTTTTTATGAGAGAGGACTTGAAAGTATTATTAAAGGCAGCGAAAGAAAAGAGTGACAGAGTTAGGAAGGTGAGTCTGTTGCTGCGGTACGACAGAAAGGAGTTTAGAAGGAGGGCCATAATCGCAAATGACTTTATGCGCAGGTTATGCAGATGGTGTGGTGTGGAATGAGTTTGATGGGCAAAAGGATTTATACAAGATGGATGGCCTGCATTTGAATGGATTTGGTGTGCGGAGACTGGAAAAAGTGTTACTGAATGAAGTGAAAATGGATGTGCAGAACCACGGAAACTAGAACTACCAAGGAGGGAGGGGGGGGGGTGAGTCAATATGCAGACATCAGTGAGACAGTTGAGTGTAAGAATGTATATAATGTACCCGAGCCAGTACTAAGGACAAGAAATAGGAATGGGATAGTTAGAATAACGCATCAAGATAGGGATGGGACAAAGGCACCACTGCATTTCATGTATACTAATGCCAGGAGTATTAAGAACAAGAAGGAAGAATTTTTGGCCTTGATTGGCTCTTCCTGGTCACAGGTTATGGGCATTAGTGAAACATGGCTGACGGAAGATGATATAGTTAGTGGGATAGAATGTGTAGGTTATAGTGTGTTTAAGAGGGACAGAGGGAGAATAAAATGGGGGGAGAGTGTTACTGATGATAGCTGATGAACTGCAGCCAAGGAAATTGAAGTTGTATCGCAGGATAGCGAAAAGAGCTCATTTGAGGCTATTTGGTGTGAGATTGAGACTGGCAGAACAAAATATAATGATGGGTGCTGCTATAGACCAGGTGATGGAATAGATGGTGGAGATAGTATGCATAAACAAATTGATGAAATGAGTGGAAGGAGGGTAATTATTATGGGGGGATTTCAACTATGGTAACATTGATTGAAAGGAGGAGAGGACACATGTGAGGAAGGAAATGGATTTTATTCAATTATTAAGGGATAACTATCTGAGACAGCATGTAATTGAAAATACTAGGGGTGTGAGAGTGCCTGGTAATAGCGACTGAGAATTTGACTGTAATGAATATGACCATTTTGCCACCTATTCGTGAGAGTGATCATAAGGTCACTCCACATGTTTAGCCACCTGGGAGGTGGCTAAATGTGTGGAATTTTCTATTAAGACAGGGTATATGTGGAATTACCATGCTGGCAAGTATGACAATCTTAGGAGATTGCCTGGATCAGTGCCATGGCATGTCAAACTGCAAGGGCTGGATATTGATAGAGCATGGGAAGTGGTCAAGGAGCATTTACAGGAGGTTATGGCTGATTGTATACCTAAGGTCTGAATAGTAAAACAAGTAGGGGTTAAATGGATGAATAACACCATTAAGCTTGAGCTGCAAAAAAAGAAACAACTGTGGAGGGAACTTAAGATAGAGGTGACCTGCAGGCACACGAACAGTATAAAGTGCAGGCCAGGAGAGTAACGAGTGTGGTAAAAAAAAAGCAAAAGCGGATTATGAAAGGAAACTAGCTATGCAAGCTAAAGAGAATCCCAAACAGTTCTTTCAATATACTGCAAGCAAAAAAAAAAAAAAAACAACTGTACATGGCAAAATGATTTTAAGGAATGATGATGGTAAGGAGGTCATTGAATCAGTCGATATAGTGGAATTACTGAGCGAGCACTTTGCAAGAGTATATCATCCAGGTGGTGACATTGAAAAAATGAAGGAACCATTAGTTTATATGGGAATTGTGATAAATGA
This sequence comes from Typopeltis vanoorti, assembly GCF_054136105.1. Taxonomy (NCBI): domain Eukaryota; kingdom Metazoa; phylum Arthropoda; class Arachnida; order Uropygi; family Thelyphonidae; genus Typopeltis; species Typopeltis vanoorti. The sequence continues at coordinate 46,519,577 of NC_143568.1, forward strand.
AGTGGAGGTGAATAGTCTATTACAGAACCTTAATGTGAATACATCTGTGGGATTGATGGTAGGCATGGGTCTTACGGGAAGCAGCTAAAGAATTATCAGTGCCCTTGACCATGTTGTTTAATCTGAGTCTCGGGTCTGGTTTAGTCCCAAAGGTGTGGAAAGAGGGGAAAAAAGTTCCACTGCATAAAGGAGGATCCAAGACTACTGTTGCAAATTACCGATCAATCAGCATATCAGGAGTCGTTGTCAAGGTCTTGGAGAAAGTAGTCAAGGGAAAAATACAGGAATGGATTGATGAAAATGAGATACTGTACGGGGGACAGCATGGCTTTGTGAAGGGTAGATCATGCCTCAGTAACTTGCTCAAGTTTTATAACACAGTGACGGCTGAACTGGATAAGGGTAATGGGTTTACAGTGATACTGCTGGACCTGGCTAAGGTATTTGACAGGATACCACATGGAATTCTAATCCGTAAACTACAACATATGGATATAGGGTTGGTGAGATGGATAGGTGGGTGGTTGATGGAGAGATATCAGAGAGTAGTTTATTCAGGAGTAGAGTCCAAAAGACAGACTGTGACTAGTGGTGTGCCGCAGGGTTCTGTTCTTGGACCACTGCTGTTTAATTTGTTCATTAACGATATAGGGAAGGATCTAAGAGGAACAGTTCATTTGTTTGCTGATGATGCAAAGTTGGGTAGGGCAATAGGGAATGCAGAAGATGTCAAAATCTTGCAGGACAACTTGAATAGATTGGAGTTCTGGGCTAAGGAGAATGGATGTCAATTTAATATGACAAAATGTAAGGTTATGCATTTTGGGGTGAAAACATTAGCAGCAGTATACCACACTGGTGGAACTGTACTCCAAGAGATTGATGAGGCCAGGGACTTGGGAATGTTGGTGGATAGGGAGATGAAGTTTAGGGGGCACATTGCAAAAGTAGCTAAATCAGCTCATCAACTCACTTGGTTGTTGAAAAATACTTTGATGAGCATAGACAAGCAAGTTATTGTACCTCTGTACCGAGCCTTGATAAGACCTCATCTCGACTACTGTGCCCAGATTTGGTCACCTAGGTTTCTTCTTGATGGGGAGGAGGTGGAGAGGATCCAGAGACGAGTGTCCAAGATGATAGCGGGTCTATGGAATGAACCATATGAGAACAGGTTGAAGATTTGTGGGTTGCAGAAATTAGTTGATAGGCAGAAAAGGGGAGATATGATTGAGGCATTCAAATTGCTAAAGGGTTTCTATAGGATTAATTCAGAGGATATTTTTGAGATCAGGACTGGTGGTGGGAGAACTATGGGACATCTATGGAAGCTGGGCAAGAGTGTTAGAGCTGGGTTCTTTGCTTTTAGAGTGGTAAATGAGTGGAATAAGCTGCCAGAGTCTGTTGTGGGTGCTATGACGGTGAGTGAGTTCAAGGCAAGGTATGATAGATACTGTGAGAATGTCGTATAGTTGTGTGGACATGATGTTTTAGGGCCTCTCTCGATGAGTCTAAGGACTCCCTTGAGTCGCCCATAATAATAATAATAATTATTATTATTATATATTTTATTATTTATAATATTTTTATGTTTTTTGTACTTTTACTTTTTTTTACCTAATCTGGAAACCCCAATCTAGAGAGCACACATGAAACTTCTCTACACACTGCAGGCCTGTAATAAGCATGAAAATGGTCTCACACTGACTACTTAAAGATATCACAAATGTCCTTGTCTACAGCAGGATTCAAAACCACAGCTGGTTGAAGATAAGATATGCTAACCACTTGGCCAATCAAGCCAGCAAAATACTTATAACTCCATATAAAAATATTTATACATTATTTTAAAATAGTAATTAGGATTATAATTTATTTTTGATAAACAGGGTTTTCATAAAGTTCTTATTTATTTTACTTTTGTAAAATAAACAACAAATTACTTTTAAATTAACATGAACATTCATGAGGTGACTGTGCAAGTCAATTTCTCAGTGTGTTTAGAATGTAATTTAGTTTTGAAAAGAACCTCTCAACTAGTTTGAAAGATAAGGTTAATTAATATATAATCATAGGGTTAAAACTGCATCTTGTAGGGCAATGTATGCAAATTAAATTTAGTTAAACTTGTTAGAAGCATGACATGCAATTTTTGAAGGATTAACAATTTTCAATAGCAGTAATAACAGTTTCATCACAGTTATCATTGTCAGTGTCAACATTTCCATATAGTACAACTTCAATAGTAGCAGTTGTACTGAATTTTCTCCATTTTTTAACAAAATCCATCAGCTCTGCTTGTAATATTTCTTTTGTAATATCATTGCACTTTTTAATAACTTGTATAATTTTATAAGAGCATTTTCTTCGACACTATTTTTAATATTTTCATATTGTTCACAAAGATTACTGGCCTTTCTATCCATTGTTACATTACATGCATTTTTACAATAAGTTTCTTTCATATTTTGCTGTGGGTTATGGAATCAATTTCTCCAGGAATCGATTTTTTAATTCTATTCCATTTATCTTTAAAATCTGTTTTTTCAACAAATATATCGATGTTTATGATTTCTGAGATTTCATTCACCACTGTTACATATTTTGATGCTGTAAGGACTTTTTAAAAAAAAATTAAATTTCAGATAATCAAAAAAAAAAAGATAAAATTTGAAGTGGTAATTTAGATGATCTCATTTTTGGCATAACAAATAATCGCTTTGGCATTCATAATCTTCACATTAATCTGAGGATGGCAATGAGGCAGAAACAAAATAATTATGGTTACAGCAAAATGTTAAGTTCTTTGGGTTATTGTATGGAAATATCAAAACACTGCAATTTGATTGAATGGCCTGATTTATATTTGATGAATTTAACATTGGGTGAACTATAACATATACCTAGTCTAGCAATAAATACAAGTTGAGCAGTGCATAAGCCTTTAATCTATCAGTAAATCATTTACGGCTCTCAGCACATACAAACCACATGTATAACATGCATATAGCATTACTCCAAATTCAAAAAGTTCCCCTTTTGTCATCGCCCACAACATCCAACAGAAACGCTGCCACTGCTCGCTCCAAATCCATTTTCAGGTTGGCAATGCTGGGGTGTTATTTCTTGTAGGCTACTCTCTCAAGCTCTAACCACAATTCGCAGTCCAATAGATTCAGATCAGGACTTCCAGATGACCAATCAGATGTTACATGGTTGGGCACATTTGCCTCCAACCACTGTTGTGTGGTCCTTGCTTTGTGTGCAGGCTGAGTCCTGCTGGAAGACCCACTGCCTACTGTGAAATAAGGTGTGGGGATGTACTAACTACAGTGTCTTGATACACTATGGTGGAGGTTTTGACTCCTTTCTTGCAGAAATGCATCTTGGATATCTCCTGATAAGTCACCCACCCCACCAAACCGTCACTGACAAGGGGGTGATGACCTCTCTGAATCCTGGGTATTATGGCACATGCTGTGTGACCATACATGGCATATACCTGATCATTTTGGCAGTTAAATGACTCTGTGAAGAGGATATCTCTGGGTCTGTTGTTTGCATACCACCAGTGAAGTGCCTTTGATTTTTATCACCTTCTGCCACATAAGTTGTGGTGTTAGGAAGTGTCCAATAGAATGACGATACTCTCAAACCTCAGGTCATCAGTTAGTACACAAACATCTATCAGAGAATAATGTCACATCTCTCATGACATCACTTTCTGCATTCTCACAGGTTACAGTGGAGGCCTGCATTCACAGCCCTCACAAGCTGTTGCAACCTAACGCAACATGGTCAACCTGCTCTTTGGCAGTCTGATACATCTTCTGTATCATTATAATGCTAAATAGTCTGATACACAAACATCCTACTGATCCCGAGTGTTTTTAGTGTGCTGAAAATAACAAGTGGCTGCATTCCAACCTTGTAAAGTGCTATTACAGCTACATGGTTCCGATAATCTCCCCACTGAATGTTAACCTAGACAACTCTCTCTCTCTATTAATAAACATGCAAATGATGGCTGCGCAGTGGTGTGCAGAAGCTGTAACAGTATTTATGGCAAGAATTACAATTATACAATAATGAAGATAATTGTAAACTTAGTGGAATGCCTTTATAGCAAAAAGAAACAGAAAATTCAACTAAAGTTAGTGATTTCATATCTGAGGATCTGCAACTTTAGATTTGGTTCCTTCAACTTCAGTTGAGTTTTCAATGCAGGAAAACTTCGATTGGTGATTTAAAAAAAAAGTGCTAAGAAGTAATACATTTTCAAGAAGATAAAAATAAGAGAAAATTGGCTTCAAATGTCAAATCTGAGAGAGTTTTTCCACTTCTGGATTAATTTTTGCAAAATTAGGTCACATTTTAGAGAACTAGAAAGCTTCAATAAGTTATGTTTTCAATGTGCTCATTTAAATAAAAAGGACACTTAAAAAAGTTTATGTTGAGTTATGTTTGAATTTTTCTTATCTTAAAGTTATTTATGTTCTGAAATAAAAATTTATAATTCATATTAATATTTCCAATATTTTTATTTATTTATTTTTTTTGGCATTTATCGATTGTCTTTCAATATAACTTTTTTTTCTAAAAAAAGTAAGAAATTACTTGTAAACCATTAATACTGAAAAATCTTACAATGAGATCTCAATATCAACTTTACTATTTTACTTTTTCAATTACTAGCAACTGAAAAAATAGGTAACTTTGCAAACCCTCGTGGGTAAGTTGAATTTATATCATTAGAAATATTGTTAAGTTTGTTACTGCGATCTTCTGAAATAAATTAACTATATATAAATATAGTAAAATGAATAATTTAAAAAAAAATATTATAAAAACTTCATTGTGAAAATACACACAGAGCTGGGCACCGGATTATCAGATCTAATAAGGCCAATGTTCTTCTCTATTTTCTTGAGGAAAGTTTCAAAAGAAAGCTTTTTTGTCATTTCATCAGACACTTGTTTATAGCAAGACAAGTCTCAATCCCATTTCTAACTTCCTGGGTGATTTGCTTTTTAGTTTTTTTAGAATCCTGTGAACCAAAAACAAAATATGGGCATGGGTTCCCTCCAACAGCAGTCCATTGTTGTTAATAATAAATTTAGTTTAATCCTTTATCTAAGTGTGAGCAAACAAAGTTTGCGCCTGAAAGTATCTTCAGGACTGGGGTCAGGTAGTACAACACCAGGCAACTCATAACAAAGGTGGACCAAGCTAACATCACTCCTATCTCAGTATCTCCCATAATGCAAAACACATCTCCTTGCGGATATGTATAATGTTATCTACTATCTGACTCCGGTCCTGAAGATACTTTCAGGCGCAAACTTTGTTTGCTCACACTTGGATAAAGGATTAAATTAAATTTATTATAGTCTAACCAAGTGAAAAATAAACTTTCAACATCTTTCTCTAAATCCAGAGTAATTTAATAATAAGGTGGTATACCTTTTGGCAACTCCTATAGGTAAAGATGACCTCGCTATTGTTTCTGCCTGGTATCTCCACGTCTGGGCCTGGCTCCCACTGAAGAGACCTCAATAAAGGTCGAAACTAGTCTGGGTAGTGGCACTTCCCTTAATACATAACATTATACATATCTGCAAGGAGATGTGTTTTGCATTATGGGCGATACTGAGATAGGAGTGATGTTAGCTTGGTCCACCTTTGCTACGAGTTGCCCAGTGTTGTACTACCTGACCCCAGTCCTGAAGATACTTTCAGGAGCAAACTTCGTTTGCTCACACTTGGATAAAGGATTAAACTAAATTTATTATAGTCTAACCATTGTTTTTAACTTTATTTCTTTCAAGTATGGTCCATTCTTTATTATTATTTATTATTATTATTTTTTTGTAACAACTACTTTTAAGTTATTTTATCCTTTCCTTTCAGGGTTATAGTTTCATCTGAACTGGTAGCTGCTTCATATCTTGGCTAAATGCACAAGAAGCTTTTGAAGGTTGCTATTATCATCTGGTCTATTTTTCATTATCATTAATTACCTGGTGCATTATCAAGGGGCAATACTACTTTAAATGGCAAATTATTCTCCATGAAATAATTTTTGGTGGCTGAAAGAAATTGATTTGCAAAGCATTCATGGTATACTGCACAATTACGAATTTTTATTGGAATCCCCAAATAACTGACAGTGTTTCTTTGTTAACATCCCTTGAGGGGGAGGGTTAGATTGGTAAACTACAAATGGCTTTAGTTTACAGTCTTCTAAAGCACCCACCAAGTAGTAGTCGAGTTTAGACAATCATATGAAATTTCAAATCCTCAAACTTTTGGTCTCCTCGACTGCAATAAAAGTCCACGAAGCAGCCCCCCCCCCCCCCCCCGCCTCCAGAAAAGGCAATCTCATCAACATTGAAAATTTCTTCTTATTGATCAATGATTTTTGATAATATCAAAGCAAATTCTTTGGAAGAATCATGATTAGCATTTGCACACTCACCAAACCAGCCTGAACTAGTCTTAAATTCAGCAGAATCCTTTGCCCCTTCTCTCATGTGCATTTTACCATCTTGAAAACTACATTAAACTCTATACTGATTCATTTCAATACTCCGATTTATTTATTTTTTCTATTTCAATTCTGAATCCAAATGATTAAATAGTGTTTTATTTCTTTGATGATTTTTTAGTAATACTACACAATGAACAGAACTTGTATCGCGAGAATCTTTCTTTCTTTCTTTTTTTTGTTGTTTCTTTTAAAATTGTTGCAATTGTGGAGTGATTGATGCTGTAAACATGACCAATAAAGCCAATGATTTGCAGTTTTCACATAGAAATTAAAATAGACAATCATTCCGTATATCTTTCTTTAATTAGCTCTCTACCATATCAGTTTTGCTTATATCTCCAGATTTTGATACCAGGTTTAACACCACTTTCCTTCATAACGTGATCCATGAAGGTGATGAATAAGAGTGGAAATGGGTGCACCCTTGTCTTACACATTATTTTACATCAAACCCTCTTCCTGCACACCTATACAGTTCTAACTGCTGACTTACTAAATATACTCCCTGTATTGCTCTGGTTAGCCAGAGTCCGCACAGTTAGCCGAGTGGCTATGTACTTCGCAACAATATGCCTGGGAAAAGTATCCTGGTTTGATTCCCGTCATCGACGTGAGGAGCTTAAGGATCTTCCTCAGACATAGCCAAGTTAGCCGGTCTTGGGCATGGACTGCAGGGTTTTTCACCCCAGTTCATCTGGGGTTTTTCCCCCCACAAGCAGGCAAACTGGACCCGTGAACACACGAAGCTACAGACATAGGGCACACCGGTAGGCATAAGGCTAGCCACCTTATCCTAGGGACGGGTCCAGCTTAGAAGGGCTAAAGATAGCTTCATAACAGGCCACTAGGCCTAATACCTGAAGGGAAGAAGAAGTATTGCTCTGGATTGGACCCAAGAAGCAAAATATGTAGCACATGAGAAAATGTTTCCTCGCACCTTGCTCTTTGACCAAGATAACAGTCTGATATTTCATACTTGGTGCTCTTGGTGATACTGAAACCTATGAAGTTGTGAATATATTCAAGGCCACATTTTTTGCTTCTTGGGTATCAGTCATTACATGCAATAAACAGCATCTTAAGATTCACCTAGAAAACCAAAATCCTTCAATATGATGCAATTTATTCATAATGTGATCCATAAAGGTAATGAATAAGAGTGGAAATGGGTGACATCCAATGAGAAGGCAGATCACAAAAAGTGGACTGTGCTCTCAATCTAAGTGACTTCATCCACGGAAGGTTGAATGCTCTGTAATATGGACATGCTATATAAAATTCTGAAGATCTGATGAGCAGCTATAGTAAGATTAGGTTCAAAAGTTAGATATAAATTGATCTTGATATTATACAATGATATTATACCCTTAAATAACCAAACCAGTTAACAGGGAGTCAGGCAACATGCTATATCAATAGACTCCTATATAAATGTACATTCAGTTAACCAAACCACATCCTGAATTAAATTACCAGCAAATCAATTTTCCAACAGGACTAGATAATTAAGGAATCACTGTATATTATGTCACAGCTTTTGTTGTACTGCTTATTTTAGGTATGTTTGCACTGGGTGCAAATTTTCACGGAAATAATTTATGAAAATTTGCACCTAACACACTGATTTTGACAACTGCCTCATCAACAGTTTTGGATACGGAACTGGTGACATCAGGATCAGTAGGTTGGCAGTTTGTAATAATTTACAATATCTATTAGAAACATTAAGTGTGACATCCAATATTTGCAATATGATTTGATAATGAAAAACAAGTTTTGATTAAGAAGTTAAAAAGCAGTAGATAAATCACAAGATTATACAAACAGGATGTCAACTATAATGGACAAAGAAATGAATCAAATCATACACAACTATTTTCAAATTAAAAGATAGAAGTAGAAGATTAAAATAAACAAATAAAAAGTGATAGATCTGCTTAAAAATTGTGATAATCACCATCAACAAATGTTCTGATACATACCTGAAGGAAAAGAATACATGCTCTCAAGATACTATGATGATGATAAATGAAAAGTTTACATTACTACTACTACGACAACAACAACCATGACTTCAACTGCCCATAGGTGTCTGATGCCATCTTGATAAGATTCTTCCACTGCATTCTATTTTGTGCAAGATGACTTAGTTTGTGTATAGAGTTTCCGCACCATTTGACGATGTCATCGCCCCATTCTCTGTTTGGTCTTCCTCTTTTGTTCTTTCCTTCAATCATTCCAAACAGCAATGTTTTTAATTTTCCCTTATCGTTCATTCTACATATATGGCCAAATAGATATAGTTTCCTTTTGATTATTTTCTGTATCAGGTTTTCTTTTGGTTGTATTCGTCTATAGATTTCCTCATTGTTCACGTTCTGAATCCAGCTTATCCTCAAGATCTTTCTATAGCACTTCCTCTCGAATGCCAATATCTTCCTTTCAGATTCTCTCAGGAATACCCAGACCTCACATCCATAGAGCATGCTGCTGAAGATACAGGTTTTCACAATGCGCAGTTTAGTGTGCATCTTTATAGCTTGGCTCTTCCATATTTTGCCCATGGCTTTTAAGATAGCTGTTATATCAACAAATTAGTGTTTTGTTAGAATGCCAATACTGTCGGATCTTATACTTCAGTCTTTTAAGGCACTTCTAACAACTTTCCATCATAGTATCGACCATCTCTGTTTTGTTAATCTTTCCTCTCCTTTTCTATTCAAGTGACCATACTGGCTTAGATTCTTGAATGCTAAATATGTCCAGGTTCCTTCCTAACATCTTCGTTATTGTTTAATTTGAGCTTAATGTACTGAAGATGCCTGTGACACACAAGCGAAAATTATACTATTAAATAATTTTTGTACGTGAGTTTTTTCCCCGTTATTAATTTTGTATCAATATGTCTACTCACGGTATACCTCTTTTAAAACTTACCATCTTCATGTTTAATATGCTTCTGTCATTTATGCCATCTGCTCAGCCCTCCCCCCCAAGTCTTTGATCAATGATCAACTGTTATATTTCTCCCTACTCTGTTTCATAAGTTAAAACTAGTTTGCAGACTGTCTTATATACTTGCTAGTTCATGGTGAGCGATTTCTCTCTTATTCCACATACAAAGATAACTGCATGGGATAATAATTACTTCAATCCCCCCTCCTCCCCCCAAACACCATTCCTGATTCATTTAAGATGTTTTAATTTGTAATTCAGTACCTTATACAGTAAAGCGAAATATTAACTAAGGAATTACTATACATAAACAACATTAAAAAACTTGAACATACCTCTTTTATTGAAAAAATCACGAGAATACTTTCCAGAGAAAGCAATATGCTTTGGTATTTCTCCTAATAATTCAATTATATGAGCCAAGTGATCCTCATCTCGGGAATAGTCCTCTCCAGAATGAGGTTCAAATAAATAATCACCAGTAGCTAATTCAAATGCCTTGAAAAGATAGTTTAAATGAATGCTACAGCTTGTGTGGAAGTAATTTTTATTGTGGAATTATATGAACAAAAGCTTGCATAACAAACAAATATTAAGTAAATGTTTTTTTTCTTCAGTTTATGACTGAACAGATTATCCCACAAACCAGCACAAAAAGATGGCATTAATTAAGAGTACACATGTTGCTATAGGAATTCTTATAGACAGGCTTATACGTTGGTTAAACATGATTACTAAATACTTAAGGAATTCACAACATATACTAGAATATAAATTAAATTAAACTTTAATATATATTTCCAATATTTCGGCAACATCACGTTGCCATCTTCATGGGAACTTAAGATAAAGACACGTGCACGCAGCAAATGAGAAAGAAGTGAGGAAGTTACCGTTTTTCTTAAAGTCCCAATGGTGCTCCCTAGCGGGCTATATTAGGTATTCTTGGCCATTGGGATGAAGTTCTCCTGATGTGTTTCCCAAATTTGGGGCAGTCTCATGCATCCAAATTTGTTGAGGTTTGGCATGTTCCTAAGGGCTGAAGCTGATTCCATGAATAGTCTTTCATATTTGAACTTGCTGCAGTGCATTACTGTGGCTTTCTTCCACCTTATTCTGTGGCGTGTATCCAGAGCATGGTCTGCAAACCCAGAGTGGCTGTACTGGTGGAACCGGATGTAGTCCTCATGTTCTGAAATTCTGATATTTGCTGTCCTGATTGTTTGGCCAAAGTAGGACAGTTTACAGCTGCAAGGGACCTGGTACACACCAGGTAGGTCTAGGGGAAGTGGTTGGTCTTTAGTGGAGCAGATAAAGGATGCCAATTTTCTATATGGTCTGTAACAACAGGTCAAGTTCATTGTGAACTGAAATAGGGCTGAGATATTGGAGGAAATTTTGCTTAGATTAGCTCTAGGGTTTCCTTGAGTGGGACATTTGTGAATAAAGAGACATCAAAACTGACCATTATGTCAGTATGTTGAAGTGTAAGGTTTTCTACACTGGCTTTGAAGTTGGCTGAGTTTTTGATGTGTGATGGTGTGTTGCCAGTATAGTGTGTGAGCGCTTTGGCTAAATGTTTAGCTAATTTGTAAGTGGGGGTAATCAATGCCATCCACTCTATGGGATGTAATGGCACATTTTGTTTATGTATTTTTGGGAGCCCATATATACAGGAAGGGGGGGGGGGTCTAGGGTTAAATGGTTTTAGTTTGTTAGTAATTTCACAGGCCAAGAAGTGACCTTCTTAAGGAGCCTATGGATTTTTCTAATTTGTGAGTTGGTGGGATTGTATTCAATAGGGAGGTAAGTAGCCCGATCTAATAGTAAAGCATTGAATACCACAGTGCCGTTCCCCCTTATCCGCTTTGGTGATTACTATTTCTTTGTTTTTCTTCATTTCCTGTAGAGACTTATATTCACTATTGGATATGTTGGTTTTTGGTGGTCTTGCTTTTGTGAGAACACAGGCTACATCCAGTCTAATATTGTTGACGATGTGGTTTAGAAGGTGGCGAATCCCGCATTCAATCTGGATCATTAATTCCTCAGCCGGTATTTTCCTAGGAGCAATGGCGAAGTTGTGGTCATGTGAAAGAGCGTCGAGTGCTTCAGGCTTCAAAATAGCTGAAGAAAGTGTTGGTTGGTAGTTTTGGTTCAAAAGTTGAGTTCTTTTTTAATTTATCAAACTTGTTGATATGTCGACTCCGTATTTTCTTGAATTCTTTATTTGCTGCAGTGCACGAGACGTCATGTAGAATTGACCAAAATTTGTGATTTAGCATATTAGAAAGCTCTTCCTCTAGCGCCAGAATAGCTTTGTTTGCATTAGCTAGGAGAACGTGTCTGCAATTTATTCTCATAGCAAGGCACAGCTCGCGTGGTTATAAATTCGGAGAGCCTTCTGTGAAAAGAAATGGTACTTGAATTTCACACAATTTGGGATTACCTGATTATCCCGGCAGTGTTTTAGGAAGGTCAGACGATTCAGTTGTCTAGATAACTTCATTTTACTGTATTGGCGGACCTTGCGTGCGATGGAATCTCGGTGGATGATAGTAATTCTTGTAGACAGGCTTATACGTTGGTTAAACATGATTATTAAATATTTAAGGAATTCACAACGTATACTAGAATATAAATTAAACTTTCATAGTGTAGTAGTGTAAAAAACCTTACACTCCAACATACTGACATAATGGTCAGTTTTGACGTCTCCTCCTTATTCACAAATGTCTCACTCAAGGAAACCTTAGAGCTAATCCAAGCAAAATTTCCTCCCGATATCTCAGCCCTATTTCAGTTCACAATGAACTCAGGCTATTTCGTTTGGCAGGGAAAATTCTACAAACAGATAGAGGGGACAGCCATGGGTTCACCACTTTTCCCCACCCTTGGCCAACTTCTTTATAGAGACTTTTGAAGAGAAAGCCTTAAACTCTGCCCCACAAAACCTACCATATGGCTTCGCTACGTTGATGATGTGTTCGCTATTTGGCCACATGGCTCGGATACACTCCTCTCCTTCTTAACACTTAAACAACCAACACACCAGAATCAAGTTCACCCTGGAAAAAGAGGAAAACAACAGCCTCCCTTTCCTAGACACACTAGTCACCCGCCAGCCTGATGGAACCTTGGTTTTCTCAGTTTATAGAAACCCACCCATACAGGCAGATACATTCACCAACAAACCCCCCCCCCCCACTACAATATGGAGTTATTAAGACACTATACAACAGTGCTAAACTAATCAGTTCAAATGACAATGCCCTTACCACTGAACTAAATCACATCCTTAACACTTTCTCAGCCCATAGCTACCCCCCAAAAAATACTAAAACCAGTAATCCACAACTCCCCCCCCCCCACCCTTCTCAACAAAGATTACTCTAAATCCATCACCATTCCCTACATCCAAGGCACCTCGGAAACAATTACCAAAATCCTAAAAAAACATGAATTGACCTCTTGTTACAGACCGTATAGAAAATTGGCATCCCTTATCCGCTCCACTAAAGACCAACCACTTCCCCTAGACCTACCTAGTGTATATCAGAGTTATATAACCTTGCAGCTGTAAACTGTCCTACTTTGGCCAAACAATCAGGACTGCGAATATCAGAATTTCAGAACATAAGGACTATATCCGGTTCCACCAGTACAGTCACTCTGGGTTTGCAGACCATGCTCTGGATACACTAAATATCTAAAAGTTGTATCTAATATCTAATAAAATATAATATAAATATAATATAATATAATATAAATAATATAAATATAATATAATATCTAATATCTAAAGCTTGTATCTAAAAGTTCACACGATTTTCCCTTTGTTCCAGTACTTCTTGATTGGACGTTTTTGCTGTCCATGAGATTTTTAACATTCCTTTGTATAACCACATCTCAAAGGCTTCACATTTTTTTATATTTTTTATTTATTTATTTTTTTTTTTAATCGATATTATCTTCAAGGGGTCCAAATTTCTATATCATACAGCAGTACAGACCATACATAGCATTTAACCTGCATACACTGTGTAACCGCAATTTAAATTGCAGTTACACAGTTACATCAGTTACAAAATGTTTTCTTGCCATTTCAATTCTAACTTTTATTTCCATTTCTGGATTGCATTCTTCATTTAACCAACATCTGGGATATTTAAATTTTGTCACTCTTTATTTCTTTCCCATTTAAAGAGTGCTAAATTAAGAATTGGTTTCACGCTTATGATCATGAGGTTATATTTATTCTTAATCCCATTTTTTCACTCTCTTCGTTCACTAGTTCCAGAAGATTTTGAAGATCCTGAATATTGTCAGCCAGGAGAGCAGCTGTGTCATCAGCATATCGGATGTTATTGATGATTTCACCATTTACATCAATCCCTTTCTTTCTTTTAAGATTTTTTTGAAATATGGCTTCTGAGAGGCGATAGCACACATCCTTGCCTTACTCCTTGTTTGATGTTAATGGAGTCTGTAATAATATCATCAACTTCAACAGATGCCTTTTGGTTTCAATATAAGTTTAATGATCCTGATGTCTTTACCATCTAATCCAATTCTTTTTAGTATGTTGGACTTTGCCAAATGTTTTCTCAAAGTCAATGAAGCAAATGAATACTTTCTTGTTTTGGTCACTACATTTTTGCAAAACTTCTAAAGCTAAATTAGGTATCACTGATGGCGCCTTCACATTTTCTGTATATTCTTTTTTGAATTATTTTCACAAACATTTTGAGAACATGGCTCATTAAACTGATCATTCTATAGTCATTACAAATTTTTGCATTTGCTTTTTTAGATAGCACAATGAAGGTCGATTGTAACAAGTCTTGAGGGATTATGTATCATAGATCTTATTAAATAGCTTTCTAATATAGTCATGTTGCCGCCTTCTAATAACTTTACTATTTCTGCTGGTATTCTATCAGGGCTTAAGGCTTTACCATGTTTATCTGAATTCAGCGTTTATTCTACCTCTGATCTCAGAATGCATGGATCTTCCATCAGTCATAAATATTTTCTGGGTTTTGTCTGTTATCAGTAAAGTGTTCTTCTACATATTTCATCCATTCTTATATTTTATAATCCTTTTTGGATATTATTTCTTCTCTTTTGTTTCGAAGGATACATAGTTGTTTTTTCTTAAATATACCTGAGGTGTCTTTCAGCTTTTTGTGTAGATTAAAACTTCATACTTTTCTTGTAGAAATTCAATTTCTTTACATTTTTCATTCATCCAGATTCCTTTTGCTTCCTTGATCTTGTTTTGAATAAGTTTCTGAACTCTTTATATTTTGTTGGACTATGAATTTTATTTGATCAATGCATGATCTATATACAAGTAGTCCAGTTGTGAAGATACCTCACACAAACATTGTTTGCATACAGTTGGATAAGGATCAAACCAGGAATAAAATTTCTTGGCATCTTTAATTTATAGTATAACGAAGTGAAAACCAGCTCTCTCTCTCTCTCTCTAATCCAGAGTATTTTAATAATAAAGGTGTGACTTAAGGATCAAAGCTGCATAACTGAGAGAAGACCTCCACATAGATTTTAAAGGAATGCAGAGAACCGACCAGGGCTTTGACCTAATGTCCAATCCTCACCTTCTCATGGTGCACCCTGTTGGTTATCTACCTGGATACTGAATGAACGAGGATGGGCTGGCAATTTGGGATTTAGCCGACCAAATTGTATTCTTATTGGCTTAAACCAAAATACAAAATGATGGTACAGCATGACAAAATTTCATACCGGCTGGGTGTCGTCCGGTTAAACAGGGCCGCCATTGTTTTTGCCAAGGAACCAGGGTGACAGTGAAAAGTCAGCTACTGGGACAAATCTGAAAACACACCCCAACTCAACATCAGCAGAGTTAAAGATCGATACAATCAACATAAGAAGCATGAATGGAAGAAATGAAGCTAGCTGAGAAATTAGATAAGTATGAGATCGACATAATAGGGGTGACAAACAAAAAAGACAAAAACTGGTGAGATCTTTCTGAGCAATAAATACAAAATGTTATAATCAGGCAATGACAATCAAGGAAAAGAAGGGGTAGCTTCTTTTCAAATAAGTCTCTACAATGAGACTTATTTGTGCCTATGGTCACACAAAAAAAAGTTCTACTAAGGTAGAAGTGGAGGAATTTTTTGAAGCTTTAGAGAAAGCATCTGACACAATGAAAAAGGAACAGTTGGTACTTGTTGGGGATTTAAATAGCAGAGTAGGAAATGATTGTCAGACATACAAAAATATTTTGGGAAAATTTGGAGAAAGGAACAAAGCTAATAATAATGGCAAATACCTCTTGGATTTCTGCTCAGGACATGGACTAGTTATTACTAACACCATGTTACAACATAAAAATGTGCACAAATACACATGGAGAGAAGAGGCAAGGAATAAGAAAAGTCTCATCGACTATGTTATTGTCGATAGTCATGTTTTCTCCCTAGTGCAGGACATCAGATTGTATAGAGGATTTGAAATTGGAAGTGGATACTATTTAGTCTTGAGCAGGATATAAAATTAAATTTCGTATTGAAAAGAATAACATGTAAGAAAGTTTTCAAGCGAATAAAAGTGGAGCAGCTCTCAGATGCAAACTGTAGACTAAAATACACAAAGATCATTGAAAAAAAAAAAAATGAAAGAGTTTGAGAACAGGAACCAAACCTTGGAGATTCAGTGGCAAGCCTTGAAGAAAACCCTGATTGATTCTGCCAGAGAGGCATGTGGTGAGGTTGACTGCAAGGATAGAAAAATCAGAACTCCATGGTGGACACAGGAAGTTAAAGAGGCAGTGAAGGAAAAGAAGAAATCATATCAAAAGTTCCTGTCAAATAAGTCAGCTTGTGCTCTTAGAGAATACAGAGACAAATGTAAGAAAGCTAAACACTGTGTAAAACTAGCTAAACAAAAGTCATGGGAGGACTTTGGCAAGAACACAGACAATAAATATCAAGAAGGTGGCAAAATGTTATGGAGGTTGTTGAAGAAGCTTGGAAATGGAGGAAAGAGTGCTGTAAAAGGAATTAGAGATGATAAAGGTCACATGAAAACAGGAGAAAAAAAAAGATATCCTTGAAGTATGGAGTTCGAAAAATTGCTAAATGAAACAAGCAGTGAAAGCACAGTGGTAAAAA